>NC_136429.1:159925241-161368991 GCF_052849685.1 Lactuca virosa
TATATATATATATATATATATATATATATATATATATATATATATATATATATATATATATATATATATATATATATATGTGTGTGTGTGTGTGTGTGTATGTGTGTGTTGGAGCTTGGGGTCATGGCCGGTCCAAACCGATTTGGGGCGCGAGGCAAAATAAAAAAATGAGGCCCTTTACAATAAGAAAAAAATGGTAAAGAAAGTCTGCCCCGAGACATTAATAGTCACATCGATGTCTTTTTCATTCTTATTGGTACAATTAAAATTAGAAGTATCAACCTTTTCACATATCCCTTTAGAGATAGTATTAGTTGTTTGGGTTTTTTTTTCTTATTTCACTTCCAAATAAATTGTTTAGAGACAACATTTTACTATTTTAAACTTAAATAAAACAATAAGAATGAGAAAAAAGAAGTAAAGGAACAAAACACCTGGTTGTGATGTCAATTATGATATATGAAATCAGCAACAAGGCAACAACCAACATGATTGCTTCTCTTACTTTTTTAATTTAACTAAAAACATGAATAGAAAAGAAAAAGAAATCTAGTAATAAAAAATTAAGAAAAACCGGAATCAGATTTTCAAAATCACTAAATCAAAAATTAATAAAATCATAAATGAATTTTCAAAATCAGGAATATATTAAATAAGTTTTCAGAAAAACAACAAAATGACTAAAATCAGAAATCATGACAATAAGAAATCTATTTTCAGAATCATGAATATAAGGTATCAGTTTTTAGTATGAGTAAAATCAGAAATCGATTTCTAAAATCACGAATACAATACATCAATTTTTAGAAACCAGTAAAATCAGAACCAAGAAATTAGACTTCCGAACTCAAAATTAAAAAACCGATTTTCATAAATTGAACTTTCGAAAATCAGGATCATTGAAATTAGACTCCATAAATCATAATCAAGAAATTAGACTTACTATTTGTTTGTTTGCAAGAGCCAAAAATCAATCAATCAATCAAATTGAAATTGATTTTCAAAATCCAATATTCACTCTTTTATATATGTATCGATTTTAAGAAAACATTGTTGGAGATTTTTTTTTCTTTCTAGTAGACTAAGCGTGTACCATAAGAAAAAATGCGGACATAGGTGAGACTTGAGAGTAAGACCAAGAGCCGATAAGGTATAAAAATAAAAATCAAAATTTTAGCATTCTCGATGATTTTGGCTCCAATAAGTTCCATTTTTGACACATGTTGCTTTTAATCTAATATATTATAGTAGCACACAAGGCAAAAAAAATATCTCTATAATCTATAATTAGAGAGTGTATAAAAACGAGGCCCTAGAAAATTGGAGGCCCTGTGGCATTGCCTATGCTGCCGCCCCACTCATTGGCACAACCCTGCTTGGGGCACTAATAGAATGTCCCCAAGTAAAGAGAATAAGAATATGTGTATAAGAGCATGTATCAGAAATGTAAGAAGTATACGCAAGATACATGTAGTAGAGCATGTATGTATATAAATAATACGTGGGTTTAGATGAGAATGGTATTGCTAATACCCAAGAGATAGAAGATGATTATATGTAATATAATCGTGAGAGTATGTAAGTATGTCTAGCTATCATTAGTATTGTAGAATGTTATATGGTACTAGACATAGATAAATATTAATTACTTAATGTATTAAGTACTAGATGAGTAATAGAAGATCTCTTAATGAGATAAAAGGATAGATTGTCCAAGGGACAAGTGTTATGTGACAAGTCACATAACAAAGGTAGAGATATAGAGAAATAAGGTTCCATTGGGGACAAGAGTATGGTTCCTACGGGGACAAAGAGTATGATTTCTGCAAGAATGAGATGTTGTCCCTATGGGGAAAGAGATAGATGATTTCCTCTAGGAATGTAGTTAGATGATTCTTACAAGAATCCAGATTATATAAGGTTAGAAAAGATAGAGAATGGTTCCTCGCGGGGAACAAGATAATAGAGTTCTTTGTAAAAACTTAGATGTAAACCACGAGGGGTTAAGTGTAAGGAATCAGTGAGGGATTCAAGAGTAAGAAGAAAGATTAAGTATCCACGAGGGATCATAAGAAGGTGAAGTAAGACTGGGTGAGTGTGCCCGGTAATGAAAGTGGGATGTGATTCCCGTATAGTAGAGTATGAGATGAGACAATTGGGTCTAGATGAGAACAAGGTGTTGAGGCACCAGAGAAGAAAAAAAGTAGAGTAGAGAAAGAACAAAGAAGAGATAGAGAAGATAAGATATATAGATATAAAGTTAGAGCATGTAAAGAGTATGAGAAGAGTCTGTCAAGAGGCTAAGAGAAGAGTATGAGAAGAGCATGTTAAGGGGCTTAAGAGAAAGAGTAGAAAGAAAGGATAGAGCATAGAAAGAGATAAACGACAAAAGAAAAGATAGCAGTGTATGCTATGAAAGAAAAAAAAAAGATTAGAAAATTTTGAAAGAGATATATGAATGAGAAGGATAATAGTGTATGGTATTAAGAGAAAGAGTTAGATGACAGATTATGAGAAAGAGAAAGAAGGATGAAAGATAAGAAAATATATAAAGAATAACTCACGAGACACATTGTGTCTGATACTGCAGAGATTTATATTTTGTAGGTTCAGGTTGTAGCATCCGTTGTACCAGAAGAGAAAACAAGAGCACAAGGAAGAAATAAATAGTATGTTGCTATTTATGTAATTTTCCTTTTTATTCTTTTATATATGTAAGATTTTTATTGTAACCCCATGATTTGTCCTATGATGTAAATGTTTTAATTATAATAGAATTTCACATTGTAAGATAAAACTCTGAAAAATCCTATAGTTACAATGTATAGAAGATTTGGGTTGTTACACATAGTGTTTGGTTTAGGAATGATAACGAATGACGACACTTGGACCTGGTTCCTAAGGAGGCTGAAGGATTGCCTTAGGAATGTTCAAGAAGTCACATTCATAAGCGATATGTCCAATTCCATAGACTTGAACCTTAGTATTGCCTTTCCAGATTCATATCATGGGTATTGTTGTAGGAATGTAGCTAAGAACTTATGGACCAAGATTGGTTGTAACATAGTAGTTGAATAGTTGTTTTGGCAAACATTTAAAAGTTATAAAATGTCTGATTTTCATTTGTGTTTGGATAGACTTCAACATGCAATCAACAATTAAATTAATGTAATGAACTTATATGGCTTGGCAATATTGCTCTTGCGAAATGGGTAATGACATGTTTCCCTTGAGTTGGTTTCAATGTAACGACAATTAATATTCATGTAAATACATTTTATATAGTATTTATCGTTATTTAAGGATATATAACTACTTTTAAACGTTTAATGACAATAATGCTAAAAAAGGGGTCATTGGTAATATCACATCTTATGTTGAGACGACAAATATTTGCTTTGGTGATCGCACGTATTTACACTATATTTAATGTTCCGAAAGACATGCAAAACTTATAAAGTATATGATTTTAACGGGAAAAAAGTTCATCCTTCAAGTGTAGTACTTCATGCATAAAAATATATATATTGTGATGGGTGTGATATGAAGTAGGATGAGAGAAAATAAAATGACAATACAAAAATATTATACATGTGGTATGATATCATATCCACATGAAAATTGTTGGAATCCTAAGTCGAGTAGGACTTGGAGACCAAGTTATAACGGGACTTTAGCAAGTTGGTTTTAGAGTCCTAATACAATTCTAATTACAAGTCGGTAGATTAGAATCTATATATACATCTTGTTTAGCTGTGTAAGGTTAAGTGAGATTGTATTCACAAAATTGAGTTTTGAGTTATTTTCTCATTTAATCAAAGAGATAGTTTGATTAATTGTTTGTGTTATACATTCTTGACTTGAATTGGTATCAGAGCTTGAGTCAAGAAGCTGTGAGATCAAATTTCTTACCTGTTGACGAGCTAGGTCAACATGTCGGATACAGGGGGAGATAGAGGAGCTCCGGTGAGGGTGAAGGAGATTGGATCAACCTCTGTTCAATGTCCTATGCTCACGTCGACGAATTACACGGTATGGTCAATGAGAATGAAGGTAGTATTAAAGATTCATAAAGCTTGGGAGATAATTGAACCAGGAACTACACAAAATTAAGACAAAGATGATTTAGCAATAGGTTTAATTTATCAATCGATACCTGAAGATCTCATAATCCAAATCGGTGAACAAGAATCTTCTAAGGGACTTTGGGACGCAATCAAATCAAGGCATATGGGGGCTGACCGTGTGAAGGAGGCACGATTACAGACTTTGATGTCTGATTTTGATCGATTGAAGATGACTGAGTCGGAGTCGATCGACTCTTTCATGGGAAAACTATCTGGAATCGCATCCAAAGCAGCTGCACTAGGAGAATCGATCGATGAACCAAGGATGGTGAAGAAATTCTTGAAATCGCTACCAAGGGCAAAATTCATCCATATTGTCGCCTCTTTGGAACAGGTACCAGATTTGAAATCGGTGGGGTTTGAAGACGTAGTGGGTCGATTGAAGGCCTACGAAGAAAGAATAAGGGAAGAGGATGTTGATGAGAATGATCAATCGAGGGTGCTATTTGTGAAATCGACGTCGGAAGGAGGTGGCTCGTCGTCTGGTGGGGGTAACTCGTCGGGAACGAAGGGAAAATGGAAAGGATCAAATGGGTCATCCGGGTTAAATCAAGCGAATGGGTCACATGGGTCACACGAGTCGAACAAAACCAAATCAGCCCAAGGACAAAAACCCAATAACAATTCTGATTATTTCAACCTAATTCCAACAATTGCAAAAATTGTTGTTGTTGTGACAAAAACCGGAAAAATAGGGAAAAAGACCGATCTAAGGTGATTTGTTTTCGGTGTGACAAACCGAGTCACTTTGCCTTTGAATGTCCGGAACGACTCCAAAAATTACAAGAATGTGATTTTTCGGAACGTGACGACAACGACGAGACCATATTTTAAATACAGATCGAGGTTGAAGAATTCTCTAGAAGGACTTAGAGATTCGGGGGTGATTGTTGGAATCCTAAGTCGAGTAGGACTTGGAGACCAAGTTATAACGGGACTTTAGCAAATTGGTTTTAGAGTCCTAATACAATTCTAATTACAAGTCGGTAGATTAGAATCTATATATACACCTTGTTTAGCTGTGTAGGGTTAAGTGATATTGTATTCACAAAATTGAGTTTTGAGTTATTTTCTCATTTAATCAAAGAGATAGTTTGATTAATTGTTTGTGTTATACATTCTTGACTTTGAAAAATATATTCTTATTCTTTCTACTTTACCTTTATTTTCTTATACCTTAAAATATAACTGGGTAATAAAAAGTTATACAAAATTCATGAGATGAAATGACAATAAGCATGCAACATGTATAAATATATATGCCACGTGTCAAATACCCAGTAGGGGACCTTGTGAATGGACAAGAGGGGGAGTTGTATGAGAATAAATTGGGTCTCTTGAGAAGGACCAGACCCTTAATGCTATCTCCTTATATTTATTTCTAGTTTGGACCACTTTTAGCCTTCGAAAATGACAATTCCTTTTTGTTCTAATCTACATTTGCCTACATTTTAATTTTAAATAATAAATTAATAATTTATTTAGTTGTATACCCGTCCAGTTTCGAAAAAAATAATCGGTTATAGTTTGGTCAAAAGTATAGTTGAAAATTTCGATTGATTCATTTTATATGTGAACTTTAACAAGGGTAAATTGGTAAGCTTAAACTTTTTACAAGTAGTTTTAGCAAAAGAAAAGAAAAAAAAAAGGGAAAAAAAGTAGAGAGAAAAAAAAAAGGGAAAAAATGTAAAAAAATTATATTTTGTGTTTTTGAGGAAAAATTAAACATTTTGTTTATCTATCTCTAAATCCTTCCAAATTAAAAAAACAGTTAAGAGAAAAAGCTTTTCTCTTATTTCATTACATTTATTCCTTTAAGAGAAAAAGTTTTTCTCTTATTTCTTTACATTTCTTCGGGTTTCTTCCTTTAATGAAACAACATCAATTTGGTTTAATTTTTTCATTTCTTCCAACTGTTAAGTTGAACTTGAGAATGGTGTTAGTTAAATTGAAACTAAGGTAAAGGTCCTCCGCAATATATTTAAATGAATAAAATCTTTTACATCGTTTTATTAGAAAAATAAATAAATTATTGTTGTAATAGTATAAGTTTTTGTAGTCATATTGAACATATTGTATTGGCTATTTATAAAATACAAAAAAAAAGCACCTCAATAAAAGCTTAATATAATGCCAAATGAATAATTCTATAAATACAAATTTGATATTTGGGAAGGGAAAACTTTATTGAATGGATGGTGTCATTGGTCCTTTATTAAGAAATTATATAATAGATTAATTTTGAGTAAATTACACGAATGGTCCCTATGGTTTGGGGTAATCTGCGTGTTTGGTCCCTAAATTATTATTTTAACTCGGAAGGTCCCTACTGTTTGTTTCTATTACGCGTTTGGTCCCTACTGTTTGTTTTTGTTACGCGCTTGGTCCCTGTCTTACCTAAAAAGACTATTATTTAAATAGGAAAAAATGGTGGGGTAGGTAAGGTAAGGTGAGGGGGTGGGGTTGGGACAGGGACCAAACGCGTAACAAAACCAAACAGTAGGGACCTTCTGAGTTAAAAAAATAAGTTAGGGACTAAACACGCAAATTACCCTAAACCATAGGGACCATTCGTGTAATTTACTCATTAATTTTAGGTTCCTTAGGAACAGTAAAGTTCCTAAGGGTTTGACATAATTGGTCCTTCTATTTTGCCTATTAACCATTTTGAGATTTTTTTTAAACATAATTGGTCCTTCTATTTTGCCTATTAACCATTTTGGAATTTTTTTTTTTAACTAAATAAAGTTCAATACATATCGATGGAATTACCCGGTTTTTTCTTGAAGTTGCAATTTCGTCCCTTTTTATGTTTTTTGTATTGGGTCGGTCATTCCTTCTCGATCCTTCTGCACCGCCATTCTTTTCTTATCCATTTACTCATTCCACCGCTTTGAACCTACTCCACATCCGTTCAGGTCCAGAGCTACCATCTACGTGGTGTTTTTTCCTCTGCGCTTCTATTGCCCACGCAGGAGATAACACCGACAATATGTTAGTGATTGAATCGTCTCTCTGCTGCCACCATCAGCATCTGCCGCCGCTTCCATCTATCTATCAACATCACCTAATTATATTGGATACGAATCAGACCCTAAGAACTTGAAGGGGGCGGTGTTCACTGCGGTTTCACATGCCACGTAGGCTGAAAACGCACTCCACTCCCTCTGCCCTTTTGACTACTACGTAAGTTCGTTTGCAGTTACTTTAAGGCATACAAAATAACCTTATTTTCGTAATATTGGAATATTGGATTAGTCGGTATGCGAAAGTTGGTTTCGAAATCCACGCTAGGGAAGTTCACATTACAAAAATAAAAATTAAAAAATAATCAATTTAGAGTACTATTTTGTGTATTATTTTGCCGTTAAAAATGTAACATTTAAGGAATTGATAATTGGTCCCTTTTCTAAAAACTTGCCAATTCCAACCCCTTTAATTCTTTATCCATTTTGACACTTTTGGTCGTTACAGTGAAAATTTTTACATTTTTTCATAAAAAGCACAAAAAACGACCCGGGGCGAAGCCCGGGTTTTTCCGCTAGTTATCATTAAAATTCGATAAATGCAGAAATTACATTATTATTATAAACATTATAAACTTTAAAAAAAATTATATTACAAACAAAGTACTTAAATCATTATAACAAAACAATTAGAAAAAGATAAAATAAAAAATTTTAAACAAAAATTTCTAACAAGTCTAACCGGTTTATCGAAATAATTAGCATAAAAGCTTGGGAAAATGATTTAGGAGGGTAGCTACCTTTTATCTTTGTTCACATATTGACAACTTCTTCTTTTTTATACACATAAAATCAACTAACTTGTTTTACGTGTTCATTTTACACCAATATTACCGGCTAATGTTTGTTTCAGCTGATGTGGCTAAATTAAGGCGTGGGTGGCATACACAAGATAATACGTGGCATAGTACACATCAACTCATTATATAAAGGGTGTTATATGGTTTGTTCGTACGTTAAAGCCCTAGATCGACAATGGTTTTTTCTTCTGCTTCATCTGCCTCTTCTAAACGCAATGTCGAATTGCAAGCTGACCATCCATGTAAGTGCGACATGCCATTGCGTGTGAAGATTTCAAGAACACCCGACAATCCTGGGAAAAAATTTCGAGTTTGTCAAAACACATTGGTAAATCAGTTTTTTTTAATTATCCCTAACTGAATCTTCTTCTTCATCTTCTCTTCAATTTAACATTTTTTATACTTTTCTTGAAGAGGGCAAAAACTCCAAATGTAATTTCTGGGAATGGCTAGAAGAGATGACTATGCAGTAGAGAAGAACAATGATTTGGGACAAATCTACAACCTAACATTGAAGCTTGGAAATTTGGAAAACAAAATTAGTATATGCAGGAAGAAGTTGGAAGAAGAGAAGAATTCTGATTTGGTGTTCAGACAAGAACCAGACAAAGTCAAGTGGAATTGTTTACTCATAAAGTTGCATTGTTTGTGTTATTTTTCTTGTATGTTAAAGATGTAGTTTTGAAAGTTTGATGTGTTCTTTGTATCCTATTTGATGTATTATGACTAAACCATGTAGTTCATGAAGTTTTGTATGCAATGAAAGTTGCACGTATTATGACTAAAGCATGTGTTTGAGTTAATGTAACATTGATGTATCATGACTAAAGTTTGATATATAATGAACTTGTGCAAAAGATGTTAAAGACAAGGAACACAAATGACATTATAAACATGAAAAATGACATTACCAAAATGTATACAAACATCTAAGTAAACATGTACTTAAATAAAGATGTTAAAGTACATTACAATACAAAAGATTCCGAAACATACATCAGAAAACATGAATTCCAAAAGTTGTGTCAAGTTTGTCCTATTGTGCCAAAAGTTATTACAACACCCAAGATTCCAAAACATGCATAACAAAAGTTGTGCAAAAATATAAACAAGAGTGGCTAATCATTCCTCGCGCTGACCCGCTAAACATTGCACCCACTCATGAAACTTCCACCAACCCTGCAGCAATCGTGTATGCTAGCCATACATAACATTGGATCCTATAGACAGTCGAATACCTGATCCTACCCTAAGCCCTTCATCAAACAAGAATAGGAAATAAGGCCAAACCAAACATTCCCAGGCTATAGAATCTTAGTTATGTACAACTATGATGCATACACTAAGCAACTACAGTAACGATGTCAATTTCATATAAAGAAGAATCATAGGCTATAAGACATCATATAATCAGGCAATTCTATCATGCAATTCCTAAAGATCCCTAGCCTATCACTAGCATGTTGTTCTAACATATCACAATATCAAAGAAAAGTGTGGTAATTTGGGGTCAACTTACTGGCTCCGGCTAATCGTACATATCACATCCTTTTTGGTTATTTTGAAGCAACCTTGAAAATTATTTCTAAAACTCTTACTTTGAAAATCTTTTTTTAAAACCCCTTTTTCCTTAGTTCGATACTGGACCCACACGAGTGTTCCTCCAATTCACTCAAACCAAGGCTCTGATACCAACTTGTAACATCCCAAAAATTTCAGCAAATTTAAACTTTTCAAAACAACCCATTTATGAACAAAAGTGTTCACAAAAACATTGTTTCCTAAAACATGATTTAAAATTAGAGTCTCCCAAGATCCAATCCGTAGAAAAACCAAGGATGTGTACGGTCACACCTTGACCTTGCCAAAATCATTAGAAGCACCTGAAACAATAAACTAAAACCGTAAGCTCAAAGCTTAGTGAGTTCCCCTAAGGTACCACCACACAACAGATAACATGTACCGACAAACAACATGCATACCAGGCCTTCAGCATGTCTGGAACACCCCACCGGCCTACAGTCCATCTGGTACGCCACAGAGCCTTAAGTCTGACTAAAACGCCCCACCGACCTACAGTCTATCTGGTACACTCACAGAACCTTCAGCACGACTGGTACGCCTCACCAAGACTTCAACTTATTTGGAACGTTCTTCGGGCCTTCAGCCTGACTGGTACGCCCTACTAGCCTTAAGTCTATCTGGGACGCCCTAGGTCTGTTGTCCTTCAGCACATAGCAGGACCGCCTCAACCCACCCCCATACAACATGTCACATATACGTATCCAAAACACATATAAGCCCAGTAAATCATAAAAACATATCAATATAACATTACCGGGTTTGTTGACTGGCAGCACGAAGCAGCATAGTCTCAATCCAACTACACTACATCAACACATACAACCGGTAAACATATAGCCAGAACAGATAACAGACAGATCACTAAGCATAACATCATCCTATCTACCAGAATACCGATCTAACAGATCATAACAACATAGCAACGTACTCAATATCAACAATCCAAGGAATGCATGGTTGTATATATTCAGAGGTGAGATAGTCACCCGGACAGATGATCCCACTCTAGAACCACAAACAAACAAGGAACATGTAAGAGAGCTTGGATCAAGAGTCCTCAGTCTATCCTACATGACTATATACAGTCCCTAAGGTACCCCTCTACTAATAGATAACCAAAACTAGTGGGCCGGCATTGGTGCCTTCGACCCACGGGTATAGTGAGGCGAAACTCACCTCGATAGCTGAACCCACGAATAATCTCTGACTGCAGATCCGCTAGAAACCCCGCTCTATCAAACAAACAACACCCAATTAATAGTTGAGTTTCAAACCAATTCCATTAATACATAAATGGTCCAACTAATCAGGCCTACTAATAGCCCAAGCCTATTGGGCCTACTAGGGCCCAACAAGGCAAACCCAATACACAAATACAACTTTAATGAAAGTCCTCAGCCCAACCAATTAAGCCCGAAACTCAACCAAACCCCAAAATCAAAGCCCCAAAGTCCAATGATCCAAAAGCCCAAATCTCATCTGATCAGACTTACGCACAACGTACATGGCTTGTACGCACGACGTACGTCGTCGGTCCAAAAACAGGCATCATAGCCGGAACGCGCAGCGTTCCCCAGTGGTACACACTGCGTTCCCGACGGCCACCCAAAAGTCATTCCAATGACTTAATCCTTTAAGCCAAATGTCCAAAACCTCATAATGGATAAATACAAGTGACTATATCCTTAAAGTCAAAGGATTTAAGCCTTTGCATGGCTTAATGAAGCCCAACACCAAAGATTAACTCCAAAGGTCAAAATCACCGCAAAATGTTTTAAAAACTTCTTAATACCTTAAGACCTCAATCCAAACTTCCAGATCTGATTTCAATGGACTTCTTAAGTCATAAAGTTTCCAAATTTATGACTTAACATAAATCAATGGGACCCTAATCAAAACCCTAAGTCCCAAACTTCACCAAATGACAACTAAATCATGCATGCAAGGTTTATACCCATCAAGATCCAAACTTTATGACTCCATAACCTCAACAAGGACCAAGTATGAAGCTCAAAGGTTCTGGAGTAACTTCTACTCACAAGAACCACCTCAAAGGGACCAAAACCATAACCAAAGACCACTTAGCTAGATCTACATGAAAGAATTGTCAAGGTTGAGACTTTATACCTCCAGAAGATAGATCTAGGTGCACAAAGCCTGGATCCAAGAGCTCCAAGTGAAGCAATGACTCTTCAAGATGTTCCCTCTTCCTCCTCAAGCACCAAAAACACACAAAATCACCATGAAGCTCAAGAAATACTCAAATTGAGGCTAGGGTTTTGTTCTTAGGGTTAGATAGGATGGAGGGTGATGGAAATGAGGGTTGGAGGTGAGTTAAGGTGTTTAAATAGGGTCCAAAACCCTAAATTAGGGTTTTAATCTGGCCTGACAAACGCAGCGCGTTACCTTGGGGAACGCAATGCGTTCCTAAATTCACTCCTTGATCACCACCCTGCAATGGGAAACAATTTGAAACGGGGTGTTACATGTTCTTCCCTAGCATAATCTTTGTGATTCTTTATGAAGTTTTTCTTGTCCTCTTCCTAACTTTAATTTCAGCATTGTCTTGACTTTCCTGTTCCACATCATCTTGAACCTCTTCTTCAATGCTAACTTGAATTTCATATTCCACTTCATCTTGAACCTCTTCTTCAATGTTATTTTGAACTAAAGAAACTTCAATGTTAGCCTCTACTTTAGGTACTTAAATGTTAGCTTCCACATCAACTTCAGGAACATCAATGTTAGCCTCCACTCCAGGTACTTCAATGTTAGCTTCCCATCTACTTCAGGAACTTCAATGCATGTTAGCCTCCACTTCAGGTACCACATCACTTATAACTTCCACTTCACTTTCACTTTCACTTTCAAAGGCACTATCACTTTCACTTTCAAACACGTTCCACTTCCAATTTAGCTTTAAAGTCCACTTGAACATCAACTTTACCTGTAAGAGGGCAAAAGTGTAATATATTATACTTCCAATTCAAAAATGGCACATGAGTGTAATATATTATATAAGTTAGCACCATACCTTGTTTCTTAGGTTTCTTTTTTTAAACCTGAAGTAGATGGTACATCATTTTGTCTTTGAGGACATGTTGATCTGTTATGCCCTATTTACCTACAAATGGTATATTTCAAGACCATTCCCTTTTTTTGAGACTGTATGCTTTGTTCCCTTAGCTTCCCTTTCAACCTGATCCCTTTTCCTTTTCATTGTTGGTCTTCCAGGCAGCCTTCTTTTTTAGGGGGAAATGGTTTGGTGTAATCCACTTCAGGCCACATAGCACTACAATTCAGAGGCCTAATGTTATACCTATAACAACTTGCATACATTGATGTAGTAAACCATTCTAACACAAAGTCCTCATGATCCCTATTGAGGCTTGAAATGGCAGCATATCCATGCACACAAGGATACCCTGTTAACTGCCATGCCCTTCATCCACATTGCCTGGTATTAAGGTCGACAACATATCCATCAGACCCTACCCTCACCTCAAATTGCATATAACCAGAAGGTACCACTTGCCAAAACCTGTCCATAATCACATATGATTTAGAAAATATTAAAAATGTCAAACATATAAGCAATAACAATTTATCTTTGTTTTTCCTTGAGCTTTTTCAACTTCAACCTTATGGAAAGACATATGTTTACATCCCAAGATTGACCCTTGCTCTTGTAGATACACAACCTTTCCATTACATAAATTCGGATTACTTCTAACATGGTAATGAGTGGTTTCTTCCTAGCAGCTTCAATCACTGAGTTAAAACTTTCAGAAACACCATTTTCATATGCATCATAATTCCTATCAACCTGAAAAAACGCTTTACACCAGGTTTTATGTCGCACCCCCAAACTGAGATGGCGGAAACATTCGAGGGCGGAGGACGTCATGTACAGTATTATAACAATGCACAATAGTAAAACGAAGCAACAACATCCATTGCATTAATAATATACTTAATACATGTGTGTTCTTTGTATAGTTGCATGACACCAAAAATGTATAACAAAAATAAAAGACGAGTCTTGAACATGCTCCGTCTTCTCAAAACCTGATCCAGTGTACCTGTCTACTGGTTCCCTAAGAATACAAGTTATTTTGAAAGAGAGTATCAACATTTAAGTTGGTGAGTTCATAAGTATTTAGTGTCAAGTGTTTGTAGTTGTTTCATGAAAATGTTAGTATCCTTCTCAGAAAATCCTATATTTTCTTCTTAAATGAAAAGTAGTCTTTTACCCAAGACCCGACTGTTTTGTATGTTTGTTCTCTTGTAATAGTGTAAAATGCATGTTTGTACTTGAAATAGTATAAAATGTATGTTTTCCATATTTGTAAACTATCTTTACTAGAAAAATAGTATGCATTTCTCATATGAGAATATCACCGTATGAATGTAATGGAAAATGAAGATTTACAGTAGTATTATGTAGAATACACTACTGATGCATTAATTGCCTTGTAACCAAACTGGTTAATTAAGGTTAAAATGTGATTAGGTTATAACCATGCTTGATTGACTAGTATAAAACACGACGTTCTTCAAGCGTCGAAAATAATATGACATTTGTCACCCATAGACCTGTAGGTCTCACTGTAGCTAGCAGCAAGGTGTGGGATGGTCAGTCCCGTATAGATCTATACACAAACTCACGCTCTCCCTCCAGGAGACTTTGGTTACAAAACATGACTTAGCAAGAATATTGTTATGCCATGAAATAGTGTTTCACATTCTAGTTAACTTGTTTACGTATAGTATGTAAGTTCCTTCTTGTTTTTGTAAATGACTAGTGTACTTTGTAATGAATAGAAATAGTATGTATGTATTGGTTCATGTATTGTTCCACTGTTCTAGAAAACAGTATGACTGATCTCTAAACTATACCTATTATAGTTTACTAGTATGTTTGTTTGAACTGTAAATGATTTGGAGAAAAGACTCATTTGATCAGCATATACAAATGAGTTAAGTATGTCCTTGAAAATGAGATTTACTATTCATGTATATATTTAGCATGTATAATTATGATTTAATCGACAATCGGACTAGTGATCCTACCCTAAGCCCATACCCAAACAAGGAACAGGAGTCAAGGTATTTAGCATTAGTCCTAAGTCCGTTAAAGCATACTTATACATAAATTTATAAATGAATACGCTTTTGATAATAAACAGCAATCTAAAATAGTTTAAAAGAGTTTTTAAAATGATTTTAACAACCTTTAAAAGCATAAGAAATCATTTGTTTGTTTTCACATGTAAATGTTAACACAATTAAATTGTGTTCTACTTGTATTCCCCTCCCCCCTAAAAACATTGAAAAAGGTAAATTGCAGGGGTATGAACTCACCTTATGTGAGTGATTCGTTTGAAGGTTCGATATAGGATGTTATTTCCACGAGTAAAGTCCCGTAGCAAAACCGAGTCCTAATTAGCATTTTATGTAATATATATGTATACAATTAGTGTATATAAACATAAGAATGATAAGCAATTGGACTAATTTGTAAGTTTAACTTACAAATAAGAGTGTTAGAAGGAAAATGGAAGGCTGCTAGGAGTTTACGGCTAGCCCCAAGAGTTCACGGCCTAAGAAGATCTTGGTGTTCTTGGGTTTACGGTTGAGTGTTCTTGATGAAATGAAGGAGATTCAAGGGTTTACGGTTGAGTGTTCTTGATGAAATAAAGAACACTTGAAGATCTAAGCAAGATCCTAAGAAGATTCAAAGGATGAAGGATGATAGTTGAGAGAGAAAAGGTGTTCACAGTTGGAGTTCTTGAGAGTGAAAGGTGTGTTTGCGGTTGGAAATGAATAAGTGAGGAGGAGTTCACGGTCTAGACCCCATATATGGTCAAAACTGATGGGACACCTTCATTGGTTCCCACACCGAGTGGATAAGACCAAGGTTTACCTCCGAGGAGTTTACCGCCTTCGGTTTGCGGTCCGAAGAGTGAGTTCTCGGCTGTGAACCCCTTTGCGGCTGTGAACCTCGTTTGCGGCCCATGCAAGGGTTTGCGGCTGCGAGGGGGTTTACGGTTCGGATGAAGGTTATCGGTTCCAAGTGTTTTCCCTCCAAAACACACAACATTTTTGAATACAAGGTTTATACACCTATAACTCATTAATCTAACCATATTAAGATAATTAAAGAAATAAGTTTGACCTTTATTTGATATGTTTGACTTTCGTTGACCAAGATTGACTTCTACAATAACGAAATGAACGGGTTGTCACATTTTAGGGTCCCTTTCCATCAAATGTTCATAAGCCAGTGGTTCTAGCTTCTTGATTTCATTCATATGGTACTCAAATTTTTGTTGAATTGTAGATCCAGCAGCTCTCCAAAACAGCTGGAACCCTTTCCTTCACAGCTTCAATTAATCCCTATAATCAATACATACAAAGCATAAGCTAAAATATATTAAGTATGGAAAATACCAATAAGTGAAGTTTGAACATTACTTTGTGTTGGTATGATATTATGGTTAGTCCATGCCCAACTCCCATTCCAATGTCATCAATCAGAAGATCAAGAAACCACTTCCATGTTTCTTTATTTTCTACTACAACCACAACCCATGCAACAAGATATATATGTGGTTGTTTGCATCCCTCCCAATGTAACATCCCGATTTCCAAGTATGTGAAGTTTATATAAAAAGGGCAATTTTTCCTTGGAACTCGTCGAGTTGATGGTCTCAACTTGACGTGTTGGAAACTCTTGGGCCGCACATATTTTTGGACCAACTCGACGAGTTGTTGAGGAAAACTCGACGAGTTGGTGGCTGATTATGAAACCCTAATTTTTAGGGTGTTGCATCCTATTTAAAGGCCTTATGGCCTTTGGACGGCCTCCGTATCCGCCCCCTTTGTCCAGAAAACCCTAGTCCGTGCATCCTCTTCCATTTTCAGGTGTGTGTGAGCTTGAAGAGTGATTCTGTGACATCCCCATTTTCACGGCCAGAAAAGACCGATTTTGTTTATGCTCTATAAAAATCAGAGTACTTCTTTTAATAAAAATGTTGCGGAATTTGTTCCCAGTAAAATATGATAAATACGTTATCAAAGCATTTCCGAAGAAATGTATTTTTATTCATTTTTAAAACATTTGGGATGTCATCGTCAATACAGAAACATAAGCATAAACAGAACTTACATTCATTTACACTAGTGATCTACATCCCTTTAAATCTCTCAGTGTAATGTAACTTCATATCAACACCTGTGATAGAAATAAGCTGGAGTGGGTCAGGTTGGGAAACCTGGTGAGTACATAGGGTTTTCAACCCACAATAATATAATTATTATGTTTAAACATCAAACAATCAACCCAATTACCCATCCCCATTATCTTCTTTACTCTTAAGGATCTACCCTAAGAATCAACTATTCCTCATTCATTCATTCCTAAGGATCATCCTAAGGAATCGGCATGAAGTCCATCGTCACCAGGGTTAGGCACTAAGTCTGCATAGTCGTCAGGATTTATACAACAGGCACTAAGTCTGCATAGTCGCCAGGGTTTAGGCACTAAGTCTGCATAGTCGCCAGGGTTTATACAACAGGCACTAAGTCCGCATAGTCGCCAGGGTTTTGGCACCAAGTCAGCATGATCGCCAAGGTTTAGGCACCAAGTCTGCATGATCGCCAGGGTTTAGAGTACACCGGGTGAACACATCGTTCACAAAACCTACAGGTTGCGAGCCTGCTAGTGTTCCACTGGACTGTTTAGAATAGTCCGTGGTTGTCATCCATACTCTGCTAGATGACGGGGACATCATTTGGGAAAAAGGCTTCTCACATCGTCCACCTCTCACCCTTACCTCATGGTCTATATCACATCTCAACTCATCATCCAACTCATATTTCATCTACCCATGTTTTACCCAACATATTATGTAGATATAAATACATATACAATTTAAATCATATAAAACTTGTATAAAATCGTTCCTCCAACATAGATAGCAAGTATACAGATAATATGCACACATAGCACGTAATTTATATAAAATACTTCATATGTATGTGTAAGATGAAAGTAACTATGCACTCACTTGTTAAGGTGGTGATTCTGAACTCAGACAACGCTTCGTTATCTCAAAACAATTTTCCCTTGACAAAACCTAGTATCAATACCACTAGGGTTTAGTCTAACGTTAACCGCGACTAATTAATAGTCTAGCTATTATTATTATATAAGCGTTAAACAACACTCTATATAAATCATAATAATAGCCCAAATAATTATTTTAAGGACCTAATAACATTACTATAATTATTTAAAAGCTATATTAAAAATTTCATAGGCGTAGCTCACTTACATTGAATTTTAAAGAAAACCGGGCTTCGCTTGGAGCAGTGTTTCCGAACCGAAAGACCCTTTTTTCTCGGGACTCCGGGAGCCTCGGGGCTTCCTTCGGGTGCTAGGGGTTCACCTAGGCTTTAGGGGGCTTCCAGGGCTAGAGAGAGAACTTAGAGAGAGAAAGAGAAGGTTGAAATGGTGTGGAAATGAAGGCTGCCTCGGCCTCCTTTTATAGCCGCGAGGCCTCGGAGTACGCTGGCCGTACTTCGGACCTACGCTGGGCGTAAGGGCTCGGCCGTACACACGTGTCGCGAAGCTGCTGGGGCGACGTGGCTACTTTCGGAACCGCATAAGGGTCAGAACGTTGGGCGTAACTCCTTCCGACACGGGGCGTACTTTGCATGGCAAGGCTTCCTTCGGACTACGCGGGGCGTTATCGGATTACGCTGGGCGTAGTCCTCGCACCATCTGTCACCATCCGAAGCGAGGCATGGTCAACAAGGAACGGCTGAGATTTGGCCACGTCATCGAGTTCGCATCAGACTTCGTAAATTCATACTCCGACTTCAAAAATCTGTCTCTTTCGCATACGAGCTCCGTTTTCGACGTTCTTTATATCCACGCGTAGGCGGGAACGTACTCTACAAATTACGTTTATACTTCGTTGGCTAATTTTGACTTTATTTTAAAATTTATATTTTTAACAGGCCGGGACAGGATTGGTCCGTTAAAAATTCATAACTTCTTCATCCGACATCCGTTTTCGTCTGTCTTTTTATCGTCATGCTACTATTAACGAGATCTTCGATTCTCATTTAGGTTGTGTCGGCTAAAAACCGTTCGATCTAATATTCGAACTTCGGGCTGTACAATGCTAAGCCGAAACTTCGAAAAATCATAACTTCCTCATACGAAGTCAGATTTGAGCGTTCTTTTTATGCACGCTCTCGGTTTAACGTATTCTACGACTTTCGTTTAGGTCGCTAAGGCTAAAAGTCGCTCTATCGTAAATTCACTATTTACGCTTCCCGGTGTCGTGCCGGTTCCGTCGCGAAACTTCGGCGAGTCATAACTTCTTCGTTATAACTCGGATTTCGGCGTTCTTTATATGTACAGAACCCTTGAGACATATTCTACAACTTGGTTAAGATTATTTATTCTAAATAAACTTTTGTCGAAAAGTCGTTTTCGACCCCTATTATCTCTAAATTGACTAGCCCGGATCTACGGGCATTACAGATTCTTGCTGTTCTTTTGAAGGAGCTTGGAGTTTGAAGAGGTTTGATTGAGAGGAAGGCTATAGATCTGGAATCTTCTCTGTTGTTGCAACCATTTTGAGGTATAAAGTCGATACCTTGATCATTTATTGCTTAGATATTCTCCTTGGAAGTTTATTGTCATTTTTGGTTCATTTTGGAGTCATTCTTAGGATTGGGCATTTCTTGAAGTTGCCACTTCATATATGGATGTTTTGTGGCCTCTTTGGGCTTAAAGTTTCAAGCTTTATCTAGATCTAGGCTTCCTTCATGTTCTAAGTCCCCTAATAAGCCTTCTTTGAGTGTTTTAGCCTCTTGGTGTTATGTATGGACGTAATGTTAGCAACTTTACGTGGTTTTTCAGATCTTGGGTTCCAAATCTACATTCTTGAGCGTTAGAATGGATGAAAAGGGACTGAATGAGTTAAGCTGGGAAAACTCGACGAGTTGTCCTGACAACTCGACGAGCTGGATAGGGTTTTCCTGCTTTTCTGGAATCTGTAGGAACTTGACGAGTTGTCCTGATAACTCGGCGAGTTGGCTCAGATTTTCCCCATTTCTTTGAGTACTGAATGAACTCAACGAGTTGGTATGTGCACTCGACGAGTTGGGTCAACATGGATTGTTGACCTTGACTGTTGACTTTGACTTTGACCATGGTTGACCAAGTTTGACTCTGAGAGCATTTTGGGTATTTTGAGATTTTGATAGACATGGTCATATGGTGGTTGTAGGCTTTTGAGTCCAGAGCTGAGTTTTGGAGTTGGATTTTACCGGTTCAGCACTACTTGTGAGGTGAGTTTTCCTCACTGTACTTATGGATCGAAGGCACCAATGCCAGTCCTTTTTGGATTGTTATCCCGGTTATCTTAGGATGCTATTATATTGTTATGAGCTGTTAGATCGGTATCCTGGTAGATAGGATGATGCTATGCTTATTGATTTGTATGATATGTGCTTGCCTGTTGATTGATTTTGTGTTTATGAGTTATGTATATGTCGACATGTATGTGTGTGGTTGGGTTGAGACGGTCCTGCTTTGTGCTGAAGACCAACAGACCCAGGGCGGCCCGGATAGACTGAAGGCCTGCGAGCCTGTCCAGTTAGGCTGAAGGCCCGTTGAGCGGTCCAGATGGGTTGTAGGCCCTGCGAGGCGGTCCAATCATGCCGAAGGCTCGGGAGCGGTACAAATAGGTTGAAGGCCCTACGAGGCGGTCCAGTCAGGCTGAAGGCTCATTCATGCTTGTTGGTGTCTGTTATGTTATGTGGCGATATTTTAGGGAAGACTCACTAAGCTCTGGGCTTACAATTTTTGGTTGTGTTTCAGATACTTCAGATGATCGCGGAAATGCGAAGGCTTGATCGTGCACCTCCTCGTATTTTATGTTATGATTTTTGGGAAAAACTCTGATGTGAAACCTATTTTGAAAACAATATGTAATAAATGATGGTTTTTGGATTTATGTAAAAGTTTTAAAATTTTCAAAATTTTATGGATGTTACACCCAATGGTTGTAAGCAACTGACTTTTGCATATGTCCTTTAAGAAACAACCATCTACTCCAATTACCCTCCTACAACCCTCCGTCCATCCATCCTTAAAACCCTTTAAACACACTTAAAACTTTAAGAAGTATGTTTCTCCATCAGGCATCACATCTACCTCCATTTTAACTGTTTGATTCAGGATTTGTCCTTTTTAGCTCTTCTCCAAAGCTCCATGTTTTGGCATAATGCTCTATTAAAGTACCTTATATCTGCTAAAATGCATATTTCCTAGCATTTCTGCATTGTCCAACACTTGCTATCAGTTTCAACCTTTTACTGACCTTAGCTTTCAATTTCCTAATGCTCATATTTGGTTTTTGCAATATCTCATTCATGAAATGAGTTCCAATCCATTTGTAGCTTACAATGGACCCAAATTTGAATACTCTTGAACAATTATGCCTATCAACTAAGGACTTAATCTAAAAATACCTCTCATTCTTCATCCAGGTTGCCCACAACCTAAAGGGACAACTCTTATTCTTCTTATTCTTATTATGCTTACAACATTTTGCCAACAACCTTTGATGATCAGTTTTTTTCATACCATAAATCATACCCATTCTTGACGGCATAGTTGGTTAGACAAAGCTTCAATTCCATTGGGTTGGAAAACTTCATACCTAAAACTGGTACCATTTTATCCCATTCTTAATTCTCATCAAAGACAGGGAACACGACCTCATCATCTTCATCACTGACTTCATCATCATCATCATCATTTACTTCTTCTTGATTACTATTAGGAATAGGTTTACCACACAACTTGTTCAAAAATTCATCATCAACTGTTTTGTCAAAAGTATGCACCCCTTCATCAGGTTCGTGCTCACATTCCATTATATCTGAAATATATGAGTCTGTATCATCATCTTCTACCAACTCAGACACCTCATCACCTGTTAACACCTCCTTATCGGCCCAGTCAAGAATAGGTTCATTTTGATGGTTAATGTAGACATTCATTCTTAGCTCGTTCTTAGCCATGTAACCATCTTCAATAAACTCAAAATAATCAGCATCATTGCCGATTCTTCTAATACCCTCTGCCAATCTTTCATGACTACTACAATAGTACAAATTATCACAGTTTCCTCTTGTTAGCTTTGTAACCCACAACACAAATTCTCTATAGTTCATGCCATCAAAATCCACATCACGAACTGACATTCTTATAGGGTCTAAGTACACTAACGGGTTCGGTGCAAACATTCCATTGTAGTGAAAATCTATAGTGAGATACGTACCGTTAGATGATTCCATTGTATTGAAAATCTACAGTCGACGATTTCAAGTCCCAACTTCAATTCCAAACAATGAGCTCCTACTGCTTCGATCGATTGATTTTTGAAAATAGTTAATTAATCTGGAACGATTTGGGAGTATTTGTGAGGAACCCTAATTAAATGAAGTCGATTCACCCTAATTAAATGAAGTCGATTCCGGACAAAGGGTGTAATGAACACGTCATATGCCACATAATTTCTTTTAAATGAGTTAATTTGACTCACCGGTTAAAACAAACATTAGCCGGTAATATTTGTGTAAAATGAACACGTAAAACAAGTTAGTTGGTTTTACGTGTACAAAAAAGAAGAAGTTGTCAATATGTGAAGAAAGATAAGCGGTAGTTACCCTCCTAAGTCATTTTTCCTAAAAGTTTGGTCAAGAACCTATTCCATCTAATAAATTGCAGTTTGTTCAAGTCCAATAATTTAAATTAGTTTGATATGTGTATCTTACATCAGTGAAATATACTCATATAAAGTTTTATATATGTTGGAGTCTACTTTTTTTTAAGGACTTTTTTAGAAAATTAATTTTAGATTGTTTTACATGATCAAATGACATCACAATCGAGTCTAGTACAAAAAGCCAATTTGTTTATGCGCATCGTGGGTTAAAGTAGACTAAATAAAGTTGCAAGGGAAGGCTTGTTACCAATAGCATTCCTATAGAAAAAAACTATAGATAGAATTCTTTCATGGATGGGTTTGGTTTTACTGGTGAAGATTTGTGACCAAAGGAAATACGATGTTATTTGACTTGATTTTTTGAAAAGATAAACATTTTATAAATTAAATCTATATTTGGTCATTTGCAAAAGAAGTGGTCCTATTAAAACAAATTGATTTGATGATAATGAAATGACAAAGAATCTTGTATTGAAAATTATGCATATACATATTAAAACAACTTGAATATAATTACCACTAAAATTGACTTTCGAAGTGATAGAATCCTTCACTAAAATTGACTTTCGAAGTGATAGAATCCTTCATTGTCATGATATTATGGATATTTGGTATTCTTATGTTATGGAGTGATCGAAGACTTCGGATACTCAACTTTATATTTTGCTAAGAATTAGGGTTCTCAATTCTAAAGGGTTTTATATTCTCCAAACTTGACCCAATATTAATATATCTCAAAACTCAATTAGTCCCTTACTAATTGTCCGATATGTGACATCACAATGAATGATCTTGATTCTTGAATACAAAACGCATGCAACACATAAGTACGATTTTGAAAACTAAAACACCACATTTATCTTCTATTCTTCTATCTAGATTTTCAATTGTTCAAATCCCCAGCACTAAACAGTATGTGTTTCACCTCTTTTTCAGTTTTCCATTATTTATTAGGGTTAGCCGATTAGGGTTAATTATTTTCAATTATTCATTGATTACAGAATACAAATTTTTAATTGTCAAGTCTTAAATACTTTTGTGTGGATTTTGCCTTTGAAATTTCCGAATTTGGGTTGGAACGAACTCAACGAAGCAGTCAACGAGTCAAGACTGTCAAGCATAAGATATTTCCATTATTTCATTATTTTCAGTATTATATTTGTTCATTTGTAGTTGTCTTTATGATTCACAAAGAAACATATACATAATATAAAAAATAAACTCCATCATTTATAAACTTTTTAATTTATTATTGCAGATCTCAAACTCGGATAAAAAAAGAATGTTTATAACGTTAAGTATAGTAAAAACCAAAGAGCATCATATTTTTATTTCACTTAGAGCCTCCAAACTGGTTGAGTTGACCATTATGTGGGTAAGGGTGGAAAAGTCAACATGACAAGACAAAAATACACATCACAAAACAAAATTGGGACAAAATTGAATTTCGAGCTCGTGTTTGGGTCTTTTTCGTTTAGTGTATAAAAAGCATGATGTCGTGTCGTGTTCTTGTTCAAATTTCGACATGAAAATCATGTTTGTGCCGTGTATATTTTATAGCATTATATGTTATTTTTTTGCTTTTTTGTTGTGTTATTCATGTTTGTCGTTTACAAGAACTTACGTATGACATTATGTACACAATTATTTTTTGTCGTGCTATCGTGTTTTTCGTGTCTGTCATGTTATTATCCAGTTGTATTCGTATTGAAGAAAAAAAACACGATATTATGTCGTGTTCATGTTAAGAAAAAATAATGTGTGTTGTGGCGTGTTAGACAAAAACATGGAACGGCTTTCCGATTTGACACTCCTATATACAAGGTTCTACTAAGTATGTCAAGCTTTGCCTAGATGCACTTACCCTTACTTTATTTTGCGTAATATAGAGATAACGTAACAAGACTTTTAGATTCTATTATGACAAAACAGACAACAATTAACATCTTTCATGAATATTTGATTCATTTTGCTTTTGATTGTATTATAAAAAAAATTAACCTCCATTGGTTAGCTTGCCACATGAACCTAAAGTTAGCCTTTTCAGTTAAGTTAATTGTATTTTTTATACTATTTAACTAGTTTATTGCTAGTTTTTCCGTTAAAAAATAACATCAACCAAACTAAACAAATCTGTTGTTTTTATTTTATTTATCTGTTTCTATGCTTTTGACTAACATTATATAAAACATAGATGATCCATCATTCATCAATATCATACGTGTATCATCCTGCATCATAACTTCTTATTTATTTTTTGGTTCAAATTTGGTCCATTTGAGTTTATTTTGGAACCTCAAAATCTAATTGGAAGATTTTGAAATTAATGGACCTTTAAAGATGGACCCACTGAACTGAGCTTGATTTTGTAGACCCTCGATAGTCGATACGTTAAAATAACTAAATAAGTTCGAAGGTTTAGGTTTGGAGTTGGAGATGATGTGGACATCCTTTTCGTCGTCCCTTTTATCACCATATATTCCTTACAAATCCCAATCATATTGTGGGTCTATATGAAAATCGTTATACTTGGAATTATTATTTATATTAAATATGATTATTTTGGCATTAAATTTTGATTATTTTAATTAAACAGTTAAAAAAAAAAACCCGGATAATTATTTTTTCACTTTGTGCCACGTTCAAAGACTTTCTTGAAGTATGATCCAGTTTAATAACAAAATGAATGCAACTTATATTTAATGTAATTTTCAACGACTAACGAGATAACACGTTGAAAATTTATCAATCATGCATGTATTGTTTGTGTTTAACCATTTATTAATAGACATCTTAGCCGAAGGACCATGTCCATGCAAAACGACATAATTTTTTTAACAACATCGTATATTATTAATTATTAAGCTAGCAAGTATTTAGACAGAAAAAACAAATTATATTAAGGAAATAACAAGTTAAAGGTCCTGCAACCAATCTATCAAATTAATGTTCCTCGTATTTTTTAACCCAAAAATACCATTTAGTAATGAGAAATTAAATATTCTCCTACAATATAAAATGTTGACATGTGTCACATTTAATGACATATTTAATGAAATTGATAATATTTTAATTCACTTGTCACCATTTAATATGGGTAGGAGGATAGTAGGAAGAAAATGTAGGATGATATTTAATTTCTCTTTAGTAATATTACTCGGATAATGTTGTCATTTTACGATGATTCCTATCAAACAACAAAGAATTCCTAAACATACCACCACATACTTATTAATATGGAAAAAAAGTTTATCTTGATTAGATAATAAACCATTACTAAACATACCTCCTCATACTTATTGGATCCGAAAAAAAAAAGTTTGTGTTGATTAGATAATAAACCATTACTAAAATATTTGTTTTCATTTATTGATTCCTATTGAACACTTCAAATTGATATCTCACCCTATCGTAACATTTCGGATGCCTTGTACGAAAATGAAAATGAGGCCTCATAACAAAATTTGGAAAATATTATTAAGTAAATTTATTACTGTTAAATTCAAAACTCAACTTTGCTAACAAAACATGTCATTCTCTATCACATAATCATGTTTTCACTCATTACTGATAAAATAAAATTGTTACAAGCATTTTTTTTTAAAACAAACAAAAAAAGTAATGAATTATTATTTTTTAAGAATTTGTATTTTTGCATTTTAAAAGCAAATTCATCTATTACAATTTCATAATAAATATTCTCAAGAAACTCGTTCTCAATTAAAATCAAAGCCAAAATGTTTAATCTCTTTTGAGACATGATCGATCTCAAATATGATTTTAAAAGTTTTGAAAATATTATTTCTGCTATGCAGTTGTAATGGGAACATTCAACAATATTTTGTATGCTAGACAAGATATTAGACAAGTGTTTATCATCTTTAAGAAATTAAGTATTTCGTTAATTGTATTATGTTCAACTGATAAATGTTTTTGTAACAATTCCAGTTTGTTGAATAAATCATCAACATCGATGTTTAAGATATGACTATTTTGCAACCTCTTTTCAAGATGTTTGCAACTTGCCTTTAACTTAGTAGTATTCAATGACTTCAATTTTTTTGTTGTGAATAAGAAACCAAAAATGTCTTCAAATTGTCTGTATTGCTCAAACATTCACTCCAATGAACCAATAACTTAATCAACTATGTACATAAAATATTGAATCTTGAATAATTTTTGAGGTGAAAGTTCATGTACCGCTTCTGATGACCAATATCACTTTTGTCAAAATGTTTTTTTAATTCTTCTTTTATTATTTTCCCAACAAACACTGGTTTAATTCCTAAATCAGAAGTTATATCTCTCACACAATTCAAAGCTTTCTAAAAGTCATTCTTTTGGTAGATTTATCCTTAAATTCAGCTAATTTTACATTGTGTATATAAGTAACAGGGCAAAATTTTATTTGATGATAACATATAAAAATATATTTTATGAAAATATCATCACTATAACTATAGATTTATCCCTTCGAAGATCCTGTGCGACCGCACAACCTACACACCCTCATCTATGCCACTAATTGGCATCGTTGAAGATGAGTGTCTTTGGTGTAATAACAAAAGCATGATCTCTTAGGCATTAACTAGTACTGGTTAGGTTTCTTAAGATTGATGTAATATACGAACATAATAACCGTTACATAAGTAAAGGCAACAAAATGGCCTTGGATTCAAATGTCACAAAAAAACATTTTAATTCATCTTACAGTAAGATTTATATATATTATAATATTAGTTTGACAAAATTGCAAAAATGGTCCCTGTGGTATGCATTTTTTTAGGGTTTCAGTCCAAACCTCGACTTTTTTGGATTCATGGTCCTTTTGGCCTAGTTTGTACGTAGAATTGGTCCCCCGACTTAACTTCCGTTAAGTTATTGTTGTTAACCCCCTCATGTGCCTCCTACATGAGGGTATATTTGTCTTTTCACTTATAAGGGACCATTTTTGCACCTAAACAATATAACCCCATTTTTTTTAAAAAAATTCGATTTATTTATTTTAATAATTAAAAAATAAAAAAGGTCTCTCTCTCTCTCCATCTCTCTCTCTCTCTCTCTCTCTCTCTCTCTCTCTCTCTCCACCCAAAACACAGTCAAGAACATATACATATATACTCCATTGTTTTCTTGATGATGGTCCCTAGAATCGATTTGTGTATGGGTTTTGTTTTTGCAAATCGATTTATGGGTGTATATTCATCTACAATTTCAATTTGTGTTTATGTGTGTTTTCATTTTTGAAGGTGTGTCTGGGTTTTGTTTCAACCACCATCTCCAACCCTGGTTTTCAGATTTGTAATAAATGTGGTTTTCAGATCGAGTAAGGAAATAAACGAGTGAGGCAGACGATTGGAGTCTCCGGCAGTGGCTGGCAATTGTCTGGAGGGGTGACGTCGATCTCCGGCGAGCCCTCCTTCACTGTTCCCTTTCCCGATCCGACATCAAAACACACACGGGAGGGAGGCAGCTGCAGTCGCCGATCAAAGGGAGTGTCACAGGTGCTCAATCGGACCGATGAAGGAAGAATAAGATCAGAAGCAACAAGGACTGCTTAAGCATTGATCTGCGAAGGAGAAGGAAGGAAGGAAGATCTGAGGTAAACAGGTAAGCTGCGACAACAACTTCGGTAAGGAAAGGTGCAAAAGGGGGAAGATGCGATGAACAACCAAAGGAGGTGGCGAGGCTGCTCGCCGGCGAGTCTCGTCGTGGTTTCTTTCTCGTCATCGATATCAACGATTCGGAAGGGAATCAAAGCAACTGTAGCAACAACGATTGAGGTGGGGTGTTTGGGGTTGTGTTTTTTCGACTGTAGGAGGGTTGCGGAGGTGTTGAACATCGATTGCAGTCGTCGAGAGGGTTGTAGCTCCTCTTGATCTCGCCGGAAACAGCCATCTAAGGGTGTGTTTGTTTGTTTGATGCTCAACAGGGGATTTTGGGTGATGCTTCTTCAACAATGGTGTTTGGGAAGAAGAAAAGGGAAGAGAGAGAGAGAGAAAGAGAGAGAGAGAGAGAGAGAGAGAGAGAGACCTTTTTTATTTTTTAATTATTAAAACATATAAATAGGTATTAAATTTTTTTTTTTAAAAAGGGGGATATATTTTTTAGGTGCAAAAATGGTCCTTTATAAGTGAAAAGACAAATATACCCTCATGTGGGAGGCACATGAGGGGGTTAACAACAATAACTTAACGGAAGTTAAGTTGGGGGACCAATTCTACGTACAAACTAGGCCAAAAGGACCATGAATCCAAAAAAGTCGAGTTTTGGACTGAAACCCTAAAAAAATGCATACCACAGGGACCATTTTTGCAATTTTGTCTATTAGTTTTCTCAATTGAGTTAGACCGTCTTGGGGTAACTAAATACATTAAGTTTGTGTAACAAAATAATGAAATACTCTAAATTTTTATTTTTTCCTTAATTTTGACATTTTTTTTTTCCAATTAGAAATATTGTGATTAAAATTTTGTTCAATGTTGAACATTTTATGTTACCTGGTATCCAACTAACATGTCACTATTTGATAATATGGTGCTAAAATGTCTTGATGATATGTAACTATTTGGTGACATCACATTCTAGAAGTTAAAATTAAAAAATAAAAAATAAAAAAAATAAATCCAAATTATAGGGATTTTTATGATAGTTATCCAAAATATATTGATTTTTGAGCAATTTTGTCTCGCCATAAAAATAATAAAAATTCCAAGACTACATTCAGTTACCCTTTATATTCTTAATTATGAAAGTTAGTCTTGCAAGCCAGACATTAGTACGTCTTAAGTGGTCGAATGTCTTACTTTATTGAGGTTGGATCAACCAACATTTGCACCACATATGTTCCCATTTATATCCTCCGATCCAAGATCCTTTATATATAGAATCCTCTTTTTAGGCCTCTCCGTGTATATCAATATGTGTTCTATCATCCCAACCTATTCGTGATGAAGCTTTGGTCAAAGTTATTGTCTAAGAGTTTGTAAGGAATTAGAGTTGAAAATTGGCATCCCAAACTTATGTATGTATATGTTTTAAGCTTTCACATTTTTTTTTGGAAAGAAATATTATAAATGTAGTTTGATTAAAACTTTCATTTGTATCATTTTTCATACAATCTAAAAAGGAGAAGGTCGCACTTTGGTAGAAGTTTGACCATCATGTTTCATGAAGCGAGCGGCGACAACAAGCATTTTGTGAATGATAGAAACATCAAGGGCATTCTCTATAAGTCTTAATGTATATCACTTAAATTTCAATGCATATATTTTAATACATATATTATAAATTGCAATACTAGATAAGGGATTAAGTGTTTACGCATGAGTGATGATTTGGTGATCCATTAATGTAAAAAGAGAGGGTAATAAATATGTATTTTGTTTGCGTGCCTTATAAAGATGACATGGATTACTTATTTATAGTCGAGATGAAGAGGTAACGACCTCTTCATCTACCGGGCAGGTTTGCTATCTTGTCGTATTTATGGTCGTATACCTGGAGGTACATGAAGATGTACTTACTAGCCGTTTAACTGTTGTAAGTCATTGGTAATAGGGTCTAACGGTCATATGTAGCAGTACAACCTGTATTATTTTGAGTTCCAATGTCTTGTAGTACTTTTATGATGATACCTCGTACTTTGGTTGTATGTTCCTATGTATATAGACGGTTCAATACATATATAGTTCGATATATATATATATATATATATATATATATATATATATATATATATATATATATATATATATATATATATATATATATATATATATATATATATATATATATAGAGGAGGGTTCAATTGAGAAAAAAAAGTTGAGAATGGGGGAATCATTCTCAGTCAATAATTTATTTTTGCCGCAAAAGCCTCCAACGTACCGGCGAAAATGGGAAATGAATGCACATGTGTTTTCCAACAAAACATTTTCCTTAAACTATGCTAAACATTACCTTAATATATACAAAAACATAGTTTTTTCGTTTTTTTTTTTAATTTTTAAGAAACTATTTTTATCAAAAAATGATTTTAAATATACCAAAATTCATGATTTTTTATTCTCTACAAATAGACATCCATATTGATATAGTTTTAAGATAAAATAAAAAATTTATTTTTTTTATATTTTCAGCTATCGTTATTCATAAGTGAATAAAAATGAATCAGGTTTTTACTACAGTACATTCGTTATTCACTTATGAATAAAAACTATGATTAATTTTTTTTACAATTTAAGTATCAATCATATATGAATATAGCATATACTAAACATAGTATATTCATATTTAAATATTAGACGATGCATTCACTTGTGAATATTATATAGTATATTCACTTGTGAATGTTAGATGATATATTCACTTATGAATATTAGATGATATTTTCATATGTGAATATTATATAGTATTACATGGTATATCACATGAGAATAGTACATAGTATATTCACTTGTGAATATTAGATCGTATATTCACTTATGAATAATAGTTGGTATATTCATATGTGAATATTGCACAGTATATTCATATATGAATATTACAAGGTGTTTTCAGAAATATATATAATTTTTATATGTTATTCACATATGAATAACATACAGACTTGCATATTTGTTTTGTGTTTTAATAATCACATATTGATTCAGGTGAGAAAACATATTCATATGTGAATATAACGTGGTAATTTAGTTTATGCATTTCATCAAACAGTTGGAGTGCATACAAGTTAACTTTTTTTAAAATGTGATAAATATGATACTTTGACTATTTAAATCTTACAAAATAGTAGATTGGTAGAGAAATATATGAAAATTTTCAAACAAAAAATGATTTGATCTTTTTCTAACCTTAATTTCGATGTTTTATTTGATGAACGATGTTGAATGAATGATACGAATTGAATTTTTTGTTGATTATCGATGATGTTGTTCTAATGATGTTGGGAGTATAATTAATCATAAATGTTGAAGATATGTTCGTATTCAAGCAGAATTGAAGGTTGGATTGAAAGAGCAAAAAACGAATGAATTTCAACTGTTATCTAATTCTCTACACTTACGTATTTGTGATTGAACGCTATTATATCATATTTACAAGTTTGCCATCGTGTCCTTTATGTTTATAGGCTAATTAAATGAGTGGCTGAGAATGATTCCCTCATTCTCAACCTTTTTTATTTTCTCAATTGAACCCACCTATATATATATATATATATATATATATATATATATATATATATATATATATATATATATAGTTCGGTACATATGCAGTTGGTACAGCGAGGGTATATGTGTAGCCTCGGGGTATATACCCTATTAAGTCCCCCTGTGACATCCATAAAATTTTGAAAATTTTAAAACTTTTACATAAATCCAAAAACCATCATTGTGTACAAATTGTTTTCAAAATAAGTTCGAAATTAGAGAAATCCCAGAAATCATGAAACAAAATATGAGGAGGTGCACGATCATGCCTTCGCCTTCCCGCGATCCTCCGAGGTACCTGAAACATAATCGAAAACTGTAAGCCCGAAGCTTAGTAAGTTCCCCTAAAATACCAACACAGCACAAAAACCAGAATAATATCACAAACAATATGCATTTAGAGCCTTCAGTCTGACTGGAACGCCCCACCGACCTACAATGTATCTGGTACGCTCACAGAACCTACAACATGACTGGTATGCCACCTCGGGCCTTTATCCTATCTGGAACGTTCTCCGGGCCTTCGGCCAGACTGGTACGCCGCACTGGCCTTCAGTCTATCCGGGACGCCCTGGGTCTGTTGGCCTTCAACACAAAGCAGGTCTGCCTCAACCCAACCGCGCATAACATGTTGACATATACATAACAATTAAACATATAACCAGTCAACAGATAAACAGACAGATCTTACAGATCGCTAAGCATAACATCATCCTATTATCAGGATACAGATCTAGCAGATTAGTACAGTACTTAATCATGCAATAATTAGGATAACAATCCAAAAGGGTCGCATGTGGTGCCTTCGACCCAACAAGTACAGTCAGGAATACTCACCTCACAAGTAGTGCTGAACTGGTAAAATCCAACTCCAAAAATTAGCTCCGGACTCAAATGCCTACAACCACCAATTGACCAACCCCATCAAAACCCCGAAATACCCAAAATGCCCTCAAGAGTCAAACTTGGTCAACCATGGTCAAAGTCAAAGTCAACAGTCAAGGTCAATAGTCCATGTTGACCCAACTCGTCGAGTGCACCTACCAACTCATCGAGTTCCGACAGTATTCAGAGAAGCGGGAAAACCCTAGCCAACTCGCCGAGTTTTCCCAGCTTAACACATTCAGTCCTTTTTCATCAAGTCTAACACTTTAAAATGTAGATATGATACCCAAGAGCTGGAAAACCATGTAAAGTTGCTAACTTTACGTCCATGCATGTCACCAAGAGGCTCCAAAACTCAAGGAAGGCTTAATAAGGGACCTAAAGCATGAAGGAGGCCTAGAACTTGATAAAGCTTGAAACTTTAAGTCCAGTGAGGCCACAAAACGTCCAGATCTGAAGTGATAACTTCATGAATTACTCAACCCATGAACAATCCCAAAAATGAGCCAAATATGACAATAAACTTCCAAGGAATAGATCTAAGCAATAGATAAGCAAGGTGTCAACTTTATACCTCAAAATGACTGCAACAAAAGAGAAGGCTCTGGATCTAATGTCTTCCTTCCAATCAAGCCACCTCAAACCTCAAGCTCCTTCAAAAGAACACCAAGAAATCACTCTTCAAGCTCACGCACACTCAAATATGGGAGAGGATGCATGAAACTAGGGTTTCTGTACAGAGGAGACTGGTAAGGAGGACATCTAAAGGGTATAAGGCCTTTAAATAAGGTGCAACACCCTAAAATTAGGGTTTCTTAATCAGCCACCAACTTGTCGAGTTGGTCCAAAGATATGTGCGGCCCAAAAGCCCTCAACACGTCGAGTTGAGGCCATCAACTCGACGAGTTCCAAGGGGAATTGCCTTTTAAGGAATAAATATCATACCTGGAAGTCGGGATGTTACACCCCCCAAGTTTGGATCAATACTCTTTTTTTTCAAAAGCAATGATTCAAACTTAAAAGCTAAAGTAACCATTGTAATCGAATAAGAAAAGACACCTGAAGTAAAATCGGATGTGACAGTTTGGTGGCTTCTAGTGTTCATCATTACATATAACCGTCTCTTCAACTTTTTCCATTTAAGGGGACTACAGTATATAATTGCCGCTTTGTCTGCTCCATAAATATAGCTTTGCTTGATCTGCTAAAAATACCTCCCTTGGTTGGTTACTTTTCTTCATCACCTGCAATTTTATTCTTCCAATTGTTCTTCACTCTTTCTCCTTTATTGTATTTACCCATGGCTAGCAAAGATATTTCAAGCATTCACACCATGAAATCCAAACTTACCCCAAAAATCCTTTCTTCTATCATGAAAAAATATCACATTAACCCTGAATTCAGTCCATGGTTGCTTGAAGAGGGGAGTGTCATTGTTGACTCCCTATAGTGGTTTGTTGGTGTTTACCGTGTTTTCTTCAAGTTAGCTTTGCGGTTACTGACATTTGATTTCTTGATGACGGTCTTGGATTATTATCATCTCCATATTTCTTAAGTTAATCCTAATGGTTTTCAAAAAATTATTTGGTCAGTGATGTAATGCTCTGACCTAAACGTGGCTCATTCTATCACTTAATTTAATCATTTCTATGTGGCTATATCTAATGGAGATTGGGTATCCTTCTCCCTTCGTCATGGTTTGGTAGAAATACGTGACGGCTTCCCACTTCCATAAAGTATTGGAAGGAAGCATTTTTCTTCGTTCGTGCTTTTACTTTTCCTGGAAGAATGTTTTATGGTGCTACTACTGACATAGTTGTCGATCCCTCTCCTATTTTTCTCTCGAAGAACAAAGTATTGTGAGTCGTTTATAACGTAACTTTGTTAGGTAGGTTGATCCTGAGGAGATAATGTTAGGTATGGCTGGAATCGATGCTTATTGGAACAAATTGGGGAAAAAACTATGGAAACCTTATCGGGTTGCGAGGTTACTGTATTAGAGCAGTTGCATAGGAAGCGCTTGGCTAGTTCTTCGTTGGTCACAAAGGAGGTAACTATCCCAAATTCATCCTCCCAATCGGAATCAAGCCTGGATTCTAATATCAATCCATCTAGAACGGATATCTTTGTGTTTGTTGTACATTCTCCTACCAAGAAGATAGTAAAATCAGAGCCTGACAGTGGAAAACCCCCATTTTCTTCAACCAAAGTTGTGATAAAGGGTTCTTCCTTGAAAATAAAAACTGGATCAGAGAGAACTCTTTGGAAGGAGTTATGAGTCACCCCGACAAACTGATCGTCCTGTCTTCTCCTAAGTGAAAGCAGAGCCTAACAGTGGAAAACCCCCATCTTCTTCAGCCAAAGTTGTGTTAAAGGGTCCATACTTGAAAATAAAAACTACTTTCACTACCAAGAAGATAGTGAAAGCAGAGCCTGATAGTGGAAAACCCCCATATTCTTCAGCCAAAGTTGTGTTAAAGGGTCCTTCCTTGAAAATAAAAACTGGATCAGAGAGAACTCTTTGGAAGGAGTTATGAGTCACCCCGACAAACTGATCATCTTGTATTCTCCTAAGCGTCGAAGAAGTAATCGAAGTGTTGCAGCAAAGGTTCAAGGTGCGTCGGTTTCTATCAGTCAAACTTCTTCTGAATCTGCGAATCCAGAACCTTCTATGGAGCCATCTATAATAGTTACTCTCTATGAGTGCCATGTTATTACTAATCCTGAATTAAAGCATGCCAAACAAAAATTAGCATCCTCCGATGTTGAACCTCCAGACACTGGAGTTGCTCTTTCTTCTACTCTGGGGGAGACTCCTGTTGTTGAATCTCTCGGCTTACTATCAAAAAGTCAAACTTCAACCACTTTATTTGCGACTACTGTCTTTCAAAAAAAACTCTTTGGGACTGGATTTAGGTTTTTTGAGGCATCGAAGACGGAGTCTACGGTTGTGACAAACAGACCTCTTCTTTTGGATTTAGGGGGTTCCAGCTAGTTCGAGTGTTCCATCTCATGAAATTCTCGATTCTGATACCTTGTTCGGGTATGATTCTCAAGTTGAATTATATCATGATGTCTCATAGAAGAATCCATAACAAACTCGTATGTTTTCAATATTATGCTTTATTATGTTTTTCTTCTTGTTGTATATTATCCATGACATTTGGTTGCTTTTTCTATTTTTCTTGTAGTTATTCCTTCTTCTAATAAGGAGGTTTCGTTACATACTCTTGTTACCTTTGCTGCTTTGTTGCCTGAATTTCAACGTCCCTATGCTATGACTTATATTCGTAAAGGTCCTAAACCTGCAGATGCTTCCGATGAAGAGAGTCTTAACAAGCTCATTCCTGTTTAATGGGAGGGATCCATCTACTGAGCGAGGTCTCTTTTTGTACTCATGAGAGAGCTAACATCCTTGCCAAAAAACAACTGAGGTTTGAGGAGGCCTTTCAGACACTGAAAGGGATGCACACTCTACATGAGAAACTATAGGTGGAGGCAAAGGACCTCCATGAAGAAGTGCATGGTTTATCAGAGAGGAACAGGCGGTTGGTTGATGATTTAAGTGAGAGCCTTCTCTGCCAGGAGGAGCTGAAAAAGCTAAATCAAGATCTTCAAATCAAGGCTGATGATGCAAGATAAGAACTTTAGGAAAAAGAATGCCAAAAACGGGATCAGTATGAGAGAGATATGATTTTTGTAAAATCATTTAGTTTTACCCGCGTTAGGCAAAAAAGTTGAAAGTCAAAACTAGCCAAAACAACCTAAAGGAAAGTTATAATACTAGTTTAGACCATTACATAGATATAAAGAGGGTAAAGATTGAGGCTTGTATGCTTAAGATATAGATTTTTCAAAATCTTTTTTGTGCGTGCGAGGTGTAGGCCAGTGCCCGACGTGCACCTAACATCGAATTCGATCGAATTGTGAGTGATGTGGCCCATGGAGAGGGTAACACGTCGCGATTCCAGGATGACGCCACGATGATCACGCGCGACGTGCATAGATATTTGTGTCGCACACACTCCAAAACCTCGATTATAAATATCAGGGTCAACATCTCCATTCTGCATATCTCAAGCACCTCTCTCTCACCCTCTCTTGGAGCTGTTGTAATCCCGAGGCCATCCCGAAGTACCAAGCCTGAATCAACCCTACATCGGTGGTATCACGCGTAGAGGGTGAGTTCACGGCCCCACTTTTATAGTTTTAAAAGATTTTATGGTGGGAATACATGCTTATCAAACTGCTTTATAAAACTATATTTTGGCAAATATATCAGTAGTTATGTAAAGTATGAAACGATAGGATAATATGTCGGTGGACACTTTGCCTAGTCTTAAGCAATGATATTATGCCTAATCGTTATGCTACCAATATACTAGGAAAAGATTATACCCAGATGTTATGCTGACCGATTTCCTATGATAACCTAGTACCTAGAAGTAATGCTGGCCAAATTTTAGGATAAACATTGTACTTAACTGTTACTTTGCCCTAATATCCTGTTATCCAGATAATTGTAAGTGTACCATAACCTATCAAAGGATATTTATGAAAAGATAATTATTGTATATAGGGTTTAGTATATATGAATAATAAATTAGTATCAAGGAAAAACTAAGTGAAGAAAAGACAAAACGATAATCATACTTAAGATTAAATAAACACGTGTTAGTGAGCTGTTATTATTCATCCTATAGCCTGATTAAATTCGGCTAACCCCGAACCTATAGTCGTTAATATTGCGAGAGCCGGAAAGATATGTATAGACCTATACAAGACTGATGTAACATCCCCTCCGACATGTATCACAATATTGTCCGCTTTGGGCCACTCGGCACGAGGACTTCCCAGGGGGTCACCCATCCTGGTACAACTCCCGCCCGAGCACGCTTAACTGCAGAGTTCCCATGGGATCTACTGCCCTTACGGCTTTAAAACGCGTTGTGACAAGGAAGATATCCACACCCTTATAAGGAAATGTTTCATTCTCCTTTCAAGCCGATGTAGGATCAGGTGCAACCCACCTTCACCCCCCCCCATTATAGGGTTCGACGTCCCTGTCGAACACATCGACCCGTGTCCTAGCTCTGATACCATATTTAACATCCCCTCCCGCACGTATCACAATATTGTCCGCTTTGGGCCACTCGGCACGAGGACTTCCCAGGGGGTCACCCATCCTGATACTACTCCCGCCCGAGCACGCTTAACTACAGAGTTCTTATATGATATGTTGCCATCACGACTTTAAAACGCGTTGTGACAAGGAAGGTATCCACACCTCTTATAAGGAAATGTTTTGTTCTCCTTCCAAGCCGATGTAGGATCAGGTGCAACCCACCTTCAACTGTGACATCCCCATTTTTCACAGCCAGAAAAGATCGATTTATTTATGCTTCATTTTTAAAATCAGAGTATTCTTTTAAAGAAAAGTGTTGCGGAATTTGTTCCCAAAAAAAACATGATAAATATGTTATCAAAGCATTTCCGAATTATTCATTTTAAAACTTTGGGATGTCATCGTCAATACAGAAACATAAGCATAAACAGAACTTACATTCATTTACACTAGGGATCTATATCTCCTTAATCTCTCTGTGTAATGTAGCTTGATATCGACACCTGTGATACACATAAAATGAGTCGGTCAAGTTGGGAAACCTGGTGAGTACATAGGGTTTTCAACCCACAATAATATAGTTATTATGTTTCTTCATCAGAAAATTAAACCATTTACCCATCCCCATTATCTTCTTTATTCTTAAGTATCTTCTCTATGAATAGTCTATTCCTCATTATTTATTCCTAAGGATTTTCCTAAGGAATAGGCACGAAGTCCATCATTGTCAAGGTTTATATAACAGGAACTAAGTCCATAGTTGTCAGGGTTCATCCAACAGGCGCTACGTCCATAGCTGCCAGGGTTTATCTCATTTATCGACAATATTATTTTCGGGAATCCACCCGCAATACATGTCAATGTGTTTTTAGAGTACACCGGGTGAACATATCGTTCACAACACCTACAGGTTGCGAGCCTGCTAGTGTTCCACCGGACCGTCTAGAATAGTCTGTGATTGTCATCCATACTCTACTAGATGACGGGGCCAATGCTTGGGTAAAGGTTTCTCTCATTTTTCACCTCTCACCCTCATCTCATGATCTATATCGCATTTCATCTCATCATCCAACTCATTTTCATCACACACCAACTATTTCATCTACCCATGTTTTACCCAACATATTTGTAGATATAAAATACATATACAGCTCAGATCTGAAGAAAAAGGTTTAGATCTAAAAAAAATACATACACAGTTTTGATCTGAAGAAAAAAAGCTTAGATCTGAAAAGAAAATACATATACAGTTCAGATCTGAAGAAAAAGTTTAGATCTGAAAAGAAAATACATATACAGTTCAAATCTGAAGAAAAAGTTTAGATCTGAAAAGAAAATACATATACAGTTCAGATCTGAAGAAAAAGTTTAAATATTTCATCCAGCATAGATCTTAAGATAAATAGATAATATGCACACATAGCACGTAATCTATATAAGATACTTCATATCTATGTGTACGATGAAAGTAACTATGCACTCACCTGTTAAGGTGATGATTCTGAACTCAGACAACGCTTAGCTTCTTAAAAAAATAATTTCCTTCGACGAAACAACGGGTCTTGCTAAAAACCGGGCTCTGCGCTGGCAGATCTTCTGAGCCGAAAAGCTCTGTTTATCGGAGTCTTCGGGTACTCCGGGGCTTTCATCTAGTAATAGGGAAGTTACCAAGGCTTCGGGGTGTTTGGGAGGTTTTGAGAGAGTGTAGAGATAGAAAGAATGGAGTTTAAGTGTGAGAAAGTTGGTTGGCCTCACATCTTATTTATAGAGGGGTTGGCCTCGGTCTATGCAGCGCGTACATGCGAACGTAGCGCGTTCCGGTGGGTATGTGTCCGAAGTCTACTGGGGCGACGTGGAGCTTCCGAGGCCTAGTATCCAAACGTGAGGCGTTCCCTTTCTCTACGCGGAGCGTTCCTCAGACCGTCTCGCAAATAACCATCCTGATTTCAAAAATTCATAACTCTGGCATACGAGCTTCGTTTTCGACGTTCTTTATATCCGCACATAGGTAGAGACGTACTCTACAACTTTCGTTTAGAATCTGTCGGCTAATTTTGAGTCTATTTTTAAAGTTATTTTTTTAACAGGCCGGGACAGGAAAAGTTTGTTAAAAATTCATAACTTCTTCATCCGACGTCTGGTTTCATGTGTCTTTTTATCGTTGAGCTCCTATTGACGAGATCTTCGATTCTCGTTTAGGTTGTGTGTAACACTCTAAATTTTCAAACCAAAATTTTTCATTTTTAAAACCATATAAAACACAATTTCACATTCTCAAAACTCAAAGTATAAGTTATTCAAAACACAAGACCACAAAATGTTTAACAATATCCCAGAATCCTCAAAACATAACTACAATTGCAGATGTGTACAATCAAGCCGACGCCTTCCCGCGATGCTGAGAAGTACCTGAAACACATTTCACACAACACTTTATGCACAAAGCTTAGTGAGTTCCCCAAAATACCACACACAAATAGCGAGCCTCTCATGGCTATTTCTCGATAAGGACCCTCCAGCCCATGTGTTCCAGTGAGAACCCTTCGGTCTCACAACTCGGGTTGGACCCTCCGGTCCTAACCAACAAAGCACAAAATAATATACAAAATATATCACAAAGACAAATGCACGATATCACATAACACAATATAAGCACATAAGACCCTCCGGTCACACAATATTACCACTCAAGTAAGTGTAGTGAGAAGACTCACCTCGTAAGCAGAACAAGTAGGTATCGTACTTGATGATCGGTCTAGACTCCGCCTACATATCATAATCATCTCTAATTAACACTTAATAATAACAAACCTAAAATGTTCGGCTACCCCTTTTCTAACTCTCGGAAGGGTGAAAGACCATTTTACCCCTCCATGGTATCCAAGGTCCACAATTGACCAAACCCTAAAAGTCAACGCTCAAGTCAACAGCCCATGTTGACTCAGCTCGTCGAGTGCATCTATGAGACTCGTCGAGTCCCCTCTATTCTTCAAAAAGATCGGGAAAATTCAACTCAACTCGTCGAGTTGTCTCACCAACTCGTCGAGTTCATACAACTTTCAGGGTATCGGGGAAAACCCTAACCGACTCGTCGAGTTGGCTCATGCACTCGTCGAGTCCCTCTAGACAAATTTTCATTTAGACGATTCTAGGCAGAACTAAAGTCCCAAAGTATAGATCTAGCCTCCCACGGATGAAATACCATGTAAAGCTACAAGCTTTACGTCCATGCATGGCATTAAGGGCTCAAAATGCCAAAATACAACTTTATAGAAGGTCTAGTTGAAGGGTTTTAAGCATTCTAACACTCCTATGGTGTACATGCAACCCTATAAACCTTGGATCTATGTTTTCACTATTATACATGCAAATATTCAATATTCCAAGGTTTTACGCTAATTAGCATAATAAGAAGTATATACAATACAAGTATCTAGTAGAATGACATACCTTTTGATGAAGCTTGAAGTCTTGAACCTTTAAGAGCCTAGTGCCTCAAGTGTTGCACCTCAAATGGTTCACACAACACCAAGAACCCTTGGAATAACTTGAGAATAAGGATACTTAGGTTCACACTCATGAAATCGATTTTTGCCCTCTTTGTGTATACACACTCTAGTGGCTAACACTCAACCCCATTTCATGAACCATAGACCTCTTTATATAGTGTGGAGGATTAGGGTTACATTCATGTAAACCCTAATACACATGACCTTTCATTTCCATAGGATCCATGGGCTAAACACTCCATGGACTATCCATGAAAGCTTAGCCCAACCTAAATGAACTTGGGCCACCACACACACACACACACACACACACACACATATATATATATATATATATATATATATATATATATATATATATATATATATATATATAAGAGTCCATATTTAATTAGTTCCTTTTTGATCACTAAATTAATTCTAAATTAGTTCTTGATCAATACTAGTTAAATAATATGATTTCATATTAATATATTAGAACTTATAATATATTAATATAAATCACTTAGTATCCTTTTTCTCATTTTGTCTATCCAATTGTTCTGATGCCATGCAACCCAAATGGACCATGCCAAGTCGGGTCAAGTACATACCAATTATAGTTATGGACTTAGACACTAATTCAACAGTCTCCCACTTGGATAAGTCTAAAACTATTATTGCGTATGACTCCAAAACCCGACTAGCAATCGTAGCTCTTAAAGCCGCTGTCAAACTCTGACCTAGTCAATGACTTGTCCATTAGATAAAGGATCATATATTCCTCCATTCTAGATATCATATGGACTGGGACATGGATTACAATCATTCTCTCTGTCCATTTGTTGTTTCCCGATTTCCGATTTATGACGACCGACTAATTGAACAAATCAAATCAGTCCAGGCTTGGCCAAGCACTTAGGGGTGTCATCACTAAATCATCGAGGGGCCCACAAATATTGCTTTTATCCCTCCAAGGGTAAAAGGAATGGATAAACTTTGACTCATATGCTTGTTCTACTACTTGTTGAATCATACACAAAGGCATGTTTTATAACATCGAGTTACCAATGCGTTTTCGTACAATCAATGTATAACCAACTCATAGTCAACAACTTATATCTCTAGGTTTGAAGAATATAAGATATTATCGTCTCATGATTCACTCGTGATAAAATCCATGAAGTGATTCAAATGAGCGTGGGTTGAATCCAATACTCGAATCTCATTCCAGGATCACTCATGAATGTTGTAGCAACTCTTTCTATGTCCAACACCTTAGACATCTACAAACCCAATTCATGACAGTCTTTCCTTAATACCTACTTCCAACGTATTATAGACTGTGGATAGTTTGAATAATTTAGTCATTCGGGAAGAATGACCTAGTTATTCTGGAAGTCAAAACATGCAAAGTGAAACACAAGAATAATCGAATCCAATATGGTCTCAGAACTTATGAATATAAATAGAACACCTTTTATTTATCACCATACTGATTACACATTATTCATTGCATAAGTTTTGAATAATCAACTTAATACTTGAATTAAAACAATAGCCATGCCATGCTCTAAGCATGCACACTATGTTTATCCAAACAATAGTCATGCCATACACCAAGTATGCACACTATGTTTGTCTATGATCTTTACTTTGTGGAATAGATCAATTGAACATAATTCCAATGATTCACATTTCACAATCCCAAAACCTTACCGTAAATGTAAGAATTCCAAATTCCTGCCATTTACCGAAATCTATTAGATTCTAAACTTATATGCATTGATCCTCTCGTAATGACTATGCACAAAGTCACAAAGACTTGTCAACAGACATTACAGAGTATTGCAATGGAGATCAGTTCCATGGAAACGAAGTCTCAAATTCAAAGTACATTGATTTGAACATCCTTCTTGCATTAAGTTTTTCTAATCTTATACAGATTTAATGGATAACTTCCACCTATGAAACATCTCCATATTCCTATTCTAACTATCACTTCTGAACAAGAGCTAGCTCTTTTCAGAATATGTCAATATGGTCCTTTTCCAAAAATCTACACCATACTTCCAACTATCAATGAGCAACCCATCTTTGGTAAAACCTCAGATTGTCCTCAACAATTGCTTAATCATTTTAGTCATATCTAATTCTAGACCTTTTCCCCTCTTAATGCCCTGGGCATTTGGAAATTTTAGAAATGATGAATATTATAGCACAAGTAATCGATCCTATACCCGAAGCATATGGGACACGATTCATGATGTCTCACATAAATACATGATCCTAGACCAGTCTGTTTCTATAATATTTCTATTTCTATTTTCCATGTTCTCATAATTCAGATTATGAAAAGGGATGTCGTAATCATAATCGAATTTTAGAACGCAAAAAATGTTCCCATATATAGAATTTCCTTATGTTGAACCATTCCAACATAACATTCATATATATATATATATATATATATATATATATATATATATATATATATATATATATATATATACTTGACTAAATTTGATTAAAATCTCACGATCTAAGCTTTTAGATTTGAAATGAAGTATAATTTCTCTCCCTTAATTATAGCAAAACAACTTTTCCTAATTGAAACTTTTGTTTTCTATAATTAACATTGCTAACCTGCAACACTTATCATAATTATCATGCTCCCACTAACATGATGATTATTATCATAACACTTATGCTCCCACTAGCTTTGACATGTACTCAGAAATCAGCTGGAATTCTAAAAATCAATACTTTATTGACTTTCTTACCAAAGTTCAGATTTCTGATACGAGATGCTTTGATAAAACTTTATCAAAATCATACACATTTCCTTAGATAGCTCACATGTGTGTCTAAATAATTTGTAGAACTATGAAAAGGGATGCTGTAATCATAGTCTCAATTGTTTAGACCTTTGCCATTTCTCACAAGTCCATGTTAGTGTGCCGGTTAACCACACACGCACCACTAACGACTTTGAGAATGCAAATATCACAATTGGTATCTACTTAAAATCTACTTAGTGAAAGCGTTTCCTCACCATCATTTTCATGAATCGGATAGAAACCTTATGACACTTAGATTTTATGGTGTATGTGTTCCTATCCATGTGAATTTGTCAAAACCATAATCGCAAGACAATGTTAGTGACAAATCCAAACCCATATGGACTGAACTTGTGCAGTCTTAACTTCTCACCACCTGGCAGCACAAGGGCCTGTCATTGCTTCCAAGTTGTTATACAACCGATGGATAACTCTCAGAACTCATATGCAAAGCCAAATTTAACTGGAATGGGCACAGAAATAGGAATATGTTAACACGATAGGTTATAAACCTCAAGTTGTGTGCTAGTGATAAACTACAAGTTTTATTCTTGATTAGTTCTTGAAACTCTTTCATGATCTTTTAGACTCCCACTGTCCTCTTGACATATAAGACTCTCTTGCCAAGAACCATTCCTTGACAAAACAAATTTTCAAGAGATAATGCGGATTCTTATCAAACACTTCACACACACTACAAGAAAAATGCGATTTTGCTAGGGAAGATCGCTATGGAACGTATTTTCGTTGTTAATCTGCAATGGATCGTGCTATGGAATGTCGTTCCATAGCAATGTTGCTACCATATTGTCTACGGATTTTATTTCTGGTAGCGAGAGTGGGAGTTGCTAGGGAAAATGCTACCGAATCCATATCCGTTGGTATTATGCTACCGATAGTGCTATGGAACAAAAATTCGTAGCAATTTTCCAACGACATTTGTTACCAAATCACTTTCCGTTGTACTGCTGGTATGGAATTCATCATCGTGGTTACTATGCAACGGAGTTTGTGACGGAAACCAATTCCATAGTTGAATTGTTACGGAGGTACCATTCGTAGGTATTTGCTATTGAATTCTGCTATGGAATATGATTTCGTTTGATTGTTTTGTTATGGAACAAAACGCGTAGCTAATTTGTGACGGCATTTGTTGGGATGTTGTATGCTTAATTAATTTTGTTATACTATGGATGAATTATTATTATGATCATTGGAATTTGTAAGATATGGTTTGAATGAAATGTTTTTGAATTGGTAATATGTGGCATAAACTAATGGATAAAAAATGTAAAAATGAATTATAAAGTAGATATTGCTGGCAAGAAGACTCGAACTTAAGCTTATGCTAGAAAAGGGCGCGGTTAAGCTAGTTGTGCTAATCAAGTTGTGTATAATTTCTTGAAAACATAGTATATAATGAATAATTAACAACGAATTCATTACAAAGTTATTTTTAATTACATTAACCGGGCATGTTAAAGTATATAATCTATGTAGATTATTTTCCTTAATAACGAATTCATTACAAACTAATTTTTAATTACATTAAGTATACTTCATCACAAAAACAACATGGGTTTTACAACTACTTCATCATACTCAAACAACATAGCAAGCAAAAATGACTAAAATGCCCTTTTAACAGAATGACGTAAACACAAAAAAACATTCTGGGGCGAAGCCCGGACTTTCTTTCTAGTTTACATTTATGTATTGATATTAAACCAAATTACAAATTAACTTCATCGCAAAAAACATTAAACACAAAAACATCTAGTCATTATCTTCTTCCTCCTCTTCTTCTTCATCCTCTTCTTCTTCATTGCTCGATGTACTATACTCATAACTACCCTCGCTGTCAGGAATACCATCATTGCCGTCCTCATGAATTTCACCTTCTTCATCAATATTATTTTCATTATCTGAACCGTTGCTTGACATTTCGTGATCATCATCATGATTGTCTGTATCGGCTAGACTTGGTATAATGATTTCATTTGATTCAACTTCATCTTCTTGGAAAGCAACATCTTTCTGAGGATGATTTTCATCGGTCCAACCACGAGGTTTAACTTTAAATACATCCCACCAGTCCGAGTTGTTTGTTTTCGAACTTGGGTAAGGAATGTAACACACTTGAGTGGCTTGCATGGCTAAAACAAATGGCTCAAACTTGTTGTATTTTCTTTTGATGTTTATCTCGACCAATTTATATTGTTTGTGAACCTTAACTCATATGTTAGCTGTTAGATCGTACCAATGACATTTAAACAAAACTGTGGTTTTAATTGGGTAACCAGGGTACTCGACTTCTAAAATTTCCTCTACCTTACCATAATAATCACCTCCTTGGCTACTAACACACAATCCGCTATTGGTTGTTGATTTGTTCAGACTATGAGCTTCTGTGTGAAACTTGTAACCATTGACAAAGTATACACTATATAATTTCACTTTTTTGAATGACATTTTGGATATGTCAGATATAGACTTGTTGTTTATTGGGATCTTACGTGCCTATATGAATAATGGTAAAACACTTAATTAGAGTTAATTATAACCATAACAAAAAATAATAAATTTTAAAAAATACAAAAATAACACCCACATAGTTTTGAAACCATAATGCAAAGTTCTTCTCAGCTTCAGCTGCAAGGACCTGTTCACTCATATCCCCCATAAGTTCATTTAAATGTTCTTCAAATATTATGTATCACCATTTCAATAACATTTTAAAGTAACTATGAATGTAATAAACAAAATCATGCATGTAAATGTTATTCGATCATAGCAATTACACAACAAATGATTATTACAATTAAAAGTGATGCATATGTTACGTACGAACATGATGTAATGCTTGATGTTATCTTCGTTAAGGAGTATGTAAGTTTGGGCAGCATGTACTTCCTCATCAGACATCATTCTATTCGTGAATCTTCCATAATGACGCCCAGGATATGAAAATATATCTAACATGTCGTTGTTAGCATCCGCTTGCTCATCTCCTCCTCCATCATCATTTCGAGGAAACTTTCTATTACATGTGGGGACACCAGTCTCGAAATAATGAGAGCAAAATATTGATGCTTCACGTAGCAAGTACGTGTTAACAACAGACCCTTCCACTCTAGCTTTATTTTTCACATCTTTTTTCAACTGATTTAGATACCTATAGTGAAGATTGTTTAAATTAGCTTACAAAAATAGCAACATACTTTACGATGTACCATACAAACCTTTCAAATGGATACATCCACGGATATTGGACAGGACCGACTATCTTCGCTTCGTGTGGCAAATGTACTGGTAAATGTTCCATGGAGTTAAAAATACCAGGGAAAAAGATGGTCTCTAATTTACATAATATTATTGGGATCTCGGTTTCAATCCTTTCCATGTCTTTTGTTGTGATTGATGTTGTTGTTAATGTTTTGAAGAAAATACTCAACTCTGTTAATGCTTCCCACACTTGTTGTGGCAACATCTCACGAAATGAAATTGACATCAATCTTTGCATAAAAACATGACAATCGTGGATTTTCATTCCGAACAGTCTACACCCTATTAAATCAACACACCTCCCCAAATTAGAAACATAACCATCGAGGAAACGCAATTTCTCCACCCATTGGCATACTGCTTTCTTTTGATTATTGTCCAGAGTGTAGTATGCTCTTTCATTATCTTTGACTCCTTTTCTCTTCCTACGATAGAGCTTCAGATCACTTCTGGCTGCTACATTGTCCTTCGTTTTCCCCTTGACATCCATTACAGTGTAAAAAAAGTTTTCAAATACATTTTTTAACAATATGCATAACATCAAATTATGTCTTATGAAGTTTGTTTTCCAGTATGGTAAATCCCAAAATATGCTTTTCTTTTTCCAACCATGATCGCCACATCTTTTGTTTACATCATCAACATTTAGTTTAGTTACTTTTACCAAACCTAATTGTTCAATCTCCCTTAAAGTTTGTTCACCATTCTTAATTGGAAGAGGACCTTCTATCACTTGACGATTCTTCCTGAACTTATTTTTATCCTCTCTATATGGGTGATTTACCTGTAGAAATCTTCTATGGCGGTCAAACCATGACATCTTATTACCATTCTCTAGTCTGAATGCTTGTGTATGTTTCCCACAGTGTGGACATGCTAGCTTACCTGTTGTAGACCATCCAGACAACATTGCATATGCTGGAAAATCGCTTATTGTCCACATCAAAGCTGGTCTTAGATGGAAATTTTGTTTTAAAGATATATCATATGTTACTACGCCTTCTTCCCATAATTGCTCCAACTCTGCAACAACTGGTTGCAAAAATACATCTATTTTATGCTTATGGTTTGACGGTCCTGGCACAAGTGCGGTCAAAAACGTGTAAGGCTCTTTCATGCACACAGAAGGTGGCAAATTATAAGGTGTTATAATAATAGGCCAAGATGAATATTGTTTTCCAAATGCTCCATGTGGTGCAAACCCATATGTACTTAGGCCTAATCTTATGTTACGTACTTCTGCTGCAAATGAAGGACGACTTTTGTCAAAGTGCTTCCAACCTTCTAAATCGGATGGATGACACATTACTCCAGCATCATGTCCATGATTCTCGGAGTGTCATCGCATGGAAGCGGCTGTGGCTTGTGAAGCATACAATCTCTTCAACCTTGGAGTCAAAGGAAAGTAATGCATTTTCTTGAATGATACGCGAGAACATCGGGCCAAATTTTTTGACCGTTTGTACCTATCTGCATTGCAGAATTTGCATCGGTAAAGATCTTTGTCTTGCCTCCAATATATCATACATCCAGATCTGCAGCAATCAATCATCTCCATAGGCAAACCTAGTGCTTGTATTAAATTTTTGCTCTCGTATAAACTACCTACCATATTATTCTCCTCCGGTAACGCATCATTTATCAACTGACAGATAACATCGTAACTTTGCTCAGGTATGCGATACTCTGATTTTATATTCAATAGTCTAGCTACAGCAAATAGTTGTGTCACTTTTTTACATCCAGGCCACATTCTTTATCGGCTGCATCTAGCATATCAAAGAATTTTTTATCTAGTGCATTTGGCTCCTCTTCAGGATCACTATTATTTAAATCAGGAGCCATTGCATCTATGACCATATCTCTATAAGAACATGCACCTTCACTAAAATTTGTGTTTGAATCATCCACCCTTAAAAACGTATTGTCATCATCAATTGATTTTTCCCCATGTTTATCCCAACACCAATATTCCTCAACAAAACCAAACTTGTACAAATGTGTCTTAACAGTATCAACTTCTGTATATGGTATGTTACGACATTTTATGCATGGGCATTTGATTTTATTTTCGTCCATGAACCTATGTTGACTGGTAGCAAAATCTATAAAAATTTTCACTCATACGAAAACATGCGATATACAACTACTACTATCTTTCTTTCATACATCCACTTTCTACTTGGATTGTTCATTGTCTTAAATCTGTAAAGTATAAATGTAAACAACACAATATTAATTGTATGTTCATTAATGTTGATTTGAATTTATATATGACATTTGAATTAAATATATAGTTACCATACAAACATCACAAAGGTACCTTCACAACGACTCGTTTCACAATGCTAATGACCGAATGATGAACAAATCTTCAAAGTTTTCTAATTTGAATGGTTGAACAAATTTTGTAATTGGATAATGGCTTAGAATATTAGTAGAATGCTTTAATTGAGATCGACACTTGCAGAACACATATTCAAACAGAGTGTGTATCGATTAGGGAACCTTCGACAACCCTTGATTTCAATGTGTTGGATGGATATTAGGTCATATTATTGGGTCGATATTATTCAATAATAGTTTAAAACCCATGTAGTATACGGGTAATTATAAATTTAAATAACATTCATAATAAATATAAAAATATAGATCTAATTAAAATATAAATTCTATATATATATATAGCATTTTTCTTAATAACGACTTGATTAAACAAATTTTTTTATTTCCATAACAAAAATGCCGCCTTGACTTTATAAATTGCAAATAGACCAAAGTGCCATTGAAATCTAACCAAATTGGTCACAATGAACTTTTGGTTAGTAAAATGGAAAAGACAAAAATAACATACATATCAAAAGTAACATATATATACATACATATCAAAAGTAACACCAAAATACACATACAATATGCATCACTAATTGTGTGAATCAAACAACTATCATATATAAAACTACTCAAAACTAATGTCAAACATCCTAGCAAACTTTACAAAACATGCATCCCACAAACAAATTTCACAATTCAACAACCAACTGTATTGATTCATAAAAGCTATTCCATAACTGCTCACAGAAGGATGCTTTGCACAACTTCTATGTAAGCCATGGAATTTTATCTGCTTTGACCGCCTTACCAAGTGGTTTTGAACCTTGTTACAGGTATGCCTTAGATTCAAACTCCTTCTACTATTAACGTAGACATTATTTAACATGATCAGAGCTTCTTCCTTTCTTTCAATGCCTTCGGCCATCAACATCATTCCTAAGACGAAGATCGCATCCAACTGCCCCTGATCGGCTGCATTTTGAAGCAACTGTTTCCCTGCTATTTCTTCCCCTAATGTAAAATACTTCTTCTGAAATACATCATACAATTTTAAATATACAAATACAGAAACTAATTGAATTCGTAATAATCCGATTGGTTAAAAAAATATTACCATTCCATCGTTGAAGAGTATGTGTGGGTTGTTTAACATTCTGCATCTGCTTATGACTACATATTGTCTAATACTAAAGGGACGAAACCTTAGTTGATTTGTGTCTATGATTTTATATATTGCGTCTGATGACACAGAATCCCTAAATAGTTTGCAACTATAATTCACACAAATCAACAAAGTTAATCTATTAACCACTAAATTAAATATGTATATAAGTATAATATAAGTAATACACATCATACTTACACTAACTGGCACTTAAAAGCATCGACTGGTGAATTTACTCCAACCGTAGCTACTATTTTTTTGATCAAGTGCGATGGCAAAGCAGTAATTCTTGTTCCTTGTTGTCTTGTTTGCATTCTGTCTGATGAACAACTCGCTGCCATTATGTTGAACTGTGTCGAATGTATTCAAATTATATAACAACAACGAGTTTAGGGTTTATTGATCAACGTGCCAGAATTTTGACTGTTGGGGATGGAATGTAGAAGATCATTCGCCGATAAATTGAATCGACGGCATGACTCTGACTACAAATTATGGCGCCTAAATATGTAGACTGTGAATTGACATAATTGCCCTTTAAGTAACAAAGATTACTACGTAAATGGTTAGGGTATTTTTGTAAATACCTACGAGCATTTTTGTAAATAAATTAACAGTTTAAATTTAGAAAGATGAAGTTAAATAAAATTATTGATTAAAGTTATAGAGACAAATTTAAATAAAATTAATGACATAAGTAGGATTCGAACCTCCGACTTCGGGTGGAAAGTAAGACGCGTTTGCCAGCTAAACTAAATTAACTTCAGTTTCTTCTAATTGAATGGACACCATAAGCCATTACCATGTGGACCAATGGCACATATGTCATCCATGCATACCATAAGTGCACTACCATGTTGACCAATGGCCCATATGTCATCCATATGTCATCCATGGACACCATAAACCACTACCATGTTGACCAATGGCCCATATGTCATCCATATGTCATCCATGGACACCATAAGCCACTACCATGTGGACCAATGGCCCATATGTCATCCATGGACACCATAAGCCACAACCATGTTGACCAATGGCCCATATGTCATCCATGGACACCATAAGCCACTACCATGTTGACCAATGGCCCATATGGCATCCATATGTCATCCATGGACACCATAAGCCACTACCATGTTGACCAATGGCCCATATGTCATCCATGGACACCATAAGCCACTACCATGTTGACCAATGGCCTATATGTCATCCATGGACACCATAAGCCACTACCATGTGGACCAATGGCCCATATGTCATCCATGGACACCATAAGCCACTATCATTCTGACCAATGGCCCATATGTCATCCATGGACACCATAAGTCACTACCATGTGTACCAATGGCCCATATGTCATCCATATGTTATCCATGGACACCATAAGCCACTACCATGTTGACCAATGGCCCATATGTCATCCACATGTCATCCATGGACACCATAAGCCACTACCATGTTGACCAATGGCCCATATGTCATCCATGGACACCATAAGCCACTACCATGTGTACCAATGGCCCATATGTCATCCATGGACACCATAAGCCACTACCATATTGACCAATGGCCCATATGTCATCCATGGACACCATAAGCCATTACCATGTTGACCAATGACCCATATGTCATCCATGGACACCATAAGCCACTACTATGTTGACCAATGGCCCATATGTCATCCATGCACACCATAAGCACACTACCATGTGGACCAATGGCCTATATGTCATCCATATGTCATCCATGGACACCATAAGCCACTACCATGTTGACCAATGACCCATATGTCATCCATGGACATGACCATAAGCCACTACCATGTGGACCAATGGACCATATGTCATCCATATGTCATTTATGGACACCATAAGCCACTACCATGTTGACCAATGGCCCATATGTCATCCATGGACACCATAAGCCATTACCATGTGGACCAGTGGCCCATATGTCATCCATGGACACCATAAGCCACTACCATGTCGACCAATGGCCCATATGGCATCCATATGTCATCCATGGACACCATAAGCCATTACCATGTGGACCAATGGCCCATATGTCATCCATGCACACCATAAGCGCACTATCATGTCGACCAATGACCCATATTTCATCCATGGACACCATAAGCCACTACCATATATATTGACATGACCCGTACGTCTTTTGTATATAAATTTCGGTTTAAACAGAAAAGCATAAAGATGTATAGTTTATTAATGTTTAGTCCTCGTATATAATTTTAAGTTAAAATTATACTATGAACACATCGTTAGTCTATGTTCTTTCTTGACGTTATTTATATGTATATACCCTATCTATCAATCTGTAACTACTTTAAATAAATTTGAATTACTAAATATTTAGCGGTAATTAGCACAATTTGAATAATTTATTAGCGGAGGTTCAAAGTATTTCACAATTCGTTTCCCTCCAACCAACACACGTTTATGCTGCATATTAGGGTAATTAAGTTTACCGATTAGAAATAGGGTTTACATTTTCTGTAATCATCATCTCTGGCGGCCTCGAAAGCAAAAGGAGCATCCGGTGTGAAGCCAACTAAATTCATTGCACCACAAGTTATGAAACGCAACAGGATTTCTGCTGCAAAATTCCTAAACAGACAGTTACAAGATGAAGAAATCGACTTCCCAATACCAACAACCACATCCAAATTGATTGAGAAGTAGTGGTCAGAGTTCACCTTCTTCTGGGTTTCTAGATCAGTTAGCACATGTTCACATCAAATTTCTTGCAAGTATTACTTCTACTTTGCGTTTTTTTTGCTCAATTGATTTATTTTCACTATTGAAATTCTTTTTCATATGTTTTGCGTGCTGTTATACAGGTTGTATTTTTTTGCTGCCCTATTTTGCATTTTTCATGTACTTCATGTTTCTATTGCTCGATTGGAATACATCTAATTACACGGGTTCATTGAAGGTACTACTTTCATATGTACCTTGTGGAACATTGATATGCATACAACCTGTTTGTTTAAATGCCTAAGCGAGGGTACAGTGGCCATGACATCTTTATTAGTATTGTTATGATTTATCTGTATTAATATTGTTATGATTTATCTGTATTAATGTATTACATCTTTCATGTCATGTTTGTGTTAGTGTGTGTAGAGAAAGGGAGTGATGGAATGAGTCAATTATTTAACTTTCTTTAGACATGAATGTTAATGAGATAATTATGGAGTTTATATATTTATTTTTCTTAATGCAGGTGCTTGCTGCTTTTTTTAGTTTCAAATGTTGGTGGAGTCAACAATTTACAATACCATTGAAAGGGTCAATGGTATTGTATATTAGCATGTAGGGATATCATTCTTAACTGGTTTCATTGGAGATGTTTGGATATTTTTTTGCTCAGGTGGTTTCATAAAAAATTGTGGGTTTTGATTGGATCGTATATTAAATTTGCTTGTTGTTCTATGCGGGTAATTGATTTATTGGTTTGATGCTTTTTTGGTGAAGCCCCAAAAGTTAATGTCGTGTTGCTATATGTCCCCAACATGGAGTAGGTTTGGTTGTTGTTAAATTTAGAAGTGTCAATTGATTTTTAGGTAGTTGCTATTAGTTTGATTCCGTTTACATTCCTGCTACATGCTAATTGTATTTTATTTGTATTTGGCTCATTTGTAAAGGTGATTCCGATGAGTAACGGTACAATGGAACTATGTTATATTTCGGAAAAAAATGATGAATTAGAAGAATTGAGAGAGTTTCCAAGTAAACAAAAAGAGGAAAACGAAGAACTTATGGAAATAATGAAAGCCAAAGATCAACACCACAACACAAAACACAAGCAGCTTGAATGACAACTACAATCGTCAAAGAAAATTGTTAAGGCTTTTAAAGAACTGCAAAAATAGTAGATAATAGAGTGTTGATTTGTTTATCGCAAAGTATTAATTTTCGATTAACTGCTTTTCATTTTCCATGTAATACATATTTATTGTATTATTTTATGATATAAATGTTATTTGATTTTTTTTTATTTTTGTTTATATATATTATTACAAAATAATTAGGATTTAATTTGTAAATTAATTATCCATTCGTAGCTATCCAGCTTTGCAACGAAAATATATCGACGTTATTTTCTATGGAATCTGCTACGGAATATAAACCATGGATTTTGTTAGGGATTCATTACAACGGGTTTAGCTAGAGATTTAACACTACGGATTTTGCTAGAGATTCATCACAATGTATTTAGCTATGGATTCATCACAACGGATTTAGCTAGGGATTCATCACCACAGATTAGCTAGGGATTCATCACCACGGATTTAGCTAGGGATTCATCGCCACGGATTTTGCTAGGGATTCATCACCGCGGATTTTGCTAGGGATTAACTACAACGGAATTTGTGACGGAAGAACTACCACGGAATTTGTCATGGAAACCTACTACGGAATACACGACAGAATACCATCTACCACAGATTTCATTCCGTTGTCACAATTGCTACGGAATTATCGTTTCCGTTGCAAACCCCTCGCTACGGCGTTTTTAGGGACGGAAATAGTTCGTTGCAAATTCCGTCGCTATTCCTCTTTTGCAACGGAATTTTAGCTTTTCGCAACGGATTCCTTCCGTAGCAAAATCGTGTTTTTCTTGTAGTGACAATTGGCCTTAGTTGGTATTTGTTTTATCCAAAACATCACATCTTACCAATTTCAAATGTACAAGAGTAGAACACATTTTACTCTTACATTTGACAAGTGTTATAAACCTTGTTTAAGATATGTCACTCAAGTTACAATCTTGGAGTATGACTCTAAGAATTGTTTTGGAACGAAGTATGACTCATCTTCTTGATTTAACCACTTCAACAATTCATGACTCCTCTTCTTAGCCATAAGAATGCACTAAGATGTCCCTAGAGGATTAATTGTGATATGGTTTCATAATCATTAAGATGATCATAAAACATGATACTAAAGTACTCTCCCATCTTTTCAGATTTGAGAAACTTTTATCTTTCTGCTTAATTTGATTATTCTCATTCGTTCTGCCATACATCGAAACTTTTCCAATGTTTCAGAATTATACTTAAACTTGTAAGTATAACCATATTTACTAAACTTTAGTAAATCATGACGAATAGTCTTATCGATATTTGTTGTGGACTTGACCAATGCACAAGAAAGTGTACTCGATCCCTTAGTCCTTCACTTGACTCACATATACATGTGAACAAGGAATTAGTCTTAATTTTCCAAAGATGAAAATTCTCATTCATCATACAATACAACTTGCATGATTCCAAGTTTCGGTCCAATTGAAACTTCGGTGATGAGAATCTTTCCTTATTTGGTAAATTTAGACACTACCACAAATGAAAGAATCAAATTCATTTTCCAATGTTGCTATCAATGGAATCATATAAGCAAAAAATTTTCACCAATGTCATTGTAAGGATACTTAAAATAAATAAAATCAAAACCTTTTTTTCCTTTTATTTTAAAACTTGCGGAAAAACTTATCCTTACAATGCAAATGCATATGAAAACAATGTTGTTATCTATTCCTAAGCAAGGTATCACAACTCTTTAAGCAACAGCTCAAAATTCTGATCACGAACCATGCGATTGAAATCCATCTTCGCGATTAGAATCAGCTTACTCTTCTTTAAGCTTCCTCTCTTTTATTTGATTCTTAAAACATCAACATGTGACCTAGTCACATCATGTAATAAGAATCTCCAAATAGGAACTTAATAGAGTTAGATAGTGGACTTTACCTGAAGCATAGTCAAACACTCTGACTTTACCATCCTTATGATCTTTCAGGTAAGTAGGGTAGCTTCGCAACCAATGTCTCTTCCTTTGGCAATAGAAACATATGGAATCTTTAGTAATGGTACACCGGACTATCTCAGACTTAGCCTTTTCTCTTTACCATTTGGTCAACCGAGTTGACTATGGCCAATCCCTTTCCATTGGGAAGAGAAAGCTTTTCTGATTTCCAATGCTACCATTGTCAATGTCCATGGAAGTTTGGGAAGTCGATCTTCCAACCAAATTTGCTTTACCAGTGCTGCAAATCATTGTTGATTCGGCAGCATCAAGCAAATAGGTAAGATCATTAAGGGTCATGTCATAGTCTGTTACATAGTAGTCCCAAAGAACTCACTATGTGACTTAGAAGGTGATTGAAGAACCTAGTCAACAACTAACTTCCTCAAGACTTTGACACCTAACTCTCCCGGCTTGTCAATATGTGACTTCATCTCCAAGATGTGAGCCCACATAGACTTTGCTTGCCAATAGGGCTTGAGTGACCTTGAACTTTTCAAGAACTTGGGGGTTAGGGAGAATAATTGGAGTAGGTGGAGGAAGTGAAGTATGATTTCCATGACCCAACTACGGAACATCATCTTCATTAGGAAAGTTTGTTCCAAGAGATTTGGGAAGATCATAGTTGTCTAAACCAGACATCTACAATGGGAGATATTCAAGTTGGTTGATTTAAGTCCTTAATATAACACCCAATATGAAATATTAAGGCTAGGACCCAACACAATATTTTATAACTTGGAAGAGGGATGTCGTAATCCAAGCTACAAAATATTTGAAGGTAGGCGAATGACGATTCACCAATTTCCACCATGAAAAACGAAATAGAAATTAGGTAGTAATTGGTTTGAAACTCCTATATCTTTTGAGATTCATTGAACTTTTCAATGGCATGTTTCAATCTCGATTGTGCCCTCTCAAGTTTGTGACTGGGATGCCGAGGATCACAAACAAGGTGTGAATAACCATGCAAATATACTTGGTACCCTTAATATTTATCACTTAATCGATTTGCCGGTTAACCACACGCTCTCCACCGATCCTATGATAAACATTAAGTTACCCTTTGCCTACCTTGTTAATACCAAGTTAGCGTGCCGGTTAACCACACGCGCTCCACTAACGACTTAAGCAAAGTGCAAAGTGTAATTTCATGGGTTAGCACCAAATTCACATTTTCCTAAAGTAACTAAGATTGGGAATTTATAAAAGGTTTAGTTACTTTATATTTATCATTATACTTATAATGAAGGGAGAATTAGAGTCCTGTCAAACCCTTTCAGCTAACGAGCCTCCACCAGTCAAGGAAGCGGTGGGTGAGAGTGGACACCCATTAAGCTGCCATTTTATAGGCAGCAACCTTATACCACCCTTATAGACCAGCTTCGTGAATGAGGCCTACTAACGGTAAGACTGACTTTGTTCTTATACATATATATATTAACCTATAATACTATAAAGTATAAGGGTTGAATTTTAACTTTTAAAATTCTAAGGGTTTAACTTGGAATTAACGTATTCATGAGGGGAAACTTTACAAATTCCAAAACTTGAGGGCAAGTTTTGAACTAGTCAAAAACTTTTGGATTTTCATAACTTATGATTTTTAATTGATGTTTTAAAACCTTTAATGAAGAGACTCTTGAACATCCATAACTTGAGGACAAGTTATGGAGTTCATAAGACAAAAGACTCTTCAATTTTGTAACCTATGAATTTTAATGGATCTTTAAAAGAAATTACTTTTGGTAATCCATAACTTGAGGAAAAATTATGGACTCCATTAAAAACATTTAGATCAATAATTAACCAACAACCAATTTGCAAATAATTCCTATGATCTACCAAAACTCATAAGTGTATGAACAATCATATCAACAATTTCAAGAATTACATAAACACACATAAAACTTGAAATTTTGATAACAACCTTGAAATTGGTTTACCATAATCATTACCACATCAAAAACAAGTTTTATAAGTCCAAAACAGTTTCAGGTAATGATTCTAGACCAATTCCAGCCTTAAAACTCGAAGATATGCTGTCAGGGGGTCCAACTCGTCGAGTGCATGAACCAACTCGATGAGTTGGATGAATTTAGACATGGACTCGTCGAGTCCCTTAATGGACTCGGCGAGTCAGCTGTCCAGACAGCATACAAACTTCGATTTTCAGCAATTTGCATCAAGTATATATGAAACAAGCCTAGGCTTTGATACTAATGAAGGGTTTTAAGCATTCTAACACTCCTATGGTGTACATGCAACCCTATAAACCTTGGATCTATGTTTTCACTATTATACATGAAAATATTCAATATTCCAAGGTTTCACTCTAACTAGCATAATAAGAAGTATATACAATACAAGTATCTAGTAGAATGGCATACCTTTTGATGAAGCTTGAAGTCTTGAACCTTGAAGAGCCTAGTGCCTCAAGTGTTGCACCTCAAATGGTTCACACAACACCAAGAACCCTTGGAATAACTTGAGAATAAGGATACTTAGGTTCACACTCATGAAATCGGTTTTTGCCCTCTTTGTGTATACACACTCTAGTGCCTAGCACTCAACCCCATTTCATGAACCATAGACCTCTTTATATAGTGTGGAGGATTAGGGTTACATTCATGTAAACCCTAATACCCATGACCTTTCATTTCCATAGGATCCATGGGTTAAACACTCCATGGACTATCCATGAAAGCTTAGCCCAACCTAAATGAACTTGGCCCACCACATATATATATATATATATATATATATATAAGAGTCCATATTTAATTAGTTCCTTTTTTATTACTAAATTAATTCTAAATTAATTCTTGATCAATACTAATTAAATAATATGATTTCATATTAATATATTAGAACTTATAATATATTAATATAAATCACTTAGTATCCTTTTTCTCATTTTGTCTATCCAATTGTTCCGATGCCATGCAACCCAAATGGACCATGCCAAGTCGGGTCAAGTACATACCAATTATAGTTATGGACTTAGACACTAATCCAACACTAGTGCATGGAAGCTTGCCAATAGCTTGATAAAGCTTGGACCTTTGGACTTGTGGGACCTCCTTCTGTCCAGTTCCGAAGTCTCATCCCCCAATCATGCTCATAATCACAAATGCCTCAAAAGAAGCTAGAAAGGGCCCTAAACTCATATATGAGAAGATATAGCACTAGAGTGATCAAGGTAGCAACTTGTTACCTGAAATGAGATGCCAAAGTGAAGTGGGTAACAGAACCTCAGCCTTCTCCTTGACCCAAGCTCCTGAATCCTCAAGCTTCTTCAAGAATTTCACCAAAATAAGCACCGTAAGCCTCACACACTCTCAAGATAGGGTTTAGCTCACTAGGGTTTGTTCTCTGGACGTGGGGAGTGATGAGAGAGGTAGGGTGGAGGCTTAAAGTCCTTTAAATAGGGTGCAAAACCCGAATAATTAGGGTTTCCTCCATCAACATCAACTCGTCGAGTTGGGTCCACCAACTCGTCGATTTGACTCTAAAACACGCGGCTAGTCTCAGTCTCTACTCGACGAGTTGAAGCCTGCAACTCGTCGAGTTGCCCTCTCAAAGTGCATATAATTAAGTTAAATATTATACCTGGAAGTCCAGATGTTACAATTCCCCCCCACTAGAATCATACTTCGCCCTCGAAGTCATCCTCAACAAACAACTCTGGGTACTGCTCACGCATCTCGGACTCAGGCTCCCAAGTCCACTCGGATCCCTTCCGATGCCGCCACCGAACCTGAACCAAGGGCACCTCTTTCTTCCGCAAGACCTTCACCTTTGTATCCAAGATCGTTATCGGCTCTCAATATAGTTCAGGCGATCATCAACCTCAATGTCCTCCAACGGGACCACGACCATCTCATCGGCTACACACTTCCTCAACTGGGACACATGGAAGGTCTTATGAATCTGGCTCAACTCTGTAGGAAGATCTAACCAATAAGCTACCTTACCCATTCGAGTGGTCACTCTGAAAGGACCGATGTATCTAGGGCCCAGCTTGCCCCACTTCCTGAACCGGATAACCCCTTTCCATGGGGATACCTTCAGGAGAACAATATCTCCGACCTGAAACTCTAACTCTGAACGGCGTCGGTCGGCGTAACTCTTCTGACGACTCTGGGCCGTCAGTAACCTCTGTCTGACCTGTTGGATTTGCTCTGTCATCTTGAGCACTATCTCAGTGCTCCCCATCACTCTCTGCCCTACCTCTCCCCAACAGATGGGAGTCCGACACCTCCTCCCGTATAAAATCTCAAAGGGAAACATACCGATACTGGAATGATGGTTGTTGTTGTATGAAAACTCAGCCAAGGGCAAGTAAGTGTCCCAACTCCCACTGAAGTCCATAACACATGCATGTAGCATGTCCTCGAGCGTTTGAATCATCTGCTCACTCTGCCCGTTTGTATGTGGGTGATAGGCTGTACTGAAATGCAGCCGGGTACCCAACTCCTCGTGAAATTTCTTCTAGAACCTGGAAGTAAAACACACATCCCGATCTGACACTATCGATGTTGGCACCCCATGCCGTGCCACCACCTCTCGGACGTAGATCTCAACCAATTTCTCAGCAGAAGAGCTCTCACTTATAGCCAGGAAATAAGCACTATTCGTCAACTGATCTACAATCACCCATATCGCAACAACACCCCTCGCAGTCTTCGGTAACTTGGTAATGAAATCCATGGAGATCTGTTCCCACTTCCATAGGGGAACCTCTAATGGCTGCAACTTGCGATGAGGACGCTGGTGCTCTGCCTTGACCTGACGACATGTCAAGCATCTCTTGTCACACCCCGAACCAGATGGCGGAAACGTCCGGGGGCTTGATGTGACTTCATTCTTGTAGTATCATCATAGAGTATATAATTGAAACATAACACCATCATCACCACACTTAGAATATTACAAATGTCATTGTTTACATCGAATATTGTATTTCCATATTACATGCCAAAATATTCAAAGTATGATGAAACAAAATATAGTAAAATATCCATGAATTCTTTCTGCCCAACCTGCTCAACGGTTTCCTGAGAATACAAGTTAATTTAAAAGGTCAACATAAAAATGTTGGTGAGTTCATAAGCATGTTTGAGAAAATGATTTGTATTACTTTGTAATCACCAGAAAATCCGATATTTTCTGAAAAAACATTTAATATGTTTGTGTCCGATCTTGTATTAATGCATGTGTGTTATTGTTTACTAGAATGTAAAGAGAGTATGGAGAGAATATCAAAGAGAATATAAAGAGAATATAACGAGAATGTAAAGAGAATGACCCCAGACAACCCGATGTTGTCTGTGAAAGAGAATGTTGGTATCTCAACCCCCGATGTTGAGTACCAGCGCGAGTATGTTACCGAGTAACCCAAAGAGAAAAGATAATGGTTTCCCCGTAAATTTTATAAGAATAATTCCTCTAAACGAGTCGTTATAACCATACTAGATAATGACAATTTCGCCTGTCATGGCGTTGTTGGACGCCGACGGAATAGAATAAGGTTTTTGTCAACCTAGACTGGTCTAGTCTAACTGTAGCGAACAGCTCAGGTGTGGGGCGTCACCCCCGTATAGATCTATACACAAACCCCCGCTCTCCCTCCAAGAGACTCTGGTTATAACTACAGGCTATGATCGTACACTCAATAGGTGTCAACCGACACGTCTCACTAGATCCTTAATCGAATTTACGCAAAAAGAAACATATAAGGTACATTCCAGGCTCGATGAACATGTAAGCGGACAACTAAGGCCCACTAAGCAAGTAAACTATCTCTAGGCTCAAAAGGAATGAAATTATATATATCCCGGGCCCAATATATATGTAAAAGGACGACTAAGGCCCATTTAACATATATATTATTTACAGGCCCAAGAAGCACGCAAGGAGTATCCAAGGTCCGTCGAGCATGTAAATGGGTCAACAAAGCCCAATAAACATGTAAAGAGTATACAAGACCTATCAAGCATATAAATGGGTCACTAATGCCCAATAAACATGAGAATGACGTAATTAGCTCGTTTGTTATTATATTGCTTGTTTTAGCTCAATTATTTACCAAAATGACATAAAAGGCCCACTTTTTGTAAAAATGACATTCTTGGACCACTAAGCCGAAAAGTTACAGTTAAGGCACATTTTTGGTAAAAATAGCATTTTAGGCCCCTTTTAAGAACAAAACTTGCAATTAAGGCTAGTTTTTGTAAAAAATAACATTTTTAACTCCCTTTTTTGTCAAAATGTCATTTTTGGCTTGATGTTTACACTCGATTACCCACCCCTACATGCTCCTTAGCATCCTAAGATTCTTACTTGGGTCGCATACAAATCTGGTGCTTTCAGTAGTACGGGCCCAATACTACCTTCCACACCAACTTGTAGTCGTCCCAAATCCTCCTCCTAGGATCCTAATTCACAATACTTTATCCCTCACGGATATCAAACTACTCTCTCGGTAAATTCCTCACTGCTCATCTAGGTATCTCTCCTAGATTACTCCGAACTCTCTCTAAAAGATTCCTGCTATATTTCTTCCTACTCAGTACACACACAGGGCATATAACAGATAAGATCAATCGATAGCATACCCTAGGCCAAGGCATCCTAAATCAGGCAACTCTAGTCCTAATTTCTGAAACACCTAGCATATCGTGTGGCATGCAGTTCTAATATCTCATAAGTATCTCATAAAATAAACAAATAATGGTATTTTGGGAAATCACCGTTCGGGCTCTGGCTGATTGTACACACTGTTTCGTCTCGTTTTCTCTTTAAAACTCTTACTCGTTTTAGAAAATCATTTCTTTTTAGAAAAAATTTCTCAAATCCTTAGTTTGAGTCCATACGTACCCGAGAGTACATCCGAATCCCTCAAACCAAGGCTCTGGTACCTACTTGTAACACTCTAAATTTTCAAACCAATTTTTTTCATTTTTAAAACCATATAAAACACAATTTCACATTATCAAAACTCAAAGTATAAGTTATTCAAAACACAAGACCACAAAATGTTTAACAATATCCCAGAATCCTCAAAACATAACTCCAATAGCAGGTGTGTACAATCAAGTCGGCGCCTCCCCGCAATCCTGAGAAGTACCTGAAACACATTTCACACAACACTATAAGCACAAAGCTTAGTGAGTTCCCCAAAATACCACACACAAATCGTTAGCCTCTCATGGCTATTTCTCGATAAGGACCCTCCGACCCATGTGTTCCAGTAAGAACCCTCCGGTCTCACAACCCGAATTGGACCCTCCGGTCCTAACCAACAAAGCACAAAATAATATACAGTATATATCATAAAGACAAATGCACGATATCACATAACACAGTATAAGCACATAAGACCCTTCGGTCACACAATATTACCACTCAGGTAAGTGTAGTGAGAAGACTCACCTCGTAAGCAGAACAAGTAGGTCTCGTACTCGATGATCAGTCTAGACTCCGCCTACATATCATAATCATCTCTAATTAACACTTAATAATAACAACCCTAAAATGTTAGGCTACCCCTTTTCTAACTCTCGGAAAGGGTGAAAGACCGTTTTACCCCTCCATGATCTCCAAGGTCCACAATTGACCAAACCCTAAAAGTCGAGTTCATACAGCTTTCAGGGTATCGGGGAAAACCCTAACCGACTCGTCGAGTTGGCTCATGCACTCGTCGAGTCCCTCTAGATAAATTTTCATTTAGACGATTCTAAGCAGAACTAAAGTCCCAAACTATAGATCTAGCCTACCAAGGATGAAATACCACATAAAGCTGCAAGCTTTACGTCCATGCATGGCATCAAGGGCTCAAAATGCCAAAATACAACTCTATAGAAGGTCTAGTGCATGGAAGCTTGCCAATAGCTTGATAAAGCTTGGACCTTTGGACTCATGGGACCTCCTTCTGTCCAGATTCGAAGTCTCATCCCCCAATCATGCTCATAATCACAAATGCCTCCAAAGAAGCTAGAAAGGGCCCTAAACTCATATATGAGAAGATCTAGCACTAAAGTGATCAAGGTGGCAACTTGTTACCTGAAATGAGATGCCAAAGTGAAGTGGGTAATAGATCCTCAGCCTTCTCCTTGACCCAAGCTCCTGAATCCTCAAGCTTCTTCAAGAATTTCACCAAAATAAGCACCTTAAGCCTCACACACTCTCAAGATAGGGTTTAGCTCATTACGGTTTGTTCTTTGGACGTGGGGAGTGATGAGAGAGGCGGGGTAGAGGCTTAAAGTCCTTTAAATAGGGTGCAAAACCCGAATAATTAGGTTTTCCTCCATCAGGATCAACTCGTCGAGTTGGGTCCACCAACTCGTCGAGTTGACTCTGAAACACGCGGCTAGTCTCAGTCTCTACTCGACGAGTTGAAGCCTCCAACTCGTCGAGTTTCCCTCTCAAAATGCATATAATTATGTTAAGTATTATACCTGGAAGTCCGGATGTTACATTGTGTTGGCTAAAAATCGCTCGGTCTAAAATTCGAACTCCGGGCTGCACACTGTTATGCCAAATCTTAGAAAAATCATAACTTCCTCACACGAAGTCAGATTTGGACATTTTTTTATGCACGCTCTCGGTTTAATGTATGTTACGACTTTCGTTTAGATCAATATGGCTAAAAAGTACTTTATCGTAAACTCACTTCTTACGTCACTCAGTGTCGTGCCCGTTTTCCCGCGAAACTTCGACCGACCATAACTTCTTCGTTGTAACTCAGATTTCGGCGTTCTGTATATGTCCGGAATCCTTGTCACGACTACTACAACTTTCTTCATAGATATCAGGTTTATCTAACATTTTATTTTTTATGCTTATTTTTATTATATCTTCATAAACGAGTATATATGCACATAAAATCACATAATTCACATAATATTCAAGTAATTCATCTTTATTACTTGAAAATGAGTTTCAATGGTTGACCTTGACTATTACATCATCATACTGATGCTTAGCCCAGAAACACGGGCGTTGCAACTGACACCCCCACCTGCGATTGTTAGCTACAATCACGGCATGGTAACTTTCTTAAGTGTAAAAGCAATATTATTCGATGTCCAATGAAGCATCGTGTGGGGTATTTAACGATTCATAGCATCGATTATAGTGATCACGGTAATACTGTTCGGAGAATCTTAATTTAAACTGCCTAGAGGGATGCCTTCAAGTAGTTTTATGATTTGATTTGATAAAAATTATAAAGATTAGGATAGGTAATACATCCTAAAGAAAAGAAAGGTTTTTAAAACATGAATAATTTTCGATCAAATAAAATTATAAAAACAGAAAACTATAACCTGTGAACTCACAAACTTTATGTTGAAGTTTTCAAAATACATGTATTCTTAGGAGGATGAGTGTGGAGGGTAGCTGTGGAAGGCATGAAGTCATCAAGGAAGTTGTTGGGAGTCATTTCTGTTTGTTTTATAATTAGTTACAAATAGGAAGTATACTTGAACTTCAAAACAATGTAACCCTGAAATAATTTATAATAAATTAAAGTAAAGTTTGTACTATACTTTTGTGTATTGTTCAATATACTTGTCACCATGATCCAATGTCCTATGTCACACGACCCGATGTTTCCGCCGTCGGTAGGGGGTGTGACAAGTAGAAACTTTCTTTTCGTGATCAACATTTTGTCCTTCCTGTTGTGGTTTCGAATGATTAAAGTTGGCTTCTTCTTTTCTTTTGAAACGAGCAACAGAAGCAAAGACATGTCAATTATTACCAAACCAGATGTCACACCCCCAAACCGGAACGGCGGAAACGTTCGGGGGTGGATGACGTCATGTACAGTATCACAACAAATGTATAATAATAACCAAAGTAATAACAACCATTGTATTAATAACATAGTATTTACATTGTGTTCAAAACATTGCTTGTTTAACATTAAAACTATAGCAAAAGATAAGACGTGATACTACTATGCTCCGTCTTCGCAACGCCTGTGAGGGTACCTGTCTACTAACTTTCCTGAGAATACAAGTGGTTTGAAAAAATGTGTCAACATTAAAGTTGGTGATGTGACATCCCCATTTTCACGGCCAGAAAAGACCGATTTCGGTTATGCTTTTAAAATAAAATCAGAGTAATCTTTCAAAAAGTATTGCAGAATTTGTTCCCAAAACAAAATATGATAAAAATTTATCAAAGCAGTTCTTAAAGAAATGTATATTCATTTCATTACAAACTTGGGATGTCAACATCAATATAGATCAAAAGCATAAACAATACAATATAGGCCTTACAACTTTTATTTACATTTACTGGCCTATAATCCAAAATCCTTCGTCATCATCCAACTATGCTCTTCTTTCACTACCTGTAATATAGAAAGCTGAGTGGGTCAGGCTTGGGAGCCTGGTGAGCACATAGGGTTTTCAACCCACAATAAATAAATTTATTATGTTTAAACATCAAACAATCAACCCAATTTCACATCCCCATTATCTTCTTTATTCTTAAACATCTTAAGAATCACGTGTCCTTCATTCATTCATTCCTAAGGATTATCCTAAGGAATAGGCACAAAGTCCATCGATTCAAGGGTTCTTAAATTACAACTGGTGAACACGTAGTTTAAAACATCTGTTAACACGTAGTTCAAAAATATCTTCAAAAATATCTGGTAAACACTTAGTTCAAAAATACTTAATGAACACCTAGTTCAAAAACACCTAGTGAACACTCAGTTCAAAAATACCTAATGAACACATAGTTCAAAAATACCTAATGAACACATAGTTCAAAAACACCTAATGAACACATAGTTCAAAAACACCTACAGGTTACGAGCCTGTTAATGTTCTACTGGACTGTCTAGAAATGTCTGTGATCATCATCTATATTCTGCTATATGACTGGAACATCGTCAACATCGAGACCTCTCATCATGTTATTTCATCACACATCAACTATTTCATCTACCCATGTTATGCCCAACATATTTGTAGATAAAAAATACATATACAGTTTAAATCATTCTAAACATGTATAAAACATTCATTCAACATCCATCTCAAATAAACAAATAACATATATACACATAGCACGTATTTTATATAAAATACTTCATATCTATGTGTAAGATGAAAGTGACTATACACTCACCTGATAAGATGGTGATTGGACAGCACTTCGTCCCTTAAAACAATCTTTTTCGATAAAACCGGGAGGTTTACTCAAAAACCGGGCTTTGCGTGGGAAAAGTTTTGACTCGAAAAACTCTTTTTCTTGGGGTCTTCGGGTGCTCCGGGGCTTGCTTCAGGTGTTAGGGTGATTCCCTAGGCTTCGGGGGATGTTAGGATAGCTTAGAAGAAAGTTTAGGGTGTAAAAGTTTAAGTTTTGTAAACATAAATCGGGCAGCCTCGCACTTCTATATATAGTGGCCGAAGCCTATAAGGTCCTGAAACGGATCTTTACCAATGATCAAGCAACAAACAATCAATAGCAATCACAATAGAAGTAGAAGAAGAAAAGAAATCAAGCTTGTACACGTTTATTGCATAAAACGTCTGATACAACTCGACAGAATGAACCGTGAACACTATGGCATCAACAACTAGACAAAGACCTACAACTCCTCTATTTATACAAGACTTGGGCCGCAAACTGGGTTTACGGTCGTAAACATGTTTACGGCCGTAAACTCACTCTTGGCCGTAAACTACTAAGCAACTCCCAAAACACACTAAAGACTCCTTCATGAACTATTACAAAGAAAGCCTAGACCAAACCATTAACTGGACCCTTCAATCTCCCCCTTGGTTTGGTGCTAGCTTGGACTCAGTCTTTGTCAATCACCAGCACATCAGATTTTCCCATAGCTCCATTCCACATTTCCTTTTGAATGATATCAACAACCATTGCAGTGTACTCCTTAGCAGCGGACTCAAAAAGATCTTCAGCCACCTTGATCTGATGAAGAGAGAGCTGATGTATATCCCACCTACCAAACTGAAGTAGATCCCTCTTGTCATATAACCGGATACAATCCTCTTTAAGCTTGATGACAGCAGAAGTTGTAGTTTTATCAAACACCCAGTATTGCATGGATTCGAGAGATCCATCTGGATGATTCTGAAGAACGGGAATCTGCTTTACTTGAGCAGTAGCGGGCCACATCACTAACCTAAGTGGCTGATTTGTTTTGGGATCAATGACACTCGGGTAAACCTTGATGATAGACTCTGCAGTCTTCATTGAGGGAAAGCCCTTAGCCACTTGATCTTCCAAAAATGTCTTGAACTGAGTCGCCTTGGGATTATTTGATGGATTTGAGAAAGGAGCATTAGACAACTCCGTAAGATCAACCCTAGTCAAGGAGTGAAAATCGTGAGCATCTTTGTACAGTTCAGTATTGCCACTCTTTCTTCTCACGATCCACAAGTTCATAGTGTCATGGAATCCCCACGAAATGATCCCTGATCTATCACCATAAACGTCTCTGAAACGATTTTCTCCCAGATCCGTAAAGGTGATCTTTGATTGATCCCAGGGAGCATGTTGATCTGAGCTCTGTTTGAATAAAAATTGACCATTTTCAGCTGACTTGGCCAATTTAGCACGTTTCAATGCCACTACATTCGGAGCCTGCGCCGGTTCCTTGTCAAAACGATCAACAATGGTGGTTGTTCTTGTAGGTTGTGGAACTATGGGAGTATCTTGATCAGGAAGATAGATCTTTGGCTCATCGACAGATGACTTGAATTTGTCGCCAAAATCTTCTTCCAGCTTCTTCTTTAGATCGTAGTAGCTGGCGGTCAATAAGCCAAAATGCGTCTGAAGATCAGTAATCTGCTTCGTCTTCAGAGCTTTATCTTCAAGAAGTTCGGCAACTTGAATATTGAGCTTGGCATTTTCAGTCTGAAGGTCTGCAACCTTGATATCCAGCTCAATATTTTTCTGATCTAAATCAATATTTTTCTGATTCAGTGCATCGATCTCCTTCTGAAGTCCAAGTATTGAAGGATGCTCTTCTCCTGAGCTGCCACCCCCAATGGAAATTCCTTTGCCACGTGAGGGAGGCGTTGTGAATTGTTCTTCGGCCAAATGCCTGGCTAGCCTCACAGAAGCAGCATCATGGACTGGCCTGGGAGGAGAGAAACCTGTGGGGAAGGAAGAGCCACCAGCTTCATAGAAGGTACTAGGACCTTCACTGACAGGTTCAGATGAGACAATAGTGGGAGTAGTTGTTGGTGGAGTTGTAAAGCTTTGAAATACACCCGAATCGAGGATTCCTTGTCTAGGGTCAAGTCTTCGTCTCTTTATTGGAGGTTGAGAGGCCTGCGTAGTTGTGCGATCACTGTCCAATGGCTCAGATGTAGGTGAAACAACATCAAGGGGAGGAATCCCTGACACTGTCACCATAGGAATTGCTATTTCCGCCATTGGATTGGTAAGAGGAGGCGTGGCTTCGAGAACGTCTTCATTTTCCCTTATCTCTGTTGCTGGATGAGCAACTTCATCGATATTGTCAAGTAGCATGTTGAGGTTTTCACCGATCATGAAGTCTTCATTACTACCAAAATTTAAAGGAATTTCATCCTTATCGAACCTAGTGAGATCGAGGTCTTCATACAAATCAGTCTCCGTTCTGCTTTATGAAGACCCCTCATTATAATCACTTTGGACCTGAACAGATGTCAGTTCATGTTCCTCAGCTACTTGTGCATTAGGAGCTGGAGTTTCTTCTTCTTCAGCACGATCCGACACTGTAATGACATCATCTTCCAAAATGACTCTCTCAGAAGAAGTAGGCTCAGATGACATTTTGTCTGACGTTCCATGAGATTCGGAAGATTCATTTATCTCAGCAAATTTTCCGAATTTCACTAGAGGATGCAATCCTTGGAAGACGACTTTGCCCTTGCGATTCTGCTTAATGAGACCAACAGTGTGGGGGCCTAACGACTTCATATCTAGGGTGTCTCCCTCTTTGATCATCTCCGGAAATTGGGTGTTAATGAACAACTGAATGAACCTAGGATACAGCAAGAAAGAATCTTTGGTCGCCCGGTTTATAGCATTGATGTTTACTATGAACTCATCCAATATAAACTTTGAGAAGTTGAAGTTGATTCCTGCAGCTAGTGAGACAATATCCCCTGTGTTCCTTAGCGAGATTTCATCAGCACCTGATCTTCTGGCCGAGATACTGCTCACAAAAACATGAGCCAAGAATCTCCGGTAGGGTGGTAGAAGCTTTTTCACAGTGGGAGGATAGATGCCTTCATACCCCATCTTCTTGAGAATCTTTTGTACATCTTCAATCCCGATTTCAGTAGGAAAATCAGGTTGATCATTAATCAGCAATGTTTCTCTGAGGTACTGCTCAGTGATCATAATCTGGCATCCTTTCACAACAGCTTCAACGGTAACTGCTCCATTGTCTCTCGTCATCTTAGCAGTCTGCCAGAACTCCCTGACAATCCTCCGATAGATGACTGGGTTCACAGTAATAGCAAAGGCTAGGCAGCATTCTCTCAGCATGTAGCTCGTCGACCTGAAATCTCCATGAGCAGCGGGAGGATCATCCAGTACAATAGCCAAGTTATGCATGTCAGCAAACTTCAAACTTGCCATTGATCTACACTAAACCAGGCCAAGTAAGAAAAAAAAATATTTGAGCAGTTAAAGCTTTAAGTTTTCTTAATTAATCAATTTCATTTTGGCCTTAAAAGGAAATATTTTGATCAAAAATTTTGAGTTTACGGTCAAGCATGGTCAAAATAGGGTTTACGGTCCAGATTGGGTTCACGGTAAAAAATGGTCAAAATAGGGTTTACGGTCCAGATTGGGTTTACGGCCGTAAACCCATTGCAATAATCTCCTGACCGTAAACGGAGTTTAAGGTCGTAAGCTCCAAAAGGAGTTTACGGTCGTAAGCTTCTAGACCGTAAGCACAGACTGTTTACGGTCGTAAGCCCTCCCTAAACCGTAAACGCCGATGAACTGAAAAACCTCGATTAATCCCCCAGTATCAGTCGAATCGATGAACAAACAACATTTCCTCAGTCGGTTTTAGCATACCTTTGATGTGGACTAAACGATTTTGCAGAAACACAATTTTTTTTTTCGAGATGAGAGAGAGTGGAGAGGGTTTGCGGCCGGAAAGATGAAAAGTGAGGTGGAAAGGGTTTCCAACAGTAAACTCCACCTTTTATACCTCTTTTGAATTTTACCTGTCTCCCACACAGTATAAGGCACAGTCCAAATCCCAATTAATTTTTCAAAAATAAAGCCTTTTGAGGATTTTAAAATTAAAGTAAAATTAAAATTAAACTAAAAATAAAATAAAATAATTTCTAAAATTTAAGAGTTTAAAAATTAAATTTTGACAATTAAAAAAATAAAAATAAAAATAAAAATAAAATTGAGATAAAATAAATACAGACTTAAATTTATCTCAAAAATCACTGAAAATAATTTTGTGACACTGGGATCAAAGTTGTTAGACAGCCTTAATCCACTTGTCGGTACCTTTATCTTCACGTCTTTGTCTGGTCGATCGCCGGTATTGTGGTCCACTTAAACACGAAAAATTGTGACAGAATTAGGACATACCATTAGTTACAAGACAAAGTGATCCTAAGTTCCTAGATAAAATTTCTTAAGGACCATTCAGCTGACGACGACCAGGGATATTGTTGTCCACCTAAATTGAGCTGCGAGATCTATAGACAATCCGTAAGTGTTCAATTTTTAATTGTACTAGAACATGTTTCCCGCTTCCTGATATGCTCCAGTAATCAAGGACTTCCAGAATACTCCTTACATCGGGTGAGTAGACAATTATTAAGAGAGAATATAGATTTAGAATGCATATGCTATACACCCAGGTCGGATCTCTTCCAATCACGCAGAGGGTGAAACATATGACTAACTGAAGTTTTAGAGGGATTGAGAAAAAGAATGATGCATATACTGTGTACCAGGTCGGATTGTGGGTCACGCAAAGGAGACAGTATATGGCTAACAGATAGAAAGAATTACATCGATAGAAGATGCAGAGAAATAGAGTTGCATATGTTACAGTCCAGGTCGGATCTCTCGATCACGCAAAGGAAGCAACATATGACTAACAGACAGATAGAGAGAAAACAATTTTCTACAGACCTAATTTATCGGAATTAGTCACCCCATCAATACCGGAATTAAGGACAAAATCCACACATCGAGGAAAAGTTAATCCACGGCTCCAGATACAAGTTCTTTTAATATGACCAGTAGATTCCCATATATATCTCCCTGCTCAAGCTATCCAAGCGTCGTATTGTCAGGCTAAACAGATTTAACTAGGTCAAGATTTGTCAAGTCTATGAATTCCTTAAGTTCAACTCTGCCTAGTCAAGTCCATTTAGAATCTTTCGTGCCTACCAGCGCATCGAACACAGAGCATAGACAATTTAATTTTGGTACGTTACGCAGACTGAGATTGCCTGTTATCACTTGATAATATCACTTCCCAGTACAACATCCACAAGCAAGACTGACAGAAACATATATATATATATATATATATATATATATATATATATATATATATATATTATAATGTTTTTGGATTTTTTAAGGTTTTCTGAAAAAAATGAAACAGAAGCATAATATTTTTGGATTTTTCATATTTTCTGAAAAAAATAAAACAGAAATAAAATATTTTTGGATTTTTTTGTTTATTTCTCCCCCTAAATTTGTGCATGGGTGAGAATGAAATCACTAAAATGCGCAAATTTAAACTAACCTAACCGATAACAAAAATTTAATCCTCAAAACGAATCATTTTCAAAAATCCCACAAGCACATCGAATCGAGCTTTGTTAAAAGGCTTGGTGAACAGATCCGCCACATTATTAGCAGTGGGAACCTGTTCCAGCCGGATGAGCGAGCGCTCATAACAATCTCTGATAAAGTCAATTTTGATGTCAATGTGCTTGGTTTTGGAATGTTGGACAGGATTTTTAGTAATTTGAATTGCGGCCTCATTATCACAGTGAATGGGGGTTTCTAGATAATTCAAACCGTAGTCCAACGGCTGATGTTGGATCCAAATAACTTGAGAGCAACAAGCAGATGCATCAACATATTCTGCTTCTGCTGTTGAGGTGGAGACAGTATGCTGTTTATTGCATTGCCACGACACCAGCCTATATCCAAGGAATTGGCACCCTCCTGATGTAGATTTCCTGTCAAGCTCACAGCCTCCATAATTACTGTCAGCAAAAGCATATAAATCAAATTCAGAATTCTTCGGATACCAAAGACCCAATTTTAGGCTGCCTTTGATATACCGAAAAATCCTTTTGACAGCAATAAGATGTGAAAGTTTAGGATTAGCCTGATAGCGAGTGCATTGGCAAACTGCAAACATGATGTCGGGACGACTTGCAGTAAGATACATCAACGATCCGATCATCGATCTGTAGTGTGTCTAATCTACGGATTCGCCATCAATATCTGGATTCAGCAGGGGTCTTTCAGCCATTGGTGTCGATGCAGGCTTTGCGTCTTGAAACCCGACTTCTCAAGAATATCCTCCACATACTTAGCTTGATGTAGCAGGATTCCGGTTGAATTTTGTTTGACCTGAAGCCCCAGAAACATGGTCATTTCGCCCAGTGAACTCATCTCAAACCGTTTCTTCATCGGCCTTTAAACTCTCTGCATAGCTGTGGATTGGTAGACCCGAAGATAATGTCGTCAACGTAGATCTGGACTAGAATCTGATCATTACCAACATGCTTGATGAATAAAGTTTGATCAATAGTGCCGCGAGAGTATCCATGCTCGAGCAAGTGCTTTGTTAGAGTCGCATACCATGCTCGAGGAGCTTGATGTAACCCATACAACGCCTTGTCCAACTTGTAGACATGATTAGGAAACTTTGAGTTGACGAACCCAGGGGGTTGATCAACGTAGATTTCTTCCTTCACCTTGCCATATAAGAAGGCTGTCTTGACATCCATTTGGTAGACCGTGAAGTTCATATAGGAAGCATATGCGAGAAAGATACGAATAGCCTCTAATCGAGCAACTGGTGCGTAAACCTCAGTATAATCAAGACCCTCAACTTGTTGAAACCCGCGAACCACCAACCTTGCTTTATTGCGCACTATTACACCAGAATCGTCCTGCTTGTTACGATAGACCCAACGCGTGTCAAGAGACCTTTTGCCCTTTGGTAAGTCAACCAATTTCCAAACCCCGAGCTTTTCAAACTGATTTAGCTCTTCATGCATCGTATCTACCCAGCTGGGCTCATTCAAAGCCATTTCAACGTTCTTGGGCTCTATTTGAGATATAAAGCAAGAATAGAGACATGCATTGACATATCCACTCTGACTTCTGGTTTTAACTCCATCACCCAGCTGACCAATGACTTTTTCGATAGGATGATCGCGTTGAATTCTCGAGGGTATCTCTTGGTCGATATCATTGAATGAAACGGGAAGAGTGTGAATGTTGAAACCGCCATCATTTGCTGATTGATCTATATGAGATGAATCTGATGAATCGGATGAATCTGCTACAAACTCATTAGCAATTGCCTCAGGAAAGAGTAGTTCCATAAAAGTTAGAGTGACAGCGGAAGCATCTCTAGACATGAACTCTCTTTCAATAGGAGTAAGAGGTGTAACATCAGCATCAGGAGTTTCCATTTGAACTTTAGACTCTGGACTATCAAGTCGAACAGATGACTCCCCCTCAGGTAGAGCAGAGGACTCCCCCTCAGATGGAGCAGAGGTCTGTAAACAACTTCTTCGTCTTCGTCTTCAGAAACAATCTTCGAACCAGAAGAGAATCCATTTGATCAATCTGAAGACACATTTAAGGATTTGAAAAGCCATGTGTAATCAAATAACCAGTCGGGACCCACTCGAACGTCTGTTTCATTCTCCTCCAACCAGCGCACGTCATAGGATTCGACAATCTGTTTAGTCTTCTTGTTGTAAACCCTATACGCGGTGCGTGCAACATATCCTATGAAATAACAATCATCGGCTTTGGCATTGAATTTAGGGTTGGATTCCAGGTGAAGAAGGGTGCAAGGGCAGCCAAATACACGGAAATGACTGACTGAAGGCTTGTGACCGTAAAGAATCTCGTACGGTGTCTTCATCTGAGCTTTTTTGATTAAAACGCGATTATGCACGTAGCAAGCCGTGTTAATCGCCTCGGCCCAAAAGAAAACAGGTAATTTAGAATCACAAAGCATTGTCCTTGCAACGTCTTTTAAAGTTCTATTTCTCCTTTCAGCAACACCATTTTGTTGAGGTGTGTGAGCAGAGCTGTATTGACGCACGATCCCCTTTTCTGCGCAAAAATGGTCAAGAACCGCATTCTTGAACTCAGTTCCATTGTCAGTATGAAGCGCCTTCACCTGGTTGTTGGCTTGCTTCTCAATCATCACAATGAATTTCTTTATCAGATCAGCAACCCCAGCTTTGTTGGATAAGAAGAAGACCCACGTAATACGAGAGAAATCATCGATCACAACTAAACAGTACGAACTTCTGTTGATGCTCAGGACGTTGACCAGACCAAATAAGTCCATATGTAGTAATTGGAGCACCTGACTGATTGAGTTGACTTGCTTTGGCAAGTGTGGTTTTCTATGATGTTTTCCTTGGGCACAGGACACACACTTCTCAAATGTAATAAAGTCTCTGACAGGTAAGCCTCGGACCAACTCATTCTTAGCAAGGCGATTTAGGTTTTTCGCGTTAGCATGACCGAGTCGTCGGTGCCACAACATTGCGTTTTGTTCGGAGACTTTTGAAAATAGGCAAGTGACTTGTTCAGGTATGTTACTGTTCATGTCAATAATGTAAGCATTCCCATCCCGCTTAGATTTGACTAGAATCCACTCTTCCGGGATAACAATGCCTGGCTTGAGAATCATGCATTCTTTATCGGTAAATTGGGTAGAATAGCCTTTGTCGCAAATTTGGGAAACACTCAACAAACTATGCTTTAACTCGGGAGCAAAGTTGACATTTTCAAAGCTTAGCACTCCATTTGTAACGGTTCCTCTCTGAGTGATCTTGCCACCATCTCCGCCCGTGAAAGAAACATACCCCCCATTAAAAGATTGAATGTCGCTCAATTGGGAGATGTCTCCTATCATATGTCGGGACCAGCCGCTGTCGACGTACCAAGGACGGACGACATTCCTCCGCAACTGTCCCTGCAAAATGAGTGGGATCATTTAGATTTGGGAACCCAGGTCATCACTGACCTGGGTTGCCTTTTCACTTTGTTTGATGTATCTTTTAAATTTTTCAGTTTTGAATCCTCATATCTAATCATTTCAGAGGATGTTGATGATGAATTGGAAATTGATTTGGGCATCCAATGATAGTTTGGTTTTCTAACAGTCACTGGTGAAATGCGTTTGTTATCAGTTTGCACTGAGTATCTGGATGTTTTATCAGAAGAGATAGAAGATCCATAAGTACTCTTTGACGAAACCGATCTTGGCGGAGCGTTGTTCGGTTTTGGCAAACTGTTTGGGACTTTGCTCTTAAAAACCTTTTTATCCTTTTGAAAAACAGCCCTTTTTCTGCTTCGATCATCTTTCCAATCATCATTTCGAGAACGAGTTTTTGAGGATTTTCTAATTAAAGACCTTCCTCGAGATTCGTTCTCTCCTCTTGGTGACATATAGTTCACAAAGATCCTATTTTGACAATTCCTAGCTATATGACCACCAACACCACAATTAAAACAAATATGTTTATTATTTGAACTTGTACTGCATTTCTCAGATTTATTTTCTTGATAGACACTCTTACTCTTCTCAGAAGAACATGCATGAGAAATAGGTTGTGAGATAAGTGAGGGTGCCTCAGATGGTGTGATTTGTGGAATTGATGGGTTTTCATGAGAATCACAAGCATTAGAATTACCAAACAGTTCATCAAACATATCAAAGAAATTAAATTCAACAGTAGCAGATGTGGAAGCATCACAAGAAACATTCTCAGTTCTAATATCAGAAACAAAAACTTTTTCATTTGAAACAAAAATATCAGAATCAGAAACAGAAACAAAGTCTCCAACTTCATGCTTTGCCTGATCTAAGGATTGATCTGCAGGGGAAATAGAAACGTTAGTACTTTCAACATTAATAAATCCTCCTGAAACGAAACCAGATGGCTTGCCATAAACCATGAATGGTTCGTTGGCAATCTCATCCTTGGATAGGGGTTGATACTGATATGTATGATTATAAGGAGGAGGTACACTATCATATCCTAAACCCTTTTGTTGATTTCGTTTGAACTGCATACAGTGATCAATCATGTTGGCAACTACCTCGCTTGATCCATCAAATTTTCTAAAATCAAAATTTGCACTTTCAAATTGTCTCTTTAATGTATCAAGCTCAGTAATTAACTCATCATTTTGTCTCTTAACATAATCATAAAGCTCACATTTTTCACTGTATTTTGTCTGAATTCTTTTAAAATCTTTTATTTTTGTTTCTAACTGGGCCTTAAAGGGTTTTTGTCCTTTCCTGAGTTGATAGCCCTCATATCTAAGGTCCTATACTTCTCTACGTAATAATTGAATTTCATCATGAAGAAGTTTAACATATTCATTACATGCCTGAGAACAAGACGGTAGATTTACCTCACTCTTCCTGGGCTCGGAAGTAGAAGACACCATCAGAGAAAACCGCAGCTCCATCATTTCTGCTTCAGGATCAGCTACATCATTCTTCAGGGGAGCATCATCAATTTGAGCTAGGTGAGCATTTTCTGGCCCTGAAATATTCAAAGCCTGAATCTGGTCCTCCCAGTCAAAGGATTGAGCGACCATAGCAGTCTCACCATTGACCGCAGCTCCTGCACGATTGTTTCCCACTGCAACCATTGTCATGTTGTTGTTCGTCCTATGATCTGGTTTTGGACACTCACGAGCAAAGTGACCCGGCTCATGGCAGTTGAAACATCGTAGAATGCCCTTGTTGAATCCCACCTTCTTGTCAGCATTCATGCCCCAGTTGTTCTTCCCTGTCTTTTTAGCAAACTGCTTGGCCCTGAAAACAGCCATAGCAATCTGCCATGTAATGTCCATCTCTTCCACGTCTTCTGGATGAATCTGATCCAGGTCAGAAAATGACAGCTGAGGTGGAAGCTCTCCAGCTACAAAAGCATTGTAGCAGTTAACAAGCCCAGTGGCTAGAGCTAGATTTTCATCAGTGTCTTTCGAGTTTGAGGAAGAGGCTACAACTGGCACATTTGGAGGGGGAACAGCTTGTGGAGTGAAAAATGGCTGGCTTTGAGAATGAGGAATGGATGATGCAGCTGCGAAGGTCTGAATTTGAGGTTGTTGAGCAGCAAATACTTGACCTGAGGAAGACATGATTGATGAGAGAGCATTGTTGGATGAGATTCCAAGATTTGCAGTTGAGTACGAGTTCACATGGTTAATTTCTCTCTGTTTGTCATCAATGTCACAAGCTTTGATGATCGCCATGATTTCAGCAAGAGTGAGGCGATTTAGATCCTTAGTCTTCTTAATCACAGCAACATTCATGTCCCATGACCTAGGAAGAGCATTCAGAAGCTTCTTGTTAATCTCTGACTTGGTCAAGAAAATCTCATATATATTCATGTCAGTGGTGAGAGTTGTGAACCGTTGCAGATGCGCCTCAAGAGTCTCTCCGGGAATGTAGTTGAACATATTGAACTTTTGTCGCAACATGTCCTGGCGACTCTCCTTCATATCTTCATTGCCTTCATATACCTCAATTAGGGCTTCCCACAAATCTTTAGCTGAAGTATACTCTCGGAAACCTTGAGCAATATCAGGAGATAATGTCATGGTTAGAGTGGCTAAAGCCCTTTCCTGTTCTTCCACCTTTTCAAACTCTTCATCTGTGTAGTTTTCAACAGCTTTGTCAATCACTTGTCCTCCAACCGTCATAGTGATTCTAACAGGGCCTCTAAGAATGCTTCTCCAGACTTTAAAGTCCTTCATTTTAATGTATTTTTCAATCCTGTATTTCCACTCAGGAAAACCATCTGCAGACATTAATCTTAGAATACGCGTAGTAGTGCCCATGACAGTATCAAGTTCGTGAAAATGAGTTTGACTTTGAGACTCCATCAGAAATTAAAGCAAATTAATGTCAGAAAAGAGTTTAGGGTTGATGTGATTACGACCCTAAACTGCGTTTACAGTTGATGAGTTTACGACCGTAAACTGCGTTTACGGTTAATGCGATTACGACCGTAAACTGCGTTTACAGTTTGGATGTTTACGGTTTAAGTTTTTACGGGTATTGAAGCTTAGTTTACGGTTAATGAAGATTCCTTGTTTACGGTCCAAGAACACAGTTTACGGTTGATTAATGTTCTTGAGTTTACAGCCGTAAACTGAGTTTACGGTCGGCAGTAAGCTCCCAGAGGTTCTTCGAAAACGTGTATTTGGAGTAGATTCAATCCCTTTAACCATGAAAACACCAAAACCAATCTCGAATAGTAAAGAATGTCAGTCTAAACAGCCGAAAACTCGATTGAATGAAGCTTTGACACCGGTTTTTGCTCTGATACCAATTGTAAGGTCCTGAAACGGATCTTTACCAATGATCAAGCAACAAACAATCAATAGCAATCACAATAGAAGTAGAAGAAGAAAATAAATCAAGCTTGCACATGTTTATTGCATAAAACGTCTGGTACAACTCGACAGAATGAACCGTGAACACTATGGCATCAACAACTAGACAAAGACCTACAACTCCTCTATTTATACAAGACTTGGGCCGCAAACTGGGTTTACGGCCGTAAACATGTTTACGGCCGTAAACTCACTCTTGGCCGTAAACTACTAAGCAACTCCCAAAACACACTAAAGACTCATTAATGAACTATTACAAAGAAAGCCTAGACCAAACCATTAACTGGACCCTTCAAAGCCCGGCATTACGTTGAGCGTAACTTCCTGGTATGTGGGGGGTACTGCCGTGCAAGGCTCTACGCTGGGCGTAGACCGAGTACGCTGCGCGTAGGAGCGGATCACTTCGGACGCGTCACAGCTACAAACACGTGTGCACCATGCGAAGGAATATGGCGATGTGGACAATCTCAGACCGTGTGCACGAGTACGCTGGGCGTACTCCTGTACGCTAAGCGTACTCCCCCGATTTTTATTTTTCAAACTTCAAAATTTCATAACTTTCGCATACGAGCTCCGTTTTCGACGCTATTTATATGAACACGTAGGTATGACCGTGATCTACAACTTTCATTTAGACTCCGTCGGCTAGTTTTGACTTTATTTTTTAAGTTATATTTTTAACAGGCCTACACAGGAAAAGTCTGTTAAAAATTCGTAACTTCTTCATCCGACGTCCGTTTTTGTTTGTCTTTTTACCGTTAAACTACTATCGACAAGATCTTCGATTCTCGTTTAGGTTGTGTTGGCTAAAAATCGTTCGATCTATAATTCGAGTTCCGGACTGCACACCGCTATGCCAAATCTTAGAAAATTCATAACTTCCTCATACGAAGTCAGTTTTGGACATTCTTTTTATGCACGCTCTCGGTTTAACGTGTACTACGACTTTCATTTAGATTTCTAAGGCTAAAATCACTTTATCGTAAACTCACTTTTTACGTCACACAGCGTCGTGCCGGTTCTGTCGCGAAACTTCGATAGGTCATAACTTCTTCGTTATAACTCGGATTTCGGTATTCTTTATATCTCTGGAATCCTTGTTTCAACCACTACAACTTCCTTCATAGATATCGGGTTTATCTAACATTTATTTTTGACGCTTATTTTTATCCTTAATTTATTAAATCATAATAATTAAGTATAAAACACATAATACTCAAATAATTCATTCTTATTAATTCAAAACGAGTTACAAAGTTTGACCTAGACTATTACATCATCTTTAATGCTTTAGCCCAGAAACACGGGCGTTACAATTCTCTCCCCCTTAGGATGATTCCGTCCCCAGAATCATACATCAGCAAACAAATATGGATAGCGACTCATCATGTCACTCTCCGTTTCCCAGGTGAGATTTGGCCCATTCGTATGTGTCCATCGCACAAGTACTAAATCGACCATCTTGCGTAGCAACTTCTTAGTCTTACGGTCAACAATTGCCTCTGGTTCTTCAATTAACCTCTTGCTTTCATCCAACCTTAATTCAGAAATTGGAATTATGCCGGGAACTTCTCCCGTGAACTTCCTCAAATAACACACGTGGAAAGTGTTATGAATACCATCTAGTTCTTCTGGTAGTTCTAGCTTGTAAGCTTGGTTCCCAATCCTCTGAAGAACTTTAAACGGTCCAATAAACCTTGGACTCAACTTTCCCCGAACCTCGTAACATACTCATCTTAGTCGGACTCGATTTTCTATGACCTCTAGGGTCGGAATATCAATCATATTCTTAGTCATTACCGAAACGATGGTAACGACATACTTGAACAAAAACGAAATCAATTACTACCTTCTTTAGCTTCTTTGTAACCTTGTGACTTTCCCTGATCGAAGTGTGAGTCCTGTGCTTCCAGTAGTATAGGCCTCTACTACTATTCATACCTACTCATACTCGCCCCAAGTATTGTCTCGCAGTTTTCCAAGTCACCATTCAAAAATTTCACATAATCATTTGACACATCAGGTAACAAAACGAAGCTTTATATTATTTCCTGAAACGATTACATAAACGCTCAAGTTTAACCTATACTATGCCTCTTATAGGCTACACAACCAGATTTTTTATTGGCCACTTCATATCTTGGTTTTTTTTAGGATATAAAGTCCTTACTCCCGATTCCTTGCATTGTTATCTGCTTCATCGAGGATCATTTGGAATGCCCTTGGCTTTGGTGGTGCATTTAGCCTTGCTGCTTCATTCTTCTTTGGGCAGTTCTTCGAAATATGCCCTCCTTCGTTACATTCATAACACACCTTCTTGCTAGATGTACACTCATTAGCGTAATGCCCAGACTTTCCATATTTGCACTTATCGCACCATCTAGCTTCACCTCCTCCTCCTCCAGACTTCAAGAATTTTCTTTTCTCGTTGGACCCTGAAGTTCCTTCCAACTTTCTCTTCTCGCCAACTTCAACCTTGATGGCAGCTCTTCCCTTGATCATCTCTTCAACAGACTTGGCAGCCCAGATAGCTGCCTCCAGAGTAAGTGCCTGACGTACCGACACCGCGTACTTCCATGGAAGTCCTTTGCGTACCTGTCGATTTTTGTCAGCTCGTTTGGGACAATACGCAAATCAAACTCCATTTTGTCTATGAAGTTATTGGTGTATTCATCAATGGACACGCTTCCCTTCTTCAATGTCAGAAATTGGTTCTCTAGTTCAAGCAGATTTTGGGCCGAGCAGTACTTGCGCTTGAAATGCACCAAGAACTCTGCCCAAGTTAGTTGCAGTGGCTCATTAGGGCTTAGGGTCTTCCCCAGAGTGTTCCACCAATGAACAACGCCACCTCTGAACTGACGTACTGCAGATATGGTTTGTAGCTTGCTTTTGCAACCACATGTCATGAAGGCTAATTCCATCTCAGAGATCCAATCCATTACTCCGATGGGATCTTCCTTTCCAGTGAAAGTTGACGGTTTGCAAGTCATAAAGTCTTTGTACTTGCATCCCTTTCTCTCGACTCCGTCCTCTTGGTTATTCCTCCTAACCACAGGCGGTTCAGCTTGACCAACAGATCTGCTGTAATTTCCTTCCTCTGGCTGACCATCATTTAGTTCAGGTTGTTCAACAGGTATTAAAGGTTCACTCCTGTTGTTCAACAATAGTTGTCTCATTTCTTCCCTTTGTTCATCCACCATAGCCTGAATCATGGCTTGTACTCCATCCATTGTGATTGGTTCTGGTGCAGCTTCTACTATATGCACCTACTCCATCACTTGAGGTTGAGGTTGTTGATTCCTATTCGCATTTCCAGCTCGACTTCGGGTTCTTGCCATTATGATCTATACACCAAATTAGGCGAATTTAGATCTTTATTCACGATAGATATTTAAATTATCCTTATCACTCCGAAACGTTATATGCTAGTTCTAATATCGTAGTCATACGCTTAGAATCCTGAACACATAAGGTTTCCAGATCCGGTCGGCAACAGACCATAGATCCGTAAAAATAATATCATATATGGCAAACATATAGCATTTAGCACATAAAAACATTTTAGGCATCTTTCCTAAAATATACTAGTTCTCGTGTCTAAAATATGGTAGACACTCATCTCACGATCATCACTTAGCATTCTAAGTTTAAGTCTAGAAATCCTACAAATTCCTAGTTCGCTTAAACTAATGCTCTAATACAAATTGTGACATCCCCATTTTCACGGCTAGAAAAGACCGATTTCGTTTATGCTTTTAAAATAAAATCAGAGTAATCTTTCAAAAAGTATTGCGGAATTTGTTCCCAAAACAAAATATGATAAAAATTTATCAAATCATTTCTTATAGAAATGTATTTTCATTTCATTACAAACTTGGGATGTCAACATCGATACAGATCAAAAGCATAAACAGTACAATATAGGCCTTACAACTTTTATTTACATTTACTGGCCTATAATCCAAAATCCCTCGTCATCATCCAACTATGCTCTTGTTTCACTACCTGTAATATAGAAAGCTGAGTGGGTCAGGCTTGGGAGCCTGGTGAGCACATAGGGTTTTCAACCCACAATAAATAAATTTATTATGTTTAAACAACAAACAATCAACCCAATTTCTCATCCCCATTATCTTCTTTATTCTTAAAGATCTTAAGAATCACCTGTCCTTCTGTCACACCCCAAAACCGGAATGGCGGAAACGTTCTGCGGTGGAGGACGTCATGTACAGTATCACAACAAAGCATAATAGTAAACAAGCAACAACATCCATTGCATTAATAGAATAATTTTAATACAAACGTGTTCTGTATAGTATGTAAGACACCAAAAATGTATAGTCAAAATAAGAGATGGGTCTTGTATGTGCTCCATCTTCTCAAAAGCTTCATCGGTACCTGACTACTGATGACCTGAGAATACAAGTTATTTTGAAAGAGTTTATCAGCATAACGCTGGTGAGTTCATAAGTATTTAGTGTCATTGCTTGTATGAAAATGTTTGTAACAACGTAGTATACATACTCGTAGCGGTTTGCAAATGTTTGTTTGTAAATATTTGTAAATGTTTGAACTCCCTAGAAAATCCTATATTTTCTACTAAAATGTAGCCTTCTACCGAGGCCCGACTGGTTGTACGTTTGTTCTTTTGTAGTGTAAGAGTTTTCCCAGTGAAACTATCATTATGAAAATATAGTTTAAGACCACACTGATGCGAGATGTTTACAAAGTAAATGTACTAGGAAAATAGTGTTTTACCTCAGCAGTGACACTGCTGGTTATAAAGTGATGAAAATTCAGACTCCAGGTAGTACTAAATGTACAGTACACCTCGGGGAGTCTAAAGTAATAAAATGCAGACTCCAGGTGGTATTTAATGAACAATACGCCTCGGAGAGTCTGTTTTGCCTTTAATGCTTAATTGGTTAATTAAAGGTTTGAATGTGAACTTGTATGTAACCATGCTGATCGACGGCTGAATAACTGATGACCCTCCAGTGTCATATGTAGTAGTGTAACATTCTGTCACCCCTTGGCCTTAACGGCTGGGACTGTAGCTAGCAGTCGGGGTGTGGGAGTGTCTGTCCCGTATAGATCTATACACACAATGCCCGATCTCCTTCCAGGAGACTCTGGTTACAAGGTGATATCACAATGAAGTGTCGTATCGAGAAGTAGTATGTCACATTCTGTTTATAGTATTCAAAAGTTTTGTATAGTAGGTCATAGTATAGTAATGTTTTCTCTGTACTAGTGTATAGTATATCCTCTTGTGTAGTGTATAATATGTTCTCTTGTATAGTGTATAATATGTTCTCTTGTATAGAGTATAGTATGTATTGTTTCTCAATGCAGTACTTATGTAGTGACTCGTAAATGTACTGACTCTTGTATGTATCGTTGTAGTAGTAGTAGTGAGTAGTAGTCCCTTAACTATACCTATTATAGTTAAATAGTAATGTTGTTTGTATGCCTCTGTTACCTCAGAGGTACTGAACTGAGGAGAAAGGTTTTATATCCAACCACATATAAAAGATATATAATTAAGAGTTCAACGACAGTCGGACAAATAACAGGACACCCTAAGTCCACAACCAAACAAGGAACAGGAAATAAGGTGAGTTATCAGTCCTAAGTCCTTCAAGCCTTACTTATATAGATATATTGGTATAGATATGAATTTGACAATAATGTGAGTTTAAAAGAGTTTGAAAACAGTTTTAGCTTCTAAAAGAGTTTAGTAAAAGGTTTTGAAGTGCTTGAAATCTATAAGTTTGATAGCAATCTTGAAAGTAATAGTAATTCTTCCTGTTTGTTCTAGACCATAATCACATGTGATTAAACAATGGCTAGAATATTTCAACTTGTATCCCCCCCCCCATAAAAGCATTCAAAATAATTTCAAAGATTGATTAAGGGGTATGAACTCACCTGCAGTGAGTAACTCGAATGAAAGATCGATATAGGATCGCCGGGTGTCAATTGGAGTCTTGAACACAAACGAATCCTATTTTTACATGTGGTAACACATATATGAATACACTTAAGGTATATAACCACTAATAGATACATGGACACGCCTTAGGGACATGAAAACACTTAGAATTAAGTGTTACGAACACCTCTTCAAGTCCCTAAATGAGTGTAGGGCCTTGTATTTGAGTGTAAGGCCACCAAACTCGATTTTTATGTGTGTGCGGCCAGTGTACGGCCAGGGTGTGCGGCCAGGCCTGTGTGCGGCCGTACAGTCCCATAGAAGTGTGTCCAAATCGATTTTCCAAGTCTTTGTGATGATCCTAAGAAGGTGTTTTGGCCATTTCTTAGCCGGATTGGGAGTTTGCTGCTATTTTGGACCCTTAAAAGTGTGTGTGCGGTTACACTTTGTGTGTGCGGCCATGGTGTGTGCGGTCGCACACTCCTAGCAAAAATGGTCCAAAACGTGTTTTCAAGTTCGTATCTTGTCCCCCTAAGTGTCCTTGATCATGTGCTAGAATACTACTTGAGTTTGAGGCCTTAAAACACCAAAATAAGGGGTGTACGGCCACATGAAGGTGTGCGGCCGCACACTCCTTTCAGATCGAGTTTTGGGGCTTTTAACAAGGCTCAAATATAGCTAAACACATGTAGGAGTAGGGTACTTACAGTGTAGAAGCGTATGGGGGTGTTTGGAGCCCAAGAACTTAGTAGGTGTTCTTGGTGTTCTTGAAGAACACTTCAAGATTCACTAGAATGAGCTGATTTCATGGATGAAATCAGTGATTTACACTAGATGGAGTAAGGAATCTATAAATCAAAGGTAGAAACACTTACCACTTGAAGATCTAGGTGAAAAATCGGGATCCACTTGAGAGAAAACGAGTTCTGGACTAAGAGGGTGTAAAAGGGTGAAATGATGGCCAAGACTCTTTCTTATAGCTATGAGAGTGCTGCCAGACGAGTATGTGCTGCCGGAGGAGGGGTGTGCGGCGGCACACCCAAGTGTACGGCCGTACACTCCTTATGTTGGAGCGTTTGGCCAATTTTTGTGTCGGGTGAGCTTACGGGATTCCAATCCAAACTTCTAACTAGTATCTACTAGGTTTAGAACACCCAAATGACTCAAAATAAAGCTAGAAAGTAGTAAAAATGAGTCTAACTTCAATTGATTTGAATATTAGCACAAGGTGAAAGCTTCGGGTTGTCACATCATCCCCCCCGTTAGAGTGAATTTCGTCCCGAAATTTGAGTTTAAGCAACTAAGTTATTACAAATAACTAAGTAAAAAGATGAGGATATTTATGTTTCATTTGATCCTCGCGCTCCCAAGTGAATTCCGGTCCTCGCTTGGCGTTCCAGCGAACCTTCACTATCGGGATACGGCTTTGCTTCGTTCGCTTGACCTCTCGGTCCATGATCTCTACTGGTTCTTCCACGAAGTTGAGACTCTCGTTGATTTCGATCTCGTCGAGTGGGATTACAAGAGTCTCGTCGGATAGGCACTTTTTCAAGTTCGAGACGTGGAAGGTAGGATGTACGTTACTAAGCTCGCGAGGTAAGTTGAGTTTATAAGCTACAAGGCCGATTCTGGCAAGAATCTCGAAAGGCCCTATGTATCTCGGATTTAGCTTTCCACGCTTTCCGAAGCGTATCAATCCCTTCCAGGGTGAGACTTTCAAAAGGACTCGGTCTCCCACCTGGAATTCCAAGGGTTTCCTTCGTTTGTCTGCGTAGCTTTTCTGTCGGTCTATAGAGGCTTTTAATCGTTCACGAATATGTACGATCTTCTCTGTCGTTTCCCGAATGATCTCCGGACCCATGAGAGTGCTGTCAGGAACTCGTCCTTTAGCTAACTGAGTGTCACCCACCTCAGCCCAGCACAGAGGGGATCTGCACTTTCGGCCATAGAGGGCTTCAAATGGAGCAGCCTTTACGCTCGTGTGATAATTGTTGTTGTAGGAAAATTCGATGATGGGTAAATGAGTATCCCATGCCTTTCCGAAGTCGATCACACAGGCTCGCAACATATCTTCCAAGGTTTGGATAGCTCTCTCCTGCTTCTCTCCCCAGTCAAAGGCCACGCCTTTCTGGGTCAGTGTTGTAAGGGGTTTCGCAATCCGAGAGAAGTTCTGTATGAATCTGCGATAGTAGTCAGCGAGGCCTAGAAATTGACGAATTTCGGTAGGCGTCTTTGGTGCTGACCAGTTCTCAATAGCTTTAATTTTGGATGGGTCCACGTGGATTCCTTCTTCGCTAACCACGTGTCCTAAGAATTCGACTCTTCGGATCCAAAATTCGCATTTAGAGAACTTTGCATAGAGCTTCTCCGATCGTAGGGTTCCTAGGACTTGTCGTAGATGGTCACTATGCTCCTCCTCACTTCGAGAGTAGATAACTATATCATCAATGAAGACGATGACGAACTGATCCAAGTAAGGACGGCATACCATATTCATCAAGTCCATGAATACTGCGGGGGCATTGGTCAATCCGAATGGCATCACCACGAACTCGTAGTGTCCGTAACGAGTTCGAAAGGCTGTCTTTGGAACATCCTCCTCAAGCACTCGTAACTGGTGATACCCGGATCTCAGATCAATCTTGGAAAAGTAGCTCGCCCCTTGCAGCTGGTCGAACAAATCGTCTATGCGAGGTAGAGGGTAACAATTCTTGACTGTAAGCTTGTTGAGTTCCCTATAGTCGATGCACATACGAAACGATCCGTCTTTCTTCTTGATGAACAAGACCAGGGCTCCCTAGGATGAGAAGCTTGGTCTTATAAAGCCCTTGCTGAGCAGCTCGTTAAGTTGGCCGGACAGTTCTTGCATCTCAGCTGGCGCTAGACGATAGGGCGCTTTGGCTACGGGGGTAGCTCCTGGAACTAAGTCGATTCGGAACTCGACTTGACGCTGCGGGGGTAATCCTGGAAGTTATTCCGGAAAGATGTCAGGAAAATCGCGCACTACGGGGAGGTCTTTCAGGTCTTTGGTTTTCTGGTTCGCATCGACTACATGTGCAAGGAATGCACGATATTCCTTACGCAAGTACTTCTGGGCTTGAATACTTGAGATGATACGAAGGCTCGTACTGGGTTTGTCTCCGTAGATCAACAAGGTTTCGTTATTCGGTAGGTTAAGGCGGACTGCTTTCTCCAAACATAGAATATCGGTACGATGGAGACTCAACCAGTCCATGCCCACAATGACATCGAAGCTCTTGATTTCTACTGGTATGAGGTCGATTGGAAATGAATGATTATCTAGCGTGAGGGTACAACCTATGTAAATCTCGTTAGAACTCTCTGTCTTTCCGTTGGTCATTTCTACGACGAAGGTTTCTTTTAGTGCTTGCGGTGCTCGATTAAGTAAGTGTTTAAATTTTTGGTTTACGAAGCTCCTCTCCGCCCCACTATCAAATAGAATACAAGCATAAGAGTTATCAAGAAGGAACGTACCCGTGACTACTGTGGGGTCTGCCACGACTTCGTTGTGGCCCATAGTAAGTAGTCTTCCTGCTCCTCCCGCATTCCCAGCTTTCAGACAGTTTCTCTTGAAGTGCCCTGTCTCGCCACACCCGTAGCAGGCCTGGCTCACTCCCGCACCAGGATCCTGGGTGTTAGGTTTGGGTGGTGCTCTGCAAAACCAGGCGGTATGGCCCTTCCGGTCGCAATTGGTGCAGTGCATTTCCCGGCAGGGGCCGTTATGATGGAAAGTGCACTTGGTGCACTTGGGTAGGGTCCCTGCATATGGTTTGGCGGGTACAGGGGCAACAGGAGTTGTGGCAGCATGGACAGCCACCGTCTATTGTTTCTTGGAAGAGGGTTGAGTTGATTTGCCCTTCTTTCCGTCCCAGCGTTTTCTCTTGTTACCGGCTGTTTTGGTTGGTGCTGGGACAGTAGTTGTAGTTGTTGTTGGAGGAGAAGGAACCTCGTGATCGATGAGCCTTTGGGCCAATTCCTTGGCACTATCAAAGGTCGCAGGTTTCGATGCTAGGACATTCCCTCGATACGGGGGTACCAAACCCCAGATGTATCTCTCGACTTTCTTGCTTTCAGTGGGGACCAGGTTAGGACATAGAGTCACCAGGTCGCAGAACCTGGCTGTATAAGCCACTATGTCGGAACCCTTCATTTTGAGGTTCCACAGTTCCTCTTCGAGCTTCTGAATTTCGCCCCTCGGGCAGTACTCCCTTGTCATCAGGTCCTTCAGTGTATCCCAGCCCATGGCGTTAGCTGCTACCAGCGAGAGTGATTTGACATGGCCATTCCACCATGTCAGGGCCCTTTCGGTGAAGGTGCAAGCAGCGAACTTTATCTTGCTTCCTTCAGGGCATGAGCACATCTCGAAGATTGCTTCTGTTCTTTCGATCCATTGGGACAGTGCAATAATCCCTCCGGTCCCGTTGAAGTACGTTGGTTTGCAGCTGATGAAATCTTTATAGATACACTCCCGTGTACGCGGTTGGATTTCACCATGGCTAGAGTTTGTGCCCGTTCCAGCTCCACTTGCACCACCAGAGTTTACTTGGGCCATAGCTGCGGTCACCGCCGCTTAAAACATCACCGCATCGAACTGCGGAGGGGTGGTGGTGGTGGAGTTTGATTTGCAGGCCTACCCCTGGTCGGACGCGGACGAGGCGACATCTTTTACTGGAAGTTTATAGAGATGATGATAATAGTAAGAATCAATTGTAAGTATGATGAGAGTGTTTCGTGGACTAAATCGCCATAGTCCAACTATCAGATAGATGTATAAAAATAGAGTAGGGAAACACAAGGTAAATACTTTCCCATAGATTAGATAACTGCCAATAGTACTGGTATTAATGATGTAAAATGAGTCTGAGAAAAATGACCTAACAGTAGGTCTTACATCAAACCATAAGGGAAAATGTTGGCAGTTTAGAAGTCTAGTTAGAGTACTTTAGAAGCTAGGACTGTTTTACAGACAAGTGCTCCATAGAGCACGGAAAAGGAAAGGCTATTCCTTGTCCCAAAAGAAAAAGATGAGTCGGCATCTTCTACCGGCGGTGGGTATCCCTCGAGCGAACCCTCAGATCTGCCAGTTGACGTACCACCTCTTGAAGATGTCGCTCATGTGCCCTCTGGCGTACTCGGAGTTCCATGACTTCGGCTCGGGATGCAGCTAGTTGTTGCTGCAGAGCCTCATTGGTCCTCCTAGTCCTTCCCATAGCCTCTTCAAGTTGGCGAATGCGAACAGTATTAACGCCAGAGTTGGCGTCCACTTCCATCACTCGGCCGATGGCTGCACAACCTTGCTCGTCATTCCGGGCAATCCTTTGGATCATAATGGGTAGGACTCGGTCAGCTGAGCCTCCCTCGCTTATGTTGTAAAAGCTTCGATATCCGTTGAAGGGTAAAGGTTGACCCTGCTCATCGCTCCAACGGTTCAAATTTGTTGCCCACAAGGGAGTAGGGCCTTGAAATGCTGGTCGGGGGTTGAGGTTTGGGACTTGACCTTCTTGGGGTAGGTTGTTGACCTCTGGTTCGGAGTCAGAGCCATCCGAAAAGCCTTCTGCGCGGTGATCATCCAAAGGAATTGGGTGATCCTCTTCTGGCTCATCATCGAGCCATCCGCCAATGCCTTGGTTGGGGTAATACGGATCGCCAGGGAAATGGAAGCCAGCCATGTTATCTACGCGAGAATGGGGGAAAAGAATAGTTAATAGGCGTACTAATACCGACCCTTCTTAGATTGCACATAAGTAATTATAGTAACATAAAATACTCCTTTAGTATTTTAGGTTTATGCTCTGTCCTAATGTATCTCATTGTAGTAGTGTTGGTAAGTTTTTAGACTTGTTGCAACACCACAATCATTCTTAGGCACATGCTAGTCACTCCTCAGAAAATATAGTTGATCAGGCTATATTCCCCTAGGTTTAACTATATGTCTCTAAGCCTAATTGTGTGGTTCAACAATCGTAATACTTTTGTTATGATCTAGCGTGATAATGACCTTACTGTGAATAGATGTATGTATACTTTAGTTAAATATTTTATTATTTAAAAGTATATAATCTTAGTCAGAGTGTTTTAATCCCGATGTGTTTATAGTTTGTATATCTTTTATGGGTTGATATACTTGATTCACTATAAACCATGCTCTGATACCAATCTGTCACACCCCAAAACCGGAACGGTGGAAACGTTCTGGGGTGGAGGACGTCATGTACAGTATCACAACAAAGCATAATAGTAAACAAGCAACAACATCCATTGCATTAATAGAATAATTTTAATACAAACGTGTTCTGTATAGTATGTAAGACACCAAAAATGTATAGTCAAAATAAGAGATAGGTCTTGTATGTGCTCCATCTTCTCAAAAGCTTCATCGGTACCTGACTACTGATGACCTGAGAATACAAGTTATTTTGAAAGAGTTTATTAGCATAACGCTGGTGAGTTCATAAGTATTTAGTGTCATTGCTTGTATGAAAATGTTTGTAACAACGTAGTATACATACTCGAGCGGTTTGTAAATGTTTGTTTGTAAATGTTTGTAAATGTTTGAACTCCTTAGAAAATCCTATATTTTCTACTAAAATGTAGCCTTCTACCGAGGCCCGACTGGTTGTACGTTTGTTCTTTTGTAGTGTAAGAGTTTTCCCAGTGAAACTATCATTATGAAAATATAGTTTAAGACCTCACTGATGCGAGATGTTTACAAAGTAAATGTACTAGGAAAATAGTGTTTTACCTCAGCAGTGACACTGCTGGTTATAAAGTGATGAAAATTCAGACTCCAGGTAGTACTAAATGTACAATACACCTCAGGGACTCTAAAGTAATAAAATGCAGACTCCAGGTGGTATTTAATGAACAATACGCCTCGGAGAGTCTGTTTTGCCTTTAATGCTTAATTGGTTAATTAAAGGTTTGAATGTGAACTCGTATGTAACCATGCTGATCGGCGGCTGAATAACTGATGACCCTCCGATGTCATATGTAGTAATGTAACATTCTGTCACCCCTTGGCCTTAACGGCTGGGACTGTAGCTAGCAGTCGGGGTGTGGGAGTGTCTGTCCCGTATAGATCTATACACACAATGCCCGCTCTCCCTCCAGGAGACTCTGGTTACAAGGTGATACCACAATGAAGTGTCGTATCGAGAAGTAGTATGTCACATTCTATTTATAGTATTCAAAAGTTTTGTATAGTAGGTCATAGTATAGTAATGTTTTCTCTATACTAGTGTATAGTATATCCTCTTGTGTAGTGTATAGTATGTTCTCTTGTATAGTGTATAGTATGTTCTCTTGTATAGCGTATAGTATGTATTGTTTCTCAATGTAGTACTTATGTAGTGACTCGTAAATGTACAAACTCTTGTATGTATCGTTGTAATAGTAGTAGTGAGTAGTAGTCCCTTAACTATACCTATTATAGTTAAATAGTAATGTTGTTTGTATGCCTCTGTTACCTCAGAGGTACTGAACTGAGGAGAAAGGTTTTATATCCAACCACATATAAAAGATATATAATTAAGAGTTCAACGACAGTCGGACAAATAACAGGACACCCTAAGTCCACAACCAAACAAGGAACAGGAAATAAGGTGAGTTATCAGTCCTAAGTCCTTCAAGCCTTACTTATATAGATATATTGGTATAGATATGAATTTGACAATAATGTGAGTTTAAAAGAGTTTGAAAACAGTTTTAGCTTCTAAAAGAGTTTAGTAAAAGGTTTTGAAGTGCTTGAAATCCATAAGTTTGATAGCAATCTTGAAAGTAATAGTAATTCTTCCTGTTTGTTCTAGACCATAATCACATGTGATTAAACAATGGCTAGAATATTTCAACTTGTATTCCCCCCCCCCCCCCATAAAAGCATTCAAAATCATTCCAAAGATTGATTATGGGGTATGAACTCACCTGCAGTGAGTAACTCGAATGAAAGATCGATATTGGATCGTCGGGTGTCAATTGGAGTCTTGAGCACAAACGAATCCTATTTTTACATGTGATAACACATATATGAATACACTTAAGGTATATAACCACTAATAGATACATGGAAACGCCTTAGGGACATGAAAACACTTAGAATTAAGTGTTACGAACACCTCTTGAAGTCCCTAAATGAGTGTAGGGCCTTGTATTTGAGTGTAAGGCCACCACACTCGAATTTTATGTGTGTGCGGCCAGGTGTACGGCCAGGGTGTGCGGCCGTACACTCCCATAGAAGTGTGTCCAAATCGATTTTCCAAGTCTTTGTGATGATCCTAAGAAGGTGTTTTGGCCATTCCTTAGCCGGATTGGGAGTTTGCTGCTATTTTGGACCCTTAAAAGTGTGTGTGCGATTACACTTTGTGTGTGTGGCCAAGTGTGTGCGGCCATGGTGTGTGCGGTCGCACACTCCTAGCAAAAATGGTCCAAAACGTGTTTCCAAGTTCGTATCTTGTCCCCCTAAGTGTCCTTGATCATGTGCTAGAATACTACTTGAGTTTGAGGCCTTAAAACACCAAAATAAGGGGTGTACGGCCACATGAAGGTGTGCGGCCGCACACTCCTTTCAGATTAAGTTTTGGGGCTTTTAACAAGGCTCAAATATAGCTAAACACATGTAGGAGTAGGGTACTTACAGTGTAGAAGCATATGGGGGTGTTTGGAGCCTAAGAACTTAGTAGGTGTTCTTGGTGTTCTTGGTGTTCTTGAAGAACACTTGAAGATTCATTAGAATGAGCTGATTTCATGGATGAAATCAATGATTTATACTAGATGGAGTAAGGAATCTATAAATCAAAGGCTAGAAACACTTACCACTTGAAGATCTAGGTGAAAAATCGGGATCCACTTGAGAGAAAACGAGTTCTGGACTAAGAGGGTGTAAAAGGGTGAAATGAAGGCCAAGACTCTTTCTTATAGGTATGAGAGTGCTACCAGACGAGTGTGTGCTGCCGGAGGAGGTGTGTGCGGCGGCACACCCAAGTGTACGGCCGTACACTCCTTATGTTGGAGCGTTTGGCCAATTTTTGTGTCGGGTGAGCTTACGGGATTCCAATCCAAACTTCTAACTAGTATCTACTAGGTTTAGAACACCCAAATGACTCAAAATAGAGCTAGAAAGTAGTAAAAACGAGTCTAACTTCAATTGATTTGAATATTAGCACAAGGTGAAAGCTTCGGGTTGTCACACCTTCATTCATTCATTCCTAAGGATTAACCTAAGGAATAGGCACAAAGTTCATCGCTACCAGGGTTCTTAAATTACAACTGGTGAACACGGTTTAAAACATCTATTAACACGTAGTTCAAAAATATCTTCAAAAATATCTGGTTAACACGTAGTTCAAAAATACTTAATGAACACCAAGTTCAAAAATACTTAATGAACACCAAGTTCAAAAACACCTAGTGAACACTCAGTTCAAAAATACCTAATGAGCACATAGTTCAAAAATACCTGATGAACACATAGTTCAAAAACACCTAATGAACACATAGTTCAAAAACACCTATAGGTTACGAGAATGTTAATGTTCTACTGGACTGTCTAGAAAAGTTTGTGGTCGTCATCTATATTCTGCTAGATGACTGGAACATCGTCAACATCAAGACCTCTCATCATTTTATTCTTGGATTAGATGTCTAAGCCCATAACTATTATTGGTATGTACTCGACCCGAGAGTAGCAAGGTCCATTTGGGTTGCATAACACCAGGACAATTTGTTAGGATGGACTCTTGAGATAAGGTTATATATGATTTATTAATATATTATAAGTTCTAATATATTAATATGAAATCATATGTTTTAATTAGTATTGATCAAGAATTAATTTGGAATTCATTTAGTGATCAAAAGAGACTAATTAAATCTATGGGGACTAACTATGACTATTAGTTATATTTATATGTGTTGGGCTTATGATTCATGTTGGACCAAGTTTATGTATGGATACATAAAGAGTTGGGCCACATGAACCATGGATCATAAAACCCATGAGTATGGATTTGGGTTATACCCATGACCTTTGGAATCCAACATATAAATATGTACTCCTTAGCCAAAAAAACGCCTACACACATATTCTTGGAGTTTATGAGGTGTTTTGGTGCATGGAGATTCTCTCTCAAGAGCCACATTTGTCCTAGGTGAGTTGTGAGCCAGTTGAGGCATTCATACTTTTGGTGCTAAGCTCTTAAGGCCAAATACAACAAGGTTTCAAGCTACATAAGAGGTATGTCATCCTAACTAGTATTTCATGTTGTTTATATCATTTGTAGGCTAGTTGTAGGCTTAAATCTTTGGAAACAATATTGCATGTATAATTAGAGAAAACATAGATCCAAAGCTTTTAGGGTTGTATGCGTACCATAGGATGTTGTAGTATACTAAAACCCAACAGTGGTATCAGAGCCTAGGGTTGTTTTCCATCATACTTGATGCTACTTGTTTTCAAAGCTTGAAAAAAATCATTTTTTTTTGGATTCTGCATGCTCACCACGAGGTGGTAAAATTTACCACGAGGTGGTGACAGGTCTAGCAGATTTTTGTATTTGTTGGCTTGATTTGGATTAGGATCATTACCACAATATGTTTTTGTTCATAAATTTTGATTTTGATGCTATGGTAATGATTATCGTCATCCAAATAAAAGATAATTGTCATAATTTTAAGATTTGTATTTTTATGCTAAATTCTTGAAGATTGATGATATGAATTATCTTGTTCTTATGAGTTAGTTTAGATTAATAGAAAAATTATGTGATAATTGGTTTTCGATTCAAATTGATCTAAAAGTTGTTCATAATATGAGTTTTTGTAACTTGTCCCCAAGTTATATGAAAGGTCTCATTTATGAATTTTAAAACTCATAAAATTTCCATAAGTTATGAAAATGAAGAGTCTCATTTTTAAATGTTTTTAAAGTCTTCCATAACTTGTCATCAAGTTATGGAACTTGAAGAGTTTTTTCATTAAACTACTTTAAACTCATAAGTTATGGAAACCAAAAGTTTTTGAATTGTTCAAAACTTGCCCTTAAGTTTTGGAATTTGTAAAGTTACCCCCCTATGTATACTTTAATTCCAACCCTTAGAATTTTAATAGTTTAAAATTCAACCCTTATACTATTATAATATTATAGGTTTAATATTTATATATATGTATAAGAGTAAGTCAGTCTTACCGTTAGTAGGCCTCATTCACGAAGCCGGTCTATAAGGGGGTATAAGGTTACTGCCAATAAAATGACAGTTTAATGGGTGTCCACTCTCACCCACTGCTTCCTTGACTGGTGTAGGGTCGTTAGCCGAACAGGTAGGACATGACATTAATTCTCCCTTCATTAAAAGTATAATGATAAACATAAAGTAACTAAACTTTATTAAATTCCCAATCTTAGTTACGTTAGGAAAATGTAAATTTGGTGCTAACCCATGAAATTACACTTTGCACCCTATTAAGTCGTTAGTGGAGCGTGTGTGGTTAACCGACACACTAATCTGGGTCTGACAGTGCGTGACAAAGGGTAGCTTGATGTTAATCATAGATCAATGGAGCGTGTGTGGTTAACCGACACATTGATTAGGTGGTTGTAACATTAAGTGTACCAAGTTAATTTGCATGGTTATTCACTCCTTGTTTGTGATCCTCGGCATCCCAGTCACAAACTTGAAGGGTACAATCAAGATTTAAACATGCCATTGAATAGTTCAATGAAGCTCAAAAGATCTAGGAGTTTCAATTCATTTAAAACCTAATGTTAAATTTTGTTTTTCATGGTGGAAATTGGTAAATCGTCATTTACCTACCTTCAAATATTTTGTAGCTTGGATTACGTCATCCCTCTTCCAAGTTATAAAATATTGTGTTGGGTCCTAGCCTTAATATTTCATATTGGGTGTCATATTAAGGGCTTAAATCAACTAAACTTGAATTTCTCCGTCATAGATGTCTAATTATGACAACTATGGTCTTCCTTATCCTTTTGGATAAAGCTATCCTAATGAAGATGATATCCCAAATGGCAATCAAGGTGAAAGATTAATCCCTTTGTTGTGCATTAATGGGACTGGAAATCATACTTCACTTCCTCCACCTCCTCCAATTATTCTCCCTAACCCACAAGTTCTTGAAAAGTTCAAGGTCACTCAATCCCTATTGGCAAGCAGTGTCTATATGTACTCACATCTTGGAGATAAAGTTTCATATTGACAAATTGGGAGAGTTGGGTGTTGAAGTCTCAAGGAAGTTGACTGTTGACTGGGTTCTTCAATCACTCTCCGAGTCATATAGTGAGTTCTTTAAAGGACTACTATGTGACAGACCACGACATGACCCTTATCGATCTTACCTATTTGCTTGTTGCTGCTGAATCAGCAATGATTTGGGGCACTGGTAAAGCAAATTTGATTGGAAGATCTACTTCCCATTACATGGACATTTACAATGGTAACATTAGAAATCCAGAAAAGTATTCTCTTCTCAATGGAAAGGGATCGGCCATAGTCAGCCCGGTTGACCAAATGGTAAAGAGAAAGGCTGAGTCTGAGATAGTCCCATGTACCATTACCAAAGAGTCCATATGTTTCTATCGCCAAAGGAAGGGGCATTAGTAAAAGTCAATAAATTTAACTATGCTTCTGGTAAAGTCCACTATCTAACTCTATTAAGTTCCTGTTTGGAGATTCTTATTACATGATTTGACTGGGTCGCATTTTGATGTTTTGTAGAATCGGAAAAGGAGAGGAAGCTTAGAAGAAGAGTATGTTGAATCTGATCGCGAAGATAGATTTCGATCGTATGATTCGAAGATCAGAAATTTGAGTTGCTGCTTAAGAGTTATGATAGATTGCTTAGGAATAGATAACAACATAGTTTTCATATGTATTTGCATTGTAGGGATAAGTTTTTCCGCAATTTGAAAATAAAAGAAAATTTTTTTGATTTTATTTATTTTAAGTATCCTTACAATGGGATTTGTGAAAATTGTTGTTTATATGATTCCATTGATAGCAATATTGGAAAATGGATTTGATTCTTTCGTTTGTGGTAGTGTCATAATTTACCAAATAAGGAAAGATTTTCATCACCCAAGTTTCAGTTGGATAGAAACTTGGAATCATGCAACCTGTATTGTATGATGAATGGGAATTTTTCATCTTTGGGAAATTAAGACTAATTCCTTGTTCGCATGTATATGTGAGTTAAGTAAAGGACTAGCAGATCAGATACACTTGGTTGTGCGCTAATTAGGTCCGCCACAAAGAACGATAAGGCTATTCGTCATGATTTACTAAAGTTTAGTAAATATGGTTATGCTTACAAGTTTAAGTATAATTCTGAAACATTAGAAAAGTTCCAATGTATGGCAGGACGAATGAGAAGAATCAAATTAGGCAGAAAGATAAAAGTTTCTCCAATCTGAAAAGACGGGAGAGTATTTCAGTATCATGTTTTATGACCATATTAATGATTAGGAAAAACCATATCACAATTGATCCTCTAAGGACATCTTAGTGCATTTGTTTGACTAAGAAGAGGAATCGTGAATTGTTGAAATGGTTAAATCAAAAGATGAATCATACTTCGTTCCAAAATTGAGTCTTAGAGTAATACTCCAAGACCGAGCCTTGAGTGACATAATGTTAAGAAGGTTTAAAACACTTATCAGATGTAGAGTAAAATGTGTTCTACTCTTGTACATTTGAAATTGGTGAGTTGTGATGTTTTGGATAAAACAAAGACCAACTAAGGCGAATTGTGTGAAGTGTTTGTCTTGATAAGAATCCGCACTAACTCTTGAATATTTTCTTTGTCAAGGAATGGTTCTTGACAAGAGAATCATATATGTCAAGAAGTTAGTAGGATTTTTAAAGGTCTTGAAAAATTTCAAGAACTAATCAAGAATAAAAACCTATTGTTTGTCACTAGCACACGGCTTGAGGTTTATAACCTATTGTGTTGACATATTCTTGTTTCTGTGCCCATTCCAGTTAAAGTTGACTATGCATGTGAGTTCTATAAGTTCTCAGTTGTTTGCATAACTACTTGGAAGCAATGGTAGGCCTTTGTGCTTCCAAGTGGCAAGAAGTTAAGATTGAACAAGTTTAGTCCATATGAGTTTGGATTTGTCACTAACCTCCTCTTGTGGTTATGTTTTTGACAAATTCACATGGATAGGAACACATACATCATAAAATCTAAGTGTCATAAGGTTTCTCTTCGATTCATGAAAATGATGGTGAGGAAACTCTTTCACTAAGTAGATTTTAAGAAGATAGCTGTTGTGATACTTGCATTCTCAAATTCGATTATGATTACGACATCCCTCTTCATAATTCGAATTGTGAGAAGAGGCAAAAGGTCTAAACATTATGATTACGGCATCCCTCTTCATAATTGTTTAGACACACATGTGAGTTATCTGAGGAAAAGTGTATGATTTTGGATACATGTCAAAGCTAGTGGGAGCATAAGTGTTATGCTAATAAGGATATAATTATCATGTTAGTGGGAGCATGATTATTATGTTAAGTGTTGCAAGTTAGCAATGTTAATTATAGAAAACAAAAGTTTCAATTTTCAAAGTTGCAGGGTTTAAAAAGTTGTTTTGCTATAATTAAGGGAGATGAAATTATACTTCATTCCAATTCTAAAAGCTTAGATTGATATTTTAATCAAATTTAGTCAAGTATATATATGAATGTTATGTTGGAATGGTTCAACATAAGGAAATTCTATATATGGAAATGTTAATTGCGTTCTCAAAATTCGATTATGATTACGACATCCCTCTTCATAGTCCGAATTGTGAGAACATGACAAATAAAAAAAATTATAGCAAAAGATTGGTCTAGGATCATGTCTTTATGTGAGACATTATGAATCGTATCCCATATGCTTCGGGTATAGGATCGATGGCATATGCTATAATATTTATATGTGTTCTGAATTTTCCAAATGCCTAGGGCATTAAGAGGGAAAAAGGACCAGAACTGTATATGACTAAAATGATTAAGCAATTGTCAAGGACAATCCGAGGTTTACCAAAGATTGGTTGCTCATGGACAGTTGGAAGTATGGTGTAAATTTTGGAAGGACCATATTGACATATTCTGAAAAGAGGCAACTCTTGTTCAGAAGTGATAGTCAAAATGAGAATATGGAAATGTTTCCATAGGTGAAAGTTATTCTTTAAATCTGTGTAAGATTAGAAAAGTTAATGAAAGAAGGATGTTCAAAGGAATGTACTTTGAATGTGAGACTTCGTTTCCATGGAATAGCTCTCCATTGGAATACTTTGTAATGTCTGTTGCCGAGTCTTTGTGACTATTGTGCATAGTCATTACAAGAGGATCAATGCATATACGTTTAGAATCTAACATATTTCAGTAAAGGGAAAAGAATCTTGTATTCTTACATTTGCGATAAGGATTTGGAATTGTTAAATGAGTATCATTTGAAATGTTGTTAATTGATCTATTTCACAAACAAAGGACCATAAGTAAACATAGTGTGCATGCTTGAGCATGGGACAACTATTGTTTTGATTCAAGTATAAATTTGATTATTCGAAACATTATACAATGAATAATGAGTAATCAATATGGTGATTAAATAAAAGGTGTTTTATTTACTCTCACAAGTATTGGGGCCATATAGGATTAGTATTATTCTTGTGTTTCACTTTGCATGTTTTGACTTCCCGAATAAGCAGGTTATTCAAACCGTCCACAGTCGATCATACTTTGGAAGTAGGTATTGAGGCAAGACTGTCATGAATGGGTCTGTAGTTTGTCTAGGTGGCCTAGACATAGCTGCAGTATTCATGAGTGCTCCTGGAATAAGATTCGAGTATTGGATTAAACCCACACTCATTTGAATCACTTCATGGATTTTATCACGAGTGATCATGAGACGATAATATCCTATATTCTTCAAACGGAGACGTGTGAGTTGTAGTTGCGAGTTGGTTGCACATTGGCATATGTAAACGCACCAGTAACTTGGATGTTATAAAACATATCGTTGTGTGTAATTTGATGAGTGAGTACAAGCGAGCATTTGGGTCGAAGTTTATCCGTTCCTTTTACCCCATGTGGATAAAAGCGATATCTGTGGGCCCCTCGATGATTTAGTGATGACAACCCTAAGTGCTCGGCCGGGCCTGGACTGATTTGATTTGTTTAATTAATCGGTCGTCATAAATCGGAAATCGGGAAACAACGTATGGACAGAGAGAATGATTATAATCCATGTCTCAGTCATATCTAGAATGGAGAAATATATGATCCCTTATCTAATGGACACGTCATTGACTAGGTCAGAGTTCGACATCGGCTTTTAAGAGCTACGATTGCTAGTCGGGTTTTGGAGTCGTACTTGCAATAATAGTTTTAGACTTATCCAAGTGGGAGATTGTTGGATTAGATGTCTAAGCCCATAACTATTACTGGTATGTACTCGACTAGAGAGTAGCATGGTCCATTTGGGTTTCATAACACCAGTACAATTTGTTAGGATGGACTCTTGAGAGAAGGTTATATATGATTTATTAATATATTATAAGTTCTAATATATTAATATGAAATCATATGTTTTAATTAGTATTGATCAAGAATTAATTTAGTGATCAAAAGAGACTAATTAAATCTATGGGGACTACTTATGGCAATTAGTTATATTTATATGTGTTGGACTTATGATCCATGTTGGACCAAGTTTATGTATGGATACATAAATAGTTGGGCCACATGAACCATGGATCATAAAACCCATGGATATGGATTTGGGTTATACCCATGACCTTTGGAATCCAACATATAAATATGTACTCCTTATCCAAAAAAACGCCTACACACATATTCTTGGAGTTTATGAGGTGTTTTGGTGCATGGAGATTCTATCTCAAGAGCCACATTTGTCCTAGGTGAGTTGTGAGCCATTTGAGGGATTCATACTCTTGGTGCTAAGCTCTTAAGGCCAAATACAACAAGGTTTCAAGCTACATAAGAGGTATGTCATCCTAACTAGTATTTCATGTTGTTTATATCATTTGTATGCTAGTTGTAGGCTTAAAGCTTTGGAAACAATATTGCATGTATAATTAGAGAAAACATAGATCCAATGCTTTTTGGGTTGTATGTGCATCATAGGATGTTGTAGTATACTAAAACCCAACATTTATTTCTTCACACCTCAACTATTTCATCTACCCATGTTATACCTAACATATTTGTAGATAAAAAATACATATATAGTTTAAATCATTCTAAACATGTATAAACAATTCATTCAACATCCATCTCAAATAAACAAACAACATATATACACGTAGCACGTATTTTATATGAAATACTTCATATCTATGTGTAAGATGAAAGTGGCTATACACTCACCTGATAAGATGGTGATTGGACAAAACTTCGTCCCTTAAAACAATATTTTTCGATAAAACCGAGAGGTTTACTAAAAAATTGGGCTCTGCGCGGGCAGAGTTTCGACTCGAAAAACTCTTTTTCTTGAGGTCTTCGGGTGCTCCGGGGCTTGCTTCGGGTGTTGGGGTGATTCCCTAGGCTTCGGGGGATGTTAGGATAGCTTAGAAGAAAGTTTAGGGTGTAAAAGTGTAAGTTTTGTAAACATAAATTGGGCAGCCTCGCACTTCTATTTATAGTGGCCGAAGCTTGGCATTACGTTGGGCGTAACTTCCTGGTAGGCGGGGCGTACTGCCTTGCAAGGCTCTATGCTGGGCGTAGATCGAGTACGCTGGGCGTAGGAGCGGATCACTTCGGACGCGTCACAACTACAAACACGTGTGCACCATGCGAAGGAATAGGGTGACGTGGCCAATCTCGGACCGTGTACACGAGTTCGCTGGGCGTACTCCTGTACGCTAAGCGTACTCCCCCGATTTTTAATTTTCAAACTTCAAAATATCATAACTTTCGCATACGAGCTCCGTTTTCGACGCTCTTTATATGTACGCGTAGGTATGACTGTGCTCTACAACTTTCGTTTAGACTCCGTCGGCTAATTTTTAATTATATTTAAAGTTATATTTTTAACAGGTCGGGACAAGAAAAGTCCGTTAAAAATTCATAACTTCTTCATCCGGCGTCCGTTTTTGTCTGTCTTTTTACCGTTAAACTACTATCGACAATATCTTCGGTTCTCGTTTAGGTTGTGTCGGCTAAAAATCCCTCGATCTATAATTTGAGTTTCGGGCTGCACACTACTATGTCAAATCTTAGAAAATTCATAACTTCCTCATACGAAGTCAGATTTGGACATTCTTTTTATGCACACTCTCGGTTTAACGTGTACTATGACTTTCATTTAGATTGCTAAGGCTAAAAGCACTTTATCGTAAACTCACTTTTTACGTCACACATCGTCGTGTCGGTTCTGTCGCGAAACTTCGACAGGTCATAACTTCTTCGTTATAACTCGGATTTCGGTATTCTTTATATCTCTGGAATCCTTGTTTCAACCACTACAACTTCCTTCATAGATATCGGGTTTATCTAACATTTATTTTTGACGTTTATTTTAATCCTTAATTTACTAAATCATAATAATTAAGTATAAAACACATAATACTTAAATAATTCATTCTTATTACTTCAAAACGAGTTACAAAGGTTGACCTAGATGATTACATCATCTTTAATGCTTTAGCCCAGAAACACGGGCGTTACAGGTGAGTTCATAAGCATTTTTGTTATAGAAAGTATATTCTTTGTTCTTTGAAAATTTTAATGTGTTCTTCCAGAAAATCAAATATTTTATTAGTAAATAAGTTATAGTCTTAGTACTTTAGGACCAAAAAGTATAGGTTTCTTATGTTTATAATCTGTGATTTGAGGTTCTGATTCATGTAATTGGTATGACCCGTACTGTTACCTCCTATGATTGCTTAGTGTATACAAGTTATATATAATTAAGATTGAACGGACAGTTGATTGGGTGATTCTGCCCTAATCCCACAACCAAACAAGGAACAGGAAGTAAGGCGGAAATCACACATTCCACTGCCTATCCGATATTATTTATATATAACTCTGATGTATAAGCTAAGGAACCATAGAATTAGCAATTAAGGTTCCTTATGTTATACTAGTTGTAAATAAGTGTTGAACCTTTTATAAATAAGTCCCTAGTTCCCCCCGCTCTACTGTAAAGCGTTGTTTTCGGTAAGTAATCGTATTTATTTCAAGAAATTTAAATTGTAAACTGTTTGCTTGTAAAATAATGATGTTTATCCTGGAAAATCCTATATTTTCCATAAAACTGAATTGTAGTCTTAAACGTTCCAAGACCAAAAAGTACAAGTATAATTGTCATACTTAATTTGATGATACCTAGTTTTATTCATAAGTAAAACTAGCTGAAGATGTGTTTGCCCTGTAAACTAGATGTGATATTAATACTCTCCTATGATCACTTAGTACATACGAGTTGTATATAACCATGATGTATATGCTAAGTAATCACAGAGTTAATACCCCTCGAGGCTGTTTAAAAAAGTATATTACTACGTAAATGTGTCGTTGTTTTCTCCATGTGAGTTCTTATAACCATACTGTAACCTAAGATGGCCTGATCGCGACGTTCTTCAGGCGTCAGAATGTTAACGACATTTATCACCCCAGGCCTGCCGGCCTAACTGTAGCTAACAGTTAAGGTGTGGGATTGTCAGTCCCGTATAGATCTATACATAAATATCTCGCTCTCCCTACAAGAGACTCTGGTTATAAGTCAGGACTTGGTTGGTACTTAGATAAGTACGTGAAGGCGTCTCACAAATTGCTTCAACGTTTTTATGAGTAATAACTGAAAACCCTTTTAGTTTAGATGTTAACCTGAACTTTGTAAAATAGTTCCTTTGTTCCATAAACTATACCTATTATAGTTTATAAGTTTGTAAAATAGTTCATTGTTCCATAAACTATACCTACTATAGTTTATAAGTTTGTAAAATAGTTCATCTGTTCCATAAACTATACCTATTATAGTTTATAAGTTTGTAAAATAGTTCCTTTTTTGTAAAAACCGTTGCGACTTAACATGTTTTGTAATTATTTGTAAATTTAACAGTAACGATGTTTGGCGTATTTAATAAATTTCACGTTTAAATGCATTATAACGGTAAGAAAATATAATAAGCAATTTATATTTTTAAACACAAGATTTCTTGTGTTTTACTTGTATCCCCCCCCCCCCAAACAATTTAAAAATCGTGAAAACGTAGGGGTATGAACTCACCTCGAATGTGTGTGCTAGTTCGGACGCGAAGTGATTGCGAATGATCCCCGAGTTAGAACACGTGCAAGTATTCGTATCCTAATAATATTTATAAACGATATCGTATTTAAATTAATAAGATATTAATTTAAATAATAAATTAAGTAATGGTTTAAATAATAATTAAAGTGTTAGACAACACTTTAATTATGCATGAAATACTTACAAAAGCCTTAGGAATTATTTGGAATAGTTCTAGGCGTTTTCGGTGGGTTTGGTGTTTTCGGTGTAAGCTTAAAGATTTGAAGATTGTTCTTGATGTTCTTGGTGTAAATAAGAAGATCTGAACAGGAATCTCTTGAAAATATGGGGTTTACGGATGATACTTGAGAGCAAAAATGAAGGTGTTCACGGCCTAAAAAAGTGAGAAATGAATTGGGTTCACGGTTGAACACACACACACACACACACACACACACACACATATATATATATATATATATATATATATATATATATATATATATATATATATGGTAGTGTTTACGGCCTTAAAAGGCTTTCACTTTTGGGATTTCGGTCGTTAATGGACCTAGTCTTATGTTTTCGGCCATTTAAGAATTGATTTCGGCCATAGCAACCGAAAACTCTATTGTTCCTTGAATCATGCAACCAAAAACTCCTTTGATTCCTAATTCCTTGGCCGAAATCTCCATGTCCTAGATTCTTTGGACCGAAATCTCATAAATGGTGGTTTATTTTATGTTTTAAACCTTAGTCTTTTAACTTATGTTAATTTATACTAACTTAAATCAACTTAGGTTTCAAACTATACTTAGTTATTAGCTTATAAACATGCCCTCAAGGCAATAGAGGATACAATGCAAAAAGGATTGCAATGTGGTTTCACTTGTACTAGGTTATGGTTTAGACTTTGCTTGCTCTAAAATTTTTGGATTGTGACACCAGATATCACAAAGTCCTTTCTCCAAATGAGTTTTGTCTTTCACTTGGATAAATCTCACAAAACCAAATCTTCTCCCCATCCTGGAACATTTTTGAGCAATGTAAACGTCCACTATTGTTCCTATCTTTGCACACTTGTTCCATAACTCCGTTGGAAGGAGGTCGCTTGGTAAATTAGTCATGTAGAAAGATACAACAATCTTATCTACCGATCCATGGATAATGTTTGATCTGTTTGACCTGTAGTTATCATTACTTCTATTCGATTCCCTCTCATGATAACCTCTATCATATTTGCATCTCCTAACTTCTTGCCATTCAAACTCTCCATCTTTCATCATTATACATGAATGAACGTGCACGACATCAAAAATTGATCCCAAACCCTACCCCTCCCCACCTCACAGATTACAGGTGAGTAGACAAGGGAAATCGACGATGAAATAGTGTAGATAATCACCAGAAACACAGAAGTCAAAGCCGACGCCCAAAATTCAACGACGATCACCATATGAAAACCAAACGATCTACTGGAGTTGCCCGGAGAAACAAAGGAGGTTTGCCGGCGTTTGCACCCGCCGGAGAAGAAGACCCACCTCTATACCCAACGAATAGAACTATTACCCGACAGACAAAACACAGAAGTGCGTGACACTTTTTTTACCCAACGGTCAACATTGTGACTCAATTCTATTGTACTTTGGCCCACCTCTCTAGTTTTATTATATAATCGAAAATGAAAAATTTGTCTATTCAATATGAAATCAAGTATTGCAAGTTGTAAGAAGCCTCATAAAGTATCATCACCTCATCTATTCATCATGAATTAGACATTTTACACCTATGATATTCAATTTCTGATCTTAAGCCTTTAGTTGCAAATCATAATAATGTTGTTTCTTTTGTAATTGAGATGTTTTCGTCATAATTTGTATGGTTTGCATCAACAAAAATTATGATTCATGTTTAAAAATTAAAGTTGGCTTCATATCATCGATTTAATCGACATCATGTAATATTGTAAGGATCTTCCGATTCTGACCGGATCTTACAATTACGACCTTGCAACACATAAAACGATCTTAGGTAAGATCCGGATCTTAAGAGCTTTGATTACTACCATTAACACAAAGCGTAAAATAAAATTTCTGTTTAAAAAATTAATAATAAAATATTATTCGCTCGTATCATAGAAATATATAAAAGAAAAGAAATAAAAAAACCTTTGGTAAGTGGAAAAGCTTAACTGCTAAAAGAGCAGTAAGCAGCCTTTGGAGCCCATTTCCATCCCCAACACACCACAACCATCCCCCTTCGTCTTCTTCTCCTCTTCCTTTTTTCCTTTTTGCTATTTGACGTCTGCGTGATCCTTTGATGCAATACATCACTCAAACATCTATCGCTTTCCCCAAATCCTTTCAACAATCGATGAAGATTGTGATTTCTCCTAGAAAAATCTCCTACTCCGCACAATAATCGAGAAAAATGCCAGTGTTTCTTTCTTCAGATTCATCACCCATGGGCACAGTTTAGATCGAACGAAACGTTTTACTTAGAATTCCTAACACCGAACATCATCATTTCTCACCGGTTTTTTTCTGGATCCAGCCACTTGTTCTATCCCTTTCATTTCATCCGTTTCGGAAACGTTCACTTCATGTGGTCCTTTTCAATGATTTGAATCAACTTGCACTTGAGATTTGGATCTCTCCTTTCTCTCTATAGAATCGTATTCACGAAGGTCTCTTCGTTATCGCATTCAAAAAGGAAGAAAACGAGAGAGATGGCGGATTTTATGTTCGTTCTGAAGAACTTTCTGTTAGTGTCTCTGGCGATGAATATGTGTTTGATTTGGAAAATAAACTACGATGATGAAGAAACCCTATCATCGAAATGGAGTAGCTGGGGAAATCTACAGCAGAAGTTCCATTTTCATGGCTCCTGTTTTAATGGTGAGAAAAACAACGGAAGAGTGGAGGAGGCGCAGGTTAGCAGCAAGAGGACAGAGATTCTGGCAACGACGTCGTATGTTGCATCTACTGTGGTTCCAGATGGCGGGGAGAGTGTTGTCATCAATCTTGACCAGTAAGTGCTGCCGTACTCGAATCTAAATCATGATCGATACCTAATAATTATCGTTGGATTCCAATCATAAGATTATTTTCATTATTATCATTCATATCAATTGTTATTTTAGGAAAAAAAGTATATCTAAAAATATTTGTATATCTGGAAAATAAAACAAAATATCAACTGTTTCATGGTTTTACCAAAAATATCTATTTTTTTGTAGTAGAATAATTAGTGTGTAATCGTTGCATGATTTCATACTGTAATTGATTTATGCGTAAGTTATATTTTTGGTCCTTTATTGTAGTTGGTTTTTGCAATTTTAATCCTTTTTTGAAATTCTAATAACATTTTTTGTCCCCGACTATAGCTGTTTTTTGTAATTTTGTATAGCCATTTTACTTTGAAAAGAGAAACCAAATATGTTACCAAAACATTGAAATAAGAGCCAAAATTACAAAAAGAAAACCTTTTGCAATCGTAATAACAAAAAAATCAGTTATACCGAGGGGCCAAAAATGTAATCTACTTTTGATTTATTCATTAATTAGATTACAGAAAATATTTATAGTGAAGGGAAATACAACAATTTTGCAATAAATTTGGTAAGTGCGATTACGGATAGTATTGAAAAGGACACTACAGTAACATGCGCCAAATCAGCACGCGTTCACGTTAGCACATAGACAAAGACAATTCGGTTTTGTGAATTCCGATGGTGGATGTCATGGTTTGGGGGAGCCACCCGTTTCCACCACCAAAGTTTTCTTCCCGATTCTAGGGTCTACCGTTTTATGCTAACGTGCACTGTTGGTTAACGTGCCCCATTGTCCTCTTGCTTTGGTTTTCAAGTACATGATTATATGTTGTTTTTATTGCCGCCACCACCGTCACCACACCCACCCACCACCGCCACCACTACCTCCACCACCGCCGCCCATAATCATTTCCATTGCTTTGCTGTCTTTTGCTTTGTTCCACTTCCAGCACCTCAATCTTTTCAACAAAGAATAATAATAATAATAAGATAATACTGTAGTTAATTGTTCCACTTTATTTAGTTTAATTAAAGCAATTACCAAAAGAAGAACCCATCGACTGTTTTTGAATTTTTTTAAACCTAGTCCACTCTATTCTATATTCACATCAATTAATCAAACACTTGAAGTATCTTATTGGGTTACTGTTTATCCGACTTATTTCTCATGTGGTTGGTTAAAGTCCATAAGAAAAAAAACCATGTTACCATGTCAGTTCATAAGAAGAACCCTTTTGCTTGCATAGGTTGTTTCCTCTTTTAGTTTACTAATATTAGGTGTCCATTAAGATCTTTACACATGTCACCATGTGTGTCCTCTCTTTCCCATCACCAAACATTGTTTATTGGACCCAATACTTGTAGAAACAGTTAGGGTTTGAGTCTCTTAATTCCTGTGATAGTTTTAGTTCCGATATGAATTGTTGTGTACCTGATTTACATTGCAAATTGTTTGTTTGAATTTATTTAAAAATATAAGTTACAAAAAATAAATATATATATATATATATATATATATATATATATATATATATATATTATATTGTTTTGGTGCAAATATGGGCTTATAGTTCTAATTTATATGGTATTTTTTTTTTAAATATAGTGGTGACCCGACGATGTATGAAAATTTTTGGAAGCAAAAAGGTGAAGAAACAAGGGTTGTGACTTCCGGTTGGCAGCACATAAGTTATTTTTCAGATGTTAAAAATGTTTGCTGGTTTTTGGAGCCGGAGCTTGTGACTGCAGTCACCAGGTTGCACAAAGTGGTCGGCAATGCCGTCACGGAGGGCCGCCACATGGTGGTTGGAACCGGCTCTTCACAACTTTACCAGGCGGCAATTTTTGCTCTCTCACCTCACAATGCTTCCACCCCCATGAATGTTGTGTCTGCTGCTCCATTTTATTCGGTAACCTCTAATATTTTTATCATCAGAGAATCAGGTTTCAACACAGAACCAAATTATCTGAACAAAAATGATCTCAACCGTTAGATCAAATCATCGTGAGATGAATTTAATCAAACGGTTGAGATTGAATTTGGTGGTTTGTTCGGATGATTTGAATCTATGATTCCATTATTGGTTTAGTTGACTAAGTGGCACATGCTTTTATCATGAAATATATGGTTTTCTGTAGCTATTTTCTGATCGCTTGATGTGAAAGCAATGTCGCAAAGTTTTTTTCTGTATTTGACTTGTATTGATGAGAGGCTTTAATGCTACACTGACATAGGGAAGACAAAATGATTTTAACAAGTCAACCAAATAACACTGCAAAATTAAATGACAGTGTATTATTAGAGTATCCAATAGACCACAAAATGTATCTTTTCATTTTGCCAAAACAAAACCAATAAAACATATATTAAAATATTGATAGTTAAGAATATAATATTGTTGTTACATTTTATTGCAGTCGTACCCATTGATGACAGACTACTTGAAATCAGGGCTACACAAATGGGCAGGAGACGCTCATAAGTTCAACAAAGAAGAACCCTACATCGAACTAATCACTTCTCCCAATAACCCTGATGGATCTTCAAGACAAGATGTAGTCAAAGGCCATAAAGGGATTCTAATTCATGATCTCGCTTACTATTGGCCTCAATATACACCCATTTTATCACCTCCACCTGATTACGATATCATGCTCTTCACTGTCTCCAAATCAACGGGTCATGCCGGTTCCCGAATCGGGTAAATTACATATAATTTTTCTTTTTTTCTTTTTTCAAATTTATATAATTTTACTATTATTTATGTTGTAGATGGGCGCTTGTGAAAGATAGAGAGGTCGCTAAAAAGATGACGACATTTATAGAGATCAACACGATTGGTGTGTCTAAAGATTCACAGATTCGAGCAGCAAAGATTTTGCAAGCTGTGTCTAATAGTTGTGATATTGATGATGATGATGATGATGAATCTTTCTTTGATTATAGCTACAACCTCATGGAAAAAAGATGGAAGAAAATTAGAGAAGCTGTTGATAAAACTCGTCTTTTTAGTTTGCCGGATTTTTCATCGGAGACATGTTCTTTCAGTGGTCGGACTTTTGGACAGCTCCCTGGTAATTTTATTAATTTCAAGACATAAAATGAATATGATTAATTCAATAAATTTGACGTATTTTTTTTGTTTTTGTTGTAGCTTTTGCTTGGTTGAAGTGTGAGGGAGATGTGGATGATTGTGAAAGTTTTCTTCGAAAGAATAAGATATACACGAGAGGTGGGAAGCATTTTGGGGCAAGTATGAAGTATGTGAGGATCAGCATGCTGTGTCGAGATAGTGAATTTGAGGTTTTCACTGAAAGGTTGCCTACAATTGTCTCCTGAAAAAAAAAAAGTTATGTTTTTGTTTTGCAAGATGATATGCGGAATTTAGGGTTAGTTGTAGGTATGTGTAAAAGAAGATATTTTGGTTTACTCCTGTTGTTGATAAATATCAGTAACATTAGTGATCTAAATGACTAGAAATTTTCAAGTATCACCAAGATGCGTTCCATGTTTTCTGGTTTGTTGAATACAAATTGTTGATTTTCTTGCTATTTGTATTTCGGTATGTGGTGAAAATCATAGGGTTGCAATTGCAAACTAGATTGAGTCCATAAAAACAAAGTCATTCCAAATAAAAAGATTAATGGTTAAGTTGGTTATTCATCTCTACAAAACAATGCTGAATATATGTCTCCAAAAGTCAAGTCGTTAGTTTGGAGTTATTACTTCCTAGTGTAAGTCAGCTTTTCTTGGATATAGTTGTAGCCTAAGTATTAGCCATGCTTATCCATTTTGATATAATAAATAGAGGTTTTAGGTCTCTTGTATTCAGTACCTTTTTCAGAAGGATTGTATGTCCCTCAATCGACATTATGAAGTAGTTCTTGACATCCTTCGTTGTTTGTTTTTCTTAATTAGTTGGTTCTCCACAAAATTTTCTTGATGATTTTATCTCTTTTATTATTTTTTATTATTTTCTACGTATGTACGGGTTGATATTGAAAAATTAAAACTAAAGGCAATGAAGTGCATGTTTCTTGGGTAAAATCGAAGGAAAAAAGGCTACAAGTTATGCATATCTAGGCTAAAGAAGGCCACCATCTCAAGAGACATGAGCTTTTGATGAAAACACTATGATTTATGGGATCTCTAACTTACCTATGACAAAAGACGATCCATATGAAGAAAAGGAGGAATCATGAGTGGAGGTAGAGCTTCCACTTAGTGAACAAAATTCGTACAACGAGAATGTGACTCGTGAGTCTACTACGACAAGACAAAATGCACCAGTTTTGTCAAGTATGACTACACAAGCTTCAATTAGCGAGCACGTGACTCGTGAGCTTTTTTCATCCATCTCAAGGAAACGATCCATGTATTGCACGAGATAGATAGAGAATAGATCCTGAGTCCCAAAGGTATACTCAAGCAATTGTACTTCATACTCTCTTACTATTGCAAATGAAGTTGAGACTACTTTGGAACCCACAACCTACGACGAGGCCATCAAATCTATAGACTCGAAAGAGTAGATGGTTTCCATGCATAACAAGATGGAATCATAAAAGATAAATGAAACATGGGATGTCATCCCTGATCCAAAAGGTAAGAAGACGGTTAAATATTTGTGATTTTAGTGTTATCAACATGTTTTAGTGTAGTTGTTATTAATATTGAGATATACTATTTCACTCACCAAGGTTGGAGGTGCGGAGGTGCACACTCGGAGTGATAAATATGAGCTCGGGATACAGGGTCTGGGGGCAACACCCCTAGGTATGGGGTTCCAAGGGGTAGTTCCCTTGGCGGGGTCTAGGGGAAGAGCCCCTGGCGGTGATTACCGGCCAGCGGATGGGGTCAAGTGGCAACACCACGAAACCTGAACAAATTTCTATATCGGGCAGGACTCCAGCCTTGCATTTTCCCACCAAAACCCATTGATGACATCATGATGATGTAGGCATCAGTTATGTCCAATAACTACCATATGGGATCGCTAAAAACAAAGTTTAATAGACATATTTGATCACATCTATGTCTCAGATCTCCCGTACTTATGTGACCTTTATCACAAAAGATTTCCAATCAAATCGTTTAATTTGGAAAACTTGTGTAATCGACCTATAACTTGGTTATAGAAATCGCGAAGACATCCTTTGCCATCAAAAGATAATACTAAGTGGTTAGGTGACATTTATCCCACTAGCGTATCAAGAGATTTGTGAGTGTTATTTGAAAAAGATTGCATAGATTTGAGGTTTTAAGTGGTCTTTGATGTTTTATAATTCTAGTTTTAAAAAACATATTATATCATGCATCCAATAAATCATGATATACTTTAAAAATCTTATTTTATGTAAAATTACATTTTAACAATGTTCTTTCATAAAACCGATTTTTATATAATTGACGCGGTCAAATTTTAAATTAATATCAAGTATTAAGTTATATCGCATGAGCGATTTAGAAAACTCATAAATCTTTTAATAAAACTTCATTTTATAAAATAAGGTTTGGAGTTTGATAAGTTTATAAATCTCAATTTTAAACTTATATAATTTTAATCCCGAAATTTTACCGTTAGCTAGTTTTAATAAATAAAGTTTGTTATATTTTAAAACTATCTTTACCATCTTATGTTAAAAAGGTAAATTTCATTAAAACCAAACTCCTTTATGATGTTTATTTATGTTCAAATATTATTTTTCATTTGAAAAACTAATTTATCAACCATAAGATAATAATAACAACATAAATATAATACAACACAAACATATTAAAAACATATGTGCATAAACCAACCATCTAATGACATTTTGTGAGCCATCATAAAATGTCAAGTCCATTCCTAAAAGGACATAGACCAAAAAACTTCTAGTAATGTTGTTGCTGAAGCACCCACTTGAGAAAACATCAACTGCTTGCAAAAGTTGAAAAGCTTCTTTAATGGTATTATTTCAGCAACATGCAACACTTTCATAAAAGGTTACAGAAAAGTGTCGCATTAGGTCCAACAATCCTCAAGGAAACTGCCAATAGCGACAGTTTCCAGAAGGGTGGCAATTTTCCATGCATAGTTAAAAGTTGCGAAAATCACATTTTGGTCTTTAAAAAAATGGCTCCATCTTTATTTCTTGTTACATTTTCAAAATAAATAATTTCTATAGACTAATATATACAAAAATAAACAAAGAAAACTAATCTATTTAATTATTACATACCATATGATTAAATAAATATTACAACCATTTTTCAACAAATCAACACATGCAACAACACAAAGGTTCATGGCTAGTTTATGCACATCATACACATTTATACTCAAAATTATATACAACAATTAAAACAACTTTTGTGACAAAAATGCATGTAACGTTTGTCACCACAAAATAACAATTATAAAGTTGTTAAAGAAAATATGTATGAATTTTTCTTACAAACAGAAAACCATCCATGGTTTCCAAAAAACAAAGATTTCATTAAATTCACAAAAAATCTAACTAAGCTTGCAAAAATGACCCTGATACCAATTGTTGAGTTTTTATTCAAAAATTGTTTATATTTACAAAGATAGTAACGGATGACTTTAATTTTGAACAAAGTAAAACTAGTTTTATTCCCACTAAAAGATCAGTTTGCAAGACTTAGAAAGATAAAAACAACCATAGAAAGAAAAGTGTAACAACCTTTGAAGACTTTGATTCTCATGAGAGATTTGAAGTTGATAAAGTATGACAAGAAACTTCAAGGTAGAAGTTCTCTATAGATATACACCAAAAATAAATCAACTTGATAAGATGCTAGTCTTCTTCTTGTACTAAAAGAATCTCTTAAGCTCTTAAGACAAATAAACTAGTTTGTCTTAAAAGAGACTGTTCAAGTACCATCTTCATCTTTATGTTCTTAACTATTTAAGAGACAGAAACTAGAGAGAATATGGAGATGAGAATCCTCAAATTTCATGGTTTTGGCTCCGTTAAAAAAAGAAGAGATAACTAGTTTATATGCTCTTAACTTTATGCCTTTATCCCACGGGTCTTAACCTTTAAGACTCATGCTTCATCAAATCAACTAGCCATGCTTTCTAGGAGCATGACGTGTGGAATAAATTAATCAAAAGCAAGTATTTTTTTCTTTATGGTCTCCTTGAATATTTTATAAAAAGAAGAAGCTAGTTTTTCACTCTTCTAATTTTTATAACTTATAAAATATATAAATCCATATAAGACAAAAAACAATTTTAGTAAAAAAAAGATGTACATGACATAATAGATCATACCTTATGATATATTATGATATATATATATATATATATATATATATATATATATATATATAGAGAGAGAGAGAGAGAGAGAGAGAGAGGGAGAGAGAGAATCAAATTCTTATAAATAATATATATTGCTACAATTAAGTTGTTGTTAGTTTGGAATTATCACTTCCAATATTTTAGCTCATGTCTCTTATAAATAGAGGTTTTATGTCTCGTGTAATCGCATTTTCAGAAGCAATGTACGTTCCTCAATTGACATAGGAAAGTGTTTTTTCGTATCCACTGCTCGTGGTTAATCCTAGTTGGGTTTCCACATAAACAATCATGGAGTTTTTTTTGTCTCGTTTTTTTGTTGCTTTACATTGCTTGATTATTACTAACAATCAAATTCCATCTGAATCATTATTATACTAGTTTGTTTAATGTATGATCCTAAAGATTATTGACATTCACTTTGGTGCACTTTCAAATTTCTACAGATCATTGCAGCCAATTTACCAACAAACAATCTAAAAATGAAACTCTAACAGGAAATTGATATAAAAGACTTGATTAATTCCTAGTTAGAACCGGTCAGTTTAGACTGCCCAATTAGTTCTTAAAGAGTGTCACCGTTTATTATATGACTAACACAAAACCATACTAAACTCAGTCCTAAGCTGAAATCTAAAACCGTTTCTAATCCTAAATTGGTTAAAATATAAACCAAGTTTAAATCGAATTGAAATAAATCTTAACCCGTTGGAAACGAAATAGGTCGGAAACAATCATAACTATTACATATTTCTGATTAGTTACTTTAAAACAATTTTTTATTGTGGCCAAAAGCAACCCGTGAGTAGTCTCATATACATATATGCATAAAGATTAGTGTCCATCGAAACCTACAATAACGTCTCAATTTTCACAAAAAAAATTCAAATTTTAAATAGATAAAAAGCCATTTTCATAAACCCAAAAATCAATAAAACTATTTGCTCCAAAAGTCATAATCCTCCAAAAAATAGAGTATCATAAACAACACGGAATCTCAAACATGAAAGCTGCTGATAAGTGTATTCAGTCACGTCATCACATTCCCACGATCATCTGAAGTACCAGAAACATTTGACCCACGACTGTAAGCCATAATCTTAATGAGTTCCCTAAAAATATCATGATCATCATAGTACAATCATGCATATAAACATTGGCCTTAAGCATGAAGTTGGTCAGCTCCTGGCCTTCAGCATTAAGTTGGTCCCCCTGAGTATTTTAGCTTTCAGCACAAAGTTGGGCCGTCTCAACCTACCACAAGATATGTCGACATACACACACACACACACACACACACACACACATATATATATATATATATATATATATATATATATATATATATATATATATATATATATATATATATATGTTGGGTTTTTATTCAAAAAGTAGTTTCAAAAACATAAAATTTAGCAACAAAAGACTTTGATTTTGAACAACATAAAACAAGTTTATAACCAACCATGGATCTTCTTGCAAAGTTTGGAAAGATAACAAGTGCCAAAGAAGAATAAGAGTTTAACAACCTTTGTAGACGTTGGATCCTCTAAGGGAAGCTCGGAAGTTGATGGAGAATGTGGAACCTTTGAGACACCAACAAGAACTCAACTTGATTTAAGATGCTAGTCTTGTAAAACTCTTAAAACTCTTAAGCTTAAAGTTCATAACCAAAGTATGAACTTCAAGAGAGTAAAAATGCAAGTAACTTGAACTCTTGATCTTCAAAAGCAAGAGTGAGAGAGATAAATAGGATTTTGATTTTGCATCCCAAAATGAAAGTCTTTCTCACTTCATAAAACCAATTCATTATCCTTGGTTCCTTAGCACTTGAAGCATATCATGTCCTCTAAAGTCTAAGTGTTCCCAATGCTTTTAGACATGTCTTACTTTCCATTTGTTTAATCAAGAGCCTATAACTTATCTAGAATATAGGAATTCATGGTTTTGACTAATAAAAGAAATAGAAAGTTTGTGAATTTTATAAACTCTTTTATAAAATATAAACCTTAATTTTTTGCTAAAAGACAAAAATGCATTTCTAGTCCAAATGTTATACATGACTTAATATAACATACACTATGATATATATTATGTTACCTGCTAATGAAAATTATAATTTCCAAGAAATAAATAATTCCCAATTAATTATAAGAGTTTACTGAATATTTATTAAAATCAATTTCTAATCAAGAATCAACTGTATCAAGTTGTTGTTAGTGTGACCCATTAATATCATATGTTAATTAAGCAATATAACTTTAGTATGACTCTTGTGCATAGGGCTAGGTTATTGTATTCGAACTATCTATTGTGTGGATGTAAGGTTGATTGTGGACCAATCAATTTAGTTATTTTAAGAAAGTGATTAATAAATATTATTTAATTAAAAATAATTTAAAACTACCATCTAATTTCACTATAAGGGTATTTTAATCAATTGAGATAAATTTTAAAAAGAAAATTTTTAGATTTTTGGGGATAATTAATTCTCTAGATAAAAAAATTCTGATTTTTTTAAATTAATTCAGTTTTAATTCTAACGTAATTTTATGTATTTTAATACTGTTGGGTCTAAATTTGGTTTATACTTTGCTTTTCTAGGAAAATATATTTTTATGTAGTTTTTGTGTATTTGTGTACAGCTGTACTCCTGTGTACGGCCGTACACGGGTGTACGGCTGGTGATCCTATATATAAGGTGAGGAGTGCATGTGTAAGGAAAGAGGAGTGTGAGGCTAGAGGAGAGTTATTGGAGAGGAGCATATTATAGAGAGAGAAACAAGAGAGAAAGAAGAGTGTGTGTGAGAGAATCTAATGTGTATGGAGTATCACTCATATCTTTGAATACATCATAGATTCAAGTTATTCTTCTTCTCCTTCTCTTCTATTTGATCTGACATCATCCGTTTGATTGGGATTCCGCACCATCAAACGGATTTGATTGATACTCAAGCATTTTGGGGACTTACAAATACAATTATACATATTCTAACATAATGTCATAAAAATGAAATAAATTCTTAAAAAACATAACATTCTTAAATATACAATTCTAGAACAAATGCACTTGATCTTCTTCAATGGTCCAGAATCGACTTGATTCCAACCATTCTTACGAGAATGACATGTTGTGAGACAAACATCGGGTGAGAACTACATTTTGTAAGAATACCATTTTGTGAGAACATATTTATCTTCATCGTCTAATATATGCAATGCTCATGTCTATGCCAAAATTATACAATTATCATATCCTATGATAAAATACCCTTACAAACTTTAGTGATTCTGATATAATGCATATCACATGGTTATAACCAAAGATTTTTGGATAAGAACCAAAGAATATTGTCCTTCCTAATTCTGAAAGAATATTGGTCTTCGTTAGTCTAAAGTTTTCGTCATTCTAAAAGAATATTTGCAGGTTTTAAATAACATTCATTAGGTAAATCAAATAAATTTTATTACTCTAGAATGTAACAAGCCAAAGAATGAAACTCACTATGAAAGGACAAAATTGTAAAAATACTAAATTAACTTTAAAACAGAAAATTTTCACCATAAAAAAGAAATTAGCAATATCCATACCAACAAAAAATCCCGTAAGAAATGTCCGACGAAGCCTTTCACATATATAATTTTTCCTCATAGATAAAATGTGTCAACAAAGAACACGCCAACAAGTCGCAAATGGCCATTAGAAAACATAACCAAACATATTTATTTAGTAGCACATTTGTACCATATTAAGTCACAAAACAAGCACACAAAGTAATAGAAAATTCAATAATTAAATATACAAAAATAAAAAGGCACAATAAATTGAATCTTAAAGGAATATGTCCTTTTTTCTTTAATCCATGGGTTTGTAATTCACATTCCAAAATACCATTAGAAAATATTTTTTCATGCTTGGTGAACAAATGGATTGAAATTCTGTTTATAGATTAATTACGTGACGAAAAAAGTTTTTTGTTTATTCTACTAATTAATTACATAAATGTATAATAATATTCATAAGTAGTCAAATCCTTAGTCTTATTGATTTCTTTATCTCTTAACAGTCGCTTAAAACCTCACAAATGAAACTAATATCTTTATCACCAAAGTTTCATCTCTCATAAAAAATTGAATCGATGAAATTTACTTATTCCACTTTTATGATTAAACACATAAATTTGACAGAAATAGCAAAACACCTCATGCATACACAATTCAACTTAACCGACTTCATTTCATTTCGATAATAAAAAATCAACCATTACCAAATCCAAGAAACACTAACCCACAAATCACATAAACAAAATACACTTTAATAAAAACTTAGAATCTAATGCCGATTCATGAAATTCATAAATGAATTTAATAGATTCAGGAAGAATCGGATAGAAGAACAAAAACAAAAGTTTACCTTTTGTGCATCCTCCAAGAAATGAGAGAGTTGTCCATCGTGGAATTCACAATTGGAATTTTAAGCGATGGAAGTAGAAATCATTGGAGATCCAATTTCATGCTTCCATTATTATAAGAACAAATGGATGCTGACAGCTTAATGGAAAACAATTTCGATTAAGAAGGAATTAGATATTGAAATCGATGAGGAATGTATCGAAGAGAGAGAGAGAGAGAGAGAGAGAGAGAGAGAGAGAGAGGAGAGAAAAGAGGCGAAGATAGAGAGAGGAGTCGGAGGATAGGGAGAATTTTCCATCGACGAGGACTCTGTGATGATGATGCTTCCCATCGATTTGGGTTATGGTGACGAGGGATTGATGGTTTTGTAGGGTTGAGAAACTAACTCCCTATTTACTAAAAGGCTTCTAGCCCAACGGTATTAGGTGGTGTCCTCCCACTTTGAGATTGAGGGTTCAAGTCCCGTGGTGGACGACATTAGGTGTTAGTTTAGGAGTAAATTATAATATTTGTATTTGCCGGTTCAAAAAAAAAAAAACTAACTCCCTATTTAACGATATTAAATGTTTTAAATGTTTACCATAATTAAATGTGGCCAATATTACTATCATACCCCTAATCAGGTTTTGAAATGATTGGTCCACAATAATCCCTACATCCACACAATAGATAGAACATATGAACCTACCACTCTCTCTCTCTCTCTCTCTCTCACACACACACACACACACACTCTCTCTCTCTCTCTCAGATTTAGGTCAAAAATAAATTGATCAATAATCGTGATTGGGATGAACCAAGAGATAGAAATTGTAACAAGGTTTCCAAAAATATAAAGAACACTGAAATCCGAGTTATAACGAAGAAGTTATGACCAATCGAAGATTCGCGACCAAACCGACAAAACACTGTTCAGTGTAAAATGTGAATTTTCGATAAAATGCTTTTTAGCCTTAACAATCTAAATGAAAGTTGTAGAATATATTAAACCGAGAACTTTCATAAAAAGAACGTAAAAATCTGACTTCATATGAGGAAGTTATGATTTTTCTAAGTTTCGGTTTAGCAGTAGACAGCTAAAAATTCGAAATATAAATCGATCGATATTTAGCCGACACAACTTAAATGATAATCGAAGGTCTCGTCAAAAGTAGTACAACGGTAAAAAGACAGACGAAAACGGAAGTCGGATGACGAAGTTATGAATTTTTAACGGATTTCCTGTCCCGGTCTGTTAAAAATAATAATATTAAAAATAAATTCAAAATTAGCCGATAAAGTATAAACAAAAGTCGTAGAGTATAATTTTACCTACGCGTGCATATAAAGAACGTCGAAAACGGAGCTCGTATGCGAAAGTTATGAATTTCGCAAGTTTTTTGGCACGAAAATCGAAAAATGTTGAAAACCGGGAAATTTCGCATGGTCACCCTTCGGCCACGTCACCCTCGCATACGAAGCAGCCCCGTGCCCGACGCGTGTCACCTGCTGATTGGACCGAAGTTGGTCGTGGCACCTTCTGATTGGACCGAAGTTGCGGTCCTCTACGCATCCGACACCCTTCGCACGGAGATGCCACCGAGCTCGGACCCGTGTCCTCTTCTGATTGGACCGAGGGCTCGGCCACTCGTGATCCGACGCGCCATGCCAGGTGTACGAACCGAAGCCTCCCCCTCGCCACCTGTCCGAGACACGCGTCTCCTTCCCTTTGCTTCGGATCCGAGGCTTCGGCCTATAAATAGCCTGCGAGACTCTCCGGATTTTTCACCATTTTTGCTCCTTTTTCACCCCTTTCACTTCCATAAACTCACAAACAACCCCCAAGGCCCCGGTATCGTATCAAAAACCCGAAGCAAGCCCCGAAGCCTCGGAATTCTCGAGAAGCTAACCTCTTTCCAGTCGAAGTGCTGCCCGCGTAAAGCCCGGTTTTAATCAAAAACTCGCGGTTTCTTCGAGAAAGATCATCTATAGAAACGAAACGCTGCCCAAATCACCACTTATCAAGTGAGTTCATACCCCTATAATCTACCTTTTTAATGGTTTTTAAATAATTTTTAGGGGGGGGGGGGAATACAAGTCGAACACAGTCTAAATTGTGTTAATAATTGTATGTGATAATAATCACACAAAGGATTTCCTTATGCTTTAAGGATTACCAAATACTTCCAAAATGACTTAAAGCCATGTTAAATCTTTAAAGTCATATGAACTCTTTTAATACTGTTAGATTCTTTGAAAAAGGTTTTATAAACTATTTCAAATTATAATTGCCAAAATCATGTTTATATATGGATAAATATATAAATAAGATTTGAAGGGCTTAGGACTAATGAATTATCTTATTTCCTTTTCCTTGTTTGGATGTGGAATTAAGGTGGTGTTATTTGTCCGAAGGTCGTTCCCTTCTTAATTGTATATATATATATATATATATATATATATATATATATATATATATATATATATATATGAATATAAAAGGTTACTTCATTCGGTATCATTACCTTTGTATCATGCTGAGCAAAGGTGTTCATCAATGAGAAATCATGCTAATCAGATAGAACATATAAATTATAATAGGTATAATTTATGATTCAAAACTAAATATACAAGTATGATTCACGATTGTATACTTTTTATTCCAAGGAAATTACTAACAATTCATTTATCTATACCAGGATATGTATAATACTTTTAGTATATGGATAATATATTAAAGAAGTAATAATACATCATACCGGGTTGCATTAACAAGGGTACAAATACAACTTACCAGGGTTAGCAATCACGGGGTAATAATACATCATACCGGGTTTGCATTAACAAGGGTACAAATACAACGTACCAGGGTTAGCAATCACGGGGTAATAATACATCATACCGCGTTTGCATTAACAAGGGTACAAATACATCGTACCAGGGTTAGCAATCACGGAGTAATAATACATCATACCGGGTTTGCATTAACAAGGGTACAAATACAACGTACCAGGGTTAGCAATCACGGGGTAATAATACATCGTAATCTCGTTGAAACAATAAATTTGTGAGACTCTTCATGGTGTACTTATCTAAGTACGACCTTAAGTCCTGACTTATTAACCAGAATCTCCTGGAGGGTGAGCGTGAATTTGTGTATAGATCTATATGAGACTGAGAATCCCGCACCTTCACTGTTCGCAACAGTTTGGCCGGCAGGCCTAGGCTGACAAATGTCATATCGTTTCCGACGCCTGAAGAACGTCGCATCAGGCACATCAGTCATATTAGTATGGTTAATAGAACTCACATGGATAAAACAACGAGTAAATTACTTAGTAATATACTTCTCTTAAAGCAGTAAGGAAAGATAATTACATCCTATCTATTTTACTGACCAAATATACGTTCTGTTAGTTTTTACTTATAGTAAAAACTACGTATCATGAAATCAAGTATGGCAAATATACTTGTACTTTTGGTCTTTGAACGTTTAAAACCACAAATCAGTATTATGGATAACATAATTGTTTCCAGGATTAATACCAATGTTTTACTGTAGAATGGATATAACTAAGAATACTTTTACAAATGAAACGATTTATGGGATTAAACTACTTTTACGAATGGAACGGTTTTATGGGGATTTAAAACTAGTATTCAGAAACGGTTTTATGGGGATTTAAAACTACTATTCAGAAACGGTTTTATGGGGATTTAAAACTACTTATCAGATGGAACTTAGTCATTCACTCTCTTTAAACTAGTATAACATAAAAGACCTTTAGTGGTTAATTCTATAATTCCTTAGTTTTTACATCAGAGTTATACATAAGTAATATTCGATTGACAGTGAAATGTGTGACTTCCGCCTTACTTCCTGTTCCTTGTTTGGTTGTGGGCTTAGGGCAGATACACCTATTTAACTGTCCATTCAATATTAGGTTATATATAACTAGAATAAACTAAGTAATTGCAGAGGGAACTATTGAGGTTATCAATTTATCACCTCAGGAAATATAGAATTTTCTGGAGGAACCAACGAACTTTTCCAAGAACTTAGAGTATACTTTATATAACTAAAGTACTTATGAACTCACCAGCTTAAATGTTGATCTACTCTTTCAAAATAACTTGTATTATCAGGAATCCAGTAGACAGGTACACTCCCGAAGCTTGTGAGAAGACTACCTAGTTCCGTACTGCGACTCTTGTCTTCTACTGTACCTACTTTGGTGTTTGAATATGTAATGTTTAAACACTTACGTAAAAATTATACTTATTAATGCAATGGTTGTTTGTACTTTGATTACTATATTGCATGTGTTGTGATACTTACATGAAGTCCTCCGCCCCCGAACGTTTCCGCCGTTCTGGTTTGGGGGTGTGACAGATTGGTATCAGAGCATTGTTTGTAGTGAACTCAGTATACCAGTCATAAAAGATATACAACTATAAACCCATTGGGATAAAAACACCCTGACCAAGAGTTATACTTTAAAAATATAACAATATTTTATAAAAGTATAAGTACACGCAGAATATATATACTAGAATGAGTATCACAAGAAGAACAAAACAAAAGTATTTGGATGTTGGACATTACAGTTAAACCTGGACAGTTATGTAATCATATCTGGGATCAATATAGCCTGATCAACTATATTCATTTGAGATATGGCCAACATGTGTTTGGGAGTGATTGTAATGTTGCAACAAGTCTAAAACTTACCTAGGTACCAGAAGAATTCTAGAACCAAACATAAAGGTTAGAATACTATAGGAGTATTTTAGGATGCTATAACAAGAAAACTGAAAACTTATCAACTTCTTATATCTAGAAGTCCAAGAATCAAACTTATAATACCAAGGAAGTATTTTAAATACCATAAACTTTTGGGAAATTTTAAAAGAACTTTTCTGGTAAGTCTATAATTATTAAGTGGATACGCTAATGTTATATATAGTTGAGATTTTATAGACTTAGAATATGTGATTTTCACTCTACTTCCTTTCCTTGTTTGGATGTGGTTTTAGAGTAGGATTACTCATTCGAAGGTCTATTTGATCTGGAGTATATATAATCGGTACACACCATGTGATTATAGAAGGACCAGAAAGGATCACCTTCGTAAAAATTTAAATTTTCTTATAGATTCTTTAGACATTCTCATTCTCGTATAAACCCCTTAGATAGATGTAGACACTCTGACAATCAATAAAAGAGTCAAGGAGGATCCAACAGAATTTCATTAAGAGAATTCTGAGAGAGAAACAGATGAGAAGTAAAGAAACTATAGAAATCATTTAGTGCCCTTACCCTATTAAGGACACCAATGAGAGATTCACATGAACTTCCGAGATTCAAAATCTTCATTACGAAGTAATGGGGATAAATGTCAGAATCGGAAGTAAGACAGCTCAGGAATTCGATATACCTACGGAGGAGAAGGACATCCTATAGATACCAGGAGAGAACAAATCATTACCACCAAGAATAGAAAAGAGAACAAAGGAAAACCACATGTGATTCATGTGAAGTTTTTGAGCACCTTTTCATCTAAGTAATAACTAGTAAATCGATTCAACCTAGTGAGTTAGTGATTACATTACTCATATTAGGTTTTGAGCTTATCCTCTTTTCCTGTCACGACTAATAACAATAAATCAGATCACGAAATCTCAATTGATAGTGATTACTTCTCAAATTCATAAGTCTATTTTATGTAGACTTTATTATGAATTGTTTTCAAATCATTTCGAAAGTTGGAAAAACGATATCCACCAATCGAATGTAACTTAGTTCGGATGATACTCGGTTCATAACCATTCTAGAAACTTATTTATGTTCCTTACCAGAACTGCATCATAGGGATGCATGTCGAATCATTGAGAACAGTATAACAAAACGAAAGATTTATATGTAGATACAAATGATTAGAATACATCTAGAGCCAACGATAGTCGCTCACGAGCTCATTTTCTTATCATGTAACAGAATCTTGCCTCCGAAGAAACGTAACCAACCCACCGGCAAAGCACCAATTCTTCAAATAGATTCGGCTACGTTTCAAGCTGCAGTCAAAGCAGCTGTAGCAGCTGTCATGGCACACCTTAATGCTAACAACACAAATGTTAGTGGTAATGCTATCGGCAATCCCGATCGTGGTGATGACCAAGTACAGCAACGAGTACCTATTTGTAAGGACACTTCGAACCTTAAGCCTAATATCCTGAAACGAAAGTTCAAGAACAAGAAAGGGAGTTGTTCAACTCAAGAACCTAACAGAGGGCAACGAACTGGGGCAGTCAATACCCCCATTAGCCCTGTTATTCTAGCACCGACCACGCCGTACTTAGGAAACCTCCCACACTGCAGCAAGTGCAACTACCATCATCATGGAGTTTGTCGAGAGCTGTATTGCAATAGATGCAGCATGAAGGGGCACACTGCCCGCATCTGTAGAACCCCGGTTGAGTTCATCACTTCAACTACCAATGTTGGAACCATTCCCATATGTCACCTTTGTGGTGAAATAGGACATTACAAGAGGGACTGTCCAACAGAGAAGAACGACGGGGGAGCAGGAGGAGTTTGACCCCAATGCATGGGAAGGCATCAAAGAACCCTGCTATATTTCGGTACGCTTCCAAACCCCAATAATTATCTATAATTATGATTACTCTCCCGTTCAAATTAAATCACAACATTCATATAAAATTTGAAACCCTAACAGGTAAGCTATGATGACTTAGTGTATACGTAAGGGTCATTTATAATTAAGATTTGTAGACTTAGAGTGAGTAATCCCGCCTCATTTCCTGTTCCTTGTTTGGTTGTGGATTTAGGGCAGGGTTGCTCAGTCAAAGGTCTTACCAATCTTAATTATACATGACTTGTATACACCAAGCGATTATAGAGAGACCTAGTAAGGATCATTTCATGGAAGTTCGTAATTTCAAATTATCAGAACCCTCGTATTGGTAGTAACCGCCAATTTCGAATCAAAAAGGGGATACGTAACAGTAATAACAAAATAAAACCAGAAGCGCTGAAAACTTAGGTACATAGGATAGTTCATCATCCTAGTAATCATTCCTCCCAGAATGACTTAATATCTATTTCATCGAGAAAATTCCGACATCCTCATTCGACATGGTTTGGCCTGGCCCTTACCATGTGAAAATTCTAATGCTGTGTAAGAGAATTTTTTTCCTTAATCAGCCGTAAGATGAAATTCTTCCAATCCATAATGCAAACCCTTAGGTTGTCTCTCATTTCAAAACTTCAGAAGTACCCATGCGAAGGGTACCACGCCCTTCTAGCCTACTCAGTAGCCAGGAAACTTGAAACGAAAAGCACCAAAGTAGTCTTAGAAGTCAGTAACCACCGAAGTACCCCAATAGATCTCATAGGAAAATCATTGTACCGCATGTCAAGTTCAAGAATAGAGGATAAGAACTCATTAGGTTAATCTATCGCCGCTAAGTGTACACACGAGAGTGGTATATAATTTAGACTTAACAAGATCTAGGATGTGTAATTCCGCCCTATCTCCTATTCCTTGTTTGGTTGTGGACCTGGGGCAGAGTCACCCATCCGAACGTTTTGTGAAATCTAAATTATATACGAAATGTATACACGAGGTGATGGTGGATGAGCCAAGTATGAGTCTTATCATGAACTTCGAAGCAAAAGCCGTAGGCTTACTACAACAACCGGAGATACCTGAGTGGAAGTGGTAGCGGATTACAATGGGCTTTATAATCAAGTTACCAAGGCAACAGGTCGATTTGATACCATTTTGGGTGATCGTCGACAGATTATCCAGGTCCGCGCACTTCCTACAATTTTGAAGAAACAGGCAAGTAGAGAAGATAACTAGAACCTGTGTTGGAGAGATTAGTCATAGGGCACGGTATTCCAATATCTTTTATCTCCGTTGAGATAATAGAATCATTTCCCAGTTCAGGCAGTCACTTCAGAAATCTCTGGGAACTAGAGTAGTCATGAGTATATGTGATCGACTATGGTAAAGTATGGTATACCCATTTACCAATTAGTCGAGTCCTTTATCATGCTAGCATTAAAGTTGCTCAATTCGAAACCTTCTGTGGTCGCAAGTGCAGATCCTATCTGCACTGGACTAAAGTTGGTGACACCCAACTAGCTAGAGGTCAAATTTCCACACAACACCTTCGTTGGTCCGAAATTCATCCGAGAAACTACCGAAAAGAAAATACGAATCAGGAAGCGACACAAAGCTTCCAGAGTTAATCAGAGAAGCTACGACTTCGATAAAAGAAAACCCTTGGAATTCTAGGTTGGTGACCTTGTCATATGAAGGTCTCACCCCGGAAGGGCAAGATATGCTTGAGAAAGCGTGGAATACTAAATCCAAGGTACATAGGACCATTCGATATTCTTACCAGAATCGGTCTTGTAGCTTATAAACTTAAACTACCACAAAAACTTAATAACATTCATCCCACCTTTCACATATCTAATCTAAAGAGGTGTCTATCCGATGAAACACTTGTTATTTCACTCGATGAAATCAAGTTAAATAAAAGTCTACACTTTGTAGAAGAACCAATGGAAATCATGGATAGGGAAATCAAAAGAACCAAGCAAAGTCTTATCTCGATAGTGAAGGTTCGCTGGATTACAAACCGAGGACCTGAATTCACTTGGGAAAGGGAAGATTAAATAAAACAAAAATATCCACATCTTTCCCCTAGTCCATGAGTATCACTTTAGACTTAATTTCGGGACGAAATTCCGTCTAACGGGGGGATAATGTAACACCAGTCAGATTTAGGTCAAAAATAAATGATCAATAATCGTGATTGGGATGAACCAAGTGGTAGAGATTGTAACAAGGTTTCCAAAAATATAAAGAACACTGAAATCCGAGTTATAACGAAGAAGTTATGACCAATCGAAGATCCGCGACCAAACCGGCAAAACACTGTTAAGTGTAAAATGTGAATTTTCGATAAAAGCCTTTTTAGCCTTAACAATCTAAATGAAAGTTGTAGAATATGTTAAACCGAGAACTTTCATAAAAAGAACGTAAAAATCTGACTTCATATGAGGAAGTTATGATTTTTCTAAGTTTCGGTTTAGCAGTAGACAACTAAAAATTCGAAATATAAATCGATCGATATTTAGCCGACACAACTTAAAAGATAATCGAAGGTCTCGTCAAAAGTAGTACAACGGTAAAAAGACAGACGAAAACGGAAGTCGGATGACGAAGTTATGAATTTTTAACGGATTTCCTGTCCCGGTCTGTTAAAAATAATAATATTAAAAATAAATTCAAAATTAGCCGATAAAGTATAAACGAAAGTCGTAGAGTATAATTTTACCTACGCGTACATATAAAGAATGTCGAAAACGGAGCTCGTATGCGAAAGTTATGAATTTTGCAAGTTTTTGGCACGAAAATCGAAAAATGTTGAAAACCAGGAAATTTCGCATGGTCACCCTTCGGCCACGTCACCCTCGCATACGAAGCAGCCCCGTGCCCGACGCGTGTCACCTGCTGATTGGACCGAAGTTGGTCGTGACACCTTCTGATTGGACCGAAGTTGCGGTACTCTACGCATCCGACACCCTTCGCACGGAGATGTCACCGAGCTCGGACCCGTGTCCTCTTCTGATTGGACCGAGGGCTCGGCCACTCCTGATCCGACTTGCCATGCCAGGTGTACGAACCGAAGCCTCCCCCTCGCCATCTGTTCGAGACACGCGTCTCCTTCCCTTTGCTTCGGATCCGAGGCTTCGGCCTATAAATAGCCTGCGAGACTCTCCGGATTTTTCACCATTTTTACACCATTTTTGCTCCTTTTTCACCCCTTTCACTTCCATAAACTCACAAACAACCCCCAAGGCCCCGGTATCGTATCAAAAACCCGAAGCAAGCCCTGAAGCCCTGGAATTCTCGAGAAGCTAACCTCTTTCCAGTCGAAGTGCTACCCGCGTAAAGCCCGGTTTTAATCAAAAACTCGCGGTTTCTTCGAGAAAGATCATCTATAGAAACGAAACGCTGCCCAAATCACCACTTATCAAGTGAGTTCATACCCCTATAATCTACCTTTTTAATGGTTTTTAAATGATTTTTAGGGGGGGGGGGGGGGAATACAAGTCGAACACAGTCTAAATTGTGTTAATAATTGTATGTGATAATAATCACACAAAGGATTTCCTTATGCTTTAAGGATTACCAAATACTTCCAAAATGACTTAAAGCCATGTTAAATCTTTAAAGTCATATGAACTCTTTTAATACTGTTAGATTCTTTGAAAAAGGTTTTATAAACTATTTCAAATTATAATTGCCAAAATCATGTTTATATATGGATAAATATATAAATAAGATTTGAAGGGCTTAGGACTAATGAATTATCTTATTTCCTTTTCCTTATTTGGATGTGGAATTAAGGTGGTGTTATTTGTCCGAAGGCCGTTCCCTTCTTAATTGTATATATATATATATATTATACATCTATGAATATAAAAGGTTACTTCATTCGGTATCATTACCTTTGTATCATGCTGAGCAAAGGTGTTCATCAATGAGAAATCATGCTAATAAGATAGAACATATAAATTATAATAGGTATAATTTATGATTCAAAACTAAATATACAAGTATGATTCACGATTGTATACTTTTTATTCCAAGGAAATTACTAACAATTCATTTATCTATACCAGGATATGTATAATACTTTTAGTATATGGATAATATATTAAAGAAGTAATAATACATCATACCGGGTTGCATTAACAAGGGTACAAATACAACTTACCAGGGTTAGCAATCACGGGGTAATAATACATCATACCGGGTTTGCATTAACAAGGGTACAAATACAACGTACCAGGGTTAGCAATCACGGGGTAATAATACATCATACCGGGTTTGCATTAACAAGGGTACAAATACATCGTACTAGGGTTAGCAATCACGGAGTAATAATACATCATACCGGGTTTGCATTAACAAGGCTACAAATACAACGTACCAGGGTTAGCAATCACGGGGTAATAATACATCGTAATCTCGTTGAAACAATAAATTTGTGAGACTCTTCATGGTGTACTTATCTAAGTACGACCTTAAGTCCTGACTTATTAACCAGAATCTCCTGGAGGGAGAGCGTGAATTTGTGTATAGATCTATATGGGACTGACAATCCCGCACCTTCACTGTTCGCAACAGTTTGGCCGGCAAGCCTAGGGTGACAAATGTCATATCGTTTCCGATGCCTGAAGAACGTCGCATCAGGCACATCAGTCATATTAGTATGGTTAATAGAACTCACATGGATAAAACAATGAGTAAATTACTTAGTAATATACTTCTCTTAAAACAGTAAGAAAAGATAATTACATCCTTTATTTTACTGACCAAATATACCTTCTGTTAGTTTTTACTTATAGTAAAAACTACGTATCATGAAATCAAGTATGGCAAATATACTTGTACTTTTGGTCTTGGAACGTTTAAAACCACAAATCAGTATTATGGATAACATAATATTTTCCAGGATTAATACCAATGGTTTACTGTAGAACGGATATAACTAAGAATACTTTTACAAATGAAATGGTTTATGGGATTAAACTACTTTTACAAGTGGAACGGTTTTATGGGGATTTAAAACTACTATTCAGAAACGGTTTTATGGGGATTTAAAACTACTATTCAGAAACGGTTTTATGAGGATTTAAAACTACTTATCAGATGGAACTTAGTCATTCACTCTCTTTAAACTAGTATAACATAAAGGACCTTTAGTGGTTAATTCTATAATTCCTTAGTTTTTACATCAGAGTTATACATAAGTAATATCCGATTGACAGTGAAATGTGTGACTTCCGCCTTACTTCCTGTTCCTTGTTTGGTTGTGGGCTTAGGGCAGATACACCTATTTAACTGTCCATTCGATATTAGGTTATATATAACTAGAATAAACTAAGTAATTGCAGAGGGAACTATTGAGGTTATCAGTTTATCACCTCATGAAATATAGGATTTTCTGGAGGAACCAGCGAACTTTTCCAAGAACTTAGAGTATACTTTATATAACTAAAATACTTATGAACTCACCAACTTAAATGCTGATATACTCTTTCAAAATAACTTGTATTCTCAGGAATCCAGTAGACAGGTACACTCCCGAAGCTTTTGAGAAGACTACCTAGTTCCGTACTGCGACTCTTGTCTTTTACTGTACCTACTTTGGTGTTTGAATGTAATGTTTAAACACTTACGTAAAAATTATACTTATTAATGCAATGGTTGTTTGTACTTTGATTACTATATTGCATGTGTTGTGATACTTACATGAAGTCCTCCGCCCCCGAACGTTTCCGTCGTTCTGGTTTGGGAGTGTGACAACATGCAACTGACTAGTTGGTCTACCAGCCTAACAGTATACTAAAACATAACTATATTCTAACACACAACGATACATACTGCAATTTATGAGTATAATGAGAAAACTCAACTGAATAAACAAGTTGAAAGACTAACACTCGAAGTCTCATGAAGTCAGCTACACGAACCTCCTGACAGAGGTTAAACCCCATTCTACATCTCAAAACTTCTAGTTTGACCAAAGGTTAATCTTGGTCAAAAAGTCAATAGTAAACTACTGGTACCCCACATCGTGGCCAACTACAAGGTTGCACTATGGTCACCAGACAACAAAACAGTCGCAGCCGGGTCATGCAAACCTCGTCGTGACGTACCCTTCATCCCGTCGTGGTTTCGGTAAAACAACTAACTCTTATTAATAACTTAATCCCTTACGGAAATGTTCCAAATCTCATATATAAAACTCCTAAACGTCTTAGTGGATAAAATATCCAACTTTACTGATCCTGATGGTTGAATCAACCACAAACTAAAACCCTAATCCCAAAAATCCATCAAAGAGTCAAAACTAAGTGCATGAATTAACCAAGAACACATCCAAGCTCATTTCTACCAAGGACAAAGTCCAGAAGCAACAAAATGAAACCACAAGGTATTGGAGATCCCTAAACTATAGACATGAACAAGGGACTAGAAATTACCATCAAACCAACAAACACCTAGATCTAAGAATGAAAATGCATTTAAACTCACAAAATCTTCGAAAGATGATTACTTTGCTGGAACACCAATGAATCTCACACCAATACCTATCTTTAAGCTTCTTCCTTTTGGATCTTCACAAAAGAGAGCACAAAACACACACAAGAGCAAAATGGAGGCTAGGCTTAGGAGGAGGATGTTCTTTGGGGCTAAGGCTGATGAATGAGCCAAAACCCGAGGGAAGTTTGCCTTAAATAAGCCCAAATCCTGAGGATTTTATGGTTTTGGCCTATCAGGCCCACTGCCCCGTGACAAAGTCTTAACTGCGTTGCCACTTAAATGACGTGGCCATGCCAAAATGTGCTTACACCAACGCGTCGTGGCCAGTCAAAATCATAAATTATATAATTCGAATGACAAAGGATTAATACCTGAAAAATGGATGTTACACTACCACATAGATATATGCATAAATATGAATTTCAGTTGAATCATATAAGGTTTCCTCTGTGTAGATAAGCACATAATAATAGAAACATTGACATACCCCTAACCTCCAATAAGGATGGAGTATGGAGATGTAGATGTCAGAAATCATATATCTATGTGAGTAAAACGACTCCTTTAAATAGATATCCTTGTGCATATATATGAAAACACGAACCTAAACATGTGATATAGAAGGTGGGGGTGAGTAAATCCATATCAACAAAAATGCCTAAAATATAACCACAAGCTTATTAATAATACACATATATCTAATGAACTCCGCGTACAATACTTATTGTGGATAACCATGACATATCTCGTTGGAAACCTTCTAGCTTTCGATGTCCTCCAAATAATCTCCCCATGGAAAATATTATATTCCTTCTCCAAGTCTATCAACCACCTTAATTAGTATATTTTCTACTAAGGAGCCTGAGATAGCCCGTGTTACCCATCAAATTTTTAGGCGTATTGGAAAATTTTTGAATTTCTTTCGGTGTAGTGTAATTTTTTCGGCATGCTACCCCAAAAATTTAGGTGTGCTACTCCTGACATTTCGTTCTGGCTTCGCCACTAATGACGAACTAGATATATATTTTGTATTTTCTTCTAAGGAGACCGGGGTAGCCCGTGCTACCAATCTAAATTTTTAAGTATAGTGGAAAATTTTTGAATTTTTTTCGGTGTAGTGTAAGTTTTCCGTCATGCTACCATAAAATTTAGGTGTGCTACTGCCAACATTTTGTTCTGACTTCACCACTGATGATGTACTAAATAGATATTTTATTAGAACCGTTAAATATACAACCATCACATACACTTTTTTTTTCAGGTTACAAAGATAGAGAAGACTTATTTTTAACGACAAGTTGACATTAACCTAGGATTGATTTTTTGGTAGTAGAAATAATAGCGTTATACATGTTTTTTAAAAATCTTCTTGCATTTTATATTAAAAAATTCCTTGAAATTCTTCTATGTTGGAGAGTTATTTTTCAACTCCTTTTCGTATCTAATAGCCTCTCTCTCCCGGCCCATATCATTCTTTTCCAATTCATCTCTTTCTATTTCATTACTAATCATCTTTCAAGTATTATAATTGTGATCTATGAGTTGGTCTTGATGTGGATCTATTCAGTACTAGTTCTCTAACAAGTACCTATGAAACTTGGTTCCAACCACTTGCCTACTTTCATCTAGCGAGAGTCAACCAATCCAATTGATATTAGTCTTACTTCATACTTTCCCCCACAATTATAGCCGACTATGAACTTTTATAATAATAAAATTATTCATGGATTAACCATGTTAGTATAGAACACAACAAGTATTTATATTATGATCATATCCTAGTATATCAAAACATTATATAATAGTTGTTATAATGTTCAAATATCCAAATACTAAATCCAAATCAAAATCCCATTTTATAATAATAACGACTTACAGCTGAAGTGTGACCATTCATATTTAGCTCAAAAGAAGGACTTTATTAATGGGTTCGACTAAACTTAATTTGTGTAAATTCGGCGAATACTATCATCTCCATATTTGAGTTTACTCTACGTATAGTTAAATATCTCGGAGAATATGATTGGTGTTCTGTCATGACATAAAGTCTCTTAGCTTGATTAAATATACTCTCGAAGTCACAAAGATTTCTATGTGATTCGTGAATGGCAGAAATCACATCTTGTGATTCCTAAGTCTCATGATTAAGTATGTCTCATTCATACAATATTAGGAATGCCACTATGCTCCCACTAGTTCTTAGTAAACATACATGTTCTATTTATGTTGATATAAAATCATACCTTGTGGTTTTATATTGAAATGATGATTGCAACCTTGAGATGTTTGCTTTATATCCCCAAGTGGATCTCAAGCTTTAGACATTTTGTTAGGATAATCATGGATTAAGAAAACCTCCACGCTAATCGATATAGATATCTTCAAGTAGATGTCTATTAAGAAAAGCAGTCTTTCTTGAAATCTATTTGCTATATCTCATGTTAAGAATATGAATTTATAGTAAATAATATCCTTGTTAATCTAATCATAGCTACATGTGAAAAAGGTTTGATCATAGTCAAAGTGATGAGTATGATGAGGACCATAGTTAATGACAAGAGTATGAGTAGATCCTTTTATGACAAGATTTTCTAAATATGTATAGATGTCCATGTATATGTATTCTTTCTAGAAGAATCACTTACTTCTTCTAGCCTTGCAATAGGGAAAAAGTTCAATCAAGTCCATACTTGATTAATATACATGGATTACATCTCATGTTCATAACTCTAAGTCATTTATTAGATTCGAGATATGATATAGCATTTTTGTAGTTGATGAATTTTCCAGAGCCCATCAAGAAGAGCTCATCAATGAGAGATTCCACATTTTTCAATTCATAAATGATTTCTACCATTAATGCGAACAATTTGTGTTTATGAATAGCAATTATTCAAGTTTAACAATCCCTTGTTAAAACTAGTGTCAACTGTTACTATTGGATTAAGGTGTCTAAGGTCCTAACTAAATTGGTATAATGTCCATGAGTAAAAGTAAAGTCCTTTTTGGGTTTCCCTAAGAACCAAGAAATTGTTTAGATTGATTTTTGAGATAGGTAAATGTTTTATTAATATACTATATGACTAATATATTAATTGGAAATAGTTATAATTAGTTTAGAATTAATCAGAGTTAATTTGGAATTAATTCTAGGTTAATTAGAATTAATTAAAGCTTGAAGGACTATAGTTGTCATTGTTCAAAAGTTGAGCAGAGGACAGGTTCTAGAACCCTCTTGTGTGGGATGGTTTAGAGGCTCCTTTGGAGTCTTTTGGAAGCCTTCGTAAAGATAATTAAGGAGCTAGATAATTACCTTATTTGAAATAATATTATTTTATGTTCAAATTAGGGTTTCTAGGTGTTTCTTAATCAACTATAAACAGAGCCTTATGGCTTGGAATTTTCGGTGAAGGCCAATGCAATCAGATATACCATAGCCGAAAATTACCTACCTCTCCCCTCTCCTAAATCTTCTAGTGTTCTTATGTTGTATGTGTGAACCATTAGAGGCATGCACACAACTGAAGCTAGTTTTCAAGAGACTATTGGATTGATCAAAGGGTTTGTTTACAATAACAAATAAGAGGTATGTTACTATCATTGTGAATTTCGATTTCAATTAGGGTTTAGAATTTTGTTGTTCAGTAGGATGATGCTTCAATAGAGTTATGACATACATCCAATTAGGTTGCATGTACCCTTAAGAGTTTAAGGTATTCTCCACATTATTACATATAAAACCCATCAGTGGTATCAGAGCATTAGGTTTTCTAACAATTTAATGTGCATAAATTGAACTTGTACAAATGAAGGAAAAAATAATCGTCATTTTTTTCGTCACCACGTCGTGGGCTCTTCTGCCACGCCGATGCCTATATCTGATATGCATAGTTTCTTCTTCTTCCACGACGTGGAGCTTATTTGCCACGATGTTGGGCACCTCCTATTTAGTGAAAATTTTTAGATAATTATGATTTTGATTAGGATAATTACATTTATAGATATTTTTTTCATTAGATAAAATGTGAATATTTAAAATTGGTAATCTGATATCCTAATATCTAGAATCTTTGAATTATTCTTATGATTTAATTAAATTTAATTATTTGATTAATTAAAAAGATTAATTTTGAAATCATTAATATAAATTTATGAACTTTATTTTAAATGTTTAAAATACACTCTTATACTTATAGATATTAAAAGTTTAATACTATATGTATAACATGATTCAGTTGAATCGCTAGTATTTCTCATTCACGAAGCCATTCTATAAAGATGGTATAAGGAAGCGGCTTATAAAATGGTCGTTGAATGCGTGTCTATTCTCACCCACCGCTCTCCTGTGTGGCGGAGGTTCGTTAACAGAACAGGTTCAATAGGACATAACCTCATTAAAATTATAATGTTATAAAGTAATAAAACCTTTATAAAATTTCTCACTCTAATTACTTTAAGGAAAAATGTGAAAGTCTATGGTAATCCATGAAAACGCACATCAAACTTTATGAGTCGTCAGTGGAGCGTATGTGGTTAACCAACACACTAATTAAGGACTATAAAGTTGAAATGATGACACAACTCAAAAAATTATCATTAATTAATGGAGAATGAGTGGTTTACCGACACATTAATTTGAGTTGATAAAAGACATTGAGGTTGTCAAGTGGGTTTGCATGGTTATTCACATCTTATTTATAATCCTCGGCATCCCAGTCACAAATTAAAGAGCATAATCGAGATTAAACATGCCATTGATAAGATTCAGTGAATCTCAAATAATCTAGGAATTTCATATAGACTGAAATTGGTAAAATGCATTACCTACCTTAAATGAATTCATGATTAGATTACAACATCCCCTTTCTTAATGTCGAATTGCATTATTGGATTCTAGTCTTGAATATTAATTTGGGTTAAAATATGAATGATTGAATCAACTAACTAAAATCTTGTATTTATTTAACATAAATGTCTTCAAGTGGTGAACTTCCTCCTCCTCCTCCTACTCCTCCTTTAAGCCACAACTTCACTCTGCTCTCGATCCTTGCTAAGGACAAGCTTGTCGGTCCAAACTACATGTACTGGATGAGAAATCTAAAGATGATGCTTCGCTACGAGAACACATATTATGTTCTTACTACTCCAATTGTAGAAATCAACAAAGAAATTGCCACTCCTGAGGAGATTGCTGGCTATGATCAGCACGTGGATGATGCCACAAAGGTCTCTTGCATTATGATTGCAACTATGCCACCTGAGCTCTGAAAGACTTATGAGGATTACTGGCCATATAAACTTAACACAACCTTGTCTCAAATGGTCCACAAGAAAGCAAGACAAGAGTGTTATGAAGTGGTCAAGTCCCTAATGGCGTGCAAACTAAAAGAAAGGGAATCTGTTGTAACATCCTATTCCGAATCGATTCCTAGTCCGAGGCTGTGGCCCGGAGATCGGTCATCATCAGGATTAGGGCTTTTGAAAAGGTAGGATCTAGGCCCATTTGGGTGCGGGTGATGTATTAGAAGTGATCCGGGTGTTCGGTTCGTGTTTTGGATCAAAGGGTATTCCGGTAATTTGTCAGCGCAAGTCTTCTGGGAAGAGGATTTTTGGTTCGGGACGTTTTATGGCAGGCAAGAATTTATAATATCATTAAGCGTCTCGATATCTTTCTATGGATATATGAATGGGCGGAATCGGAGTTGTATCGGGTGAGTTATAGCCTTCGGAAGAATTGGAGTTTTGGAAAAAGCCCTAGTACGCGGGGCGTACCAAGATGGTACGCAAGGCGTACCGAAGGAAGAGGAGCTACGCGAGGCATAGCTGGGAGAACGTGAAGCGTATAAGCGAAGATCAGATCGGGGTGCGTGGCCTCGTACGCTGGGCGTACGAGAAGGTACGCTGAGCGTACGAGGGTCAGACTGAAAATCCTAAAATTTGGACTTGGCACCTATAAAAGCATCCTTATCTCATTTGATCCTTACCCTAATCAGCCTCTTTCACCTTCAACGTCTCTGGAAAACCCTAATACCATTAGAAAGGGTATTTTGAGCTTAAAGAGTGTACTTGAAGCCATTTTGGAGTTCATTCAAGAAGAGGAAGGTGCTGTTTGTTTTTGAAAAAAACCTCTTCAAACCTCTTATTGCTGTGCGGCGCAGCACACGCGCAACACTTTTCATCTTGCAACTGTTTGTTTTTTAGAAGTCTTCGGAGTCAAAAACCTCTGCGCGTGCTCTGTTTGGCGCAGCACTTGTACTGCCTCTTCCAACCTCTTCCAACCTCTTATTCTTCTTCTTTTCTTGCTGTAATTTTGATTATATGTTGTTGAAATTTTATTTCACCTTTTTTTTCGTTTTTTTTTGTTTATTCTTGTTGAATTTTTTTTTTCGTTTTTTTATATTCAATAATGATAATTATTAATGAAATATCATTATTTTTTACTAAAATATCTTTATTTTTTGTTGAAATATCATTATTTTTTACTGAAATATCATTAATTCTTGCCGAAATGTTATACATTATTAAATTTTACGTATTAAAAAACTATTTTCGGTTTAAAAAATTAGTTTATTTTAATTTTTTAATATCTGCAGCAGTATGCAGATGTTAAAAAAACAAACACGCTTCTTATTACACTCTGCAGCCGTTTGGTCCACCTCTTCTACTACAGAGGGTTGCAGAGGTGGTCTGTAGACTTCATGAATTTTTGCTTCAGAAAATCAAACAGCACCGAAGTTGTCAAGCAAGCTTGGGTTGGCTTTGGGATTCAAGAATCTGCATCTAGTTCATCTTTAAGAGCTTCTGGAGGTATAAAGCTTTGATCTTTCCATCTTATGTGTTAGATCTAGTTAGGGTTTTCTAGTTTTGTTCCTTTTGTTGGTTTTGGGTCTCCTCTTGTGAGTTGAGCAACTCCAGAGGCTGGAAATATTAGATCTGAGGTCCCTTGGTCCCTTTACAACATAAAAATGAAGTCTTGGTGAGTGTTTTGATCTCATGCATGGATTAAGACCCTTGGAATGGTCTTAATGGGAGTGTTGGGAGCATATGAGACATGCAAACGCATAAAGTTGCCAACTTTATGCCCTAGGTCGTCTTAATAAGCTTAGATATGACTTTTGGACGTAAGGAAATTGAGTATTAAGCACTTAATGGAGAAAGTGCTTAACCTGTTACTACGTTGGGCGTAGGCTAGAGTACGCAACGCGTACAGCCCGAGGACCGAGTACGCTACGCGTACCAGGGTGGTACACAGGGCGTACACTCAGCAGATGAGCTTAGTTTTGATTTGGGCCTTTAAGCTTTTGGGCCTCAATTAGCCATTGGGCCTGGTCACGTTTTGGAGTTGGTGGACCAGTTTTTCTGTTTGGACCATGGATGATATGGTTGGGTCTATTGGGCCTTGTGGCCCAATAAAGAATTGGACCTTGCATTTATGGGCTTTGGTTTGGGCCAATTCTTGGACTAGGTTGTTGTCACACCCCAAACCGGATGGCGGAAACGTTCGGGGGTGGATAACGTCATGTATAGTATCACAACCATTGCATTACAGTAATCAAAGTAAACATAACCATTACATTGAATATATATATATAAAAGGGTAATTACATCTGTTTAATTCTTGACTTTATACATTAAAAGTATAATCAAAAGAAAAAGATGTGGCTCTATACGCTTCGTCTTCTCAAAAACTCCAAGAGGTACCTGTCTACTGATTTCCTGAGAATACAAGCAGTTTTGAAAGTGTATCAGCATAAAGCTAGTGAGTTCATAAGCGATGTTTTTGTAATGAAAACTTGTTGATGACTCTGTATAAATGTTTGAACGTTCCCAAGAAAATCCAATATTTTCTAACATGTATATTTGGTTACTGAATCTCATTGAATGTGTTGTGTATTGTTTGATTGAATAAGAAACCTCTGTTAGCATGAAAAACCTTGATTTTCACTAGTATGTATAGTACGTTCGGAAAGTTCTGAAAACTGTAATATATATAGTAGTTCTATTACTTTATAATAAAACTAATTAAAGTTATTACCATTCATACATTAATCGTATATTCTTAGTACCAAATTTATGAGTTGTTATAACCATACTTGACCATTGAATTGCCTGAACGACGTTCTTCAGGCGTCGGAATCGAAATGAGTTTGTCACCCAGGCCTGCCGGCCTAACTGTAGCTAACAGTTATGGTGCGAGATTGTCAATCCCGTATAGATCTATACACAAACTCACGTTCTCCCTCCAGGAGACTCTGGTTATAATCTCAGGGCTTTTGTTAGTACTTAGATAAGTACACGAAGAATGCTCACTCATAAAATGCTATACTAACAATTACATGTAGAATAAAATGAATCCATTGAATTTAACTTGTTGTCTATATATCTCATCAACTACACATTATATAGTTATGATGTCTGGTTGCATGGAATCTATGGTTTGTACATTGAAATGTTAATTGTTCCATAAAGTATACCTATTATAGTTTATATGTTCATTCGTGCATTCAATTCATGTTTTACATTGAAAATTCTGTGATTATGATGGAAAAACTCCCCTTACGCTCAGCATAGTACAAAAAGGGATAAAATATGTATATGTTTTATGAAAGTATAGAAAACTGTATGATTATAACAATTGCATCAGTTTTAAGTTTATTGAAATCCTTTTGTATAAGTTTCACAAAATCATTTATGTTTGGCTTGTATTCCCCCCTGAAAATGTTAAAAAAACAGTAAAGACATAGGGGTATGAACTCACCTTAGATGTGTAATTCGATTGAAAGTTCGCGTAAGGATGAGAAGTTCTACGAATGACTTCTCGAGACACAAACGAGTCCTAAATGACATATAATGGCATTTACAGGCATGTAATTAGTGTTTTGAACAACTAACATGCAAGTAAACACCCTTAGGGAATAGGAAACACTTGCTAGGAAGGGGTACAATCACATGTGATTGACGGAAAGGGGTTCACGGCCATACAAGAGAGTGTACGGCCAGGGTTCACGGCTAATGTGTGTGTACGGCCCATGAGTCTACGGCCGTACACCCATGGAAGAAACATGCAAAAATGGTGATTTGATCCATGGGGAAGCTAAACATGAAGGTGGGCAAAATACTCGATTTGGACCCTTTTTAGGTGTGTACGATCAACCTATGAAGGGTTTACGGCCGTACACCCTTCAAGATCATGAAGGTGAGGTCAAAATGTGAAGAATCGAGGCTTAGATCCAGGGGTCTTTCAAGTATAACAAGTTTAAGGTTGGAATACTTACGTTTTTGGAGCCTTGGGGTGTTCACGACCGATGATAGTTGAGAGAGAATGGGAGTGATCATGATTGGGAGGAGGAGAAAATGAGAAAGGAATGAGCACCATATATATATATATATATATATATATATATATATATATATATATATATATATATATATATATATATATATATATATATATATATATATATATAGAAGGTGGTGTACGGCCGTAGACCCTGTGTACGGCCGTACACACCTTGTGAGTGGTTTTCCGGACTTCACCAATCTTTCCATCCTCGAGAAAACACATTCTAACGCCCATTCGTACATTACACTAAGGTTAGAAGCTCTCAAAGGGTCCTTTAATATGGCTAAAAGGTGGTCGCAACAAGTTGGATATTGGATTAAATTGATTGACTTTACAATGCTAAATTTTTAGGTTGTCACATCACCCCCCGTTAGAGAGAATTTCGTCCCGAAATTCAAGCATAGAATACAAATCATGGAATTGGAAAAAGATGAGGGTACTTCTGTTTCATTGAATCTTCGCGCTCCCAAGTGAATTCAGGTCCCCGCTTGGCATTCCAACGAACCTTCACTATCGGGATACAGATTTGTTTCGTTCGTTTGACTTCTCGATCCATGATTTCTACAGGTTCTTCCACGAAGTGTAAGCTCTTGTCTAATTCGATCTCTTCGAGAGGTATCACAAGTGTCTCATCGGACAGACACTTCTTTAGGTTTAACACGTGGAAGACAGGATGTACGTTGCTAAGTTCTCGGGGTAGGCGGAGTTTGTATGCTACGGGACCAATCCGAGCGAGGATCTCGAATGGTCCAATGTATATCGGATTCAGCTTTCCAAGCTTTCCGAAGCGTATCATGCCTTTCCAGGATGAGACCTTCAACAGAACACGGTCACCAACCTGGAACTCCAAGGGTTTTCATCTCCTATCAGCGTAGCTCTTTTGTCTATCTCTTGAAGCCTTTAGTCGTTCCCGGATTTGTACGATCTTTTCAGTAGTCTCCCGGATGATTTATGGGTCTGTGAGAGTGTTATCGGGGACTTGACCTTTGACTAGCTGCGTGTCACCCACCTCCGCCTAACACAGAGGGGATCTGCACTTACGGCCATAGAGGGCTTCGAACGGTGTAGCCTTGATGCTAGTATGGTAGTTGTTGTTGTAAGAAAATTTGACCAAGGGAAAATGAGTATCCCACGATATGCCAAAGTCGATGACGCAAGCTCTCAACATATCATCCAATGTTTGAATGGTTCTCTCACTCTGCCCATCTGTCTGTGGATGGTAAGCTGTGCTCATATCCAGCTTAGTTCCGAGAGCCTTCTGTAGTGACTGCCAGAATCTCGAGGTAAACCTGCTATCTCGATCGGAGATAATGGATACAGGCACACCATGAAGGGGGATTATCTCTCGAATGTAGATTTGTGTCAGTCTTTCCATCTTGAAGTTTTCTTTGATTGACAGAAGTGGACGGATTTACTCAGTCGATTGACAATTACCCAGATGGCGTCGTGCCCACTCGGAGATTTGGGTAACTTAGTGATAAAATCCATTGTAATCCTTTCCCATTTTCACTCAGGTATTTCTGGCTGTTGAAATAGTCTTGAGGGCTTTTGATATTCTACCTTCACCTTGGCGCAAGTCAGGCACTTGCCCACGAAGGTAGCGATCTCTGCTTTCATGTTCGGCCACCAATAGAGCTGCTTGAGATCCAGATACATCTTATCTGATCCTGGGTGAACGGAGTATCTAGTCTTGCAAGCTTCGTTCATGACAACCTCCCTGTAACCGCCGTACTTCGGGGTCCAGATCCGGTTCATGAAATAGTAAAACTCCGTCTCCCTTGACTTATAAGTTCTTTTCCATTCCTCTCAAGGCTTCATCCGACATGTTCTCCGGTTTTAAGGCTTCCAGCTGAGCCTCTCTGATTTGATCGGATAAGTAGGAATGGATGGTCATTGTCAGTGCCTGCACTCTACGACCTGAATACTCTTTCCGGCTAAGGGCATCCGCTACCACATTGGCCTTGCCGGGATGATAGCGTATTTCACACTCATAATCACTGAGTAGCTCTACCCATCGTTGTTGCCTCATGTTCAACTCTTTCTGATCGAATATATGCTGTAGGCTCTTATGGTCGGTGAAGACAGTGCACTTGGTTCCGTAGAGATAATGTCTCCAAATGTTTAAGGCAAAGATCACTACTCCCAACTCTAGATCGTGAGTTGTGTAATTGCCTTTGTGTGTTTTTAGCTGCCTCGAGGCATAGGCAATAACATTTCCTCGCTGCATGAGCACACAGCCTAGGCCCTGATTGGATGCATCACAGTAGACAACGAAGTCCTCCGTCCCTTCAGGCAGAGACAAGATAGGTGCGCTGCATAGGGCCTGCTTCAATGTTCGAAATGCAGTTTCTTGCTTTTCTCCCCAACTAAAGGTTACACCTTTCTGTGTCAGGGTGGTTAGAGGCTTAGCAATTCTGGAGAAACTCTGGATAAATCTACGATAGTAGCCAGCAAGACCCAAGAATTGACGGATTTATGTGGGCGTCTTCGGTGCTGACCAATTCTCGATCGCTTTGATCTTGGAAGGGTCCATGTGTATGCCTTCCTCGCTAACCACGTGACCAAGGAATGTTACTTTTCTGATCCAGAATTCACACTTAGAGAATTTTGCATAGAGCTTCTCCGCCCTTAATGTTTCTAGCACTAGTCTCAAGTGCTGTCTATGATCATCCTCGCTCTGAGAATAGACAAGTATATCGTCAATGAACACGATTACGAACTTGTCTAGGAAAGGGTGGCACACCCGATTGATCAGGTCCATGAATACCGCCGATGCGTTGGTTAGGCCAAAGGGCATTACTACAAACTCGTAGTGTCCATAACGAGTTCGGAATGTTGTCTTGGGCACATCATTCTCGTGAACTCGTAACTGATGGTACCCTAATCATAGGTCTATCTTCGAGAAATAACTGGCTCCCTGAAGTTGGTCGAAGAGGTCGTCGATTCTGGGTAAGGGATAACGGTTCTTGATGGTGAGCTTGTTCAGTTCTCGATAATCGATGCACATCCGAAAGGATCCATCTTTCTTTTTCATGAATAAGATCGGGGCTCCCCAGGTAGAGGAACTCGGTCTTATGAATCCTTTGCTGAGCAGCTCATTGAGCTGGCTGGATAACTCTTGCATTTTTGTCGGCGCCAGACGGTATGGGGATTTAGCCACATGAGTAGCTCCGGGGATTAAGTCGATACGGAACTCGACTTGACGCTCGGGAGGGATTCCTGGAAGATCTTCGGGGAAGACCTCAGGAAAGTTGCAGACTTCGGGGATGCTCTCGAGGTCTTTAACTTTTTTCTTTTCGTCAACAACGTGAGCTAGAAATTCATGGCATTCCTTTCGCAGATGTTTCTGGGCTTGGATGCATGAAATGATACGAAGGTTTGAGCTGAGTTTATCGCCGTAAAGTACGAGAGTTTCGCCAGAGAGAAGATTGAGACATATGTCTTTTTCATAACAAAGTATATTGACATGATTGCGGCTCAGCCAATTCATACCAATAATGACATCAAAGCTTTTTATGGAAACTGGCATAAGATCGATTAGGAAGGAATGATCGTTTAAGGTAAGGGTACAGCCTACGAATATGTCGTTTGTGCTCTCTTTCTTTCCGTTAGCCATCTCGACGGTAAATGTTTCAGTTAAAGGTTGGGATTTACATTTGAGTAGATGTTTAAATGCATGACTAACAAAACTCCTCTCTGCACCAGAGTCGAAAAGAATGCATGCATAAGAGTTGTCGAGGAGGAACGTACCCGTAACAACTGTGGGATCAGCAACGGCCTCCTCCTGGCCCATCGCCAACACCTTCCCTGTGTTACCGCTTGTTGTTGCCTTGGGGCAATTTCTTTTGAAGTGCCCAACCTCCCCACATCCATAACAGGCTTGACCCACACCTGCTTCAGTAGCCTGGTTGGTTGGTTGAGCTAGTGCCTTGTAGAATCGCGTTGTATGCCCCTTTCTGCCATATTTGTAGCATTGCATTTCTCTACAAACTCTAAAATGATGGTAGTTGCATTTGTTGCACAAAGGTAGGTTTCCAGCATAGCGGCTAGGAGTTGTTGGAGTAGTGGGAACTGTAGCAGGAGTAGTAGCAGCGTGGACTGCCACTGTTTGTTGTTTCTTGTAGGGCTCCTACGAAGACTGGCCCTTACGCTTGTTCCAAAATTTCTTCTTCCCACCACTCTCCTTTGGTGGTTCGGGAGTGGCTGTTACTTCATCCAGATCAGCCCCGTTATCTATAAGAGTCTGCGCCAGGCACTTGACGCTGTAAAAAATGGTAGGCTTGCCAGCCAGGACATTTCTTTGAGTTGGGGGCGTCAATCCCCAAATGTATCTCTAAATTTTCTTGCTTTCCGGGGTGACCATTCCCGGACAGAGGAGAGCCAGATCACAAAATCTAGTTGTGTAGGCAGAAATGCCGGAACCCTTCATCTTCAGGTTCCAGAGCTCGTGCTCTAATTTTTGCATTTCTCCCCTTGGGCAGTATTCAGCCAGCATGAGTTCTTTTAAGCTTTCCCAAACCATGGCATTTGCTATCGGCAGGGTTAAGGATTTGACTCGACCATTCCACCAGGTCAATGCTCTGTCGGTGAAGGTGCATGCGACAAACTTCACCTTGTTGGCTTTGGAACAGGCACAAATCTCGAAGATGGATTCGATCTTCTCGAACCATCAATTTAGGGCAATAACTCCTCCATTGCCGTCGAAGGACTTGGGTTTCGTGTTCATGAAATCCTTATAGGAACACTCCTTTTGATGTCCCTGATCACCGAGGTTCTGGGGATGAGTACCACCTCCGAATCCACTAGCCCCACCAGAGTTTATTTGTGCCATTGCTGCAGTCACGACGGCTGTAACTGCTGCCTGGAACATGGCAGGATCGAACTGAGAAGGTGGTGGTGGCGGAGGGTCGTTGTTCTTCCTACAGGGTCTCTTTCTGGGAGGCATCTTCTTCTAGAAATAATCAGGAAGAGGAGGATGGTAAGTCCCCTAGATTTTAAATCAAGAGAGATGACAGAGGATATATCTCATCCTGATAAATAGAGTGTTCTACTGAACGATACACAGAGAAAGGTTACTAATGCAAGTAAACTATCGCTTAGAAGGAAGTGAGTAGCCACACTTGGAATGAATCTCTATACTGTATTCGGCTCTAGCTAAAATACTCCTATAGTATTTTAAGTTGTATGCTCTGTTTTATCGATATCTTGATATATATAGCTTGGTAAGTTTTAGGCTTGCTGCAACACCACAGTCACTCCCAGAAACTTGTTGGTCATGTCTCGAATAAATATAGTTGATCAGGCTATATTGATCCCAAACATGATTACATAACTATCCAGATTTAACCGCAGCGTCCAACATCCAAATACTTTTGTTTTGTTCTACTTATGACACTGTCTCTGGTACATATGGATACTTGTATACTTTTTATAAAATACTTATATTTTAAAAGTATACTTTTAGTTCAGAGCACTTCGGCCCCTTAGTGTTTATAGTTGTATACCATGTAAGGTTCGTGATACTTAGTTCACTATAAACAATTGCTCTGATACCAATCTGTCACACCCCCAAACCGGAACGACGGAAACGTTCGGAGGTGGATGATGTCATGTATAGTATCATAACCATTGCATTACAGTAATCAAAGTAAACATAACCATTACATTGAATATATATATAAAAGGGTAATTACATCTGTTTAATTCTTGACTTTATACATTAAAAGTATAATCAAAAGAAAAAGATGTGGCTCTATACGCTTCATCTTCTCAAAAACTCCAAGAGGTACCTGTCTACTGATTTCCTGAGAATACAAGCAGTTTTGAAAGAGTGTCAGCATAAAGCTAGTGAGTTCATAAGCGATGTTTTTGTAATGAAAACTTGTTGATGACTCTGTACAAATGTTTGAACGTTCCTAAGAAAATCCAATATTTTCTAACACGTATATTTGGTTACTGAATCTCATTGAATGTGTTGTGTATTGTTTGATTGAATAAGAAACCTCTGGTAGCATGAAAAACCTTGATTTTCCCTAGTATGTATAGTACGTTCGGAAAGTTCTGAAAACTGTAATATGTATAGTAATTCTATTACTTTATAATAAAACTAATTAAAGTTATTACCATTCATACATTAATTGTATATTCTTAGTACCAAATTTATGAGTTGTTATAACCATACTTGACCATTGAATTGCCTGAACGACGTTCTTCAGGCGTCGGAATCGAAATGAGTTTGTCACCCAGGCCTACCGGCCTAACTGTAGCTAACAGTTATGGTGCGGGATTCTCAATCCCGTATAGATCTATACACAAACTCACGTTCTCCCTCCAGGAGACTCTGGTTATAATCTCAGGGCTTTTGTTAGTACTTAAATAAGTACGTGAAGAATGCTCACTCATAAAATGCTATACTAACGATTACATGTAGAATAAAATGAATCCATTGAATTTAACTTGTTGCCTACATATCTCATCAACTACACATTATATAGTTATGATGTCTGGTTGCATGGAATCTATGGTTTGTACATTGAAATGTTAATTGTTCCATAAACTATACCTATTATAGTTTATATGTTCATTCATGCATTCAATTCATGTTTTACATTGAAAATTCTGTGATTATGATGGAAAAACTCCCCTTATGCTCAGCATAGTACAAAAAGGGATAAAATATCTATATGTTTTATGAAAGTATAGAAAACTGCATGATTGTATCAATTGCATCCGTTTTAAGTTTATTGAAATCCTTTTGTATAAGTTTCACAAAATCATTTATGTTTGGCTTGTATCCCCCTGAAAACGTTAAAAAAACAGTAAAGACATAGGGGTATGAACTCACCTTAGATGGATAATTCGATTGAAAGTTCGCGTAAGGATGAGAAGTTCCACGAATGACTTCTCGAGACACAAACGATTCATAAATGACATATAATGGCATTTACAGGCATGTAATTAGTGTTTTGAACAACTAACATGCAAGGAAACACACTTAGGGAGTAGGAAACACTTGCTAGGAAGTGGTACAATCACATGTGATTGACTGAAAGGGGTTCACGGCCATACATGAGAGTGTACGACCAGGGTTCACGACTAATGTGTGTGTACGGCCCATGAGTGTACGGCCAATGAGTGTACGACCGTACACCCATGGAAGAGACATGCAAAAATGGTGATTTGATCCATGGGGAAGCTAGTTGGTCTAATGTTCAATATGAAGGTGGGCAAAATACTCGATTTGGACCCTTTTTGGGTGTGTACGGCCAACCTATGAAGGGTTTACGGTCGTACACTCTTCAAGATCATGAAGGTGAGGCCAAAATGTGAAGAATCGAGGCTTAGATCCAGGGGTCTTTCAAGTATAACAAGTTTAAGGTTGGAATACTTATGTTTTTGGAGCCTTGGGGTGTTCACGGCCGATGATGGTTGAGAGAGAATGGGAGTGATCATGATTGGGAGGAGGAGAAAATGAGAAAGGAATGAGCACCATATATATATATATATATATATATATATATATATATATATATATATATATATATATATATATATATATAGAAGGCGGTGAACGGCCGTAGACCCTGTGTACGGCCGTACACACCTTGTGAGTGGTTTTCCGGACTTCGCTAATCTTTCCATCCTCGAGAAAACACACTCTAACGCCCATTCGTACATTACACTAAGGTTAGAAGCTCTCAAGGGGTCCTTTAATATGGCTAAAAGGTGGTCGCAACAAGTTGGACCTTGGATTAAATTGATTGACTTTACAATGCTAAATTTTTGGGTTGTCACAGTTGTTGTGGGCCTTCATGGGCCAATTGGAAAATTGGGCCATTGATGGATTATGGACATTATAGCATTGGGCTTTTGTTTTGGGTTTGGGCCATAGTTTTGGATCATACTGGGTCAGGGGTAGAATGGTCATTTTACCCCATGCATGGATTAAGGATTATTGTATGGGACCCAATTGCTAATTGGGTATATTGATTGGTATTGATAGCTCAAGAAGGGGACAGAGCAGCAGCTAAGGATTTCACTCAGGGAGCTTCTTCATTCGAGGTGAGTCTTCTCACCATACCAATGGGTCTAAGGCACCAAGGCCGACCCATCTTATGATAGTTGGTATACTTGCTGTGTAGAGGTGTGTGGCATTGCTATGCATTGATATGTGGTAGAGATAACCTTCAGGGCTAGCGGTAGAGATAGCCTTCAGGGCTAAATGTAGAGATAGAAAGTATGGCTAAGGGTAGAGATAATCTTTGTGGCTAATGGTAGAGATAGCTTTATAGCTAATTGATATGTGATATGTGGTAGAGATAGCTTTATAGCTAATTGATATGTGATATGTGGTAGAGGTAGCTTTTATAGCTAATATGATATGTGTTATGTGTATTGTGTGTGGGGTATGCTCTGGGGGACTCACTAAGCTTTGTGCTTATAGTTTACAGTTTTGGTTTAAGGTATCATCGGTTTGGAAAAGAAGAGGTCGGATTGATCGCAGTGCACACACCTATGATTTTCACAATGAATGATTTTGGGATGAACTCTGATAAATGACTTACTTAACGATGATTTGAAATGTTTGAAATAAATGGTATCAATGTTTTAGCTATATTAAAAATGAAACTTTTTACCCTGGATTTTTGGGTTGTTACATCTGTGTACACTCATGTGTAGAAAATGCAGAAACATGTAGAAAGATTGGAAAAGATTAATGTGAACTTTGATAAGGACCTTTCCATTGAAATGGTCCTCAACTCTCTGCCCATTAGTTATGATCAGTTCATAGTGACCTATCATTTGAACAATACAGAGACCGTATTGATTGAGTTTGACAATCTATTGCAAATGGCTGAAGAAGGAATGAAGAAGTCTCATTCCAAAAGTTCTGTAAGTGCCCTTGTCATGGCTATCCAACAAAGCAAAGGAAATAAGAGAAAGGCCCCTACCCCATCCAAATGGAAAGGGAAGGTCCATCATAGAGAGCCCAATGGAAAAAAATCAAAGCCTAACTTCGACGCCCATCCTGTTGCTGATCCAAAGGAATCTGTATGCTTTCATTGTGGCCAAAAGGGCCATTGTAGAAGAAGCTACCCCAAGTACTTGCAAGAAGTGAAAGATGCTAAGGCCAAAGCGGTTGCATCTTCTTCTTGTACGTATTCTATTCAAGTCAATAATATTAATATTTCAAATTATTGGGTTCTTGATACAGAATGTGGTTTCCACATTTGTTCTAATACAAAAAGACTAAAGGAAAGTGAATAGGTCGAGCATGGGAAGCTAAACTTAATCATGGGGAACAAACGAAGATCGGATGTTACCAATATTGAGACTTATGAGCTTATGTTTGATAGTATTAAGGTTGATTTGGATAATTGTTACTACTTGCCAGAAATGGCTTGAAACATTATTTCTTTTCATGATTTATTTAGAAAAGGATATCGTTATGGTTTTGATAATAATGATGGTAATATTTTAGTTTATTTTAATGGTGCATTTATTTTCAAAGCTTATCCTTGTGATGGTGTGTATGAAACTATTGTTTGTGTGAATGAATTATGCAATAATTTATATAATCTTGGTTCTTCTAATAGTTTAGACAAGTCATGCCTATGGCATTGTCGTATTGGGCACAACAACAAGAAATGCATTGCCCAACTCCAGAAGGATGAAGTGTTGGAATCGTTTGACCTAGCAGCAAACGATGAATGCAAGTATTATTTGTTGGGAAAGATGAATAAATCACCTTTCACTAGCACATGTGAAAGAGGTGAATTTTTTTGGCCCTAATCCATATGGATGTGTGTGGACCATTCAGATCTGCCACAAAGGATGCAAATCGCTACTATGTTACATTTACTGATGATTATAGTAGGTATTGTTATATTTACTTTATCAAACATAAATTAGAAACTTTTGAAAGGTTCAAAGAGTTTAAGAACGAAGTAGATAACCAATTAGTAAAAAAGATAAAGATGCTAAGATCTGATGGAGGTGGTGAGTATCTTAGTATCAAGTTTAACGACTATCTGAAAGAATGTGGAATTGTATCACAATTAACACCTCTTAGGACACCACAACTAAATGGTGTAGCTGAGAGGCATAATCAGGCCTTACTTGATATGGTTCGTTCCATGATGAGTCGAGCTTCGCTTCCAATATCATTCTGGGGGTATGCCTTAGAAACAACTGCACATATCCTCAATCTTGTTCCAACTAAGAAAGTTGCCAAGACACCTCATGAAATGTGGAAAGGGACACCTCCCTTACTCGCGCATATCAAGGTCTGGGGTTGTGAGGTTCTCGTCAGGCGAGAAACCTCAGAAAAACTTGAACCTAAAGTTGAGAAGTGTTTTTTCATCGGTTATCCATAAAAATCCTTTGGATAATTTTTTTTATAGACCCAATGACAACGTGTTGTTTGTAGCTCGAAGAGGAGTCTTTTGCGAGAGAGAGCTCATTTCTAAAGAGGGCAGTGGGAGCATGATTGATCTTGAAGAGATTCAAGAGTCATCCAATGAATCAACTTTTCAAGATACTAGCTCTGAACTTGAGGGTGAAACTATTGAGCTCATTGACAATTTGTTTCCCCTTCGTCAGTCCAGTTGGGTTAGCATGCCACTTTCTTTCTTTGGTTTCCATATAACTGCATAAGGTGATACATTTATTAGTGATGCAACACTGGTAAATTTGGATGAGCCTGCTAACTACAAAGGAGCAATGGAAGGCCCTGTGGCTGCTAAATGGAAAGAGGCAATGGATAGCAAGATCCAATCCATGTATGATAACCAAGTATGGATCATGGTTGATCAAGCACCTGGTCGAAATACAGTGGGGGTGTAAATAGATCTTCAAGAAGAACATTGACATGGATGGTAATGTACAAGCTTACAAATATAGGCTGGTTTCAAAAGGCTTTACTCAAACCCAAGGGATTGACTATGATAAGGCTTTTTCACCAGTTGCCAAGATTAAGTCAATTAGGGTAGTTCTTTCCATAATTGCTCACTATGACTATGAATTATGGCAAATGGATTTCAAATTTGATTTCCTTAATGAGAAACTGGCTGAGGATGTTTACATGGATCAACTAGAGGGTTTTGTGCACACCAAATTCCCTAATAAGGTGTTCAAGCTTGAGAAGTCCATCTATGGATTGAAACAAGCATCTCGTAGTTGGAATCTTTTATTTCATGAAAAGGTCAAAGAGTTGGATTTTCTAGAAGTAAAGATGAATCTTGCGTGCATGTCAAAGCTAGTGGGAGCAATGTAACTTTTCTAGTTTTTTATGTGGATGACATACTCCTAATAGGAAACTGTGTTCCAACCTTGCAAGAAGTCAAGTCTTGGCTTGGGAAATGTTTCCCTATGAGGGATCTGGGAGAAGCTACATATATTTTTGGTATAAGAATATATAGGAACATGCATGAACGATTACTAGGATTAATTCAGAGTACATACTTGGATAAAATATTGAAAAGATTCAATATGAAAAATTCCAAGAAGGAGACTTACCTATGCATCATACTGTGAACTTGAGCAAGGCTTAATGTCCCAGTAATGATAAGGAGATAGATACTATGAGTCGGACTCCATATGCTTCGGCTATATGATCGATCACGTATGCTATGACATGTAATCAACCTGATGCGACTTATGTTTTGATCATGGTTAGAAGATATCAAGGGAATCCTAGTTTAGCTCATTGGACGGTAGTGAAGAATATCCTTAAGTATTTGCTAAAAGAAAATATATGATCTTAGTTTTTGGTGGAAAAGACAAACTTAGGGTGAGTGGATGTAGTGACGTTAGTTTTCAAACAGATCAAGTCCACAATTACTCTCAATCTGGATGGGTTTTCTTATTAAATGGTGGAGAGGTAACTTGGAAAAGTTCCAAGCAATAAACGGTGGATGACTCTATTTGTGAATTAGAGTATATCGCAACAAGTGAGGCAGTAAATGAGGCTATGTGGTTAAAGAATTTTATTGTGGATCTTGGAGTCGTTCCATCAATCCAAGAACCAATGGAGATTTTCTACGACAACAAGGGTGCGGTTGCTTTGAAAAAAGAACCTAAAGATCATGATAGATCTAGGCACATCGAGAGGAAATATCATTATATTAGACATAAGGTTGAAGAGGGTGCACTCGTGGTAAATCATGTATCATCGAATGAGAATCTTGTTTATCCTCTCACAAAGGGTCTGAGCAAGGTTAAGCCCTTTGAGCATTCTAGGAGCATTGGACTAAGAGACGTTATTATATTTTAGATGTTAGTGTTGATGTTATTTTGATACTATATAGCAAATAAAAATTGTAATTGAATAGTGATTAGTTAAATAAAGATTTCTTTATATTCAATGTGTATGATGCTATTTGTCAGTTAATTTGTTATTGTGTTTCGCTATACATGTTTTACTTCCTGAATATTAAGTTATTGGAAGCACCACAGTCGATCATACTTTGGAAGTAAGTATTGATTTAAGATTGTCATGATTTTTTTTGTAGATTGTCCATAGAGACTGTACATTGCATTGGGATTTCAAAATTCATGAGTACTTAGAAATAGAGATTTTGAGTATTGGTTAATGTCGCGCTTAGAGATTACTTCATGGATTTAATGATGAGTAACTCTAAGAAGCTAATATCCTCTATTCTTAAAACGGATATATGTATGCCATATTTTACGAGTTGGTTGTACATTGGTTTACTCCAACGCATCTCGTAACTAGGTACCATAAAGTGCAATTCCATGTATGACTCGATGAGTAAAATTGTATGATTATATAGTTGAAGTTTATTCGTTCCATTTACAATAATAGGAAAAGTGATATCTTTGGGCCTCTTGGTGTTTTGATGTTGACATTATAATGTTAGGCCCAACCAGGACTAAATTGATGTGTTCGATTGGTAGTCGTATGACGTCATCACAAAACGATATTATCGGGAAACAGGATCTTAGAAAAGAGATTGATTCTAATCCATGTCTCATATTCATATGATACCGGGAAGAATAAAGGAATATGTGATCACTTATCTTAGGACCAACAAAGTTTGGTAGTGTCTTGAAAACACTCTTTACTGGTTATTCGGAGTTGTACGAGCAATTAGCGACTTATCCAAGTGGGAGACTGTTGGATTAAGGTGTCTAAGGTCCTAACTAAATTGGTATAATGTTGATGAATAAAAGTAAAGTCCTTTTTGGGTTGCCCTCATAACCAAGAAATTGTTTACATTGATTTGTGATAGAGATAAATGTTTTATTAATATATTATATGACTAATATATTAATTAGATATAGTTATAATTAATTTAGAATTAATCAGAATTAATTTGGAATTAATTTTGGGTTAATTAGAATTAGTTAAAAGTTGAAGGACTATAGTTGTAACTGTTTAAAGTTGAGCAGATGACAGGTTCTAGAACCCTCCTGTGTGGGACGGTTTGGGGGCTACTTTGGAGTCTTCTGTAAGCCTTCATAAAGATAATTAAGGAACTATATAATTACCTTATTTGAAATAATATTATTTTATGTTCAAATTAGGATTTCTAGGTGTTTCTTAATCAGCTATAAATAGAGCCTTATGGCTTGGAATTTCCGGTGAAAGCCAATGCAATCAGATATATCATAGCCGAAAATTGCCTACCTATCCCCTCTCTCCTAAATCTTCTAGGGTTCTTGTGTTATGGGTGTAAACAATTAGATGCTTGCACACAATTGAAGCTAGTTTTCAAGAGACTATTGGATTGATCAAAGGGTTTGTTTACAATAATAAATCAGAGGTATGTTACTATCCTTGTGAATTTCGATTTCAATTAGGGTTTAGAATTTTGTTGTTCAATAGAGTTATAACATAGATCCACTTAGGTTGCATGTTACCTTAAGAGTTTAAGGTATTTTCCGCATTATTACATGTAAAACCCATGAGTTACTACATTAGATTATGGTTCTTGAGCTGCTTCAAGTTCCATGTGCTTCCCACTTGCTTTGTCATTAGAAGCTTGCTTTCTACTCACTTAGATTTCACTAGAATAAGAGAACTTATTCTTGATGGGTTTGCATATAATAATATAAGGCACATTTTAGAACATTATATAAATATGTATTTAGTAGATTTTGGGTTGGAAGCTTTAGTCCAACATAAGCTTCAAATCCACAAAACATTTAAATAAAATAGGGATGGAGGCTTTCCATACAAAATTTTATAAATAAAATGTTTTATCTAGTTACTAGTTGGTATTTGTACTCAAAGTATATTTTATATTGTTCTAGTTGTTATCTCAAGGGAATAAAAGGATGGCATTTCTACCGATTAGAAAACAAATCATACCAAGTAAAATTTAATTCATCCTTTATTATCATTAAGGCTTTAGATGATATTACTAGTTTGTATCTCAACTTTATATTTGAAAGCTTCAACCAAGATTTCACAATTATGTTTTAACATGCAAAATATAATTTACAACTCCTATAGTTTTTAATAAATTTGATTTGGTATCTTACACTAAATCTTAGACATTCATTAGAAATGAAGTCATACATCACAGTGTATAGTCCCTTAATAATTTTTTTTTCTCTACTACTTAGTGAAAATATCAATAGGAACATTTTATATATAAATAGATTTCACATATGTCAAATAAGGTACATTATTTAAATTCAAAGATCCCTTTCTTGAAGTTGGAATATGTGAATGTCATTTATATAATAAATATAACAATGTCAAAGATGAGTTTGATTCAAAACAAGTTTAAGTCAAAAGATACTTTGCATATAGAATTTATTATTTGTAAAACACTAATATTTACTTTATAATTCTTATTAAGAGATCTAGTCTCATAACAAGAATGTTTAATCATTTCCGAATATGAAGGTGATCATTATGAAAAACGATTTAAGTAAATAATCAATCATTCATAAATTAAAATAACCGATACATATATTTAGACAAGCTAAATTAAAACATACATTTTTCCAAAACAAACATTGCTTTATATTACAAGTAATTTATGTTTTAAGTATAAGTAATAAACTAAGCTCCGAGAGTGTAGTTCCAACTTGATTGTCCTCAGCTGGTTACTCTTCTGTAATCTCTGCATGCCATTTATAAATATTAAATCAACAATTAAGTACCAAGTACTTGGGTATTATATGAAAAGCAAGAGTTGTATAGATACCTGAATACTAGTCTCTTCTAGACTTTCTTTCCAGATAAGATGAACAGTTCCTCTTCCAGTGACCAGCTTCTCCACAGAAGAAACAAGATCTATCTATGTGGGCCTTATTGAATTTCTTGAGCTTAAAGGTGTTCTGTCCATGAAACATAAGCCTCTTAGATCACACAAAGTAACCCTTTTTAGCCTTGTTGTATTCCATTATTTTAACAAGTTTAAAAAAAATATCATTGTATTTATTGGAAGATTGCTTAACCTATTATATCATCAGATATACATCTAAATTATCCAAGACTTCTTGGAAGTCAGGAATAACTATTTCTAGTTTGATGTTAGAAGCATCTTTAGCATCACAATGATGCATTTACTTGGTATCATGTTCAGGTCTATTGCTCAAAGCAATTTGTTTAAGACTAGGACCTTTAAGTGTATACAATTTCACATCTCTCACAAGATTGTCTCTCGAGACATGAATCCATTCATTGAAGTTGTATCTATTGAATGTTATAATTTCATTAAGTTATTAAAGAAAATGACAAGTCATGATTATGAGAATGGATTATTTGTCTACAAAATTTAACAAAATTCATTTAGCATTTCAATATTTAAACATTTAATAATTAATACCCTTTTAGTTTCAAGAAACATTAATTATCAAAGTCTAGGATCCAAGTTTCAAAACAAATAAATGGTTAGGTATCCTTTATCCCATCCATTTGAATCCAACCTGATAGATATCGATTATCAATAATATCTTACTATATAATTCCTAGATTCATGGGACCACTAATAACAAATTCAATTACACATGTTTGATCTCATCTATGCCATAAAACTCTCTTTCTTAGGTATCATTTATCACAAAAGATTTCCGATCAGATCATCCATTTTAAAAAACTTGTGTAATTGACCTATAACTTGGTTATAGAAATCGCGAATACACATTGACCATCTAAATATAATACTAAGAGGTTAGGTATCCTTTATCCCACTAGTGTATACAAGAGATATGCGAGTGTTCTTTAGAATGGATAACATAGATTTGAGGTTTGAAAGGGTCCTTTTATGTTTTATAATTCTAGTTTTAAAAACATATGATATCATAGTTATTACATTCATATAATAATCTATGGTATTTTAAAGGTTCTATATAAAAAACTAGTTTTTATATAATTTGGCTCGATTCAGTTTTAAATTTAATAACCGGTATTAAGTTTGAGTTTGAGCTCATTTGAACATTTTATACATTTAATAAAACTTCTATTTATTACTTATATTTTGGAGTTTGTATAAGTTACAAAAATCACTATTTTAAAACATATAATTGAGTACGTCAAAATTTATTGCTATTAACATTTTATAAAACCAAATTTTATTTTAAAACTATTACTTGTTACATCTTATGTCCACATTATAAATTTTGAAAACCAAACTTAATGTGATGGTTATTTTGTTCAAAATTATTTTAGCGTGTGAAAAACTAATTTATCAACCATACATAATAATTGAATCAAAGTAAACAATACAAACATGCATAAAACATATGTCCATAAACATAACCAACTAATGATATTTTTGTGAGCCAACACAATAGATGCCTAGTCCATTCCTAAAGGGACATTTGACGGGACCAAAAATCTTCCAGTAATGTTGTTGTAGAAGCACTTCTTGAGAAAACACACATTGCTTGCAAAATGTTGAAAAAACTTCTTGAATGTAATAATTCAGCAACATACAACATTTTTTAGAAAAGGTTGCAGAAAAGGTTTGATGAGTTGAAAAACTCTTAGATCGATTAGATCTTCAACAGGTTAAACAATAAAAGCAAACAAACACAATCAACACGATATAGAATCAAATAATGCTTAATGATTCAAATGTAGTCACGCCTCAGTAGAGCTCGATTAAGAACTTCCACTGTAGAGGCGAGCTAGGGTTTACAGTACTATAATCAAAATAATAATTAAAGCGCTACTGACAAAGGATGCATGCATGCACCTTAAATACTAAACCCTAATAAAACAAACACGGTTGGACAGGCCCAAACCGGATAACAAAACTGCGCTAAGGACCGAGCCCAAGGACGCAACACTATTAGACCCAACAATCTCCCCCTTTGCGTCAAAAGAGGCGAGAGACTACTTCGGTTGAGTAACCTTGACCTGCTTCACAACCTTGAACAGCCGAGGGATGATTGCAAGAAGTGTCTGCCGAAACTGAATATACCAACGAAGCATATCGGTGAACAACTTCTTGTCAGCTTCACTGTTCTGATTACACCTGTGTATGATCTCAAAAATGTGCTCCAAGCAAGCAGTGGAGAACATGTGCTTGTCAATAAGAGCGAACAGGCACTTTTGACCTTCACCCCTAATGAACATCACTGTATGAAACTTAGGATCGATTTTGCCCTTGATCATCGCATTCACATTTCCAGTTCTTCCAATCGGTTTTATCGTAGTTCGCTTGTGAATGGCAGATGCGATTTCTTGATCCATCTTTGCTACTTCGTGAATGTAACAAACAAGCATTCGCTTGACGTGATCAATGATCGGCTGATACTCCTGAGGATTGGACAATAAAATATTGTTGAGGAGTATCCAGTCGTGCGGGTTCACGTTTGGTAGATCATCCATGGAAATAGTATGGACCGAGCTATCTGAGCCTCGGGTTACTTTGAATTTAACATTAATAAACTTCCCAGCCGAAAAGGGCTTCAATACCTTGACCGTTGTAATCTTCTTTGTGCTCCATGTCAAGTAATGTGGCTGAGCAAACTCCAGATAAAACTCCAATAAATCCCGATCTACCTTCGGGTCTGGAGAGGGAACGACAGCCGTTGAGTCAAAGCAATGGAAGATAAATGCCTTTCGGGTGATTGGCATATCGAATTGAGCATCCTTCGAGTTCTCAAGACCAAATGAGATAACAGGTTCAAGGCAGTGAGTACTCGGTTCATCAATGACTTCCCTCCGGAGCGATTCAATGGTCCATTCCGGAAACATGGACTTCTTTTTCTCTAAGAGTTCTTTTTCTTTCAACTCTTTCTCCAAAAGATTCATTTTCTCCCGAATCTCTTGATCAGAAGGCTTGAATTTCTGATGAGGTTTAGAAGGATTCCCTTTCATGATGTCTTCAATATCATCATATTCATCTTCATCGTCTTCTCCAATCTTCTTCTTTTTCTTTTCCCTATTACTGACCGAAGCTACATTATCCTTCGGTCCAACAGTAGCTTTTGGTTCTGGAGGGGGTTGAGGTTGAGCCTTGCCAGCCTTGCCAGCCTTGCCATGTGGAACCTTTTCTCCCCCTTGTTTCGGAAGAACACTAGTCTCCAGAACACCCTCAATCCTACTTAAGATATCCAAAGCAGGTTGTAGCTTCTCAGCTAAGTGGCGTCGAATGGAGATAGTCAAAATGGAGTCATGGGCGTCCAGGAGATGCAACAAGATTGAATGGACATCACCCACGGAGCTTCGAATCACCTCTCGTTCAGACTTTAAATCATCAAGCTCTTTGGTTGCGGTTCGGAGCTTTAAGTTCTGAATTTTGAGCTGGGAAGTTCGCTTGTCCAGCTCATCCATTATTTTGTTTTCGACTGCAAGCTCGGCCTCAAGCTGAGTTAAGTGATCATCAACTTTAGTATGAAGCTCTTCGTTAGCAGCTTCAATAGCTTTTCGAGCCACTTCAATTTGTGTCTTCTCTGCCTCCAGGGAACGTGTGAGAGTGTCAACTGATGCGTGCACTGTTTGTGCGTTTTTCTGAGCAGCTGCTTGCAAAGAATCCAAAAAGAGTTGAGCCTCAGATATTAGTTTTTCGACTTTTGCGGTCGCATCCTTGCAGTCTTTGGTTGAGGCTTCAACAGCAAGCGAAGCCTTCTGGCATTGGGAGGTAGAGGCATCAATAGCCTTTGCAGCATCGGAGATGGAGGTAGCATGCTCTTTGACTACGGAAGAGAACAAAGCTTTGAGGGCAGCTTCTGAATAAGCACCAGCAGAGGACGAAGAAAGTAACTGATCAATCATATCAGTCACAACCTTGAGATGTCGCTTGGTGAGAGGAGTGTCTTCATCATCATCGCTTTGGAGACGATAAGGACTGAAGTAAGTAGAATCAAACTCCAAGTCCTCACCACCAAGAACGGTATTGGTTTCTGTGGATTGGGTAGGTGATAGAGGTTTGGTGGTAACAGGGGTTTCGGGTGCTGAAGAACGAACCCCCGTATCAGATACGTTGGTTGGAACTCCAGTGGTGGTTGTAGTTGTAGCTTCAGAGAAAATAGGTGTAGGAATGGGAATGGTAGAGGAAGGTTGTGATGTGATGATAGGGAAAATGGGAGGTAAGGAAATAGGAATGGAAACAGGTGGAGGAGAAGGTGCTTTGGAGCGAACGTGTACCTCTGGTGTAGGCGAACGAGGTGGAGTACCACCACGAGCCGAACTGTCATCATCTGAGCTTTCGCTCTCAGATTCGCTGGAAATAGGGTGTTTATGACCAGTAGGCACGTACTCGGAGTTTGAGTCGCTTGATGATTGAAGAATAAGCTTCCTAGCAGGTTTCTTGGTCTTCTTCTGCTTGGGCTGGGAAGGTGCTGCCTTCTCAGACTTTCGCTTCCTTGGAGTCTAGACCTTTGATACTTGACCTCCTTTATCCCCCTTTTTCGCTTCTTGCTTCTTGCCCCGTTTAGCAGGTTTGTCTGCTTCCTCAATAGATTTCACCATTTCAGGAGTTATTTCCCTTGGACCAGAAGAGGGAAGCTTCTTGTACTCCTGAATAAGCTTGCTCGAAGGAGACACACAAGCATACATTGTCTCAGGAATGGAGCCAACGAAGAGAAACTTCGACGGATGAGTGATAATGATGTTGGTGGTATGAAATGTAGCAATAGAGGAAAGCAGTGAGTCCGCCATGATAGGAACATGATAACGCTCCATAACCCATTGAGTTATAATCGTCCAGAACCGGGCACATGAAATCTATGTGTGGCGAGAAGAAGATGACAAACTCTGGACAAGTTGAAGCCACAAGACTAGTCCATAATCAAGATTGACACCATGGTACAACCCATAAAGCAGAGTCATGAAAGACTTGCTAGCACCATCAGATCCTGCACTTCGTTCAGAAATCCCTTTGAAGAGAAGAGTGAAGAGGCCATTCCATTGAGGAGGAAGGCATGACTTTTTGAACTTGGCATCCTCCAGTGGTACTCTTTCGGTCCAGTCCACATCCCCCAAGATCAGCATCTGAGAATGCTTGGACAAAGAACCCTGATTTGGCAGGGTACCATAAACCAAGAGAAGAGGTTCGCTTCAGGTACCGAAAGATGTTCTTCACAGCTAGAAGGTGAGGTTCACGTGTATTTGCTTGAAACCTGGCACAATAACAAACAAAGAACATTATGTCTGGTCGACTTGCTGTTAGATACATTAGAGACCCTATCATCTGACGATAAAGAGTCATGTCAGCGGCCGGTTTTTTCAGAGAAGGTGTTAGCTTTGTGCCAAACGCCATAGGAACCTTTACTTTCGAATCTCCCATCATTCCAAACTTGGCGATCAAGGTCTTCGTGTAAGCCTCTTGATTAATGAAAATGCCTTCGGGTCCCTGTCTTATATTCAAGCCAAGGAAAAAGTTAATAGGACCCATTGAGCTCATTTCAAATTTAGTCTCCATCAACTTCCTAAATTCAGCTGTTAAGCTAGGATTTGTGGAACCGAAGATGATATCATCAACATAAATTTAAACGATCATAAGGTGGTCACCCACTTTCTTGCGAAAGAAGGTTGGGTCAACCGAACCTTGTTTAAACTTAGACATTTTGAGAAATCTAGTTAGAGTTTCATACCATGCCCTTGGTGCTTGCTTGAGACCATAGACTGCCTTGTCCAGAATGTAGCTGTGATTTGGATACTTCTCGTTCACAAAACCCGGTGGTTGCTCCACGTACACCGTCTCTTCCAGTTCGCCATTTAGAAATGCACACTTCACGTCCATTTGGAATACTTCAAAGTTCTTGTGTGCAGCATAGGCGAGAAAGATATGAACCGATTCTAGCCTTGCTACTGGAGCGAAAGTCTCTCCGTAATCTATGCCTTCTTCTTGACAGTAACGTTTCACAACCAATAGTGCCTTCTTGCGTATTACATTTCCTTCCTTATCCATCTTGTTCCTGAAAACCCACTTTAATCCAACCACTGAAGCATCCTTTGGTGTTGGAATCAGTCTACACACTTTATTTCGCTCGAACTCATTGAGTTCGTCTTGCATCGCCTGTACCCAATCAGAGTGATCTAGTGCAGTCTTGATCGTCTTTGGTTCGACTTTGGAGAAGAACGAATTAAACATGCAAAATTCTACTTTAGAGAAAAGTGCAGTTTGTTTCGCTTTCAGTTGTGATCGTGTGAGAACCTTTTCTGTCGAATCACCAATAATTTGTTTTTGTGGATGATCTTTGGTCCATTTGGTGAGAGGAGGGTAACTAGGATCATATGAGGGATCCAGTTCAGCATTCACTTCTTCTTCAAATTCTGACTGAGTATCGTCATCGTTTGTATTCGCATTCTCCCCCTCGAATGAAGATACTTCCTTAGTCTCAGGCTCAGAATTCTCCCCCTGGACTCGATTTTTGGTTGGAATGAATGATGATGAGCTCTCCCCCTGCAATGGTGAATTTTGGTTATGTTGAAAGGACAAACCCTCCCCCTGAATATGAGAACTATCTGTTGGAGGTTTGCTTGTGTCTGGCTTTTTGGTTGTTATTGGTTCTTCTTCTGCCATTTTCTTCACAGCATCATCGATTATCTTCTTCAAGTTATCTACCTTGTTGTCTGCAGCTTTAGATTCAGAGAGAATAGCCTTTTCTGGTCCATCAAATAGCAGCATGTATTGCTCAAAGTGGTTTGAAATTGGTACCATAACTTGACCAGATTTTGGAAATATTTCCTCCACAGAGCCTTCGGTTGTCTTTAGTTTCTTGACGTAGATATCATCGAAGGTAACATAATAGGTCTCCTCTATTTTCTTTGAACGCTTGTTGAGAACTCGATATGCTTTGGAGGTTAAGGAATAACCCAGAAATATTCCTTCGTCTGCTTTGACTTCAAACTTGTTTCGGTGCCCCTTTGAATTGAAGATGAAGCATCTTGAACCGAACACGTGAAAAAACTTTACGTTAGGCTTTCGATTGTTCAAGATCTCATAAGGAATGATGGAGAAATGTTTGTTGAGATAAGATCTGTTCTGTGTAAAGCATGCAGCAGCAATGGCGTCAGCCCAGAAATATAGAGGTAGAGAAGCGAAGCTCGGCATGGTTCGGGCTGCTTCACACAAAGATCGGTTTCGCCTTTCGACAATTCCATTCTGTTGTGGAGTATATGGAGCCAAGAAGTTGTGAGTTGTTCCTTTCTTTGCAAGAAAATCTTCAAAGTCTTTGTTCTTGAACTCCAACCCGTTGTCGCTCCGTATATTTCGAACTATCTTCCGTAGTTGAACTTCTATCTGCTTGATAAAGAGTTTAAGTTTGGGAGTGGCCTCTGATTTCTGCTTCAAAAAGAACACCCAAGTAAACCGAGAGAAGTCATCCACTATGACAAGTATATACTTGTTACCGCCAATACTTTCTATTGAAGATGGACCACATAAATCAATGTGAAGTAATTCAAGTGGTTCAATAATTTTTGTATTGACTCGAGAAGGGTGACTCTGTCGACTTTGCTTTCCCATTTCACATGCAGCACACATGTGTTCTTTATCGAACTTTAGAACAGGAAGACCTCGAACATGATCCCCAAGCACCAGTTTGTTTATGTCTTTAAAATTGAGATGGGAGAGTCTTCGGTGCCAAATCCAGCTTTCGTTTGACCGAGCCTTCGTTAGTAAGCAGATTGCTGGTTTCCCTCGTATGGGATTGAGATTCAGAGGGTACATCTCTCCTTTTCGCTTTGATTTCAGCAGAATATTGTTTGTCTTCTTTTCAACAATCTATGAGCCATCGTCATCGAACGAAAATTTTAACCCGGTACCGACTACCAGTTGAGAAACACTGATAAGGTTGTGTTGTAAACCTTCAACGTACGCCACTTTTCTTACTGAGAACTCGCCATTGGTTATCATACCATATCCTTTAATTGTGCCAAAAGAATTATTGCCATACTTGACACTTCCACCATTTGTTAAGGACCGAAACTCCCTCAGCTCTTCCCTTCTTCCTGTCATGTGACGCAAGCAGCCATTGTCTATGTACCATTCATCGTCAAACTGCTCGTCACGAATTACCTGCAAAAATTAAGCAGATTTAGGAACCCAAAGTTTCTTAGGTCCTTGTGAGCCTTTTATAGAACAGGGAATTGTAAGAGAAACATCAAATAAAAAGGTCCTTTTTATTAAGGTTGTTTCGTCTTTTCTTTTTAAGGTGAAAACTTTGATTTGATCTGATTTGAGTACTTTAGGTTCAGTTTTAGAATTTGAAAATTTGACGTTGGTAGACTTTCGGTTCTCGAAATTGGGTTTAAACGACGTCTTCTTTGCGATTTCTGGAAAGAGCTTTCCTTTTCCCTTTCGATCATTCTGTGAGTGAGGATCGGAATGAGAAAGATGAGAGTTGGGAGCAGAGTTAAGCATTCGGTCATTGCTCTTACTTGGTTGAGAGCCGAAACTACTTTCCCTTCGGTTCCTCTTATTTGTTGGTCTAGGACCGAAACCACCCTTTTGGTTTCTCTCATCTTGAGGACCAACACTTCTTTTTCGGTTGTTGTCCGTCTGAGGACTGAAACTTCTCTTTTGGTTGTTGTGCCTTTGTGGACTGATACTCTGTTTTCGGTTGTTTTGAGTCTGGGGACCGAAACTCTTCTTTCAACTGTTTTCATTATGTTGAGCACAAGAAGATGAGTTTGCTTTTGCTTCTTCCTTTGACTTAGAGGGTTTTTCATAGCGAACGTAATTAGGGTTTTGAGAACGCCAAAACTGTTTCCTTTCGGTGAGATTCTTCTTGTATCTCATATTTCGTTGATGCTTTCGTTCTAACACCTGTTTAGGATTTTTGTGGATGTTGGCCTTTTTCTTCGGTCTCTGAGCATGAGTTTCACTCTTTAGTGAAGAGATTTCGCTTGACATCATGATCGGTTCGCCTGAAGGAGTTTTGGTACCACTTGTGCTGGGCACATCAAAGCTTGTAGGATCATTAAGTGGTTCTGCCACATACCTTCCTTTTACTCTCCATGATGTTTTCGTGGATAGAACGACTGTTTCATCAGCGTTATCAATCGGTGCTGACCAGAAGAACTCATCACAACCATCAGCATTATCTTCTGTTACTAATGCTGTCAGTTCGGCTGTCTGTTGCTGAGTAACTCCATGAACTGCATAAACTTGATTTGGAGTCGTTTGGACTTTTTGATATACAACAGCCTTTTCCTTAAGGACTTTGGTTTTGTCTTTGGACAAACGAGCGAACTCAACAGAATTTTTAGAAATAAGATTTTTATTGGTTTCGGGTTCGCTTTTGACAAACTCAGAACAATCCACCTCATCTTCTACAGATATTACACTCATATCATCATCCTCATTGAATTCAGAAGTGTTTTCAATATCAATTTTATTTTCTGAACTCAAATTGGCATTCAAAGAGTCAAATTTCTGTACAGTTTCGGTTTTGATCTTTAATTTGTCATTTTCATCCAACAAATTTTTGAGCATGTCCTTATGGTCTTTTGACTTAATGAAGGACTCTATTTTGTCAAGACCAATTTTGTAAGCAGGAGAAATATCACCAGAAGAAATAACATTTTCACAGTTATATGCATCGGCATCGATTTCGTCCTCCTTTAACTCAAGGAAGGGTAAAATCATACGATGTATCTTCTTCCCTATTTCACAATCAAGATGCAATTGAGTAATGTTGGTGTATAACTGTTTAGCAATTAAACAAAAAACATTTCGTTGTTTCAAAAGCTTCAAATTATCTCTTTGCAAATAAATTGTTTCATCCCTAGACCTAATCAACTCCTTCTCCTTCTGCTCAATCCACATATGCCTCTCCTCACTCTTTGATGATACCCTGCTGATTTGATCAGTTAGGTTAGAGTTTGTGACGCGAGTTTGAGTTAAACTACCACTTATACTAGAAAATTTAGATTTTAATCCATTTCGTTCTTTTTCATAGTTTGAGATGGGAATTTGTAAGGAAACAGGAATAGATTGTACCTTCTTGATCAACTCATCGCATTCGTTGATCTGCTCACTGACAGGTTTCGCTGCAAAACACCTGTCTTCACGCTTCTTCGCTTCATCCAGTTCTCCATCAGTGGCATAGCCTCGCTTTTGTGACACCCCAGAAGTCACCATCAAACACTTTCCTGCAGCATCCTCTTCTTTCACCAACAAAGCCATGCCATGAGTAGGCTTCCTCACTTCTTCATATTCTGAATCAGTGGACCAAACTTCAACACCTCCGAACTCATCGTCAACAATATTTCCTTGCACAATAAGAGCATTCATGGTGTTATTAGATCCAACTTTCTTCTTCTTGATTTCTTCTAATCGTCGTGTGAGGTTCGCTTCCTCGTCCTAATCTTCATTCTTTTCTTACATCTTTCTCAGCATACAATCTCCGGCGAAGTGATTTTTGCCTCCGCAGTAGTGCAAATTAATCCCTGAGTCACCTCCACGTTTTACTTCCTTCTTTGGTTCTTCAGTCTGAGAAACATTCTTCGGTTCCTCCTTTGCTTTCTCGGCACTGTAGCTACCTTGCCAGTTTTGGTTCTTATTTGTTGGGAACCTTCTTTTGATGAACTTCTTGGGATTTGACACCATCAGAGCATACTCTTTATTTGTTAGATCATATTCAGAGAGATTCAAATCTTCTTCTTCTTCAGCAGCACTCTTTCCTTTGGAGATTAGGGCCAAGGAACCCATGCTAGAAACCACATTCGTTTCTTTAGTCACAGCACTCTCATGTGACTTTAATATTCCCACCAGTTTCGCTAGAGAATAATTCTTGAATTGTTCATGAGCCTTCACAATAGACACCACAGCCATCCATTCGGGTCTAAGGCCATTCATGAATGTCACCTTCTGTTCAATGACTTTCCTTTAAATCCCATGCTTAATCATCCTACTAAGGAGATGATTGAAGCGATTGAAGGTTTGAATAAGCTTCTCTTCTGGCTTCTGCTTGAAGTCACCAAATTCTGAGAGCAACAATGTTTGGATTGAATGCTCAAGATCTTCATCCGTAGAATACAATTCCTTCAATCTGTTCCATATTTCTTTTGCCGTTGTGCATGAGCTTACTAACCGAAACGTGTCTGATTGCAAAGAAAACCTGATCATTCTTAAAGCTTTGATGTTGCACTGAAACTTTTCCTTCTCATCTTGGGGAATATCTTTCACATCACTGATGAGTTGATTGTACTCTTTTTGAGTTTTAACAACTCTTGAAGATTTTGAGTGAGCGAATGGACCTACAGTGATCGCCTCCCACATCAAGTATCCATTGTCTTCTGAGCCAATTATGTAATCTTCAAAGTGATGAGTCCATACCTCATAATCCTGAGTGTACAGTATAGGAATCCTTGTCGTCGATCCTATGCTGTTGGAGATATTGATTGGGTTAGACTGAGAATCATCCATAGACATGACGATGTTTGTTCAAAAACCTGCTTAAGATCAGACTTGTAAATAACGTTAGGGTAAGATCGAATATTTAAAGAACTACGTCAATAGTGAATGACGACTCTAACAATATCAATCAAAGCGGAAAACCCTAAGATCTTCTTCAACAGAAGAGATGTGTATGAATTACACAATCTCCTGCTCTGATACCAATTGATGAGTTGAAAAACTCTTAGATCGATTAGATCTTCAACAGGTTAAACAATAAAACCAAACAAACACAATCAACACGATATAGAATCAAATAATGCTTAATGATTCAAATGTAGTCACGCCTCAGCAGAGCTCGATTAAGAACTTCCACTGTAGAGGCGAGCTAGGGTTTACAGTACTATAATCAGAATAATAATTAAAGCGCTACTGACAAAGGATGCATGCATGCACCTTAAATACTAAACCCTAATAAAAACAAACACGGTTGGACAGGCCCAAACCGGATAACAAAAGTGGGCTAAGGACCGAGCCTAAGGACGCAACACTATTAGACCCAACAAGATTGCATTAGGTCGAACAGGTGCAAGGGAAACTGGCAACAACAACAACTTTTGCAACAGTTTGCAGAAAGGTTGCATTTTCCCTGCACACACCTCATGCTCATAGTTGCGAAAACCACCCTTTTGTCTTCAACAAATGGCTCTATCTTCATTTCTTGTTACATTTTTATACAAATAAATTATTTCTAAAAACTAATCTACTACTTACAAAAATAAACCAAGAAAACTAATCTATTTAATTTATTACATACCATATGAGTAAATAAATTATTACAAGCATTTTTTAACAAAACAATAAACACAACAACACAAAGGTCCTTGGCTAGTTTATGTACATCATACATATCAACATACAAATCAAACAACCTTTGTTTTTCTAAGACAATTTTAATGACAAAATATGCATGAAAACGTTTATCATAAAAATAACGATTATAAAGTGATGTGATTTATGAGCTTTGGTTTGGCTTGCGGAGTTAAAGAACGCACAATAAACATGGTGATTTTGGTGTTTAAGAGATGCATTCGATTATGTATGGTGTTACAAAAAGGGATCTAGATCTAAATCTACATAAATAACACACACTTACACACTCAATTTTACATCTCTTAAGAACACATCTACATGTGGAATAAACCCACCTTATATAGTGGTGTTTACATGTCTCTCTCTCACTCTCTATCTCTCATGTCACAAGGCTAAAGCACCACATGCAAGTGGGTCTACAGAAGTCAAACTATTTACAAAGTCATACATGGATAACTTTGTACCCCAACATTCTCCCGCTCAAAGTTAGGAATGGATGACCCGCTTCAAATCTTCCAAAATCGAGCAACTACGCGATCTGATCCTCAAGCGTGACACATGTAGAGATGAACTTCAAATCTTCAATTCTTCCATGATTCTTCAATTTGGGTTGTAGGATGTGAGACCATACGAACCGAGCATCAACGAATGATCAAGAGCTTCTCAAACTCCAAATAATCACCCTAAAGTTGAGCATAAAAACACACCCCAAAAATCTTCAATAATTCCAAAACCATCATGAACCGAAATCACTTCCGAATTTCCAATCGAATCATTTCATAAACTTCAAATATTCGAGGTCACTTCGGTCTTCAAGTTCGTGTAATATCAAAAATTCAACTTTCGAATTTCCATATAAATTTCTCCCCCTTTTTATAATTGAAATTCGATTATAAAACCAACAAGGAAAGAGAGCGTGCTCTATTCAGAATTTTTCTTGCCAAAACTCCCCCTTAACATGTGGCATAAACTTTTTGCTTCAATCCGGAAAATCCAAAAAATCTTCAATTTTTAGCTTCATTCACGGACCGCCTTTGACAAAATTTCTCAAAAATTGGTAGAAATTGTCAATTTCAAAATTCTGCAGTGACCCGGTGCGCCCAAAACAGCCAAAAATGCGAAACTCTCCCCCTTTTTCGAAACTGGGTAGACAACGTCAATTCGCATTAACTGCAGGGGCCTGAAATGCATATTCTTCAATTTCTCAGCAAAATCAGTCCATTTTCGAATTTGGATAAGAGCAGTCAACTTTTCGAAACTTCAGGAACTCTTTTCGAAAATTCTGCCTTTTGTCCCAAAATGTCGAAAATTAATCCAACTTTCGAAGTTGGGTGTAATCTGTCAAACTTTCTAAACAGCAAGGACCAAATGCGAAACTTCTGCCTTATTTCATCGAGACTTGCGAAAAATTGCCCAACTTTCGAATGTAGACTAAAGTGTCACACTTTCGAAATTTTAGGGTCCACTTTCAAAACTTTTATGTTTTCTTCCCCAATTCGTTACTTGCTGACGAAAATTATCAATTCGTGACTCAGTTACTTCAAACTTTCGTTAGTCCCGGTATCACCAAATCCTTCGATTCATTATTTTTCCCCAACCCAAATTTTCGAAATCACAATCCATCTCCTTTTCGTTATCAGGTAACGAAAATCTTGATATCAAAACCAGTTCTTCCCAGTTCATTAACCACATAACGAAATCCACAACTCCAAATATTCGATCAGCCCTCTTCCCAAATCATCGATTCCTTCGATTGTTCCAGTCGCAAATCACCAAAATCTTCGCCTTTTCAATTCGTTAGTTAACATCATTTTTTCGAAACTTTTTAACCATTGACAACGAATCCTGACTTGGTTCCAAGCCTTTGACTATCAATATCAAGACTAACAAGGCTTCGTTTTTTAACACTCAGGCATCGACATCTAAACATCATCTCACAACATGCGAAATCCAATATTATCCTTATTCGCTTTCAAAATCCAGTTGATATCTTCGAAATTCGATCAAACATCCCCAAACCATCTGTTCGTCATCATCAATTCGTGAACTAATCCAAGAAACCCATTTCGTTTTCCAAATCAGTGCTTAAGTAACGAACGACATTCATATCTCAGCCTTCGATGTCAAGAACAAGAACACATCCCCCATTTCGAAATTAAACCCCAAATCAAGTATGATTTCGACATTAATAGCCACAAAACAACTTGTATGTATCGAATTCATCTACCAATTCATCAATTCATCGCTTAAATATCGACTTTGACTTTTTCACAGTGTTTGACTTTTCGAAATCAAAGTGCAAGAAACACCAAATTCACGATTTTATCATCGATTTTTAGATCAAACAATGAATCTTCAACTTGTTCTTCATTCCATTCAAGTGTTCTTGACCAAGATTTATAAGATCTAAGAATCAATTTCCGATTTCTAAGTCTTGATAGGAATAAAACCGATTTCATCATACACAAATCATATGAAATTGATTTCTAAGTTCAGATTAACAATCAACAACAAATGATTGTTAAGAATGATGAGATGAAATCGTAAGAACAATTGTGATCAATAATCAAGTGCGTACCACGGTGTGAAAAGTCGTATGATGACTAGAATCGTTTATCAATCACCGATTTTAATTTGAATGAATTTAAGAAGTAATTGGGCTCACAACTTTTAAGATATGGGATCAAACACTTTTGGGCTCAATGTATGAATTATGAATAGTAACAGATTGTTATCATTTGGGCTTAAAAACTCGAATAAATAAACAGAAAACATATCGTAACATTTGGATTTGAATGAATGAAATGGATTAAAACTTTTGATCGGGATTTTGAATTCAATTTGATGAACATTAACCGATCACAATTTTGGTTTTGAACAAGATCAATTGAAAGAAATATATTGGATCATAACAATTGGGTTTTTCAAAAAAATTGATCCAATGAGTCAAATGATCAAAAATCAAGAACGCAACGCACGAATCATCAAGATTAAGAGAGATCATAGAGAGAGACTCACCATAAATGCTCCAATTGTGACAAATTTAGCCAAACCGAGGATCGTTTCTTCAAAAAATCATGATGATCTTCGAATACGAATGTTACGATTAAAGAACGCACAATGAACATGGTGATTTTGGTGTTTAAGAGATGCATTCGATTATGTATGGTGTTACAAAAAGGGATCTAGATCTAAATCTACATAAATAACACACACTTACACACTCAATTTTACATCTCTCAAGCACACCTCTACATGTGGAATAAACCCATCTTATATAGAGGTGTTTACATGTCTCTCTCTCTATCTCTCATGTCACAAGGCTAAAGCACCACATGCAAGTGGGTCTTCAAAAGTCAAACCATTTACAAAGTTATACATGGATAACTTTGTACCCCAACATTAAGTTGTCAGAGAAAATATGTATGAACTCATTTTCTTGAAAAAACAAGTTATTCGTATTTTCCAAAAACTAAGATTTCCAAAAATCATAAAATCTAACCAAACTTTCAATGATGGCCCTGATACCAATTGTTGGGTTTTTATTCAAAAATTAGTTTCAAAAACATAAACTTTAGCAACGGAAGACTTTGATTATGAACAACATAAAACAAGTTTATAACCAACCATGGATCTTCTTGCAAAGTTTGGAAAGAAAACAAACATCAAGTAAATAGAAGAGTTTAACAACCTTTGTAAACTTTGGATCCTATAAGGGAGGCTTGGAAGATAATGGAGAATGTGGTACCTTTGAGACACCAGCAAGAACTCAACTTGATTTAAGATGCTAGTCTTGTAAAACTCTTAAACTCTTAAGCTTAAAGTTCATAACCAAATTATGAACTTCAAGAGAGTAAAAATGCAAGTAAGTTGCACTCTTGATCTTCAAAAGCAAGAGAGAATGAGAGAGATAGAGAGGATTTTAGATTTTGCATCCCAAAATGAAAGCCCTCACTTCATAAAGCCAATTCATTATCCTTAGGTCCTTAGCACTTTAATCATATCATGTCCCTTAAAGTCTAAGTGTTCCCTCATGCTTTTAGACATGTCTTACTTTCCATTTGTTTAATCAAAAGCCCATGACTTGTCTAGCATATAGGAAGTCATAGTTTTGACTAATAAAAGAAATAGAAAGTTTGTGAATTTTATAAACTATTTTATACAATATAAACCTTAACTTTTTGGTAAAAGACAAAAGTGCATTTCTAGTCTAAAATGTTGTACATAACTTAATAAATCATACCCTATGATATCTATTATGTTACTTGCTAAAGAAAATTATTAATTCTAAGAAATAAATAATTCCCAATTAATTGTAAGAGTTTATTAAATATTTATTAAAATCAATTTCTAATAAATAATCAATTGTATCAAGTTGTTAGTGTGACCCATTAGTATCATATGTTAATTAGCAATATCACTTTAATATGACTCTTTAGCATACTAGATCTTTCAATATATATATATATATATATATATATAATATATATATATATATATATATATATATATATATATATATATATATATATATATATATATATATATATATATAGACACACACACACACACACTACATATAAACAGAAAACTCAACACCACATCCAACTGACTAGCTGATTTACCAGCCTAAGAGTATACTAAAACATAACCACATTCTAAAACACAAGGATACATACTACAATCTATGAGTATAATGAGAAAACGCACTTGAATCAACAAGATGGAAGACTAACACCCGAAGTCTCATGAAATCAGCTACACGAACCTCCTGACAGAGGTTAAACCACATTCTACAACTCAATACTTATAGTTTGACCAAAGGTTAAACTTGGTCAAACAGTCAATAGTCAACAGTCAACCACTAGTACCCCGCACCGTGTCCAACTAGCTATATGGCCGCACTATGGTCACCAGACGAAAAAATAGTCGCAGCGGGTTCACGCAAACCGTGTCGTGACATACCCTTCATCGCGTCGTGGTTTCGATAAAACAATCAACTCTTATTATTGACTTAATCCCTTAAGACAAGCGTTCCAAATATCAGATCTGAAACTCCTAATCGTCTTAATGGATAAAATATCCAACTTTACCCATCCTGATGGTTGAATCAACCACAAAATAAAACCCTAAGCCCAAAAATCCATCAAAGAGCCAAAACTAAGTGCACGACTTAACCAAGAACACATGCAAGCTCATTTCTACCAAAGACAAAGTCCAAAAGCAACAAAATGAAACCACAAGGTACTGGAGTTCCCTAAACTGTAGACATAAACAAGGGACTAGAAATGACCATCAAACCAACAAACACCTAGATTTAAGAATGAAAATGCATTTAAACTCACAAAAGCTCCGGAAGATGATTACTTTGCTGGAACACCAATGAATCTCACACCAATACCTAGCTTTAAGATTCTTCCTATTAGATCTTCGTAAAAGAGATCATAAAACACACACAAGAGAAAAATGGAGGCTAGGGTTAGGAGGGGGATGTTCTCTGGAGTGGAGACTGATGAATGAGCCGAAACCCTAGGGAAGTGTGCCTTAAATAAGCCCAAACCCTGAGGCTTCTATGGTTTTGGCCTATCAGGCCCACTGCACCGTGACAAACCCTTAACTGTGACGCCACTTAAATGACGTGGCCACACCGAAATGTGCTTGCACCACCGCGTTGTGGCCAATTAAAATCACAACTTATATAATTTGAATGCCAAAGGTTAATACTGAAAATGGATATTACACCTACCACATAGATATATTCATAAATATGAATTTCAATTGAATCTTATAAGGTTTCCTCTGTGTAGATAAGCACATAACAATAGAAACATTGACATACCCCTAATATCCAATTAGGATGGAGTATGGAGATGTAGATGTCGGCAATCACACATCCATGTGAGTAAAATGACTGCTTCAAATAGATATTCAGATTGTTAGTAGTACAAATATATCTAATGAGCTTCGCCTACAATACTTATCGTGAATAGCCATGACATCTCTTTGGAAACCTTCTTGCTTTCGAGGTCCTCCAAATAATCTCCCTATGGAAAATATTATATGCCTTCTCCAAGTCTATCAAGCACCTTAATCAGTATATATTCTACTAAGGAGCTTGAGATAGCCTGTGTTACCCCTCAAATTTCTGGCATTTTGGAAATTTTTTGAATTTTTTCGGTGTAGTGTAATTTTTTCCGCATACCCCTAAAATTTGGGTGTGCTACTCCCGACATTTTGTTTTGGCCTCACCACTAATTACGAACTAGATATATATTTTGTATTTTCTACTAAGGAGATTGTGGTAGCCCTTGCTACCTCTAAAAAGTTTTAAGCATAGAAGAAAATTTTTGAGTTTTTTTTGATTTTTGAGTTTTTTTTGATGCAGTGTAATTTTTTCCAGCATGCTACTCCTAAAATTTAGATGTGCTATTCCCAACATTTTGTTTTGAGTTCACCACTGATGGCGTACTAAATAGATATTTTATTCGAACTGTTACATATTAAACCGTCACATACACCTTTTATTTATTTTTTTATATTTTTAACGACAAGTTGAACAACACAAGTTACATTAACCTAGGATTGCTTTTTTGCTAGTAGAAATATACTAGCGTTATACTTGATTTTTAAACTTGTTTTATACACTTTTTTAAGGTTACAAAGATTAAAGGAGACCTATTTTTAATGACAAGTTGAACAACACAAGTTGATATTAACCTAGGATTGCTTTTTTGCTAGTAGAAATATTTTTTTTAAGGTTGAGACCTAACGACAAGTTGTTGACATTAACCTAGGATTGCTTTTTTTGCTAGTAGAAATATACTAGCTTTATACTTGATTTTTAAAAATCCTCTTGCATTTTATATTAAAAAAAATCCTTTGAAATCTTTTAGGGTGGAGAGTCATTTTTCTAACTCTTTTTCATATCCAAGAGCCTCTCTCTTCCGGCCCATATCATTCTTTTCCAATTACTCTCTTTCCATTTCATCACTAGATCATCTTTCAATATGAAGACGCCCATCTTTTCAAATGATGAACTGAAAGATAGAATGATATATTATCATACAGATTGAAGAAATCCTGTTAGGTGACAATCAAAATATGCTAATCCGAACAATCTCCGTCATATTTTCCGGAAGTACTTTTTCCAGGAAGTACTTTTTCATTACGACAATATGAAGTCGTTCATTTTGTGTAACTATTCGAAAGTTTTGTAGGTTCGAGAAGGTAGAATCGGAAAGCTAATAGTTCCAATTCTAGAAACATGACAATTATTTGACGCAGACTAAATTTAGGAATCCATAGATAAATTTCACGACTTCAAATCAGTCACAACAATGAAAACTAGAATTACCGTATAAATCAAGCTTAACTATCGCTCTATTTTCTAGTAGTGCAAGTTTAACTATTGCCATTGAAGGATCAGTTATAAGTAAAACATATATGGTCACGATCCAAATAGGATTCATCTAAATTAAGCTTGTACTATGAAACAAGCTCTAGAGTCTAGTTCCATAGAGAAACCGTAGCCACAACGCGAATGCAAGCTAAAAACTCTTGGAATTCGTTCAATTATCCGGGTTCGATTCTACCATCGTCCTCTCCATTATATTGGAACTACTATTCGTTGACGAGAAAGATTAATCTCTAATTTTGCAATTATATGCCAAATTCAACTAGATTTTAGGAGATTCATATCTTAATCTCCAGAGATTTTTAAATTGCATCAAAATTCTATCGAGGAAGGAGACTCTTATACAGTAAGAAACACTTGATTTTCTGGAAGCGGTGGCTCGGATACAGAACATTAATTGTCCGTCGCCTACGGTGTCGGCCTTTACTAGAGTTCCGACTTCCGACTTCCGAACAAACATAAGTGAAGTACAAAAAACAACCACAATATTATTATTTTATTCAACTGTGCATAAAAGCAACATCAAAAACATCAACTCGAAAACAGCAAGTGAAAACTCTAGAATCTACAGACACGACACAACTCTAGACCCGTTGATAGAAAGAAACCTCATAGATTATACGGAGCTTGAGATGGACCAACGACACAGGGTTGATCAGGACCTAGCAGCCTCTTGGGTCCTCTGACCAACATCCTTCATTTTCTGACCCACATATCCAGCCGTGTCCTGAGCTCTCCTTTTTGCGTAATCCAACGGATCTTGCATCGACGCGCCACCGCCAACACCGCCGCCACTCATCTTCCTAAAGTAGTTCACTATGTAGGTCAGGGAAGACAGCGCCGTGATTCCAAAAGCTCCCGACGCTAGGAATCCCGTGACCGCCAACCCTATGGTCAGCGCCGCCGGGACTAGAATCGGGCTGAAAATCACAAAAAGTGGGGTGGCGACGGCGAGACCGATAAGAGTTCCGGTGAGAGTGAGACCAGCAAGGAGGAGGCAGATTCCACCAATGGGAAAGAGAGTGAGGACTGCTAAGACTTTTGAAGTAGATTGGCTGCCGTTTTGCTGGAATCGGCCCTTGTAGGCGTCGGTAGGGTGGTGCTGCTGATGTTGTTGGTAGCCATAATGCTGCTGCTGGTGCTCCGCCATTGACGGTGATGACTTGGTCTTGGTGTACGATAGTACGATTAATTAGGGGATGGTGATGAATTAACGAGGCGAAGGAGCGAGTATGTAAAGGGAAGAGGAGTTAGACGCGTGGAATGAAGCGCGACAGATGTCAGACTCTTAGGTATGCTTGATGTTGTTTTATGAAACAAAATAGGCATTACACCCTTTTGTTTCTTTTGTTTCTCTTTGCAAGTCGATATGTTCACGGAACCTAGACCGTCTTAATAAAATTTATTTAGGGAGTGTCGAGTTCCACTTCGAAAAAATTGGGATACCACAAGCCATTATTGCTATTGATTTATTTCGGTCAACTTTATTTGTTCACACTGCCGATGAATTTGTTTATGTACATATTGGTTTTATATGTCTACTTGTGATTTCACCGGTTATAATTAACTTATATGCTATTTATTTACAAAATCGTTAATGATGTGCAGGTGTGACATATGGTATGTCGTTTGCTAAAAGGGGTGTTGATGCCCGATAGCCACATGTTGTTTCACTTAAGTCCCGTTTGATAGTTTCTGTCTAGGAAAGTGATGTATCGTAAAGTGTTGTCTGGGAAAGTTTTCTGAGTGGGAAAAAAACCATATTGTTTGATTATACATCTGACTAACTGTGTTGAATGATGAAAAATGACCCGTTTTATGTCCGATAGTGGTGGGATGGATGAGATTTTTTAAAATAAATTAGGATGGTGGTGGTGTTGTCCAAAAAAAAAAGAATTAATCCAATAAAAAATGAATTAAAAAATTAACTAAAAGAAATTAATAATCCAATAAGGTAGTATTTATTAATATATAAATATTATATGTTATAAATAATATTTATTAATATATAATAATCCAATAAAAAGAATTAATCCAAAAAAGAATTATTTAAAATAATTTAATAATCCAATAAAATAATATTTATTAATATATAAATATTATATATTAAAATAATATTTCTTAATATAAAATAATACATTAAAAAAGTAATAATTCAATAAAAAAAATTTAAAAAGGTTATTTAAAAAAAATTAATAATCCAAGAAATAAAGACATATGCGGGGTTTGGTGCATAACTGTCTTTCCAGCCCATTCAGCCAAAAAGATATGATTTTGGGGCTTTCTGGGAAAGACATATCTTACCGGGAAAGACCCATTTTTTTGTGCAAATCAAACAGTCTTTCCGGTCCATTCAGCCAGAAAGATCTGTTTGAATCTGGAAAGATGTGTATCAAACGGAGCCCTACTCCACCTAGAATTTTATCGCGGGGGGGGGGGGGGGGGGGGGGGGGAGGACAAGTATGTGACGTGAATGACACCAAATTGGTGATGCTAAGGGTGGGGCCCGGTATGCCTCATATGCCCTTGCTACATAGGATGTTGCCTCATGTGTTCCAATTCCTTTAGCCTTATAGATACTTTTATACTTCTTCAAATCTAAAAGGGTTACAATTCCTTTAGCCTTATAGTATTATAAAATAGTCATAAAAGGTTTGCAACATAGTTCTAGCGCTTGTCGACAAGCTTCGATCAACTACAGAGGACATTGATTAAGGTACGTTCCTCTACAAATTTGAAAGGTGATAGGATATTTGAAATCCTAATCATCACAATAAAATTTAATTTTTTTTAGGATGACAACTTTTACGGATATTCATGTTGATGATGATGAAAGGTCTTTGACAATGGACATACATTATAAAAAGGGCTTTTGACATAAAAGTCCTTAAGTTTTTCAAGTTTTGTTGGTTTTGTCCCTGTGACGATTTTTTGTTCATTAATGTCCAAAATTTGCCAAATTTTTTTCATTTTTGTCATTTCTACAAATCTTTTATGTTTTTACCCTAAGTATCTTTTTCAAATTTGCAAAAAAAACCCTTAAGTTTACAAATCTTATATGTTTTTATCCTAATTATGTTCTCAAAATTTGACATGAAAGTCCTTAATTTTGTTAAATTTTGTCGGTTTTGTCCCTGTACACCTACTATTATAGGTAGCATGGGCAAAAATGAAAAAAACTTGGCAAATTTTGGACATTAACGAACAAAAAATTGTCACAGGGACAAAACCAACAAAACCTGACAAACTTAAGGACTTTTATGTCAAAAGCCCTTATAAAAACACTTTTGTTTTAAATATCATAAACTACACAGAATGTACCATCTTAATTTTCAGTGATATGGATTTCGTAAATGTGAACTATGACTTTAATGTATTTCTCCATGAAATAGTAAATAATAAAATACATATTGTTTACTATTTTAGTCTTAACAAGCCATTGCCTAATGAGATTAAAATGACCATCAAGCTTTAAGTGTTATATATAGGGAATTCATAGATCATGACCTTAAAAAAGGGGTTGAATTAGCGTGTGTAACTCCTCTATTTTAGGGCTATGTTTTTAATATTTTCAGGAAATCATTCTGAGAAAAATTAAATTAAATCAACTAAATAGTATAAAATATAAAAATAATTTAAATAATTAAAAGTTTCCAAGATTTATAGAGAGGTATAACAAAATTAAATGGATAAGATTTAAGGACTAAACTACTAACCTTAGAAACATAAGTTTGACTTCATCTTAACTAGTTTGGGTCCAAAAACTAAACAAGGGTAATTTAGTATAATACAAGATAGATGTTTATTTGGTACCATTAGATGGCAATTGGAATTAAAAGGAGTAAAAGTTTCAAATTTGCATAGCTTAGTTTTAACTTAGTAAAAAGATTTGACATAATTATTAAGAAATTAAAATTTAAAGGCATAAGTTGGGGTTTCTTGGTGGAACAATGTAGTCGATATCATTTTGGGATCAAAGTCAAAAATTAAGAATTTAGGGACCAAAGTTGTTTGTTATTTAAAGATGAAATCTAAGATTCCTAATTCCTTATTCTCCTTCATTTGAACATGGATTGGCTGGAAAAAAGAGAGGGAGAAGGGTTTTTGAAGGAAAACTGGATATCTATCGAGTTTCATTGAAGAATTGAGAGTACATTAAGTTGTCATCAAGAAGAGGGAGCATGGAAGGTATAATGTATCTTCATATTAGTTTGTTAAGCTTCTAGATGTTATAATTATAATTCAAATATGAATTATATGATGTAATTTTTGACTATATCTAGCTCTTTGTTAGATTCCATATTTCCAACACCAATCTAATGATGAAAGTCTATCTTCTTGGCCATTGATCAAGTTATAAAGCTTTAATTATAGGTTTGAAACCTTAATTTCATGAATCCATAACTAGATCTTGTGGATTTTGAATTCAATTTATGGATTAAGTCAATGTGGTTTGGATGCTAGTTTACCAATACAAACTCCAATTCATAGCATCAAAAACCTCAACCAAATCAATGGTGGATTTATAATCTCTAATGGAGTTTTTGAGTTCATAACTAGACACATCTCTCATTAAATAATTATGTTGTAAATTAATCATGTTATTAAGGTCTAAATATAATTATATTTTAATTAGTATCATATTTGATACAAATCATGGGTGAAACCCCCAAACTAGTGATCATTTCAAAGTTTTAAAGCATGAAAATAGAGTTTTTGAAATGATCTATTTAAGTTGTGGTTTTATGATGTTACTGATGACATAAGAATGTTAATTCATATGTAATTAAGTATATAATGTATCTTAGTCAATAAAAGGTATTGAAAAGGATGTTTGAAGTGTGAAATCAGATAGAGAAAAGTAGGTTGTTGTTTTTGGTCGAATGGTGTGACCTACTATTAATATGGTCAGTGTGTTTTTCTTTGGAAAAGACACAAGTACTCATACACTAACCTATAAGAACTCACATAAATTCCTAACTTTACCTTGGGTCATTAAAGGATCATTTGAATGTTTCCCTTGATTATATACGACCATATTATGAATATTTAAAGGTTTAAAAGAGATAGTTAGGTGTAGTAACCTAATTAGCATATCAAGAGTTAATTATATATCTTATTATATATAGGTCTTCCATAATCCTTCTATAGGTTATAAGAATTCATCGAAGGATAGACTGTAAAATTGAGGTGAGTACTCTACCACTTGTAACGTACAAAAAATTACAATAAATTCAAAGTTTTAATAAATACGTTTATTTAATATAAAATCTCAATCATTTTTTACTTAACCAAATCCCGTTAAGTTTAACCTTAACAATCATACTAATAAAATTTGTTATGTTCACAAACTGACAATCAAGCAACAGAAATAAAAGAAGATATGAGATCATCATTTATAAAAATCATCAAGTCGTGCCATGTGCAAAGCCAAGCTATGCTTTTCCTTTTACTAGTACATGCAGTTGCTGAAACAGTAATTTTAGGAGGGAAAGGGTAAGCACGAAGCTTAGTGAATTCCAACACAACTTTATACATTAGTATACATATTTTACACCCATCACAGAAATAAAACATACATGCCAACGATTTGTAATCCAAACATACCACATATATTTACATCTAGCAAACCACCAATCGATAATATAAACATATAGGTCAGGTAAACCAACAGAATAAAACCACACATATAAGTTTAAGAACTAGTCAATAAATGAGCATCCACTAAAGACTCGAAGTTCCTGCCTTCATTCTATTGACTTGGTATTACTTCTTTCAGTCTATTATACTTCCTTCAGTCTATTGACTCGGATTACCGCCTTTAGTCTATTGACTTGGCATTATCACCATCGGTTTATTGACTAAACATTACCGCCTTCAGTCCATTGACTCGACATTATTGTCTTTAGTCTATTGACTTGGCATTACTGCCTCCAGTCTATTGACTCGAGATTACCGCCTTCAGTCTATTGACTCGACATTACCGCATCCAGTCTATTGACTCGTTATATTTGCCTTCAGTCAACCGTCTCGACATTGCTTCCTTTAGCCCAATATACCCCATACTATCAATACATGCCATACAGCTTAGTACTAACCACACACACACACACACACACACATATATATATATATATATATATATATATATATATATATATACATATATATATATATATATATATATATATATCCTATAATCATATATGAGCTAAAGCAAATGATATATAACTTCAATATCATGTAGTGAGGAACTCACCTCAAATCAAATGTAAATCTCAACGAGCAATCACACAAGCTCCAAGGAATCAAACCACTTACTGTTTTTCCCTGTATAAGTGTTTTACAATGTTAATAAGCAATCTAAACCTATAATCCAAACTAGTTAATCCCTAGATCTAATTTCTAGCTTTTAATCCCAAAAAAACAGTCTGTTCAAGACCTATTTTTCTCCCGCTAAACTCCTTCAATCCAGAATATTATTTCATATCTAGAACGTTCAGCTCAATACCTTTCCTAGGGTATATTACACTAGGCCTAACTATTTTTCTGTGATTTATTATAGATTTTACAAAACAACATATCAATGCAGCTAAGTTCGGACTAGTCAGTGAAAACGACCATTTTCGTCCTAGTTAGGGTCATCAATAGGTTAAGGAAAAAAATCATGAAACTACTAGACTCAATACCTGAGCTTTGGACATTGACTTTGCTCAATTCTGAGATTCCATGATATTTCTATAATTTTTGCGAAATAAGGAAGAAAAGGATAAAATATACAAAAATCACAGCTTTGTCCCTAACGGGGTCCAAGGGGCAGAGCCCCTGGCTGGGGTCCCGCTTGAGGGAGATTATGGTAAAACTGACTAAGATCGTAAGTTTTGGAAACCATTGATTTCCTCATTAATTCCGGATTCCCTTGCTTGTTTTCAAAGGAACTCATGACAGCCAAACCTAAAAGAAAAACCTACATCTCATTTTCTATATAAACGACTCTCCTCTTGAGGAGAAAAGGATCACCTTTTAGCTCTCGTTTTTCTTCAAACAAACTTAGAATCTTCTAGCAATTTGGCTTACGTTTTCTCTGCCTAGATTCGTAAGTTTCCCCTTAGGATTATCCTAGGTTGAGTTAACTTGTAACCCGGACATAGGGTAGAAATATCAGTTCGGAAAGTGTTTACACGATCAAAGGGGTATCCAGATCTCTACCATAAACCCTACCCAATTTCTTACATTACATGCTATTCATAATGGTCGCGTGTTTTCATTTGGAAAAAGACACGGTGTAATAGCCCGTAATTTCAAATCAACGTAAGTTGAACTTATTCGAACAAAAGCCTAAGTTACAATCGTATGCTAAGTAAAATCCATATCATGACATTTATACAATAGGAACTTGAATACCTTAAGGACTTGTTTATACAAGTTATTTTATATTCATACCTCGTAAATCATACTTATATATAAGTAATGAACACTTATATTGAAACATCACATGTATAACTCAATATAAGTCAACATAAGTCAAGGGGGATTAAAGATTAAATCATGAAATGACTCATACATGGAGTTTACGGTCCAAGAAACATCAAGAAGGTGTGTTCACGGTTCAAATCATGAAGCAAAAGGGTGTTCACGATTGAAAGCCAAACCGTGAACCCCTTAAACATCCAAACCGTGAACAACTTGTAAGTTAGGAATCTTTGCCGTGAACTCTTTTCTATGCACTCCTTTGGCCGTGAACTCCATTCAAGAATCAAAATCAAACCATGAACTCTTCCCCATGTGATCCTTTGGCTGTGAACTCCATTCAAGAATCAAAATCAAACCATGAACTCTTTCCCATGTAGAATTTGGACCGTAAACACTCATCAAATGTCTTCATATTTCATCCAAAGTTTGATTTCCCAATGTGATAACACCGTAAACATTCATTCACTGCCTTAGAAGTATGCTTTACACTTAAGTCACAAATGAATTCATTTGTACATTTCACAAGCGTAAACACCTCATTTCCTCTCAAATGCAAACCTTAGTTCTTCATTTGCTCTCAAGTATCAACGTATCTGCATCCATAGTTCCCTCACTAATTGTAAGTAATCCATATATATATTAATATCATTTGCCTTGTTAAATTTACTAGTTAACTAATTTAGGAATACAATTATGTGTAAAATATAAGCAGGATACGGTTAATCACACGTATTCTATACCGAGAATCATCGAAACCAACCAGAAACTCATACACGAGGTGAGTTCATACCCCCGTATTTTCATACTTTTTACTGTTTTAAGGGGGGGGGGGGAATACAAGTCTAACACAAGGATTTTGTGTTACAAACAAATGGTTTCAAAATATATCTTACCAAAATGGATTTCAATTTTCATCAAATCAAATGGTTTTAAATTGTGTTAAAATGACATCAAGTCACCAAAAGTATTTCAAAATGTTAAATTCTTTAAATGATTTTATAAACTTATGTTTTCCCCAAAAATCATATTTATATATATTTATATAAATAAGATTTAAAGGGCTTAGGACTGATAACTCACTTTGGTTCCTTTTCCTTGTTTGGATGTGGGCCTATAGTATCGGTTATTTGTCCGGATGTCGTTTAAATTTTAGTTATATATATTTTTATATGTATATAAATATAAAGGTTATTTCATTCAATTTCAATACTCCTTGTAACATGTCGAGCAAGGGCTTTCATTCATGAACAGTTAGTACCAATTCAGAAAGTACATATAAATTATAATAGGTATAATTTATGATTCATAGAACATTAATTCACGAATCAAGTATACTAGAGTACACTATTTTTCAGGAACAAGGGTTTGTTTCAAATCTAATCAAGAGTATACAGCTTTCAAATACACGTTAAGAATACTAATTCAGGAGCATTCTATCAATCATTATTTCAGAATGATTGGGTTTTCACTTATATTATACACGTAACATCTATATGCTTTTTATGAGTCATTTGATTCAGGTTGTTTAATTCGTTTAAAAAATATAGTTAAAGTCCTGACATTATAACCAGAATCTCCAGTTGGGGATCGAAACAAGTGAGTATAGATCTATTTTGGGATTGACAACCCCGCACTCAGACTGCTAGCTACAGCCAGGCATACACGCCTACGAGTGACAGTTGTTATCAACATTTTTAATGCCTTCAAAGCGTTGTTTTAGGCCATCTAGTCTCAGTATGATTATAATAACTCATTTAAAAGATATTAACAATACGGTTAGTGTATAATTAACTAAACATGAGTACATTTTCAAAGTACCAGTTTACCATGATACAGTTTTTACAGTATTACATCTCAGTATTCAATAACAGCTGGTGAAGCCATACACACTCACTTATACAATTTATACAAAAGGAATTCAATAACAGAACACTGGTTTACAAATAGAACGGTTTTATGTGATTAAAACTACTTTTCATATACAGCAGAAAATATAGGATTTTCTGGAACAATTTACATATTCAAGAAACAGAAAACATACTTTCAAACATAAATACTTATGCACTTACTCAACTTTATGTTGATACTCTCTTTTCAAATTACTTGTATTCTCAGGGAATCAGTAGACATATACTCCCCGAGCTTTTGAGAAGATCTAGCTATTTTGAGTCAAGTCTTCTTCTTTTGTATAACTATTTTAGTGTCAATATACATTGATTGAACACATGTAAAAATTTATACTTATTAATGCAATGGTTGTTTGTACTTTGATTACTATAATGTATGTGTTGTGGAATCAGTAGACATGACGTCCTCCGCCCCCGAATGTTTCCGCCGTTCTGGTTTGGGGGTGTGACACACAGACCATCTACTAACCTTTAAGGAGTCACATGATTTTCCTAATTTTTCATTGGGTCATCGGGGGTTCATATGGATGCTTTCATTAATCATATAAGGTCATATTATGAAGATTTAGAGGTTTATAAGAGTATCATATCAAGAGTTAATTAGAGTTAATTATATGTTTTGCTAGTTTATAAACCGTAAGAACCACGATTATAAAATTAATTTGTCACACCCCCAAACCGGAACGGCGGAAACATTCGGGGGCGGAGGACGTCATGTAAAGTATCACAACAATGCATAATAGTAATTAAAATACAACAACCATTGTATTTACAAAGTTATAAGTTTTACATCTGAGTTCAAAACATAGTATATCTACACCAAAAGTACAAGTTTAAAAGACATGAGTTTATAGAGCTCCGTCTTCTCAAAAGTTGTGGGTGTACCTGTCTACTGATTTCCTGAGAATACAAATAGTTTTGAAAATGTGTCAACAATTAAGTTGGTGAGTTCATAAGTATGTTTATAACTGAAATTTGTTTTCTTGTTCTTTGATAAAGTAATCATGTTTTCCCGGAAAATCCTATATTTTCTGTTGTAGTATAATGTAAGTAAAACGTGTGAAAGTTACTATACTCAAATGTGGTAAAACGTAATTTAGTTCACTTGAAATCATGAAAAGTATGTTTTCTCTGTACTGAAATAGTATTCCATACTTATATTTGTAAAATGTTGTATTATAGTTTCATTTTGATAAAACTATGTGAAGTTGTTTCCTTATTCATACACTAATCATTTTAATTCAATACCAAATTGTGAGTTATTATAACCATACTAGGTGACCTAAGATGGACTGAACACGGCGTTCTTCAGGCGTCACAATCGGTACGACATTGGTCACCACAGGCCTGCCGGCCTAGCTGTTGCAAGTAGCTCTGGTGCGGGATTGTCAGTCCCGTATAGATCTATACACAAGTGTCACGCTCCCCCTCCAAGAGATTCTGGTTATAATTTCAGGACTTGGTTGGTACTTAGAAAAGTATGTGAAGATTGTCTCACAAATGCTATATTGATGATTACGTGTGAAGTAATGAAAAATTACTTAGAAATAAATATATTGTAAGTAAGTTTCATAAACTATATTTAATATAGTTTATATGTTTCTTTTCAGTAAGGTAGTCTGTTTGTTTTCTGTAATGTACTCGGAACCTTTATAATCAATGAATAAGTTCCCTAAACTATACCTATTATAGTTTATATGTTTATTATACTGTAATGAAAACCTTTGTTAAATTTTGTAAAAGTCTGTAATTCTATTGTTCCTTGAATTCCACTGTTTATATTCAGATAACACTAAACAGTTTGAAAACCATTTTATATTTATATAAATGTAATATTTATATAATTGTGATTAATTAGACCTTTGATTAAATAACTTTACTCCAAGCCCACAACCAAACAAGGAACAGGAAATGGGGTCAAATTATATATTCTAAATCTTCTGAATCCAAGTTATATAATTTACACAGATATAAATATATAATTTTGATAATTATAACAATTTAAAACATTAAAAACATTTTAGATATTAACACAATTTGTATTGTGTTTCACTTGTATTCCCCCCTAAAACAGTTAAAAATCATAAAAATGTAGGGGTATGAACTCACCTTTTGTGAGTGATTCGATTGAAAGTTCGATTTAGGATGTTTTTCCACAAGTTAGATCCCGAAGCAAAACGAATCCTATAAGCATTTCATGTAATATATATATGTACACTTTTAGTGAATATAATCACAAATATGATAAGGAAATGGACCAATTTGTAAGTTTAACTTACAAATAAGAGTGTTAGAAGCGAAATGGATGGTTGATTGGAGTTTACGGCCAGAAGGGTTTGAAGTTCTTGGGTTTTCGGCCACCTTCAAGTATGTGTTCTTGGTGTTCTTGGTGAAACCAAGAAGATTCAAGGGTTTTCGGCCCAAATTCTGGAGATTGGAAGTGTTTGTAAGTTGATTACAAGATCAAGGTATGATCCTTGCAAGATTCTAAGTTGAGTTCAAGAGAATTTCACATGAAATTCAAGAAAGGAAGAAGTTTCTATTGGGTTTTGAGCATTCTAACACTCCTAAGTGTACATGCAACCCTAAATACCTTGGATCTATGTTTTCTCTATTATACATGAAAATATGAATATTCTAAGGTATTACCCTAACTAGCATACAATCTTTGATACTTGGGTAATAAAATAGATAAAATACATACCTTGTTGATGTAGCTTGACTCCATGAAGCTCGAGAGCCTAGTGCCCCAAGTGTGACACCTCAAATGGTTCAAACAACATCATCAACACTTGCAATAACCATGAGAAGAAGACACTCATGCTCAAATCGGCTAGCCCTCATATATGTTACACTAGTGCCCATTTCTTGACCTAAATGGGTCCTTATATAGTGTGCACATTAGGGTTACACCATGTAACCCATGACTTTACCCATTCCTTATGCTCCATGGGTTTTAATCTCCATGGAGTATCCACGGGTCACCACATGGGTTAAACCCAACATAAGGAATCATGGATCATAAGTCCACATATATAAGAATGAATGATTTACACAATCAATCCCCATATATTTAATTAGTCTCTTTTGATCACTAAATTAAGTCCAAATTAATTCTTGATCAATACTAATTAAATGACATGATTTCATATTAATATATTAGAACTTATAATATATTAATATGTCACAAATGTCCTCTTCTCACAAACGGTCTATCCAAATGTTCCGATGCCATGCAACCCAAATGGACCATGCCGAGTCGGGTTAAGTACATACCAATTATAGTTATGGACTTAGACACTAATCCAACAGTCTCTCACTTGGATAAGTCTAAAACTATTATTAAGTATGACTTCAACAACCAACTCGCAATCGTAGCTCTCAAAAGCCACTGTCGAACTCTGACCTCGTCGATGAACTCTGATCTTTGTCAATGACTAGTCCATTAGATAAGGGATCATATATTCCTCCATTCTAGATATCATATGGACTGAGGAGTGGACTATAAATCATTCTCTCTGTCCATTTGTTGTTTCCCGATTTCCGATTCATGATGACTGACTGATTGAACAAATCAAATCAGTCTTGGATTGGCCAAGCACTCACATGTGTCATCATTAAATCACCGAGGGGCCCACATATATCGCTTTTATCCCGAAGGTAAAAGGAACGGATAAACTTCGACTCATATGGCTTGTTCTACTACTTGTTGAATCATACACAAAGGCACGTTTTATAACATCGAGTTACCAATGCGTTTTCGTGCAATCAATGTATAACCAACTTATAGTAACAACTCATATCTCTAGGTTTGAAGAATATAAGATATTATCGTCTCATGATCACTCGTGATAAAATCCATGAAGTGATTCAAATGAGCGTGGGTTGAATCCAATACTCAGAACTTATGAGCACTCATGAGTGTTGTAGCACCACTTTGTCCAACATTTTAGACCTCTACAAGCCAACCCATGACAGTCTTGATTCATATCTACTTCCAACATATGACCGACTGTGGATGGTTTGAATAACTTAGTCATTCGAGAAGAATGACCTAGTTTATTCTGGAAGTCAAAACATGAAAAATGAAACACAAGAATAATTGAATCCAATATGGTATCAAAACCTATGAATATAAATATAACACTTTTTATTTATCACCATACTGATTACTCATTATTCATTGTTTTGGTTTTATCAACTTTATACTTGAATTAAAAACACCAGTTGTCCCATGCTCCAAGCATGTACACTATGTTTTTCTAAACAATAGCTTTGCCATACACCAAGTTTGCACTCTATGTTTGTCTATGATCCTTACTTTGTGAAATAAACCAATTGAACATAATTTCAATGAATCTAATTTCACACTCCCAAATCCTTATCGTAAATGTAAGAATTCCAAATTCTTATCATTCATCGAAATCTGTTTAGATTTTAAACTTATATGCACTGACCCTCTTGTAATGAATATGTACAAAGTCACAAAGACTTGTCAACAGTCATTACAGGGTATTCTAAAGGAGATCAACTCCATGAAAACTAAGTCTCATATTCAAAGTACATTGCTTTGAACATGCTTCTTGCATTAAGTTTTTCTAATCTTAAACATACTGCTTCCATCTATGGAGACAACTCCATATTCCCATTTTGACTATCACTTCTGAATAAGAGTTGTCTCTTTTCAGAATATGTCAATATGGTCCTTCCAAAATTAACACTATACTTCCAACTGTCATTGAGCAACCAATCTTTGGTAAACCATAGATTGTCCTCGACAATTGCTTAATCAAATTAGTCATATCCAGTTCTAGTACTTTTTCCCTCTTAATGCTTCTAGGCATTTAGAAAAAATTTAGAAAGGATGAATATTATAGCACATGCAATCGATCTTATATCCGAAGCATATGGGACACGGATCATGATATCTCACATAAAGACATGATACTAGACCAGTCTTTCTACTATAATATTTCTATTTCTATTTGCCAAGTTCTCATAATTCAGATTATGAAAAGGGATGCCGTAATCATAATCGAATTTTAGAACGCAAATAAAGGACCCATATATAGAATTTCCTTATGTTAAGCCAAACCAACATAAAATTCATATATATATATTCTTGAATAAAGATGATTAAAATCTCAATCTAAGGCTTTTAGAATTGAAATGAAGTATAATTTCCTCTCCCTTAATTATAGCAAAACAACTTTTTCAACCCCTGCATCCTCACAAATTGAAACTTTTGTTTTCTATAATTAACATTGCTAACTTGCAATACTTATCATAATTATCATTCTCCCACTAACATGATGATTATTAGCATACCACTTATGCTCACACTAGCTTTGATATGTATCCAGAAAACAGCTGGACTTCTAGATGTCAATACTTTATTGACTTTCTTACCAAAGTTCAGATTTCTGATACGAGATTGCTTTGATAAGACTTTATCAAAATCATACACCTTATCTTAGATAGCTCACAGGTGTGTCTAAACAATTTTAGAACTATGAAAAGGGATGTCGTAATCATAGTCTCGATTGTTTAGACTTTTGCCATTTCTCATAAGTCCATGCTAGTGTGTCGGTTAACCACACACGCTCCACTAACGACTTTGAGAATGCAAAGATCACAATTGCTATCTTACTTAAAATCTACTTGGTGGAAGTGTTTCCTCACCATCATTTTCATGAATCGGAGAGAAACCTTATGACCCTTAGATTTTATGGTGAATGTGTTCTTATCCAAGTGAATTTTTCAAAACCATAATCACAAGACTAGGTTAGTGACAAATCCAAACTCATATGGACTGCACTTGTGCAATCTTCTTGCCACCGGGCAGTACAACGGCCTGCCATTGCTTCCAAGTAGTTATGCAAACAATTGAGAACATGTAGAACTCAAATGTATAGCCAACTTTAACTGGAATGGGGCATAGAAATGTCAACATGATAGGTTATAAACCTCTAGTCGTGTGCTAGTGATGAAACACATGTTTTATTCTTGATTAGTTCTTGAAACTATTTCAGGATCTTTTAGACTCCCATTGTCCTCTTGACCTATAAGACTTTCTTGCCAAATATTCAAGAGATAGTGTGGATTCTAATCAAGACAAACACTTCACACAATTGGCCTTAGTTGGTCTTTGTTTTATCCAAAACAACACAACTTACCAACTTCAAATGTACAAGAATAGAAAACTTTTACTCTTACATTTGACAAGTGTTATAAACCTTCTTTAAGATGTGTCACTCAAGTTACAATCTTGGAGTATGATTCTAAGATTTGTTTTGGAACAAATTATGAATGATCTTCTTGATTTAACCACTTCAACAATTCATAACTCCTCTTCTTAGCTATCAAAATGCACTTAGAGGATGAATTGTGATAAGGTCTCTTAATCATTAAGATGATCTTATAACATGATACTAAAGTACTCTCCCATCTTTTCAGATTTGAGAAACTTTTATCCTTCTGCCTAATTTGATTCTTCTTATTCGCTCTGCCATACATTGAAAATTTTCCAATGTCTCATAATTATACTTAAGCTTGTAAGTATAACCATATTTACTAAACTTTAGTAAATCATGACGAATAGTCTTATCAATCTTTTGTGGTAGACTCTGACCAGTGCACACGAATTTGTACTTGATCCCTTAGTCCTTCACTTGAGTCACATATACATGTGAACAAGCAACTAGTCTTAATTTTTCCAAAAAAATGAAAATTCGCATCCATCATATTATACAACTTGCATGATTCCAAGTTTCGGTCCAACTGAAACTTGGGTGATGAGAATCTTTCCTTGTTTGGTAAATTTAGACAATACCACAAATGAAAGAATCAAATTCATATTTCCATTATTGCTATCAGTGGAATCATATAAACAACCATTTTTTTACAAATGCCACTGTAAGGATATTTAAAATAAATAAAATTAAAACCTTTTTCTTTTATTTTAAAACTTTGCGGAAAAACTTATCCTTACAATGCATATGCAAATGAAAAACTTGTTGTTAATTATTCCTAAGCAATATATCATAACTCCTAAACAACAGCTCAAAATTCTGATCACCGAACCATGCGATCGAAATCCATCTTCGCGATTAGAATCAGTATATACTTCCTTTAAGCTTCCTCAATTTTCTTTGATTCTTAAAACATCAACATGTGACCCAGTCACATCATGTAATAAGAATCTCAGAATAGAAACTTAACAGAGTTAAATAGTGAATTTTACCTGAAGTAGAGTCAAACTTCTTGACTTGATCAACCTTATGATCTTTCAGGTAAATAGGCAGCTTTGCAATAAATGCCCATTCCTTTGGCAAGAGAAACATATGGACTCTTTGGGAATGGTATATGAGACTGTCGCGGACTTAGCTTTTTTTCTTTACCATTTGGTCAACCGAGTTGACTGTGGCCGATCCCTTTCCATTGGGAAGAGAAAGCCTTTTCTAGATATCCAATGTTACCATTGTCAATGTCCATTGGGAAGTTGATCAAATTTGCTTTACTAGTCCTCAAACCATTGCTGATTCAGCAGCACCAAGCAAATAGATAAGATCATTAAGGGTCATGTCATAGTCTGTTTCATAGAAGTCCCAAAGGAACTCACTATGTGACTTAGAAAGTGATTGAACATCCAACTTTCTTAAGACTTTGACACCCAACTTTCCCGGCTTGTCAATATGTGACTTCATCTCCAAGATGCGATCACACATAGACTTTGCTTGCCAATATGGCTTGAGTGACCTTGAACTTGTGGGTTAGGAAAATAATTGGAGGAGGTGGAGGAAGTGAAGTTCCAAGAGATTTGGGAAGATCATAAATATCTAAACTAGACATCTTTTGGGAGATATTCAAGATAGTTGATCTAAAGTCCTTAGTATAACACCCAATATGAAATATTAAGGCTAGGACCCAACACAATATTTTATAACTTGGAAGAGGGATGCCGTAATCCAGGCTATAAAATATTTGAAGGTAGGTGAATGACGATTCACCAATTTCCACCATGAAAAATGAAATAATTTATTAGGTTTTAATTGGTTTTGAAACTCCTAGATTCTTTTGAGATTCATTGAACTTTTCAATGGCATGTTTCAATCTCAATTGTGCCCTTCAGGTTTTGTGACTGGGATGCCGAGGATCACAAAACAAGGTGTGAAGTAACCATGCAAATTACTTGGTACTCTTAAATGTTTATCACTCAACCGATGTGCCGGTTAACCACACACGCTCCACCGACCTATGATAAACTTTAAGAAACCTTTTGCCTACTTTGTTAAAACCAGTTAGTGTGCCTGTTAACCACACACGCTCCACTAACAGCTCAAACAAAGTGCAAAGTGTAATTTCATGGATTAGCACCTTATTCACATTTTCCTAAGTAACTAAGATTGAGAATTTATAAGTGTTTAGTTACTTAGTATTTATCATTATACTTATAATGAAGGGAGAATTATAGTCCTTGTCCTACCCGTTCGTCTAACGACCCTCCACCAGTCAAGGAAGCGGTGGGTGAGATTGGACACCCATTAAACTGCCATTTTATAGGCAGTAACCTTATACCCCCCTTATAGATCGGCTTCGTGAATGAGGCCTACTAATGGTAAGACGACTTGCTCTCAATGGCGGAGGGAGTACAGGGGCAAGCAGGTGCTATGCCCCCCTCAACATTTCTAATTTATATACATTACTCCCTTCAGCTTTTCCAATTTATATACATTACTCCCCTTGACTAAATTCATAAATATTATTTTGATTTTCATAATAACAAGGGTTGAATGTTGCATATCCTTTATCAACATAGACTATATTTACCTAAAAATAAAGGATTTACCGTTGAAATAATTGCTTTTTGACAGCTAACATTTCTTATACTGTTTTTACTGTTTTGTTAACACATTGATAATAAATAATAAGGAGTTGATGTTATTAAGTCTTATAAAATCATATTTTATAAACCATTTATTTAATAATCTATATATTTTTGTGTTTTCTTGTTATGTAAGTAATATTTATCAGATGATAAGTTATGATTTGTTTATTTTATTGACTTTGTTAGGATGATAATTTTTTATAACTTTTTTGTTAGTTTTAATTTTTATTATTGATAAAATAGTTAATTATTACTTTTAGGTTTATTTTTAATTTTTCTATTGCTTTTTATCATTAAATTTTTTTATTTGGACACGGTCGGTATGCATATATTAATTTTTTTTAGATATTCAAATTATGTATTAATTTTTATCTCAAATTTTCCTTTAAATTATAGACTATATTACATTATCCGGTTATAAAATATTGGTTAACCTTATTATGATGTAAGCCCCCTTTATTGTAAAATTCTGGCTCCGCCCCTGCTTGCTCTTATACATATATATATATATATATATATATATATATATATATATATATATATATATATATATATATATATATTATTAAATTATAATATTATAAAGTATAAGGGTTGAATTTTAACTTTCAAAATCCTAAGGGCTTAATTTGGAATTAAAGTATTCATGAAAGAAAACTTTTCAAATTCCAAAACTTGAGGGCAAGTTTTGAACTATTCAAAAACTTTTCAATTCCATAACTTATGTGTTTAAAGTAGTTTTAATTCAAAAAACTCTTCAAGTTCCATAACTTGAGGACAAGTTATGGAAGACTTTAAACTATTAAAAGAATATGACTTTTCTTTATTCATAACCTATGGAAATATTTATGAGTTTTATGAATCTTAAATGTGACTTTTCATATAACTTGATGACAAGTTACAAAAACACATTTTAGAATCAACTCTTAGATTAATTTAGATTGAAAACTACAATTTCACATAACATTCCTATTAATCTAAGCAACTCATAAGAACAAGATACTTCAATCAAACTTTTTCATGTAATTAGCCTAACCATTAAACTAAAACAAAACATGAATCTATTGACAATTATCTTTGAAATTGGATTAGCATGAACAATACCACATCAAAATAAGGTTTATAAGTTGAAAAACAGCTTAGGGTAATGTTCCTAGTCCAATTCTAGCCAAAACAGTCGAAGATATGCTGTCTGGGTGAAAGAACCCCTTTCTATACTTTCATATTTCTGAAAGACCCAAACTTTCATACTTGACAATATAGTTACTCCAAAACATGCTACATGCATATTCATAAAACAATATTTTTACATTGATAAAGTCATTACAAAAGATTGGATACAAACTGACTATGTTTTGAGATTTTACATGACTACCCAGGATATTGTAAATCTATACAAACCTAAACCAAAATACAAAAATAATATTACAACTATTCTAAGTCTTCCAACTATACTGGGTGCTTATTGCCTGCATTATGTTAAAACATTGGGAGGGGTAAGCGATAACGCTTAGTGAGTTCAATAATAGATACAATATAACGTTATGCCATATATATACCAATATGGCAGAAGCAAATAGGAGCAAGGAACAACAAAGGCATAATGTGATAAGCTTTCCATATCAATCAATGACTCGATTCAAAGATATACAATCAATGAGATATAACAATTTCCATACTTGATAAACATCAATAACGCTTCGGCCCAAATGGCACTGAAGACAAACAATTTCTGATTAACATTAAGGTAGATTTTAGGTTTTCACGCCCTGTTTAACCATATGCCAATGCCATAGAATAGAGTCATTCACTTACTGGGGGACATGCTCTACATGGCCAGAGGCTACATACCAGTACCACTGTGAATCTGAGTTCTTAAACTGATCACATGGTCAAAGGTATAGCTTTGCTATCATAAATAGCAGAAATAAAAATAACACGGGAAAATACTTAGGAATAACATTCTACCGAAATCAAAGTGATGCCTATGTCATACACTTTATGGTCAACGGTTCATACCAATACCCAAGTGATGCCTATGTCATACACTTCAAGTCAGAGGTACAGCCTTGCTATAAAAATAGCCGATACAACAACTCGAGATGATAACATGGAAAAACACATGGTACATATAACACATAACATACAATTGTTTCTACATATTAAACTCACCGTGAATTAACCGGGGGTCAAAATAATAATTTGGGCAGCACTTCGGCTCTAAATATGACTTTCTTCGTTGAAAACCGGGCCCTGCGAGGGTTGGGCTTCGAAACCGAAAAGATAAATTTTTCGGGCTTCTCGGGAATCTCGGGGCGTGTTTCGGGCTTTGGAATAAATACCGGGGCTTCGGGGAAGTCGGAATGTAAGAAATATAGGCTAAGGGGTGAAAAAGGGCAAAATTCTAACATTTACCCGAGAGGTCTCGCACCCCTTATATAGGTGCGAGCCTCGGATCCGAAGCGAGGGGAAGAGAACAACTGTCTGCGAGGCTCGAAATAGGTGGCAGCAGGGCGAGGCTTGGATGGACAGGTGCGAGCCTCGGATTGGTCAGGTGACGCGTCTACAGCTTCGGATCGGGTCAGGAGCCTTGGTCGAATCAGGAGCCAACACGAGGGTCGGATCACGTGTGGCATGCGAGGATCACGTGGCCCTTCGAAAACCTGTGCGACACGCGTCGCTTCTCGGACATGCCACGCAGCAGCTTCGGACACGTGGCCAACTCCGAGCGAGGGTGACGTGGCAATCACTATTCATGCGAAATTTCTCGAAAAATGTGCCCAATCTTGTAAAATCCATAACTTTCTCATACGGACTCCGTTTTTGACGTTCTTTATATGCACGCGTAGAGAAAATTGTCCTCTACAACTTTCGTTTAGACTTCGTCGGAAAATTTTGACTTTATTTTTATATTATTATTTTTAACAGACCGGGACTGGTAAATCCGTTAAAAATTCATAACTTCTTCATCCGACGTCCGTTTTCGTCAGACTTTTTACCGTTGTACTACTAATGACGAGACCTTCGATTCTCGTTTAGTTTGTGTCGGCTAAAAATCACTCGATCTAAAATTCAAGTTTTTAGCTGTCTACTGCTAAGCTGAAACTTGTAAAAATCATAACTTCCTCATACGAAGTCAGATTTTGACGTTCTTTTTATCAAACTTCTCGGTTTAACGAATACTACGAATTTCATTTAGATCACTAAGGCTAAAAAGTAGTTTATCAAAAACTCACTTTTTACGTCATTCGACACCGTGCCGGTTTTATCGCGGATCTTCGATTGGTCATAACTTCTTCGTTATAACTCGGATTTCGACGAGGTTTTCGCCTACGTGTTTCTAACGAGATTATCTACAACTTTCAATAATAAAATTTTACTTATTTCAAATTTTTTATTTTCGCTAAATTTCACTATTTAGCTTTTAATTGGAATCTCATAAGACTTCCAATAGTTTATGAGTGATTCTAAACATAGTTTTACCTTATTTCTAGTAAAAACTATCTGTTAGAACTCAATACTCAATATCACATAATATTTCATAATATTATTTATATAAAACACGATCTCAAAACGTGTATGTTACAAATACCTCCTCCTTTTGAGAATTTCGTCCCCGAAATTACATCGATTAAAATAAATGGGGGTATTTCGCTCTTATCTCATTCTTATTTTCCCAAGTATAGTTCGGGCCTCGATGGTGTTTCCACTTGACAAGCACCAACTCTACTTCTTTATTATGTAGCTTAGTCGTTCTTTCGTTTACGATCTCTTCAGGCTCTTCTACATAAGTTAACTTATTATCCAGTTTCACCTCGGATAATGGAACTACTTCATCATAGATGCTCAAGCATTTGCGCAGATAACTCACATGGAAGACATCGTGAATACCTGCCAAATCTTTAGGCAATTCCAAGCGGTATGCTTGTTTACCAATCCTATGGAGGATTTTGAAAGGACCAACAAATCTAGGACATAATTTTCCTTTCTTTCCAAATCGCATAAGACCTTTCCATGGGGATACCTTCAACATTACGAAATCCCCCACCTGGAATTCTATTGGTCGTCTCCTCTTTTCCGTATAGGACTTTTGTCGATCCTGGGCGGCTTTCATTCTTTCTCGTACAATTTGAATCTTGTCGGTGGTGTCTTGAATCATTTCAGGGCCTCCAAGGATCTTCTGTCCTATGTCACGCCAACATAAGGGTGTTCACATTTACTACCGAACTCTAAGACATATGCACGAAGCATATCTTCTACTGCTTGGATTGTTCTCCCCGTCTAACTATCTGTCTGGGGATGATAAGTTGTGTTGGGAGTAACTCGAGGTCCCAATTCACTTTTCATACTCGCCCAAAAGTGAGAAGTGAAGCGAGTATCACGATTGGAAATAATCTTTAGTGGCACACCATGTCTCGTCACAATTTCGTCTATATAAGCTTGTGCGTATTTCTCCATTAGAACCGTTGTACATATGGCGAGAAAATATGCACTCTTATTCAGTCGGTCGATAATTATCCAAAGGCTATCATTCACAGTTTTCTTCTCCTCTTTCAAGGTATTAACTGTATAAGCCGGATAAGTAGAATATCCCTTCGACATAAATTTACGAGTTTTTTTTTTTAAGAAAGAAATTTATTTTTTTCACCATAGACCTAAATAGAATCTTCCCTTTCGATAGGGATGCATATCATCTCTTCGTAGCACAAGAGATCTGCGTAGTTCTTTAACAACCAATCCATGTCGAGAATAATATCAAAGATAGGAATTAGGTTAGCAGGAAGATTATACCTTCCAATTCCTATAACACTATCTCTATAGACTTTATCAGCAAGTAATAATATATTTCCTATGTTATCTATATGAAATGATTGGACAATTGCGTAAGAAGCAATTTGAAAAGAATGTGCGAATTTATAATGCACGAAAGAATCTGAGGCATCATAATCAAATAAGATGTGAGAAGATCTAAAGTTTACGAGAAAATTACTAGTCACAACATTCGAGTCCTAACTTACTTCCTCTGTGGTAATCTAAAATGTACGATATTTAACTTTTGGTTTGCCAAGCGATTGTCAAACTCTTCAAACTTCTTAATTACTAGCGGTGCTCAAACCTGCACCCGCTCATCATTCTCTATTGGGCCTTCGATCCTAATCTTTGAGTTAAAACTCAATTCTCATTGCAAACTCCTGCTCCTTCTTGGTTTATAGACTAAACCCAAGATAAGGTCTTTACTTTTGCTATATCAACAACTCGTATGGTCTTATTCTAATGACCTTTGATTTTATAACGCACAAGACACATAACGAACCAAAATCTTGTATTAGAATCAGATCGAATAAATCAAGCTGATGGAATAAAGAAAACAAAAAGAGTTTGATCAACACGTGGATGCTTCGGAATAGAAAGAATAGCACCACGTATCTCTAATTCGTGCTTTCGGACATATACATCTCTTAGCTTTTGGCACCTCCTCCTTTTTAGTTGGAGTACTCTTTGATTGTTGAACGGAAACTTGACTCCCCGTCATTTGACTAGTAAGAATAGGGCGGAAACATTTCTTGTGGCCAGTAACACCACATAGCAAGTCACATCTCTGGCTAATGATTGCTCAAATCTTTAATGAAGATTGTTATATTTATATCGACTACCTCGACCATTTACTTCTTCAGTATTCCTACTGAAGTTTCGTCACTATATAAGACATGGTTCTCTGAACCAATCAACTCCTTTCGCGGATTTATACTAATCGGACTCGATTCTTTATGACATTAAGATTTGAACGATACTTAATTCCTTAGTCATTACCGAAACGAAGGTAACGACACACATGAATAAAATGGAATCATTTACTAGCTTCTTGGTAACCTTGTGACTTTTCCTGATCCAAGTGTGAGTCCTGTGCTTCCAGTAGTATAGGCCTCTACTACTATTCACACCTACTCATACTCGTCCCAAGTATTGTCTCGCAGTTCCCAAGTCACCATTCAAAAGTTTTCACAAAGCAACTTTTCACACCTGAGTGTGTTCAAACAAGTATATACAACAATTTCTCCTAGACTCAACTAGGGTTTTCGCGTTTCTATCAAACATATATTGGATTACTTATACTCGCCTTCTAAAATTCTTCTCATGCACATGCTCGATTTAATATATCCTAATACTTTTCCATAGGTCGATAGAAACTTTACTTCCATTTCTTCATATAAATTCTTTCTCGGGTAGTGTCTACTCTGCAAGACATACTACACCCAAAATTTCCTCTAGCAGTGTAAGAACAAATAGTTTCCAACTACTTACATCATCTTCTAACTCATGCAAACCATCATGCATATTTGTTGGTTTCATTATCCTTTCATGACATCGTCATTCCTGTATCTGAGTAAGTCTTCTTCTCATGGTTGTATCTTTTAAGTCTGCTTCATAGGAGTCTATCCTAAGAAGTCTACATTATAGCTGCATCTCAGCAAGCTCTACTAGCTTCAACTTGATTCTCTGTTATTTCTAACTACAACATTTCTTCTCATACAATAATATGAGTGTATATCTTCTTCAACTAAATACTCTATCTTACTCTAACAAGTAAGCCACTCAGCCTTTTCACAACCAAATAACCTATTTCACTATCCCAATCTTGTATGTTAAAGTCGGCTTAACACACAATGGAACTTCCATAAGGATGTGATAGAAGTCAATCATCACTCAGTATTATTAAATACTAAGTCTGAGCATCCTGTATAGGGTTACTACTCGAACTACATACTTCATCACAAAGTCTTGGCCTAATAAGTCTAAAAACTTCATTAGCCTTTCCTTTGATCTTCATTTAATTCTTCTAAATCTTGTACTATATTAATGTCAATACTGTTAAAGTATTTATCACCACCCTCGGTTCTTCCGACTCTATAAACAATCACTGCTTTAATCTGGACAGCGGTGGAACAACTTCATCGGTTATGCCAAAACATTTATCTTATCCAAATGTATTTCAAACGCACATCTTTCTTCCAAAGATGTTATTATATTATCTTACATATTTTAAATGCATAATACCACTCTGTTGGTATTAATACACTATTTACGATTACACTTCATATTTATTATTTCACGATATCCTTCGATCGTTTATCAATAAACTTATCAATATCAATTATCATAAGTATCTTTATTACTTCGAAAAATTTCATGTAAATTCTATTACGAAAATTCTTAGAATTCTAAACATAAAATTTTCTAAACCAAGGTCGGCAACAGACCTTAAACTTTCTCAAATAATAGCAATATAGGTATGAAACCTAATGCATGCTATATTTACTTATCATTTAGCATTTAATAGAATATAAGGCATATCTCCTCTTAATATTCTAGTGCTTACCCCATTAGGTATTCAACCTAAAATATACCAGATACATGTTGTATCATCTTCACTTAACAATTCATGTTTAAATCAAGAAATTCTCAAAATTCCTAGTTCATATATACTAATTCTCTAAAAATTTTGAAGTAACTTAATATCTTAGAATACTAGGGTTTATCACTACCCAATACCCCACTTAAGTATTTCCTATGGTTTGTATCCATATATTTACAATGATTCAGTTCATATATTGAACTTCCAATAGTTTAAGTCTAAATACCAATCCATGGAATTTAGTTCACTTAAACCACTGCTCTGATACCATGATTGAAAGAACCCCTTTCTATACTTTCATATTTCTGAAAGACCCAAACTTTCATACTTGACAATATAGTTACTCCAAAACATGCTACATGCATATTCATAAAACAATATTTTTACATTGATAAAGTCATTACAAAAGATTGGATACAAACCGACTATGTTTTGAGATTTTACATGACTACCCAGGATATTGTAAATCTATACAAACCTAAACCAAAATACAAAAATAATATTACAACTATTCTAAGTCTTCCAACTATACTGGGTGCTTATTGCCTGCATTATGTTAAAACATTGGGAGGGGTAAGCGATAACGCTTAGTGAGTTCAATAATAGATACAATATAACGTTATGCCATATATATACCAATATGGCAGAAGCAAATAGGAGCAAGGAACAACAAAGGCATAATGTGATAAGCTTTCCATATCAATCAATGACTCGATTCAAAGATATACAATCAATGAGATATAACAATTTCCATACTTGATAAACATCAATAACGCTTCGGCCCAAATGGCACTGAAGACAAACAATTTCTGATTAACATTAAGGTAGATTTTAGGTTTTCACGCCCTGTCTAACGATATGCCAATGCCATAGAATAGAGTCATTCACTTACTGGGGGACATGCTCTACATGGCCAGAGGCTACATACCAGTACCACTGTGAATCTGAGTTCTTAAACTGATCACATGGTCAAAGGTATAGCTTTGCTATCATAAATAGCAGAAATAAAAATAACACGGGAAAATACTTAGGAATAACATTCTACCGAAATCAAAGTGATGCCTATGTCATACACTTTATGGTCAACGGTTCATACCAATACCCAAGTGATGCCTATGTCATACACTTCAAGTCAGAGGTACAGCCTTGCTATAAAAATAGCCGATACAACAACTCGAGATGATAACATGGAAAAACACATAGTACATATAACACATAACATACAATTGTTTCTACATATTAAACTCACCGTGAATTAACCGGGGGTCAAAATAATAATTTGGGCAGCACTTCGGCTCTAAATATGACTTTCTTCGTTGAAAACCGGGAGTTTTCTTGAAAACCGGGCCCTGCGAGGGTTGGGCTTCGAAACCGAAAAAATAAATTTTTCGGGCTTCTCGGGAATCTCGGGGCGTGTTTCGGGCTTTGGAATAAATACCGGGGCTTCGGGGAAGTCGGAATGTAAGAAATATAGGCTAAGGGGTGAAAAAGGGCAAAATTCTAACATTTACCCGAGAGGTCTTGCACCCCTTATATAGGTGCGAGCCTCGGATCCGAAGCGAGGGGAAGAGAACAGCTGTCTGCGAGGCTCGGAATAGGTGGCAGCAGGGCGAGGCTCGGACGGACAGGTGCGAGCCTCGGATTGGTCAGGTGACGCGTCTACATCTTCGGATCGGGTCAGGAGCCTTGGTCGAATCAGGAGCCAACACGAGGGTCGGATCACGTGTGGCATGCGAGGATCACGTGGCCCTTCGAAAACCTGTGCGACACGCGTCGCTTCTCGGACATGCCACGCAGCAGCTTCGGACACGTGGCCAACTCCGAGCGAGGGTGACGTGGCAATCACTATTCATGCGAAATTTCTCGAAAAATGTGCCCAATCTTGTAGAATCCATAACTTCCTCATACGGACTCCGTTTTTGACGTTCTTTATATGCACGCGTAGAGAAAATTATGCTCTACAACTTTCGTTTAGACTTCGTCGGAAAATTTTGATTTATTTTTATATTATTATTTTTAACAGACCGGGACTGGTAAATCCGTTAAAAATTCATAACTTCTTCATCCGACGTCCGTTTTCGTCAGACTTTTTACCGTTGTACTACTAATGACGAGACCTTCGATTCTCGTTTAGTTTGTGTCGGCTAAAAATCACTCGATCTAAAATTCGAGTTTTTAGCTGTCTACTACTAAGTTGAAACTTGTAAAAATCATAACTTCCTCATACGAAGTCAGATTTTGACGTTCTTTTTATCAAACTTCTCGGTTTAACGAATACTACGAATTTCATTTAGATCACTAAGGCTAAAAAGTAGTTTATCAAAAACTCACTTTTTACGTCATTCGACACCGTGCCGGTTTTATCGCGGATCTTCGATTGGTCATAACTTCTTCGTTATAACTCGGATTTCGACGAGGTTTTCGCCTACGTGTTTCTAACGAGATTATCTACAACTTTCAATAATAAAATTTTACTTATTTCAAATTTTTTATTTTCGCTAAATTTCACTATTTAGCTTTTAATTGGAATCTCATAAGACTTCCAATAGTTTATGAGTGATTCTAAACATAGTTTTACCTTATTTCTAGTAAAAACTATCTGTTAGAACTCAATACTCAATATCACATAATATTTCATAATATTATTTATATAAAACACGATCTCAAGACGTGTATGTTACACTGGGGGTCCAACTCGTCGATTGCATGAACCAACTCGGCGAGTTGGATGAGTTTTGCCTTGGACTCGTCGAGTCCCTTCATGGACTCGGCGAGTCTGCTGTTCAGACAACAACAAACTTCGATTTTTCAGCCAATTTTGCAAGTATAACAAGAGAACAAGCCTAGGCTCTGATACCATTGTTGGGTTTTGAGCATTCTAACACTCCTAAGTGTACATGCAACCCTAAATACCTTGGATCCATGTTTTCTCTATTATACATGCAAATATGAATATTCCAAGGTATTACCCTAACTAGCATACAATCTTTGATACTTGGGTAATAAAATGGATAAAATACATACCTTGTTGATGTAGCTTGACTCCATGAAGCTCGAGAGCCTAGTGCCCCAAGTGTGACACCTTAAATGGTTCACACAACATCATCAACACTTGGAATAACCATGAGAAGAAGACACTCATGCTCAAATCGGCTAGCCCTCATATATGTTACACTAGTGCCCATTTCTTGAGCTAAAGGGGTCCTTATATAGTGTGTACATTAGGGTTACACCATGTAACCCATGACTTTACCCATTCCTTATGCTCCATGGGTTTTAACCTCCATGGAGTATCCACGGGTCACCATATGGGTTAAACCCAACATAAGGAATCATGGATCATAAGTCCACATATATAAGAATGAATGATTTACACAATCAATCCCCATATATTTAATTAGTCTCTTTTGATCACTAAATTAAGTCCAAATTAATTCTTGATCAGTACTAATTAAATAACATGATTTCATATTAATATATTAGAACTTATAATATATTAATATGTCACAAATGTCCTCTTCTCACAAACGGTCTATCCAAATGTTCCGATGCCATGCAACCCAAATGGACCATGCCGAGTCGGGTCAAGTACATACCAATTATATTTATGGACTTAGACACTAATCCAATAGTTTCTCATGTCCTTGAGGAGAGATGAGGTCTTCGGTTGATGATACTTGAGAGAGAATTCTTGAGTTTTCGGCTGGGAAGTGTAGAATGAAGGAAAATCAGTCAAACACATATATATACATAAGAGATTGTGGCTGTAAAAGTTTCCCGAGGAGATAAGATCGCCGGTTTGTGGCTGCGAGGGGAGTTCACGGCTGCGAAGGGTTTACGGCTGCGAATGGTTTGCGGTCGCGAACCGTTTGCGGCCCGAAGAGTGTTTGCTGTCCGAGGAGAAGAAGAAAAAGTGAGGCTTCTCGGTTTTTGGGTGATTTTAGCTTCTATTTTATACAACACTTTATCAAGTGTTTAAATGTATCAAACATATTTATTTTAACTTTATTAAAATAATAATTCACTAAGTTTGACTTTTATTTGATGGGTTTGACTTGAGTTGACTTTTACAATATTGAAAATAACGGGATGTTACATAATTAAACTTTCTTAATAACAACTTAACGTTATTAATCAATTATTTTAAATAAATTATTTTAATAAATTTTTAATTAAGATATTTTTTTTAGTTATATAAAATTATAATCGTTGATTTAAATAAATATATGAAATTATATCACCTTATAATATATATATATATATATATATATATATATATATATATATATATTAATTTTATTTTATTTTTTATTCTAATGTTATTAATTTAATGTAATGTAATTTGAGTGATAATTTTAAAATTTAAAATTTAAAATGGAGAATTAATAGGTTGACATTTGGCATGATAGGTGACATATAATATATATATATATATATATATATATATATATATATATATATATATATATATATATATATATATATATATATATATATATATATATATATATATATATAGGGAAGAGTTATTTGTAAAACAAAAAAACCCTAAAAAAACCCTAAAAATGCATAAAAATGCATAAAAAATACTTAGAGATCACAAAACTTTTTTTTGAATTTTTTTATGAAAAAATCGCAACTTTTTTAATAAAATCGCTGAAAAAAAATAAAAAATCAATTTTTTTTATATAAAAAAAGAGGTTTTTTTTTTCAAAAAAAAATTCAGCGATTTTGTATTAAAAGCAGTGATTTTTTCATAAAAAAATTCAAAAAAAAGTTTTGTGATCTCTAAGTATTTTTTTTATGCATTTTTATGATTTTTAGAGTTTTTTTTAAGGTTTTTTGTTTTCCATAGAACCTAAACCTATATATATATATATATATATATATATATATATATATATATATATATATATATATATATATATATATATATAATTTTATTTTATTTTTTATTCTAATGTTATTAATTTAATGTAATGTAATTTGAGTGATAATTTTAAAATTTAAAATTTAAAATGGAGAATTAATAGGTTGACATTTGGCATGATAGGTGACATATAATATTAATAAGGATTTCTAATATTATGAAATTTGTCAATAGAAAAATAAATTTATTCATTTATTAGAAAAGAAAGATTATGATTATATAGTTACTCTGTAACCCTTTTTAGATTATAAGAATTCATTTAAGGATCTAATATCGTGATATGGATACACTACCTTAGGAACTCTTGTGCCTATTATAATTATGTATTTTGATATCTTCTTTTGTGCGATACTTAAGTATAAGATTGATCGGATATTACATCTATTTTATGTTGGAATATCTTTCCTTTTAAATGATTGTAGAGGTAAGCATATATAGTTCCGTGTGGATACAAATGGTAGATTTAGACTGTGTTTGACGCGCCACAACTAGCTGATAAGCTTTTTCGAGCTTTTTTATGTTGTCGGCAAACCAAACAGTAGTTTATAAGCTAGCTTTTTAAAAAGCTAATTTTTTTTTGAAACGACAAATAATTATATATTTTTCTCATTTCTTTGGGATTGAAACCAAGATCTCTTAGTTAGTTGTTAGTTTAAACCTCCATGTTAGCTACTTAGACTAGTTTTTAATGAGCATTTTTAAAAAATTTCAAATATATCTCTTAATTAATTATAGAAACACATTCTCTTAAATGCTCTTTTATGTAATTTTACATCTTTCAGCTAGTTTTTCAGCTGGTTTTAACAAACGTCATTTTTTATCAGTTAATTTTTTATCTATCAGCTAGCTTTCTATTTATCAGCTAGATTTTCAGCTAACAGCTAACTTTTCATCCAGTACGCCAAACATATAAACATAGCCTTAGAATTATTCTAAAAAGTTATACCAAGTTTAATTACAAAATAAGTAAAAAGTTCGGTATATTTTTGTAGTTTTATAAATTATATATTTCAAAAAAGATTTATCAAATTACATAGGTATATCTTGGATACTTGGTTACATGGGTAAAATCCGTCTCTTGTAAAGAAACATATTTATCCGATTGCGTGTCTTGAAAGAATAATAGTAGACTAAGGTCCCGTTTGATAGTTTTTGGCTGGGAAAGTGTTGTCTGGTAAAGTGCTGTCTGGAAAAGTTTTCTGACCGGGAAAGAAACTATGCTGTTTGATTGTACATCTGATTGACTGTGCTGAATGATGAAAAAAAGTAATAATTCAAAAAAAATAAATTTAAAAAAAGTTATTTAAAAAAAATTAATAATCCAAGAAAAAAAGAAAGAGGCGGGGTTTGGTGCATAATTGTCTTTTCAGCCCATTCAGCCAGAAAGATATGATTTTAGGGCTTTCTGGGAAAGACATATCGTACCGGAAAAGACCATTTTTTTTGTGCAAATCAAACAGTCTTTCCGGTCCATTCAGCCGGAAAGATCTGTTTGGACCTGGAAATATGCGTATCAAACGGGACCTAAATATATCACACAACTTTTGCAAGATCATCAACACATGAAGCCAGATTTATGGGCTGGGTTTTGGGAGTGAGCATTCGCTGGAAGAGCCTAAATACAACATGAAAAGAAACCGATGGGTGTGTGTAGAATAATTTGTGATGCATTTCGTCGAACAGGTTACATGCAAAAAATATATCACCACTGATTAGACAACAATATAAGGATTCCACATATCAACATAAAACCTCAAAGATTTTGGTAAATTCTCCTTCCACAAATCCAAATCAGGCAACCCCCCTGTAACGGCAATTGAGCTATCGTCTTTCCTACTCCCAAGATTCAGAACACGAACCTCACCTGGAAACACCTTCTCCATGGCCTTCAATGTCTCCTCCATAATCACTTTCCCATCTCTCCTAGAATCCTCTGCTTCCACACAACTCCCTCCAACATTCACCATAATCCTCCCACCTTCCCTCAACTTCTTCTTCATCTTCATCCAAGTATCCGGGTCCTGTAGCTCCGGAATCAAACACCCTTTACTAAACAAATCAACCATCAACCCTGAAAACCCAGAATCAACATTAGCACTCAACGCATTGCCAACATAGATGAAAAGCCTATCTGGGTATTGCCTTTCGAGCTTAGCGAGTCCGAAATATTCTCTCCCAACACCAATCACCGCCGGGTCAAGTTCCCACCCATGGATTACGCCTTGAGGGTACAGCTCCAATATTAACTTGGCAGCAGACCCGGCTCCAAACCCGAGAATTCCCAAAGGTCCGGGAGGTAAAATGGGTGGAAATGTAGCGAAAACGTCGAAGTAGGTGCCGGTGAGTAGTTTGAGAAGGAAGGAGATGCTGTGAATGTTGCCGGGGGCATCTAATAACAGGAGTCTGGAGCCGGCGAAAGGGTGGTCGGACTTTCGGGAAACTTCGAGGACTCTGATGAAATTGTGCCTGGATTTGAACTGAGCTAGGGTTTTGACAAGGTTAATCGGAATTCCATCTTCGTGGGTTTTCGTGGTTCCATCGGATTTTTGGGATCTGAGTGTTAATGGTTTGAAGGTTTTAGGTTTAGATGATGAGGGATAGAGGGGAATTTGAAATATCGACGGTTGGAATTGGAGGGAAATTATACCTGCTGCCATTGTTGTCTTTCCTACCTCCACTCCACCGTCTCAGCGGCCTCTTTCATAATTTAATAAAGGGGCTGATTCTTCCGCGGAAGATTTTTATAATCCACTTAAATTTTAAGTTTAATGACAGTTATACCCTCATTTATCAAAGAGATTAGTTATAGCATGTTTATTATCGATATCCCTTACATAGGTCTAGAAGATATTTTCCCGCCTGCAATAGTGCAATTTCTATGTCTCCCTCGTATCTATGCATATCTAAGTTCATCGATAGGGGCGCTACTGCTACTCCTCCTTCCTCCTCCTTCGCAATGTTATTGCAAGATTAAGCTCAAGAACGACCCTACCAAGTTCATGGAGATAATTTATATTGCCGATGGTAAAATAAATCAAGTAAACGATCAAGTTCAAGCTTCTTTAATTTGAAGAAATCGGAGTTCATTTCGATAAGCTTATTGTAAATTGAAGAGGTTTATTCGTGTCGCAGAAATAATCCATTTTGTGGATTTGGAATTGGTAAGATTTTGGCAGTTGTAACGATGATTTCGATTCATAGGTGGTTGTGGATGGTAATGGTAACCGGTGATGGTTGGTGGTGCGAGACAGATGGGTAGGGATTGGTGAACCTGGGGTAGCCTGCAAGTATTCAAAGTGAACAAGAATCTCTGCCTGCAACAGAGAACACAATATGAGATCTGAGTAAGTTCTCTATTTTAATTTGTACTTAAGATGTTCATCGAAATAACAATCATGGAGGATATGGATGGATTTAGAGTTAACAGCTCTAACTTATAGAGTAAAAGTGATAGAGATTTCTTTCAAGATCTTCATGTGAAAAAGACAATGAAGAAACATTAAAACATAGAGCTATTAAGGGTGCGTTTAGTTGCAAAAAAATGAGCCGTTTTCCGGAAAAAATTTCCAAGAAAAATGAGAATTTTGAAAACGCGTTTAGTTCGTCTATTTTTCATGGAAAATGAAAATTTTCCGTTTTCTAAAATTACAAAGAAGTTGAAATTTTTTGAAAAACCAATAATTATTGTTTTCCATATTTTTCTAATTCCAAGATATTTCTAAAATATAAAGACACACTTAGGCCCCGTTTGATAGTTTCTGATTGAGAAAGTGCTGATTGGGAAATATATGTCTGAGTAATAAATTCTGACTGAGTAAGAAACAATGTTGTTTGATTGTACATCTGACTGAATGTGCTGACTGATACAAAATGACCATTTTACCCTAATGCTCTATATAATAATAATAATAATAATAATAATAATAACTAGTAAAGAACCCGCGGCTATGCCGCTTTTGGGGTAATATGGAAAAAATCGGCAAACTTTAAAAGATATGTGCTGAAATTGTAAATCACCATAAATAGGGAAGAAAGTCGACAACTCCTAAAATTAAATGTCAAAAGTGTACAACGAAAAAAAGGGACACTGGTGGAGAAAATCCAAAATGTTGTGGCAATAATATTAAAGTTGTTAACGTTGGGAAAATATGTTGGCAAAATTTTAAAGGAGGTTTTTTTGTGTTTTTTATGTTAAAATGTAAAACTTTTGACTACAAGGACAAAAAGTGTCAAATTCATTAAAGAATTGTGGCAAAAACACCAAAATGTAATACCTTTGAATATAAGGACTAAAAGTGTCAAAGTCATTAAAGATTTGTGACAAAAACCTTAAGGCACAAAAACTTAATCAAAAGGAAAAAAATGTAAAAATTTTGACTTTAGGGACTAAAAGTGTCAAGTTCAGCAAACTTATGTGGCAAAATCCTAAAGGCTAAAAGAATACTATTCCTAAGCTCCTTTGGATTTAATATATATAATAATAATAATAATAATCATAATAATAATAATAATAATAATAATAATAATAATAATAATAGTGTATACAAAAACTTCGAGCAGAATAGACTTTAAATATATTATTTTAGGGATTAAAACACAAAAAGCCATTTAGCTTGCTGGTAAACACCATTCCTTCTATAAGGGAGACCCGGGTTTGATTCTTGTTAGGGCCATATACACACAAATTTTTATCCAAGGGAAATGGTACTATTGGAAAGCCTTGCTTCCTTTCTCAGTCAGCTCTATGCCAACTTCTTTCTCGGCCAGACGCTACTTTCCGAGTCAGGCGCCTAAATTTTGCATATCAAACACTTTCAGCTGACCGAGTCAGCCAAAAATGTATGAGCTGACTTGGTCAGACACATATCAAACAGTGCCTTACCCCCACCTTAACACCCCTAACCCACCACACCCCTACCCACCCATTCCAAAGCCTACCCCCACATACACACACACCACCCCCACAAACACACACCTACCCCCAACCACCCCCTCCTCACACACACATAACCACACACACAACCACACTCACCCCCACAAACACACACACACACACCCATAAACAGACACCCCCCACACACACACACACCCACCCACCCCCATAACACAAACACACACCCAACACCACTAGTACAATCACCAACCTACCATCACCATCACCACCACCACTACCCCATCACCAGTATCACCACTGCCTCCGCCACCACCACCACTGCTTGTCATCACCACCACCACCGTCGCCATCATCGACACCACCACTGACCCTCGCCGCTGCCCCCACCCTACCACCGCTACCGTCTAAAAATAAAAACCGATAGAAATATACACATCTAAATGCGTTTTCTAATTTTCTAAAACTGATAATGAAAATGAATAAGTTTTAACTAAACACGTTTTCTAAATTTCCAATGAAAACTGAAAACGAAAAACAAAAACTGAAAAGGGAAAACGAAAAATGGAAAATGAAAATTGTTTTTCCGTAATTAAACGCAACCTAAATGACTATCCAGAAATCTTCTATTAGAGAGATGCATACTCAAAAAATATATTAATGTTAAGAATCTCATGCTTGTTGACAGAATGAATCTTTTAGAGATGCTTGTTAAGATACATACACAGGGACCTAATATAATCAAACACATACATAGGGAATCATACGCTCTGAACAGATCATCAACTGTGAAAATTATCGTTAGAATTAATTGAACGGATATTAGACATTTGCACAAGAAAAAGAATCGGAGATCTGCAGGCTTGGAGCAACGAAGAAGGAGGAAGGAAGGAAGAAGGATTTCATCGTCGACATCTTTTGGAAACATGGGATATTTCTCTTTCTTTAATTTTTTCAAATTTAAATGAGGGCATAACTGTCCTTTTACTATAAAAATCTGTGGAGGGATAAAAAAAGTCGTGGAAGAATCACTTCCCTTAAATAAAGGATATCGTAGTAAATAATTTTATTTTTTATTTTATATATTTTTTGTCTCATATATTTCACTTGTATTCAAGTTTAATTCAATGAGGGAAATGAAAACAAATGAGTCGAAGTGAAAATAGAATAAAAGAATATGTTGTTCCCAAGTTTCATTAGAGAGGAGGGAGTCATTCCCTCCCAACCATTCAACCCATTACCATATTAGTTTTTCCTTTTTTTTTCTTCATCTTTTCAAACCCACAGCACACGAAAACCCTATCTTTTTCAACACACTTAATTAAAAAAAATACAAAAAACAAAGGTACAAGTCTTAATTAGAAATAGAGCTACCGCTGGTACCTCCAAGATACCACTCCCTCTTCAGTAGGTTGGGAGTGGTGGGTTGTTTAATTGGTTTCACTAACCCGCTTCATATTTTCTCTTTACTTTCTTTCTATCTTTTTCTTTTATACCATATGTTTTAAGACTTGTACTTTAGTTGTTTTGTATTTTTTTAATGGAGTGAGTTGAGTGGGTTGAAAAAAATAGGATTTACATGTGTTCTGGGTTGAGAAAGATGAAGAAAAAAGAGAGAAAAAAACTTATGTGGAAGTGGGTTGGGAGAGAAAAAAACCTAAGGGAGGAGGGAGTCATTCCCTCCCAACCCACTTTCACATCAGTTTTTTTTTCTCTTTTTTTTTTCATCTTTTTCAACCCACAACACATGAAAATCCTATATTTTTCAATCCACTCAACCCACTCAATTAAAAAAATACAAAACATCAAAGATACAAGTCTTAAAACACATGGTACAAGAGAAAACAAGAGAGAGAAAATAGGGAGAGAGGATAAAGTTGGTTAGTAAAACCAATTAAACAACCCACAACTCCCGACCCTCCCAACCCACTCAAGAGGGAGTGGTATCTTGGAGGTACCAGCGATAGCTCTATTGCTAATTAAGACTTGTATTTTAGTTTTTTTTTGTATTTTTTTAATTGAGTGGGTTGAAAAAGATAGAGTTTCGTGTGTTGTGGGTTGGGAAAGATAAAAAAAAGAAAAAAACTGTTGTGGTAGTGGATTGAGTGGGTTGGGAGGGAATGACTCCATACTCCCTTAAATGAAGAAAATATGAAAGGAAGCGGAAGGAAATGAAATGATCATTTTCCCTCCTAACTTTCCTTCCGATTTGGAAAGAAATAATAAAATGTTTAGTTTTCCTTTCATTTCTCTCCAATTCAGGAACACAAAATACAAATTTATTTTATTTTATTTTTTCTTCTTTTCTCTCCTTATTTTCTTTGCTAAAACTCGGGAACTAGGCGTTTAAGAATCCCAATTTGCTAACATTTAAAATCTACATTATCTTCTTCCATATTAAATTTTTACTAACTTTTATTTTAGTGATTATTTTTTTTCAAATTTTTTTTATAAGGTTGAAATTAAGTAAAAAACCGTAAATTTGGTCACTATAGTTTACCACATCTTTTTTTTTTGACAAAACTTCAAAAATGGTCCCTGTGGTTTCCGAAAATATCAAGTTTAGTCCCTAAGTTCAAAAAACCTCACGGATCGTTCCTGTGGTTTCAAAACTTTTAACATTTGGTCCTTCAGGCTCACACCGTTAAATTTTGGCCGTTAAGTAAAGGGCATTTCTGTCTTTTCACTACACAGGGACTATTTATGAAGTTTTGCCTTATTTATAAAAAAATATGTATTTAATATTAAAGGTCTCTCTCTCTCTCTCTCTCTCTCTTTCTCTCTCTCTCTCTCGTTTTCTTTTCCGTCTCATGAACATCACAAGGAAACCAAATATCCACCCACTGCTATTTCCCTCTCGTTCGTATCTCACCGGCCGACCAAATTCAGGATTATATTGAATGATCAATGATAATCGGACTCGACCAAACTAAATTAATTGGTTGATTTTGGTGCTGAGAGAAGGTAATTTTGCTTAAAAACCAAAAGTTTAAGTCGATGATTTCCCTCTCGTTCTGTATTCAAGTTTGATTATGCAGGAGGTAAACATCCTCTTGCGTCTTCTTCGTTCTCAGGTTATCGCACCAGAGAAAAAAAAAACCGATTTTCGTGGCTTTGAATGTGGAACTCGACTGGAGTTTATTATTTACGAAGGGTTTAGGAGGACTTATGGTGGTGGAGTAGCAGCAGCCGCACAGGTGGTGATGGCGGTGATTTGGAACAACGATGGGGTGGCAGGAGGCCACTCTGGTGGTCTTCTGATGCCCTGTTCTTGCTTCCTTCGACTGTATTCAATGAAGGGAGTGTGGAGAAGGTCACTAAGTAGCTTAGGGGTGGGCAGGGACAGGATCCCCCTGATAGCTGTTGTGATCCATTGAAATCAGTGATAAAAATCCAATCCAGAGTGCTTGTGTAGTATGATAAGCAATCAAGGTACTAAAAATGTTGAGAATGCTGGTATCAATGTCACTAAGGCCCAAGAATTACCAGCAAGATGTGGTCAACGTGTCAACTCGATCTCATGCATCACCTCTACCTCTAAGACTACTCCAGGTATCACGATCGGATCGATCATACATTCTCCGGCCTTTTTCTATCTTTCTTGTTTCTCTTCAGCAATCTTATAATCTTCATGTGTGTTTCAGGTACAAGTGATTCCTAAAGCTTAGATAATTCCATGGTCTACTTATTGTACCCGTTGATGCTAATCGCAGCTGTATATGCTTGATCCGTTTTATTTTATTTTTTTGTTGCATGATTAAACTGAATGTACACAGGAGGTGGCGTTAGGCAGTAGGAGGCTGCTTCGGTGGCCTTCTGCTTCTTCTTTCTTGCTTAAAATTGCTAGTGAAAACAAATGGGATGAGGGAGAGAGCTGTGGTGATCGAAAACAGCAACAACAAAGGGTTGGGGATGTGCTCTCCGGTGGTAGCAGTGAAGGGTGGGGTGGTGGCAGTTTGGTGGCAGTAAGGTGGATGCCACCTCTTCCTTCCTTTTTCTAGGCAGAAACAGATGAGAGGGAGATTTGAGGTGGTGTTTGGGGTGACGTTTTTGATCAGAAGAGGGAGGTATAAGGGTGGTTTTGGGTGGTGGGTTATGGTGGTTTCTTGGTTGGAGAGAGAGAGAGAGAGACAGAGAGAGAGAGAGATGGGTGGGTGGGTGAGCCCCCTTTATATTAAACATATATATATATATATATATATATATATATATATATATATATATATATTAAATAAGACAAAACTTCATAAATGGTCCCTGTAGTAGTGAAATGACCGAAATGCCCTTCACTTAACGGCCAAAAGCTAACGGAGTTAACGAAAAGGACCATTTGTTAAAATTTTTGAAACCACAGGGACGATCCATGAGGTTTTTTGAACTTAAGGACTAAACTTGATATTTTCGGAAACCACAGGGACCATTTTTAAAGTTTTGTCTTTTTTTTTGCGGTTTTGGTATGTGTTTCTAAAGTTGCAAATGTTGTCTTTTAGCATATTTTACATCTCATCTGTCTCACTTACTCTCTCTCTCTCTCTCTCTCTTAATATATTACACCCATCCGTGAAGAATCCTAGTTCATCACCCTCATCTATTTTGCTTAAGTATTTTCTCTCGTTCTAATTCAATCTCACGATCTTCAAACTGACCAGTATACTAATTTGAGATGGCCTCTTCATCTAATCAAAGGTATTACACCCATGAAGGCTGCTGTCAAGCATCCACCATGTCGTAGTGAAGAGGTTGTCATGACATAGTGAGGGTGACGAAGAATGGGTCACAATTGATGGGTTTTGATAACTAAAAACGATCTTATTTATAAAACATATTTAAGAATGGCAAACAGAAGACATTAAAAATAATTAGTTTATTTTTAAATCATTTTAACAAAACCACCAAGAGGATCCAAATACATGAACTAGAAAGATAATAACAACCATAGGATATTTAAGAGATAAACTTTGAAGCCTTTGATCCCACTTGGAATTGGAGAGTTGATGAAGATAGCAGAAATTCAAGAATAGAATTTCTCTATAATGTATCCACCATCAAGAGTAAGGCACTTGAAATGCTAGTTCCCATATTATATAAAGTAATTCTTAAGCCTTTAAGTGCTTACCATAATCAAGCACCAACGGAGAAGCAATTTAAGTCACCAAAAGTTGCAACAAGTCTTCAAAAGAAAGCAAGAATGAAGCATGTAGAACATGATACAGTTTTGGGTGAAAGAAAAAGGAAGAAGAGACTAAAGACTAGCTTCAAAATGCAAGCTCCGTGCATTCTTTTTATAGTCCATGTAAAGAAAAAGAAACACCATATAATAATCTAAAGTAATCACTAGTTTTTAGAGGCATGGGGGACAAATGAGGGAGGTTGACAAGCAACCTCTCATGCTTCATCATATGATGGACAAGGAGACAAAAATCAATTGCTAGTTACTTTAACCTAATAAAGGTAACTAATGGTAACTAACTAGTAAATCTAAAGTTAGCCAAAGTGTCCAAAACTTTGTACATGACTTATTAAATTATATTATATGATATAATAACTAGTTATACTCACTTTAATTATTATACAAAAACAATAATTATTTCCTAATTAAATACAAGAGTTGATCTTATTTATTAATAATCATATTAATAATAAATATTCAAAATGTGTCAACTTGATAAAGGTGTGACCCTATATGATCATATGTTATTAGCAATATTAACTTGATAAATGTGTGAACCTATATGATCACATGTTATTAGCAATATCATTCAATAATGATTCTTGAGCATATAGATCCAAGAAAAATCTCGTCGTAAGTGGTAGGCAATGTACTTTCTCACGACATGGTATTATGGGGTACCGCGGCGTGTTGGTGAAAGTAGATTGTTGTGGGTGAAAGGCATCGTAGCTCGGCCAGAGGCTGACTATAGCCAACTTACGTACACCACAACGTGGTAAACATATGATCGTGACTCTGTTACGAGGCTAGAGAATAGAATTAAATGAGTTACATGCTCATTCTCGGACCAAAACTCTCCCAAATCGTTTGAGAGATGGGGGGGGGGGATTTTGGCACCAAGATGATGCCAAAGGAAGCTAGATATGGTGGATTGCTATGATTATCATCCTCTCTCCATTAAGGTAAAGATTTCTCCATTTTATCAAGCTTTGAGCTTTAATGGTGAATGTGTTAATTTAGTTAAATTTGTTGAACTGATCAACCTATAGCTTAATTATGATGTAGATGAGAGTGTTTACAAGCTTTAATCAAGCTTGGGAAGTGATTTACATGGTGAAATCAACCCATTGAGAGTTAGGATTTGGAACCCTAACTAGTGAGGTTATGATTGATGCATTAGATGTTAGATAATAATGAATTAGATAGTATAGGATGCTTATTTCATTGGCTGGGTTAGATTTAGAAGTATAAAATGAGAAGGTAGAATATTGATCCCTTGAGTGGTCATTTTAACAAGAGAGTCATTAAGATCTTAATAGGCCAAGACAAGTGTTAAAAAACTTGATATGTTCTATGAATAGGTCTTGAGCAAAGAAGATGGATCAAGATGCATCAACGAAAGAATGGAGCCAAGGAGCAGTTAGTCTTCACTAACTAACAAGGTGAGTTATAACTCGCACTCTCTCTTTTCATAATGTTTACATATTTATATGTATGTATGTATGTATGTATGTATGTATGTATGTATGTATGTATGCTATGGTAAGTTGTAGGTGTTATATTAAAATCATGTATTTGAGCATCTTTAAATACCTAGAAGATGATAGATGGGGGTAGATCATGAATATACATCTAAAAGCATATATCCGAGCATGTACATATATTTAGAATATATAAGAGATTATACGTTTAACATCATGTATCTGAGCATGTACGTATAAATAGAGCATGTATGTATGAGTAGAGGCAAATGGTATTGTGAGTAATACCTACAAGATGTAGATGAGGAAAAAGTAGGATTATACGTACTATAATCCTATGTATGAAAGTATGTATGGTTAGAAGAGAAGGGTATAATGTTAGGTACCTAAGAGTTGTTAGAAGAAGATAGATATTAAGTGATTAATGAGTTTAGTACTAGATGAGTAGTAGAAGATCTCTTGAGGAGATAAAGAGATAGAATGTTCATGGGACAAGTGCTATATGATGAGTCACATAAAAAAGTTAGAGAAGTGTATAAAGATGATTCCATCGGGAATGGGACAAAGATTCATTCGGGAATAAAGAGTATGATTCCTCCAAGAATAAAGAGTGTGATTCCTACGAGAAAAGGAGTATGATCCCCTTGGGGATGTAGATAGATAATTCTTGCAGAAATGAGATTGTGTATGGTTAAAGAAGATAAAAGAAAGGTCCCATGAGTGGGAAAAGCTAAGAGAGTTATTTAAAAGAACTTAAATATAATTCGTCAGGGGTTAAGAGTAAGGAATCTGTGAGGGATTCAAAAGAAGAAGAATGTCTAAGGATTCGTGAGGGATCTTAGTGAAGGGACTAAGTCTGGATGAGCGTACACGGTAATGTTAGAGTTATGTTGTCCCCTACATGATAGATGAAGCTATCATGTGAGATTGGACCATTTGGGTCTGATGAGAATAGAATGATGAAGCATGAGAAGTTGAGAATAGAGAGATGAAGTGTGAGCAGAATATGGGACAGGCATGCAAAGAGTAAGAGATATGTGAAGAGCAGAGTAAGAATATGAGAAGGGTATGCATAGAGTATGAGAAGAACAAATAGAGTATGAGATGTGATGAGTGTAAGGGACAAGAAATAAAATGCAAGAAGAAGAGTATGAGAGATAAAGAAAGAGTAGGTAGAGTATGTATAGAGCATTAGACGAGCCTGAGAAGAGGCTAAGAAAGTGCATGAGATGAGAGGGCAAGATTAGAATGGAAGAGAATGTAAAGAAGAAGAGTAGTTGAGTAAGCTAACAGAAAGAAGAGATTAGATTTATAGAGTATGAGAATGAAGAAAAGAGAATGTTAGAATGTGTAAGAAAGAAAGATAATAAGAAGATGACGATGATTTAAATGAAAACAGATAGAATATATGTCACACCCCCAAACCAGAATGGCGGAAACATTCGGGGGCGGAGGACGTCATGTACAGTATCATAACAATGCACAGTAGTAAAACAAGCAACAACATCATCCATTGCATTAGTAATATAATTTAATACAAGTGTGTTCTGTGTAAAGTTTGAAAGAAACCGAATATGAATCAAAATAAAAGATGAGTCTTGAAAATGCTCCGTCCTCTCAAAACCTGGTCATCGATACCTGTCTACTGGTGACCTGAGAATACAAGTTATTTTGAAAGAGTAGATCAACATTTAAGCTGCTGAGTGTTGGGTTTTGAGCATTCTAACACTTTCTAAGTGTACATGCAACCCTATTAAACCTTGGATCTATGTTTGTCTAAGATACATGAAAAATATTATTTTCCAAGGTTTATAACCTATCTAGCATGGCATGGGGTACTTTTAACCATAAAAGAACTAGATGAATTACATACCTTTTGTTGATTGTTGATTCCTTGGAGTTTGAGAGCCAAGCACCAATAATGTGAATGCCTAAAATGGAAATCACAAATCACCACAAACTTGGAAAATGTATGAGAGAGTATACTAACTCTTGATTTTGGCCACCACACTTACACACACACTTAGGGTGTTATTTCATGCAACATGAGCTTGTTTATATAGTGTGCATGGTTAGGGTGAAACCCTAATAACCCATGTCTTTTCCTTTCCAAGGATCCATGGGTTAAAAGCTCCATGGATCATCCATGGACTTCCACATAAGCTTAGCCCATTAACAAATGAGTATTAGCCCACACCATATAAATATAATAGCCCATGATTTAATTAGTCTTCCTTTTAATCACTAAATTAATTCATAATTAATTCAAGATTAAAACTAATTAAATAACATGACTTTATATTAATATATTATAACTTATAATATATTAATAAATCGTAAGTATACAATTCTCATAAAATTATCCATAAACAGTTTGGGTGAAGTGCAACCCAAATGGACCATGCCGGGTCGGGTCAAGTATATACCAAATAAGTTATGGACTTAGACACCTTATCCAATAGTCTCCCACTTGGATAAGTCTAATAACTGTATTTGCGTATGTTACTTCAGGAACCAACCAGCAATCGTAGCTCTCGAAAACTCTGTTGAACTATGAAGCGCCATTTTAGATAAGTGATCATATAATCCTCTGTTCTCATGATATCAGCCGGACAAATACATGGAACAACGTCGTACTTATTGTCCAACAGTTTGTTTCCCGATTTCCGATTTGTTTGACAAAGAACTAAATTGAACACATCAATTAGGTTCTGACCGGGCCCGGTACATAGGTCAAAACAAAATCATCGAGGGGCCCAGATATCGCTTCTAATCCTCCAAGGACTAGAAGGAACAGATAAACTTCGACTCATATACTTGTTTCTACTACTTGTTGAATTATACACAAAGGCACGTTTTATAACATCAAGTTACTGATGCGTTTACGTGCAATCAATGCACAACCAACTCATAGGTAACAACTCATATCTCTAGGTTTGAAGACTTATATGATATTACCATCTCACGATCACTCGAGATAAATTCCATGAAGTGATACAAGTGAGCGTGGGTTAATTCCAATACTCATAACTTATGAGTACTCATGAATGTTGTAGCAACCATTGCTATGTCTAAACACGTTTAGCCATCTACAAACTCGATTCATGACAGTCTTAATTCATACCTACTTCCAACATATGAACGACTGTGGAGTGTTTAAATAACTTAGTCATTGAAAAAGAATAACCTAGCTATTCTGGAAGTCAAAACATGCAAAGTGAAACACAATAATAATCGAATCCAATATGGTCTCAGAACCCTTTTGAATATAAATAAAACCACCTTTTATTTATCACCATATTGATTACACATTATTCATTGTATAATGTTTCAAATAATCAACTTAATACTTGAACAAAAACAACAGTCGTCCCATGCTCCTAGCATGTACACTTTGTTTTTCTAAACAATAGTTATGCCATACTCCAAGTATGCACACTATGTTTGTCTATGATCTTTACTTTGTGAAATAGATCAATTGAACATGATTCCAATGATGCTCATTTCACATTCCCAAATCCTTATTGTAAATGTAAGAATTCCTAATTCCTACCATTTACCAAAAACTGTTAGATTTAAAATTATATGCACTGATCCTCTCGTAATGGTTATGCACAAGGTCACCAAAACCTTGTCATCAGTCATTACAGAGGATTCCAAAGGAGATCAACTCTATGGAAACGAACTCTCATATTCAAAGTACATTGCTTTGAACATCCTTCTTGCATAAAAGTTTCTAACTTTCTCATAGATTCTTAATATCCAACTCCCAATATGGAAAATTTCCATATTCCTATTTTGATTATCATATCTGAACAAGAGCTACCTCTTTTCAGAATATATCCATATGGTCCTTCCAAAATTTAACACTATACTTCCAACTGTCCCTGAGCAACCAATCTTTGGTGAGCCTTAGATAGTCCTCGACAATTGCTTAATCATTTTAGTCTTATCCAATTCTAGACTTTTCCCTTCTTAATGCTCTAAGCATTTGGAAAATTTAGAAAGGAGGAATACTATAGCACATGTGACCGATCCTATACCCGAAGCATATGGGACACGATTCACGATGTCTCACATAAAGACCTGATACTGGATCAGTCTTTTGCTACAATATTTTTTTATTTTCCATGTTTTCAAAAATCGACTATGAAGAGGGATGTCGTGATCATAATCGAATTTGAGAACACAATATATATAGAATTTCCTTATGTTGAACCATTCCAACATAAAATTCATATATATATCCTTGACTAAAGATGATTAAAACTCAATCTAAGCTTTTAGAATTGAAATGAAGTATAATTTCCTCTCCCTTAATTATAGCAAAACAACTTTTTCAACCCCTACAACTTTACGAATTGAAACTTTTGTTTTTCTATAATTAACATTGCTAACTTGCAACACTAAACATAATAATCATGCTTCCACTAACATGATGATTATCAGCATAACACTTATGCTCCCACTAGCTCTGACATATTTCCAGAAATCAGCTGGACTTCTGAAATTTAGATTCGTACACCCTTTCTTAGATAGCTCACATGTGTGTCTAAACAATTTCCAGAACTATGAAAAGGGATGCCGTAATCATAGTCTTAATTGTTTAGACCTTTGCCATTTCTCACAAGTCCAAGTTAGTGTGCCGGTTAACCACACCCGCTCCACTAACGACTTTGAGAATGCAAACATCACAATTGCTATCTACTTAAAATCTTCTTAGTGAAAGCATTTCCTCACCATCATTTTCATAAATCGGAGAGAAACCTTATGACACTTAGATTTTATGGTGTATGAGTTCCTATCCATGTGAATTTGTCAAAACCATAATCACAAGACAAGGTTAGTAACAAATTCAGCCTTACATGGATTGAACTTGTTCAATCTTAATTTCTTGTCATCTGGTAGCACAAGGCCCACCAATGCTTCCAAGCTGTTATGCACACAGTTTAGAACTAACAGAACTCATATGCATAGTCAACTTAATAGGAACAGACACAGAAACAAGAATTATGTCAACTTAATAGGTTGCAAACCTTAAGTCGTGTGCTAGTGATAAAACTCAGGTTTTACTCTTGATTAAATCTTGAAATCCTTTCAGGATCTTTAAGACTCCCACTGTCCTCTTGACATATAAGTTTCCCTAGTCAAGAACCATTCCTTGACAAAACAAATATTCAAGGGATAGTGCAGATTCTTATCAAGATAAACACTTCACACAATTGGTCTTAGTTGGTCTTTGTCTTATCCAAGACATCACAACTTACCAATTTCAAATGTACAGGAGTAGAAAACATTTTACACTACATTTGATAAGTGTTTTAAACCTTACTTTATGTCACTCAATGTTACAATCTTGGATTATGACTCTAAGAGTTGTTTTGGAACGAAGTATGATCCATCTTCTTGATTTTAACCAATATGATCCAACAATTCATGACCCCTCATCTTAGTCATAACAATGCACTAAGATGTCCTTAGAGTATGAATTTGTGATATGGTTTCATAATCATTAAGATGATCATAAAAAACATGTATGATCCATCTTTTTGATTTTAACCATTCCAACAATTCATGACCCCTCATCTTAGTCATAACAATGCACTAAGATGTCCTTAGAGTATGAATTTGTGATATGGTTTCATAATCATTAAGATGATCATAAAAACATGATACTAAAGTACTCTCCCATCTTTTCAGATTTGAGAAACTTTTATCTTTCTGCCAAATTTGATTCTTCTCATCCGTTCTGCCATACATTGAAACTTTTCCAATGTTACAGAATTATACTTAACCTTATAAGTATAACCATATTTACTAATCTTTAGTAAATCATGACGAATTGATCTTTGTGGTGGACCTTGACCAGCACACACCCAGTGTACCTAATTCCTTAGTCCTTCAATTGACTCACATATGCATGTGATCAATGAATTAGTCTCAATTTTACAAAGATGAAAATTCTCATTCATCATACAATACAACTTGTATGATTCCAAGTTTCTGTCTAACTGAAGCTTGGGTGATGAGAACCTTTCCTCATTTGGTAAATTCAGACACTACCACATATGAGAGAATCAAACTCATATTTCCAATATTGCTAGAAACATACAAACATCAATTTTCCATAAATGCCATTGTAAGGGGATATAATATAAAATAAACTAAACAAAACTTTTATTTCTTTATTAAAATGCGGAAAAATATTCCTTACAATGCAACTTTAAATGAAAACTATGCTATTACATATTTCTTAGCAATCTATCATAACTTTTAAGTAGTGGCTCAAAAATCCGATCCTCGAACCATGCGATAGAAATCCATCTTCGTGATCAGATTCAACACACTCTTCTTTTAACCTTCCTTTTGCTCGATCCTGCTAAACATCAAAATGCAACCTAGTCACATCATGTAATAAGAATCAACAATTAGGAACTTTAACAAAGTTAGATAGTGGACTTACCTGAAGCCGAGTCAAACATTTTGTCTCTACTTGCTTTCAGATATTTCAGGTATTCAGGGCAGCTTCGCTTCCAATGTCCCTTCTCATGACAATAAAAACATATAGACTCTTTGGGAATGATACACGAGACAATCACAGACTTAGCCTTTCCCTTTCCCTTTACCTTTTGGTCAACCGGGTTGACCAAGGCCGATCCCCTTCCATTGGGACGAGAAAGCTTTTCTGGACTTCCAATGTTACCATTGTCCATGTCCATGGAAATTTGAGAAATAGATTTTCCATCAATATTTGCTTGACCATTGCGCCAAATCATTGCTGATTCAGCAGCAACAAGCAAATAAGAAAGATCTATTAGGGTTATGTCAGGATCTGTCATATGGTAGTCTTTAATAAACTCACTATATGACTCAGGAAGTGACTGAAGAACCCAGTCAACAGCGAACTTCCTTGTAATAACAGCACCCAACATTCTCAACCTGTCTATGTGTGACTTCATTCCTAAGACATGAGTGCACACAGGTCTTCCATCTTTATGTTTCATTTCTAGTAGAGCTTGAGTGATCTTGAACCTTTCAAGTCTTTGGGCTTGTGGGTCAGGGAGAATAAATGGAGGAGGTGGGGGGAGTGAAGCATGATGTTGAGGGACATCATCTTCAAGAGGAAAGATTGTTTCAAGCGATTTGGGAAGATCATAGTTGTCTGAACCAGACATCTACAATGGGAGAAAATCAAGTTAGTTGATTCAAGTCCTTAATATAACACCCAATATGAAATATTAAGGCTAGGACCCAACACAATATTTTATAACTTGGAAGAGGGATGCCGTAATCCAAGCTATAAAATATTTGAAGGTAGGTGAATGACGATTCACCAATTTCCACCATGAAAAACGAAATAATTTATTAGGTTTTAATTGGATTTGAAACTCCTAGATCTTTTGAGATTCATTGAACTTTTCAATGGCATGTTTCAATCTCGATTGTGCCCTTCAGGTTTTGTGACTGGGATGCCGAGGATCACAAAACAAGGTGTGAATAACCATGCAAACTCACTTGGTACCCTTAATATTATCACCTAATCGATGTGTCGGTTAACCACACACGCTCCACCGATCTATGATAAACATTAAGTCACCCTTCGTGATCCTTACTAGTCCAAGTTAGTGTGCCGGTTAACCACACACGCTCCACCAACGACTTGGTAAGGTACAAAGTGTGAATTTCATGGGTTAGCACCATATTCACATTTTCCTAAAGTAACTAAGATTGGGAATTTATAAAAGGTTTAGTTACTTTATAATATTCATCATACTTTTAATGAGAATTTATAAGTCCTTGTCCTACCCGTTCGGCTAACGACCCTCCACCAGTCAAGCAAGCGGTGGGTGAGAGTGGACACCCATTAAGTTGCCATTTTATAGGCAACAACCTTATACCCCCCTTATAGACCGGCTTCGTGAATGAGGCCTACTAACGGTAAAACGACTTGATCTTATACATATATATAATAATTAACCATTAATGTTATAAATAGTATAAGGGTTGAATTTTAACTTTTAAAACTCTAAGGGTTTGGAATTAAAGTTTATTAAAGTGTGTGAAACTTTACAAATTCCAAAACTTGAGGGCAAGTTTTGTAACTATCCAAAACTTTTCATTTCATAACTTATGAATTAAAGGTTCATAAAAATGAAGACTCTTCATTTTATGTAACTCCTGTGTTTTAAGTGTGTGTTTAAAAGAAGTGACCTTTGGATATCCATAACTTGAGGACAAATTATGGACTCCATTAAAACACATAAATGATCAAGAATTAATCCTAAACAATTCAGCAAATAATTCCTATCATCTTCTAAATTCATAAGAACATGAACATGATCATCAAAGTTTCAAGAATTATATGAACACATACAAAGCATGAAATTTTGATATAAGCTATTGTAAATGGATTAGAACTACCATTACACCAACTAAAACAAGTTTTTAAAACACCAAAACAGTTTAGGGTAATGTTTCTAGTCCATTTCCAGCAGCAAAAGTCGAAAATCTGCATTCTGAGGCTCCTACTCGCCGAGTGCACGAACCTACTCGGCGAGTAGGATGAGTTTACACATGAACTCGACGAGTCCCCCCATGGACTCGGCGAGTTCATCAGTCAGACAGCAAAAAAACGACTTTTTATCACTATTTTGCATCAAGTATCAAACAAACAAGCCTAGGCTCTGATACCACTGTTGGGTTTTGAGCATTCTAACACTTTCTAAGTGTACATGCAACCCTGTTAAACCTTGGATCTATGTTTGTCTAAGATACATGCAAAATATTATTTTCCAAGGTTTATAACCTATCTAGCATGGCATGGGGTACTTTTAACCATAAAAGAACTAGATGAATTACATACCTTTTGTTGATTGTTGATTCCTTGGAGTTTGAGAGCCAAGCACCAATAATGTGAATGCCTCAAATGGAAATCACAAATCACCACAAACTTGGAAAATGTATGAGAGAGTATACTAACTCTTGATTTTGGCCACCACACTTACACACACACTTAGGGTGTTATTTCATGCAACATGAGCTTGTTTATATAGTGTGCATGGTTAGGGTGAAACCCTAATAACCCATGTCTTTTCCTTTCCAAGGATCCATGGGTTAAAAGCTCCATGGATCATCCATGGACTTCCACATAAGCTTAGCCCATTAACAAATGAGTATTAGCCCACACCATATAAATATAATAGCCCATGATTTAATTAGTCTTCCTTTTAATCACTAAATTAATTCATAATTAATTCAAGATTAAAACTAATTAAATAACATGACTTTATATTAATATATTATAACTTATAATATATTAATAAATCGTAAGTATACAATTCTCATAAAATTATCCATAAACAGTTTGGGTGAAGTGCAACCCAAATGGACCATGCCGGGTCGGGTCAAGTATATACCAAATAAGTTATGGACTTAGACACCTTATCCAACACTGAGTTCATAAGTATTTTAGGGTCAATTGTTTGTATAAGTTTGATGAAAATGTTGGTAAGTGTTTGATGTAAAGTTTGTAAGTGGTTGATGTAAATGTTTGTATACTTCCTAGAAAATCCTATATTTTCTACTAAATTGGAAAGTGGTCTTCTACCAAGACCCGACTGTTTTGTATGTTTGTTCTTTTGTAAAAGTGAGTGTTTTCCCAAGTGTATGACTATCATTAACAGAAAATAGTTTACATTACCGTTTATGTGAGAAGATCACTATATGAATGTAATGGGAAAATGAAGATGTACAGTAGTATTGTATAAAGTAACTACTGATGTACTAACTACCTTAAACCAATTGTTTAATTAAGGTAAAATGTGATGAGATTATAACCATAATTGATTGACTAGTAAAACACGACGATCAAAGACGTCGAAATGGTATGACATTCGTCACCCGTAGACCTGCAGGTCCCACTGTAGCTAGCAGCAAGGTGTAGGATGGTCAATCCCGTATAGATCTATACACAAACTCACGCTCTCCCTCCAGGAGACTCTGGTTACAAAACGTGACACAACAGTATATTGTCATGTCATGAAGTAGTGGCTCACATTAATGTTATCTTGGTTATTGTATTTGTATAGTATGTTCCTTCTGTTCTAGTGTATAGTAAGTTTGAACTGACTCATGTATGAACTGACTCTTGTAAGTTTCAATGTTCTAGAAATAGTAAGTAGTAATCCTCTAAACTATACCTATTATAGTTTACTAGTATTGTTGTTTGAATGACTGATCATGTTTGTACACCTTTGCTACCCAAAGGTATTGAACTAATTGGAAGAACTTATATATCTACATACATAAACATAATATATAACTAAGATTTAAACGACACTCGGACAAACAACCGATACCCTAAGTCCACAACCAAAACAAGGAACAGTAAATAAAGCGAGTTATCATTCCTAAGCCCTTTCAACCTTATTTATATAATTATATCTATATAGACATGATTTTGACAATATATAAGTTTAAAAGAGTTTTTGTAAAATTATAAAGAGTTTATTATATAAAAGAGTTTTAACCATTTGAATGGTTATTGATGACTTGATGTCAGTTTATAAAATGATTTGAAACAGTTTGTTTGATAACACAGTTTCGAAGTATAAGAATTCCTCTTGTTTGATAGTTATAAATCACATGTGATTGATACTATAACTATATTGTTTTCTACTTGTATTCCCCCCATAAAAGCATTTAAAATCATTTAAAAGATAAGTTTATGGGTATGAACTCACCTGTAGTGAGTGATTCGAATGAAAGATAGATATAGGATGCTTGAGATCACAAATGAAGTCCCGAAGCACAATTGGACCCTATTAGATATATAATGACACATATATGTATATAATTAGTATTTATAACAACTAATCATGTAAGGGAACAACCTTAGGGACTAGGAAACACTTGAAATGAAGTGTTATAATCACATATAATTGTATAAAAGGGTGTTCACGGCCACACTATAAGTGTTTACGGACATAGAAGAGTTTACGGCCACACATGAAGTGTTTACGGCCCAAGGCTTGATCCTATGAAGAGTCACGACCAAGGAATGAGGGTTCACGGCCATAACAAGATCTTAAGAAGGGTTCACGGCCACAAGAAGTGTTTACGGCCGTAAACACTTGAAGATCTTGCATTTTGGATCTTGATTCATGCTTACAGGGTGCTTGTTGCATGAGGATTCAAGAGCTTCTAATGGATAAAAAGTATATGGAAAGGATACTTACGTTTTGGAAGTCTTGAAGGTGTTCATGACCCCAAGAAAGAGTGTGTGTTCTTGGTGAAAAGATGATGATTTGAAGATCTAAACCCAAAAGAGATGAATTCATGGATAAAATCATAAGGTTTCACTTGAATAAGAAGGATATCAAGAAAGAATGGAAGAATCACTTACACTTTTGAAGATCAAGGAGGATATCCTTGATGATACTTGAGAGAGAAATGAGAGTTCTTGACTTGAAGATGTGAGAAATGAAGAATAATGAAGGATCTTCATACTAATGAAGAGGGGTTCACGACCAACATGGGTTTACGGCCGTAAACCCTAGTTTGCGGCCGTGAACTCCTTGTGAAGGTGGTTCCGGCTTGATGGCAACTCAATGATCTTAAGTTAATACTCCCTAACACACAATCCTTGAGTATACTAGGCTTAGAACTCTCAAACAGACCCTTAACAAAGCTAAAAGTTAACAGAAACAAGTATGACTTTTGATTGAATTGAATGGCTTTACAAGATAGAAATTTCGGGTTGTCACATCATCCCCCCGTTAAAGGGAATTTCGTCCCGAAATTAGAGTTTAAGAAAATACAGATGACTAAGGGAAAAGATGAGGATATTTCAGTTTCATTTGATCCTCCCGCTCCCAAGTGAATTCAGGTCCCCGCTTGGAATTCCAGCGAACCTTCACTATCGGGATGCGTCTTTGCTTCGTTTTCTTGACCTCTCGGTCCATGATCTCTACTGGTTCTTCCACGAAGTTGAGGCTCTTATTGATCTCGATTTCATCGAGTGGGATAACAAGAGTCTCGTCGGATAGACACTTTTTCAGGTTCGAAACGTGGAAAATAGGGTGTACGTTACTAAGTTCGTGAGGTAGTTTGAATTTGTGAGCTACAGGGCCGATCCTAGCGATGATCTCAAAAGGACCTATATACCTTGGATTTAGCTTCCCACGCTTTCCGAAGCATATCAAGCCCTTCCAGGGTGAGACCTTCAATAGAACACAGTCGCCAACCTGGAATTCTAAAGGTTTCCTTCTCTTGTCTGCGTAGTTTTTATGTCGGTCTCTAGAGGCTTTCAATCGTTCACGGATCTGAACGATCTTCTCTGTCGTTTACCAAATGATTTCTGGACCCGTGAGAGTGCTGTCAGGAACTCGTCCTTTAGCTAACTGGGTGTCACCCACTTCAGCCCATCACATAGGGGATCTGCACTTTCGGCCATAGAGGGCTTCAAATTGGAGCTTCCTTTATACTTGTGTGATAACTGTTATTGTAGGAGAACTCGACAAGGGGTAAATGAGTATCCCATGACTTTCCAAAATCTATCACACAGGCTCGCAACATATCTTCCAGAGTTTGAATAGTCCTCTCACTTTGTCCGTCGGTTTGCGGATGGTAGGCTGTACTCATGTCCAACCTAGTTCCTAGGGAACTTTGTAGCGACTGCCATAATCTTGAAGTGAATCTACTATCTCTATCAGAGATAATGGATATGGGAACACCATGCAGTCGTACAATCTTCCTAATGCAGGTTCTTGTTAGTTTCTCCATCTTGTCAGTTTCTTTGATAGGCAGGAAGTGTGCGGACTTTGTTAACCTGTCTATGACCACCCAAATGGTATCGAGACCACCCGTTGTCTTGGGAAACTTGGTTATGAAGTCCATTGTGATCCGCTCCCATTTCCATTCAGGTATCTCCGATTGTTGTAGTAAACTTTAGGGTTTCTGGTATACAACCTTAACCTTGGCGCAAGTAAGACACTTACTCACGAAGGTAGCAATCTCTGCTTTCATGTTAGGCCACCAGTATAACTTCTTGAGATCTAGATATATCTTATCTGAACCTGTGTGGACGTAATATCGAGTATTGTGCGCTTCGGCCATGACCAAGTCTCTGAAACCACCGTGCCTCGATGTACATACCCGATCCATGAGATACAAGGCTCCGCAACCCTTGACTTCCAAGTTTTTATCCATCCTTCTCAGGGATTCACCCGCCACATTTTCCGGTTTCAAGGCTTCTAGCTGAGCCTCGTTAATGTGTGTGGACAGATGTGTATGGATAGTCATAGTCAATGATTTGACTCTACGACTAGAGTATTCTTTCCGACCTAGGGAGTCATCTACTACGTTGGCTTTACCGGGATGATAACGAATTTCGCATTCGTAGTCATTGAGTAGCTCGATGTAACGCCCGCAGATCCGGGCTAGTCAATTTAGAGATAATAGGGGTCAAACGACTTTTCGACAAAAGATTATTTAGAATAAATAATCTTAACCAAGTTGTATAATATGTCTCAAGGGTTCCGTACATATAAAGAACGCCGAAATCTGAGTTATAACGAAGAAGTTATGGCCCGTCGAAGTTTTACGGCAAAACCGGCACGGCACCGGGAGACGTAAATAGTGAATTTACGATAAAGGACTTTTTAGCCATAGTGATCTAAACAAAAGTCGTAGTATACGTTAAACCGAGAGCGTCCATAAAAAGAACGCCCAAATCTGACTTCGTATGAGAAAGTTATGATTTTTCTAAGATTCGGCTTAGCAGTGCACGGCCCGAAACTCGAATTTTAGTTCGAGCGGTTTTTGGCTTAGGCAACCTAAATGAGAGTTGAAGATCTTATTAATAGGAACTCAACGGTAAAAAGACAGACGAAAACGGAGTCCGTATGAAGGAGTTACGAATTCTTCGCGGTCATTTAACAGTCTAAACTCCTCCTACTGTTAAATTTAAGATCGTTCGAGAATTAGCCGACGGAGTCTAAATGAAAGTTATAGATCTTGACTTTACCTACGCGTGGAAAAAAAGAACGTCGAAAACGGAGCTCGTATGCGAGAGTTATGATTTTTCTAAGTCGGGAGGCTGATACGCGAGTTTGGGTGACGTGGCACCACCAGAAAGAGGACACGTGGCACCACCAGAAGGCTGCCACATGCACTAACTTGGCGAGTTTGTGTCAAGACTCGGCGATTCATCAGATATTTTCACTATAAATAGAGGTGTCGGGTCTTGCCATTTCTTCACACCTCTCAAGCCTTCTTTCTCTCTCTACACTCTCTCTCTAGCCCCCAAAACCCCCCTAAGCCTAGGTAAACCCCCTACCACCCGAAGGAAGCCCCGAGGCTCCCGCAACCCCGAGAAAAGAGCCTTTCAGCTCGGGAACGCTGCTCCAACGAAGCCTGGTTTTCGAGAAAACCCGCTGTAAGTGAGCTATGCCTACCCTATCTTTAGTATAGCTTATGTTTCAATATAGTGATGTTATTAGGACCTTATAAGGAGTACTTGGGCTATTATTATGGGTTATATAAGTATTGTTTAATGCTTATATAATAGTAATAATAGCTAGACTATTAATTAGTCTCGGCGAATAATAGACTAAACTCTAGTGGTAATAATACTGGGTTTCGTCGAAGGAAATTATTTTTAAGAAGCGAAGCGCTGTCTGAGTTCGGAATCACCACCTTTTCAAGTGAGTGCATAGTCCCTTTCATCTTACACATAGATATGAAGTATTTTATATAAACTACGTGCTATGTGTTCATATTACCTGTATACTTGCTATCTATGCTGGATGAACGATTTTATACAAGTTTTATATGATTTAAACTGTATATGTATTTATATCTACATAATATGTTGGGTAAAACATGGGTAGATGAAATATGAGTTGGAAGATAAGTTGAGAGGTAATATAGACCATGAGGTAAGGGTGAGAGGTGGACGATGTGAGAAGCCTTTTTCCAAATGTTGGCCCCGTCATCTAGCAGAGTATGGATGACAACCACAGACTATTCTAGATAGTCCAGTGGAACACTAGCAGGCTCGCAACCTGTAGGTGTTGTGAACGATGTGTTCACCAGTGTACTCTAAAAACCCATTGACCTGTATTGCGAGTGGACTCTCGAAAACGATACTGTCAATAAACGAGATAACCCTGGCAGATGCGCCTAAAGGACTCTACCGGCAGAAGCGCCTAATAGAGAACCTCATAACCCCGGTAGATGCGCCTAAAGGACTATACCGGAAGATGCGCCCCATAAAGAATGTCACAATTCTGGCAGCTACGCCTAAGTGATAATATTAGCAGCTGTGCTTGACAGATGTGTCATTAGCAACGATGGACTTCGTACCTATTCCTTAGGATAATCCTTAGGAATTAATGAATGAGAAATAGCTGATTCTTAGGGTAGATCCTTAAGAGTAAAGAAGATAATGGGGATGGGTAATTGTGTTAACTGTTTGATGATTAAACATAATAATTATATTATTGTGGGTTGAAAACCCTATGTAGTCACCAGGTTTCCCAACCTGACCCACTTAGTTTATTTATATCACAGGTGTTGATATGAAGTCACATTACACTGAGAGATTAAGGAGATATAAATCACTAGTGATAATGAATATAAGTTCTGTTTATGCTTATGCTTCTGTATTGACGATGACATCCCAAATGTTTTAAAATGAATAAAAATACTTTTCTTCGGAAATGCCCTGATAACGTATTTATCATGTTTCACTGGGAACAAATTCCGCACATTTTTATTAAAAAGAGGTACTCTGATTTTTATAAAGCATAAACAAAATCGGTCTTTTCTGGCCGTGAAAATGGGGATGTCACACTCGACCCACCGTCGTTGTCTCATGTTGAGCTCCTTCTGTTCGAATATATGTTGAAGGCTTTTGTGGTCTGTAAAGATAGTGCTTTTCGTACGATACAGGTAGTGTCTCCAGATCTTTAGAGCAGATACCACTCCTCCTAGCTCAAGATCATGTGTGGTGTAGTCGACTTCGTGTGTCTTTAGCTGTCTTGAGGCATAGGCGATGACCTTTCCTCGTTGCATAAGAACACAACCAAGCCCTTGGTTGGATGCATCGCAATAAACCATGAAGTCTTCTATCCCTTCTCGGAGGGATAGTATCGGTGCGCTGCATAAGGCTCGCTTCAACGTTTGGAACACATTTTCTTGTTTCTCTTCCCAGTCAAAGGTCACACCTTTCTGGGTCAATGTAGTAAGCGGTTTCGCAATCCTAGAGAAGTTCTGAATAAACCTGCGATAGTAGCCAACAAGACCTAGAAATTGACGAATTTCCGTAGGCGTCTTCGGAACTGACCAGTTCTCAATGGCCTTTATTCTGGAAGGGTCCACGTGAATTCCTTCTTCGCTGACCACGTGACCCAAGAATTCGACTCTTCGAATCCAAAATTTGCATTTATAGAACTTCGCATAAAGCTTCTCTGCTCGTAGTGTTTCTAAGACTTAACGCAGGTGTTGATTATGCTCCTCCTTGCTACGAGAGTAGATAAGTATGTTATCGATGAACACAATGACGAACTGATCCAAGTAAAGACGGCACACCCTATTCATTAAGTCCATGAATACTGCGGGCACATTGGTTAATCCGAATGGCATCACTACAAACTCGTAGTGTCCATAACGAGTTCGGAAGGTTGTCTTGGGGACATCCTCCTCTAACACTCGTAACTGGTGATACCCGGATCTCAGATCAATCTTTAAAAAGTAATTCGCCCCTTGCAGTTGGTCGAACAAGTCGTCTATGCGAGGTAGAGGGTAACGATTCTTGACGGTAAGCTTGTTTAGTTCTCTGTAGTCGATGCACATATGGAAAGATCCGTCTTTCTTCGTCACGAACAAGACCGGTGCTCCCCAGGGTGAGAAGTTTGGTCTAATAAAGCCCTTGCTGAGCAGTTCGTTCAGTTGACCGGACAGCTCCTGCATCTCGGCTGGTGCTAGACGATAAGGCGATTTGGCTACTGGGGTAGCCCCTGGAACTAAGTCGATTCTGAACTCGACTTGACGTTGTGGTGGTAATCCTGGTAGTTCTTCTGGAAAGATGTCGGGAAAGTCACATACTTCTGGGATGTTCTTTATGTCTTTCGTCTCTTGGCTCATATCGACTACATGAGCAAGGAATGCATGACATTCATTTCGTAAGTACTTCTGGGCTTGTATGCTCGAGATGATACGAAGGTTCGTGCCTGGTTTGTCGCCGTAGATAACTATGGTTTCGTTAGATGGTAAATTAAGATGAACGACCTTCTCATAACACATGATGTCAGCACGATGAAGACTCAACCAATCCATGCCGATAATGACGTCGAAACTTTTAATTGAGACCGACATGAGGTCGATTGGAAATGAATGGCTATCTAGAGTTAGGGGTACATCCTATGTATATGCAGCTAGTGCTCTCAGTCTTTCCGTTAGCCATTTCTACAGTGAACGGTTCTTTAAGTGCGCGTGATTGTTGTTTAAGTAAGTGTGCAAATTTCTGGTTCACGAAACTCCTCTCCGCTCCACTATCAAATAGTATGCATGCATAAGAGTTATCGTGGAGAAACGTACCAGTGACCACTGTAGGGTCTGCTACCGCTTCCTCATGGCCTATAGCCAAAATTCTTCCCACTCCGCCCGCATTCCCTGCCTTCGGGCAGTTCCTTTTGAAGTGACCCACCTCGCCACATCCGTAGCAAGCCTGGCCCACACCAATGCCGGGGACTTGGGTGATTGGCCTAGCCGAAGACTTGCAGAAACGGGCAGTGTGCCCTTTCCTGTTACAGTTAGTGCACTGTATTTCCCGACAGGGCCCGTTGTGGTGGAGGCTGCACTTGTTGCACTTGGGCAAGCTTCCCGCATACTGCTTCATCGATGCAGTAGCAGTAGGTGCTATCGCGGCATGAACAGCCACGACCTGCTGCTTTTTGGCAGAGTTCTGCGCCACGTTGTTCTTCTTCTTGTTGTCCCAAAACTTCCGCTTGTTGTCGGCGGCTTTTGATGGTTTCGGGATGGCAAGGGTTGTTGTTGTTGTCGGTGTGCGGACTCTGTGATCGATGAGTCGATGTGCCAATCGCTTGGCACTGTCGAAGGTAGTGGGGTTTGAAGCTAAGACATTCCCCTGAAATGGAGGCACCAGCCCCCAGATATACCTCTCGAATTTCTTTCCCTCCGTAGGGACCATTCCCGGACATAGAGCCACCAAATCGCTGAACCTGACGGTGTAGGCGACTATGGCGGAGCCCTTCATGGTTAGGCTCCAGAGTTCTTGTTCAAGTTTCTAAACCTCGCCCCTCGGGCAGTACTCCTCAATCATAAGCTCCTTCAGAGCTTCCCAGCCCATAACATTAGCCACTATCAGGGTTAGTGACTTGACATGGCTATTCCACCACGTCAAGGCTCTGTCCGCGAAGGTGCAAGCAACAAATTTAACTTTGCTTCCTTCCGGACAGGATCAGATCTCGAAGATCGGCTCCGTATTTTCGAACCATTGCGAGAGGGCAATGATTCCTCTAGTCCCGTTAAAGGTCCCGAGCTTGTAGTTGGTGAAGTCCTTATATGAGCACTCTCTAGAGCGCACTGGAGCATCACTTTGAGTGGAATGCACATTTGTTCCACTCCCGCTAGTATCGGTGGTGTTGAATTGAGCTAGGGCTGCCGTAACAGCCACAGCCACTGCAACTTGGATAGCTGCTGGATTGTATTGTGAAGGAGGTAGTGGTGGTTGAATTGGAGTTATCGGAGGATTACGTCTCGCTAATCGACGTGGAGGCATATTTCAACTAAAAGTTTACAAAGATGAGGATGATAGTAAGAATTCAATTATGATTATAATGAGAGTGGTCCATGGACTAAATCACCATAGCCCAACAAACAGATGAGAGTATGATTGAAATAGAGTTCTAACAATAGAAGGATGAAAGCATTTGGATAAAGATTTCCCATGAGAGTAGATGTCTGTCAATAACATTGTCATTAAAGATGTAATGAGTTCGGGAAAAATGACCTTGAAGTAGGTTTTACATCAAACTATTAAGAGAAAATTTTGACAGTATAAAGACCTAGCAGACTAAAAGTCCAAGGTCTTAAATTAATCGGGAAATTAATACTAGAGTCTATACATAGACCTAATTATATCCATAAGACAAAGTAGAGTAGACTCTACTTGCGACGAGAACCGCTCGGATGAGCCTTTGATTCTGCCTGATGACGCTCCATTTCCAACATGTGTCTTTCGAACGTTGCCTGACGTGCTCGAAGTTCCCTGACTTCAGCTTGGGTTGCAGTAAGTTCTCTCTGAAGGACCTCATTGTGGTTCAGAGTTCTTCCATGAGCATCTTGTAGATGGCGAATGCGGACTGTATTGACTCCCGCATCGGCATCAACTTCCATGACTCGGTTGATGGCTGCTCTACGTTGCTCATCATTTCGAGCAACCCTGCGAACCAGAATAGGCAGGATTCTGTCTGCTGAGCCTCCCTCGCTCAGATTGTAGAAGCTTCGGTCTCCGTTGTAGGGTAAGGGTTGACCCTGCTCTTGACTCCATCTGTTCAAGTTCACTGTCCACAGAGGTGTGGGGCCTTAAAATCCTGGTCGAGGATTAGGATTTGGGATTGGAGCCACTAGGGGTAGATCGTTGACTTCTGGCTCGGAGTCAGAATCATCTGGGAAGTTTTATGCAAAGTCATCATCTAAAGGAATTACATGATTCTCTTCTGGCTCTGCATCGAGCCATGCACCATTTCCTTGGTTGGGAAAGTACGGGTCACCAGGGAGATGGAATCCAACCATGTTTTCTACGCGAGAATAGGGGTAAAAAAGATAGTTAATAGATGTACTACTTAAGATAATTATAGGATGATCCTTATCAGTTACTTCAATACTTGCGTAGTGCATACTAGTCATATGTAACCAAAATAGAATAGACCTTCCAATAAGTGACCCTAAATCTAAGTCCACAACCAAACAAGGAACATGAAGTAAAGCAAAGATCACAGATTCTAAGTCTATGACACCCTAGTCACATATAACCTTAGCGTATCCACTCAGCAACTATTAACCTACTAATAAAGACCTTTTAGTTCTCAAATAAGTAATTATAGTAACACAAAATACTCCTATAGTATTTTAAGTTTATGTTCTGTTCTAAAGTTCTCATTGTAGTAGTGTTGGTAAGTTTTTAGACTTGCTGCAACACCACAACCATTCTTAGGCACATGCTAATCACTTATCGGAAAGATATAGTTGATCAGGCTATATCACTCCTGTAACATCCATAAAAATCAGACCAAATTTAAACTTTTCAAAACATTAAAGATCCATTAATGATTACAAATTCGTTTTCCAAAATAGTTTATATCAGAGTTTTCCCCAGAACCATAAACAAAGCAGGAGGAGCTGTACGATCATGCCTTCGCCTTGCTGCAATCCCCTGATGTACCTGAAACAATAAACTGAAACTGTAAGCCCGAGAGCTTAGTGAGTTCCCCCAAAATACCGATACACTTCACATAACACATATATAAACAACAGCATGTACTGGGTCCACAGCTTTACAGACTGGATCACCCCTGGGCCTACAGTGTGAGTCTGGATTGCCTTACGGGCCTACAGCTCACATCTGGCTTGCCATCGAGCCCATAGTACGAGTCTCCCTTAGCCCGTATCTGGAATGCTCCCGGGTTTGTTGGTTACCGCACGAAGCAGTATCACCTCAACCCATCCCACATAACATATCAACAAATAACATAACCACTGAGCATACATATAATCATATAACAACACTGGTAGTCCTACAGATCTACCTAACTGGCATAGCCACTAACATGCAACACTACTCATACTCAACATTCTAACACTGTCAGGATAACATATCTAATGGGCCGGCCTTGGTGCCTTAGACCCCTTAGTATAGTGAGGATAGCTTACCTCGCAACTGTCGTCTGAAACTAGAAAGCTCAACTCCCGGATCACCACCACAAACTCCACCACCTATATCTGAGACATCACAAAGTTCATAAATTCCCAAGATACTCCCAGAAGTCCAATAGTCAACCCTCGACCAAAGTCCAAGTCAACTTTCAAGGTTAACAGTCCATGTTGACCTCAACTCGTCGAGTTCCTGGCGTGACTCGCCAACTCGCCGAGTCACTAGAGTGACTCATCGAGTTCCTAGTGCAAGTGGCCGTAACTCCGTGGCTAACTCGCCGAGTTTTCCCTTTACAAATCGTCGTGCTCATACGTGTCCGAAGGTTGGGAAAACCCTAACCGACTCGCCGAGTCATTCTACTTACTCGTCGGGTCTACGACAATCTTCAACGGACTCGCCGAGTTGTTCATCCAACTCGTCGAGTACATGACTATCTTCATGTGGCTCGCCGAGTTGACTATGTGTTGGGTCAAAATTATGGTTTATACTTTGCTTTTCTAGGCAATTGTATTTTTCTGTAATGTTTTATGAGTTTACGGTCAGGTTTACGGCCAGGGAGGTGTTTAAGGCCCGGCTGTAAACCCTGTTTATGGCCCGGACGTAAACCCTGTTTACGGCCAATGTTTCTCATCTATATATAGGGGTGAGGGGTGTGAGGAACAGACAGTGAATAGAAGAATAGAGAACGAGAGAAGAGAGAGAAAGTGAATCTTGTGTAAGGAACTTCAATCATATCATCAATACATTCAAGATTCAAGTTATTCTTCTCCTCCTTCTCTTCTATTTTGATCTGACATCATCCGTTTGATTGGGATTCCGCACCATCAAACGGATCTGATTGATACTCAAGCATTTTGGGGACTTACAATTGGTATCAGAGCTTGGTTGTATCAGCCAATTTTGTCAGATCTGGAGCTTATTTGACCTTATTTTTGGAAGATTTCTGCGTTTTTGGATAGATCTCTGAAAATTAGGGGGGTTTGTTCTTCGTGTTTTTGATAAAAAAGGGTTTTTGATCGAGTTTTGGAGCTTCAAACTCGAAAAAACGCTGTTTTTGGTCGTAACCAGCGAGGGGGTGGCGGCGTGTACGGTCAGCAGCTAGGGTTTCCGAAGTTTGCGGCCGGAGTTTACGGTCTCGGAGTTTACGGTGTGAGATTACGGCCCTTGGTTTGCGGTCCGAGGTTTACGGTCAGCATCGCACGTGTACGGCTCGAAGTTCACGGCCAGTAGCAGCATCGTACGTGTATGGTTGACGTTTGCGGTCCTCGCCTCAGATTCGTGGTCAGCCTCGCATAGTGTCCGAAGTTCGCATCTCGTCCTCGCTTTGCTTTGTGGAGTCCTCGCATCGCACATTTAAAAAAAAGGGGGCGGACGGATTTTTGGAGGTGCCAGGGATCGAACCCGGGCCTCCTCTATACTCAACGACGCGCCTTACCAGCTGATCTAGTTTGCTAGATGGAACATTCCTTCGAAATTTAATTCAAAACCACTCCCAGTCGATTCTAATTTCGCCAATTTGACATTTTTAGCCGAAAATTCAAATTTCTTTCAATTTTAAATTCTATTTTCTTCCAAAATTTTAGCTTTTAATTTTTAAATTTCTAAATTGATTTTTTACTTTAAAATTTGACCTTTGACTTTAAACTTTGATTTTCAAATTTAGATTTTCGGTTTGACTTTTTAAGTTTGACTTTTAAGTTTGATTTTGGCTTCTAGTTGTGCTTTTAATGGTTTTTGAGGTCTACGAGGGAATTGAAGACATGAAAGAGAGTCGTCAGGATATGTTAAGACAAAAGTTCAACATGTTCAATTATATCCCTGGAGAAACCCTGGAAGCTCAGTTGCAGCGATTTACTACACTTACTACTGAGATGAATATAGCTGGGATCTTCTTGACTAAATCTGAGATAAACAAAAAGCTGCTGAATGCACTTCCGAAGTCATGGGATATGAACGTGGCTGTCATCAAGAAGACAAAAGATCTCAATCGTCTTAGTCTTGCTGCTGTAATTGAAGAACTTGACGCTTTGAAGTGTGGAAAAACAATGAGTTCCGCAAACATCCCGGTCAATGAAGTTTCATGTACTCCATCTTGTGAAGATACGATTAAAATTCTTCGTGAACATAATGATTTGCTAAAAAGAGAAGTTGAGGACCTAAAATACGAAGGATATCAACTTAGGAAAGGATAGAAACCCCTGAAGGCTGAATTGGAAGCAAAAACCAAAGACTTTAGGAAGCTTCAGGAAGACTATAGCAATAAATGTGAAAATTATGACTATGTTAAGAGAAAACTTGCTGAATTAACTGCTGAGCTTGACACATTAAAAGACAAATTTGAAACTGCAGATTTTGATTTCAGAAAATTTGATGTGTCAAGCGAAGTAGTTGCAAACATGATAGACCATTGTTTACAATTTAAAAATAACCAGCAAAAAGGTCTAGGGTATGATAGTGTTCCTCCACCTTTCAATCATAACTACACATCCATCCCTATGACACAGGAATAAATTGACAGGGAGGCACATCTTCAATATGGCAAACCAGCTGGATTTGTGTCAGGAGGTATTCAGGTTGAAAATACTAATGCTTCTACTTCCTATGGAGATTAACCACTAAGCCAATCCAAGCAAGCAGCTGAAGAGAGTGTGTCTAATAGTAAAGTAGCAGAAGATGAGAACAAGGAGAAAACCATTGAACAACCCAACATCTCCTTGAGCTCTGAATCTGTTGCTTCGAACTCAGCTGCTTCTGATCAACCTGCTGTTGAGAAATACAGGCCACCAATTCCAGTGAAACAGAGTGCCTGTTGTAATTGTGCTTGTGGGAAAAATAAGAGACAAGGCAAGGATACGCCACCAGGGGCAGGAAGAAACAACTCCTACGTGATGAAGCAAACTTGCTTTCACTGTGGAACACCTGGACATATTGCCAGACATTGTCCAAATCACGCATACGTTCCCTACTACGCACAAGGCTGGAAAATTGCGCCAAGAGGGAGATTTTCCAAAAGAAACCCCTCAAGGTCACGTTCAGACAATGGTGACTGGAACACGCAGAAGGCCAAGAATCAAACCCACAAGGCCAAGAATCCGAATCCCAAGGGCAAGAAGGGAATGTCGGCCAAGAAGCCCATTCCAAGAGATGCTCCAGTGAAACAAAGACCGGTTAGGTCAAAGTCATCTCAACGGACGACATCAAGATCAAAAGCAAGTACTGAGCCACCCATCAGATCGAAAAAGAAATGGGTTAAACCCAACTACAAATGGGTTCCAAAGGGTCACTCTCCCAAATCTTCTAACGATTCTAATATTTCTTCATCTTCTGTTTGTGATAAACAGGACATGTCGTGGGAGAATGTTCCTTGCAAAGATGACAAAGGTCGACCCAGTTTCAAAATGGACTGGGTTCCAAAGACCAACTAATCCCGCTATGTGTCGGAGCAGCTATGGAGGCATATCATCAGACTTTGGTTTGTTGATAGTGGCTGTTCCAGGCACATGATAGGAGACATCTCTCAACTGTACAACACTCTGAATTTTGTTTGAGAGTATGTGTCCTTTGCGGGAAGGGAAGAAAGGAAGGGATCACATGGGGTTAGTGCTTAATGACATGAATAATTTTCGGATCTGTTCTGAGATTATGCGTGCTGTTCTCAGACCTTCGGGATGCAAATTCAATCGGTGAATTACGGTTTGCGTTTTGCTCTCTATACTCCTGAGTTTATCTTAATCTGATTCGTTTTAAAGACAATCTTTTATAGTTTTTTCTTTAGTAGGTATTGTTTGGGAAGTGATATAAAGAAAGTGATAACGGGCAGTCTAAAACATGTGTAAAGGACTGAATCTGAATTGTCTAGACTCTGTGTTCAATGTGCTGGTAGGTACGAAGGATTTGACAGTGTGGATTTAGTTAGGATTGTTTGGACTGACCATACGACGCTCGGGTAGATTGAGCAGTGAGATAAACACGGGAACCTACAGGATACACTAAATTAATACGCATCTAGAACAGTGGTTCAAATTTTCCTTGATGTACGGACTTATGTCCTTAATTCTGGTTCTGATAGGGCGACTGGGGGGTTCTGATAAAGTAGGTCTGTAGGAAATTATTTTCTTGCTTTCTATCTGTCAGTCATATGTTGCCTCCTCTGCGTGATCGGAAGATCCGACCTGGAATGCAACATATGCAACTCTATTTCTACGCACCTCTTTATCTATGAAACTATTTTTATCTGTTAGTCATATGCTGTCCCCTATGCGAGATCGGAAGATCCGACCTGGGACACAACATATGCAACATTCTACCTCTCAATCCCTCTATCTCTGTTAGTCATATGTTGTCCCCTCTGCGTAATTGAAATAGATCCGACCTGGGACACAACATATGCATCTATCTCTAAATCTGACTTCTTCCTTAATAATTGTTTACTCACCTAAAGAAAGGAGTCCTTAGGAAGTTCTTGATAACCAGGGTATATCGGAAAGCGGGGAACACGTTCTAGTGCAACTAAAATTAAACCATTTAAGAGGTTGCCTGTAGATCTCGTTGCTTAATTTAAGTGGACAACAATACCCGTGGTCGTCGTCAGCAAATAGTTTATTTTGAAAAGTTTGTCAATATTCTTCGTGTTTAAGTGGACCACGATACCGAAAATTGACCAGATCTATTCATGAAGGTGAAGGTACTGATAAACAAGTTCAGACTGTCTCACAACTTTGATCCCAAATATTTTTGTTTTTGTTAAATTTATTCATAGTTTTCCTCTATGTACAAATTTAGTGGGAGAATTAAAAATTCAAAAATCAAACAAAAATCAGAAAATTCAAAAATCAAAGAAAAATCAGAAAATTAAAAATCAAAATAGTGTTATATTCTGTTTTATTTATTGTTCAAGCAAATCAAAAATCCAAAAATATTTTTGTTTATGTTTTATTTTTTTCAGAAAATATGAAAAACCCAAAAATATTGTGTGCTAAATTTTCTTTTAGTTTTTTGTTTTGTCTTGAAAAGTGAATTCAGATGTAGATGAGACTCATGGAGACTAAATCGAAAATTTCTGAGCCAAGACTTCATCCGTGATCATCGAAGAATTCTCATTCAAAGGAGCAAGAAATGAAGATTATTCTTCCAACATTCAATCTTTCAACCCCAGAAGCAAGGTCAAGCTGTACTTGAAGATTATGTGACAGATTGCATTGAAGCCTCCTCAATCAGTCTGCTGCTATCTTGAACCTGCTGAAGTGATCCAGAAGATTTGTTCTCTCTGATGTTCTCTCTGAAGATTCTCAAGCTGAAAGCGCTATCTTTCAAGAATCTTTTCAAGTTGCCTCCTCACCCAATGTGCGTTCAATGTCAAATTCTGCAGAAAATCCCAACTGCTCAAGATGAAGCCATTCATCGAAGATTCATCAAGTTCATCTTGAAGTCGTGAAGAATTTTAAGATTAATGCTAAAGCCAAGCTCTCGATGAAGATTGACAAGAAAAGCCAGCTACTTTTTAGGGGGAGCTTGTTGGGTCAATTAAGAAAAGAAAGCTATAAACCAAGGGGGAGATTGTTGGGTCAAAATTATGGTTTATACTTTGCTTTTCTAGGCAATTGTATTTTTTTGTAATGTTTTATGAGTTTACGGTCAGGTTTATGGCCAGGGAGGTGTTTACGGCTCGGCCGTAAACCCTGTTTATGGCCCGGCCGTAAACCCTGTTTACGACCAATGTTTCTCATGTATATATAGGGGTAAGAGGTGTGAGGAACAGACAGTGAATAGAAGAATAGAGAACGAGAGAAGAGAGAGAAAGTGAATCTTGTGTAAGGAACTTCAATCATATCATCAATACATTCAAGATTCAAGTTATTCTTCTCCTCATTCTCTTTTATTTTGATCTGACATCATCCGTTTGATTGGGATTCCGCACCATCAAACGGATCTGATTGATACTCAAGCATTTTGGGGACTTACACTATGCAACTCACCGAGCCCCTTCAGACCTTCAACCATACAGGTACTTTTTAAGCCATGCAACGGCTCCATATTGCAGATCTAAGCTCCTAGGGCATGCTTATCACGTAAAGTTGCAAACTTTACATGCATGCAAGGCCCTAGAGACTCTAAATGACCAATCCAAGCTTTCAATGGAGCTCTACACCTTAGGAGAGTCTCATTCTTGCAAAAACTGGAAGCTTTATGGACTTAGAGACCCAAAAGAGTTCAGATTTGAAGTTGCAACCTTAGATCTTAGCTCAAACACAAGAAAGGCTTCCTAATAAGCTAGAAAAGCCCTAAAATCCACCCAAAATAGATCTAGAATGAAAAGGGGTTAGGATAACGGCTTAATACCTTCCAGAAAGGATGCCAACTGAGGTAGATTTCTAGTTCCACACGTTCCTTGCTCCTAGTCACTTGATTTCCAAGCTTCTTCCCACCAAAAATCCTCTTCCCAAGCTTAAAAACACAAATGGAGTATGCTCATACGAATTAGGGTTTGAGGGTGTCAAGTAACTGTAAAGGGGAGGCTGGGGAAGGCCAATGATCCTTTAGATAGGGTGCAATGCCCCAGGATTTAGGGTTTCATCTGCCAGCTCCTACTCGTCGAGTCCCTTATTGGACTCGGCGAGTAGGTCACTAAAATACGTGGACCAACCCGCTGCTACTCGACGAGTAGGGCAACCAACTCGTCGAGTAGACCTTGAATCGAGGAAATTCTTATACAAAATCGATACCTAAGAATCGGGGCGTTACAATTCTCCCACTTGATCTAGACTTCGTCCTCGAAGTCTGGCGCGACGAACAGCTCCGGGTAGTGCTCCCGCATCTCTGCCTCTGGCTCCCACGTCCACTCAGACCCCCTCCGATGTTCCCACTGTACCTTCACCAAAGGTATCTCCTTGTTCCGCAGAACTTTCATTTTCCGTTACAGTATGGCAACAGGCCTCTCCACGTAATTCAGGCGCTCATCGAACTGAATATCATCCAGCGACACCACTGCCTCCTGGTCCATAATGCACTTTCGCAACTGCGAAACATGGAAAATGCTATAAATCCGACTAAGCTCCTCCAGTAGCTCTAGCCTGTAAGCCACCTTGCCAACCCTGGCAATGATCCTGAACGGCCCAATGTAACGGGGACCCAATTTCCCCCTCTTCCTGAAGCGAATCACACCCTTCCAGGGTGAGACCTTCAGGAGTACCATATCACCCACCTGAAATTCTAACTCAGATCGACGTCTGTCGGCGTAACTCTTCTGCCGACTCCGAGCGGTCTGTAATCGCTGCCTAATCTGCTGAATCTTATCAGTAGTCTGCAAGACTACTTCTGTCCGCTCCATCACCCTGTGTCCCACCTCACCCCAACAAACCGGGGTGCGACATCTCCGTCCATACAACAGGTCGAAAGGCGGGGCGCCAATGCTGGAATGATAGCTGTTGTTGTAGGCGAACTCTGCAAGTGGTAGGTGGGAATCCCAAATCCCACCGAAGTCAATGACGCATGCCCTCAACATATCCTCGAGGGTCTGAATGGTCCGCTCGCTCTGACCGTCAGTCTGCGGATGGAATGTTGTGCTAAATTGCATCCGCATGACCAATTCCTCGTGGAACTTCTGCTAGAAACGGGAGGTAAACCTAACATCTCGGTCGGAGACAATGGAGACGGGAACCCCATGGCGAGACACGATCTCGCGAACGTACATGTCGGCCAACTTCTTGGCCGACGAACTCTCCCGAATAGCCAAGAAATGGGCACTCTTGGTCAATCGATCCACGATGACCCATATAGCATCAAATCCCTTCGCCGTCCTCGGCAACTTGGTAATGAAATCCATCGTGATCTGTTCCCATTTCCACATGGGAATCTCTAGAGGCTGTAGCTTACCATGCGGCCTCTGATGTTCGGCCTTGACCATCCTGCAGGTTAAGCACCTCTTGACATACCAAGCGATTTCTCGCTTCATACATGGCCACCAGTAACTCAAACTCAGGTCTCTATACATCTTGGTGGCCCCCGGGTTAATAGAAAAATGAGACTTATAAGCCTCCTCCATGACCGTCTGCCTGACCCCACCAGACATCGGAACCCAAACCCGACCGCATCGGGTCAATAAACCCCGACTATCCTGCACAAACCGGGTATTCTCACCCTTGATCCTCTCCAGCTTCCAATTCTACGGTCGCATACCCTCAACCTGGGTATCTCTGATCAAACTCACAAGCGGAGAATCCACAACTATCCTCATACATCTCGCTGGGGTGGAAGACCCAGCTGTCTTGCGGATCAAAGCGTCCGCCACCACATTAGCTTTACTGGGGTGGTAAAGGATCTCACAATCGTAGTCCTTGACTACATCCAGCCACCTGCGTTGCCTCATGTTCAGGTTCAGCTGATCCATAATATGCCTCAAGCTCTTGTGATCCGTGTATATGGTGCAACGGACCCCGTATAAGTAATGTCTCCATATCTTGAGAGCGAACACTACTGCCCCCAGCTCCAAATCGTGCGTAGGGTATCTCGTCTCATGCGGCTTCAGCTGCCGCGATGCATAGACTATCACTCGTTCTCTCTGCATGAGGACTGCCCCCAAACCTGTGATGGATGCATCACAGAACACCACAAAATCCTCAACTCCCTCCGGGAGTGTCAAGACTGGGGCCTCACATAACCGCTGTCGGAGGGTCTCAAACGCCCTCTGCTGATCAGGGCCCCACCAGAATTCCACCCCCTTCCTCGTCAGACGAGTGAGGGGTACTGCAACCTTGGAGAAATCCTGAATGAATCTCCGGTAGTACCCTGCTAATCCTAAAAAGCTCCTGATGTCTGAGGGAGATTTCGGAACCTCCCACTGCATGACCGCCTCGATTTTGGCCGGATCGACCAAAATCCCCTCCTGGTTAACGAGATGCCCAAGGAATTGGACCTCTCGTAACCAAAACTTTCACTTAGAGAACTTGGCATAGAGCCGTTCCCGCCTCAAGACTCCCAATAACTCCCGTAGATGCTCATCATGCTGCTCTCGGGTCTTGGAATACACCAAGATATCATCTATGAATACAATGACCGAACGATCAAGCATCGGTCTGCAGACCCGATTCATCAGGTCCATAAATACTGCTGGTTTGTTGGTGAGCCCAAACGGCATCACCACAAACTCGTAATGTCCATAACAAGTCCAAAACGCGGTCTTCTCCGCGTCTTCCTCCCTCACTCTAACCTGATGATACCCGGATCTCAAATCGATCTTGGAAAACCAAGATGCAGCCTGTAACTGATCGAAGAGATCATCTATCCTCGGGAGTGGATAACGGTTCTTCACCGTTAACTTGTTCAGCTCCCTATAATCAATGCACATCCGGTGCGAACCATCCTTCTTCCTGACGAAAAGGATCGGTGCTCCCCATGGAGAACTACTAGGTCGAATAAACTGCTTGCCCAGAAGTTCCTGCAGCTGTGATGACAGCTCCTGCATCTCAGGCGGCGCCAATCGGTACGGCGCCTTGGCGATAGGGGCCGCACCTGGCACCAGGTCGATCCGGAACTCGACCTGCCTCTCCGGAGGTATCCCTGGCAACTCCTCCGGGAACACATCAGCAAACTCTCTAACCACTGGAACCTCCAAAACTGGGGCCTGATCCCTGACTCGCGTATCCACCACATACGCTAGGTAACCCGCACACCCGTGTTGAATGTACTGCCGAGCCCTGGTGGCTGAACAAAACCCTGATCGCACTCTGGTGCCCTCACCATATACGATCAGTTCTCCCCCACTTGGGGTTCGAACCACTACCCGCTGGCCCTCGCAATCAATCATGGCATTGAATCGACTGAGCCAGTCCATCCCCACAATCACGCATACATCCCTCATGGGAATCGGAATCAAGTCTATCGGAAAAGGTATCCCGAAGATCTCCATCTCACATCCTCGATAGACCGAAGAAGCAGAAACCCTGTGTTCGTTGGCGATAGAGACTCGCAACGGACACTCTAGCTCGCCTACTGGCACTCTGAACTCCCTACTAAATGTCTGAGATACAAAAGACCGACTCGCCCCCGAGTCAAATAAAACCAATGCAGGTAAGGAGTTCACAAGAAACGTACCTAATCACAGGTACAGCACATAATGTAACAACCTGATATTTCAAGACAATGTATTGACTAAAAGTCAAATGTGGTAATCCCTTTTTGAATTAATTGAAATAACATCAAAAATGAAATGTTCGAAAGTCTCACTTTGAGTGTACTAAGTGGTAGATATCGTAACAAGGTTTCCAAAAACATAAAGAACATTAAAATCCGAGTTATAACGAAGGAGTTATGACCAATCGAAGATCCGCAACAAAACCGACAAAACACTGTTAAGCGTAAAATACGAAATTACGATAAAATACTTTTTAGCCTTAAGTATCTAAATGAAAGTCGTAGATATCATTAAACCGTAAACATACATAAAAAGAACGCCCAAATCTGACTTCGTATGAGGAAGTTATGATTTTTTGAAGTTTCTGACCTAGCAGTAGACAGCTAAAAACTCGAAATAGAGATCGAGCGGTCTTTAGCCGACACAACCTAAACGAAAGTTGAAGACCCTGACAATAGGAGTATAACAGTAAAAAGTCTGACGAAAATGGACATCAGATGAAGGAGTTATGGAATTTAAACGGACTTTTCCAGGCCCGGCCTGTTAAAAATAATATAATAAAAATAAAATCAAAATTAGCCGACGGAGTCTAAACAAGAGTTGTAGAGCCTTTTCACACCTACGCGTGCATATAAAGAACGTCGAAATCAGAGCTCGTACGCGAAAGTTACGGAATTTACAAGTTCGGGACACAAAACCCGAGGCTGACTCAGCCTCACGACGTGAGGGAACCATGCTCGCGACGTGAGCTCGTGACTGATGGGTTCCAGAGTGTCAGCCACGTCAACTCGTCGAAGAGGATCATGCTGACTAAGCCTCACGATGTGAGCAATCCAAAACTCACGACGTGAGACCCCAAATCAGCCCCTATAAATAGAAGCTTAAGGGTGCCGGGTTTGGTGCTCATCTCTTTCCATCTAAGTGCCGTTACTCTGCGTGATTACCTCGAGAAGCCTTCCCGAAGCCCCGGTTTTTCATACTCGAGTCCCGAAGGAAGTTCTACACTCCCGAGATCCCCAAGAATCCCGAGATTTCAGCTCTCTCTAGTCGAAGTTCTGCTCGATTATTCTCTCGACTACTTCAAAACAACCACTTCAATCAAGTGAGTTCATACCCCCATTTCTACGCTTTTAACTGATTTTAAATGCTTTTGAACACTTTACGGGGGAGAATACAAGTAAACAAACGGTTAATCCTGTGTGAAAACATCTATCTTTCGTTATACATTTCAGACTGTTTTTAATAACTATCACATGGATCATGTCTAACATACAAAACATCTTACTTTACTTTACCCTCACGGAATGGAATATGAGTATAAATATCATAAGCTCTATTTATACGTTTACATCATATTTAGGGTAACCACTTTCGTTATGACATCTTTATACATACAAGAACATACAAATCATTTTATGCCTTTATTATCATTATGAAAAAGGATAATCGTTACAGAAACAAACATATACATTTTAATACGTGACTTAATTGAGAATTCGTGAGGCATTCATCTTCAATATACCTTTTAAAGGTACCACTAGAAGTCCTGTTTATAACCAGAATCTCCCGTCCGGAGAACGTGACAAGTGTGTATAGATCTATACGGGACTAATGATCCCGCGCCCTGACTGCTAGCTACAGTCCCCGGGGTGACAAGTGTCATCTCATTTCGACGCCTGAAGAACGTCGCTACAGGCAAACTATGATAGTACGGTTATAAAAACTCACTGGATAGACAATTATTATGGTATTACGTTTTAATGGGGAAAAGTAACAAATACAGTTCTTTTCACATTCAAATACAAATCTTCTTGTAGTTTTGTTTTATAATAAGACTATACATCATCTTTTGAGCATGTCATATTTGCTTACAGGTTACGGTCTTGGACATTTAAGACTGCATCTCATTTAGGAAAATATAGGATTTTCCCGGTACAAATACACACAGTTTATACAACGATCTTTCATACTCATTACATACATTTGTTAGAAAATATCGGATTTTCTGGAAAACCTACTCGAACTTTCGAATGGCATACATTTTTTCAAAACACTACTTATGAACTCACCAACTTTGTTGTTGACAGTTTTTCTCTGAAATAACTTGTATTCTCAGGAAAACGCTAAATCAGGTAGCAACTACTTTTTGAAGACTAACGCGCTGGCGTTAGTAACATATTTTGGATCACCTTATTGTATTTGATATTTAAACATGTAACACATACAATCATGTAAACTTTTCAAATACATTTATATTATGGTGGTGTGTACTTTCTTTACTATTCAATTGTTATGATACTGTACATGACGTCCTCCGCCCCCGAACGTTTCCGCCGTTCTGGTTTGGGAGTGTGACAGATTGGTATCAGAGCATTGTTTATAGTGAACTAAGTATATGAAAACCATTTTTTGATATACCACTATAAACACAACTGGGCAACAACACTCTGAGTGAGAGTTATACTTTTAAAATGAAATTTTTATAAAGTATACAGGCATACATTATATAACAGGGTCAGTATCATAATGAAAACAATATAGAAGTATTATAGATGAGTTGTACAATACAGGTATGCCTTGGGATATGTAATCAGGACTGGGATGAATATAGCCTGATCAACTATATCTGTCCGAGAGCCGAACTGCGTATGCCAGGGGATAGCTACCATGGACAACAAGTCTAAAACTTACCAAACTTATAAACTTTAGAATCAAACATAACATTTAGAATACTATAGGAGTATATTATGCATACCCTAGTTTAACTTTATTAATCAGCCTTATGTGCCTTAATTCTAGACAATTCTTATACCCCTATTCTCGTACAGACACAATGGCCGGATTCCACCTACCAGGAGACCCCTACTACCCGATCCAAGACAGTGGAGAAGGGATAAAGAATGATCCAGAAGAAGAAATGCAAGAAGACTCAGACTCAGATCCCGAAGACAATAACCTACCCTTAGTGGCTTCGATCCAAAACCCTAATCCTCGACCGGAATTTCATGGCTCGACACCTCTATGGACAACCAACCTGAATAGGTGGAGTCGCGAACAGGGTCAACCCCTTCCATACAATGGAGACCGAAGCTTCTATAATCTGAGCGAGGGAGGCTCAGCAGACAGAGTCCTTCCTATATTGGTTCGCTGAATTTCTCGCATTGATGAACAAGGAAGGACAACCATCCATCGAACTGAGGAGAATGATGCGAACACTGGAGTCAATACAGTTCGCATCCGACAGTTAGGATTAGCTCATGGAAGAATCGTAAATCAAAATAAGGCCTGGCAGAGAGAGCAAACTGCAACTCAAACTAAAGTTAGGGAACTTAGAGCACGCCAGGCAAGGTATGAAATGCGTATGCTCGAGATGGAGCGTCAGTTGGCAGAACCAAAGGCTCACCAGAACAGTTCCCGTCATGAGTAGGGGATACTCTACTCGCTCCTTCTTTTGGTTTGTGGAATAACCTTCGTACGTACTCCGAGTAGTACTTTTTTCATGTAAATATTCCCGTCTAGCAATTACTGTTTCACTAGATCTCTAAGCTGTCAAGTTTTTCCCTGTTTGGTATATTGTAGACCTACTCCAAGGTCAAATTTTCCGAATTCTATGTAACTTCTATACCAACTATTATGACAGACTTCTTGTTTCTTCTAAAAAGATCATCATTATCAACCCATGCTTTGGGCTGTGTAAACAGTTCGTGTCATAAACTGTTATAGCAACTCACTACACCGTCCCTGTTGATCTAATCTAATGTAGTTCAATGTTATTGAACTCAACAACACTGGCGAAGTTTTGCCACCATTTTGTCTGTAACCCTATAGCTGGAAATGCCTTCTTTCTATTCAAACATAATCAATCCTTCAATAAATCCAACTTTCATATCACCTACACCCTTTAGAAAGAGAGACAGTTACCATATAATAACAAACCTTTACAACTTCAACTAAGGAAAAATCAAAGCAATGAAGGAGATTAAATATGCGTGAGGAAAAACAAGGACGACGTGTATGTAGATACCAGGCTATGACAAATAAGTACCACCGATGATAAGACAGAGAACAGAGGAAACCACTCGTGAAGCATGCGAGGTGGTAGAGAACCTGATACGTCAGACTAATAAGTAATAGTTATTATTATCTAATGAGTTGGTAATTATATTACTCACGCTATGAGATAGGTACGTCACATCCTTCTTCATAACTCGAGATAGTAAGAAAGATACCCTCTTCCAAAACCTATGAAACTAGATCGACTAAAGATTTCAACATCCATACCCTAATTTGCTAAAACTTAACTTAAAAACAATACCTATTTAACCTCCCTTCATAAATACATCATAAGGATGTAGGTCGAAGCATTAGAAACCGAATATCAGAATGAGAAATTGTACTCATAGAATTCAACCAAGAACTACCGTAGTTAGCTAACCGACTCATTTCACATCATGTAGCAGAATCATGTCTTCACATGGAAGTAACCAACCAACCAACGAAACACCACTCCTGCATATTGACTCGGCTACTTTTCAAGCTGCGGTCACAGCCGCCGTGATAGTCATCATGGCACATCTCAACGCAAGAAACACTAGTAAAACTGGAATGGATGTCAAAAATTCAAATGTTTGTGTCAACCAAGGAAATCAACGAATGTCTACCCACAAGGATACTCCAAACCACAAACCTAGTAACACGAAACGAAGGTTCGGGAATGGAAAATGGGGCAGTTCAAAACAAGGGTCTACCAAAAGACAACAGATAGTGACAACTCACGTTGTTACTGTTCGTATCACCCCCACACCCACAAGGCCATACAACGGCAACCAGCCTAAGTGCAACCGATGCAACTTTCATCATCACGGACCCTGCCGTGAAATGCATTGCACTAGGTGCAACAGTAAGGGACACACCGTCCGCTACTGCAGGGAACCAACCCAACAAACCGCTCCAGCCACAAATGCCATAGTAAACCGTACTTGTTATGAGTGCGGAGCTACGGGGCACTTCCGAAGGGACTGCCCTAAGGCAAACAACAGGAATGCTGGTGGAGGAGGCCAAGTATTCGCAATGGGCCAAGAGGAAACCGTTGCAGATCCCACGGTTATTCCGGGTACGTTTTTCCTCGATAGCTCATTTGCATGCATTCCATTTGATAATAGGAGCGGAGAGGAGTTTCGTGAACCATAGTTTTAAAAACCTACTCAAACAAACACCCCAATCATTAAGCAAAACCTTCATTGTGATAATAACAAAGATAGACTAAAAGCACTGAAAACACATATGTAGACTGCACTATCCCACTAACGAACACTTTTACTAATCGACTTCTCTATTGATACGATAAGAAGTTCCCATATAGCTACTAGAAATGGATTGGCTTGGTCTTCACCATACCAATTGCATGTGTTATGAAAAGACCCTTTGCGTTAACCACCGACTAATAAAACTCTTCTAACATATAACGATAAACCCGACACAACTTCCAAATCGTCTCCCATATCAAAAATCTCGTAGGACTCATGTGAAGAGTACTATCTCCTTTACAACCTACCCGAAGTATTCCCGACAGACCACTTGGGAATAAGCACGCGTACAGTGAGTCAAGTTTAAATGCAGAGGCTAGGAATAAATACAGTTAACCTATCACTACAAAGTGTGTATGCCAATTGTATACACAAGGCGGTGATAGACGGACCCGGTATGATTTCAGCCATTAAATTCAAGACAGAAATGACCTGTATTACGAGTAATCAATACTAACATTTAGAAGAACATAGACAATTAAACTCAAATCCACATGACCTCTACCATTCAAAACAATAGACAGGATAATGAAGATCCGCTGGAACACCCACGCTAAGAGTTGAATTCAGTAGAGAACCTACATCCGAGAGATCGTGCGACTTCATGGAGTACCAATATCTATCATCTCGGACCGAGACAGTAGATTCACTTCAAGGTTCTGGCAGACGCTTCAGAAAGCTTTGGGAACTAGGCTTGACATGAGTACAGCCTATCACCCACAAACTGACGGGCAGAGTGAGAGAACGATCCAAACCCTAGAAGACATGTTGCGAGCATGTGTAATCGATTTCGGTAAAGCATGGGACGTCCACTTGCCATTGGTGGAGTTCTCTTATAACAACAGTTATCACACAAGCATCAAGACTGCGCCATTCGAAGCCCTTTACGGCCGCAAGTGCAGATCACCTCTGTGCTGGGCGGAGGTGGGCGACACGCAGTTGGCGAAAGGTCTAGTCCCTTATAGTACTCTCACTGGTCCTGAAATCATAAGGGAAACGACTGAAAAGATCGTTCAAATTCGAGAGCGACTGAAAGCCTCACGAGATAGACAAAAGAGCTATGCCGACAAAAGGCGAAAACCCTTGGAATTTCAGGTTGGTGACCGCGTTCTACTGAAGGTCTCACCCTGGAAGGGCATGATACGCTTCGGGAAACGTGGAAAGCTAAACCCAAGGTACATTGGACCCTTCGAAATTACTGCAAGGATTGGTCCAGTAGCTTATAGACTCCAACTTCCAATCGAACTTAACAAAGTACATCCGGTGTTCACGTGTTTAACTTGAAGAGGTGTCTATCCGACGAAACCCTTGTAATTCCACTCGAGGAAATCGAGCTGAATGAAAATCTTAACTTTGTGGAAGAACCCGTCGAAATCATGGATAGGGAAATCAAACGAACTAAGCAGAGTCGCATACCAATAGTAAAGGTTCGCTGGAATGCTAAACGGGGACCCGAATTCACTTGGGAGCGAGAAGATCAGATGCAACAAAAGTACCCGCATCTTTTCCCTAGTTCATAAACTTTTGCTTTGTAATCAATGTCGGGACGAAATTCCCTCTAACGGGGGGATGATGTAACAACCCGATATTTCAAGACAATGTATTGACTAAAAGTCAAATGTGGTAATCCCTTTTTGAATTAATTGAAATAACATCAAAAATGAAATGTTCGAAAGTCTCACTTTGAGTGTACTAAGTGGTAGATATCATAACAAGGTTTCCAAAAACATAAAGAACATTAAAATCCGAGTTATAACGAAGGAGTTATGACCAATCGAAGATCCGCAACAAAACCGACAAAACACTGTTAAGCGTAAAATACGAAATTCCGATAAAATACTTTTTAGCCTTAAGTATCTAAATGAAAGTCGTTGATATCATTAAACCGTAAACATACATAAAAAGAACGCCCAAATCTGACTTCGTATGAGGAAGTTATGATTTTTTGAAGTTTCTGACCTAGCAGTAGACAACTAAAAACTCGAAATAGAGATCGAGCGGTCTTTAGCCGACACAACCTAAAGGAAAGTTGAAGACCCCGACAATAGGAGTATAACAGTAAAAAGTCTGACGAAAATGGACATCAGATGAAGGAGTTATGGAATTTAAACGGACTTTTCTAGGCCCGGCTTGTTAAAAATAATATAATAAAAATAAATTCAAAAGTAGCCGACGGAGTCTAAACAAGAGTTGTAGAGCCTTTTCACACCTACGCGTGCATATAAAGAACGTCGAAATCGGAGCTCGTACGCGAAAGTTACGGATTTTACAAGTTCGGGACACAAAACCCGAGGCTGACTCAGCCTCACGATGTGAGGGAACCATGCTCACGACGTGAGCTCGTGACTGATGGGTTCTAGAGTGTCAGCCACGTCAACTCGTCGAAGAGGATCATGCTGACTAAGCCTCACAATGTGAGCAATCCAAAAGTCACGACGTGAGACCCGAAATCAGCCCCTATAAATAGAAGCTTAAGGGTGCCGGGTTTGGTGCTCATCTCTTTCCATCTAAGTGCCGTTACTCTGCGTGATTACCTCGAGAAGCCTTCCCGAAGCCCCGGTTTTTCATACTCGAGTCCCGAAGGAAGTTCTACACTCCCGAGATCCCCGAGAATCCCGAGATTTCAGCTCTCTCTAGTCGAAGTTCTGCTCGATTATTCTCTCGACTACTTCAAAACAACCACTTCAATCAAGTGAGTTCATACCCCCATTTCTACGCTTTTAACTGATTTTAAATGCTTTTGAACACTTTACGGGGGAGAATACAAGTAAACAAACGGTTAATCCTGTGTGAAAACATCTATCTTTCGTTATACATTTCAGACTGTTTTTAATAACTATCACATGGATCATGTCTAACATACAAAACATCTTACTTTACTTTACCCTCACGGAATGGAATATGAGTATAAATATCATAAGCTCTATTTATACGTTTACATCATATTTAGGGTAACCACTTTCGTTATGACATCTTTATACATACAAGAACATACAAATCATTTTATGCCTTTATTATCATTATGAAAAAGGATAATCGTTACAGAAACAAACATATACATTTTAATACGTGACTTAATTGAGAATTCGTGAGGCATTCATCTTCAATATACCTTTTAAAGGTACCACTAGAAGTCCTGTTTATAACCAGAATCTCCCGTCCGGAGAACGTGACAAGTGTGTATAGATCTATACGGGACTAATGATCCCGCGCCCTGACTGCTAGCTACAGTCCCCGGGGTGACAAGTGTCATCTCATTTCGACGCCTGAAGAACGTCGCTACAGGCAAACTATGATAGTACGGTTATAAAAACTCACTGGATAGACAATTATTATGGTATTACGTTTTAATGGGGAAAAGTAACAAATACAGTTCTTTTCACATTCAAATACAAATCTTCTTGTAGTTTTGTTTTATAATAAGACTATACATCATCTTTTGAGCATGTCATATTTGCTTACAGGTTACGGTCTTGGACATTTAAGACTGCATCTCATTTAGGAAAATATAGGATTTTCCCGGTACAAATACACACAGTTTATACAACGATCTTTCATACTCATTACATACATTTGTTAGAAAATATCGGATTTTCTGGAAAACCTACACGAACTTTCGAATGACATACATTTTATCAAAACACTACTTATGAACTCACCAACTTTGTTGTTGACACTTTTTCTCTGAAATAACTTGTATTCTCAGGAAAACACTAAATCAGGTAGCAACTACTTTTTGAAGACTAACGCGCTGGCGTTAGTAACATATTTTGGATCACCTTATTGTATTTGATATTTAAACATGTAACACATACAATCATGTAAACTTTTCAAATACATTTATATTATGGTGGTGTGTACTTTCTTTACTATTCAATTGTTATGATACTGTACATGACGTCCTCCGGCCCCGAACGTTTCCGCCGTTCTGGTTTGGGAGTGTGATAGATAAGCATACAACAGATATAGTAAATGAGATAAAGGATAGAAACATACCAGCAACCATATCCGGTGCTGCCTTGGCCTCCTCGGCCGTAAGCTGGAAGGCACGCCCTTGAGCCTTTGGAGGCTCTGCCTTAACTGGCCTCCTATCAGGAATCCTCAATGTAGCTGGTGCGGAAACCTGCGCCGGCTTAGCGGCAAGCAACAGACAGTTGCCCTTCACGTGGCCAACCTGATCACAGTGATAACATAACCTCATACCTTGAACCGGGACTGTCTGGCGACAGTCCTTCGCGTAATGCCCCTCCTTGCCGCACCTGTGGCACCCACTACCAGCTCGAGACATACCAGAATGACCCTTGCCACACTTTCCACAAGTGCGGCTCTGCTGACCCCCGGTCCTAGAATCAGCGGTCTTAGACCGCTTTGGCACCGGCTGAGACTGTACCGGGGCCTGCCGCTGCTCCCTCGATTGCAGCTCAATCTCCAACTCACGCCGCCTAGCGGCCTCCTGCAACTCCAAAAGAGTATCACATCGCTGGGTAGACACAAACTGACGGATATCAGTCTTGAGCATTCTCAGATAATGGGTCATCTGAGCCTGCTCGGAAGCAAACTCTGGGCAGAACATCACCCTTTCAGTAAACATGCGGGTGATCTCCGTCACCGACTCGCCATCCTATCTCAAACTCAAAAACTCCTGTGACAACCGTTCCCGCTCGACCCATGGAATGAATCGGGCACGAAACATATCCCTGAACTGCTCCCAAGTAACAGCAGCTCTGTGATCATCAGTGTACGACCCAGTCGCCAATCCCCACCAGTCCTTGGCCCCAGACCTTAGCAGGTTCAGAGCACACCTGACCTTCTAGTCAGTAGGGCACGAGAAGGTAAAGAAACACCCCTCCACATCTGAGATCCACCTCACAGCCTTGATGAGGTCCTGCGTCCCATCAAAAGTAGGGAGTTTTGTGTTATCGAAGTCCCTGTACTGGAAGCCCCGAGTGGCTCCTCCTCCTCCCCCTGCCGCTGTTACAGCAGATGCAACTGCATCGACAGCCATCTCCGCAAGGGCTGCGTATCGCTCGTTGAAGTGCTCAACCATGGCGGTCTTAATAGACCCAAACATCTCCGGCGGTTGTGCACGGAATGCAGCAGCAACCTCATCATGCAGGATCTCCCGAATCCTGGTATCCAACTCCTCCGTACCCATCTGCACCACAGGCTCAGGTGCTGTTGGTCCCTCCTGGTCCCCATCTCCTGATCCTGATCCTGAACCGGATCCAGTCACAAAGCATCTCGTCATCACCATTCTGAAACATACCACAAGATATCAGATAATCCACATAAATAACTGGGAGCCAACTCCCGACTAACCCTAGGGGTTGTGACTTTCATGATACGCGTATGGGTCCTGTGCTTTCAGTAGTACGGGCCCATACTACCTTCCACACCTACCCATATTTGTCTCAAGTATCACCACAACACCCTACTAATACATAAACATAGCGAGCGCTCAATCCTCACTCCTAGAGGAATGCTAGATATCTCATAACCCACTCATCCATGAAACTTCCAACAACCCTGTAGCACTAGTGTATGCTAGCCATACATAACGCTGGACCCTATAGACTTTCGAATATCCGATCCTACCCTAAGCCCTAATCAATAAGAACAGAACATAAGGTCAAGCCAAACATTCTCAGGCTATAAGATCTTAATTATGTATAACCATGATGCATACACTAAGCAACTACAATAATGATGTCAATCTCATATAAGGAAAACCCTAGGCTAGCAGCCATCATATAATCAGGCAATTCTATCATGCAATTCTTGAAGATCCCTAGCCTATCTCTAGCATGCTGTTCTTACGTATCACATAATCAAATAAATGTATGGTATTTTGGGGTCTACTTACTAGCTCCAGCTGATCGTACACCCTGCATCCTCCTTTACTTATTTTGAAAACCATTTTAGAAATCATTTCGAAAACCTTTCCTTGATTTGAGACTGGATTCACACGCATGTTCCTCCAATTCACTCAAACCAAGGCTCTGATACCAACTTGTAACATCCATAAAAATCAGAGCAATTTTAAACTTTTCAAAACATTAAAGACCATTAATGATTACAAATTCGTTTTCCAAAATAGTTTATATCAGAGTTTTCCCCAGAACCATAAACAAAGCAGGAGGAGCTATACGATCATGCCTTCGCCTTGCCGCGATCCCCTGATGTACCTGAAACAATAAACTGAAACTGTAAGCTCGAGAGCTTAGTGAGTTCCCCCAAAATACCGATACACTTCACATAACACATATATAAACAACAGCATGTACTGGGTCCACAGCTTTACAGACTGGATCACCCCTGGGCCCACATTGTGAGTCTGGATTGCCTTACGGGCCCACAGCTCACATCTGGCTTGCCATCGAGCCCACAGTACGAGTCTCCCTTAGCCCGTATCTGGAATGCTCCCGGGTTTGTTGGTTACCGCATGGAGCAGTATAACCTCAACCCATCCCACATAACATATCAACAGATAACATAACCACTGAGCATACATATAATCATATAACAACACAGGTAGTCCTACAGATCTACCTAACTGGCATAGCCACTAACATGCAACACTACTCATACTAAACATTCTAACACTGTCAGGATAACATATCCAATGGGCCGGCCTTGGTGCCTTAGACCCCTTAGTATAGTGAGGATAGCTCACCTCGCAACTGTCGTCTGAAACTAGAAAGCTCAACTCCCGGATCACCACCACAAACTCCACCACCTATATCTGAGACATCACAAAGTTCATAAATTCCCAAGATACTCCCAGAAGTCCAATAGTTAACCCTCGACCAAAGTCCAAGTCAACTTTCAAGGTTAACAGTCCATGTTGACCTCAACTCGTCGAGTACCCTTAGCTACTCGCCGAGTTCCTGACGTGACTCGCCAACTCGCCGAGTCACTAGAGTGACCTAGTGCCAGTGGCCGTAACTCCGTGGCTAACTCGCCGAGTTTTCCCTTTACAACTCGTCGTGCTCATACGTGTCTGAAGGTTGGGAAAACCCTAACCGACTCGCCGAGTCATTCTACTTACTCGTCGGGTCTACGACAATCTTCAACGGACTCGCCGAGTTGTTCATCCAACTCGTCGAGTACAGGACTATCTTCACGTGGCTCGCCGAGTTGACTATGCAACTCGCCGAGCCCCTTCAGACCGTCAACCATACAGGTACTTTTTAAGCCATGCAACGACTCCATATTGCAGATCTAAGCTCCTAGGGCATGCTTATCACGTAAAGTTGCAAACTTTACGTGCATGCAAGGCCCTAGAGACTCTAAATAACCAATCCAAGATTTCAATGGAGCTCTACACCTTAGGAGAGTCTCATTCTTGCAAAAGCGGGAAGCTTTATGGACTTAGAGACCCAAAAGATTTCAGATCTGAAGTTGCAACCTTAGATCTTAGCTCAAACACAAGAAAGGCTTCCTAATAAGCTAGAAAAGCCCTAAAATCCACCCAAAATAGATCTAGAATGAAAAGGGTTAGGATAACGGCTTAATACCTTCCAGAAAGGATGCCAACTGAGGTAGATTTCTGGTTCCACATGTTCCTTGCTCCTAGTCACTTGATTTCCAAGCTTCTTCCCACCAAAAATCCTCTTCCCAAGCTTAAAAACAAAAATGGAGTATGCTCATACGAATTAGGGTTTGAGGGTGTCAAGTAACTGTAAAGGGGGGGGGGGGGGATGGGGAAGGCCAATGATCCTTTAAATAGGGTGCAATGCCCCGGGATTTAGGGTTTCATCTGCCAGTTCCTACTCGGCGAGTAGGTCACTAAAATACGTGGACCAACCCGCTGCTACTCGACGAGTAGGGCAACCGACTCGTCGAGTAGACCTTGAATCGAGGAAATTCTTATACAAAATCGATACCTGAGAATCGAGGCGTTACAACTCCAAGAACTGATTATATGTCCCCAAGCCTACTTGTGATGTCCAACAACCGCAATACTTTTGTTCTGTTCTAGTATGACACTGGTCCTAGTATGAATGCATGTATGTATACTTTAGTTAAATATTTTATTATTTAAAAAGTATAAACTCTTGATCAGAGTATTTTAATCCCGATGTGTTTATAGTTGTATATCTTTTATGGGTGGATATACTTAATTCACTATAAACAAAGCTCTGATACCAATCTGTCACACCCCCAAACCAAAATGGTGGAAACATTCGGGGGCGGAGGACGTCATGTACAGTATCATAACAATGCACAATAGTAAAACAAGCAAAAACATCATCCATTGCATTAGTAATATAATTTAATACAAGGGTGTTCTGTGTAAAGTTTGAAAGACACCAAATATGAATCAAAATAAAAGATGAGTCTTGAACATGCTCCGTCTTCTCAAAACCTGGTCATCGATACCTGTCTACTGGTGACCTGAGAATACAAGTTATTTTGAAAGAGTAGATCAGCATTTAAGCTGGTGAGTTCATAAGTATTTTACTGTCAATTGTTTGTATAAGTTTGATGAAAATGTTGGTAAGTGTTTGATGTAAAGTTTGTAAGTGGTTGATGTAAATGTTTGTATACTTCCTAGAAAATCCTATATTTTCTACTAAATTGGAAAGTAGTCTTCTACCAAGACCCGACTGTTTTGTATGTTTATTCTTTTGTAAAAGTGAGTGTTTTCCCAAGTGTATGACTATCATTACTAGAAAATAGTTTACATTACCGTTTATGTGAGAAGATCACTATATGAATGTAATGGGAAAATGAAGATGTACAGTAGTATTGCATAAAGTAACTACTGATGCACTAACTACCTTAAACCAATTGTTTAATTAAGGTAAAATGTGATGAGATTATAACCATACTTGATTGACTAGTAAAACACGACGATCAAAAACGTCGAAATGGTATGACATTTTAGTAGATAACTCTGATAATTCCCTAGCTAGTTAGATGAAAAAAGTTTGGGTCGTTACATTCCGGATGGCAATTGAGATTGTACAAAATTCAGAATCATTGGTGATTAGATGGATTTCGAATCATTATTTGAGAAGATGAACAAGCTAGGTCGAGATCTACCCATACAAAGTGGTTGGCGCCAGATAAATGAACCTAAGTAGAGAACGAAAAAGGAGAGAGGGTATCACCGATGGTCGAAGTTGCATGCGAGAAAAAAAGAGCGGTGTGGGTTCAATAGCGGCAACTAAAGGCGATGGAGATGCCGATGACCGAAGTTGCATGAGGTGGGAGAGAAAGAGACCACCAACGTTGGAGATGCTGACGATGGAGATGTTAGCATCGGGAGAGGCAAATGGTCTCGATGGGGATAAATGTTGATAGCCTTAGGTTTTTTTTTTCAACTTTTACAGAAATTGTCCCTGAATTTATCTATAATATCAACACATTAGAGAAAATACATCGAGGATTATAATGGTCATTTTACAGACATTTAATGGATGAGAATTGACAGGGTTAGTATCAAGGACCATGCGTGCAACTTTTGGGAATCATAGGGATGAGCCATGTCAAAAAAAAATGAAATTTTTGATTAAATTTACAGATTAGTGTAAACCACCATCCTAATTAAAACCATAATGTACTCTAATTATAGAAAAAGTCTTGGATCGGCTCCATAACAACATAGGCTGTGGAAACAAGTAATGGTCTAAATCGGTGCAACTTCAAATTTTTTGTGTTCCCCACTAAGGTCTTCAGGTATACCCCTAATGCCACTGGCGTGGGGCTCCTTCCAGCTCACCCTCTTTTTCACACTAAATCACACCACATCATATATGGTGTAATCACAACGCAACCACGAGAAAAAGAGAAGATGAAAGAAGGAAGAGCAGAAATAGAAAGAAAGAGAAGAGGTGTGGCCTCTCATGGCGCAGACCACAACAGACAATGGCCGTGATGTCATATAAGCACAACGACGCCCTTGGGTGGCATGCACGACTCTCCTCCAGCTCATCACCATGACACCCGATGACCTAGTAGCTTAAAACGATCGTGGAAGAATCATTACCTTAACGTTAAATGTCCATTTTCTGACAGGGGTCTAAAAAGTAGCTAGTGATAAATCGAAAATTGTGCAAGTGTTTCATCAATGGTTGCTTTGATTAGCTAGATTAGTTGACCAATGATTGTTCAAGAACATCATGTAACAAAGACTTGGTATGAGTGATCATCTTTGAGGTAGCAACCAATACAAGTCAGCTAGTCATTGACTTTGACGGCGATATGATACACCTTGCTATGCTTTTGAACATGAAATCTCATTGACCAATTGTTTAATATATAGTAAGCTTAGGTCATTGGGATAATCTTCCGACCGTTTGATTTCAGCTTGTTAGCTAATCATCTTCTTGATAAAAGAACATGTCTTCAATACTCTATGATTTTATTAGAAGATCATAAGTCTTAGTAAATTATACTAGCTATCCACTTGCATGTGTTTGTCAAACAGCAAATCTAGAGAGGTGAAATTACTCAGCAGCATCTGACTAGGTAGCTGGTCTTAGTCTTAGAGGCAGTGCTCTTATACATATAACGAATTATCCCAAACATTTCTGATACCAAAATTTATTATCATATACATATATGGTAACTTGTTCATCAAGATAGATAGCTGAATAACTAAGTGTTCTCAAATCCAGAAATTTAAAAAGCAAACAACGATTGTACTCATTCATATTCACACAGCATTATCTTACAAATCAAACACGTGAATGGATGTTCAAAGCTTGGCTATCAACCCATTTGAAACCGACTTGGTGGCAATCGTCTCTTTCACATGGCCCTCCTTCACATCTGACTCACAAGCTCCAGGACTAGGAGGAACATCCACCGCAGGAGAGCAGTTAAAGAACCCATGTGGCTGCAAAACCAAAACATTTTATTTTTTATAAATAAAATAAAAATAAAATAACCAACTAAAAACATACATACCTGAAGCATAAACCCGATCCGTTCCACTGGCATCACAGGCCAATCTTCCAACCTAGGAACATGAGTAATCCCAAATACATACCTGCAAATTTTTATATAAGAAAATACTGTACGAAAAGCACAAACAGATCAAAAAAAAAAAAAAGAAGATAATTTAGTGACCAGAGAACGATGTCGGTTTCTTCAAGAGATCGATTTTGCTGGACCCATGAAGCCAGACCTTCACCAACGCGCGGGTTTTGGTTGGGAAATTCTCCTCCGGGAAAATCCTCACCACAAGCATACGGTGTGACCCACAGATTATGTTTTAAAAAGGCAGCCCTTCTTAAAAACTTGGCTTCTGAACCTGCTAAAGGCAAGCAGTTGGAACCAGGTACCAGTTTGTACCCTGTTAGTTGTCCGGTCCTATTCACCGTTCGTGTATTTCTGACCTGGATATTTTTGGAATTCATTCAAATAAAAATTACAAAAAAAAAAGTTTGAAAATATGGAATCCATGTAATTTAAAAATAAATAGACTTACGATCCAATGGCGAGCAGATAACGGATTACAATCCCGCATTGCTTGTGATTCGGATTTAAGCAGTGTTTCTTGTGTGTAGAATGCGTTGTTGTGAACGTTGTCTTTTCCTGGTTCTTCAACTTTAACATCAACTTCAACAACCTACAAAGACAAAAACAAAACAAATCAATTTAATTTTTTATACCAGATTATTAATAGTTTGATTCATGCTCCATTTTGGAAGTTGATTAACTTTGTTTACAAAGGTAGTGTTTGGTATGCAGCAAGTAATGAGGGAATGGAATGGAGTATAACCACGGAATTAACGAAAAATCATTTTCTTCTCCTAGGCTATTTTAGTTTCATATACCTGATTGTATGCTTCTCCAGGCTTACAATCAACTGCCATGTCCATTCTAGCCACAAAGAAATGTTGGTGAACCGGTGCATATAGTCCTGGTGCAATTGTAGTCCCATATTTTCTAACTTCTCCTGGTTGTAATGCTCCTAAGCTTAAGATTCCAGTAAGTTTAACTTCAGCTTCAATCTTTCCATCCTGCAATTAAAAAAACAAAGCAGCATAATTATAATGTATATATAAACTCTTAGTTTTTTTATTCAAATAGACAAATAGTTATAGATAAAGTTACCTGGTAAAAGTGCCAGTAAAAACCATATTCATAATTCGCAACAGTACAAATAAAAGAAACTGTAAGGCGCCTGGATCTTCTGACTTCCGCTAAACCAGTTCTCCAGTCTTGATGCTTCCAGAGTATTCCATGGTCTTCTTCATGCATACATACACAATTTTCAATTGTTTCAACGCCTCCAATGAAGTTTGTAAAATGTGCATCAAAGTACTTGATATATCCCAAACAATCACATCCCTGTAATTAAAGATGAGAATATTAATTAACTGTCAGAAAGAAAAGTGTTGGATTTAATAAAATAAGAAATGAAATTCTATATGAAACAAACTTTTTTAAGAGAATGAGCATTCTTTCCAAGGCCATCTTCCCCAGCATCAAATGCGTTTTTTCTGTAATGAGGTTCATTTGGGTCACCATAGGGCACAACCATTTCCACAAAGCTCAATCTATGAGCTATTGGTCTTCGACCCCGACTTCCATCAACATATGCAACCGAATGTATTACTAAACCCTCACGTGGAGTGAAACCAATACGAAAATTCCACTGCCAATTAACAAAATTACATTTATTAAAAATGTGAGATATGATATATAAGTAAAAAAGAAACTAGTACGTTATTAAAAGGGTTAAAGTTAAAATCCAGAAACCAACTTTTTAATTTTTTTCAAATTGGCTATTAATTTAGTTAGCCAATTATTTGCATTTTCTCATAATAGTCATTAAACTTTTATTTTGTACACCTAGGGTCCTTAAAATAAAGATTTTTGTCCTCTAATATATAGCATTAAGTGGATATAACATGTCATAATAGTATAGAAAGGACAACTTTTTACCACCTAAACGTCGTAAAGGCAATCATAATGGTATAATGAAGACAAATTTCTTTTCTAGGGACCCTAGGTGTAGAAAACAATATTTAACGACCATTTTCAAAAAATGCTAATAGTTCGTTGGCTAATTTCAACTTTATCCCTTTTCAAAATGGTGTCTGCGTGGCATCAACTTTTTGCTTTGTCCAAGTTTGTCACTAGTCTTTTTTTTTTTTTTTTTTTTTTTTTTAAACGTTCAAGGTCCCTAAACCCAATTTTTTCGTTCCATTTATACCGTGACTAAACTTTTCAGAGTCCATAAATAAGAGAGTTTTGTAAACTTTTTTTAGGGAGCATACATGTACAAAAAAAACTTCAACGACCAATTTGGGGGCAAATCAAAAAGTTGGTTTCTAGATTTCAACTTTAACCCTATTAAATAATTACCTTTTGCCACTCAACATAATGTCCATTAACACGGAAGCTTGGTCCATCAGGCTGAAGAATTTGTAGAGGCTTTACATCACTCCGATCAACACCACCACGTGTATGACCGGGAGTATAGTTTCTTAGCGGATCAGCTGGTGGTAAGGGAACAAGCTTACGGTCTTCAAACTCAAGGACTACCATGTTTTGCATATCCACAAGTACATATATCCCTTCAACTGGACGTGCATACCCGTTTTCCATTGGACTATCACTTTCAGTCCTACAAAATATAAGTGGTTTTGCTAATCTTTGGCTAGGAGCATCAGCCTCACTATGATATCCCACACACCTGTACAAGTTTTCGAGCAAAAATTACCATTCTACCCTTGGGTATTGTTGTTGTTCTATTGTTTCAAAAGAGATAAAGATTACACTCACCAAGCATCAACCATGACAAGATCCATATCTTCTATACCCCTCTTTTTCATAGCCTCCCGAAAGGGAGGATAATCTTTCACAACAGCTTCACAGTCGGCATATTCCACAGCATCCTGTGATGGATAAGAGTAAAGATCTAAATCCTTTAGAATAATTACAATATAATCATCTATTAATATCATAAACATATGGTGGTATTACCATGGGAGGTTGAACATCAAGGACAACTTGTGATGCAATGACTTTTCCTCTGTGATGTCCACCTCGTGTTGTTGCGTGTACCTCAGATAGTTCGACAATCCATACACTTGTCTCATTTGATTTTTGATTATAAACAACAAGCCGAGCTCTCCTTGGAGGAAGTTTGGTAGGTATTACAGCTCCTCCTTTGCTTCTAGGTAACAATGATGGTTGGAAAGGTGGAAAGAAATATGCATCTGCAAGTGCCACAACGTTTTTATCTGGTTCTGATAGAACCACCTCCACGAATCGCATGCCATCTCTCACCTGAAAAAAACAAAAAAGTAGTAATTTTACAGTTTACAAGTTTCATCACAATTACTTTGATATATACCATTAGTTGTTTAAGACTATTTGGGTATATATATATATATATATATATATATATATATATATATATATATATATATATATATATATATATATATATATATATATATATATATATACCTCAGGGGTTGCTCCAGCTGCCCTAACAGTTGCTACAGCTACTTTGATTTCAGCAGCAGATAATGGATCCAAAGGATGACTGGTTTGAGCCCTTGTGAGAACTTGGATTCCTAAAGATTATATCACAATCACAATTAGACAATAACGAATAAAGAGATCAAGGTTTCCCAATAAGATGTCAATGAAAACATTTCTTGAGCTTTGAGTCAAAATCCAACATTAGAAGAGATAGTCAAACAATAATTCATGATCACCATATACATACACTCTGTAATCCAAAATTGTGGCTAATAAATAATGAATAAAGTCCATGACTATCCTTAAAGTCTCTAATTACTTAATAACTTGCAAAACCTCTAGCATCAAAAGGATTCAATTCTATCACTGTAAAAAGTGGAATGAATACCATAAATGTTTTTCCATTGATTTGAGAGTCAAATTACTTTTGAATATAAGGAGATGACTGTGCAGGTAAGCCCCACCTAACAAAGGTGACAATTAAAAAGAACAGATGTTGACGAATCTCACCAGCAAAGACCAAGATCTGACATCAAAATTGTCTGAATATACACATAGAAGCATATTCCAAATTTTGTACATCCATCATCCAACTCATAAATTTCCAGATATATACATACGTATACGTGTACATTAGATGAATCGGTGAAAAGTACATATGTCCTTACTTACACAACATATAGTACTATATCGATCATATAATTGATAATTTACACTATTCAGATTATATGTACTCGTACGACGCTAATATACGTAACGATAAAATTCATACAGATATACAAATACGTACATAGTTACACATACGGCACGCAAAAACTACCTTTTGTGGAAGCATTAGCGGAAGGATCAGAAGGACTGATCACGGTATTCTTGATCGGCAGCGGCTGATCATCGTTATTCCAATCCTGGACGACGAAGACATCGGCAGTGGAGGAGGCAGAGGCTGGAACAATTTGACGGCGAATTGGAAGGGAATCACCGGAGGAATGCGACGTCTTTTGCGAAGCTGAGGCCATTGTAAGGGGTTAGCAAGCTCACCAAATCCACCGTAGTAGTTGCAGTGCGTACAATCTACTGACATACAGAAGCAATTCTCTCTCCGTATACTTTCGGTACCACACTCTCTTCCCAAGCACCGATCGATTCCCTCTCTTGCCGTTGCTGTTACAGTGTATAGGTATAGAAATCTGTATGTATGTAATATTGTAATGGCAGAAAGAGGAAGAGGGCTTCTGGTTTGTTCTGAATTAAAACAGATTTTACAGGGTGTGCGTGCATATATATATCAATGACAGAAGATTGTCGATTTCACGTGACAAGGTCCTCTCAAATGAGAGTTTGTATTCGTGTACAAATTAAATTGCACATGTACCCGATTTGAAACTATATAAATAATAACCGATTTGAAACTATATAAATAATAAAGGGTTAATTTCAGCCTAACCAACTCTCCGAATCAAACAAAATAGTCTTAATTAGTTTTTTTTCAATGGTAGGGGTATAAGGAAAAACCGAAAATGAATTATCAAACCAAACCGAATGATGTTTAGATTATTTGGTTTTCAGACATAAAACCTAATCAGACAAGTTTTTGAAACCAAATGGACTAAGAGTTTCAAAAATTGTTCTTACTACGTCTATTTTGAAAAACATGGACCAATCATATAAATGTCTTAGATTTATTATTATTCCGCTAGCGATAATTTTTAAAGAGTTGGGCTTTGATTATTCATCGTTATGCTCGTATATAAATATATTTGTGGGAAATCAATACACTCCACATATTTACAATTTCTATCATGGTATCAGACTTGTAATATCTATAGTTGATTATTGACATGTCCTACCCATTGTTTCATCGGTTGCCTTCATTATCCTCATCGGCAGTACTTTGTCAAACAAGGCAAGTCTCCGATCACACCCTTCAGCCGCAAAAGCCTAACACCTGCCTTATTTTCTTCTTTTCTTTATTACTCTCGATCCTTTTTCACTCTTTCGTCTTTTCAATGCTACTGAATCCAAATTCTATCAGGTTTTTACTGTTTCCAATATACAATCGTTTTATTCTCATCACTTGTGAGGAAGAATAGCTAATGCTCGTCATGGGCTATATCTTTCAGATTCATTGTCGCACCTATATGGTTATCAATCACATTATACCATCGGCAACCCCTATCTCCCATTACATCCACTATTACACCCACTGATGTTGTCATAGTAGCCACCACCAAAGAAATGTTGGAGCCTCTTGATGCTATTATCTTATGTAGGATATACAGTACAATTTTAAATGATCTCGGGCATACAGTTCTGGCTCCCGAATCAAGAACTCATGATGTTTGGTCCCGCCTCAAGAACATATCCAATGATAATATCACATTGTTTATCTTGAGAATCAATTCTCGAACATGACTTGACAATTTCTCCAATGTATCTTCATATTTCCAAGAATTAAAAACGATCATTGATCAACCATATTAGATTGTGAAAGTATTTGTTAGGGTTTATGTGTATTCCATTGTTCTAAATAGTACAACCAATATAAAGTTAATTTACATAAAGGACTCTCAACTATACAAAGAATATAAAATCCTACACTAAACAAATATATATAAATTAACACTCCCCCTCAGTTGAAGCATGGGGCTCACGAATGTTTAAATAGTTCCGAAAATCTAGAAATAATTGTGTAGGAATTCCTTTAGTAAATATGTCAACAAATTGGTGAGCAGATGGAACATGTAACACGCAAACCTGTCCAATGTCAATGCGTTCACTAACAAAATGTAAATCTATTTCCACATGTTTGGTTCTTTGGTGCTGAAACATGTTAGAAGCTAAGTACATAGCACTCATATTGTCACAAAACACAACTATAGAATAAGATACAAGGCAAGACAATTCAAGAAGAAGATTGTGAAGCTAAGGGGACTCAGCAACAACATTGAGTACCCTATGAACCCAGCTTCGACAGTAGACTAAGACACAACATGTTGACGTTTTGAGGACCATAAGTCAATATTATAACCAAGATAAACACAAAACCCAGAAGTTGATCGGTGTGTCCGAGGACAACCAGATCAGTCAACATTAGAATAAGAAACCAAACGATGACAGATGATGGGCGAATATAAAGACCATGATCGAGGGTACCCTGAAGATAACGCAAAATGCGTTTGAGAGCTAGGAAGTGAGGTTCACGAGGATCGTGCATAAAGAGCCATATTTTTTTGAACTGTGTAAGTAATTTGTGGATGAGTAAAGGTCAAATATTAGAGAGCCCTAGCAAGACTATGATATAGGGTGGGATCAGTAACTAGTTTCCCAGAAGGGGGGGGGGGGGGGATCTTGGATTTGGTGTACGGCGGAGTGTTGCAAGGATCGCAGAAGGTCATATCAGCATGTGATAGAATCTCCTTGGCAAAGGCTATTTGAGAAAGAAACATCATCTTAGTGGCCCTCATACTACCTCACAAAACAGGCCCCTCGACCCAGGAATTTTTTTGCAGCCCTCTATGATATTTTTAGTGGTAATGTAGTTCTGAATTACACTTCATCACAACCCACTGATCTCGCTTCCATTTTCAAGAAATGTCTCTTCAACCGCCACCGGACAACCACTTTTACATGGATACGGGTGCAAGTTCTCACATGTCGTTCAACCAAGCTAACTTCTTGTTTCTTACTACGAGTACTTCTAAGTCCATAATTGTTGGTAATGGAGCAATTATTCTGGTTACTGACATTGGTCACTCATTTCTTCCTCGCTTTAATAATTCTCTAATTCTTAATAATGTTCTTGTATCTCCTCATATAGTCAAAAACTTAGTTGTCGTTCGTAAATGTACTACTGATAACTCTATGTACATTTCATTTGATCCATTTGGTTTTTCTGTAAAGGATTTTAATTCAGGTAAGATGCTTCAAAGATGTGACATCCCTATTTTTCAAAACCGAATAAAACTATTCTTTATGCCTTTAAAACCATGTTGTCTTTGTTTGCAGAAAGTCCCATTTAATAAATTTTTTTGAGTAACAAACATTGTTTCAAAATACCAAAAACACTAAGGATGTCATAATTAATATACAACATAGGTTACAACGTAAATACATATCGGTCCTTAATACTATTACAGGTTTATCTCTTTACTCACTCGGCATCCTATTCAAGTTCCAACAGCCTTAGTATCACTACCTGTGATGCATATAATTTGAGTGGGTCTGGTTTAGGAACTTAGTGAGACACATAGAGTTTTCAATCTCATGATATTATCATGACAATAACTTATATATAATAATCCTACAAAACCAATTGTTACTAAACAATATAGATATACAATCCAATGTAGATATCTATAAGACAATATACCCTTAGGTACCCATCCCGTCAATTCTCACATACTGATCCTACAACATTGATCCTATGGGATCTATCCTAATGGATCATTGTAAGAAAGGGGTAGACTACACTGCTTCAGTCATTCCTTCGCAGTTGAATGTCAATAACGACAACCATGAGGGGGATAGAGTACAAAAAACTTACAGAAATGAACATTCGACAATGTTCCACAATACGTCTGTGGGTTATAAATCCACACTAAGAACGTAATTCACAAAACTGTCTAGAATAATAAAGTGTTGTCATCTTACTCTGGTCGATAAACCAAACATACCTACTTGTTTCCGGATATTGACCCACCAATTTTTTCCGTTTAGATAGATGAGGAATATTAGTATTGTACCCTGACATGTAATAGTGCCACAGAACAGAGCTCTACTCTCTGTTTCAATCTTAAACACACAACCAATATAAGACTACTAGCTTATTTAACTTACTTTGAACTAAGCATTCTTTACAAGCCTTAGTTTATAACTAGACAAGACTACGATACATCTAATAAGCTTCCAATATAGTTTTCATGTTCATGCAATACTATCACAATATAGGGTATACATTTAGCACAAAATACGAATAGTAAGAATTCAGTATAAATTTAATCTTTTAAGTAACAAATACTTTTATGAAGATCATGTTTATGAAAATAACCACACACTCGCTATACAAGTCATGTAGCATTATCAAATATACACTTAACATATATTCCAGATAATATGAATTTAGTATCAATACACTTATAAGCATTTAATTGATATTTAATACTTTTAAATAATATATGCTTTTATTAGCATCATGTTCATGAAAGTAGTTATGTACTCACCTAATTAAAGGCGGAAGATTTGCGGTTAGGTTAGCTCCTTGCCTAACACTTTGTATTTCCCTTTTAAACGAACTAAATACAAATATTACAAAGTCTTAGCATTCGTCTGTATATATATTATTCAACATTGTATTAACTATTTTCCATATTCTCATTAATCCCATAGAATACCAAGTTCTATCAAATAAGTAATGACCAGGTAAGATAATATTGGAGGTAAGATATGTTCGGTATAGAAATATATTGTTTGGAAAATCCACTTTAAACACCTCACTAAGATCTTGCCTAGCCATCACGTTCGTAAGTAGATCAATCAATATTATAAATAAAATTACTGATAAATCTTATTTATAGCTTCATAACAATGACAATGATCATAAATATAAGTTACACTTAACAAGTATAGTAAGTGCGACTCACCTTACATGATCATCTAGCAAAAACTTGGAAATTCCGTGAACGTAACTTTGACGTCGATTCCTTCTTTTAGAATGATTCTCTAATGCTCCAACGCTTCGTTAAGTGATTCAAAAATAACAAAGAAATCAAACCACGAGGGATTGAAAGCTTGAGGGTTGAGGGAGAAGTTCGATCGAAAATTGGCAAGGAATGAATGAGGGGTCAATTTCTATTTATAGGCAGACTTTTCGAAAAGCATGTCGTGCCCTACGTGGCTGTTTCCTATGGTGACATGTCACTCAGATGTTGATGCAAGGTAGAGGCGTCTCTAGATGCCACGTGGCAGCTTCTGGTGCTTCCACATCACTCTGTGGCTTTTGGTCTCTCTTGCTGCCACGCACCCCTGGCAGGTATTTTATTGTTTTCTTCGATAAATCATAACTTTACGAGCTCCGTTTTCGATGTTTTTTATATCCACGGTTTTGTAGTTCCGCATACTACAACTTTCATGAAGAGTACTTTGGCTAAAAATTGATCTATCTTCACTTTGATATTTTATAAAGAATATATAGTGAGAGATCTTGTGAGATTCATAACTTCTTCATACGAGTACCATTCTCGACGTTCTTTATTGTAACACCTGTTTTCCAAAAAAAGATAAGTTGAGGGTTTAGAATCATCAAAGGTACGGTTTTTGGGAAAAACCTTGTGCCACGACGTGGTGAATGGAGCACCCCGACATGGCATGCCAATTGCATGAATGTGTATCCGTAATGGTCGTTACGACGTGACAAGCGGAAGGTCACGATGTTACAACAGCTGCATCCCAAGCCCATGATCTTTTACGGTTTATTCCATATTTATCCTATTCATCCTCCAACCCTCTAGACGAAACCCTAGCCTCCATTCTTGAGTTCTTGATCTGTTGGTGGTGCTTTTTATGTCTTGAAGGAGAAGGAAGCATTCTTGGTGCATAGATCTAGCTTGTAAGTCTCATAATAATATTCTAGCACTTACTTTGGACCATTTTGAGTTTCAAGTTCCAAGCTTTATGTTCTATGCTTTCTAAATCTAGGATTTTTGTGCATTTTCTCCATATTTGGGAGCGTTTGAGTGGATAGATTCCATAAAGTTGGAAACTTTATGGATCATTGAGGTCCTTTTGGGGTTCAGTGCTCCAGATATTAGATTTGGATGGGTTTTGGCTCATGCATGAGATCTTTGACCTCATTTTCACCATTGTTATGACTTAGCTTGGGAAAGAAATGTATTTGACATCCATGCCAATAAAGCAACAGTTTTTTATGACTCTTTGGGTGTAAGGAAGCCTTCTTGAGGATATGAGTGTGTGGCTTAATATATTAAGGGCTTAATCCATTAAGCTGTCCAGGATCAGTTCCCACGACGTGACGATATGTCTGTCACGTCATGATGTTTGAGGTTCTCACGATTGTTTTGTTCGGATGTTACCATGATGTGGCCAAGAGTCCTCCACGTTGTGGTGAGGATTGACCATTGACTTTTTGACCAGTTTAACTTTGGGTCAAACTTGAAGGAATTGGCTTATAAGTTAAGGTTCCACCTTGGTTTGGTGCTAGTCGGTTTTTGGGAGCGATTAGTGCAGGGAGTGAGTGTAACGACCCAATGTTCAAAAGAAAATTTTCATTTTTGATTAACCAAAAGTCTTTCCATAAATCATGAATTCCCAAATACAATTGCTTCCAAATTCATATCAAATACAATTTTATTTAAAATCATCAGAGTGTCCCATAAAACGCCTGAGAGAGAGTGCACGCCACGCCCAAGCCTTGCCCTTGCCCTTGGGCTCAGATGCATCTGAAAAAAATCCACAAACTGTAAGCTAATGCTTAGTGAGTTCCCCAGAGCATACCCCACACACAATCCACATAACACATATCATATTAGCTATAAAAGCTACATATATCACATAAGCCATGCATACAAACATATAAGGATGCGATGGGCTCCCCACATGGTCTTTCATACGATTGCCATGGGCTCCCCCATGGTCTTTAACTAACAAGCCATGGGCTCCCCCACATGGTCTTATCCAAGTGCCATGGGCTCCCCCCATGGTCTTCCCTGCAAGTATCATATAATCACTAGCATACCACTTAGCATATAGCTAACTATCATACCACATATCTCTACTACAGCTAGTGTATCACATACTACAAAATGGGTCGGCCTTGGTGCCTTAGACCCATTGGTATGGTGAGGAGACTCACCTTTCGAATGCTGAACTGACAAGCTAAGATCCGGAAATCCCACACACTGCTCCAACTCAACTGCCTATAATCATCATGTGATTAACTTGTCACAATCCCGAAATACCATAAGTACCCTCAAAGTCAACCCTGGTCAAAGTCAAGGTCAATTGTCAAGGTCAACAGTCCCTGTTGACCTCAACTCGTCGAGTGCATCCTAGCAACTCGTCGAGTTCCTCCCGAGTCCACTCCACTGAATCCATGTCAACTCGCCGAGTCACTGAGTTCATCAAATGTCCAGAAAACTAAAAGTTCATGCAGTCCCAAAAGTGCATCCTACCCGACTCGTCGAGTCAACTAAGGGACTCGACGAGTTACTTCAGTCCCTTTTGTGTTCAGCCCTTTTTAGTGGGATCTAAGGTCCCAAACTTCAGATCCACCCTCCCCTAGTGCAGTTACCATTGAAAGTTGCAAAATTTACATGCATGTAAGGCCTCACAAGGTTAAAACATCAAAACTAAGCTCCCTACAAGGTTTTAGTGCATAGAAAGGGTCTAAGATGGATAAAGTGAGCAACTTTATCTCATTGGGGACCTTGAGAGGTCCAGATCTGGAACCATATCTTTGTGATAAGTTCAACTCCTAGTATGACCCCATTTTGCACCAAAAGTGACCATTTACTTCAAAGAAAAGGGATCTAAGCAACTAAAGATCAAGGTAATGACTTTATACCTCAATATGGTTGCCAATACAAAGTAGATGTCGGATCTACTGCTTGTCTCCTTGCTCCTTCCTCTTCAAGCTCCAAAATCTTTCACAACCACACCAAAATTGCTCACAAAATCTCTCTCTCTCTCACTCAAGAAGGTGCAAGGTCCAACTAGGGTTTTCTCTGGCTAATGAAGTGGTAAGGGAGGCCACAAGAAGCGGGTTATGTTCTTTAAATAGAGTGCAAACCCTAAAAATTAGGGTTTTCCTTTACAACACCTACTTGTCGAGTCGGGGCTTTCTGACTCGTCGAGTAGGATTTAAAATCCGCGTCCTCATACGATCTCTACTCGACGAGTTGGAGCTCCTCAACTCTCCGAGTCCATGCACAAAACCTTAAAAATTAGATAAATTAAATAATACCTGGAACAGGTGTTACAAATCTCCCCCACTTGAATTAGACTTCGTCCTCAAAGTCTGGTGGCCCAAATAAGTCCGGGTAGTGGTCTCGCATCTTATCCTCCGGCTCCCATGTCCATTCGGAGCCCCTTCGGTTCTGCCATTGCACCTTTACTAACTTCACTTCCTTGTTCCGAAGGACTTTGGTCTTCCTGTCTAGAATCACAACAGGCCTCTCAATGTAGTTCAGGCTCTCGTCAACATGAATGTCGTCCAAAGAAACGACCGCAGCCTCGACTGTGATACACTTTCGAAGTTATGACACATGGAAGGTGTTGTGAATTTGGCTAAGCTCATCCGGCAGATCCAAACGATAGGCCACCTTGCCTACTCAGACCAAAATCCTGAATGGGCCAATATATCGCGGCACTAGCTTGCCCCTCTTCCGAAACCTGATGACTCCCTTCCATGGCGACACCTTTAGTAACACAAAGTCCCCCTGGAACTTGAGATCCGATCGCCGCCGGTCAGCATAGCTTTACTGACGGCTCTGCGCGACCCACAGCCGGTCGCGCACCTGCTGAATCAGTCCGGTAGTCTTGAGCACTACCTCAGTGCTCCCCATGACCCGGTGTCCAACCTCGCCCCAACAAAGCAGGGTCCTACATCTCCCTACCATACAACATCTCAAACGGGGGCCGGTCGATACTGGCATAGTAGCTGTTGTTGTATGAAAACTCTGCCAAAGGGAGGTATGTATCCCAAATCCCTCCAAAATCCAACACGCATGCCCGAAACATATCCTCAAGTGTCTGGATCGTCCTCTCACTCTGGCCATCTGTCTGGGGGTGGTACGTTATGCTAAAATGCAGCTGAGTGCCCAGTTCCTCGTGGAACTTCTTCCTGAACCAAGATGTAAATCGAACATCTCTGTCAGTGACTACCGACACTGGCACCCTGTGTCTAGCCACCACCTGTCGCACATAAATATCCGCCAGCTTCTCTGCGGATATACTCTCAGAGATCGGAATAAAGTGGGCACTATTCGTTAACCTGTCCACGATCACCCATATAGCGTCCACACCCCTCGTTGTCATTGGTAACTTCGTGATGAAGTCCATGGTGATCTCCTCCCACTTCCACATGGGAATGGGTAGCGGCTGAACATTGCCATGCGGCCGCTGATGTTCGGCCTTGACCTTCCTGCAGGTCAAGCACCGCTCCACGAACCAGACGATCTCCTGCTTCATGTAGGGCTACCAGTAACTCAGTCTTAAATCCCTATATATTTTTGTAGCCCCCAGATGTATAGAGACCTTAGACCTGTGTGCCTCCTCCAATATCTTCTGCCTCACTCCTCTAGTCACCGGTACCCACACTCGGCCACACTGTGTCAGAAGACCTCGGCTATCCCAAACAAACAAGGGATACTGACCCCGAATCTGCTCTATCTTCCAATTCTCTTTGTTCACACCCTCGACCCGAGCCTCCTTGATCATATCCAACAATAGAGAGATCACCGTCATCCTCAAACAAACATTCCCAATCGGGGAACTGGCCGCTTTGCGGCTCAAAGCATCGGCCACCACGTTGGCCTTCCCTGGGTGGTACAAGATCTCACAATCATAGTCTTTCAGCACGTCCAACCACCTCCTCTGCCGTATGTTGATGTTCTGCCGATCCATTAAATACTTCAAACTCTTGTGATCAGTATAAATCGTGCACCGTACTCCATACAAGTAGTGCCTCCGAATCTTGAGGGCAAACACCACTGCCCCTAATTCCAGGTCGTGAGTGGGGTAATTCGCCTCATGAGGCTTCAACTGCCTTGATGCGTAGGCTATCACATGCCCCCTCTGCATCAGTATCGCGCCTAACCCTGAGATCGATGCATCACAGTACACCACCAAATCATCCAACCCCTCAGGTAGTACTAGAATCGGAGCCTCGCATAACCTCCGTCTCAGGGTCTCAAAAGCAAACTGTTGATCCGTGCCCCGTTGAAATGTCACATTGTTCTTGGTCAAGCGGGTCAAAGGCACAACAATCTTGGAGAAATACTGGATAAATCTCTGATAATAGCCTGCTAAACCTAAGAAGCTACAGATCTCGGATGCGTTCTTCGGTACTTTCCACTGCATCACTGCCTCAACCTTGGCTGGATCAACCGAAATGCCCTCCTGATGGATGATGTGCCCCAAAACTGTACCTCTCGCAACCATAAATCACACTTGGAGAACTTTGCATAAAGCTTCTCTGCCCTCAGTGTCTCTAATACCTCCCTCAGATGCTTCTCATGCTGCTCCTTAGTCTTAGAATATACCAGGATATCATCAATAAAAACGATCACCGACCGATCCAACATCGGTCTACACACTCTGTTCATAAGATCCTTGAATGTTGTTGGGGCATTGGTGAGCCCAAATGGCATCACCACAAACTCATAGTGCCCATACCGACTCCGGAAAGTTGTCTTCGGTATATCCTCATTCCGAATCCTCATCTGATGGTACCCCGACCGAAGATCAATCTTGGAAAACCAAGACGCACCCTGCATCTGATTGAACAAATCATCGATCCTAGGTAACAGATAACAGTTCTTCACCATTAGTTTGTTCAGCTCTCGGTAATCAATGCACATCCTGTGGGATCCATCATTCTTTTCACGAATAGGAACGGTGCTCCCGACGGGGAACTGCTCGGACGAATAAACCCTCGGTCTAGCAGCTCCTGAAGCTGCGTAGATAGATCATGCATCTCGAGCGGTGCTAGCCGATACGATGCCTTCACTATAGGAGCGACACCCGACACTAAGTCAATGCGAAACTCCACTTGCCTCTCCGGAGGCACTCCTGGTAACTCCTCGGGAAAGACATCCCGAAACTCCTGTACAATCGGCACACTGCCCATATCTGTCGTGGTCTAAATCCTCGTATCCGAGATATATGCCAAAAATCCCGTACAACCATGCTGCAGAAATCTCCTAGCTTTCACAGCTGAACGGAGGGTTGGCCCCTGGGAGGCCCTCTCCCCATGAATAACTAGTTCTCCCCCACTTAGGGTTCGAACCCTCACCAACTGGCGCTCACAATCGATCATGGCCCCATTGGCCCCGAACCAGTCCATCCCGATAATCACCGTCAGCCCTCGCAATGGTATCGGGATTAGATCAACACGAAACCTCTCCCCAAGAACATTCAGGACACAGTCCCGATACACCCTCGCAACACTCACAGTGCGGTCATCCGCAATCTCCACCTCGAGCGGGGAATCTAAAGTTCCTGGCGCATCCTGAAACTTCTTGCTAAGCGCAAGAGACACAAATGATCGGGTAGCTCCCGAATCGAAACAAACGTGAGCAGACATACCATTGACCAAAAAGGTCCCTATACATAAGCACAATATACACATAAGCAATGCAATAAATCTAGAGAAGGAAAGAATAAACACATACCAGCCACAACGTCTGGCGCTGCCCGAGCCTCCTCGGTAGTCAACTGGAATGCACGACCCTTCACCGCCGGAGCAGGGCGGCATCAGTAATCCTCATCGTGATGGGCGCAGGCGCCGCCACTGCTCCTCCTCCTCCTTGCAACCTCGGACAATCGGCCTTTTTATTGCCAGTCTGGTTGCAAAGGAAACAAATCAGGCCCTTCTTGGGGCAATCCCTGCTCAAGTGACTCGGCTGGCCACAAGCGTAACACCTTGAACTCACTATCTGACAAGCCCCACTGTGCGATTTACCGTACTTGGCACATCGGTCATGACCCTGCTGGCCCCTACTGGAAGAATCCGAGGTCTTAGGCTTTTTAGCCTGACTTACTGCTGTCTGTGCCTGCTCCGGCTTTCGCTTGGTGCGGAAGTCCAAGTCCATCTCCCGCTCACGGGACTTCTCCACCATCTCATTCAGGGTTTTACACCCTGTGAAGCTCACAAACTCCCGAATATCATCCCTCAACATGGAATGATACCTCGTCTTCCTCATGCCCTCATCTGTAGCGTACTGTGGGATCAACAAAGCTCGTTCCCGAAACTTGGCGGTGATCTCCGCCACAATTTCGGTGGTCTGCTAAAGGTCATGAAACTCCCTCATAAGCCGTTGCACCTCGATAGGTGGTGCAAACTGCACATCGAATCGCCGAAAAAATTAACTCGTCCCATGTCATCTCAGCCACACCGGATGCTCCCACCTGACTAGTCACCTCTCCCCACCAGTCTTGGGCTTTATCTCTCAGCATACATGAAGCAAAACCCACCTTTCCCGCATCAGGGCAAGAACTCGTGCGTTGGGCGTTCTCAATATCCGCCACCCACCTTTCCCTGACCCCGAAAAACTCCGGTGCCCCGCACGCCATGAACTCCTAGAATGAGGGAGTTCGGGCCCCGACCTGGCCCGCAACAATCTTAGCTCTGAATGACCTGAGCCTCTTCTCCATAATCTCCATCATACCCTCCTTGGCCGTCCCAAAGATAACTGGGGTAGCATTAAGGATGGCCCTCGTCACCTTGGCTGCAATGAGCTCGCACAGCCTCTCATCAACGGGCTCAGTACCGCTGCCCGATCCAGATCCATATCCCGATCCTGATCCCCTTACTCCCAATCGCGTCACCACCATGCTGAACTGAAATGTTATAAATCATAATGATCAGGATATCCATATAGGGGATCTTCCCACACTGGTCCTCCTTAGAGCTTTCAGATCTTACATTGGTTTGGGTACAGGTCCTGTGCTTTCAGTAGTACGGGCCCAATACTACCTTCCACACCTACATGTATCTTCCCCAAGGCTGTACCTGATAACTCTAATTTGTACCAAAACAAATCATATCCCACAGACTGCCACATATCTCAAATCCTAGGCTATCCTTATATTTGCTCTACCCACATCAATCAGACCAATCATAACAGGTCGCCTTTATGCATGCAAATTATACACAGAAAAGGATCAAATGGACTTTCGAATAAGAGATTCTACCCTAGGACCACAACCAGACAAGGAACAGGAAATAAGGCCAAATCAATCATTCTAAGGCTATAAGCTCCTAACCGTATACAATTTTAAGAGCATACACATAACAAGATTCATACGATTATCAGAGCTCAAATATCAGTATAACATGGCTAACATATTGGGGAACTACTTACTTGGCTCGGTCGATTGCACACGTTGCACTCTCCTCTTTTCCATTCTTTAAAAGTTTTAACTTTTATTTTATTCTTGAAAACAATTTTACCATTTCCTTAGTTTGAGTCATGACACACCCAAGAGTGTGCCCGAATCCTTCAAACCAAGGCTATGATACCAACTTGTAACGACCCAATTTTCAAAAGAAAATTTTCATTTTTGTTTAACCAAAAGTCTTTCCATAAACCATGAATTCCCAAATACATTTTCTTCTAAAATTCATATCAAATAAAATTTATTTCAAATCATCAGAGTGTCCCATAAAACGCCTAAGAGAGAGTGCACGCCAAGCCATCAAGCCTTGCCCTTGCCCTTGGGCTCAGATGTACCTGAAACAAATCCACAAACTGTAAGCTAATGCTTAGTGAGTTCCACAGAGCATACCCCATACACAATCCACATAACACATATCATATTAGCTATAAAAGCTACATATATCACATAAGCCATGCATACAAACATATAAGGATGCCATGGGCTCCCCCACATGGTCTTATACCAAAGTGCCATGGGCTCCCCCATGGTATTTAACTGACAAGCCATGGGCTCCCCTATATGGTCTTTCATATGACTGTCATGGGCTCCCCCCATGGTCTCTAACTAACAAGTCATGGGCTCCCCCACATGGTCTTATCGAAGTATCTTGGGCTCCCCCCATGGTCTTCCCTGCAAGTATCATATAATCACTAGCATACCACTTAGCATATAGCTAACTATCATACCACATATCTCTACTACAACTAGTGTACCACATACTACAAAATGGGCCGACCTTGGTGCCTTAGACCCATTGGTATGGTGAGGAGACTCACCTCTTGAATGCTGAACTGACAAGCTAAGATCAGGAAATCCTACGCACCGCTCCAACTCAACTGCCTATAATCATCATGTGATTAACTTTTCACAATCCTCAAATACCATAAGTACCCTCAAAGTCAACCCTGGTCAAAGTTAAGGTCAACTGTCAAGGTCAACAGTCCCTGTTGACCTCAACTCGTCGAGTGCATCCTAGCAACTCGTCGAGTTCCTCCCGAGTCCAATCCATTGAATCCATGTCAACTCGCCGAGTCACCAAAGTGACTCGTCAAGTTCATCAAATGTCCAGAAAACTAAAAGTTCATGCAGTCCCAGAACCCTAATCCTTCACTGCACTCATTCGGAATCTCGAAAACGGGTAAACCCTACCCAACTCGTTGAGTCAACTAAGGGACTCGACGAGTTCCTTCAGTCCCTTTTGTGTTCAACCATTTTAGGGGGATCTAAGGTCCCAAACTTCAGATCCACCCTCCCCTAGTGCAGTTACCACGTAACGTTTCAAAGTTTACGTGCATGAAAGGCCTCACAAGGCTAAAACATCAAAACTAAGCTCCCTACATGGTTTTAGTGCATGGAAAGGGTCTAGGTTGGATAAAGTGATCAACTTTATGTCATTGGGGACCTAGATAGGTCCGGATCTGGAACCATATCCTTGTGATAAGTTCAACTCCGTGTATGACCCCATTTTGCACCAAAAGTGACCATTTACTTCAAAGAAAAGGGATCTAAGCAACTAAAGATCAAGGAAATGACTTTATACCTCAAGATGGTTGCCAATATAGAGTAGATGTTGGTTCTACTGCTTCTCTCCTTGCTGCTTCCTCTTTAAGCTCCAAAATCCTTCACAACCACACCAAAATTTCTCACAAAAGCTCTCTCTCTCTCACTCAAGAAGGTGCAAGGTCCAACTAGGTTTTTCTCTGGCTAATGAAGTGGTAAGGGAGGCCACAAGAGGTGGGTTATGTTCTTTAAATAGGGTGCAAACCCAAAAAATTAGGGTTTTCCTTTACATCACCTACTCATCGAGTCGGGGCCTTTCGACTCGTCGAGTAGGATTTAAAATCCGCGTCCTCATACGATCTCTACTCGATGAGTTGGAGCTCCTCAACTCGTCGAGTCCATGCACAAAACCTTATAAATCAGATAAATTAAATAATACCTGGAACAGGTGTTACAGTAAGAATGTTGATGTGTTTCCTTTAGTCTTCGATTATGTGAGTTTTCTCACTAAATTAACTATGTCATAGTTGGATGCATGCTAGACTAGCTGAGTCTTAGTTACTGATGGTTGTTATATGTATTTACCGATAATTCCTGGAATGTTGATAGTCCTCCAGGATGCTAATAGTCTCAGGGTTGTTGATAATCTGTAGCTGCTATATTTACATAGGGGTAGTTGTATGCTTGTTATAATACCAGGAGGTCAGTGATCGTCTAGTTGAGTGCCTTAATGGTTTTATGCAGTCATGTAGGATAGATAGAATGAGAACTCTTGATCTAGGATTTCTTACATGTTCCTTGTTTAGTTGTGGCTCTAGAGTGGGATCACCTGTTCGACTGTCTATTTCACCTCTAATTAAATATAGTTGTGCATTCAATGTTGGTCTGCTAATGGTGATGTAGAGTACTATGTGAGGCTCGACATGTGGTAATGAGCTGTTAGTCTGGTAGACTAGTGTAGATGTTGCATGTGTTTATGTTTTCAATTACTGATTGTTGTTATATGTGTATTTGTGTTGCTAATGACTCCAGGACTTCGAATAGTCTGTAGGGTTGCTGATAACCAACATGGTTGCTGTGAGCTTATAGGACTGTTGATAGGGTTGCTGATAACCCATAACTGTTTATATTGATGTGTTGTATGTGATATTTAGGACTGCTAATACTCCTCAGGACTACTAATAATCCCAAAGTTGTTGATAACCCATAGTTGATTATTATGCTGTTTCATATGTGATGTTTTGGGGGAACTCATTAAGCTTTGGCTTACATTTGTGTATTAAATGTTTTTCAGGTACCATTGATGATCGTAGGAAGGCGAAGGCGTAATTGTACACACACATCAACAACAATGGAGATTCAACACTATTTATATTACTCTGATTTTCAAAAAACTATATTTTGGAACAAATGGGTTTTCATAACTTGGGGTTTTTTGTAAATGATGATTTTACCTTAATTAAAAATGAAAATTTTTGCTTGTGAAAATGGGACGTTACACAATGTAATTCATAAGACTATCTAGAATGTCAAGTGTTGTCATCCTCCTCTATTAGATTACCAAACATACTATTTTAGTTGCCTGATCGGACCCACCATATATGGCTATCCAAAGGAATACAATATCATACTTCGGTACATAAACCGTACATCGACACCTGATAATGTCATAAAGCAGATTCTACTCTTCATTCCTATCACACACACCATTAATATGATGCTACGTAATATCCAAACTTAATTGAACTAAGCATCCCCCTTAAGTCTTATTGTATAACTAGACAAGATTGCAATGTCTGTAATCAACACAATTTCCTTCCTATGTAATATTTTTACAACACATGGTATAACTAAACACTCTTTCGATTTGACTTGAACTAAGCATTCTTTATCAATTTTATTTCATTACTAGGTAAGTCCATAATGCATATAATCAACTTCTAAAACTATTTTCCTGTTTCTACCGTATTATCGCAATACAGTATACGACTATTCTTTTGTCCAACTTAACTAGATTTAAATATTCGTTATACATCTTAGTTTAGAACTTAGAAGAGACTACAATCCTTGTAATCAACCTTTAATACTAACTCTTTTTAAACGACACTTATCGTAACTTATTTTATATACTTAACACAGAGTATCAGGTATTTTAACATGCAATAATCTTATATCGCAATACAGTATACGACTATTCTTTTATCCAACACTTTTACACACATATAACCATATCTGGTTCACACAATACATATTAAATAAAAATTTAACAAATATTCCATACAGTAAACATTTAATTCACATATAAACCTTCAACATATATTTAATGCTTTTTAATAATTATTTTTATTAAATTGTGTTCATGAAAATAACTATACACTCACCTGATTGAGGTGGAAGAGTCACAGGAAAGTCAAATCTTAGACTAACACTTTAGATTCCCTTTTAAAACGACCCAAATACGAATATTACTAAGCTTTTGTATTCATTCGTATTTATAAAGTTTTAATTGTTATAATGTTTTTATCAGATTAATCAGTAATACCAAAAGAACACAGATGTGTAGCTGATAAGGAACAACCATGTAAGATCATATCGGAGGTAGGATCCGTTTGACATAGAGAGATATACTGTTTGGAAAATCAACTTTAAACACCTCATAAATCTAGTCTAGACATCACTCCCGTAAGTAGACCGATCAATATAATGGCTGGTATTACGGATAAATCTTATTTATAAGTTCATAATAACGACTACAAACATATATATAAGTTATACTTAAAGTATGATAAGCATAAATCAACTTACACATTTCTTAGCGAAAACCAGACACTGCGCAGGCAGAAATTCGACTCTGGAACTTCCTTTTGTTGGCCTCTCTGGCACCTTAGTATCTCGCTAAAATACCCCAAACCCCCGAAAGGTTTAGAAAAGTGGATCTTTAGAGAGAAAGGAAGTTATATAGTGAATGTGTAGAAAGAATGAAAGCAAAATCGTCTATGTATAAGCTATTTAGAGGCTTTCCATGTCATGGTAGTAGCATGCCACGTCGTGGTGTCGCATAGACAGCAAGGCTTCACCTGATATGCTGACACGTGGCATTAGACGTGGGTAAAACAGTGGATTTTCAAATATTCATATCTTTCACATACGAGCTCCGTTTTCGACATTCTTTATATTCACACGTAGGTATTTCCGAGTACTGCAACTTTCCTTTAGATCTCAACATATAATTCTTAATCTATTTTAAATTCATATTTTTATGGAGATTAAATTGTTAAATTCCGTGCGAAATCATAACTCCATCATACGAACTTTGTTCTCGACTGTCTCTATATCAACAGATTCGTATTTACAAGATCTTCAACTCTCATTTATATTGTTTTGGCTAACAAGCAAGCGATTTTAATTTCTATTTCTTTGTCGCACACTGTTGTACCCTATCGCACTAAAACTTAGAAAAATCATAACCTCCTCATACAAAGTCAGATTTAGGCGTTCTTTATGTGCACGCTATCCTAATTACGATTACTTCGACTATTATTTAGATCACTTAAGCTAATAAGCAACCTATATCCGATTCACTTTTTATGACACACGTTGTCGTATCGGGTTGAATGCGAAGCTTAGATAAATTATAACTTCCTCATACGAAGTCATATTTAAGCATTCTTTATATGTACGTGCTCATGATCACGACTACTACAACTTTTCTTAGGATTATTTTTCCTAAATAATCTTTTATTTTTATTCTTTATTTTCTCGCTTCAACAATAAATTTTATATTAAGGTTTTCTATAAATATAATATAATCCTAATATTTGTCCACATAACATGTATATGATAAATATTTATTAGCTCGTAACACATATGAAGAACAATTACTCTAATTAACGATTTTAATTGTTCGATAAAACGTATAATTATTATTATTATACTCAAAATGTCTAGCTTGAAATTGTGGGCGTTACATGTTACAATCCCTTCCACTTAGGATGAATCATACAACAACAAATAGTTATAGATAACGACTCTTCATGCCACTTTTTGTTTCCTAAGTTAGGTTTTACCCTAATGTAAGCCTCCATCGTACTAGAACCAATTCAATATCTTTTATTTTGAAGCTTCTTCAAGATTCATAATGTGGATTCGTGCCTTGTTCTTTCCTTGATCGTTCTTTTCTGAAACACCTCCCTTCTTAGGACAATCCTTTTTATAATGTCATGTTTCGCCACAATTGTAACACACGGTGTTCGAAGTTGGGCACCTAGTAGTAAAATGTGCAGTCTTCCTACATTTGAAGCATGTTACATCGTTGAGACATATACCTGAGTGTTTCTTTTCACACTTCTCACACCATTTCCCCTGGTCGTTTCCTCCAGATTTGTTGTCACTGGAGTCTAACCTGGAAAATTTCTTCATCTTGTTGTAGTGGATCGTTAGGACATATCGTCTTCCCCAACGTGTTCCACCAACATGACGTTGCACTTTTGAATTGTCGAAGAACGAAAGTGGTCTGTAATTTTCCCGTACAACCACAAGTTATGAAGGCTAACTCCATTTCGTAAATCCAATCTGTCACTTCAACTGGATTCTTACTCCCATGAAAATATGAAGGTTTGCAAGTCTTAAAGTCCTTATAATTGCACATGCCACAAAAATCATTATCCCTCCTATCTTCTGGTCTTTCTGGTGGAGAAGGTGGTCCTTGATTACTCTTTGAGTCATTGTTTCCTTCTTAAATTGTTGGTTCGTGAGTATGAGTTGGCTCGGTATTTATTGGCGCTCCACCTCTAGCATGGTATGCTACTTCCTGAGATAGGATACATGTGAACACATTTTATTGTTGATTTAACATGTTTTGAATCATCACTTGAGCTTCTTACACAGTGAAGGGAATAACTCATGCTCCAACGTTTTGAAGTATTGGACCTCCATCGTTCTCAATTACTCTCCCGCTTCTTGTAATCTTCATTTCGTTCTATACTCATAGAATGTGAATAATTATAGTAATAACTTAATTACTAAAATTTTAAGTGTATATTTAGCACATAATAGAAAATAACGCAACTTCTTATAATATGTTAGTGCAAAATTTTCCAATAGCAAGTAAGGTACGCAACCAAAGGCATGCTATAACACTCACTTCACCATCATCATCTAAAGTTCAAGTCTATAAATTATGATTATTCTAAGTTTGCTTAAACTAATGCTCTGATACCAAACTCCTAAGCCACCTGCACCAATCATAAGGCGCAAAAAAGAAAAGACACAAGTGTCAGCCCTTACTGAGTGAGTTCATAAAGGTTGCACATAAAATATACAAACCCCAAATGGGTAAATCATTCATTTTACGATGATGTATAAAAGTGAGAAACAAATACCACTTAGCAAACAAACACATATCATAATTGTTCAATCACATATTCTATCGCATATATATATATATATATATATATATATATATATATATATATATATATATATATATATATATATATATATATATATATATATATATATAACCACAACTCTACCACAACATATATGATCAAATGTATATCATATAAACAATCACATTTCATATATAACCAACCTTTCATTATTTATTCAACCTTTTATTATATAACCAACCTTTTATTATATATTCAACCTTTTATTATATCTATCCAACCGTATGATAACCTAGTGTCCCTTAGTGCTACCTAACCCAAGAGAAACACCAAGTTCACTAAATGTGTGTACGGCCAATCGAATGCTCTAAGTGGGTCATGAATTCCACATGAAACACCAACCCGTGACTCCACTTTCGCTACTCCAACTTTGTAAAGTATAAGTACTTCACGGTGTCATTCAGGAATCAGTACAAACTATTCTAATTCTACCACAATACCTCCTGACTCCCACATAATGCCTGATCTGGCCACGAATGAGGGACCAACATTACTCCAGCCCACAAACACCGAAGTGCTCACAAACCATGTGTCACACAGACATCTAGAAGGGCCGTAAACTCACAACCTCTGTGGCTATAACTCTTCCTATAGGTACTCTTTCAACCTAATAGGCATTCTCAATTATCAGGAGAAGGTTTTAGGCAAAGATCATCAACTACCCAAACCTTATACGCATAACCCCTCAATATTATTTATACATTAAATAAAGCATGCAATTTATACCATCTAAATATGTATTGGAACATTCATTATATTTGCAATATAACACATCAAAGCACAATCATATATCATTCTTTCAAGAAACATAAGCTAGCATGCAATATACATCAAGTTCATCAAAGTGTAAGCAACATAACAATTAGCTCATAACATGGCAATAACACAAAACATATAGTAGCATCGCAAATATCATATCATCATCAAGCACAAGTAACGACAAGGTCATCCTAATGTAAATCAAATCACCATCTACGAATTGCACATTTCAATTATACACCTTAGTGAGTTAAAATTGTTAACTCACCTTTTGTATTTCAGTATTGAGATTTCTCCAAAAATGTAACTTCATGATCCTTTTAAATCAAGAGATACCTAAACAATAACATATATATATATATATATATATATATATATATATATATATATATATATATATATATATATATATATATATATATAATATTCCTATTTAGTTTAGGCTTTTAGAATGGAAACATAAATAATAAATACATAAAAATGTATAACCATGTCATTATGTTTAGTGTAGGTTATTTTTCTTTTAATAAATTAATCAAAGAATTCTTGTTAGTCTTGGTTTATGATAAGTAATAACCTAAACCTCGTTATCCTAAATGGTTTGCACCTAAATTAGATTATTCAGAGTATCCATAATGGTGAGTTCAATGGGAGAGTTGAATGAGGTGACAAGTAGTTTCATTCAATAGATGAAACTCTACCATTGTGAGATGCTACATTGACATTCATTGGATTTGGAGTTCAATGGCTATTGAACTCTTTAATGGAAAAAGGAATGTTTTTAATTCTTAAATATATGAGTAAATTACACGAATGGTCCTTATGGTTTGGGTTAATTTGCGCGTTTGGTCTCTAACTTTTTTTCTTAACTCGGACCGTCCCTATGGTTTAATTTTATTGCATCGTTGGTCCCTAATGGACTTAAAATGACTAATATACCCTTATTTATTATTTTAATTATTTTATTTATTTTTAGTTGATTAATAGAAATTGTTTAATATGTATGGGTCCCACCCAAATCCCTTCGTCCTTCTCAATTCTCATCAATCTTCCTTCTCTAATACCCGACCACCATCTCCGACACAAATCTCAGACTACCGTCTCTGAAAAATATCTTCGGCCACCATTTCAGGCATGTATCCCTGCGTTTTAAACCTTCAACCTTTTCCTCGCCTGCATGTTAAAAGATCAAAACAAAACCAAAATCAAGAATAAACCCTACCTGAAAATCGAATCCAGAAAAACCAAATTTGCAAAAACCCAAACCAGTCTCCATTTATTTCTGATCTAAATCAAATCCAGAAACAATTTCCATTAAACAAATCTGCATTAGTTATTAAGTTACAAATGAGTAACATTACCTAAACCATTCAACAAAACTTTGACAAGGAATCAGAAATTTAACAGAACATCAATTTACCCAAAGAAATTTTCGGACAATTCAATCAGTTGGAACCTAAATCATGTTCATCACTATCATCGGATTCAACAAACATCAACCCATTTAGTCCAACTAATTTTTCAGATCAAAACACCCAAATTACCCAAAACTGTCCTCATCTTCATCAGTTCTTATTTGTTCTTGACCAGTTCATCTCAAAGAAAAATCATGATAATCAACAAAACAAAATCATCTTGTTCTCCATCACTTCATCAATTGTTCTTCAAGAATCATCAACGAATATCATTCAACAATCAATATCATCAACAATAACAAAACAAGTTCTTCACTAACCCCAATCGTTCATGTGATAGGCGGAGATGAGTCTTCCAGTTCGGAGGACCGATATCCGACGAGTTTTCCTGCATTGCTACCATGGCTGAGATTGTTACATTGGAGGTTAGAGGCGGAGATAAGGACGTCAGATCGGAGATGGAGAGTCGCTCTATTTTTTGATAACGAGTCGGTGGCTCCACCACCATCCGCTTTCACCTTTGCCCCCAAATCGAAGTACTCGACAGGGCATTGACGGCAATGTTGTTAGGTATTTGGTAGGTGATGGTGGTCTGACTTCGTCAGAGTTGAGAGAGGGAGAGAGATGAGAGAATCTGGTTTGGTGTTATCAGGTGAGATTTGAGCGAAGAAGAAGGTAGACGAATACGCCTATAGATTCAAGAGATGGACGAAGGGATTTGGGTGGAACCCATAAATATTAAACAATTTCTTTTAATTAGTTAAAAATAAATAAAATAAATAAAATAATAAATAAGGGTATATTAGTCATTTTAAGTCCATCAGGGACCAACGATGCAATAAAATTAAACCATAGGGACGATCCAAGTTAGAAAAAAAAGTTAGGGACCAAACACGCAAATTACCCTAAACCATAGGGACCATTCGTGTAATTTACTCTAAATATATACCATAGTCACATGATTCGCCAAAGTAGTCACGATCTACGTTCCAATTGGCCCGATCCCAAACACGGTACCATTGCGTACCGATTGCCGACAGAAACGCCATGTGGTACGTTTTGATAGCGATCCCACCATTTCTCTAAATCGATACCTGAAACGTGAAATTGGCGAACCGGATTGCACAGAAACACGATTGGGATCGACAATTTTGGTTCTGGAACGCCGATTTGAGAAATTAGTGGGAAATTGATTTCATCCGGGGAAAAGTCGCCGACGCATGATTTCTTCATTCAATTCCTCGATTCCATGTTAGATATTTACACTTTCACATCGATTATTCTAATCAATTTTAACAATTATATAACAGCTACGCCTCTTATCCAAAATCATCAATTCACTATGACTCCACTTCGGTTCTACATTCTTATTGCTTTTCAATTCACCATCAATTGCCTCTCATATATTTTGTTTCTTTATTGCTTTTCATCTTTGAAAATGGTTTTTAGAAAGTTTTTAAGTGTTAACTTAGATGTTCTGTTTTTAAGCATAAAATTGATTATAAGTAAACTTGCATTCTTGTTTTTAAGTTAAGAATTGCTGGAATTATGTTTTGAACATGTGTACACCGTATCAGAATCCATGGTACACTGTACCGGGTTGTACTGAAATGAACCTACCCCCACCGTATCCGATACATCCTAATTGGCGAATCGCGTTCCCGATTCTCGTTCCCGTACCGAAGCGTACGGCGAACTATGTGACTATGATATATACTATAAATTACCTTTTGTAATATTATATTAAATTTTGTAGAGTTCAATGCATTGCAAAAACAAAAATAATAATAATAATAATAATAATAATAATAATAATAATAATAATAATAATAGAGTTGTATGGATTGTAGAAAGATGATGTGACAATCCATTGAACTCTATGAAATTCAATGCATTGTGGATGCCCTTACGTATACACCTTGTAGTGCCATTTATATGCTAAAATCGATAAGTTTCATGTAATATCATTTTCAAAACCTTACTGTAACAATCACTCTTGTAGTGAATTAATATCCTTTCAAAGTTACAAGTGAGGAAAATAAAATGTGTACCCTTTTCTGGTAGTACTAAGACACATATTATAGCTTCATAAAAAACTAAGTAGATGCACCTGACAGGAAGCAGCCATGATCATCGGCTATTTGACATCTTTAACCTTAAACATCTTTGTATTCACGTTTTTAGTTGTTAACTCTTATTACTCATCATATATAATTTCTCATCAAAATTATATCATTAAATCCATTATGTAATTTTCTTAATTGTATTCGATTAAATCATCTTTGCAACTAGGGGTTCTGTATGCAATTCCCATTTACTAATTATAATATACCATATGTGTATTAAAAGAAAGTTACCTCATGATGAATCAATGTGCAACCATGTCTTCTCCTTGTTACCCAGCTCGATGTATACTGCCTCAGTCACATGAAATCAATACCATCTTTTTTTCTTTTCATTGATTTTAACATGTGAACGTAGCTCTTGACTATTGAGGTTATGTCACATAGTACGGTGCACCATCGCCTGATAACCACATGACACACTAACATGTACACATCTCACATACCATTCCCAGAGCTCCCTCTTGACATATACATATGTATATGTACACCCAACCCACTGCCTTCCTTCTTTTTTAAGGACCCCAGCCTTCGGACACCTACTTCGCTGAAAATCCTTGTTCATCAGAAAGCTCGTCTCTTCGTCGGAGTTTCAGCCTTAGCGTAGATTGCTTCATCTTACTCCAGTCATGTTATTTTTCTCTTGCTATCTCCCCAACACCCTCTCATCGCAAGAACAAACCACAAATAAGGGTGTCAACAATTTTAATTAGGGTTAAAGAGTGGGATGTAACCGTATGGGAATGGGAAAGGAAACGACAAGGAGAAACAGAAGAAGGAGGCATGAGAACGATGCATCGTAGGCTACTAACGCATGAGGGTTATTTCCTTAAACATTTACTATTTTGGTCCCTATAGTTTAAGCCTTATGCACTTTCTAACCCCTATTCATATTTTCTTCTAAATTTAAGTTTTCCAAATTACCTTTCAACCCTTGACTTGTTAATATTCCCTTAATTTAATTTTTTTTATTTTAATTCATTTTTTTTACGCTTATCAATTACTTATTAAGCACATATATTTAGTTTGACACGATAACAACTTAATCTCTCAAACTTTTATTAATTTCATTAAACGTATAATCTTACACCAAAAACCCATGTAAAGCTTAATCCTACATAACGAAAGACTAACCTTACTAACGTAAAGAATTTGGGTCATTACAATTCTCTCCTTCTTTAAGAGATTATTTCCTCGGAATCTCTAAGTCATTACATCATCTTATTTCAAATCACCTCATCAAGTTACACTCCATATTTGATCATAAGCCATCATGTCAACCTTGTATGTCTACACAACCACTTCGGTTACACTTTTTAACCTAGTGTATTTCACAACACTAATGATTATTCACAAAACATTCACCGTTGGATTTTAAATCTTATATGCAACTCCCCTTGTGGTAGGCAACATCCTCTAAATCATTGCCAATTAATGAATGTACGGTTCCTGATGTCCTAACTTGTCTTACAAGCAATTAACATACTCTGACACATAATTTGCTATGTCATGTTTCATATCTGGCCATCACTAATAAGATTTCACATCTCAAAACATCATAGCAGTTCTTGGGTGAACGGAAAATTTTGACTTGTGCATGTCTCATAACAGTGTCTCATTGATACCATCAACCTTAGGGACCTAAATTTTCCCTCGAAAGGTCTCAAGTCCTCGGCTACCCTCTACTAAATAAACTTTTTGTTTCACCATCACCTCATCCTTTATAGAGTGTTCTCATAAACCCTCGACCCTAGCAACTCATATCTATTAAAAAAATTCCACGAACAACCACCATACTCATATATTTGAGATAGTATAAGGATCTGGGTTCTTTTTCACAACTCAATGTGTTAGCTACCACATTCACTTTACTAGGGTGGTAACTTATCTTGTGAACATAATCGACAAGTAGCTCAATCCAATGTCGCTACCTCGTATTTAGATCCTTTTCATTCTAAATGTTTTGTAAGATCCTATGACCTACATATAGCATACACCTCGTACCAGGCAAATAATAATGTCATATTTTAAGAGTAATAACCATCACCGCCAACTCTTAATCATACACTAAGTGATGCATCTTTACACTCTGTCTATTGGGAAGCATACTGTAACACCTGTTCCAAGTATTATTTAATTTATCTAAGTTTTAGGGTTTTGTGCATGGACTCGGCGAGTTGGGGTGCTCCAAATCGTCGAGTAGAGACTATTATGAGGACGCGGGATTTGGATTCTACTCGATGAGTCGGAAGGCCCCGACTCGATGAGTAGGCGCTGTAGAGAGAAACCCTAATTTTCAGGGGTTTGCACCCTATTTAAAGGACTTATGGCTTATTTGTAGCCTCCCTCATCATCCTTACAGCCCAGAAAGAAACCCTAGCCGCATATTTGAGCTTCCTTGAGTATGTGAGCCTTAGAGAGTGAAACTTGTGCCTTTGAAGAAGGAAACTTGAAGGTAGAGGATCTTGAAAGGAGGAAAAAGCTTGGAATCCAACATCTACTGGTTGTGAGTATCCATTTAGAGGTAAAAAGTTACCACATTGATCTCTATTTGCTTAGATCTCATTTCATGGAAGGACGTGGTCACTTTTGGGTGCAAAATGGGGTCAAACTCGGATCTGGACTTATCACAAGGAAATGGTTCTAGATTTGGACCTTTCTAGGTCCCCAATGACATAAAGTTGCTCACTTTATCCAGATTAGCCCCTTTCCATACACTAAAACCTTGTAGGAAGCTTAGTTTTGATGTCATAGCCTTGGAGGGCCTTGCATACACGTAAAGTTTGCAACTTTATGTGGTATCTGCACTAGGGGAGGTTGGATCTGAAGTTTGGGACCTTAGATCCCACTGAAAAGGGCTGAACATAAAAGGGACTGAAGGAACTCGTCAAGTCCCTTAGTTTACTCGACGAGTCGGGGTAGGGTTTGCCCGTGTTCGAGTTTCTGACTGAGTGCATTGAAGGATTAGGGTTTTGGTCTGTATGGATTTTAGGTTTCTGGACATTTGATGAACTCAACGAGTCACTAAGGTGTCTCGGCGAGTTGACGTGGGATTTAGTGGAATGGACTCAGGAGGAACTCGACGAGTTGCTAGGATGCACTCGACGAGTTGAGGTCGACATGGACTGTTGACCTTGAATTTGAGCAGGGTTGACCTTGAGGGTATTTATGGGATTATGACAAGTTAATCACATGTTGATTATAGGCAGTTGAGGAGGAGCAGTGCGTGGGATATATATGATATTGGCTTGTCAATTCAGCATTCGAGAGGTGAGTCTTCTCACCATGCCAATGGGTCTAAGGCACCAAGGCCGATCCATTTTGTGATATGAGGAATACTTGTTTTGTAGAGATATGTAATATGATAGTTAGATATGCCTGGTATTATGCTAGCTATATATGTGATACTTGCAGGGAAGACCATGGGCGGAGCCCATGGCACGTGGATGTAAGACCATGCGGGGGAGCCCATGGCTTTTCAAGTAAAGACCATGGGAGGAGCCCATGACACTTGGATGTAAGACCATGTGGGGGAGCCCATGGCTTTCCAGCTAAATACCATGGGGGGAGCCTATGGCACTTAGGTGTAAGACCATGTAGGGGTGCCCATGGCATCCTGGAGTAAGACCTTGGGAGGAGCCCATGACATCCTTATATGTTTGTATGCATGGCTTATGTGATATATGTAGCTTTTATAGCTAATATGATATGTGTTATGTGGATTGTGTGTGGGGTATGCTCTGGGGGACTCACTAATCATTAGCTTACAGTTTGTGGATTTGTTTCAGGTACATCTGAGCCCAAGGGCAAGGTCAAGGCTTGATGGCGCGGAGTGCACTATCTCTCAGGCGTTTTTAGGGGACACTCTGATGTTTTGAAATAAAATTGTTATTGTTACGAATTTGAAAACAATTGTATTTGGGATTTCATGATTTGTGGAAAGTATTTTGGTTAATTAAAAATAAAAAATTTCTTTTGAAAATTTGGTCGTTACAAGTTGGTATCAGAGCCTTGGTTTGAGGGATTCAGGCACATTCTCGGGTGTGTCAGGAATCAAACTAAGGAAATGGTAAAATTGTTATAAAAAATAAAATAAAAGTTAAAACTTTTAAAGGATGGAAAAGATGAGAGTGCAACGTGTGTGATCGGCCGAGCCAAGTAAGTAGTTCCCCAATATGATTAGCCATGTTATACCGATATTTGAGCTATGATAATCGTGTGGATCTATGTAACATCCGGAATTCCAGGTATCAAATGTTAATTATTTATTTTGTGTCAAGAAGAGGGACTCGACGAGTTGACGCCTAGACTCGTCGAGTAGGATCGCGATTGCTGACTGGATTTAATGAATGGACTCGACGAGTCGGTGAGTCGACTCGACGAGTCCGCACTGTGGACAGAAACCCTAAATCTTCGGGTCTGAGCCCTATTTAAAGGCACTTATGGCCTTCATTTGCGGCTACCATTCCAGAGAGAGAACCCCCATCGAGCTTGAGTGTGTAGAGCGAGAGAGAGAAGGCCATTTGAGCTTTTAGTGTGATTTTGCAAGAAAGGAGAGGAGCTCTAGCAAGAAGGGTCAAAGGAGGTTGCTATTCTGAGTTAGCCAAGCAAGAAGTTTCATCTTGAGGTACCAAATCGGAATCCTCTTTCTCTCTATTGTATGGATTTCATTATTTGGGGTTAGGGATTGAATCATTACTTTTGGGGTTTTGGATGCCTCAAACCCCCCTCATTCGAGTTGTGTTAGAGATCTGGACCCTTTTGGGTCCAAGGAGTCCCAAGCATCCAACTTTATGCATTTCCAATGGAGTTTTGAACCTATGTTGCCATTTTAGGAGCTATTTCACCAAAAAGAGCCTTATGAGTGTTGCATGAGTATAAAGGTCAGACCTTTACGTGACTTTCGAGTGTTTAAAGGTCAGATCTATTAGTTAGAGAAGCAGATCTGACCTCAGAAGGTCATTTGAGTATGGCTATGGAAGGAACTCGCCGAGTCCATAAGAGAACTCGACGAGTCGAGTCGGGGTTGCCTCGCGATTCATGACCAGAGGTAACCCGTCGAGTGGAAGGTTCACTCAACGAGTCGAGTGAAGCCTTAGAAGGATTTGGAGGACACGCTTGGACTCGCCGAGTCACCCGAGTGCACTTGACGAGTCGGGTCAAAGTTTGACCGTTGACTGGAGTTGACTTCAGTTGACCTTAGGGTTTTGGTCAAGCTGGTTCATGAGAGATCGGGGAGGGGTAGAATGGTCTTCTACCCATCCTTTAGAAGTAAGGATATGAGAAGGTATTGATTAGAAATGTTATTATGTTAATACGAGGAGGCTAGGTCGGGTTATCAAGCACGAGAGGTTATCCGACTTCGTACGAGGTGAGTCTTCTCACTATACTTTACCTAGAGTGGTAATTATGTGTGACCGGAAGGTCTTATGTGCTATGAGTAGAATGCGATGTATGATGTTATATGATATGTATGTGCTATGTATGTTTTGAATAGTATGGTATGGACCGGAAGGTCAATATGATATGGACCAGAAGGTCAACAGTGTATGGACCGGAAGGTCAAGATGACGAGGACCGGAAGGTCATCAGGGTAGGGCTGGAAGGTCTACCCGAGTTGTGGAGCCGGAAGGTCCACTGAGACACATTGGCCGGAAGGCATCATAGATCTATAGCCTCGAGTGGCTAATCGATATGAATGTGGTATTTTGGGGAACTCACTAAGCTTTTATGCTTACCGTTTGTGTGATATGTGTTTCAGGTACCAGTGAGGATCGCGGGAAGGCGCCGGCATGGTCTGTACACACTGGAAGAAGAGTTGCTGGAGATTCTGGGATTTGTTATTATTATGACATTTGACATTATGAGATTTTGAGAACTATTGTATGAGTTATGGTTGTTTCTAAAAATGAAAAATTATTTTAAAATTTTACGTTGTTACAAGTTGGTATCAGAGCCTTAGTTTGAGGGATTCGAATGCACCTTCGGGCGTATCTGAAATCAAACTGAGGATTTGAGAAAGTTTTTCATAAAAGAAACAATTTTTTCTAAAAAGAGTAAAGGATTTTCAAAAAAGCAGAACAGAGCAGTGTGTACGATCAGCCAGCGCTCGAACGGTGATTTCCCAAAATACCCTTACCTTATGTGTTAGGAGATATTATGTGATATGCTATGCATGCTAGAGTAGGCTAGGTATTCCCATTAGGGCTAGAGTGGCTTGATTTGTGATGCCTTAGCCTAGGAGATTTCTGCTACTATTAGATGCTTTGAGAGTGCGTAGGTAGCAGTGAGGAGCTTATGAGAAGTCTACCGAAGGGTAGCCTATGCTTAGCGAGACGTAGAGTACTTGCGACCTGGGATCCTAGGAGGAGGACTTGGAATGAATGCTGATGCGGTGTGGAAGGTAGTATAGGGCCCGTACTACTGAAAACACCGGATCAGTGCGCAGTCCAAGTAAGAGTCCTTAGGGTACTAGGGAACAAGTAGGGTTGAGTTATCGAGTGCGAGAATACTCGAGCGAGTCTCTGATATTTTATGTTGTATTTCAGAGACATCATGGTTGGGACACGCCACAGACCAGGGACCAGCGGCGTGAGTGACGAGGAGCTTCGTCAGATGATCCACGATGAGGTGGCTGCGGCTATCCGCGCAGAGATACCGGAGATGTTTGGGTCTATCAAGACCACCCTGATTGAGACGTTTGACATGAGATACACAGCGGTTACTAAGGCTGCGGCTGCTGCAGCTACTGCAGCTGTGGCTGCTGCTAGACCTCAGGGGGGTGACTCATTGCTCTTCCGGGAGTTCAGCAACACGAAGCCACCAGAGTTTCATGGGACGCAGGATCTGATTGCGGCAATGAGATGGATTTCTGATATTGAGGGATGCTTCTACACCTGTTAGTGTCCGGAGCATCTGAGGGTACGGTTCGCTCTGAACCAGCTCCGCTTGGGAGCGAAGGATTGGTTCACCACCATGTTCAGAGACGAGTGTGTGCCCCTGATAGAGAGGGAACGGTTGGCACAAGAGTTCTTGTCCCTCAAACAGGGGACGGAGTCCGTGACTGTGATTACACGGATGTTCCACGAGAGGGCGTTGTTTTTCCCTGAGCACGTGTCGTCTGAGCAGGCACGCATGAGTCGATATTTGAGCATTCTGAGGAGGGACGATCGGGAGTTAGTTGCGAACTCGACTTACCGGACATTTGCTGAGCTCCAGGAAAATGCCCGGAAGAGGGAGATTGAGCTAGAGACTCAGGCCAGGGAGGAGGCCGAGTCTCAGGGGAAGGATAGGCGGCCGGTACAGTCTCAGCCGGCAGCCAAGCGGACTAAGTCCGCTGATACGAGATCTGGAGGCCAGAAGGGCCGCACTTGTGGGAAGTGCGGCAAGGGACATGATGGAGTGTGTCGAGCGGGTGCTTGCTACAAATGTGGCAAGGAGGGGCATAAAGCCAAGGACTGCCCCAAGGGATTTATGGTTTGCTTTCATTGCAACCAGACGGGTCACCGGAGGGCGGAGTGCCCACAGCTCTCACAGGGATCAGCACAGGGATCTGCCCATGCTACTGAACGAGCTACTGAGGGTCGTCCAGTGAAGGCCGAGGCACCGAAGGCTTGCGGGAGAGCCTTCCAGTTGACAGCGGAGGAGGTCCGTGCAGCGCCCGATGTCGTGGCTGGTATGTATCCTTTCATTTATTGATGCTGAGTTGAGATAATGTGCTTATATTATGATATGCGTAGGTACTTTTGTTGTGAGTTATGTACCTGCTTTGGTGTTATTTGACTCGGGTGCGAGTCGATCTTTTGTGTCGTTAGCATTTAGTCAGCACCTCAGCATTCGAGGAGAGGCGTTGAGTCGACCTCTACGAGTTTCCATAGCTGACGAGCGAGCGGTGTATGCTACTGACGTGATTCGAGGATGTGTACTCGAGATCCTCGGTGTTGAGTTCCCGATAGATCTGGTCCCGATTGCGATGGGGGACGTTTGCGTTATAGTGGGCATGGATTGGTTGAGCCGATTTGGGGCGGTTATAGACTGCGAGCATCAGATGGTGACGATACGAGACCCTAGTAGGGGAGTGCTGACTGTATATGGCGAGGGTACCCGAAGTGGGTCAGCATTTTGTTCGGCTGCCAGAGCGAGACAGAGTCTACAGCAGGGCTGCAGCGGGTTTGTAGCTTATGTGATGGATACATGAGTGGCCGCTGAGAGGCCGAGTTCGGTTGATGAAGTTCCGATAGTGCACGAGTTCCCGGATGTTTTCCCCGAGGAGTTGCCGGGTGTGCCTCCCGAGAGGCAGGTGGAGTTCCGCATCAATTTGGTTCCGGGGGCAGCGCCTATCGCCAAGGCGCCTTATCGCCTTGCGCCGCCAGAGATGCAGGAGTTATCCTTGCAGCTTCAGGAGCTGCTGGGGAAGGGGTTTATTCGACCGAGTAGCTCGCCGTGGGGAGCGCCGATCCTTTTTGTCAAGAAAAAGGATGGTTCACAACGGATGTGCATTGATTACCGGGAGTTGAACAAGTTGACGGTCAAGAACAGTTACCCCTTACCAAGGATCGATGATCTGTTCGATCAGTTACAGGGAGCGTCTTGGTTCTCCAAGATAGATTTGAGGTCTGGATATCATCAGATGAGAGTGCGGGATGAGGATATCCAGAAGACGACGTTCAGGACTCGTTATGGGCATTACGAGTTCGTGGTGATGCCTTTTGGTCTCACCAATGCACCGGCAACGTTTATGGATCTCATGAACAGGGTGTGCAGGCCGATGTTGGATCGATCGGTGATTGTGTTCATCGACGATATCCTGGTGTATTCGAGATCTAGAGAGCAGCATGAGGTGCACCTGAGAGAGATTCTCGGAGTGTTAAGGTCGGAGAGGCTTTACGCCAAATTCTCCAAGTGCGATTTCTGGTTACGAGAGGTCCAGTTCTTGGGACACCTCGTCAACCAGAATGGGATACTGGTCGATCCGGCCAAGATTGAGGCGGTTATGAGCTGGCAGGTACCGATATCCCCCACCGAGATCAGGAGTTTTCTAGGGTTGGCCGGCTACTATCAGAGATTTATCAAGGATTTCTCCAAGATTGCCGTGCCTCTCACCAGGATGACCCGGAAGGGGGTTGCTTTTATGTGGGGTCCAGAGCAGCATACCTCGTTTGAGACTCTTCGCCAGAGGTTGTGTGAAGCCCCGGTGTTAGCCCTTCCAGAGGGAATGGAGGATTTCGTGGTGTATTGTGACGCATTGATATCTGGGTTGGGTGCGGTACTTATGCAGAGAGGGCACATGATAGCGTACGCATCGAGGCATCTGAAGCCTCACGAGGCAAGGTATCCGACCCACGATTTGGAGCTGGGGGCGGTGGTGTTCGCCCTCAAGGTATGGCGCCATTATTTGTATGGGGTTCGGTGTACCATATACACGGACCATAAGAGTTTGAAGTATCTGATGGATCAGCTCAACCTAAATATGCGCCAGAGGAGATGGTTGGATATAGTAAAGGATTATGACTGCGAGATCCTGTACCACCCGGGCAAGGCTAACGTTGTAGCCGATGCCCTGAGCCGCAGGGTGGAGAGTGCTCTGATACGAGATATTTGTATGAGGATGACGGTGATGCCTCCGGTGTTGGATACCATCCGAGAGGCCCAGGCAGAGGCTGTGAGACCGGAGAACCGCAAGAGAGAACGGGTGATTGGGCAGGTATCTGAGTTTGTTACCGATAGCCAAGGGCTTATGATCTTTCAGGGTCGGATTTGGGTGCCGTTTACGGGCGGGGCACGTACCATCCTGATGGAGGAGGCGCACAGATCGAGGTTCTCGATCCATCCCTGGGCCACTAAGATGTATTTGGACATGAAGAGAGAGTATTGGTGGCCCTGTATGAAGAGGGATGTGGCGTGGTTTGTTGAGAGGTGCTTGACCTGTCGCATGGTTAAGGCCGAGCACCAACGTCCACATGGCAAGTTGCAGCCACTCGAGGTTCGCCAGTGGAAGTGGGAACAAATTTCCATGGATTTCATCACCAAATTGCCGAGGACCGCGAGGGGTGTCGATGCAATTTGGGTGATCGTTGACCGGCTGACGAAGAGCGCCCATTTCCTTGCTCTCAGCGAGAGCTCTTCTGCAGAGCGACTGGCAGAGGTGTATGTGAGAGAGGTGGTATCGCAGCATGGAGTACCGATCTCGATTGTGTCAGATCGAGATGTACGTTTCACTTCCAGATTCTGGATGAAATTCCATGAGGAGTTGGGTACGAGGTTGCATTTCAGCACCGCTTACCACCCACAGATGGACGGACAGAGCGAGCGGACGATTCAGACGCTCGAGGACATGCTTCGAGCATGTGTGTTGGACTTCAGAGGAAGTTGGGACACGTACTTGCCATTGGCTGAGTTTTCCTATAATAACAGTCACCATTCGAGTATTGGTATGCCTCCCTTCGAGTTGTTGTATGGGAGGAGATGTCGGACTCCCATCTGATGGGGAGAGGTGGGGCAACGAGTGATGGGTAGCATTGAGATAGTGCTTCAGACGACTGAACAAGTACAACAGGTCAGACAAAGGTTGCTGACAGCTCAGAGTCGCCAGAAAAGTTATGCGGATAGGCGACGATCCAAGCTCGAGTTTCAGGTTGGTGATTTCGTACTCCTGAAGGTATCTCCTTGGAAAGGAGTGATCCGATTCAGGAAGAGGGGCAAGCTGGGGCCTGGTACATTGGTCCTTTCAGGGTGACCGCGAGGGTAGGCAAGGTAGCGTATCGTTTAGAGCTACCTGCGGAGTTGAGCCAGATACATAATACCTTCCACGTGTCTCAGTTGAGGAAGTGTATAGCCGACAAGTCGGCGGTAGTGCCACTAGAGGATATTCAGGTGGATGCGAGCCTGAATTATGTTGAGAGGTCGATCGCGATCCTGGATCGGAGGATCAAGGTTCTGAGGAACAAGGAGGTGCCCCTGGTTCAGGTCCAGTGGCAACATCGGAGAGGGTCCGAGCTGACTTGGGAGCCGGAGTTGGAGATGAGGGAGCAACACCCAGGGTTGTTTGCAGAGCGAGACTTCGAGGGCGAAGTCTGATTCTAGTGGGGGAGAATTGTAACATCCGGAATTCCAGGTATCAAATGTTAATTATTTATTTTGTGTCAAGAAGAGCGACTCGACGAGTTGACGCCTAGACTCGTCGAGTAGGATCGTGATTGCTGACTGGATTTAATGAATGGACTCGAAGAGTCGGTGAGTCGACTTGACGAGTCCGCACTATGGACAGAAACCCTAAATCTTCGGGTCTGAGCCCTATTTAAAGGCACTTATGGCCTTCATTTGTGGCTACCAATCCAGAGAGAGAACCTCCATCGAGCTTGAGTGTGTAGAGCGAGAGAGAGAGAAGGCCATTTGTGCTTTTAGTGTGATTTTGCAAGAAAGGAGAGGAGCTCCAGCAAGAAGGGTCAAAGGAGGTTGCTATTCTGAGTTAGCCAAGCAAGAAGTTTCATCTTGAGGTACCAAATCGGAATCCTCTTTCTCTCTATTGTATGGATTTCATTATTTGGGTTTAGGGCTTGAATCATTCCTTTTGGGGTTTTGGATGCCTCAAACCCCCCTCATTCAAGTTGTGTTAGAGATCTGGACCTTTTTGGGTCCAGGGAGTCCCAAGCATCTAGCTTTATGCATTTCCAATGGAGTTTTGAACCTAGGTTGCCATTTTAGGAGCTATTTCACCAAAAAGAGCCTTATGAGTGTTGCATGAGTATAAAGGTCAGACCTTTACGTGACTTTCGAGTGTTTAAAGGTCAGATCTATTAGTTAGAGAAGCAGATCTGACCTCAGAAGGTCATTTGAGTATGGCTATGGAACGAACTCGCCGAGTCCATAAGAGAACTCGACGAGTCGAGTCGGGGTTGCCTCACGGTTCATGACCAGAGGTAACCCGTCGAGTGGAAGGTTCACTCAACGAGTCGAGTGAAGCCTTAGAAGGATTTGGAGGACACGTTTGGACTCGCCGAGTCACCCGAGTGCACTCGACGAGTCGGGTCAAAGTTTGACCGTTGACTGGAGTTGACTTCAGTTGACCTTAGGGTTTTGGTCAAGCTGGTTCATGAGAGATCGGGGAGGGGTAGAATGGTCTTCTACCCATCCTTTAGAAGTAAGGATATGAGAAGGTATTGATTAGAAATGTTATTATGTTAATACGAGGAGGCTAGGTCGGGTTATCAAGCACGAGAGGTTATCCGACTTCGTACGAGGTGAGTCTTCTCACTATACTTTACCTAGAGTGGTAATTATGTGTGACCGGAAGGTCTTATGTGCTATGAGTAGAATGCGATGTATGCTGTTATATGATATGTAAGTGCTATGTATGTTTTGAATAGTATGGTATGGACCGGAAGGTCAATATGATATGGACCAGAAGGTCAACAGTGTATGGACCGGAAGGTCAAGATGACGAGGACCGGAAGGTCATCAGGGTAGGGCCGGAAGGTCTACCCGAGTTGTGGAGCCGGAAGGTCCACTGAGATACATTGGCCGGAAGGCATCATAGATCTATAGCCTCGAGTGGCTAATCGATATGAATGTGGTATTTTGGGGAACTCACTAAGCTTTTATGCTTACCGTTTGTGTGATATGTGTTTCAGGTACCAGTGAGGATCGCGGGAAGGCGCCGGCATGGTCTGTACACACTGGAAGAAGAGTTGCTGGAGATTCTGGGATTTGTTATTATTATGACATTTGACATTATGAGATTTTGAGAACTATTGTATGAGTTATGGTTGTTTCTAAAAATGAAAAATTATTTTAAATTTTTACGTTGTTACAAGTTGGTATCAGAGCCTTAGTTTGAGGGATTCGAATGCACCTTCGGGCGTATCTGAAATCAAACTGAGGATTTGAGAAAGTTTTTCATAAAAGAAACAATTTTTTCTAAAAAGAGTAAAGGATTTTCAAAAAAAGCAGAACAGAGCAGTGTGTACGATCAGCCAGCGCTCGAACGGTGATTTCCCAAAATACCCTTACCTTATGTGTTAGGAGATATTATGTGATATGCTATGCATGCTAGAGTAGGCTAGGTATTCCCATTAGGGCTAGAGTGGCTTGATTTGTGATGCCTTAGCCTAGGAGATTTCTGCTACTATTAGATGCTTTGAGAGTGCGTAGGTAGCAGTGAGGAGCTTATGAGAAGTCTACCGAAGGGTAGCCTATGCTTAGCGAGACGTAGAGTACTTGCGACCAGGGATCCTAGGAGGAGGACTTGGAATGAATGATGATGCGGTGTGGAAGGTAGTATAGGGCCCGTACTACTGAAAACACTGGATCAGTGCGCAGTCCAAGTAAGAGTCCTTAGGGTACTAGGGAACAAGTAGGGTTGAGTTATCGAGTGCGAGAACACTCGAGCAAGTCTCTGATATTTTATGTTGTATTTCAGAGACATCATGGTTGGGACACGCCACAGATCAGGGACCAGCGGCGTGAGTGACGAGGAGCTTCGTCAGATGATCCACGATGAGGTGGCTGCGGCTATCCGCGCAGAGATACCGGAGATGTTTGGGTCTATCAAGACCACCCTGATTGAGACGTTTGACATGAGATACACAGCGGTTACTGAGGCTGCGGCTGCTGCAGCTACTGCAGCTGTGGCTGCTGCTAGACCTCAGGGGGGTGACTCATTGCTCTTCCGGGAGTTCAGCAACACGAAGCCACCAGAGTTTCATGGGACGCAGGATCTGATTGCGGCGATGAGATGGATTTCTGATATTGAGGGATGCTTCTACACCTGTTAGTGTCCGGAGCATCTGAGGGTACGGTTCGCTCTGAACCAGCTCCGCTTGGGAGCGAAGGATTGGTTCACCACCATGTTCAGAGACGAGTGTGTGCCCCCGATAGAGAGGGAACGGTTGGCACAAGAGTTCTTGTCCCTCAAACAGGGGACAGAGTCCGTGACTGTGATTACACGGATGTTCCACGAGAGGGCGTTGTTTTGCCCTGAGCACGTGTCGTCTGAGCAGGCACGCATGAGTCGATATTTGAGCATTCTGAGGAGGGACGTTCGGGAGTTAGTTGCGAACTCGACTTACCGGACATTTGCTGAGCTCCAGGAAAATGCCCGGAAGAGGGAGATTGAGCTAGAGACTCAGGCCAGGGAGGAGGCCGAGTCTCAGGGGAAGGATAGGCGGCCGGTACAGTCTCAGCCGGCAGCCAAGCTGACTAAGTCCGCTGATACGAGATCTGGAGGCCAGAAGGGCCGCACTTGTGGGAAGTGCGACAAGGGACATGATGGAGTGTGTCGAGCGGGTGCTTGCTACAAATGTGGCAAGGAGGGGCATAAAGCCAAGGACTGCCCCAAGGGATTTATGGTTTGCTTTCATTGCAACCAGACGGGTCACCGGAGGGCGGAGTGCCCACAGCTCTCACAGGGATCAGCACAGGGATCTGCCCATGCTACTGAACGAGCTACTGAGGGTCGTCCAGTGAAGGCCGAGGCACCGAAGGCTCGCGGGAGAGCCTTCCAGTTGACAGCGGAGGAGGTCCGTGCAGCGCCCGATGTCGTGGCTGGTATGTATCCTTTCATTTATTTATGCTGAGTTGAGATAATGTGCTTATATTATGATATGCGTAGGTACTTTTCTTGTGAGTTATGTACCTGCTTTGGTGTTATTTGACTCGGGTGCGAGTCGATCTTTTGTGTCGTTAGCATTTAGTCAGCACCTCAGCATTCGAGGAGAGGCGTTGAGTCGACCTCTACGAGTTTCCATAGCTGACGAGCGAGCGGTGTATGCTACTGACGTGATTCGAGGATGTGTACTCGAGATCCTCGGTGTTGAGTTCCCGATAGATCTGGTCCCGATTGCGATGGGGGACGTTTGCGTTATAGTGGGCATGGATTGGTTGAGCCGATTTGGGGCGGTTATAGACTGCGAGCATCAGATGGTGACGATACGAGACCCTAGTGGGGGAGTGCTGACTGTATATGGCGAGGGTACCCGAAGTGGGTCAGCATTTTGTTCGGCTGCCAGAGCGAGACAGAGTCTACAGCAGGGCTGCAGCGGGTTTGTAGCTTATGTGATGGATACATGAGTGGCCGCTGAGAGGCCGAGTTCGGTTGATGATGTTCCGATAGTGCACGAGTTCCCGGATGTTTTTCCCGAGGAGTTGCCGGGTGTGCCTCCCGAGAGGCAGGTGGAGTTCCGCATCAATTTGGTTCCGGGGGCAGCGCCTATCGCCAAGGCGCCTTATCGCCTTGCGCCGCCAGAGATGCAGGAGTTATCCTTGCAGCTTTAGGAGCTGCTGGGGAAGGGGTTTATTTGACCGAGTAGCTCGCCGTGGGGAGCGCCGATCCTTTTTGTCAAGAAAAAGGATGGTTCACAACGGATGTGCATTGATTACCGGGAGTTGAACAAGTTGACGGTCAAGAACAGTTACCCCTTACCAAGGATCGATGATCTGTTCGATCAGTTACAGGGAGCGTCTTGGTTCTCCAAGATAGATTTGAGGTCTGGATATCATCAGATGAGAGTGCGGGATGAGGATATCCAGAAGACGACGTTCAGGACTCGTTATGGGCATTACGAGTTCGTGGTGATGCCTTTTGGTCTCACCAATGCACCGGCAACGTTTATGGATCTCATGAACAAGGTGTGCAGGCTGATGTTGGATCGATCGGTGATTGTGTTCATCGACGATATCCTGGTGTATTCGAGATCTAGAGAGCAGCATGAGGTGCACCTGAGAGAGATTCTCGGAGTGTTAAGGTCAGAGAGGCTTTACGCCAAATTCTCCAAGTGCGATTTCTGGTTACGAGAGGTCCAGTTCTTGGGACACCTCATCAACCAGAATGGGATACTGGTCGATCCGGCCAAGATTGAGGCGGTTATGAGCTGGCAGGTACCGATATCCCCCACCGAGATCAGGAGTTTTCTAGGGTTGGCCGGCTACTATCGGAGATTTATCAAGGATTTCTCCAAGATTGCCGTGCCTCTCACCAGGATGACCCGGAAGGGGGTTGCTTTTATGTGGGGTCCAGAGCAGCATACCTCGTTTGAGACTCTTCGCCAGAGGTTGTGTGAAGCCCCGGTGTTAGCCCTTCCAGAGGGAATGGAGGATTTCGTGGTGTATTGTGACGCATCGATATCTGGGTTGGGTGCGGTACTTATGCATAGAGGGCACATGATAGCGTACGCATCGAGGCATCTGAAGCCTCACGAGGCAAGGTATCCCACCCACGATTTGGAGCTAGGGGCGGTGGTGTCCGCCCTCAAGGTATGGCGCCATTATTTGTATGGGGTTCGGTGTACCATATACACAGACCATAAGAGTTTGAAGTATCTGATGGATCAGCCCAACCTAAATATGCGCCAGAGGAGATGGTTGGATATAGTAAAGGATTATGACTGCGAGATCCTGTACCACCCGGGCAAGGCTAACGTTGTAGCCGATGCCCTGAGCCGCAGGGTGGAGAGTGCTCCGATACGAGATATTTGTATGAGGATGACGGTGATGCCTCCGGTGTTGGATACCATCCGAGAGGCCCAGGCAGAGGCTGTGAGACCGGAGAACCGCAAGAGAGAATGGGTGATTGGGCAGGTATCTGAGTTTGTTACCGATAGCCAAGGGCTTATGATCTTTCAGGGTCGGATTTGGGTGCCGTTTACGGGCGGGGCACGTACCATCCTGATGGAGGAGGCGCACAGATCGAGGTTCTCGATCCATCCCTGGGCCACTAAGATGTATTTGGACATGAAGAGAGAGTATTGGTGGCCCTGTATGAAGAGGGATGTGGCGTGGTTTGTTGAGAGGTGCTTGACCTGTCGCATGGTTAAGGCCGAGCACCAACGTCCACATGGCAAGTTGCAGCCACTCGAGGTTCGCCAGTGGAAGTGGGAACAAATTTCCATGGATTTCATCACCAAATTGTCGAGGACCGCGAGGGGTGTCGATGCAATTTGGGTGATCGTTGACCGGCTGACAAAGAGCGCCCATTTCCTTGCTATCAGCGAGAGCTCTTCTGCAGAGCGACTGGCAGAGGTGTATGTGAGAGAGGTGGTATCGCAGCATGGAGTACCGATCTCGATTGTATCAGATCGAGATGTACGTTTCACTTCCAGATTCTGGAAGAAATTCCATGAGGAGTTGGGTACGAGGTTGCATTTCAGCACCGCTTACCACCCACAGATGGACGGACAGAGTGAGCGGACGATTCAGACGCTCGAGGACATGCTTCGAGCATGTGTGTTGGACTTCAGAGGAAGTTGGGACACGTACTTGCCATTGGCTGAGTTTTCCTATAATAACAGTCACCATTCGAGTATTGGTATGCCTCCCTTCGAGTTGTTGTATGGGAGGAGATGTCGGACTCCCATCTGATGGGGAGAGGTGGGGCAACGAGTGATGGGTAGCATTGAGATAGTGCTTCAGACGACTGAACAAGTACAGCAGGTCAGACAAAGGTTGCTGACAGCTCAGAGTCGCCAGAAAAGTTATGCGGATAGGCGACGATCCAAGCTCGAGTTTCAGGTTGGTGATTTCGTACTCCTGAAGGTATCTCCTTGGAAAGGAGTGATCCGATTCAGGAAGAGGGGCAAGCTGGGGCCTGGTACATTGGTCCTTTCAGGGTGACCGCGAGGGTAGGCAAGGTAGCGTATCGTTTAGAGCTACCTGCGGAGTTGAACCAGATACATAATACCTTCCACGTGTCTCAGTTGAGGAAGTGTATAGCCGACAAGTCGGCGGTAGTGCCACTAGAGGATATTCAGGTGGATGCGAGCCTGAATTATGTTGAGAGGTCGATCGCGATCCTGGATCGGAGGATCAAGGTTCTGAGGAACAAGGAGGTGCCCCTGGTTCAGGTCCAGTGGCAACATCGGAGAGGGTCCGAGCTGACTTGGGAGCCGGAGTTGGAGATGAGGGAGCAACACCCAGGGTTGTTTGCAGAGCGAGACTTCGAGGGCGAAGTCTGATTCTAGTGGGGGAGAATTGTAACATCCGGAATTCCAGGTATCAAATGTTAATTATTTATTTTGTGTCAAGAAGAGCGACTCGACGAGTTGACGCCTAGACTCGTCGAGTAGGATCGTGATTGCTGACTGGATTTAATGAATGGACTCGAAGAGTCGGTGAGTCGACTTGACGAGTCCGCACTATGGACAGAAACCCTATATCTTCGGGTCTGAGCCCTATTTAAAGGCACTTATGGCCTTCATTTGTGGCTACCAATCCAGAGAGAGAACCTCCATCGAGCTTGAGTGTGTAGAGCGAGAGAGAGAGAGAGAAGGCCATTTGTGCTTTTAGTGTGATTTTGCAAGAAAGGAGAGGAGCTCCAGCAAGAAGGGTCAAAGGAGGTTGCTATTCTGAGTTAGCCAAGCAAGAAGTTTCATCTTGAGGTACCAAATCGGAATCCTCTTTCTCTCTATTGTATGGATTTCATTATTTGGGTTTAGGGCTTGAATCATTCCTTTTGGGGTTTTGGATGCCTCAAACCCCCCTCATTCAAGTTGTGTTAGAGATCTGGACCTTTTTGGGTCCAGGGAGTCCCAAGCATCCAGCTTTATGCATTTCCAATGGAGTTTTGAACCTAGGTTGCCATTTTAGGAGCTATTTCACCAAAAAGAGCCTTATGAGTGTTGCATGAGTATAAAGGTCAGACCTTTACATGACTTTCGAGTGTTTAAAGGTCAGATCTATTAGTTAGAGAAGCAGATCTGACCTCAGAAGGTCATTTGAGTATGGCTATGGAACGAACTCGCCGAGTCCATAAGAGAACTCGACGAGTCGAGTCGGGGTTGCCTCACGGTTCATGACCAGAGGTAACCCGTCGAGTGGAAGGTTCACTCAACGAGTCGAGTGAAGCCTTAGAAGGATTTGGAGGACACGTTTGGACTCGCCGAGTCACCCGAGTGCACTCGACGAGTCGGGTCAAAGTTTGACCGTTGACTGGAGTTGACTTCAGTTGACCTTAGGGTTTTGGTCAAGCTGGTTCATGAGAGATCGGGGAGGGGTAGAATGGTCTTCTACCCATCCTTTAGAAGTAAGGATATGAGAAGGTATTGATTAGAAATGTTATTATGTTAATACGAGGAGGCTAGGTCGGGTTATCAAGCACGAGAGGTTATCCGACTTCGTACGAGGTGAGTCTTCTCACTATACTTTACCTAAAGTGGTAATTATGTGTGACCGGAAGGTCTTATGTGCTATGAGTAGAATGCGATGTATGCTGTTATATGATATGTATGTGCTATGTATGTTTTGAATAGTATGGTATGGACCGGAAGGTCAATATGATATGGACCGGAAGGTCAACAGTGTATGAACCGGAAGGTTAACAGTGTATGGACCGGAAGGTCAAGATGACGAGGACCGAAAGGTCATCAGGGTAGGGCCGGAAGGTCTACCCGAGTTGTGGAGCCGGAAGGTTCACTGAGACACATTGGCCGGAAGGCATCATAGATCTATAGCCTCGAGTGGCTAATCTATATGAATGTGGTATTTTGGGGAACTCACTAAGCTTTTATGCTTACCGTTTGTGTGATATGTGTTTCAGGTACCAGTGAGGATCGCAGGAAGGCGCCGGCATGATCTGTACACACTGGAAAAAGAGTTGTTGGAGATTCTGGGATTTGTTATTATTATGACATTTGACATTATGAGATTTTGAGAACTATTGTATGAGTTATGGTTGTTTCTAAAAATGAAAAATTGTTTTAAATTTATTACGTTGTTACAATCTAGCTATGTGTATGCTTTTAAAATTGTATACGGTTAGGAGCTTATAGCCTTAGAATGATTGATTTGGCCTTATTTCCTGTTCCTTGTTTGGTTGTGGTCCTAGGGTAGAATATCTTATTCGAAAGTCAATTTGATCCTTATTTGTGTATAAATTGCACGCATAAAGGCAACCTGTTATGATTGGTTTGATTGATGTGGGTAGAGCAAATCTTAGGATAGCCTGAGATTTGGGTTATACGGTAGTCTGTGGGATATGATTTATTTTGGGACGAATTGGAGTTATCAGGTAGAGCTTTAGGGAAGGTACAGGTAGGTGTGGAAGGTGGTATTGGGACTGTACTACTGAAAGCACATGACCTGTACCCGAACCAATGGTAGATCTCACAGCTCTAAGGAGGACCGGTGTGGGAAGATCCCATATATAGACATCCTGATCATTATGATTTATGACATTTCAGTTCAGCATGGTGATGACGCGATTAGGAGCACGGGGATCAGGATCCGGATCAGGCAGCGGTACTGAGCCCATTGATGAGAGGCTGCGCGAGCTCATTGCAGCCGAGGTGACGAAGGGCATCCTTGACTCTACCCCAATGATCTTTGGGACAGTCAAGGAGGGTATGATGGAGATTATGGAGGAGAGGCTCAGGTCATTCAGAGCCGAGATTGTTGTGGGCCAGGCTGGGGCCCGAACTCCTTCATTCTGGGAGTTCAAGGCGTGCGAGGCGCATAAGTTTTTCAGGGTCCGGACCCCATTGTTAGCCGACGTTGGGTGGCGGATATTGAGAACGCCTGTCGCACGAGTTCGTGCCCGGATGCGGCAAAGGTGGGTTTTGCTTCATGTATGTTGAGAGACAGAGCCTGAGACTGGTAGGGCGAGGTGACTAGTCAGGTGGGGACAGCTGGTGTGGCTGAGATGACGTGGGCCGAGTTTGTTAGGCGATTTGATTTGGATTTTGCACCAGCTATTGAGGTGCAACGGTTGGTGAGGGAGTTCCAGGAGCTCCATCAGACCACCGAGACTCTGGCGGAGATCACCGTCAAGTTTCGGGAACGAGCCTTGTTGATTCCATAGTATGCTACCGATGAGGACATGAGGCAGACGAGGTATCATTCCATGCTGAGGGATGATATCCGGGTGTAACATCCTGTTTATTTAATAAACAAATAGATAAAAATTGATGAACGAGTTGTCGCCCTAAATCTGCATTATTTAGTGGGGTGTTAGTTTTGGGGAGTCGAATGTTATAGATTGGATTATTCGGGGGTTAAAGAGTAATTTTGGGATTTATTTTGAAAAGGATTTTAGAAGTCAAGGGGTGATTGGTAATTATTGGACTTAGAGTGAAAGGGTTTTTTGGAATGTGAGGGTTAAATGGTAACTTCTGGGACTAGGATTGTAAGGAATTGTTAAACATAGGGGCCATTTAGTAAATATTGTACTTAGTTTGAAAGAAGAAAGGGAAGGGAGGGACCAAAGATGGTATTATGGAATAAAGTTTGTGACGGGGGTATATAACCCGTCACCACTCGTTAAACCCTAACCCTAATGGATTATTCATCCGCCACCCTCTTTTACCCTCAACCTCCAACTGTCGCCACCATGCCACTGACGGTTACGCCATCGAAGCGCCACCATCATTCTGTCGCCGGACGTTGCGTGTAGCCGGGGAAAAACCCACTGAGACCAATGATGCGATCGTAGGAAGACCGGTCGAAGGTAGTGTTGTTGGGTCTCGTCGTTGCATCGCCGCCATGACCCACCAGACATGACCATGCTGCCTCCGCTGCTAGCATAGATGAAATGCATTGCACACGGCAACGTGTTAAGCGAGGGTGTCAGGAGGGACCGTTGAGATCAGGGAGGGTGCTGCCAAACCCTAGCCATCGATGTTCGTGGTGGAGGACGCGCCGCTATCGTTCTCTACGGCGGCTCCTGCTGAGTTCCGGTTGTCGTCGTCATCTCAGAGGTAGCGCAATCGGAGACGCCTTTCGCTCGTGTGTTGCTGTCCACCATGAAGTCTAAAGGGGTGCTCGCTAAATAGAAGAGTCCGAGGGAACCACCATGGCTGCCAACCATGGTGGCTGCAGCCGACGTTGCCACTGCTACCCGCTGTTTCATGCCTTCGCCATCACCAAACGCCACCAGGTGGGTGGCTGAGGGCATCTCGTAAATATGTAGGGTTTGTGTGTGTTTTGTGTGGCTGGAAAACCAAGGAAGGCACCACCACCACCGTGAGGTGGTGGCTGCCACTATGTGCCACCACCGGCCACCACTAGGGTGGCTCTGTGTGTGTGTTTAGTTAGTGCGTGTGTGTGTTTAATTAGGATCTGATGTTGTATGTTGTATTTGGTAAAGGAATAATAAAAAGAAAAACTCAAAACCACCACCGTAAGGTGGTGGCCGCCGCCGTGAGCCGCCGTTGACCACCACTACCCGAGGTGGAAGTGGGTGGTGCCCGCCTTATGAAACCCTAATGGGCCTTATGAGACCCTAGTGGGCCTAATGAAGCCCTAATTGATATAAGGACTTAGTTTTGGGCCTATTGGGCTATTATTGGGTTGAAAACCCTAATTAGGGTTTAGAAAACCCTAATTTTGGAATTAGTGGTTTGGACTTATCGGACCCGCATTTTGGACCATTGGAGTGAAGATATGACTCAAGCCCGATTTCATCATATGTTTGGACTGAATGGATTAAGTCCTTAATGGGTTAAGAAGGAACACTTAACCCTAATCGTCATTTCATGTGAGAAACCCTAATTGGGTTTGGATTCTTATTGGGCCATTTATTGGACTAAGCTGCTGTGGCCTTGGTGGGCCAATTGGGAACATATGTATGGACTAAGGAATTATTGGGCTTTAGGATAAGACCCATTAGAGAGGCTTGGGCCCAATTTGGAAAATTGGGCCATAAGTGGGCCATAATTGGGCCTTGAAGATTATTAGCTATTGGGTCATCAGAATGCCAATTGTTTGGACTAGAATAATTGGTTGGGCCTTAAAGTAAGTCCATGTAGAGGTTTGGGCCCAATTTGGAAAATTAGGGCATATGTTGGGCTTTTGGCCCATTACTTGTCTATTGGGCCTTTGGGGTGTGAGTTGGACCTTGGGCTTGGAACCCAGTCATTAATTGGGTGTTGTTTGGTGTTGAAAGTTAGGGAATCTGTCATCCAACAACTAGAGTTTTATTCGAGGGACTTCAGAAGTGCCAGGTGAGTCTCCTCACCATACCAATGGGTCTAGGGCACCAAGGCCGGCCCATTTCATGATATGTGATATGCTAGCTGTTTTTGTGTTATGTTAGTATGACATTGCATGGAAGACCTCGGGGGGTTCCCGAGGCAGTAGACTAAGACCATGTGGGGGTTCCCATGGAAATTAGTTATATGTGTTATATGGTATGCTAGCTATTATGTGATATGTGGTATGCTAGATATTTCTGTGTTGCTTGCATGGAAGACCTCGGGGGGTTCCCGGGGCAGTTGGATATAAGACCATGTGGGGGTTCCCATGGCATCCTAGGCTAAGACCATGTGGGGGTTCCCATGGCTTTCCTAGTTAAGACCATGCGGGGGTTTCCATGGCAGTGGGCTAAGACCTTGTGGGGGTTCCAGTGGCACCCGGTGTAAGACCTTGGAGGGTTTCCATGGCTTCCCTATATGTTTATATGCATGGCTTATGTAGTTGATATGATTTATGTGAGTATGTGAATAAGATCTTGGAGGGTTTCCATGGTATCTTCATATGTGTATATGCATGCTTATGCGATTGTTATGGCTTATGTAGCTGTTATAACTTATATGGATTATGTGGTTATGTGGATTGTGTGGGGTATGCTCTGGGGAACTCACTAAGCTTCGTGCTTATGGTTTACAGTTTTGGTTTCAGGTATCATTGATTTGGAAAGGAAGGGCTCGGATTGATCGCAGTGTACACACCTATGATTTCCGCAATGAATGATTTTGGGACGAACTCTAATAAATGTTTTACTTAATGATGATTTGAAATGTTTGAAATAAATGGTATCAATGTTTTAGCTATATTAAAAATGAAATTTTTACCTTTGATTATTGGGTCGTTACACCGGGAGTTTGTGAGCTTTACAGGGTGCAAAACCATGAATGAGATGGTGGAGAAGGCCCGTGAGCGGGAGATGGAGTTGGACTTCCGCACCAAGCGGAAGCCTGAGCAGGCACATACAACAGTAGGTCAGGCTAAAAAGCCTAAGACCTCAGATTCTTCCAGTAAGGGCCAGCAGGGCCGAGGCCGGTGTGCCAAGTGCGGTAAACTGCACAGTGGAGCTTGTCAGATTACGAGCTCAGGATGTTATGCATGTGGCCAGCTGGGTCACTTGAGTAGGGATTTCCCCAAAAAGGGCTTGATTTGTTTTCGCTGCAACCAGACCGGCCATAAGCGGGCCGATTGTCCGAGGTTGCAGGGAGGGGGACGAGCAGTGGAGGCGCCTGCGCCCGCCACAATGAGGATTACTGATGGCCACCCTGCTAAAGCGGATGCTCCAGCAGTAAAGAGCCGCACATTACCGTTGACCACCGAGGAGGCTCAGGCAGCGCCAGACGTTGTGGCTGGTACATGTTTATTCTTCTCTGTTGTATATTTATTTGCATTTCTTATGTGTGTACAGTGCTTGTGTATAGGGACCTTTTTGGTCAATGGTATGTCGGCTCATGTTCTGTTCGATTCGGGAGCTTCCTGATCGTTTGTGTCTCTTGCGCTTAGAAAGAAGTTCCGGGATATGCCGGGAACTTTGGATTCCCCACTCGAGGTGGAGATTGCGGATGGCCGCACTGTGAGTGCTGCGAGGGTGTATCAGGACTATGTCCTGAATGTGCTTGGGGAGAGGTTTCGTGTTGATCTAGTCCCGATACCGCTGCGAGGGCTGAAGGTGATTGTCGGGATGGACTGGTTGGGGGCCAATAGGGCCATGATCGATTGCGAGCTCCAGTTGGTGAGGGTTCGAACCCCAAGTGGGGGAGAACTGGTTATTCATGGTGAGAGGGCCTGGCAGGGGCCAACCCTATGCTCAGCTGCGAGGGTTAGGAGATTTTTGCAACATGGATGTACGAGATTTATGGCTTATATCTCGGATACGAGGGTTGAGCCCACGACGGATGTGGACAATGTGTCGGTTGTACAGGAGTTTCGAGATGTCTTTCCCGAGGAGTTACCGGGAGTCTCTCCGGAGAGGCAAGTGGAGTTTCGCATTGATTTAGTGCCGGGTGCCGCACTGATAGCAAAGGCACCGTACCGGCTAGCACCACCCGAGATGCAAGAGTTATCTACGCAGGTTCAGGAGCTGCTAGACCGAGGGTTTATCCGACCGAGCAGTTCCCTGTGGGGATCTTTGATCCTGTTCGTGAAAAGGAAGGAAGGGTCACACATGATGTGTATTGATTATTGAGAGCTGAACAAACTAACAGTGAAGAACCGTTATCCGTTATCGAGGATCGATGATTTGTCGATCAACTGCAGGGTGCGTCTTGGTTTTCCAAGATTGATCATTGATCGGGATACCATCAAATGAGGATTCAGTATGAGGATATACCGAAGACAACTTTCAGGACTCGGTATGGGCACTATGAGTTCGTGGTGATGCCATTCGGGCTCACCAATGCCTCAGCAATGTTCATGGATCTCATGAACAGAGTGTGTAGACCGATGCTGGATCAGTCGGTGATCGTTTTTATTGATGATATCCTAGTCTATTCTAAGACCAAGGAGCAGCATGAGCAACATCTGAGAGAGATATTGGAGACCATGAGGGCGGAGAGGCTGTATGTCAAGTTCTCCAAGTGTGATTTCTGGCTGCGAGAGGTACAATTTTTGGGGCACATCATCAACCAGGTGGGTATTTTGGCCGATCCAGCCAAGGTTCAGGCAGTGATGCAGTGGGAAGTGCCGAAGAATGCTTCAGAGATCCGTAGTTTCTTGTGTCTAGCAGGCTATTATCGGAGATTCATCCAGGATTTTTCCAAGACTGTTGTGCCTTTGACCCGCTTAACCAAGAAGAATGTGACATTTCCATGAGGCACAGATCAGTAGTTGGCTTTTGAGACCCTAAGACGGAGGTTATGCGTGGCTCCAATTCTAGTACTACCTGAGGGGTTAGATGATTTGGTGGTGTACTGTGATGCATCGATCTCAGGGTTAGGCACAGTACTGATGCAGAGAGGGCATGTGATAGCTTACGCCTCGAGGCAGTTGAAGCCTCATAAGGTGAATTACCCCACTCACGACCTGGAATTGGGGGGAAGTCGTGTTTTCCCTCAAGATTTGGAGATACTACTTGTATGGAGTATGGTGCACTATTTATACTGATCACAAGAGTTTGAAGTATTTGATGGATCAGCAGAACCTCAACATGCAACAGAGGAGGTGGTTAGACGTGCTGAAGGACTATGATTGTGAGATCTTATATCATCCGAGGAAGTCCAACGTGGTGGCTGATGCTTTGAGCCGCAAGGCGGCAGGTTCCCCAGTTGGGAACATTTGTTTGAGGATAACGATGATCTCTCTATTGTTGGATATGATCAAGGAGGCCCAGGTCGAGGGTGTGAAGAAGGAGAATTGGAAGATAGAGCGGATTCGGGGGCATTACCCCTTGTTTGTTAAGGATAGTCGTGGCCTTCTGACACAGTGTGGCCGGGTGTGCATACCAGTAGCTGGAGGAGTGAGACAGAAGATATTGGAGGAGTCACACAAGTCCAAGTTCTCTATCATCCGGGGGCTACGAAAATGTATAGAGATTTGACACTGAGTTACTGGTGGCCCTACATGAAGCGGGAGATCGCATGGTTTGTGGAGCGGTGCTTGACCTGCAGGAAGGTCAAGGCCGAGCATCAGCGGCCTCATGGCAAGGTTCAACTGCTACCCATTCCCATGTGGAAGTGTGAGGAGATCACTATGGACTTCATCACGAAGTTATTGAGGACAGCGAGGGGTGTGGACGCCATATGGGTGTTTGTGGATAGGTTGACGAAGAGTGCCCACTTTATTCCGATCTCTGACTGTATATCAGTTGAAAAGTTATCGGATATTTATGTGCGAGAGGTGGTGGCTAGACATGGGGTGCCACTGTCGGTAGTCTCTGACAGAGATGTTCGATTTACATCTAGATTATGGAAGAAGTTCCACGAGGAACTGGGCAGTCAGTTGCATTTTAGCACGGCGTACCACCCCCATACAGATGGCCAGAGTGAGAGGACGATCCAGACACTTGAGGATATGTTGCGGGCATGTGTGTTGGATTTTAGGGGGAGTTGGGATACGTACCTTCCATTGGCAGAGTTTTCATACAATAACAATTACCATGCCAGTATCGGTTGACCCAAGTTTGAGATGTTGTATGGTCGGAGGTGTAGGACCCCATTTTTTGGGGCGAGGTTGGACATCGGGTCATGGGGAGCACCGAGGTAGTGCTCAAGACTACCGGGCTAATTCAGCAGGTGCGCGACCGGCTGCGGGTCGCACAGAGCCGTCAGAAAAGTTATGCTGATCGGTGGCGATCGGATCTTGAGTTCCAGGTAGGGGACTTTGTGTTACTAAAGGTGTCACCATGGAAGGGAGTCATTAGGTTTCGGAAGAGGGCAAGCTAGGGCCCCGATATATAGGACCGTTCAGGATTACGGCCCGGGTGGAAAAGGTGGCCTATCGCTTGGATCTGCCGGAGGAGCTTAGCCAGATTCACAACACCTTCCATGTGTCACAGCTTCAAAAGTGTGTCATCGAAGAGGCCGAAGTCGTTTCTCTGGATGACATTCAGGTGGATGAGAACCTGAACTACAAGAGGCTTGTTGCTATCTTAGATAGGAAGACCAAGGTTCTTCAGAATAAGGAAGTGAAGCTGGTGAAGGTGCAATGGCAGTACCGCAGGGGCTCCGAGTGGACTTGGGAGCCGGAGGACGAGATACGAGACCACTACCCGGATTTGTTTGGGCCAACAGACTTCGAGGACGATGTCTAGTTCAAGTGGGGGAGACTTGTAACACCTATTCCAGGTATTATTTAATTTATCTAAGTTTTAGGGTTTTGTGCATGGACTCGGCGAGTTGGGGTGCTCCAACTCGTCGAGTAGAGACTATTATGAGGATGCGGGATTTGGATTGTACTCGATGAGTCGGAAGGCCCTGACTGGACGAGTAGGCGCTGTAGAGAGAAACCCTAATTTTCAGGGGTTTGCACCCTATTTAAAGGACTTATGGCTCATTTTTAGCCTCCCTCATCGTCCTTACAGCCCAGAAAGAAACCCTAGCCGCATATTTGAGCTTCCTTGAGTGTGTGAGCCTTAGAGAGTGAAGCTTGTGCATTTGAAGAAGGAAACTTGAAGGTAGAGGAGCTTGAAAGGAGGAGAAAGCTTGAAATCCAGCATCTACTGGTTGTAAACATCCATTTAGAGGTAAAAAGTTACCACCTTGATCTCTATTTGCTTAGATCTCATTTCATGGAAGGATGTGGTCACTTTTGGGTGCAAAATGGGGTCAAACTCGGATCTGGACTTATCACAAGGATATGGTTCAAGATCAGGACCTCTCTAGGTCCCCAATGACATAAAGTTGCTCACTTTATCCAGCTTAGCTCCTTTCCATGCACTAAAAACTTGTAGGAAGCTTAGTTTTGATGTTATAGCCTTGGAGGGCCTTGCATGCATGTAAAGTTTGCAACTTTACGTGGTATCTGCACTAAGGGAGGTTGGATCTGAAGTTTGGGACCTTAGATCCCACTGAAAAGGGCTGAACATAAAAGGGACTGAAGGAACTCGTCGATTCCCTTAGTTGACTCGACGAGTCGGGGTAGGGTTTGCCTGTGTTTAAGTTTCTGACTGAGTATAATGAAGGATTAGGGTTTTGGTCTGAATGGACTTTATGTTTCTGGACATTTGATGAACTTGATGAGTCACTAAGGTGACTCGGCGAGTTGACATGGGAGTCAGTGGAATGGACTCAAGAGGAAAGTATTTTGGTTAATTAAAAATGAAAAATTTCTTTTGAAAAAATTTGGTCGTTACACATACACAATCACCTTCCCTCGCTGTATCATCTCTCGTCCCAAATCATAATAAGATGTAGATGCTTATTTTTTTCATCTTGATCATATTCATTCTTAGATCATTGATACTCAACCGTATATATCGTTTTTATTTTAATAAATTGGACCAACGCTCCCCAGGAAGAGGAGCTTGGTCGAATGAACCCTCGCTCAAGCAACTCTTGAAGTTGCGAAAATATATCCTTTACTATCGAAGAGCTAACATATATGGTTCTTTGGCTATCAGAGTCGCACCTAGAGTAAGATCATTCTGAAACTCTACCTGACGTGGCGGTGGTACACCAATAAATTGATCAAGTAAACATCACTAAACTCCTTGATCACCTCCACATAAGATAAAACTACTTACTTATACGATGCCTCTACCTCCTTAGCTAATAAAACCTTTCACCTCCTCATTAGATACTCACGTGGCCTCCTGAATATAATGACTGAAACGAACCCTATAATTTTCTCTTCTCGAAAGAAGGCATACCCTCACACAAAATACATAATTTGTACATGCTTTAGTGCAGAGAATTTCAAGCCAATTGGCAGAAAGCCAATCCATACCAATGACAACATCGGATGACTTGATCTCGGTCGTAATCAAGTCAAAGGAAAACTATGTCCCCAATCATAATGGAATACCAATCAAATATGTATGTGTGTGTCAAAGTTCGTCAAATCCTCTTAAATGAAGAGTAAAAAGAATTTTTTCTCATTATTCTCCATCTAAAATTCATGCAACTCAATTATGAGCCTTGAACCACTCAAGAACATGCATGGGAAGAAAAAGAGGCAAACACAGTGTAATGACCTGAATATCTATCTCTCATCGATGTTAGTTTTCATTAAGTTTTATTTTTAAACTAATATTTTCATTTGTTTAATGTTATCTTTGGAATGCCAAAGTTTCATAAAACGAACCTTGATCATGTATATGGGTCTAGGGTCATTTTATGATAATTTGAGGGCCAATTGTGGAAGTTATGGGGTATTTAAGTGAGGCTAACCCTAAAATCCGAGAATGACTTCACCTTGCATCTAATTTTCAGCCTCCATGTCACTTTTAAGTGAGTTAATAAATGGGGTTTCTATGTTTGAAGTTGTGTTTAAGATCCAAGAAGTTGGTGTAGTGTTTTTGGTGCTTTCAAGTGGAGTTTCTTCTTGTGGAGATCAAGTCATCTTTATTCCTTCCTTCTCCTGAAAATATACCATATTTCCAAGAGTTATAAATCGCTTTTTTACCATCCATCTCTATTTTCAAGTCCTTGTCTTAATCCTTGAAGTATTTGGTGATGTTTGTCAAAAGTTCGAAATCTGGACAGATTTGCTGGTCTATCTTGCAAGGCCTGTAGAGGACATTTTCTTCCGAATTAAATAAAATCACTTGAAGAAAAAAGTTGTAGGAAATCGAGTCTAGTTTTGAAAAAGTCTGATATCGGTCCGTTTGGAGTTTTATATTATGATTTATGATCAAAACAATGAAAAGTGGTTGTGGATGGAATTATAAAAAAATATAATATAAAACTAAATATGATAAGATAAACTAGTAGACTTCGAATGCACTTAATAACTTTATACTATATGTTATTAGGTAATGTCTTGGAAAGTTCAAGGTAGCCCGAAACGTGAAGTTAATAAAGGATTCATCAAGGATAAGGTGAGTGTGACATCCCCATTTTCACGGCCAGAAAAGACCGATTTTGTTTATGCTTTATAAAAATCAGAGTACTTCTTTTAATAAAAATCTTGCGGAATTTGTTCCCAGAAAAACATGATAAATACGTTATCAAAGCATTTTCGAAGAAATGTATTTTTATTCATTTTAAAACATTTGGGATGTCACCGTCAATACAGAAACAGAAGCATAAACAGAACTTACATTCATTTACACTAGTGATCTACATCTCTTTTAAATCTCTCAGTGTAAAGTAACTTCACATCGACACCTGTGATACAAATAAACTGAGTGGGTCAGGTTGGGAAACCTGGTGAGTACATAGGGTTTTCAACCCACAATAATATAATTATTATGTTTAAGCATCAAACAATTAACCCAATTACCCATCCCCATTATCTTCTTTACTCTTAAGGATCTACCCTAAGAATCAGCTATTCCTCGTTCATTCATTCCTAAGGATCATCCTAAGGAATCGGCACAAGTCCATCGTTGCCACGGTTTAGACAACAGGCACTAAGTCTTCATAGTCACCAGGGTTTAGGCATCAAGTCTGCATGATCACCAAGGTTTAGGCATCAAGTCTGCAGGATCACCAAGGTTTAGGCATCAAGTCTGCATGATCACCAGGGTTTAGAGTACACCGGGTGAACACATCGTTCACAACACCTACAGGTTGCGAGCCTGCTAGTGTTCCACTGGACTGTCTAGAATAGTCCGTGGTTGTCATCCGTACTCTGCTGAATGACGGGGCCATCATTTGAAAAAGGCTTCTCGCATCGTCCACCTCTCACCCTCACCTCATGGTCTAATTCATCCCTCATCTCATCATTCAACTCATATTTCATCTACCCATGTTTTACCCAACACATTTTGTAGATATAAAATACATATACGGTTTAAATCATTTAAATCAGGTATAAAATTGTTCATCCAACATAGATAGTAAATATACAGATAATATGCACACACAACACTTAATTTATATAGAATACTTCATATCTATGTGTAAGCTGAAAGTAACTATGCACTCACTTGATTAGGTGGTGACTCTGCACTTGAACAACGTTTCGTTACTTCTTAAAACAATTTCCCTCGACAAAACCTAGTATAAATACCACTAGGGTTTAGTTTTAACGTTAACCGCGACTAATTAATAGTCTAGCTATTATTATTATTATATAAGCGTTAAATAACACTCAATATAACACATAATAATAGCCCAAATAATTATTTTAAGGACCTAATAACATTACTATAATTATTTAAAATTTATATTAAAAATTACGCAGGCGTAGCTCACTTACAGCGAATTTTAAAGAAAACCGGGCTTTGCTCGGAGCAGCATTTCCGAAACCAAAAGACCCTTTTTTCTCGGGAGTCCGGGAGCCTCGGGGCTTCCTTCGGGTGCTAGGGGTTCACCTAGGCTTAGGGGAGGGTTAGAAACCCTAGAGAGAGAAAGATTTTAGAGAGAGAGAGTGAAGAAATGTGTGAAAAACTCGGAACCCTTCACATCTATTTATAGGGGCCAGCAGCCTCGGTTACGCTGGGCGTCCAGCAGTCTACGCGGGGCGTAGGCTTCGGATAAGGTGCCACCTCGGATCCAGCTGTCTCGCACTCGTCGGAAGGATACAGCCAAAGGTACGCGGGGCTTACCGGATCTCGTACGCGGGGCGTAATGCGAGGCTACGTGGCGTGATTCGAAGCGAAGCCTTGGTCAGCAAGCAACGGCTTAGATGCGGCCACGTCATCAACTTCTCGCAGATTTCGCAATTTTACACTCCGACTTCTAAAAATCATATCTTTCGCATACGAGCTCCGTTTTCGACGTTATTTATATCCACGTGTAGGCGGGAACGTACTCTACAACTTTCGTTTAGACTCCGTTGGCTAATTTTGACTCGATTTTAAATGTTATATTTTTAACAGGCCGGGACAGGATTGGTCCGTTAAAAATTCATAACTTCTTCATCCGACGTCCGTTTTCGTCTGTCTTTTTATCGTTACGCTACAAATAATGAGATCTTCGATTCTCGTTTAGGTTGTGTCGGCTAAAAACCGCTTGTTCTAATATTCGAATTTCGGGCTGTACACCGTTAAGCCGAAACTTTGAAAAATCATAACTTCCTCATATGGAGTCAGATTTGGGCGTACTTTTTTGTATGTTCTCGGTTTAACGTTTTCTACGACTTTTGTTTAGATCGCTAAGGCTAAAAGTCGCTATATCGTAAATTCACTATTTACGTCTCCCGGTGCCGTGCCGGTTCTGCCGTAAAACTTCGACGGGTCATAACTTCTTCGTTATAACTCGGATTTCGGCGTTCTTTATATGTACGGAAACCTTGAGACGTATTCTACAACTTGGTTAAGATTATTTATTCTAAATAATCTTTTGTCGAAAAGTTGTTTTCGACCCCTATTATCTCTAAATTGACTAGCCCGGATCTACGGGCGTTACAATTATCTCCCCCTTAGGATGATTACGTCCCGAAATCATCAACGAAACAGGGCTCACATGATGACTCCATATGTTATCTCTTCATCCTAAGTCATAACTTTGACGTTTCTTCGAACGAGTATCTAACTCTTAGACTCCTTGACTACAGGCGGTGCTCGATCTTGCATCCGCTCTCTATCTTATGTTAGACTTCCAATCATGATCTTCATGTCACGATCTCGATCTTTATTGGAGACTCCTTATTTAACAAACTTGAGATAAGTTTCTTCCTTTGATTATCATAATAGACCGACAGGTCATGTTCTAATGACCTCTCATCGTATGTTGCAATGCTTAGACTCATGTCTTTTAGAGTCAAATTCCGGAACAGACTATACCTTCCTTCATGTTCTTATCACATCTTAAAAGGTAGCATTTCTAGCTACAAGCAACTGTCGTGATACCTATACTGATCGCTTTGATTATCTTTCATTTCAATCTTCCGGCTTAAGTCAGATGCTACATCGAACTTGGTTCTCTGAACCTCGTAACATACTCATCATAGTCGGACTCGATTTGATATGAACACTAGGGTTGGAATAACAATCATCTTCTTAGTCATTACCGAAACAATGGTAATGACATACCGGAATCAACTACTAGCTTCTCGGTAACCTTGTGACTTTCCCTGATCCAAGCGTGAGTCCTGTGCTTCTGCTAGTATATGCATCTACTACCTTTCACACCTACTCATACTCGTCCCAAGTATTGTCTTGCAGTTTTCCAAGTCACCATACAAGAAAATCACATAACAACTTAACACATCAGATAGCAAAACGAAGGTTTTATATTATTCCTTGAAACGATTACATAGGTGTTCAAGTTCACCCTAGACTTTGCCTCTAACAGGCTACATCATACGATACTATGGCTACTGCATAACTCGATCTTCGGATATGAAGTCCTCATCCTTGATTCCTCGCGTTGTTGTCTGCTTCATCGAGGATCATGTGGAATGCCCTTGGCCTTGGTGGCGTTTCTGGCCTTGCTCCCTCGTTTTTCTTCGGGCAGTCTTTAGAAACATGCCCGTCTTTGTTACATTTGTAGCACACCCTTTTCTTGGATGTATACTTGCTGGCGTAATGCCCTGTCTTTCCACATTTGTAGCAAGTCACCTCCTCGCTACATTTCCCCAAGTGTTTCTTTTTACACTTCTCGCACCACTTAGCTTCACCTCCTCCTCCTCCTTCAGTCTTCGAGAATTTCCTTTCTTTGTTGGATTTCGAAGATCCTTCGTACTTCCTTTTTTTCGCCAACTTCAGCTCTCTCCAGACCTTTTTCCCTAATCTGGGTCTCAACATTCCTAGCTGCTCTAATGGCTGTTTTCAAGGTAGTTGCCATTTTGACTGTTGGGCCAAAGTCTATGGGCAGACCGTTAGCAAACCTATCAATCTTGGAGAGTTCAGTAGGCACCAAATAGGGGAATAGCTTCATCCACTCGGTGAATGCGGTGGCATACTCATCCACACTCATATTTCCCTTCTTCAGGTTATGAAATTCGTTGTTTAGGTCTATCAGATCTATCTCTGAGCAGTATTGCATTTTCAATTGCTCCATGAATGCTTCCCAAGACATTCGCATGGCTTCTCCTCATGGAATTGTATCTGCCAACAACTTCCACCAACTTAGCACTCCAGTCTTTAGTTGTCTGACTGCAAAGACAGTCTTTTGCTTGTCGCTACAGTCACAGCTCTCAAACACCATCTCCATTTCGGAGATCCAGTCCATAATCTCAACCATCTTCGGGCTTCCAGAAAGACTTGGTGGCTTGGCACCCAAGAAATTCTTATACATCCGCCCATCCTTGTTGTTTCCCCTCTCCGGGTCATTCCTTCGTTCTCCTTGAGTCCCAGCTTGACTCATATGGCGGCTATAGTTCCCTTCCTCCGATTATTCGGGACTCAGCTCGGGTTGCTCAACGGGCCTGGTAGGTTCGTCCCTATTCAACATCTGCCTCATTTCTTCCCTTTGTTCTGCTAACATGGCCCGAATCATGGCTTGTACTCCAGCCATGGTGATTGGTTCGGGTGCAACTTCTACTACAACTGGTATTTGCTGAATCACTGGGGGTTGATTCCTATTCCCATTCGCATTCCCAGCTCCACTGCGGGTTCTTTCCATCTTGATCTATACACCGAATACGGTGAATTTAGATCCTTATTTAGGATAGACGTTTAAATTGTCCTTATAACTCCGAAACGTTTACATGTTAGTTCTAATATCGTAGTCGTACGTTTAGAATCCTGAACACATAAGGTTTCCAGATCCGGACGGCAACAGACCATAGATCCGAACAAGTAACATCATATAAGGCATAAATCATTTAGCACATAAATCATATTAGGCATCTTCCTAAATTAGCTAGTGCTTGTGTCTATTCAGGTGTATTACCTAAATTTATTAGACACACTCTTCACGATCATCACTTAACATTCTAAGTTTAAGTCTAGAAATAAATTCATATTCCTAGTTCGCTTAAACTAATGCTCTGATACCAACTGTGACATCCCCATTTTCACGGCCAGAAAAGACCGATTTTGTTTATGCTTTATAAAAATCAGAGTACTTCTTTTAATAAAAATCTTGCGGAATTTGTTCCCAGAAAAACATGATAAATACGTTATCAAAGCATTTCCGAAGAAATGTATTTTTATTCATTTTAAAACATTTGGGATGTCACCGTCAATACAGAAACAGAAGCATAAACAGAACTTACATTCATTTACACTAGTGATCTACATCTCTTTTAAATCTCTCAGTGTAAAGTAACTTCACATCGACACCTGTGATACAAATAAACTGAGTGGGTCAGGTTGGGAAACCTGGTGAGTACATAGGGTTTTCAACCCACAATAATATAATTATTATGTTTAATCATCAAACAATTAACCCAATTACCCATCCCCATTATCTTCTTTACTCTTAAGGATCTACCCTAAGAATCAACTATTCCTCGTTCATTCATTCCTAAGGATCATCCTAAGGAATCGGCACGAAGTCCATCGTTGCCACGGTTTTCACAACAGGCACTAAGTCTGCATAGTCGCTAGGGTTTAGGCATCAAGTCTGCATGATCACCAAGGTTTAGGCATCAAGTCTGCATGATCACCAAGGTTTAGGCATCAAGTCTGCATGATCACAAGGGTTTAGAGTACACCGGGTGAACACATCGTTCACAACACCTACAGGTTGCGAGCCTGCTAGTGTTCCACTGGACTGTCTAGAATAGTCCGTGGTTGTCATCCATACTCTGCTGAATGACGGGGCCATCATTTGAAAAAGGCTTCTCGCATCGTCCACCTCTCACCCTTACCTCATGGTCTAATTCATCCCTCATCTCATCATTCAACTCATATTTCATCTACCCATGTTTTACCCAACACATTTTGTAGATATAAAATACATATACGGTTTAAATCATTTAAATCAGGTATAAAATTGTTCATCCAACATAGATAGCAAGTATACAGATAATATGCACACACAACACGTAATTTATATAGAATACTTCATATCTATGTGTAAGCTGAAAGTAACTATGCACTCACTTGATTAGGTGGTGACTCTGCACTTGAACAGCGCTTCGTTACTTCTTAAAACAATTTCCCTCGACAAAACCTAGTATAAATACCACTAGGGTTTAGTTTTAACGTTAACCGCGACTAATTAATAGTCTAGCTATTATTATTATTATATAAGCGTTAAATAACACTCAATATAACACATAATAATAGCCCAAATAATTATTTTAAGGACCTAATAACATTACTATAATAATTTAAAATTTATATTAAAAATTGCGTAGGCGTAGCTCACTTACAGCGAATTTTAAAGAAAACCGGGCTTTGCTCGGAGCAGCGTTTCCGAAACCGAAAGTCCCTTTTTCTCGGGAGTCCGGGAGCCTCGGGGCTTCCTTCGGGTGCTAGGGGTTCACCTAGGCTTAGGGGAGGGTTAGAAACCCTAGAGAGAGAAAGATTTTAGAGAGAGAGTGAAGAAAGGTGTGAAAAACTCGGAACCCTTCGCATCTATTTATAGGGGCTAGCAGCCACGGTTACGCTGGGCGTCCAGCAGTCTACGCGGGGCGTAGGCTTCGGATAAGGTGCCACCTCGGATCCAGCTGTCTCACACTCGTCGGAAGGATACGGCCGAAGGTACGCGGGGCGTACCGGATCTCGTATGCGGGGCGTAATGCGAGGCTACATGGCTTGATCCGAAGCGAAGCCTTGGTCGGCAAGCAACGGCTCAGATACGGCCACGTCATCAACTTCTCGCAGATTTCGCAATTTTACACTCCGACTTCTAAAAATCATATCTTTCGCATACGAGCTCCGTTTTCGACGTTATTTATATCCACGCGTAGGCGGGAACGTACTCTACAACTTTAGTTTAGACTCCGTCGGCTTATTTTGACTCGATTTTAAATGTTATATTTTTAATAGGCCGAGACAGGATTGGTCCGTTGAAAATTCATAACTTCTTCATCCGACGTCCGTTTTCGTCTGTCTTTTTATCGTTACGCTACAAATAACGAGATCTTCGATTCTCGTTTAGGTTGTGTCGGCTAAAAACTGGTTGTTCTAATATTCGAATTTCGGGTTGTGCACCGCTAAGACGAAACTTTGAAAAATCATAATTTCGTCATACGGAGTCAGATTTGGGCGTACTTTTCTGTATGTTCTCGGTTACCATTTTCTACGACTTTCGTTTAGATCGCTAAGGCTAAAAGTCGCTATATCGTAAATTCACTATTTACGTCTCCCAGTGCCGTGCCGGTTCTGCCATAAAACTTCGAGGGGTCATAACTTCTTCGTTATAACTCGGATTTCGGCGTTCTTTATATGTACGGAAACCTTGAGACGTATTCTACAACTTGGTTAAGATTATTTATTCTAAATAATCTTTTGTCGAAAAGTCGTTTTCGACCCCTATTATCTCTAAATTGACTAGCCCGGATCTACAGGCGTTACAGTGAGTTATTAGTTTTACTCCCTAAATGTGCATAAGTTGAAAAATACATTTCATATATGGATCATTGGTTCACTTTGTCTAAATTAGCCATTCCATAGTATTTGAATATGATATGCTAATTTGATATGCTTGTTTGCTACTTTTCATGCTTAGGGTCTAAATTGATATTTGAATCAATTTTGGTGATTATGATGTTTATGGTATGCTAGCGTATATTTGATTAAAATGATGATAGTTGGCTATGCTTTGGTGATTTGTTGATGAATTTGGTGAATATGATGATATTAATTGATTGTATGAAAATGAATGCTTAATATGATGATTTGTTGAATTTTACGGGGTGTTTCATAGTGGGTTGGATAGTTTATGACACTTTCCTTAAACCCTATCTAGATACTTTTGGTGACCTATTAGGTTGAAAGATGACATATAAGAAAGAGCTTAAGCCATATTTGTGTAAGTCTTCCGATCTATCTAGAAGATCCCACGACACATGGTACATGTACACTGTCACTACAATGTTCGTGGACTGGAGTGGTGTGGCCCTACCATGGAGGACTAGTACAAACATCAGATTGAATTGGGAGGTATTATAGATGTACGACACCATTGGTACCAAATCTGGAACGACACCGTAGAACACTTGTGTTTTGTATAGTCGGAGTAGAGAAAGGGGTGTCTGGGGTTGGTGATTTGGGTGGAAGTCATGACCCAATTATAGCATTCAATAATATGAGCACACGAGTAGTGAACTGGGTAGTTACCTTTGGATAGGATGTGTATAAAGAGTCATGCCTATCATAGGATGCTTTTGGTGATATGTGTGTGATTTTGGTGATATCTATTTCTTTTGGTGATATGCTTTCAGTGATATGCTTTAAGTGATATGTGATACCTTTTGTGATATGCTTTTGGTAAAATCTATTATTTTTGGTGATATACGATGCTTTTGGTGATACGTCATCAATATGTTGTTATATGTATTGTATATGTCAGTAAGAAGTATTTGTGCTTAATGTTGTTATGTCATAAATTGAATTGTTGACTCGTTTGGGAATTGTACAGTTTCCCTACAACTGTATGCAACTTTTATTAAGTCACTCCGTAGGGACTAGCACTTGATTCTTGTACATTGTGCATTTTGAAAGATGGTAATGTGTGGTTTGTGTAAAGTATGAATTTTATAAAATACTTCCGTTGCATTTTTTGTTAAAAAGTGTTAAATAAAACTGGATTTTTTTGGGTAAAAATCACGATGTCACAAGTTGGTATTAGAGCTATGCTGTGAGCGAACTAAATACAGAGGTCGGTGTAAGTCTCAAAAACTATGGATCTTATACGATATCAATCTTAATTGCTTAAAGAATGCGGAATGTTAATCAAGCAACGACTCAAGAGCACACAAAATAACTTCAAATGCATACGATTCTATTATCAATAAATCGTCTGGTACAAGAGAGTACTTTCACAGTCAATTACTAATGAACGAACAACTCTTAACCTCACACGGCTAAACATATATATATATATATATATATATATATATATATATATATATATATATATATATATATATATATATATATGAATCTAATACAAAGCCTATTAAGACCAAAGCCCATGTATAACCGAAATCACTAGGTGCTTTTTGGTCAATCTAACCGAGAACACATACAAACCCATTTGCACAAATATATCTAAGCCCAAATACAATAATTAACAATAAGCCCAACATAAACCATTTAAATATGACCCAATAATCTCCCCCTTGGTTTATTGCTGGCTATTGCTGACTAACTTCAAGGCTTCTCCACGAGATGCACGTCTGCCTGATCAAATGCCCCAGCCTACAACTTCTGTTCAATTATGGTAGCAACCATTCCGGTGAATTCTTTTGCGGAAGATTCAAACAATTCATTCTCAATAATTATTTGAAAGCTTGACAAAGTTCGGATATCACGTTCACAAAACTTCAACAAGTCTTTGGGGTCGACAATGCGATACTGGCTCTTCTTTATCTTGATGACCACTGTTGCAGTAGCCTCATCATAAAACCAAAATTACATTAAGTCCAAAGTGCCTTCTGGTAAACATTTGGGAAGCGGAATCCTTTGAGCTTGCTTTGTAGGCGGCCATATAACATTCACCATGGTTTTATTAGTTCGAGGATCAATGACACCCTTGGCCTTTTTCATAAATGACGAAGGAGTCTTCATGCCTTCAAAGTTATTTTTAGCTTTATCCTCAAAAAGCTGTTTAAAAGACCAGATCGCGAGATCGTTGGTTGGATTGTGGAAAGGAGCGTGAACAAGTTCAGAAAGATCAACTTTTATCCAGGACAGAAAGTCGACATTCTTCTCATAATACTCAATTCATCCGCTCTTACGCTTTACGACCCACATTTTCTTATCAGCTTCATATCCCCATATACGAATGCCAGAGCGGTCCCCATATTTATCTGTAAACTTCTTCCCAGTCTCCCTGAGAAACATCTCAGGGTGATCACATGGAGCATTTTGGTCTGAATGCTTCATCACTAGAATCTTCCCTTTCAACTGATCAATCCATATTTGTTTCTCTCTTCTTTCTTGAGCATAAGAAGGACCTAAAGATAAAAATGTGTCAAGAACTGCATCCGGAGCAGGTCTTACAACTCTTTCACTTGCAGGTTGAGAAGGTGGACTGACTGGACCAGAACTAGAAGCAAAAATCTTTTATCCTTCAACGCTTAAAGGTTGAAAATCATCACCAAACTTTTGATGTAAGCGTTGGTTTAGATTAAAGAATAAAGCAGTTAGACCACCAAGATTTGCTTGAAGTTCTGAAATCTTTGCATCTTTAATGGAGTTCTCCTTTTCAAAATCACTGATTCTAATGTCCCGCTTTCCAATAATCAAATCCTTTTCTGCTGAGCTCTGTTCCAAATCAAAAACTCTTTTATGAAGCAGAGCAAGATCCACAAATTCAGACTCAGGCAGCTTGCTTTTGCCTTTTGAAATATCCATCTCAGGGGCTTCAAAGGAGCTTCCAGAAGCTTGAGCACCTTCAAAGGAAAAACTACTTCTTCAATAATAGGGCTTTGAAAGTCCTTATACATAGGAGTAGACTCAGGCAACATGCTTGAAATCTCTTGAATCACTGGAATGGACTCAGTGACAGGGCTTGGTATGTTTTGAGTCATAGAATCAGGCTCAATCTTTGAAACTTCCTTTTGGACTTGGTCTGAGATAAGCACTCCCGACCTTGGATCTCTTCTTTTTCTTTTCATCGGGACAAGGACGTGAGTTGAATCTTGTTGATCATCTCGGATGGAGGTTCAGTTATAACAGGAACTGCTTGGGGAGGCTTCCTCGCAGTTCGCTGAAGTTCTACAATAAGAGCATCCATCTGTTCAGGGGTTGGATCGTTTGATTGTTTGAAAATGTTATCTCTTTCTCAGTCTCAGCTGGAGATATCACAACCTCATTGACCGACTCCTTTGATGGTACAAATATACGAAAATCCATACCATCATCATCATCATCATCATTAACATCATCATCATCATCATCATCATCATCATCATCATCATCATCATCATCATCATCAGAAATTTCAACCTCTTCAAATGCAAATTGAAATTTTGGTTTAGGTGCCACGTGTTCCTTGACAACCTCAACATTAATGGAACTAGCAGCAGGAGTATCTTCAACTTCAGCAAACTTTCCAAACTTAACCAACTCCTTCAATCCTTGATAGGTGGCTTTGGTAGCTTTTCTTGATTGCTTCATGAGCCCAAAGGTGTTGGGACCCAAAGCTTTCATGTCCAAAGTATCAGGCGACCTTTTGACCTGTTGATATTTTTCATTCAGGATCATTTGAAGAAACCTAGGGTACATCAAGAACAGATCCTTCTTCTTCCCCTGGAGGCTCCTTTTCATTTCCTCAAAAACAAACTTCGAAAATTTGTAATCCCAGTTCATTTCTAAAGCGACAATAGCTTAGATCGCGGTCTGAATAATCTCGTCTGATCCTCCCTTCCGTCCAGAAATGCAAATCACAAAGCAGTGTGCCAAAAACCTCCAGTAAGGTGGAAGCTGCTTCTTGATGGTGGGAGGATAGGTTCCTTCATATCACATCTTCTCAAGGACTTCCTTCACTTGATCAGTAGGGTACTCAATTGGAAAAGCAAAGGCATCACCAAATTCAAGTACTTCTCGGATAACTTGCTTAGAAAAAATTGCTCGAGTTCCCTTCACCATTGATTCAAAAGTACCAGCTCCATCTGCTCCATGCCTGTTGATTGAAGCATTTTTACAGAACTCAGTAATCAGGTCCTTGTAGATGACTGGATTAGAACGCAAAGCGTGGGAAATCCTGCAACTGTTCAAACCCATGATCATGGATTTGAATTTATTATGCACGACAGGTGGATCCGAGCGATATCTTGCGATGTTGTGAGAATCAACAAATTTCAACTACTCCGCCATTTATCTGCACCAAACGAATTAAGTGAGAACATTAAAAATTATAATTAAAAATTAAAATTAAAATTTATTTTTCTCAAAAAGTTTAAAGTTTGGTCAATATTGTCGATTTCGGTCAAGGTAAGTTGATTTCGGTCAAGGACACTACTTCAGGCATTTTCGGTCAAGGTTAAGGTTTCCATCGTTTTCGGTAAAAACACTTTTGACCAAACGTTTTCGGTCAACCTTGGTCGAATTCGGGTCAAACCGAAAAGCCGATTTTTTTTGAATTTTTTTAAAACTTCGATGAAATCGCCGGAAACCACCATCAGTTTGCCGAAAAAACCCTTTTACGCACCTGCAAAAACTTCAAAATGGCATAAAAAGTGAAACATGCTACTCGAAATCTATATACCTAGTGAAAATTGTAGGTAATCAAACGGAATTTGATGAATTTTGAACCGAGATGAAAAGATGAACAAATGAGTTCCGCTTTGGTTTTTGAGAGAAAAGGAACTGATTTCGGTGGAGGTTATGTTAAAATGAACAACAAAATCCCTTTTAAACCCTAACACTGGGTTCTCGGCCCTTTGGGCCACTGAATTCGGTGGGCCCCAAAATAAAACCATTTAACAAACATTTAAATTTATTTCCATGATTCATTTCTTAGATTAAAATTAAAATAAAATAAAACTGAAATTTAAAGCTTAAAATTTTAAATGAATGTAAATTGAAAATAAAAGTAAAATAAAAATAAAAAAAATAAAAATAAAAATAAAATTTAACCAATTTAAAAATAAAAATAAAAATAAAATAAAATAAAGAAAACAAAACAAACACACTTAAATTATTAAATTCAAAACATTTTGGGATCAAAAATTATTAAGCAATTTAATATTGTTTCTCAGCACACACCTGCATGAATAGCTCTGGTCAATCACCAATATTGTGATCCACTTAAACACAAAGGATATTGATAGGTTGGATAGATTATAAATGAAAAGACATTGTGATTATATTCCTAAATAGACCATTTTGCTGACGAAGACCAAAGATATTGTTGTCCATTTAAATTCAGCAGCGAGATCTACAGACAACCTTTAATCATGAACCAATTCAATTTTGAGCTCACTAGAAGGTGTTCCCCAATTTACGGCATACCCTAGCAATCAAGGAATTCCAAAGAGCTCTTTACTTTAGGTGAGTGCTCAATTATTTGAGAGAGAAGACAAATGTAGAGATGCATATGTTGTATCCCAGGTCGGGTCTCTTCCAATCACGCAGAGGGACAACATATGAATAACATAGATAGATGGATAAAGAGATAAAAGGGTGCATATGCTGTGTCCCAGGTCGGATCTTCCGATCACACAAAGGGGCAACATATGACTGACATAAATAGATAGAGATGTATAAAAATAGAAGTGTATATGCTGCGTCCCAGGTCGGATCTCTTCCAATCACGCAAAGGGGGCAACATATGACTGTAATAGAGGATAAGAAAGAAAAACAAATTCACACCGACCCACTTTATCAGAACCCCAGTCACCCTCTCAGTACCATAATTAAGGACATAAGTCCGTACGTCGAAGAAATGTTAATCCACAGTTCTAGATAACAAGTAACTTTAATGTATCCCACAGGCTCCCTTTCTTTATCTCACTGCTCAAACTATCCGAGCGTCGTATGGTCAGTCCAAATGTAACTATCTAAGTCCAGATGAGTTAACACTATTAAGTACTTTCATTGTGAACAGTGTCTAGCCTTTCATTTTGAATCTTTCGTGCCTACCAGCACATTGAAAACAAAGTCTAAACAGTTTAGCTTCAGTGCATTACACGTATTTCAGATTGCCCTTTAACACTAAACTTCATATCACTTCCCAAAAACACTTACGAAAGAAAACAAATTTTTGGAATTTTTGATTTTATAATTTTTATGAAATTTTGATTTTATAATTTCATAATTTTTGATTTCTCCCCCTAAATTTATGCATAGGGAAGAAATGAAATAAAATAAATGCGCAAATTTAAACACAAAAATAAAATAAAAATAAAAATAAAAATAAAAACAAAAATTAATCTTTGAAACAAATCATTTTTAGAAACCCACAAGCACATCGAAACGAGCTTTACTGAAAGGTTTGGTGAACAAATCCGCCACGTTGTTATCAATGTGAATTTATTCCAAACGAATGAGCTTATGCTCATAACAGTCTCGAATAAAATGAAGTTTAATGTCAACGTGCTTGGTTTTTGAATGTTGAATGAGATTTTTGGCAATTTGAATGGCCGCATCATTATCACAAAAAATGGAGGTGTCAAGAAAGTTCAAACCGTAATCCAACAATTGGTGTTGAATCCAGATAACCTGTGAGCACCAGGCTGAGGCGGCGACATATTCATCCTCAACCGTTGAGGTCGACACCCTTTGCTATTTCTTGCATTGCCATGACACCAATCGGTCCCCTAAGAACTGACATCCACCCGATGTAGATTTCCTGTCAATACCACAACCTCCATAGTTGCTGTCAGCAAAAGCATATAAATCGAAATCAGGATTTTTAGGATACCAAAACCCAATTTAGGGCTACCTTAAAGGTACCTAAAAATCCTTTTAACAACAATTAAATGGGAAAGTTTAGGATTAGCCTGATAACGAGCGCATTGCCAGACGACAAACATGATGTCAGGTCTGCTAGCAGTTAGATACATCAGAGATCCGATCATCGATCGATATTCAGTTTGATCTACGGATTCCCCATCTGGATCTGGAGTCAACACTGGTATTTCTGCCATTGGAGTGGAATCAATTTTTGAATCTTTAAAACCAAACTTTTCTAGCATGTCTTCCACATATTTGCCTTGATGTAATAAAATTCCGGCCGAATCCTGTAGAACTTGCAACCCTAGAAACATTGTCATTTCACCCAGCGAGCTCATCTAAAATCTTTTCTTCATTACATCCTCGAACTCTTTGCACAACTCTGTGCTGGTCGACCCAAAAATGATGTCGTCTACGTAGATTTGTACGACAATCAAATCTGCATCCACTTTCTTGATGAATAATGTATGATCGATCGTTCCCCTTGTGTACACGTGCTCAAGAAAATGTTCAGTTAGGGTAGCATACCAAGCTCTAGGAGCCTGATGCAAAACATATAGAGCCTTGTCCAGTTTGTAGACATGATTTGGAAACTTTGGATAGACAAACCTTGGTGGTTTATCAACATAAATCTCCTGCTTCACGACTCTGTACAAGAAGGCTGTCTTGACATCTATCTGATAAACTGTAAACCCCATGTAGGAAGCATATGCTAGGAATATAGGAATGACTTCCAAACGCTCCACAGGAGCATACACTTCGGTGTAGTCAAGACCCTCTATTTTCCTGAATCCACGAACGACAAAACGAGATTTGTTGCGCCCAATAACTCCGCTATCATCTTGTTTATTTCTGAAAACCTAATGTGTATCCAAAGACCTCTTGCCCTTTGGTAGCTCTACCAACTGCCATACTCTCAACTTCTCAAACTGATTTAGTTCTTCATGCATTGCATTTACCCAACTCGGTTCATTTAGAGCCATGTACACATTCTTTGGTTCAATTTGGGATATGAAGCACGAGTAGAGACACTCATTGACATCTTTGCTTCGACTTCTTGGCTGAACCCCGCTTTCTTGTGGACCAATAATGTTCTGGATAGGATGATCGCGTTGAAATCTGGTTGGGATTGGATAGCTAATATCACTGACTGTGACTGGAAGATTTGTGATGTTGTTAACTCTGCCCGCTTCCGAATCACCTCCTTAGACGATCTATGATCATGAGAAGTATTTTCCACAAATTCATTTGCGAACGACTCTAGAAAGAGAAATTCCATGAAAGTTTGTGTGGTAGTAACATTTTCCCTTGAGAGAATCTCAACTTCTTTGGGAGTAAGGGGAGCGGCTTCGGTGTCAGAACTGGACTTTTGGACTGGTGAGGAAGGAGGTGTACTTGGTGTAGTTGCATCCATCATAGGAGATTCAAGAATCACCACAGATGGTTTGAATGAGCTAATGGAAACATCTTCCTTATCATCTCCAACAGTTGCACTCGAACCTGAGCATGTACCGAAAACATCATCTGAAAAAACATTAAAAGACTTAAACAAAGAAGTGTAATCAAATAACCAGTATGGTCCAAATTGAGCGCCCGCCGCGTTTTATTCCAGCCAGCGCACATCGAATGACTCCACGATCTGGTTTGGTGGATTTGTTGTAAACTCGATAAGTGTAGGGTCGAAATATGTTGTAATCAGTCGAAGTCTGTTTAATTGTACTCTTCGTATGTTTTTTTATGTATTTACTAAGGTGTCTTTTGTACGAAGCTTAACGTCTAAGCCTTAGTATTTTTTGTACTTCCTGTTTCCTATAAATAGGGGCTGAGCATTGAGTAGATAGTAAGAGTCACAGAGTGATTGTAAGAGTTCATTCTTTTTACTATCGTTTTGTACTCATGTTCATCGGAAGTAATAGAGCTGAAACCAGATTATATTTACTTCTCGTGTTGAAATTACATTTGATTTACTCTGATTTGTTTCATACTCGATTCATCACTTCATCAATTGGTATCAAAGCAGGAATCATAATCTGCGATATGATTTTCACTCTGATTCAAAAGGTTTTTTGAATCAATTTCTGGTTCAAAAAGTTTCCGCATCTTTTGAAGTGAAAAGTGTTCTTGATCTTCAGTTGTGATTCGATTCTGCAACTGATTTGTTGAATCGAGTGTTCTACTTGATTTTTCTGTTCAATTCAGCAATTTTCTTTCAAAATTCTCATTGATTTCTCAGAAAATTTAATCCATACATTAAGGGCGAACTTCAACTTAAACTCAATGACTTCATACTCTCATCTACTAGGATCTTCAACTAAGATTCCTATGCTCATTCCAGAATACTATGATCAGTGGTCTGATCGTATGCAAGACTACTTGAATGGACTCGATGAAGAGCTTTGATCATGCATCTCAGGGAATGTTACTCTTCCGACAAATCTTCAACCGATTGGATCTTCATCTGGTACTATGAGTGTTGATGCTCAAACTGATCGAATGAAGAAACTTGAGAAACGATGTATGAGGGAGTTACGTGGTGCATTGCCTCCAGTTGTGTATAACTATGTCAGGAGTTGTACAACTGCAAAAGAAATATGGAATAATCTCAAAGAAAAGTTTCAAGGAAGCGAGAAGACGAAAATTAATTCAGTTAAGCACTGTTTAATTGAATTAAAATATTTCAAGCAAAAAGATGGTGAGTCAATTGAATGTTACTATGTTAGGCTGAATGAATTGATCTATAAATGTCATCGTCATGGCATTACAAGGACGCCAATGGAATTCAATTTGACGTTCATCATGGGTCTACGAAAGGAATGGAGGAATGTTACTTTAATGGTGAAGTCACAACAGAGTTTCGACACATCATCATTGAATGATCTGTATAATCTGTTGAAGACTCACGAAGGCGAGGTAAATTAGATGGCAGAAGAGTCGAAATTAAGCTTGGGTGGAGCATTGGCTTTAGTTTCGAAGGTTTCAGAAAAGGAACAGGTTGAAGAAGAGAATTCTGATGAAGAAGGGTTTATTATGAATTCGGATGATGAGGCTGTTGCGTTTTATTCAAATAACAAAGTAAAGAAATTTTTCAATAAACCGTTCAATTCAAAGTCGAAAATTGTTGATGTGAAAGGAAGATTTATGTCGAAGGCTGGAGGAGAAGAGAAGAAGAAGAGTGAGAAAAAGGAAGTAGAGAAAGAAGAGACAAAATTTGAGAAGAAAATCAAAGGTGATTCAGGAATTGATTGTCATTACTGCCAAGGATCCAATCATATGGCTATTGACTACCAACTTCGTAAAAAGGATGAGAAGAAAAACAAGGTGAAGGACGAAGCCTATTACGTCGAGAGGTTGGAAGAAGTAAGGGCAAAGGCGAAAGGAATGTCTTTGGTGGCAAAGGGAGAGGTTGAAGATGAGAATGAAGGAACTTATCAAATATGGTCTTCGGGATCGGATGATGAAGAAATGCGTAATCCTACACATGGAGCCATGTTTGCGAAATATGAGGATGAATCTGATGAAGCCGTGACTGGTCGTTGCTTCATGACTAAAAGTTCTGACAAATCACCAATGAACACCAAGGTACGTTCTATTCTTCAATATTTTAATATTCCTTTGAGTGCCTATGATTCTGAATTAATTGCTTTTGATGATACTGTTGCTTATTTTGATGCATTGGTTATCACTGCTAGCAACGAGGCTAAGAAATCAACTTCTTAGTTGATAGAAGTACAGAAGCAGTTAGATGCCAAGAAAATAAAAATTGAGAGTTTAGAATTGCAGGTTACAAATATTATGTGTGATAGGGATTCGTTAAGCAATGATGTGAAATTTTTGTTAGCTCAACAAAATATATACTCTAACTCTGCAAAACGTTTATATGCAAAATTGACTGCTTTGCATCATTCGTCTGATATTAGCAAAGAACAACATATGAAGTTATTACCATTCCTTGCATTCGAAAGAGAGAAAATTGATAACTTGTCTTATGATTGTGAGAAAACCATAGCAGAATTCGATAAAGTGCCTGATAATCGATTTGCATATGGAATTGTTAAGATATACGAGTATTTGAATGCTGATGAACTTGTTGACATTGTGAATGATACCTTAACCAAAAATGAACAAATCAAAATTTTGAAAAGAACTGAGAATTCGAAACTTGACTCTCAATCTAATTTCGCTGATGTCGATGATAATTCTGATAGTTTTAGCGAAATCAGTGAAATTGAGGAAGAGGAAAGTGTCGATTGTTCTCAGTTGCCTGTCATTAATGTCACATCTAAGTCTAAAGGAAAAGAAAAATGTAATGATTCGTTGGATAAGGTTGCCACTGACAAACCCTCAACTTCGAAAGGTTTTGATTTCGACAATGTGAGTGTCAGAGATAGTCAAACGGATAGTAGTGATGATGAGGATGAAGAACAAGTTTCGAACAAATCTTAGACTGAAAAGCCTGTTTCAGATGAAACAACCATTCCACAAGTTGTTGTTGATCAAGTGTATGGAGACACTGAAAATTTCGACAAAGTTATGTCTGAAAAACGAGCTCATTATTTGGAAACAAATCAAGTGGTGTATCCAAATTTCAAGTGTACAGATGATTTTCTATTTCCAAATCAAGTGTTTGTCACTACGGGAAATGTTGAAAACATCAAACCAGAGTTCACCAAAATGGTCGAAGATGACAACAAGAAAACATCAGATGAAGGATTCTTTTCAAATCAAGGCACTGTTGAAAATAATCTAACAAAGAATTCATATGTTTTTCAAAGACAAAAACCATAACAAAAATGGATTGAAAAACAAGCAAATGCAAAAGAATATTTGAAACAAGAAACTAAAGAAACAAATGAGAAAGTAAAACTTAGTTCAAACGAATTTAAGGATCGTGTTGAAAAATTTTCGAAGGAAAATGGAATTTCGAAAAGACAGGCAAGAAAGAAAAATTTATGGCAAGTTGTGTCAAATGAAAAGGAATCAAAAATACCTATCAAGAAAGTGTTTGAAAATGAGTTGTCCAAACCTGAACAAACTAAGTTTTCAAAAGATTCGGATAAAAAAGAAAATCCCGCTCAACCAATTTCCTCTGATTCTCAAAATGATTCTGTGAAGTTTCCAAAAACAAAAACTTTTTCAACAAATGATAAACAACAAAATTTTCATTCAAAAAGCCAACCAAAGTTTTCAAAGCCAACAAACAATCCAAATCGATTTTCTTCAAATACAGCAAGTAAAAATTTCGATAATTCTCGTCGATTTGAAAATGTTCGAAAATTTGAAAATGTTCGAAAATTTGAAAATGTTCGAAATTTTGAGAACGTTAGAAAATTTGAGAATGTTCGAAAACCAGAGAATGTTAAAAAATTTGAGAATGTTCGAAAATTTAAGGATGATCGAAAATCTGAAAATGTTCAAAAATTTGCAAACCATCAAACAGTTGTGTAAGCTAAATCTTCAAAAACTGCAAAGTTTAAACCTCAAGAACCAAATTTTCCAAATCCTTCTGGGAAGAAGCATTCGAAAGTGTCATACACAAAGGGTTCGTCAAATGTGAATAACATCGATCATTGGCTTGAAGGACAAGGGAAGATGTTTCAATCTCGTCTGTATTCCCAACAACAAATTCACGAAGCATATGAGAAATATTTGAATGGTTCTTCAAATGGAAGCTCCTCTGCCAAAGAATCCAATATTCCTGTGAAAACATGGAAACCAGTTTTGAAAGCTAAACCTGTTGCAAATCAAACTGAGAACCAAAAGGCGAATGTCAGTGACAAATCTAAACCTTCGAAAACTTATGTTTCTGCTCCTTTACCTAATGATGTCGACTTAATTGACACTTTCAAATCAAAAGTTTGTAATTGGGTTTTAGGTTCTTCTTTTCACTCGGTTTTCAAAGCTAATAACGAAGGACCCAAACAGCCTTGGGTACCTAAATTCTTTCATTAATTGCAGGTTCTATGTGACGAGCAGTATGATGATAAATGGTACATTGATAGTGGTTGCTCTCATCACATGACTGGAAAGAAGGAGAATTTATGTGATTATCAAAGTTTGGAGAATGCAGGAGTAGTCAAGTTTGGAAACAATCACAAGTGTCAGGTGAAAGGATATGGTAAAGTCATAATGGGAAGTTCACTGTTAAGAGAGTTGCATATGTCGAAGGTCTTCAACATAACTTGATAAGTGTTTCACAACTTGTTGTGGGCACTGGAAATCAAGTGGTGTTTAACGAAGCAGGCAGCATCATTTCGAATGTTGAAACTTACGAAGTTTTGATCAAATCCAAACGACATGGTGACATGTTTACTCTTGATATCAAACCAATCATTGGCAAAACCTCAGTGTGTTTACTTTCGAAAGCTACCTCAGATGTCAGCTGGCTATGGCATCGACGTTTATCACCTTTAAATTTTCGAAATTTGAATAAGTTGGTGATTGATGATCTTGTTCGAGGTTTACCTGTAGTAAAGTTTGATAATGATACTTTGTGTGCAGCTTGTGAACAAGGAAGACAACATCGCAAAGGACATCCAATTGTCATAGATTCGAAAATTGTTGAACCGTTGGAACTTCTTCATATTGACCTTTGTGGACCATCAACAGTTGAAACTCTTAACAAGAAATGGTACATTTTGGTTATAGTTGATGATTTTTCTCGATTCACTTGGGTGTATTTTCTCAGGTTAAAATCTGAAGTCGCTCAAACAATGATCGAATTTATCAAGAAAATAGAGTTGAGTTTAAAGAAGAACGTTTGAAAAATCAAAAGTGATAATGGGTCAGAGTTTAAGAACAATGTGCTGGATTCGTACTTAACGGAAAAAGGAATTTCGCATAACTTTTCTTCGCCCTATACACCTCAACAAAATGGTGTGGTTGAAAGGAGGAATAGGTCACTTTGCGAAGCAGCAAGAACCATGTTGACATATGCAAATCTTCCTCAATATCTATGGGCAAAAGCAGTTTCGACAGCATGTTTCACTCAAAATCGTTCTTTCATTCATCGTCGTTTCAATATAACTCCGTATGAAATCATCAATAACCGAAAACCTAATGTCAAATTCTTTCATGTTTTTGGTTGCAAGTGTTTTATAATGAATCTCAAAGATAATCTTTCGAAGTTTCAAGCTATGGCTAATGAAGGAATATTTTTGGGATATTCGACAAATTCGGTTGCATACAGAGTGTTAAATAAACGAACTCGTAAAATAGAAGAAACGTTTAATCTAACTTTTGATGATTATTTCGTGAAACAAGTTGAAAAACAATTTGAACAAAAACCAATTCTTAATGAATCAACTGATGAAACTGCAGAATCTAATTCATCTGACTTTGATTATGATTTAATTTTTGGTGTTCCAGATAGGGCTGTTGATGCTGAGGTACAAGCTGTTGATAATCGAAATCCTGAATCTTCGAAACATTTTGATGATTCGACAATCACCTCAGAGACATCTGCTAATGGCGAAAGATTGCTAGATGCTTAAGTGGAGGGGGAGCACTTTACTAATCCTTCGAATGTTGAGGGGGAGCATCCTTTCGAGGGGGAGAATAGCAATGTACATGAAAGTTTCGAGGGGGAGAGTCAGGATAACAATTATGTTGAGAGGGAGAATCAAAATGATGAATTTCATGAACTAAATGATAATAATTCTGTTGCAGGATCCGAAAATGGGCAGATGTACGAAGATTCACCTTTAAACTTTGATCCAGCATATCTACCATTGGAAAAGTGGACAGACAATCAACCGAAAGAGCAAATCATTGGAAATCCATAAGATGGGGTTTTGACAAGAGCTCAAATTCGTGCAAAGAATGAGGTACTGAATACTCATCAAGAATTTTGCATGTTCAATGTTTTTATCTCAAAAATTGAACCAAAGACTGTTAAGGTTGCAATGGAACACTCTGATTGGGTTGTTGCAATGCAATCTGAACTGGCTGAATTCGAGAGAAACAAGGTTTGGAGGTTAATTCCAAAGCCAAAAGATGTTCGATTGTCGGATTAAAATGTATTTTCAAAAATAAAACCGGCAAGGATGGAAATATCGTTCAAAATAAAGCACGATTAGTTGTTAAAGGATATTCGCAACAAGAAGGTATAGATTATGAAGAAACTTTTGCCCCTGTCTCAAGACTCGAGGTTGTTCGAATATTCTTGGCTTATGCAGCTCACAAAGACTTTGATGTCTATCAAATGGATGTGAAGTGTGCATTTTTGAATGGAGAGCTGGAAGAAACTGTGTATGTGGAACAACCTCCAGGTTTCGTGAATAAAGAATATCCTAATCATGTGTATATTTTAGATAAAGCAGTATATGGGTTAAAACAAGCACCACGAGCATGGTATGCAAATCTTACCAGTTTCTTAAAACAATCAAAATTTAAACAAGGATCAGTTGAACCCACGTTATTTCGAAAGAAAGTTGGGAATCATCTAATGCTTGCTCAAATTTATGTCGATGATATTATTTTTTGGCTCGACTGACCCTGCTTTGTCTAGTGAATTCAAAAATTTGATGAAAAGCCAATTCAAAATGAGCATGATGTGTAAAATCAATATATTTCTGGGTTTAAACATTCATCAAAGTAGAGAAGGAATTTTCATCAATCAGGAAAAATATACAAAGAATTTGCTCGAAAAGTTTGGAATGAAAAACAACACGAAGTTAAGAGTACCAATGGCGGTTGGAACGAGGCTAAATCCTTCGTTAGAAACACCTGCGGTTGATCTTGTTGGGTTATGAGCATTCTAACACTCCTAAGTGTACATGCAACCCTAAATACCTTGGATCTATGTTTTCTCTATTATACATACAATTATGAACATCCAAGGTATTATCCTAATCTAGCATACAAAATGATAAATATAACAAGATAGAATACATACCTCTTTGATGTAGAATGTCTTCATGAAGCTTGAGTGCCTAGTGCCCCAAGTGTGACACCTCAAATGGTTCACACAACACCAAATACACTTGGAATAACTTGAGAGAAACTTGAACACTCCTTGAAATCGTCTAGCCCTCACACTCACACATTAGTGCACGATTTATTGAGCCATGGGATTCTTTTGTATGGTGGCTATTAGGGTTACACCATGTAACTCATAATTTTACCCATTCCTTATGCTCCATGGATTTTAACCTCCATGGAGTATCCATGGGTCACCCCATGGACTTAGTCCAACATAAGGATTCTTAGATCACAAGCCCACATATAGAAGAATGAATGATTTACACAATCAACCCATATATTTAATTAGTCTCCTTTTGATCACTTAATTAATTCCAAATTAAATCTTGATCAATACTAATTAAATAACCTTATTAATATATTAGAACTTATAATATATTAACCAACCTTAAGTGTTATTTCTCTCATTATAGTCTATCCAAATGCATGATGCCATGCAACCCAAATGGACCATGCCGGGTCGGGTCAAGTCTTACCAATTATAGTTATGGACTTAGACATTAATCCAACAGTCTCCCACTTGGATAAGTCTAAAACTATTATTGCGTATGACTTCAGGAACCGATCAACAATCGTAGCTCTCAAAAGCTTCTGTCGAACTCTTACCTTGTCGATGAACTCTGACCTTTGTCAATGACTTGTCCATTAGATAAAGGATCATATATTCCTCCATTCTAGATATCATATGGACTGAGACATGGATTATCAATCATTCTCTTTGTCCATTTGTTGTTTCCCGATTTCCGATTCATGATGACTGACTGATTGAACAAATCAAATCAGTCCTGGCTTGGCCAAGCACTCACATGTATCATCTTTAAATCGTTGAGGGGCCCACAGATATCGCTTTTATCCCGAAGGTAAAAGGAATGGATAAACTTCGACTCATATGGCTTGTTCTACTGCTTGTTGAATCATACACAAAGGCATGTTTTATAACATCGAGTTACCAATGCGTTTTCGTGCAATCAATGTATAACCAACTCATAGTAACAACTCATATCTCTAGGTTTGAAGAATATAAGATATTATCGTCTCATGATCACTCGTGATAAAATCCATGAAGTGATTCAAATGAGCGCGGGTTGAATCCAATACTCAGAACTTATGAGCACTCATGAGTGTTGTAGCACCACTTTGTCCACCAACTTGGACCTCTACAAACCAACCCATGACAGTCTTGATTCATATCTACTTCCAACATATGACCGACTATGGATGGTTTGAATAACTTAATCATTCAGGAAGAGCGACTTAGTTATTCTGGAAGTCAAAACATGCAAAGTGAAACACAAGAATAAATGAATCAAATATGGTATCAAACCCTATGAATATAAATAAACACTTTTATTTATCACCATACTGATTACTCATTATTCATTGTTTCGGTTTTATCAAATTTATACTTGAATTTAAAACAATAGTTGTCCCATGCTCCAAGCATGTACACTATGTTTTCTAAACACTAGTCATGCCATACACCAAGTATGCATACTATGTTTGTCTATGATCTTTACTTTGTAAAATAGATCAATTGAACATCACTCCAATGATCCTCTTTTCACAGTCCCAAATCCTTACTGCAAATGCAAGAATTCCAAATTCATGCCATTTACTGAAATCTGTTAGATTCTAAACTTATATGCATTGATCCTCTTAATGATAATGCACGAAGTCAGAAAGACTTGACAACAATCATTACAGAGCATTCCAAAGGAGATCAGGTCCTTGGAAACATCATTCTTTCATTAAGTTTCCTAATCTTACACAGATTGAATAATTTCTAACTTTGAAACATTTCCATATTCCATTTTGACTATCACTTCTGAACAAGAGTTGCCTCCTTACAGATTATGTCAATATGGTCCTTCCAGAATTAACATTATACTTTCAACTGTCCTTGAGCAACCAATCTTTGGTAAACCTTAGATTGTCCTCGACAATTGCTTAGTCATTTTAGTCATATCCAATTCTAGACCTTTTCCCTTCATAATGCCCCAGGCATTTGGAAAATTTTAGAAAGGATGAATATAGCACATGTAATCGATCCTATATCCGAAGCATATAGGACACGATTCATGATGTCTCACATAAAGACTAAACCAATCTTTTGCTATAATATTTCCATTTCAATTTGCCAAGTTCTCAAAATTCAGATTATGAAAAGGGATGCCGTAATCATAATCGAATTTTAGAACGCAAATAATGGACCCATATCCTTGGAAACATCCTTCTTTCATTAAGTTTCCTAATCTTACACAGATTGAATAATTTCTAACTTTGAAACATTTCCATATTCCATTTTGACTATCACTTCTGAACAAGAGTTGCCTCCTTACAGATTATGTCAATATGGTCCTTCCAGAATTAACATTATACTTCCAACTGTCCTTGAGCAACCAATCTTTGGTAAACCTTAGATTGTCCTCGACAATTGCTTAATCATTTTAGTCATATCCAATTCTAGACCTTTTCCCTTCATAATGCCCTAGGCATTTGGAAAATTTTAGAAATGATGAATATAGCACATGTAATCGATCCTATATCCGAAGCATATGGGACACGATTCATGATGTCTCACATAAAGACTAAACCAGTCTTTTGCTATAATTTCCATTTCAATTTGCCAAGTTCTCAAAATTCAGATTATGAAAAGGGATGCCACAATCATAATCGAATTTTAGAACGCAAATAATGGACCCATATATAGAATTTCCTTATGTTGAGCCATTCCAACATGAAATTCATATATATATCCTTGATTAAATACGATTAAAATCTCAATCTAAGCTTTTAGAATTGAAATGAAGTATAATTTCCTCTCCCTTAATTATAGCAAAACAACTTTTTCAACCCCTGCAACCTCATGAATTGAAACTTTTGTTTTCTATAATTAACATTGCTAACTTGCAACACTAACAATAATTATCATGCTCCCACTAACATGATGATTATTAGCATAACACTTATGCTCCCACTAGCTTTGACATGTACTCAGAAATCAGTTGGACTTCTAGAAATCAATACTTTATTGACTTTCTTACCAAAGTTCAGATTTCTGATACGAGATGCTTTGATAAAACTTTATCAAAATCATACACCTTTCCTTAGATAGCATGCATGTGTGTCTAAACAATTTCAGAACTATGAAAAGGGATGCCGTAATCATAGTCTCAATTGTTTAGACCTTTTTCCATCTGCTTCAAATCTACTTGGTGGAAGTGTTTCCTCACCATCATTTTCATGAATCGGAGAGAAACCTTATGACCCTTAGATTTTATGGTGTATGTGTTCTTATCCATGTGAATCGTCAAAACCATAGTCACAAGACAAGGATAATGACAAATCCAAACTCATATGGACTGAACTTATGCAATCTTAACTTCTTGCCACCTGGCAGTACAGGGCCTGCCATTGCTTCCAAGTTGTTATGCAACCAATTGAGAACTTTCAGAACTCCTATGCAAAGCCAACTTTAAGTGGAATGGGCACAGAATATGTCAACACGATAGGTTATAATCATCAAGTCGTGTGCTAGTGAAGAACCTCAGGTTTTATTCTTGATTAGTTCTTGAAATTCTTTTTAGGATCTTTAAGACTCCCACTATCCTCTTGACATATAAGACTATCTTGCCAAATATTCAAGAGATAGTGCGGATTCTTTATCAAGACAAACACTTCACACAATTGGCCTTAGTTGGTTTTTGTTTTATCCAAAACATCACAACTTACCAATTTCAAATGTACAAGAGTAGGACACTTTTACTCTTACATTTGACAAGTGTTTTAAACCTTTCTTTAAGATATGTCACTCAAGTTACAATCTTGGAGTATGACTATAAGAATTGTTTTGGAACGAAGTATGACTCATCTTCCTGATCTAACCATTTCAACAATTCATGACTCCTCTTCTTAGTCATAAGAATGCACTAAGATGACCTTTAGAGGACTAATTGTGATAATATTTCTAAATGATTAAGATGATCACAAACATGATACTAGAGTACTCTCTCATCTTTTCAGATTTGAGAAACTTTTATCTTCCTGCCTAATTTGATTCTTCCCATTCGTTCTGCCATACATTGAGACTTTTCCAATGTTTCAGAATTATACTTAAACTTGTAAGTATAACCATATTTACTAAACTTTAGTAAATCAAATAGTCTTAACGAGCTTTGTGGTGGACATGACCAGTGCACAAGAATGTGTACTCGATCCCTTTAGTCCTTCACTTGACTCACACATCCATGTGAACAAGTAATTAGTCTTGATTTTCCAATGCTTGAAAGTTCTCATTCATCATACTATTCAACTTGCATGATTCCAAGTTTCGGTCCAATTGAAACTTGGGTGATGAGGAACTTTCCTGATTTGGTAAATTTAGACACTACCACAAATGAAAGAATCAAATCCATTTTCCAATATTGCTGTCAGTGGAATCATATAAGCAACAATTTTCCACAAATGCCATTGTAAGGATACTTCAAATAAATAAAATTAAACAATTTTTCTTTTATTTTAAAACTTTGCGGAAAAACTTATCCTTACAATCCATATGAAAACCTTGTTGTTATCTATTCCTAAGCAATATAAATATCATAACTCTTAAGTAATAGCCCAAAATTCTGATCACCGAACCATGCGATTGAAATCCATCTTCGCGATCAGAATCAGCATGTACTTAATAGAGTTAGACAATGGACTTTACCTGAAGTAGAGCCAAACTTATTGACTTTAACATCCTTAGGTAAATTTGGCAGCTTCGTAACCAATGCCCCTTCCTTTGGCAATAGTTACCTATGGACCCTTGATAATGGGACTATCTCAGACTTCTCCTCTCTCTTTACCATTGGGTCAACCGAGTTGACTATGGACGATCCCTTTCCGTTGGGAAGAGAGAGCTTTACTGGATATCCAATGTCGTCATTGTCAATGTCCATAGCGTTTTAGGAAGTTGATCTTAGCAAATAGATAAGATCATTAAGGGTCTTGTCTTAGTCTGTTTCATAGGATTCCCAAAAGAACTCACTATGTGACTTAGAAAGTAGTTGAGCCACCAACTTTCTCAAGACTTTGACACCCAACTCTCCCGGCTTGTCAATATGTGACTACATCTCCAAGATGGATCACTCCTAGACCTTGCCTTGCCAATAGGACTTGAGTGACCTTAAACTTTTTAGGAACTTGTGGGTTAGGGAGAATAATTGGAGGAGGTGAAAGAAGTATGATATCCATGGGATATCATCTTCATTTAGGAAAGCTTGTTTCAAGAGATTTGGGAAGATCATAAATGTCTAGACCAGACATCTTTTTGGGAGATATTCAAGATAGTTGATTTAAAGTCCTTAATATGACACCCAATATGAAATGTTAAGGCTAGGACCCAACAAACTATTTTATAACTTAGAAGAGGGATGCTGTAATCCAAGCTATAAAATATTTGAAGGTAGGTGAATGACGATTCACCAATTTCCACCATGAAAAACGAAATAATTTATTAGGTTTTAATTGGATTTGAAAGTCCTAGATCTTTGAGATTCATTGAACTGTTCAAAGGCATGTTTCAATCTCGAGTGTGCCCTTCAGGTTTTGTGACTGGGATGCCGAGGATCACAAAACAAGGTGTGAATAACCATGCAAATATACTTGGTACCCTTAATATTTACCCCTTAATCAGTGTGCCGGTTAACCACACACGCTCCACCGATACTATGATAAATATTAAGTTACCCTTTGCGTACCTTGTTAAGTCCAGGTTAGTGTGCCGGTTAACCACACACGCTCCACTAACGACTTAAGCAAAGTGCAAAGTGTAATTTCATGGGTTAGCACCAAATTCACATTTTCCTAAGTAACTAAGATTGGGTATTAATAAGAGTTTAGTTACTTAGTATTTATCATTAATACTTTTAATGAAAGGAGAATTATAGTCCTTGTCCTACCCGTTCGGCTAACGACCCTCCACCAGTCAAGGAAGCGGTGGGTGAGAGTGGACACCCATTAAACTGCCATTTTATAGGCAGTAACCTTATACCCCCTTATAGACCGGCTTCGTGAATGAGGCCTACTAACGGTAAGACTGACTTTACTCTTATACACATATATAAATATTATTAACTTATAATATTATAAAGTATAAGGGTTGAATTTTAACTTTTAAAATTCTAAGGGCTAACTTGGAATTAAAGTATTCATAAGTGAAAACTTTTCAAATTCCAAAACTTGAGGGCAAGTTTTGAAACTATTCAAAACTAATTAATTCCATAACTTATGAGTTTAAATTAGTTTTAATTAAAAAAAAAGAAAAAAAAACTCTTCAAGTTCTATGACTTGAGGACAAGTTATGGAAGACTTTAAACTAATTAATAAAAAAAATAAATTTTTTTTATTGTAACTTATGGAACTAATTAAGGTTACATTTTTTTTTAATTTAATGAAGAGACTCTTGAACCTCCATAACTTGAGGACAAGTTATGGAGTCATAAAACCATTTAATTAGAACTAGACTCTTCATTTTGTAACCTTTGCCAACTTTTATGAGTTTTAATTAGAACTAGACTCTTCAAGAAATTAGCATGAACATACAAACTAATACAAATCTTGAAATTATGACAATTATCTTAGAAATTGGATTAGCATGAACATTACCACATCAAAAACAAGTTTATAAGTCCAAAAACATCTTAGGGTAATGTTCCTAGTCCAATTCCAGCCAAAACAATCGAATATATGCATCCAACTCGATTTTTCAGCTACTTTTGCAAGTATAACAAGAAAACAAGCCTAGTCTCTGATACCACTGTTGGGTTATGAGCATTCTAACACTCCTAAGTGTACATGCAACCCTAAATACCTTGGATCTATGTTTTCTCTATTATACATACAATTATGAACATCCAAGGTATTATCCTAATCTAGCATACAAAATGATAAATATAACAAGATAGAATACATACCTCTTTGATGTAGAATGTCTTCATGAAGCTTGAGTGCCTAGTGCCCCAAGTGTGACACCTCAAATGGTTCACACAACACCAAATACACTTGGAATAACTTGAGAGAAACTTGAACACTCCTTGAAATCGTCTAGCCCTCACACTCACACATTAGTGCACGATTTCTTGAGCCATGGGATTCTTTTATATGGTGGCTATTAGGGTTACACCATGTAACTCATAAGTTTACCCATTCCTTATGCTCCATGGATTTTAACCTCCATGGAGTATCCATGGGTCACCCCATGGACTTAGTCCAACGTAAGGAATCTTGGATCACAAGCCCACATATATAAGAATGAATGATTTACACAATCAACCAATATATTTAATTAGTCTCCTTTTGATCACTTAATTAATTCCAAATTAATTCTTGATCAATACTAGTTAAATAACCTTATTAATATATTAGAACTTATAATATATTAACCAACCTTAAGTGTTATTTCTCTCATTATAGTCTATCCAAATGCATGATGCCATGCAACCCAAATGGACCATGCCGGGTCGGGTCAAGTCTTACCAATTATAGTTATGGACTTAGACATTAATCCAACAGATCTTACTTTATACAGGAGTATGATAGGTTCATTGTTATATCTTACTGCAAGTAGGCCTGATATCATGTTTTCTGTATGTAATTGTGCTAGGTATCAAGCAAATACAAGAGAACCTCACATGACTGTAGTGAAAAACATTTTTCGTTATCTCAAGGGAACGACTTCGTTAGGATTATGGTATCCTGCGAAATCAGGATTTTTCATTTAGGCATTTTCGGATGCAGATATGGGAGGATGTACACTGGACCGAAAGAGTACAAGTGGTGGTTGTCAATTCTTGGATGGAAAGTTAGTCAGTTGGCAGTCGAAAAAGCAAACATGTGTTTCGATTTCTATTTCTAAAGCTGAATATGTTGCAGCTGCTGCTTGCACTTCGCAAATCATTTGGATCCAGAGTCAATTGCGTGATTATGCCATTAATATGAAAAACATTCCACTGTATTGCGATTCACAAAGTGCTATACGCATTTGTCATAATCCAGTACAACATTCAAAAACAAAACATATTGCACTTCGTTATCATTTTATTAAGGATCATGTGGAAGATGGCAACATTGAAGTTCATTTTGTAAAAACAACTGATCAGCTTGCTGATATTTTTACAAAAGCTTTGGACGAAAAATCATTTGTTCGATTTTTGACAGGAATGGGAATGATCGAGACAAATTCTGTTCCAGGACTAAATTCGAAAGAATAAAAATGAAGTGTTATGCAAAAGTGTCGATTCAGAGGCAAAACTGTTTCATTCAGAGGCTGACAGTATTAACCATTCAGAGGTTACTGTTCACGTTCAGCGCTTCGACACGCTTCGTTTTCGACAATTGGGAAAGACAAGTTTCGTTAGTTTGGTTATGCTTTCTTAAATTTTCGTTAACTTTGATAGTTTCGTTAGTTTGTCAAATTTTCGTTAGTTTATCAAATTTTCGTTAGTTTGTCAAAATTGTTCGTTAGTCGGTCACATGTTTTTCGTGAGTTCGTATCTCAGTTTTATTTTCGAAAAATTAAAAACTCCAAAAAGATTTTATTTTTGTTTTGTTATTTTATTTCCGAAAAATTAAAAACTCCAAAAAGATTTTATTTTTGTTTTGTCATTTTATTTTTGAAAAATCAAAAATTCCAAGAAGATTTTTTTTGTTTTCTTTTTCGAAAATCTTAAAAACACAAAAATATTTTCTTTCTTTACGAAAAATCAAAAATATCAAAAATATTTTTGTTATTTTGTTCTTTGTCTTTTCTTTGTACAGATTTCATGAAGGGTTTATATGGGTCATGCTCGCGTTTCTATGGGAAGGTAAAATTTCGACAACTTTGTACTAGTTAGACTGTCCCTAGAAGCATGCTGCAGCATGTCGACCCAAGCCTCCATTGACTCAATGTATGATTTTAGAAAGCCTTAATGTAATTTTTCATTCTGAAAATTTCTTCCCAATCAGGCTTGCATTCACATTAGTCTCCTGAGCTACCTTACTCTTCTCAATTGAGTTAAGAGTTTTCTGTTTGGTCCAATCATAACAGAGGTACACTTGATAATTTTGTGAACCAATCTTTTTCATCTCAAAATTCTAACACATTTCACACACAATGACGTATGTCCAAAAGGTCATTGATCAAACCAATCATGACTTAGGCATATCAAAATTCTGTGTTAATGATCTAACATCATGAGACCGTGATGAAAGTGAAACCCAAATATACGAACTCATTTAAGGAATTGACGGGGACCTATGTTCCAGTTTTAACAAAACAAATGTTTCAGTATCAATCCTCGATGCTTCGTATCATATTCAATTCTTTTGAGTGGTCTTGATCAAATGGTCGAAACCCACGACATTTGTTTCCCAACAGGATCCACCTGAATCTAATTTTTCTTTGAATATGATTTTCGTTGGAGTATCAATTATTTTCCAAGTCACATTATATATCTTTCCAAAGCATACTTGTCACTGACTACACTGGTCAAACAGGTAATTTCGGTTACACTTACTCACCTTATGTTTAGGTTGACATGTAACGAGATTGTTAAGCCACCCACGAAGCCTTGAAAAAGAAGCCCTTCGATATTTCTCTATAAGTATTCGATTGTAATTCATGGGAACATACGCAAGCTATTGATTATCTCTCTTGATAATTAACGAAGCAACCTTTGCCTGGGGTTTAACTGCTTTTGTGTCGAAATTTTATTTTTCGACATCACAGATCCAAATTTTTCGTTAAGTTTGCTTCTTATCTCATTTTCTTGACACACTGCACACACGAAATCCATGAGGTTCTGAGTATAACCAACTAAAGCTGATGATTTCAAAAGTCTGGCAAATGACTTCATCTCTAAACCCAAAGACGAAAGAGCCTTACCTCAATATCGAAGGTTCATGACGTTTACACTTCAATTGGGATAAACGAACAGGCTGTTTGACAAGACGTTTTGTATTGAGTCTGATTTTCAAGGCGATGTGACAATTACTTTTTCAGACGTGGCTACTTTATCGGAATGGTGCTGCGATTCTCAAGGTGCCACGTCGGATCTCATTTAATGCAGCTCCCGCTTCACATTCAAGTTTCAGGGTTACATATAAAAGGGGATTCAAGGGTTCTTTATCGGTTTACACTTTTAAAAGAAAAATCCCCAATTTGTCTAAGAAAAATTTACTTGTTCTTCCAAGGTTCAAAACCCTAATCATGGCGAATCCTGCTGCTGTTGTTGCTCCATCCCAGTCTACTGAAGAAGTTGTTTCTCAACCAATTATGAAGATTCAAAGCACCAATTATCAAGTCGAGGGGGATGTTTCACTGTATCCAGAAGAGTTGAAGATGTTGGTTGTCGCTTTGAAAAGCTCTGTTCTTTCTACTGCCATGTTCAATTCATTTGCTGTTCCTCTATCATGGCTTTCCATAGCAGGATCTACTGCATCATACAACAAAGCTCTGGATGTTATCACGTTTAATCTGGTAAACGATATGAAGATTCGTCTCTCCAAGAAGATGTTCTGTCAGATTCTTGAAATTCCTAATTCTCCACCGTACACTGATCTTTCGTTTGCTCAAATCATCTATATGTTCAATGAGATGGGTCATCAACCCCCACTCACCAAGATCATTGATTTCAAGATGTCTGGACTTCCCACTGTTTGGAATTTTTTATTTGGTATTTTCCTACACTGCTTGACTGGTCGCAGTGCTGGATTGAATAAAGGAAGAATGGAGGTATATGCCATGGTTGCTGGCCTTACTATGATATTCCGGTTGATTATTCTACTCAGATGTGGAAGGAATTTCAGAAAAGTGTGGAGAACACCAATGTGGTTCACATAATATCATGTGCAAGATACTGGAGTTTGATTCTTCGTCATGTTTATGACAAAGAAGGAATTGAAGTGCCAGCTGATGAAGATAGAGATGAATTCTTGAAGTATCACTTTCCAAAGGAGATTACAGATGATGCTGAGGTGTTTTCAAACATTTCTAGAATCCCTGATGCAATGTTAAACTGTGTTGATCCAACCAACTCGATATTAGTTGAGTATTTGAAGTCTGTTAATCTTGATGATGAAACAGTAAAGTTGTTGTCAAAAGAGGATGCTGGTCCTTCTAAGAAATCAAGACGGTCGAAGAAGGATGCAAAGGCACTCCTGAGAAGCCTGTGCAAGAGCCCAAGCCAAAGAAGTCTCCAAAGAAACAGTCTACGACAGAGGAGAAAGTTTCGACTGTTATAACAACGCCTGTTGAGCCTGATGTTGATGAACAAGATAAAGAAACAATTCCATCAACGTCTGGTGTTTTTCGAAGACTAAAACAGAAAGCTCGTGGTTTATGAAAGTCTACAGAAGGATCTTCTAGGTTTTCTCCAACTATGGTTCATAAACCACATCTTAATCACAAGGGGTTCTTATTCGTGAGGTTCCAGTTCCTGTTTCTCCTTCATCAAAGAAACGAAGAGCAGAAGATGTGGCAAAGCATATTTCCAAGAAGAATATTAAGAAACGAAAGTTGGTTATTCAAGAGGAATCGTCCGAAGGTGAGAAAGTTCCTAAAACACCTGAACCTACTATCTCCAAACCAACATCGACTCCTGAGCAGACTAAGGTCATACCACCCGAAGTTTCATTAACCAAGTCAGTTCCTGAGGAGGTTCGAACTTCAAACATCACCACACACGTATCTGATACGAATGTAAATGTCAACACGGGTGAAGGAGATTTGTCTAAAGAGATTTCAGTATCAGTCTAAGGTATTCCTGTATTATATTCCATGGATATTCTGTTTCATTACCACCTTATATCATCCCTGTTTCAAACACAACAATTTCACATACTTTTGAGCATGTTATCCGAAATCCATTTACCACACTTTTCTCATCCCAATCCACTGATCTACCCAAATCTATCGATGAACATGAAATTGATACTGATGAAGGCGCTTTTGGAGGTACTTTTGATGATTTGGAATTTGATGCTGAGGAAGAAAATTTTCCAGATCATATGTTAATGTCTATGAAGCAGTTCAAGATTCTTAACAAGAAGTTGAATTCGATTATTCAATCTCAAGCAGATATGGGGGGAAGTAATTCGGTGTCCAGTATGGAGATTGATGATTTTATCAAAGCTGTCGAAGCCAGAATGATTACCAAATGTTCTGGATTGATTAAAGAATCTGAATCTCACCTCATGGACAAGTTGGACCAGAATGATAAGTCTAATGAGTTACGTGTGAAGACTCAATATTCGAATTTTCTGGGAGATGTTAAAGATTTTAGACGGTTTGCTAAGGAACGACATGTAATGTTTGTTCAAGATGTGAAGAAGGTAAGGGAGGATGTTAATTTTCAAATTTGAGAACTTTGTGAAGACATGGCGAAAGAGATAGCTAGAGTTCAGAAAGACTACGCGTCTCTCAATCAGAAGATGGATATTGTTTGTGATGCAGTCACAAAATTTGTTAAATTGTACGAAAGTTTTAGTCCTCAAATTACTCAACTTTCTGCGAATGATAGTCAAAGCTTCGTAGAAGTTATTAGTTTGTTAAAGGAGTTGAAAGCACTAGTTGTCAAGCCTGCTCCATCTTCGCTCATTACTCCTGAGTTCTTGTCCCAAAAGTTTATTCAGTTTGAAGCTGTTCTGCATAAACAATTAGCTCCGCTATCCAGGATTTCTAACTTGTTACCAATAGATGCCCCGCCTGTTGTCACAGGGGTGCAAGGGGGAGAAGGGAAGGTTGGTGATGGAGTTTCGCATGAAAAAGTCAAGGTTCTTGGAAAAGTTTTTTCATCAAAAATACCAATAACAAAGCCAATTCTTTCAACAACTGGGCCGGTGAGTTCGACAGTGATAAATACAAAGCCAATTGCCAAAGGCATTGTGATTGGTTCTTCAGCTGAAGGTGGAAGTAGTTCGAAACCGAAGTTGTTGAAATTCTTGGGAACAAAGACAAAAGGAAAACGATTGTTGTGGAGAAATCGAAAGAAGAGAAGAAAGCCGAAGTTGAAGCTGAAATAGAGAAACAAAGGCTGATTTAAAGCATTTTGAGACTTCATGCAAATGATCCACCTGGAATGAATATGGGAGATCCAAGAAAGCATTACAATTATGAAACTATTGAATAAAAAGTTGCTTATAATCACATGTATGCTTTCGAGAAGAAGCCGAAGAAAAGTTATGCTTACACGAATTCGGATATGAGCCAGTTAGATTTTCCAGTGAAAGAAATGATGTTCATAATGGCTCAGTACAGGATTGCTGAAAAGTTTGATAATGATGATGACTACACTTACATGAAACTTAGGTTTCATGTTGTTCTTGGAAAAGTACCAAAAGAGGTTTGGTCTTTGGTGAAGATAAAGAAGGTGATTAGTATTACGATGGATGTTCTGTTCGAAAACATGATGCAAAATTTTCGTTTTCATGTTGCAAGGGCGAATGGTCAAATCTGTGATTTCTCTATGGCTGATTTTCCTTTGATGAACTTGTATGATCTTATACAAGTTGCAATGCTTTTGAAAGACAAGAATGCTTCGCATCTTCAAGAAACAGATCAAGAAGTGTTTAGACTTGGTCTTGCCCACATCAAAATATTCATAGATAATTACTATGAGTGTTGAGCCGTTACTGATGTGGAGTTGGCTACAGCATTGGGGAATGAAGTGAAAGTCCCTATGGAAGTTTCGAAGACCCAACCTGAGTTAAAGAAATTTGCTGACGGGGAAATTTGTTTGAAACCATTTGGATTGGTCTTCGCAGGAAAGGATAAGAATGGAAAGGCTAAAAGATTCTTGTTCCAGGCAAGCAAAGTTGAAAGATATAACACATCCCAGTATACGAACTTTATTGTTCGTATGAATAACTTTTCGAAAAACAACCAAGGGGATAAGAAGGAGTTGAAAAAGATTATTTCATGGTATACGGAGATACGAAGAGTGATGTTGTTTGCTGCACAGATTCTCTCACCTTGAGAAGTTCGACTTGATTACAAAAGGGGAGATTGTAGGGTCGAAATATGTTGTAATCAGTCGAAGTCTGTTTAATTGTACTCTTCATATGTTTTGTTATGTATTTACTAAGGTGTCTTTTGTACGAAGCTTAACGTCTAAGCCTTAGTATTTTTTGTACTTCCTGTTTCCTATAAATAGGGGCTGAGCATTGAGTAGATAGTAAGAGTCACATAATGATTGTAAGAGTTCATTCTCTTTACTATCATTTTGTACTCGTGTTCATCGGAAGTAATAGAGCTGAAACCAGATTATATTTACTTCTCGTGTTCAAATTACATTTGATTTACTTTAATTTGTTTCATACTCGATTCATCACTTAATTAATAAGCAGTGCGTCCAGCATATCCCACGAAATAGCAGTCATCAGCCTTTGAATTGAAATTAGGAGTTGATTCCAGGTGAAGTAGCGTGCATCGGCATCCAAATATCCTGAAGTGAGCAACCGTTGGCTTGTAACCATATAGAAGTTCATATGGGGTCTTCATTTGCTGTTCGTTGATCAGAACACGGTTCTGAACATAGCACGCCGTGTTAATGGCTGCAGCCCAGAAAAGACCGGTAATTTAGAGTCACAAAGCATGGTCCTTGCTGCATCAATCAGAGTGCGATTTCGCCGCTCCGCTAGACCTTTTGTTGAGGTGTCCGAGTAGTACTGTACTGACTCAGTATACCCTTTTCGGCCAAAAATGCTCCAGGACAGCATTATTGAATTCTGTGCCATTATCACTTTGAATCCCCTTCACCTTCTCGTTGGTCTGATTTTCAATGAGCACAATAAAACTTTTGATAAGTTCAGTAGTTTCACTCTTATTAGAAAAGAAAAATACCGAGGTGAAATGTGAGTAAACGTCGATTATAACTACGAAATAAGAGTTCCTATTGATGCTCAGAACGTTCACGAGACCGAATAAATCCATATGAAGTAGCTGGAGTGTTTTGTTGATTGCGTTGACTAGTTTGGGCTTTTGTGGCTTGCAATGATGTTTTCCTTGAGCACATGCCACACATTTCTCAAAAGTGATGAAGTCCTTTATTGGAAGATCAAAGACAATGTTATTCTTAGCAAGACGATTGAGGTTTTTAGCGTTTGCATGACCGAGACGACGATGGCAGAGCTTAGCATTGTGTTCTGATACCTTTGAAAATAGACATGTTACTTGCTTGGGAATGTTGTGATTCATGTCGACGATGTATGCATTCCCTTCACGCTCATATCTCACCAAAATCCAATCCTCTGGTATGATGATACCAAGCTTCAATATTAAACACTCCTTGTTTGTGAAATGAGTTGAAAAGCCTTTGTCACAGATCTGAGAGACGCTCAACAAACTGTGTTTCAACTCTGCAGTTGAGAGATGTCTCATGTCATGTGTCTGGAACAACCACTATCAACATACCAAGGTCTGATGATATTCCTCCATAGCTGTTCCTGCACAATGTGCGAGATTATTTAGATTTAGGAACACAGTCCATAGAGACACTGGTTGACCATTTCCATCTACACATTTAACTTCTTGCCATACCATATCCTTTGAATCGAATAGTGTACTTGACGAATTTTATTTCTGACATAGATGGGGGCTTTGACATTTGATTTTGAAGACTTTTTGTCCTTTGTGGTTGACCTTTTGGGTATCCATCTTTGGTTAGATGATGACCCATGAGATGACTTTGGTGACACCGATCTCAGTTTGACCAATTTCGGTTTCGCCAAAGTATCTCTTGAATTTTGTTTCAAAATCTTTTTTTCTTTATTTTCTTTGACAGTTTGATTTCTGTCCTTATTTGCATTCCAATCACCATCACTGGAACGTGACCTCAAGGAATTTGTTTTGAGAGATCTTCCACGTGATACAATCTTCCTACCTTGTACATAGTAGGGAACATATACACGATTTGGGTAGTTTCTGGCAATGTGTCCTGGTGTTCCACAATGGAAACAAGTTTGTTTCTTCACATAAGGGTTGTTACCGCTTGTTCCTGGTTGCGTGTCCAGATTGTGTCCACAAGTACACTTACAGTTGACAGTCTGTTTGACTTGTTTTGGTGGACTATATTTACTAACAGGAGGTCCATTAATATTGGAATTAACAACCACATCATCACTCAAATTAGAAACAAAAGAAGCATCAGTTTTCAAAAAGACATTGTTTGAACAATCAACAGAATCAACGAAAATAGCAGTATCAGTTTTCAAAACATCATTTTTAAAAGCAGTGTCATTTTTTAAAACATAAACACTCTCTCCATCCTCAAAACATCGTTCATCCTATCATTATTTACTGTCTAAAAACAGTAGGTTTGCCTTACTGCATGTGTTCTTCCCTTGCCATTTCTTCCTCAGTCATAGGAGTAAAAGTGTAGTTATCATTGAATGGGGGAGGAAAACTATCATAACCAAGACCTACATTCTTTTCACCTTGCCATATAATTTTTTTTCAATCATTGTCTCAACTTTCTTACTTAACACATCAAATTTTTTAAAATTAAAAGCTGCATTTTCAAACTTATTTTTCAATGTGTCAAGCTCGACAGTTAGACTGGCAATCTTTTCTTGAGCATAATCATAGTGCTCACATTTAATACTGTATTCTTCCTTAATTCTTTTAAGGTCTTTGGTTTGGGCCTCTAAATTTTCTTTTAAAGGTTTTTGGGCCTGTCTGAGAGTGTATCCTTCATATTTAAGGTCCTCAATTTCCCTAATTAACAAATCATGTTGATCGCGATAATGTTTAATTTTATCACTACAGGCTTGAGAACAGGAAGTTTCACTAACCTATTTTGTGGCAGGTGTGGTAGAGACCATGATAGCAAATTGTAGTTCCATCATTTCTTCTTCAGCTTCCTTCACCTTTGAATTCTCACTGATCTGTGCCAAGTTTGTTGCTTCATGTCCAGTCAGATTCAGTTCCTGCATTTGATCCTCCCAGTTGAAACTTCGTGCCACCATTGCCAGGTTAGCTGTTTCATTATTGGCTGCAACTCCTCTGTTGTTCCCTACAGGCACCAGTGTCCTATCGGGATTGTTCCTGGTATATTGGTTGGTGCATTCACGAGCAAAATGACCTGGCTCATGACAGTTGAAGCACCAGAGCTTGCTTTTGGTGAACCCCGCCTTCTCCTCCACGTTCATTCCCCAATTGTTCTTCCTTATGCGTTGAGTAAACTTCTTTTCCTTGAACACAGCCATAACTATTTGCCACGTGATGTCCATTTCTTCCACATCCTCAAGATGAATCTGATCCAGTTCTCCAACCATTATTGGAGGGTCCAAATCTCCTGCCAGGAGAGCGTTGTAACAATTCATAAACCCAGCCATTAAAGCCATGATCTCTTCAGCTTCTTTTGGGTGCCAGATGTTGATGAGGCACAACAGGATGAACATAATATGTTTGTTGAGGTGAGAAGGCATTATTTGACGAGATTCCTAGATTGGCAGTAGAGTAGGAATTCACATGGTTGATTTCGCGTTGCTTGTCATCCATGTCACATGCCTTGATTATGGCCATCACTTCAGCAAGGGTAAGCTTGCTCAGATCTCTAGTCTTCTTGATCACTGCCACATTCATGTCCCAACTACGAGGAAGAGAATTTAGTAGCTTCTTGTTAATCTCTGAGCGTGGTAGATCGATTCCAGCTGTACTCATCTCAGTTATGAGAGTAATAAACCTTTGCAGTTGAACTTCAAGAGACTCCCCCAGAACATGATTAAACAAGTTGAACCTCTGTCGAAGCAGGTCCTCTCTGCTCTGCCTCATGTCCTCATTTACCTCATAAACCTCAATCAAAGCTTCCCATAAATCCTTTACAGACGTGTATTCACTAAAGCCTTAGGCTATTTCAGGAGATAAATCCATGGTAAGAGTGGCAAGAGCTTTGTCATGTTCTTCAAGCTTTTCAAAATCCTCATCCGTGTAATTCTCTATCTTTTTATCAACAACAGTGTGAGCTTCATCATTCAAAGTTGTTGTAATCCTGACTGGACCTCTAATAATGCTTCTCCATATCTTGACATCCTTCATTTTAATGTACTTTTCAATTCTAAATTTCCATTCCGAAAATCCATCAGCAGATAGAAGTCGAGGAATACGAGTGGCAGTTCCCATAATAGAAACCAATTCCTGATGAATTGAATTATTGTATTGAGATTCCATTTTAAATTAGCGAGACCGAGAACACCCAAAACTCAAAGTTTTACCGAACACTAGGAAAGTCAACAGATGAGTTGACCGAAAACTCCAAGAATTGTTGACCGAGATCAATGAAAAAGTTGACCGAGAACTTGATGATTTCGGCCTAGAACTAAAACCGAAAACTAAGCAGATTTTGGTCTAAATGTTGACCGAAAACCCTGGACTTTGACCAAAACCCCCACTGAAAACCCTTTAAGATGTTTGAACCGAAAACCTTCAATTCTTATCAGGAAGAAAACCTTCAATTCATATCAGGAAGTAATCGATATCCCTTAAATTACGTGTTTTTTTTAATTGATAAGGATCCAATCTTAATCCCAAAAAATCAGATGAGTCCACGAAGAACACAAAGAACAATTGCAAAACCAAAAACAGTTTCACGAAGAACACCAGAAAAATTATAAATGAAGATCGAAATTTTCAAGGTTTTTCGATTTAAAACTAATACTCCCAAAACAGCTAAAACTGATTACAAAGCCCTTGAATGCGATTGATACCCGTTAAAGCACTGATACCAATTGTAAGTCCCAAAAACTATAGATCTTATAAGATATCAATCTTAATTGCTTAAAGAATGCAGAATGATGATCAAGCAACAATTCAAGAGCACACAAAATAACTTCAAATGCACACGATTCTATTATCAATAAATCGTTTGGTACAAGAGAATACTTTCAAAGTCAATTACTAATGAACGAACAACTCTAAACCTCACACGGCTAAACATATATATATATATATATATATATATATATATATATATATATATGTATATGTATATATATATATATATATGAATCTAATACAAATCCTATTAAGACCAAAGCCCATATATGACCGAAATCACTAGGTGATTTTGGTCCATCTAACCGAGAACAAATACAAACCCATTTGCACAAATATATCTAAGCCCAAATACAATAATTAACAATAAGCCCCACATAAACCATCTAAATACGACCCAACAACCGATATTCAGACTTATAGTGTAGGGTAGCTCAATTAGGTCGTTTAGACACTTAAGGGGGAGGGTTGTGTGTGAGATGAGAGTTATATATTATTTTCTATACGCCTTTAGGACTCTTATTTCTTTTCGATATTAAAACTGTTCAATTTATGTGTCTAAGGTCCTAACTAAATTAGTGTAATGTTGATGAATAAAAGTAAAAGTACTTTTTAGGATGCCCTCATAACAAGGAAATGGTTTGGATTGATCAAAGGATAGAGATAAATGAGTTATTAATATAGTATAGGATTAGTATATTAATTAGAAATAGTAATAAATAATTAAGAGTTATTCAGAATTAATTTGAAAATTAATTCTGGGTAAATTAGAACTAATTATTGATACAAGGTGTAATGTACCAAATGATTACTATCTAAAATTTTCATTTTAAAACCAATAGAAACATTATTCATTCATTGCAAATCCAAAAAAATGCAATAATGTATAAAATAGTTATCAGAGTACAAATCATGACATAAAATGCAGAGTGTTGATGGATGAGGTGTGATCACGCTGAGCCCTTCCCTTTCGAACTGGAAGTACCTGAAACCATAAACATAAAACTGTAAGCACAAAACTTAGTGAGTTTCCCCAAAATACCCCATACCAAACATACATAACAGCTCGAAACTAAAACTGGGCCTATTTTACCCCCTTCGTTATCTTTCAACCGGTACTGGGTCTATTTTACACCCTACAACTAAGCATACAATCATATCAACAAGAGTCACAAAGACAATAATCACATACATGCATATCAACAAGTGTGACCAATACAACTATCATCCTAAAAACATAATCCAGTTGGTAGACATTGGTGCCTTCGACCCATATACAAGCATACAACATACAACCTTAACTCCCCTTCCAAAACTATGGGTTTGACCAAAAGTCAACGCAAGTCAAAAGTCAAAGTCAATGGTCAAGGTTGACCCTCCACGTCGTGGCCCTCCTTGGCCACGTCATGGACTTCAAACGACAAAACAAATGTGTTTTCCCCAATCGCCACACCGTGGAAACCTAGGCCACGCCGTGGGCACTAGGTTCAAAGTGTCTTAATGGGTTAAGCCGAATCGGCCAATCTTAGAGGTTCCAAGATCCAGATCTAATCATTAATATGGTCTAAATCGATAAAGTTTCCAACTTTATCCCTTGAGACCAACCAAGAGGTCTAGATCTCAATTCTTAAGTCTATAAAGCATAACTATGGCATGGATTTAATCAAGAAGCACTTAATCCCTTAAGTCTCAAGCCCATGTACTCGAAAATAGCTTATGACACTATAACCATCCTAAAGATTGGTGATTTTTAGACATGCATATCTAATGCATATCTTGGACTAAATTTTAATGCATATCTTGGACTCAACTTAGGTTAAAATGGGGGTTTATAACCAAAATCTTATGCATGGCTCCAACAACCCACCAAACTCCAGATCCAAATCATGAACTACTCCAAATTATCCAGAGATTCATAAAGTTGCAACCTTTATGAAATCTCACCATCCTATCTAAGAAGATCAAGACAAAAATGAGACAAAATACAAGATCTAACACTTTATAATAAAAAATTGGAACCTTAAACTTTTAAAAGGGTCCATAATTGAGCTAGGAAGGGAGATAGGGACTCTCTTGTTGATCCTTGGCTTACTCTTTCTTGTTTCTTCCTTCAAGACCTCTGAAAAGCACTCAAGAAAGCTTCAATAATTGAGGAAAAGGATTTAGGGTTTCTTCCGAGTTTAATAGGGTGGTGGAGGCGGGGGGTTAGCAAACCCTAGCCTCCTCATTCCTTTAAATAGGTGCAAAACCCGAAAAATTAGGGTTTAAGCACGTCCGCGGCTTCCAGGCCGTGGCCTTCCATGCCACGTCGTGGCGAATAAAAAAGACCTGCAACTAGAAAATGCCTCACCACATCGTGGCCATCTTTCCCACTATAAAACCCCGATCTAGGTATCAATCCAAATCACTAGATTGGTGCGGAAACCTAATCAAGTGAATGACACAAATCGTAAATATGAAATAAGAACACAATGTTGAATCTTCAATGCACACTATATTAATCAATGGTCTAGTACATAATACTCTCTATGTCTCTCGGTTCTCTCTGTCTCTCTCAAATCCCGAAATCAACAATTAGAATGAGTAACTAAAAACACGGCTGAATCAATACAATATATATAACTAGACCTAATTACAAAGGCCCAGCCCAAAGCCCAACCGAAAACATCATTAAGCCCACCGAAATCACATGTTGATTTCGGTCCAAGTACCACCGAGATCATAGAGATTTAGGTGCTAAACCGAGAACTCTAAAATCCTTGAGAAGCAAGTATAAGCCACAAATGTATGTCCTAACAATCTCCCCCTTGGTTTATAGTTTTTTTTTCAGTTTTCCTTGATCTTGACTTTCTGCTCTTTCCTCGATCTCTTCACGACTTGACGACAAGATGTACATTTGAATCTTCTACATGAATAACTTCATCTTTAGTAGTTTGAATTCCTTCAAAATTTGACTTTTAATACACACTGGGCGTAGAGGATTCTTGTATTATTTCTTAAAAATCGACACTCTCAGCTTTGAAATACTTCAAAATAATTACGGAGAAACCGATGCTTCTTGATCACTTCAGCAGGTTCATAGATAGTATCAAATTGATTGAGGAGGCTTTGATGCAATCCGTCATATAACTTCAAATACAACTTCACCTTGCTTCTGGGGTTGAAAGGTTGTGTGTTGAAAAATAATCTTCACTTCTTGTTCCTTCGAATGAATATTCTTCATCGATCACAAATGCGTCTTGAAAAGTAACGATGACTAAAAGTCCCTATGGATCACAGAGTCATAAAGACCCTTCTCACCACAGTTGTTCAAGGACCCAGCCTTGGCTCAGATGGAGACTACTCGCAGTATTTGTGTGAACACGGAGGAACGCACTGCGATTTGTTGAGTATCGGAGAACTACTCGTGGCTATTTTTGATGTTAGCCCCTGTATATCCTCGATCAAAGATCTCAATACAGTTTTTCAAGTTAACAAGTTAACTTGGCCCTTGGCAAGATGTTCCATGGTTTTTGAATCTCAGTTGAGTGTACCATTCTCGTGCCAGTGAGAGTTAATTAGGAATAACTCACAAAACCATCCTGTAACAAAAGTATCCGAGGACATATTTCCACAGTTTAGCATGACACGAGGTCAAGGCCCTTTGGCGGGACATTCAACGATAATCGTGCCTTGCAAGGTGCATCGCCCTAGTGCCAATAACCGTTAATTCCTTACTTGTGGAGAATGTATCCTAGAATACGTTTGAGTCTTCGCAGTTTTGCATGACAATAAGAATGTCATGACCTTAGGCGGGATGTTCAACGATATTTGTTTCCCGGTGGGGTGTATCACCCTGGTGCCATGACAATTATTAGGTAAGGATAACTGAAAAGACCAATTTTGACAATCTGTATAGTTTCAAACTTTCATTTCCTTAAATACGACAGTTCTTAGAAAGAAACTACCTAAATGACAGTTTGTACAGTTTCATGCCTTCAATTCCTTGAATACGATAGTTCTTAGAGAGATACTGCCTAATTGACATTTTGTACAGTTTCATGCCTTCAATTCATTGTGAAAGTAGTGTGAAGTGTAATGACTGTCAATTTCTTTCAAGATCTCTTCTTGCACAGAAAATTCCGACACAGTCTCCTTGGGTCTCTTCTTCTTTTGAATTCGCGTTTTAAGACAAATGAAAATTTTAAGATAAAAATAAAAATAAAATAAACTTAGCACACACACAAAAATAAAAATAACTAAGAATAAAAATAAAATTAGAATATGCTCAAATAAAATATTTTTGGATTTTTGATTTCTCTGAAAAAGAAATAAAAACAGAAATAAACATATATTTGGAATTTTTGAATTTTATGATTTTTGTTTGGTTTTAATTCTCCCCCTAAATTTGTGCATAGTGGAGAAAGAAAAAATATGAAAAATTTAACGAAAACAAAAATAAAATACAAAATGTACAAAAAAAAATTTCTATCAGTCTTCAAAATGAATCATTTTAAGAAAACTCAGAAGCACATCAAAACGAGCTTTTCCAAAAGGTTTTGTAAACAAATCGGCCACACTATTATCATCATTTGTTGACCCAAAAAAGATATCATCCACGTAGATTTGAACAACAATGAGGTCTTTCTTCACTCTTTTGATGAACAACGTCTGGTCAATCGTGCCTCTTGTGTACCCATGAGTTAATAGATGCTCGGTCAAAGTGGCGTACCAAGCTCGAGGGGCTTGATGAAGACTGTAAAGTGTCTTGTCTAGCTTGTACACATGATTTGGAAATTTTGAGTTGACAAAACCCGGTGGTTGATCAACGTAGATTTCCTCTTTCACTTCTCTGTACAATAAGGCAGTTTTGACATCCATATGATATACTGTGAAACCCATGTAGAAGGCGTATGTTAAGAAGATATGAATTGCTTCCAGTCGAGCCACGGGAGCATATAACTATGTGTAATCAAGACCTTCTATTTTCCTGAAACCACGGACAACCAAACGCGCCTTGTTTCGCAAAATCACCTCGCTATCATCTTGCTTGTTGCGAAAAACCATCTTGTGTCAAGAGACTTCTTTCCTTCAGGAAGTTCTACCAGTTGCCAAACCTTCAGCTTCTTAAATTGATTCAACTCTTCATGCATGGCATCCACCCAACTTGGTTCATTAAGGGCCATCACAACATTCTTTGGCTTGATTTGGGATATGAAGCAAGAATATAGACATTCGTTAACATATCCGCTCTGGCTTCTGGTTTTGACTCCATCTTCCAGGGAACCTATGACATTTTCGATGGGATGGTCGCGCTGAACCCTTGAAGAAATCTCATGATCCACCTCTTGTCAAGAGATTAGAAGATTCATGATGTTCTCTACCCTGCCCGTGGTTGAATCACTTCTATCCGATGATCGAAAGTCGTATAAAGTACTCGCCACATACTCATCAGGAATTCTCTCAGGAAAGAGAAAATCCATAAAAGTAGAATCAAAGGTTTCTGCAGAGTCAGAGATGACATTTTCAGTAGAGGTGACATTTTTTTCCAAAACCAGTGAATCGTCAGCCTTTTCCGGAGATTCAGCAGGTGTGTCATCATCTACTGGTAGGGGATCCGAAATGCCATCATTCAAGCTTGTAGTTTCATCCTGCAGTATCAATGGCTCGATAGGTTCATCAATGATCACTTCTTCTTCATCGTCCCGACTTGATCCACACGAGTTTGGATGGGTACCTGAAACATTATCAGAAAACACATAAAATGGTTTAAACAATTCAACATTATCAAATAACAAATCAGGGCCGACTTGAGCATTTTTCTCGTTTTCTTCTAGCCAACGGACATCAAAGGACTCCACGGTCTGCTTGGTAGCTTTCTTGTAGATCCAATAAGTAGTGCGTCCAGCATACCCGATGAAGTAGCAGTCGTCAGCCTTTGAATTGAACTTTGGAGTGGCTTCGAGATAAAGAAGAGTGCATGGGCATCCAAAAGTGCGGAAATGAGCAAAAATTGGTTTGTGACCATAGAGGATTTCATACGGTGTCTAATGTGATGTTTGTTGATTAGGATCCGGTTTTGAACATAACATGCCGTATTGATAGCCTCAAACCAGAAGAACACCGGTAAATTTGAGTCACAAAGCATTGTTCTAGAAGCGTCGATTAGGGTTCTATTCCTTCTCTCAACAACACCGTTTTGTTGTGGTGTGCGAGTAGAAATGTATTGATGTTGCACCCCTTTTTTCAGCAAAACAATGGTCCAGAATAGCATTCTTGAATTCTGTCCCTTTATCGCACCGGCTTCCTTTCACCTTCTTATTGGTTTGATTCTCAATCAGGACGATGAACCTCTTGATCAGCTTTGCAGTCTCACTCTTATTCTTCAGAAAGAATACCCAGGTAAAACGTGAGTAATCATCTATTATAAACAGACAATACGAGCTTTTGTTGATACTAAGAACATTGACTGGACCAAAGAGATCCATGTGAAGCAATTGAAGAAGTGTGTCGATTGAGTTCACCAGTTTTGGATTGTGCAGTTTTCGATGATGCTTTCCCTGTGCACATGCCACACACTTCTTGACGGTGATAAAATCTTTGATAGGAAACCGTTGAACAACATCATTTTTGGCAAGACGATTTAGATTCTTTGCATTTCCGTGACCTAGGCGACGATGCCAAAGTATCGCATTCTGTTCAGAAGTCTTTGAGAACAGGAAAGTAATGTTCTCCGGGATGTTGTGATTCATGTCGATGATATAGGCGTTGTTTTGATGTTCTGATCTCACCAAGATCCATTCTTCTGGTGTGACAATACCAGGCTTTAGAATTAAGCACTCCTTGGTGAAATGAGTTGAGAAGTCTCTATCGCAGATTTGAGAGACACTGAACAAACTATGTTTCAATTTAGGAACGAAGTTGACCTTTTCAAAATTCAACACATCATTTGTAACGGTCCCCATTTGATTGATCTTTCCCTTTCCTCCTCCCGCAAAGAACACATAACCACAATTAATGTTTTGAATGGCGTGCAGTTGAGATATGTCTCCTGTCATGTGCCTGGAACAACCACTATCAACATACCAAGCTCTGATGATATTCCTACATAGTTGTTCCTGCACAAGTTGCGGGATGAATTAGTTTTGGGAACCCAGTCCATCTTGAAACGAGGTTGACCATTACTATTAACTCGGGATACTCTTTCCCATACCATATCTTGTTTATCAAATAAAGATTTCAAATAATTTGTAGAACTTTTTGGACCAATTGATGATTTGGAAGAAAGACTTTGGGTACCCATTGGTAATTTGGTTTGTGTACTTTCTTGTTGGAATGAATGGGAAAATTTTCACTTGCCTTTGGGATGGAATTACCTTTCGATTTAGGCTTGTATTGTAAGTGTGAGCTAGAGGACGACCCTTGACATGACTTTGACCTCACCTGATTTGGTTTGGTTGAGCCATCTCTTGAGTCAGTTTTCGTTTTGTCCTTGAAGGCATGATTCTTGGCCTTGTCATCATTCAAATTGTTATTACGGGGACGTGACCTCGAAGGATTTCTTTTGGAAGATCTCCCCCTTGGCGCGTTCATCCATCCGAATTCAGAGAAGGGAGCATATGAATGATGTGGACAGTTTCTAGTAATGTGACCTGGAGTCCCACAATTAAAACAAGTCTGTTTTTTCAAGAAAGTGTTATTGGAGCTTGGTCCTGGCCCAAAAGGGTCTTGTTTCAAAGAATTTCCATACACACATTTACATTTATCAGAATCTTTCACAGCTTTACGTGGCTTAATTTTTTGAAAAATAGGACTATTTGAATTTGAATTAAAAGCAACATCACCGCAATTTTTAAAAGAATCTAAAGCAACATTTTTAATATCTATGTTAACAAAATTATTTGAAGCAGGAGAAAATGAAACGTTAGTCTTTGAAAGGTTTTCAACAAGGCTATCATTATTAATGTTCTCCTTATCCTCATCTTCCACTAATACTTGATCTGCACATGAGGTAGAGACATCAGTATCGTTCACCTCAACACTTTTAGTCTGGCCAGATTGTTCAATCTTAACTGAAATTGATACAGGGGGCTGGCCATATTGGGCAGGTTTTTCTATTTCTATAGTCTCAGAGGCAGAAACATAATTATCATTAAAAGGAGGTGGAACACTATGATACCCTAAACCATTTTTCTGGTTATCTTTCCATTTCAATTGTTTTTCTATCATAGATTCAACTATCTCACTTGACACATCAAATTTCTTAAAGTTAAATTCAGCATCTTTAAATTTAGCTTTTAACGCATCAAGTTCGGCAGTTAATTTGGTAATTTCCTCTTTAGCATAAAGATGGTGAACACTTTTAATGCTATATTCCTCCTTAATCCTAATTAGATCTTTATTTTGAGCATCTAGTTTTTATTTAAGAGGCTTGTTTACTTTCTTAATTTCATAGATTTCATTTTTAAGATCAAAAAATTCTCTAACTAATAACTCATTTTGCTTACGATATTTATTAACTTTATCTAAGCAAGATTTAGATCATGAAAGATCACTAACCTATTTGGTGTAGGAGTGGCGGAGACCATGAAAGCGAACTGCAACTCCATCATCTTCTCCTCAGCCAAATCTACATCCTCACCATCTTCAATCTGGGCAAGATTAGCTCTTCCATCTTCAGTAAGATCGAGAGCCTGCAGCTGATCTTCCCATGAAAACTGCTGTGCCACCATAGCATTCTCATTATTTAGGGGCGCTTCTGTGTTGTTTCCAACTGGAACCAAAGCCCTCTCAACATTATTCTCCACTCTTGGCTTGGTGCACTCACGAGCAAAATGACCTACCTCGTGACAATTATAACACCTCAGCTTAATCTTGTTGAAGCCCGCTTTCTTATCCACATTCACTCCCCAGTTATTCTTTCCAGTTCGCTGAGTGAACTTCTTCACCCTGAACACCGCCATAGCAATTTTCCATGATATGTCCATCTCTTCAACATCCTCAGGGTGAATTTTATCGAGTTCTCCAATCATAACTGGAGGAACTAATTCGCCAGCAACAACGGCATTGTAGCAGTTCATGAATCCAACCATCATAGCCATGTTTTCTTCAGCTCATTTGGCAGCGGCTGGAGTCTGCGAGGTAGATTTGGTGGTGGAACTGGACGCAGAAGAGTTGGGAGATGCCATTGGTAGACCAAAAGATGGAGGAGCATGATGCGATGGTACAACTGAAAATGCACTGTTAGTGGATACTCCTAAGCTTACAGTGAATAGGAATTGACATGATTAAATTCTCTCTGCTTGTCATCCATGTCACATGCCTTGATGATAGCCATCACTTCAGTAAGAGAGAGTTTGCTCAGGTCGTTTGTCTTCTTGATCACAAAAACATTCATATCCCAATTCCTGGGAAGGGAATTGAGCAGCTTCTTATTTATCTCAGAGTGAGACAACACAATTCCAACATTGCTCATTTCTGTGTTGAGAGCAATAAAACGTTGCAACTGGACTTCCAGAGCCTTCCCAAGAACATGATTAAACATGTTGAATCTTTGACGAAGCAAATGGTGTCTGCTTTGCTTCATATCCTCATTCCCTTCATACAGATCAATCAAGTCTTACCACAAAGCCTTATCAGATTTATACTCCTGAAAACCTTGAGCAATGTCAGGGGACAAAGCTGTGGTAATAATAGCCAGTGCTTTCTCATCATCTTTAATCTTGTCAAAATCCTCATTAGTGTAGTCCTCGATTGGCTTATCAACCACAATTTTAGCTTCATCATCCAAAGTGACTGTGATCTTGACTGGACCTCTCAGGAAGCCTCTCCACACTTTGCTATCCTTCATCTTAACATACTTCTCACATCTGAATTTCCACTCACGTAATCCATCAGCAGTTAGTAACCGGGGAATTCAAGTTGTTGTCCCCATAACTGAATAAAGATCACTTTGCATTGTTGTAAGAGAGGTGTTGTATGAGTCCATTATAAGCCGAAATGTATATGATATAACCAAAAACTGCTAGGTTTGATCGAAAAGTCAAAAAGTCAAGATTGTTGACCGAAATCCTATTGACCGTATATGTTGACCGAGAACTTTATTTGACCGAGATCGTTGACCGAACACAAACTCCGACCGAAAACTCTAGTAGCCGCCGAAATCACTTTGACCTAGCCGAGAACTCAAGTGTGCTGCTGAAATCACCCAGGCTAAACTGAAATCGATGATTCTGATCTCAATTTCTGAAAAACACGATGAACACTTATGAGCAGCAAATGTGATTTTTTCGCCAAAGGGGACCCAAAAACACCAAAAACTTCAAAACATTTATGGATTGTTTTGAAAACTGATTGGCACCAAAACAACTTTAAGCCACTTTCAAGCTCTGATACCAATTGTAAAACCCCGATCTAGGTATCAATCCAAATCACTAGATTCGTGCGGAATCCCAATCAAGTGAATGACATAAATCGTAAATATGAAATAAAAACCCAATGTTGAGTCTTCAATGCACACTATATTAATCAATAGTCTAGTACATAAGACTCTCTATGTCTCTCGGTTCTCTCTGTCTCTCTCAAATCTCGAAATCAACAATTAGAATGAGTCACTCTAAACATGGCTGAATCAATACAATATATATACCTAGACCTAATTACAAAGGCCCAACCCAAAGCCCAACCGAAAACATCATGAAGCCCACTGAAATCACATGGTGATTTCGGTCCAAGTACCATTAGATCATAGAGATTTTGGTCCTAAACCGAGAACTCTAAAAGCCTTGAGAAGCAAAGTATAAACCACAAATTTATATCCTAACACCCACGCCGTGGCAACTCCCCAAAATCAAATATTAAATTAAAATAAAACATACCTCAAAACCGGATGTTACAACTTTCCCCACACTTGAATCAGACTTCATCCTCAAAGTCCATTGCTACAAATAGTTGCGGATAATGCTATCTCATTTCCTCCTCAAGCTCCTAAGTCCACTCGAAGCCCCTCCGGTGCTGCCATTGCACCTTCACCAGGTTCACCTCCTTGTTTCTTAGGGATTTGGTATTCCTATCGAGGATCGCAACCGTTCTCTATATGTATTTTAGGCTCTCATCCACATGAATGTCCTCCAAAGGCACCACTGCGAAATCATAAACCAAACACTTCCATAGTTCAGAGACGTGAAAAGTGTTGTGGTTTTGACTGAGCTCTTCCGGCAACTCTAAATGATATGCAACCCTGACCACCAGGGAAATAACCCTATAAGGACTGATATATTTGGGGCCCATCTTGCCCCGCTTCCTGAATCGGTTGACACCTTTCCAAGGTGACATCTTCAGGAGTACCATATCTCTGACCTGAAACTCCAAATTAGATCGACACCTATCTACATATCTCTACTGTCGACTCTGCATGGTCTGTAATCTCCTACGCACCTGTTGGATGAACTCAGTACTCTAGAGCACCACCTCCATGCTACCCATGACTTGCTGACTGATCTTGCCCCAACAAACCGGGGTTCGACACTTCCTCCATTAGAGCATCTCAAAAGGAGGTCGGTTAATACTAGCGTGATAGCTATTGTTGTAAGAAAATTCAGCCAATGAGAGATACGTATCCCAGCTACCACTGAAATACAACACCCAAGCCCGAAGCATATCCTCCAAATTATGGATAGTCCGCTCACTCTGACCATCAGCTTGCGGATGAAAAGTCGTGCTGAGGTGTAGACGAGTACCCAACTCCTCATGAAATCTCTTCCAAAATCTATAAGTGAAGCGTACATCTCAATCCGAGACCACTGATACCGGAACCCCATGTTGTGTCACAACGTCTTGGATATAAACTTCTGGAATCTACTCTGCAGAGATGCTCTCCTGAATGGGAATAAAATCTGCACACTTTGTTAATCGATCCACGGTGAACCAAATCAAATCCACCCCCCCCGTGCTGTCTGTGTCAACTTTATGATGAAGTCCATCATGATCTCTTCCCATTTCCAAAAAGGAATACCCAATGCCTCCATTTTTCTGTGAGGTCACTGATGCTCGGCCCTGACCTTCTTGGAAGTCAAGCACCTCTCCACGTACCAAGCCACATCCCGCTTCATGCAGGGTCACCAATAATCGGGTCGAAGAACTCTGTACATTTTTGTCGCACCCGGGTGAATAGAAAATATTGACTTGTATGCCTCCACCATCAGTACCTGTCGTACACCACCCTAATGCGGAACCCAAATCCTCCAATGTAAGTTCAATAATCCCCTAGTGTCATAATCGAAAGAGGACACCTGCCCCACAATGTGCTCACTCTTGCGGTGTTCCTCTTTCATGCCCTCAACCTAAGCCTCGCGAATCTACTCCAATAATGGAGTAATCACCGTCATCCTCAAAAATAGATCTCTAATAAGTGTACTTGTCACCTTGCGACTAAGCATGTTGTCCACCATATTGGCCTTCTCAGGGGTTATAAAGGATCTAACAATCATAATACTTCACTACATACAACTACCTACGCTGCCTTATATTTAGATTTGGCTGGTTCATCAAGTACCTCAAGCTCTTGTGGTCCGTGTAGATTATATAATGGCCCATTTAGAGGTAATTTCACTAGATAACGAGGGCAAAAACCACCGTCCCAAACTCCAAATCATGAGTAGGATAGTTCGCCTCGTAAGGCTTCAGTTGCCTCGAAGCGTAGCCAATAACCGACCCCTCTGCATCAGAACCACACCCAGACTCGAGATCAACGCATCACAGTATACCACGAAATCGTCAACACCTTCTAGAAAAGTCAAAATCAGAGCCTCACATAACTTTTGTCTCAAAGTATCAAATGTCGCCTGCTGCTCAGGCCCCCAACAAAAAGTTACTGTCTTCTTCGTCAACCTGGTCAACGAAACTGCGATCCTGGAGAAATTATCGATGAACCTCCGATAATATCCCGCTAAACCAAAGAAGCTCTGAATCTTAGAAGATGACTTCAGAACCTCCCTCTGGATCACGACCTCGATCTTGGCCGGATCGACCAATATCCCATTCTCATTGACAAGATACCCTAGAAACTGCACTTCGCGCAACCAAAAATCACACTTGGTGAACTTGGCATCAAGCCTCTCCGTCCTTAGAGTCTCTAGAACCTCTCACAGATGATCCTCACGCTGCTCTTTGTTCTTAGAATTGACCAAGATATCATCAATAGATACAAAGAAAGACTGATCCAACATTGGTCTACACATCCGGCTCATAAGATCCATGAACGCGGTTGGGGGATCGTGAGCCCGAAAGACATCACCACAATGACCATAATGAGTTATGAAAGCAGTCTTGTGTACATCCTCATGTCTGAATCACATCTGATGGTAGCCTGAATGCAAATCGATCTTGGAGAACCAAGATGCACCATGTAATTGGTTGAATAAATCGTCAATCCTCAGAAGCATATAACGGTTCTTCACCGTTAGCTTGTTCAACTCCTGATAATTGATGTACATCTTGTGGGAGTTGTCCTTCTTCTTCACAAACAAAATCGATGCTCCCCATGGTGAACTACCCAGTCTGATAAACCCCTTGTCTAGCAGCTCCTGCAGTTGTGTAGACAACTCCTGCATCTCCGGCGGTGCTAACCGGTAGGGTGCCTTGTCTATCGATGTTGCACCTAGAAGCAGATCTATATAGAACCCCACCTGCCTTTCTGGAGGCACCCCAAGCAAATCTTCCAGAAACACATCTACGTGTTCCTGAATAACTGGCATATCTTCGATCGTCCTCTTTTTTCTCATCCCTTGTATCCAATACGTAAGCTACAAAATCAGAACAACCCTGTTGTATATATATCCCAGCTCTCGGATTTGAATAGAGAGATGGTCCACGTTTGGCACCCTCACCATGAATAACTAGTTCTCCCCCACCTGGGGTTTGAATCTGCATTAACTGGTGCTCGCAATAGATCATCGCCGTATAAGGGCTCAACAAGTACATCCCTACAACGACCTTGCTCTCGAATAGAGGAATAAGAATCAAATCAATCGGGTATCTCTCTCGGAATAAATCAAGAGTATAACCCTAATGAACCCTATATACACTCACTTAATGCTCATCGGCTATCTCCACCTCCAACAGATAACCTAGCTCCCCAGGAGCATCATTGAATCTCTTGTTGAGTGCAAGAGATACAAAGGATTGGGTAGTGCCCGAATCAAAAAGAAATAAAGTAGGAAATCTATTCACTAAGAAGGTCCCTAAACATTACAACATGAAACATAAGCATAAACAATAATTATATCGCATAAATAAATGGAAAACATACCTGTAACCACGTCAGGAGTCGGACGCGCCTCCTCGACCGACAGCTGAAAAACCCTGCTCTTCACTAAAGGGGCCTCCTGCTTTCTATCCCAACCATTTGTGATCCACAAAGTCGCCGGAGAGGGTGTTGCAACCGCTCCTATCATCAAAATCGGGCAATCGACCTTCTTATGGCCCCTCTGATTGCAATAAAAGCAAATCAGACTTGAAGCATGGGTGGTGGTAGTGGCAGTGCAATCCCTGCCGAAGTGCCATGTCTTGACACACTTATAGCAGCCTGAACCATCCGCCCTACAAACCCCGTCATGCATCCTGCCGAAGTGCCATGGAAGTGCCACAGCAGCGCCGACCCTTATGCCCCCTCGATCTTGACTAAAAAACGTTGGGTTTCTATCCTAAACCCCCCAAGTGTTTGCAACTGTTCCACCTTCCTCTTCCCGATGTGCTCCAAATAGATTTCCCGCTCCCCGACCCTGGATATCATGTCCTCCAATGTCGGACAAGTTAAATAGCTAAAAAACTCCCTGATATTTGATCTCAGGCGGTCGTTGTACTAAGTTTTCTTCATCTCCTCATCTGCAACATACTAGGATACCAATAAAGCTCTCTCTCTAAACTTGGCGGTAATCTCTGCCACAGTCTCAGTCGTCTGACACATATCTTGGAACTCCCTTGCCAATTGTTGTACCTCAACAGTCGGTGCAAACTTTTCTCGGAACTGGGTCACAAAATCTGACCAGATTATGGCCTCGATGGCTGGTGCTCCCAAAGTATAACTAACCTCATCCCACAGATATCGGGCTCGCTCCCTCAGACAGCCTACAGTGAACCTCACCTTTGACCCCTCGGGGCAGTAACTAGTCATTTGAGCACACTCCATTTCTTCTATCCATCGCCTGGCGACAATGGGGTCCTTTGACCCAAAGAACTCTGGTTGCGGACATCACCTGAAATCCTTGAAGGAGAGAGTGTGGGCCCCGTACTGACTAGTAGTTAGCTCGAATCTAAAGGCCCGAAAACGATCCTCCATCAACTCGATGATACCCTCCTTGTTCGATCCAAACATCATCGTGGTCGCATTAAGGATGCCTCTCATAATCTCAGACGCGAGAACTCATGTAGCCCCTCATCAATTGGTTCGGTGCCCGTGCCCGAACCTGATCCACATACCAAACCTCCTGCTCCGTCACCATGTTGAAACACAATACATAAACAATCAAAACATGAACGAAGAAGTTCATAATCTTGAAGTTTCTCAAAATCATCAATACCTTCCTTGTCTCGGGTATAGATCATGTGTTCTCACTAGTACGGGCCCGATACTACCTTCCAAACCTATCTACACCTCCCTCAAGGACTGTCTCAAATCCTACAAGTCACCACCCTAATATTAATTACTTCACTCACATTATAGAGCGCCCTACGCACTAAGACATATCCTAGGCTTTCCTAAGATTCCCTTTTCCCCATCACCCTCTGCCATCAGCTGCAGAAAAGACTCCCTCCAACACCTTCTAACCACCTTACAAATACAGTTACATGTTATCGACATCATATAATTTTCGACTGGTATATCCCACCCTATAATGGTTGGACTCAAACAAGAGTTGTGCAATTTGGTTGAATCTAACCTTCAAAAATTATCTTATCCCCATAACATATAATTTAATGCATTCTCTTAATAAATAGGCTACACCAGTGGGGTCCCTAGGAGCACAAAGCAAGCAACATTGAAGCATTGGGTTCTAAATTAGTGTACTACCTAATTAGGCCATTCTATCTATTCATTTGAAATCTATACTAGCATGTAGCTCTAAAGGCTCATACAACTGGCATACAAGGCATCTCTCCTAGCATCCTACCATCAAATTACGAGCAGGCCCTTAACCCGAATCTAGCATGCTCTACACATATACATATAATGAAATTATAAACATGTATGGGTGTTTTGGAAAATACTTACTTGAGCTCGGCTGATTGCACGCATCACACCCTTTCTTTATAAAAATCTATTTAGAAAATCCATTTTCTTTCAAAAACATTACCATTTCATTAGTTTGGGTTCAAACACACCCGAGAGTGTGCCCGAATCCCTTAAACCAAGGCTCTGATACCAACTTGTAACGTCCAAAAAATTACTATGTAAAAATTTTATTTTAAAACCAACAAAAACATCATTCGTTCATTGCAAATCCATCAAAATGTGATAATGTATAAAATAATTATAAGAGTACAAATCATGACATAGAATGCGAAATGTTGGTGGATGTGGTGCGATCATGCCAAGCCCTTCCCTTTGAAAATGGAAGTACCTGAAACTATAAACATAAAACTTTAAGCACAAAGCTTAGTGAGTTCCCCCAAAATACCCCATACCAAACATACATAACAACTTGAAACTAAAAATGAGTACATTTCACCACCTTTGGTATCTTTCAACCGGTATTGATGCTATTTCACCCCCTTCGTTATCTTTCAACTGGTACTGAGTCTATTTCACCCCCTTCAATATCTTTCAACCAGTACTAGGTCTATTTCACCCCTACAGCTAAGCATACAATCATGTCAAGAAGAGTCACAAAGATAACAAGAACATACAGGCATATCAGCAAGTGTCTCAAAGACAACTATCATCCTACAAACATAATCGAGTAGGTAAGCATTGGTGCCTTCGACCCACGAGTATAGTGAAGAGACTCACCTAACAAACGTTGATCAACTGAAACAACTCCTACTACCGCGAATACAGATGCTACAAACCCCTATATAGCCATACAACGTACAACCTGAGCTTCCCTTCTAAAACTAGGAGTTTGACCAAAAGTTAATGCAAGTCAAAAGTCAAAGTCAACAACCAAGTTTAACCCTCCACGTCGTGGCCATCGTTGGCCATGTCGTGGACTTCAAACGACAAAACAAATGCATTTTCCCTAGTCTCCACGTAGTGGAAACCTAGGCCACGTCGTCGACACTGGGTTCAAAGTGTCTTAATGGGTTAAGCCGAATCCTACAATCCTAGAGGTTCCAAGGTCTAGATCTGATCATTATAATTGTTAAAATGGATAAAATTTCCAACTTTATACCTTGAGACCCACCAAGAGGTCTAGATCTCAAGTCTTAAGTATTTAATGCATAACTATGACATTGACTTAATCAAGAAGCACTTAATCCCTTAAGTCTCAAGCTTATTTGCTCCAGAAGAGCTTATGACACTAAAAACATCCTAAATATTGGTGAATTTTAGACATGCATTTCTAGCACATGTTTTGGACTCAACTTAGGTGAAAATGGGGGTTTATGACCAAAATCTTATGCATGGCTCAAACAACCCACCAAACTTCAGATTCAAATCATGAACTACTCCAAATGATCCAAATATTCATAAAGTTGCAACCTTTATGAAATCTCACCATCCCATATAACATGATCAAAAAGAAAATGGGAAAAGATATAAGATCTAGCACTCCATAATAAAAAAGTTGGAACTTTGAACACTTACAAGGGTCCAAATTTGAGCTAGGAAGGGTGATAGGGACTCTCTTGCTGATCCTTGGTTTACTCCTTCTTGCTTCTTACTTTAAGACTTCTCAAAAGCACTCAAGAAAGCTTCAAATAGAGGAAAAGGAGTTAGGGTTTCTTGTGAGCTTAAGAGGGTGGTGGAAGCTGAGGGTGAGAAAACCCTAGCCTCCTTATTCCTTTAAATAGGTGTAAAACCCAAAAAATTAGGGTTTAAGACGTCAATGGTGGCCACGCCATGGCCTTCCTTGCCACGTCGTGGCGATTCAAAAAGACCCACGACTGGAAAATGCGTCGCCATGTCGTTGCCATCCTTCCCACGTCGTTGTGACTCCGCAAAATCAAATCTTAAATTAAAATAAAACATACCTCAAAACCAGATGTTTCACAAGGGCTGAACTGTAATTATTCAATAGTTGAACAAATGAGAGGATCTATAATCCTCCTACAGTGGACGGTTTTATAGGCTCTTAATAGAGCCTTTAGAAGCCTCCAACTGATAAAGGGAAACTGGATTTGAGATAATATTATTTTAAGTTCAAATATAGGTTTTTGTGTTTATCATGCAACTATATAAAGGGGCACACTCTTGTGATTTTCTGCCTAACCTTTTATCACAAGAGAATTTTTAAAATTCTCATCCTCTCCCCTATCTCCTTTATTCCTAGGGTTTCTTGTGTTTGGGTGTGACGCATTAGAGGCTCACATACCTTTGGAGCTAGCTTTTCAAGGAGATTATCAAGAGTTTTGACAAGCTTAATTCGACTTAAGCTATAAGGAATGTGATCCTATCCATGTATTTGATTCACGGGGTTTGAAGGTTTTGTATCATAAGTATGTTGACATTAATAGCTAAAAGACATAGATCCATTAGGTTGTATGTTCCCTTAAGAGTTAAGTGAAATTCCACATGTACAATTGATTTATAACCGAAGAATACCATCAGTGGTATCAATGTCATGCCTTTTCAATTTATAGTGCATAGAAGATGAAACAAGAAAAAGAAAAAAGATCGATAGTCTGGATCGCCACGACGTAGGCAGTCCTCTGTTACGTCGTGGGAACTGTTTGGAATCCGAGTTTCGAAATATTCTTTCCTTATTCAAAATATAGGATAATTATTAGTTAATCAATATTATTTTAAATGTCTAAAATATGACTATATTAACTAGATAATTAAGAATCCTAATTTGAATATTAGAGGAAGATTAAATAAGCTAATTATATATTATAAGATAATATAATTATCCTAATAAAATTTATGTTATTTAATCAAAAGATAATTCTTAAATTTTATTTAGTTCAAATATTAATTATTAAAGGTTAATTGAATTAATATGATTTGAACCTTGTAATTTAAAATGCTTTAAAATACACCCTATAATATGTGAAGTTGAATATTACAATATGTATAACTAATAATTAGTCGAATCAATGGTAGGTCTCATTCACGAAGTCACACTCTAAGAGAGGTATAAGGAAACAAACTATAAAATGACCATTGAATGAGGGTTCTTTTCACTCACCGCTTTTTTGTGTGGTGGAGGGTTGTTAGCTGAATGAGTGTGATAGGAATCTAATCGCATTAAAACTATAATGTATGCAGTACTAGAATATTCTAAAATACCACTCTAGTTACTTTAGGAAAAATGTGAAATTTTATGCTAATCAATGAAAACTCACATCATTTCCTTATAAGTCGTTAGTGGAGTGTGTGTGGTTAACCGTCACACTAATGAGGGACTACAAAGATGAAATGATGGCACATACTCAGATTTATGGTTTTTGATGGACCATGTGTGGTTAACCGACATGTTAATGCGAGACTATAAAGGACCTCGAGCATCTCACGCGGGTTTGCATGGTTATTCACATTTTATTTGTAGTCCTTGGCATCCCAGTCACAAACTGAAGAACATAATCTGAGACTAAACATGTCATTGAAGAGTTCAATGAATCTCAAAATGATCTAAGAATTTCATATTAGATTTAAATTAGTAAAATGCTTCACCTACCTAAATAAATTTGCAATTAGAATACAACATCCCTATTCATAATTTCGAATTGTATTTATGGATCCTAGCCTTGAATATTAATTTGGGTTAAAATATTAAGGAAATGAATCAACTAGCTAAAATTGTATCTCATGTTTTAGATGTTTGGAAATAGTGATCTTCCTCCTCCTCCTCCAACTATTCACAACTTCACTCTCTTGTCTTTTCTCTTAAAAGACAAGGTCACTGGTCCTAACTACATAGACTAGTTGCGCATTTTAAATATGGCGTTGAGATATGAGAATAAAGGGTATGTTCTCGACAGTCCAGTCCTAGAAATTGACAAATAAAATGATACTCCTGAAAAATTGGATGAATATAACCAGAATGTTGATGATGCTACAAAGGTTTCTTGCATTATGATTGAAACCATGACACCTGAGCTCCAGAAGATCTATGAGGACTACTGGCCTTATGACATGAACCAGGCTCTGTCTAAAATGTTTCTCAAGAAAGCTAGACAAGAGCGTTATGAATTTTTCAAGGCCCTCATGGCGTGCACATTGAAAGATGGGGAATCTATGTGTGCACATGTGCAGAAAATGCAGAGACACATGGAAATATTAGAAAAGCTTAATGTGAGCTTTGACAAGGAGCTTGCCATTAATATGGTGCTCAATTCCTTTCCTAATAGTTATGATCAGTTCATTTTGACTTATCATTTGAATAATACTGAGACCATATTGATTGAGCTTCACAATCTATTGCAAACAACTGAAGCAGGAATGAAGAAGTCTCACTCTAACAGTTTTATAGCTTCCCTAATCATGGTTATACAACAAGGAAAGGGTTAGAAGAGTAAGGCCTTTTGCCAACCCAAATGGAAAGGGAAAGACCATATCGGAGATTCCAGTGGGTCACAAGGAAAGCCACACTTTAATACTCCTCCTGTTGCGGACATAAAAAATGTTGTGTGCTTTCATTCTGGCCAGAAAGTCCATTGGAGAAGAAGATGCCCCAAGTACCTACAAGAAGTGAAAGAAGCTAAGGGAAAAGTGTCTAGCTCTTCTGGTACGTACTCTATCCAAATCAATAACACTTGTATTTCAAACTCTTGGGTCCTTGATATAGGATGTGGTTTCCATATTTGTTCTGATATGCAGGGACTAAAGGAAAGTGAAGAGGTCGAGCGTGGGAAGCTAAACCTGAACATCGGGAATAAGCGCAAGTCAGTTGTTACTAGGATTGTGACTTATGACCTTATGTTTGATAGTCTTAGGGTTGATTTAAATTTTTTTTGCTATTCGCTAGAATGTATAGAAACATAATTTGTTTTAATGCTTTATTTAGACAATGATATCGTTATGGTTTTGATAATAATGATGGTACAATTTCAGTTTATCCTAATGGTGCATTTACTTTCAAATATTATCTTTGTAATGATGTGTATGAAACTATGGTTTGTGTGAAGGAACTTGGAAATGATGTTTATAATTTTGATTCTTATAATAGTTTACACAAAGAATGCTTATGACATTGTCGTCTTGGGCACATCAACAAGAAACAGATCGCCCAACTCTAAATGTACGGGGTGTTGGAATCGTTTCACCTCAAATCAGACGATAGATGCGAGTATTTTTTCACTGGTACTTGTGAAAGAGGTGAAGATTTGTTAGACCTCATCGATACAGACGTATGTGGTCCTTTTAGATATGCGACAAGGGATGCTAATCGCTACTACATCACATTTACTGATGATTATAGTAGCCATGGGTATATCTACTTAATCAAGCATAAATCCAAAACTTTTGAAAAGTTCAAAGAGTTTAAGCACGATGTGGAGAATCAATTAGGCATGAATATAAAGATGCTCCAATCTGATAGAGGTAAAGAATATCTTAGTATCGAGTTCAACGACTATCTAAAGGAATGCATAATTTTTTCACAACTGACACCTACTAGGACACCATAACTTATTGATATGGCTGAGAGGCATAATCAAACCTTGCTAGACATGGTTTGTTTCAAGATGAGTCGAGCTTCACTCATTATATCATTATGGGGATATGCTTTAAAAATAGCATCCCATATTCTAAATCTTGCTCTTACCAACAAGGTTTCCAAAAATCCTCATGAGACGTGGATAAGGAAACGTCCCTTGATCGCACATATCAAGGTTTCGGTTTGTTAGGTTCTCATTAGGCAGAAGACCCATGATAAACTAGAACCCAACGCTGAGAGATGTATTTTCATTGGCTATCCACAAAATTCCTTTAGATACTTGTTCTATAGACCTAGTGACAACGTAGTCTTCGTAGCTCGAAGGGGAGTATTTTGCAAGAGAGATCTCATATCCAAAGAGGATAGTGGGAGTGTGATTGATCTTGAAGAAATTCAAGAGTCATCCAATGAGGTAACACTTTATGACACTAGCTCTCAACCTGACGCTGAACCTATTGAGCCCATTGATAATTCATTACCTCTTCATCGATTCAATAGAGTTAGCGCACCACCTTCATTTTATGGTTTCCATTTGACGAAATACGGTGATATGTTTATCAGTGATAATACACTGGTAAACTTGGATGAGCCAGCTAACTACAAGGAAGCAGTGGCATACCCTAAGGCTGCTAAATGGAAAGAGACAATGGATAGCGAGATCCAATCTATGTATGATAACCAAGTATCGACTTTGGTTGATCAAACACCTGGTTGAAATACTGTAGGTTGCAAATGGATCTTCAAGAAAAGACTGACATGGATCATAATGTACAAACCTTCAAGAAAAGGCTGGTTGCAAAGGGCTATACACAAAACCAATGGATAAACTATGATGAGACCTTTTATCCAGCTGCTAAGAATAAGTCAATTAGGGTAATGATTTCCATAGCTTCTTATTACGATTTTAAGTATGGAAAATGGATATTAAAACTGCTTTCCGTCACCAACCACCGTTAGGATATAATAGAGAAAGATAATGTAATAGTTTAGCATTATAACGTTTGATTTTATGAATAAATATAACCAAATGTGTTGTCATATTTAGAAATAATTCGACATTTAGACTCAAAGATAAGCATCCAAAAAGTTGTACCGTCTTTTATAAATGGTTAATATATTCGAAAATACTCGTCGACGTGATCCCAAGGATATGAAATTAGTAAAAATCCGACTCTGATTGGAGGAGTTATGAATTTTTGTAAAAAATAAAATCAACCACGTAAATAATTATTACGATGTCAAAACGGTACATAGAGATTGGTTAAGTTTTGACTAAAGTTATAAAAAGGAGAATCATAGTACTCCTCGAGATAAGAACTTTCGGAAAAACAATGCCGAAAATGGGATCCGTATGAGAGAGATGATTTTTGTAAAATCATTAATTTTTTCCCCCTGTTAGACAAAAAGATGAAAGTCAAAACTAGCCAAAATAACATAAGATATAGATTTTCCAAAATCCTTTTTGTGAGTGCGAGGTTTGCGCCGTTATGCGACGTGCACCTGTCACCAGATTCGATCGGATTACGAATGACGTGGCCAATGGAGAGAGTGACACATGGTGACTCCCGGATGGCACATACAAATATTTGCATCACACGCACTCCAAAACCTCAACTATAAATAACAGGGTCTACAGTTTCATTCTGCACCCCTAAACTCTCTCTCTCTCTCTCTCTCTCTCTCTCATACTCTCTGGAGTTGCTGCAATCCCGAGGCCATCCAGGATTCCCGATCCCAAATCAACCCTACGGCGGTGGTATCACGTGTTGAAGGGTGATTTCGTGGCCCCACTTTTACGGTTTTAAAAGATTTTAGGGGGGGATACATGCTTATCAAATTGCATTATCAAAATATATTTTGTAAAAGTATTAGTAGTTTATATATATAAACATGAAACGATAGGATAATATGCCAATAGAAACCCTTCCTAGTCTTAAGGAATAATATTATGCCTAATCGTTATACTACCCGATATACTAGGAAAAGGTTATACCTAGATGTTATGCTGACTGATTTTCTATCAAAAAATATCTATAAAAGGTAATTATTATATATAGGGTTAAGTATATATGAAAAATTATGTAAAAACAGGGTATCAAAGAAAGACTAAGTAAGGAATAGATAAAATGGTAATCATACTTAAGATTAAATAAACACGTGTTAGTGAGCTGTTATTAGTCATCCCCGAACCTATAATCTTTAATCTTGTGAAATCCAGAAAGATATATATAGATTTTATACGTGGCTGACACCCCCACTTGCGATTGCTAGATACAATCCCGACATGATAACTTCATTAAGTATAAAATAATATTATTTGACGTCCGATGAAGCATCGTGTGGGGTATATATCGGTCCACAACGTCGATTATAGGGGCTCATGGTAATACTATTCGGAAAATCTTAATTTAAACTGCCTAGAGAGACGCCTTCAAGTAGTTGTATGATTCGATTAGATAGAGATTATTAAAATTATGATAGGTAATACATCCTAAATGAATGAAAGGTTTAAAAATAAAAATAGTTTTCGATCAGATAAAATGATAAAACAGAAAACTATAAAACCCGTGAACTCACCAACTTTATGTTGACATTTTCAAAATACATGTATTCTCAGGAAGATGAGTGTGGAGGGTATCAGTGGATGGAAGGAAGTCATCAAGGAAGTTACTGGAAGTCGTTTATGTTTGTTCTATGCTTACTTACGAATAGCAAGTGTGATTGAACTCCAAACAATATAACCCTGAAAAAATTTAAAATAAATAAAAGTAATGTTTCTGTTATACGTTTGTGTATTGTTCCATATATATGTTACCTTGGAAGGGGATTATCCGGTTTAGAAAATGAGGCAAGCTAGGACCATGCTACATAGGTCCACTAGCATTGTTGGAGCGAGTTGGAGATCAGACATAAAGATTGGAGTTACCACCTGAGCTGGATGGAACCATGGCGTATTCCATGTTTGATACTTAAGGAAATGCTTAGAAAAAGCGCTAGACGTGTTACGAGTCGATGAATCGAAGCGTTTGGTCGAGGAACTAGTATCCATATTGGAGTGCGAGACCAAGAGTTGCGTACGAGGCGAGTGAAGATTATGAAGGTTATTTGGAAGAAAAATCATAGAGGCAATATGAAGTGGAAGCTTGAGGATGATATGAGGGCGTGTTATCCTCGCCTGTTCGTTCTAGTTCCTGATTCCGGGACGAAATCCTCTTAAGGAGGGGAGGATTGTTACAACCCGAATTTCTATTTGTCATCAATGTTAGTGTTTCATTAAGTTTTATTCTTAAACTATAATTTTAATTTGTTTAAAGTTATCATTGGAGGTCAAAAGTGTAATAAATTGAACCTTGATCATGTATATGGGTCTAGGGGTCATTTTGTGATAATTTAAGGGCCAATTGTGGAAGTTATGAGGTACTTAAGTGAGGCTAACCCTAAAATCCTGGAATTACTTTACTTAGCATCCACTAAACCGCAATTTTCAGCCTACAAATCCCTTTCAAGTGAGCTAATAAATGGGGTTTCCATCTTTGAAGTTGTGGTGAAGATCCAAGAAGTTGGTGTGGTGTTTTTGGTGCTTTCAAGTGGAGTTTCTTCTTGTGGAGATCAAGTCATCTTTCTTCCTTCCTTCTCCTGATAATATACCATATTTACAAGAGGTATACATCACATTCTTACCATCCATCTCTATTTTTAAGTCCTTGTGTTAATCCTTGAAGTATTTGGTGATGTTTGTTAAAAATTCAAAATTTGGACATATTCGTTGGTCTGTCTTGCAAGGCCTGTAGATCCCATAATGGTCCAAATTAGAGACAATAACTTTAAGAAACAATTTGTAGGAAATCGAGTATAGTTTTCAGAATGTCCAATATTAGTCCGTTTAGAGTTGTAGATTCTGTTTTATGATCAAAACATTGAATAATGGTTGTGAATGGAATTATAAAAAATATAATAAAAAACTAAAATATGATAAGATAAACTTTTATACTTCGAAAGCACTTAAAACCTGGTGGTATATGTGATTTGTTAAGGTCTTGACAACTTCAAGGTAGCTCAAAACTTGAAGTTAATAAAGGATTCGTCAAAGCTAAGGTGAGTTAGTAGTTTTACTCAGTAAATATGCATTAGTCGTAAAGTACATTTCATATACGGATCATTGGTTAACTTTATATCTAAATTAGCCATTATATATTATTTTAATATGATATGTTAATTTCATATACTTGTTTTCTAGTTTCGATGCTTAGGTTCTAAATTGATATTTGACACAATTTTAGTGATTATGATGTTTATGGTATGCTAGCTTAGATTTGATTGAAATGATGATAATTGGCTATGCTTTGGTGAATTGTTGTTGGATTTGGTGAATATGATGATATTAATTGATATTATGAAAATGCATGCTTAATATGACGACTTGTTGAATTTTGCGGGGTGTTGTGTAGTAGGTTGGGTAGTTTATGACACTTGCTTTAAACCCTATCCAAATACTTTTGGCAACCTATTAGGTTGAAAAAGGACCTATACGAAAGAGCTTAAGCAATTTTGGTGTAAGTCGCCTGGTCTATCAAGAAGATCCAGTGACACATGGTACATATACACTATCACTGCAGTGTTCTTGGACTGGAGTGGTGGGGTCCTACCGAGGAGGACCAGTACAAACATCACTTTGGATTGGGAGGTTGTATGGATGTACGACACCGTTGGTACCAAATCCTAAATGAAACTACAAAATATTTGTGTTTCACATAGTCAGAGTAGCGAAAAGGGGTATTTGGGTTGTGATTTGGGTGGAAGTCATTAGCCACTTAGAGCATTAACAATACGGGCACACGAGTAGTAACCTTGTAAGTTCCATTGGGATAGTATGTGCGTAGACGCTCATCCCTACCATAGGATGCTTTTGGTGATATGTGTTGCATTTGGTGATATCTATTTCTTTTGGTGATATGATTTTGATGATATGGGATACCTTTGGTGATATGATTTTAGCGATATCTGATACCTTTGGTGATATCTGATACCTATGGTGATATGCGATGATTTTGGTGATATGTGATCAATATGCTTTTATATGTATTGTATATGTATGTAATAAGTATTTGTTGCTTAATGTTGTTATGTCATAAATTGAATTGTTGACTCGTTTGGGAATTTTACCTTTTCCCTACCACTGTATTCAACTTTTATTAATTCACTCAGTAGGGGCTGTCACTTGTTTCTTGTACTTTGTGCCTTTGGATCGGTACATGTTGATTAGAAGCATGAATTGGTGAGGTTGGGAGCATTTGTGTTTAAGGTAGTTTGATATTATTTAGATGATACCACTTGGACATCTTTGGGTTGTTACTTTTTTTCAATAATGGTTTTCTTAAACTTAAATGGTTTTATATGGATTGTTTTTGAAAGATAGTAACATGCGGTTTGTGTAGAGTACGAATTTTATAAAAGACCTCTGTTGCATTTTCTTTTAAAAGGTGTTAAATAAAACTAAAATTTTTGGGGTAAAAATCATGACGTTACACAAACACCATTGGACCTCCATTGGTTGTGGTTGGATGAATTTAAGAGGAGTGAGAGAGTGAGAGAGCGTCTTACACTCTTACTTTTATATTTTGTAAACGTTAATTTAATCTCTTTATTAAATATAAACTCCAATTCTTTTAAATAACCTTTATATATATATATATATATATATATATATATATATATATATATATATATATATATATATATATATATATATATATATATATATATATATATATATATATATGACTAAACTGCACAAATGGTCCCTGTGGTTTGCTCAAAATTGCCACTTTGGTCCAAAAAAGTTTTGACTAGCACCACAAGTCCAAAGTTTTCATTTTGTTGGGATTTTAGTCCAATTTGATTTAGAAATATTTAAAATGATGGATTTACCCTTTGTACTTTCTTTTTCTATTTTTTTATTTATTTAAATGTTTTTTCTGATTAAAAGAAAAATAAAAACTAATCTCTCTCTCTCTCTAGAAACATATAACCCTCCCTCACTCAAAACATCCCTCCCTCTCGTTCGTATCTCACCAACCAATACCACCGTTTCCCGACCTCCTCCATCTTCCTCCTTATTCAAACCAAGAACCACCACCGCCTGCTACCTTTCCTCTCCATTCACCGCCGAGTACAAACACCACCAAGTGTGGTGTTCCTGTGGTGACCACCGAGAGGCACAGTCACCTCCTATGGTGACCATCCATCGTGAAGAAAAACCCAAAAGTGATTGGGTCGACCTACTCTTTGGATCTCGAACCTCCTGAGAATCGACGAGCACCACTGGTGGCATATCAACAACTTCAAATCCAAGCTTTGGTGATTCCGGTAGTGGAGGAGCATTCACCGCTAATCTACAAAAATCGATTGTAGGTTTAGGGTTGACATCAGATTTAACGATTGTCGTGGAGGAGCATTCGCTGAATTCATCTTGATTCTTACGATGGAGAGATCCGTTTTTGTGAAGATCATCCCTACATCTACAAAAATCGATTTTAGGTTTAGGGCATATTAAGCGATGGTTGTGGAATCCATGTCCTCCCTCTTTCAACTAGTTGATTTGCTCCTGTCTATCTCTCTGATCTTTGTTGAACCAATTCGTTTGATATATTTCCAATGGATGATTCAATTTGGTTAATGTTTCAAGATTGATTTTGATTTTAGGTCACGACAGGGGGAGGGCGGAGTGGGTTGAGAACTACGGTGGCAGCCGGTGGTGCTCGTTCCGGCGACTCCTGCTGCTTCTGTTTATTTCATCCGATGAGGTCGACGCGTGAGCGATGAGGGGAGGAAGGAGTAAGGGTCGAGGATGTTTGGAGCTGTTGTACTTGACTGGAACGAAAATAGACAGAGAGAGAGAGAGAGAGAGAGAGAGATTATTTTTTATTTTTCTTTTAATCAGAAGAAACATTTAAATAAATAAATAAATAGAAAAAGAAAGTAAAAAGGGTAACTCCATCATTTTAAATATTTCTAAATCAAATTGGACTAAAATCGCAACAAAATGAAAACTTTGGACCTGTGGTGCTAGTCAAAACTTTTTTGGACCAAAGTGACAATTTTCAGCAAACCACAGGGACCATTTGTGCAGTTTAGTCTATATATATATATATATATATATATATATATATATATTAAATGATTTAGCCTTTTAAAGATGTAACACACTTAAATTAATTCATACCATATGAATTAAGATACAATATTGTTTTTCTTAAAATAATGGATGCAAGAGTTATGATATTTTATTATGAATCAAATTCATTAGATAAATGATCAGTTGGTGTCTACTTGTTATTGGTGTGACCTTATAAGATCATATGTTATTGGTAATCTTATTTTTTGATCATTCTTGAGCATATAGAACTAACAATCTCTAACTTGCGCAAGATTGAATCATAGAATGATATAGACACTGGTGAATGTATATCAATATTTCATTGCCCCTAACAACACATGACAAAGTGCCATTCAATAACATCCAATTATTAAAAGCTCATAGCTTTAATTGACGTACATAGGTGATGTATCGATTATCCCTTTGTTTCAGACATCATTTTAAACACGAGAGATGGATTGCAATCATCCTCATCTGGTGTTCAACTTTAGTCAGATTCCTTAGATGTCTCACTCTTAATACATAAGAGGAACAAATCTCACTTTGACTACATATGCCTCTTATGTAGATCATATTGTACCTAATGATGGCCTTATGAATGCCTGGTTAAAGATAAATGAAGAACCATATTAAAGTACAATGCTCCTCACATGTGAGTCCCTAATATGTATCTCAGGTCTAAGGATACATAGGTACTACCTTGTTCAAGAGTCATTCGTGACGACAATCCATGAAGTAATATTGAAGCAGGTCATGTCCAATACTTGTTCCCCAGTAAGTACTTATGAATTTGGTTAAAACCCCTTTTCAAATTTCATCTTGTGAAATTCAACTAATCCAATTCGTATTAATCTCCCTTCATATTTTTCCTACAATTATGATCGACTATTGACCATTTAGAACAAGGATTAAACATCCTAATATAGAACACAACAAATGTTAGATAAAGTATTATATCTCAGTATATCAAATTCATTACATAATTTTTGCTTACAATGTTCCAACATCAAAATACTAAATCCAAATCAATCCATTCACTAGAATATGAAGCCCCATATCACAAGCATAATGCTCATGTTTATCCAGTAGTAGTGTCTTCGTGAATGGGCCTGCCACGTTTTGATCTATATGAACTTTTTGAATACTAAAATCTAATTTTCAACCTTGTTCTAAATGTAGTTGAATATCTTGAGGAAATTATTGGTGTGCTAACGTGACTTAGGTCCCTTAGCTAAAGTAAGTGTAACCTTGTTGTCATAAAAGATTTCTAGGGGATCCTAAACAGAAGGATTCATTCTAGTTTTTTAATGAACCCATTCATTCATAATGAAGTCATAATCCAAGTATAATTAATAATTATATCTATCTATTTTGAAGTCAGCATCTTGTGTATATCTTTACATAAAGATCTTCTTCTAAATCTATTATCTTATGTATATTATCTTAGTTATTCTTTAGTACTCTTAGAATGTCTCTATAGTTATCAGATGACTTACCATGTATCTAATTGGTATCTTATGATATCTTTATAGCATAATCATATACCTAGTCTTATTCATAATATGGAATAAATAATGGATTCGTTTGTCAAATCAAAAAGAGTATGAATCATTTTATATAGCTAAAATCTATGTGCTAGGTCATTTTGAGGCTAGCTCAAAATGGTGTCATGTGGCAATTCCAAGAGCCCTCCAACGGAATCTTTTTATCTTGAGTTCTTTCAAGATATTGTTAGTATATCCATAAAGATTTTACAACTTTAACATTAATCTTTATCCATCTCTATAAATTTTACATTCCAAGAACGTATTTTGTTCTTCCTAAGTCTTTCAGTTTAGAAACACTTTCCGAGTCAAAGCAAAATGTCCTTCCCATAGTCAGAATGTAATTTCTCATGATTAATTATGTATTATTTATACAAGATTAAGAATATCGATATTTCTCCCACTAGTTCTTAGTAAACACAAATGTTATCTTCATTTTGATATAGAAGCACACATTGTATGTATACATTAAAAGGAGGATTTAACCTTGAGATATTTATTTTATATCCATAAATGGATCTTAAATCTTACATATTTTGTTAGGATAACTTGGATTAAAAAAAATCTCCAGGATAAGCTAAATAGACATCTTCAAGTAGTTGTCTATTAAGAAAAGCAGTTTTTCTTGAAATATATTTGCCATATCTCATAATCAAAATATGTAGTTATGGTAAATAATATCTTTGTTGATCTAATCATAGCTACTCTAGAAAAGGTCTAAGCATAACCATTGACATGAGTGTGATTAAATCCTTTTAACAAAAAGTCTTTCCAAATGTGTATAGATCTCCATGTTTGTATTCTTTCTAAAAGGATCAATTATTCATTTTAGCCTTGCTATAAGGAGGAAGATTAATCAAGATCATACTTGATTATTAGACATGGATTACATTTCAATCTTCATGACTTCATGTTATTTATCATATTCAAGAATTGATATAGCATTTCGGTAGTTGATGGATTTTCCAGAAACCATCAAGAAAACTCATTAATGAGAGATTCCAAATTTCTCATGTGACAAAATATGAAATTAATCGATATATATATATATATATATATATATATATATATATATATATATATATATATATATATATATATATATATATATATATATATATACAAGCTAATTTTAAAAGATACATTGTTCCAAAGCAAACCTTGTTTCACAATGCAAGTAATTTATGTTCTAAACATAAATAATAAACTAAACTCGGGGAGTGAAGTTCCAAATTTCTTGTGCTCAGTTAGTTACTCTTCTTGAAATATATGCAAGTCATTTAAAAATATTAGATTAACAATAAGTACCAATTAATTGAGTGTTATATGAAAAGTATAAGTTCTATCTAGTAGATACCTGAAGTACTAGTCCCTTCATACTTTCTTTTCAGATAAGAGGGACAGTTCCTCTTCCAGTGTCTTGTTTCTCTACAGAAGAAACATGATCCATATATGTAGGCATTCTTGGATTTATTGGTCCTCAAGGTGTCCTCTCCATGATCTAATGGCCTCTTAGAGCACACAGGGTGACTCTTTTCAGTCTTGCAGTTTTCCTGTGTATGAACTTGCTTATACCAAAAATCACTGTATTATTGAAATATCTACTCAACCTGACGAAACATATAAAATGCTCTCATGCCTTCCAGTTCCAACCAAAGGTTAGGAATAACTATATCCAATATCATTTCGGAAATATCTTCAGCATCACAACAATGCTTCCACTAAGCATTTTGTTCAGTTCTACTGGTAATTGTAGGTTGTTTAGGAATAAGACCTTCTAGAATGTACAATTTGTTATCTTTCTTGAGATTGTCTCTTAAGACACGAATCCATTGGATAATATTGTACCCATCAAATGTTATATTTTCATGTAGATCATCAAGATTAAGATGATGCATGGTAACAAGATTGGATTTTGTTCTCATCTATACAATTTTAACAAAATTCATATAGTATTTCCAATGTTTTAAATATTTAATAGTTAATACCCTTTTGTTTCTTTAAACATTAATTAATTAGATTCTAGGATCCAACATTGCAAATCAAAATCGGTTACGTGACCTTTATCCCATTAATTATTTCAACAAGGTAGGTAGTGATTACCGATTACATCCAAATGTAATTCCTAGTTGTATGGGATCCTTAACAACCTTTTGTTAATTGGCATGTTTGAACTCATCTATGCCTCAGGTTTCTAATGCTTAGGTGACCTTATCACAAAAGATTCACAGTCAAGTCATCCATCTTAAAAGGCATGTAGAATCAACACATAACTAGTGGTTAGGTAACCTTTATCCCACTAGAAATTGCAAAACTACTTCAAACATTAAAAGATAAATCTAAGTGGTTAGGTGACCTTTATCCCACATTGACCATACAAGTGACGAGTGAGTGTCTTTTAAGAGGATGACATAGACTTGCGTTTTAAAGGGATTTATATGTTTTATAATTATAGTTTTAAAAAAAATTTGTATCATGTATATTTCATGCATCCAATAATACATTGTATATTTTAGAAAAATCATATTTTCTTTTATAGGTTCATTTTAGTTAAGCTTTTACTATATTGTATTATATTTTGAGTTTGTGTGTTTGAAACCAATTTTAGTCTTTTAATACAATTTTATTATTTTAGACTTAGAGTTTCTTATGAGTTCTAAAGTCTCTATTTTATCCCATTTTACCAATTTCAAAAACTTGAAGATTTTTAGAATAAAAACTCCCTTTTATTTGAATATACATTTTTAAGCATCTTACGGATTAAATTATTGTTTACTGAAAAACAACAATGTCACACCCCCAAACCAGACGGCGGAAACGTCCGGGGGTGGATGACTTCATTTGTAGTATCACAACACATGCATTATAGTAATCAAAGTACAAACAACCATTGCATTAATATCTACAAGTTTTTACATGTGTTCAATCGCTGTATATTGACACCGAAATAGTTATACAAAAGAAGAATACATGACTCAGAATAGATCCATCTTCTCAAAAGCTTGGGGAGTACCTGTCTACAGATTCCCTGAGAATACAAGTAATTTGAAAAGAGAGTATCAACATAAAGTTGAGTGAGTGCATAAGTATTTATGTTTGAAAGTATGTTTTCTGTTTCTTGAATATATAAACTGTTCCAGAAAATCCTATATTTTCTGATGTATATGGAAAGTAGTTTTAATCACATAAAATCGTTCTGTTTGTAAACCAATGTTCTGTATTTGTATTCCTTTTGTAAAACCTGTAACTATGAGTGTGCCTGGTTCCACCAACTTTTATTGTAAACTGTAATGTAATACTGTAGATTGTATCTTGTAAACTAGTACTTTGAAAATGTACTTATATTTAGTTAATTATACACTAACGTATTCTTAATATCCTTTTAATGAGTTATTATAACCATACTGAGACTAGATGGCCCGACCCAACGCTTTGAGGGTGTCAAAAACTGTTAATAACAACTGTCACTCGTAGGCGTGTATGCCCGGGTGTAGCTAGCAGTCTGAGTGCGGGGTTGTCAATCCCAATATAGATCTATACATACTTGTTTCGATCCCCGACTGGAGATTCTGGTTATAATATAAAGACTTTAACTATATTGTTTAAATAAAAAAACAACCTATATCTATTGACTCATAAAAAGCATATAGACGTTACGTGTATAATAGATGCAAAAACCCATTCTGAAATAAATGATTGATAGTATGCTCCTGAATTAGTATTCTTAACATGTATATGAAAGATGTATACCCTTGATTAGTTTTGAATCAAACCCTTTTTCTTGTAAAATGGTGTACTCTAGTATACTTGAATCGTGAATTAAGGTTCTATGAATCATAAATTATACCTATTATAATTTATTTGTAGTTTCTGAATTGATACTAACTGTTCATGAATGCAACCCCTTGCTCAATATGTTACAAAGGGTATTTGAACTGAATGAAATAGCTTATATATATATATATATATATATATATATATATATATATATATATATATATATATATATATATATATATATAAGTAAAATTTAAACGAAATTCGGACAAATAACCGATACTATAGGCCCACATCCAAACAAGGAAAAGGAACAAAAGTGAGTTATCAGTCCTAAGCCCTTTAAATCTTATTTACAAATATATATATATATATATATATATATATATATATATATATATATATATATATATATATATATATATATATATATATATATATATGATTTCTGGGGAAAAAGATAAGTTTACGAAATCATTTAAAGAATTTAACATTTTGAAATACTTTTGGTGACTTGATGTCATTTTAACACAATTTTGAAACCATTCGATTTGAACCCCTTGCTCAACATGTTACAAAGGGTATTTGAACTGAATGAAATAGCTTATATATATATATATATATATATATATATATATATATATATATATATATATATATATATATATATATATAAGTAGTTTCTGAATTGATACTAACTGTTCATGAATGCAACCCCTTCCTCAACATGTTACAAAAGGGTATTTGAACTGAATGAAATAGCTTATATATATATATATATATATATATATATATATATATATATATATATATATATATATTAAAATTACAATTTTGACGAAATTCGGACAAATAACCGATACTATAGGCCCACATCCAAACAAGGAAAAGGAACAAAAGTGAGTTATCAGTCCTAAGCCCTTTACATATATATATATATATATATATATATATATATATATATATATATATATATATATATATATATATATATATATATTAACATTTTGAAATACTTTTGGTGACTTGATGTCATTTTAACATAATTTTGAAACCATTTGATTTGATGATAATTGAAATCCATTTTGGTAAGATGTTTTGAAAACATTTGGTTATAACACAAAATCCTTGTTTTAGACTTGTATCCCCCCCCTTAAAACAGTAAAAACTATGAAAATACGGGGGTATGAAATCACCTTTTGGAGGGTGATTCTAATGATGATTTGATATAGGATGTTTAGTTCCACAAGTGTAATCCCGTAGCAAAACAAGTCCTATATAGTGATTTGTTTAGCGTAGATGCAATCAATTAGCTAATATAATCATAAGAATGATTAGAAACTGGACTAATTTGTAAGTATATCTTACAAATAGGAGTGTTAGAAGCTAAAATGGAAGCTGGTAGGTGTTCACGGCCAGGAGAGGTGATCACGGCCCAAGAGTCATGAAGGGTTCACGGCCTTGGAGATGTTCATGGCCATGAGTTCTTGATGAATGATGAACACTTGATGATCCTAAGCAAGTTTCTAAGATGATTCAAAGGTTTTCATCGAGGTGTTCTTCGTGTTCTTCACGTGTTCTTCGTATAAACTAGTGAAATTATCGGGTTTATAAGAAGACTGAATGATGTTCTTGAACTAATAACAAGATCATGAAAAGATACTTGTTAGATCTTGTGAAGAACAACAGATTATCACTTGAAATGATAAGAAAGGATGATCCTAGCATGTTCTTGAGGAGAGGGGATGTTCTTGATTGATGATATTTGAGAGAAAAGGTTGGAATTGTGCTTGAAAGTGAAGAAATGAGTAAAAAGTCGGTTGAAATCCTTATATACGCGAGGGTTCACGGTCGTGAACCTCGTATACGGTCCGAAGTCGGCTACAACCAAGAAGTCTTCACGGTCCGAGGGTTCACGGCCGAAGCTGTTCTCGGTTGCAAGGCTACTGTCCGAAGGAAACAAAGAAAAGTATGCGAACAAGCTCGGATTTCACTTATTCCCTTCACATATATTTAATATTCTTAGAGTTTTAAAAATGTAAAAGTTATTTTACTAACCTTAATAAAATCCAATATAACAAAGAGGACTTTAGTTGACCCAAGTTTGATTAGGGTTGACTTTACAAGTAGAAAATAACGGGATGTTACATTATCCCCCGGTTGGAGAGAATTTTGTCCCGAAATTTGGATTAAAACAATACAGAAAGACTAGGTAAAAAGATGTGGATACTTCTGTTGCATTTGATCCTCCCATTCCAAGGTGAATTCAGGTCCCCATTTCGCATTCCAGCGAACCTTCACTTTCGGGATACGGATTTGTTTGGTTCTCTTGACTTCCATGTCTAGGATCTCTACGGGTTCTTCCACAAAGTTGAGGCTCTCATTTACCTCGATCTCGTCGAGTGGGATAACAAGAGTCTTGTCGGATAAGCACTTATTAAAGTTAGAGACGTGGAAGGTAGGATGTATGTTACTTAGTTCTTGAGGTAGTCGGCGTTTGTAAGCTACTGGACCGATTCTAGCAAGAATCTCAAATGGTCCTATGTACCTTGGGTTCAGCTTGCCATGCTTTCCAAAGCGTATCATGCCCTTCTAGGGTGCGACCTTCAACAAGACGCGGTCACCAACCTGGAATTCCAAAGGTTTTCTCCTCTTGTCAGCGTAGCTTTTCTGTCTATCTCTGGAAGCTTTAAGTCGCTCCCGAATTCGTACGATTTTCTCCGTAGTTTCACGAATGATTTCCGGACCAGTGAGAGTACTGTCAGGAACTCGACCCTAGCTAGTTTCGTATCATCCACTTCAGCCCAGCACATAGGTGATCTGCACTTGTGGCCATAGAGGGCTTCGAATGGAGCAACCTTTATGCTAGTGTGATAATTGTTATTGTAAGAGAATTCGACAAGGGATAAATACGTATACCATGCATTTCCAAAGTCTATCACGCAGGCTCGCAATAGATCTTCTAGTCTTTGGATCGTACTCTCACTTTGCCCGTCAGTTTGTGGATGGTAGGATGTACTCATGTCCAGCCTAGTTCCCAGAGAGTTTTGTAAAGACTTCCAGAAACGAGAAGTGAATCTACTATCTCGGTCAGAAATAATAGATATTGGCACACCATGCAGTCTAACTATCTCTTTGAGGTAAATTCTTGTTAGCTTCTCCATCTTTTCTTTTTCTTTTATTGGCAAGAAGTGTGTAGATTTGGTCAATCTATCGACGATTACCCAAATAGTATCATAACCATCCACTGTATTAGGTAACTTAGTTATGAAATACATCGTAATCCGCTCCCACTTCCATTCAGGGATTTCAGGTTGTTGCAATATAGCTGAAGGTTTCTGGTACTCTACCTAGACTTTGGCATAAGTAAGGCACTTGCCTACCAGTACAGTTTCTTGAGGTCCAGATACATCTTGTCTGAACCTGGATGAATGGAGTATCGGGTTTTGTGTGCTTCATTCATAACCACGTCTTTCTAACCACCAAAATTCGGTATCCAGATCCGGTTCATGAAACAATGGACTCCATATTCCCTGACTTCGAAGTTCTTATCCATTCCTCTCAGGGTTTCACCTGCCACATTTTCGGGTTTCAAGGCCTCGAGTTGAGCCTCTCTGATATGTGTGGACAAATGTGAATGGATTGTCATGGTCAACGACTTTGCTCGGCGTCCCGAGTATTCTATTCTGCTAAGGGCTTCAACTACTACATTGGCTTTACCAGGGTGATAACGAATCTCATATTCATAATCGTTTAGAAACTCCACCCACCATCGTTGTCTCATGTTCAACTCTTTCTGGTCGAAAATATGCTGAAGACTTTTATGGTCCGTGAATATTGAGCATTTCGTGCCATATAAATAACGTCTCCAGACCTTCAGAGCGAATACCACTTCTCCCAATTCAAGGTCATGTGTTATATCGTTGACCTCATGCGTCTTTAGCTGTCTCGAGGCGTAGGATATAACCTTTCCTCTTTGCATAAGAACACATCCAAGCCCTTGATTAGAAGCATCACAGTACACTATGAAGTCCTCGCTACCTTCAGTAAGAGACAGGATCGGTGCCCTGCTGTGACAACCCGAAATCTTTATCTTGTAAGTCAATCTAATCAATCAAAAGCCAGACTTGTTTCCGTTATCTTTTTACCGTGTTAGGGGTCTGTTTGAGAGTTTCTAAGCCTAGTACACTCAAGGGTTGAGTGTTAGGAAGTGTTAGAAAGAGATCAGTGGACTGTATTCGAGCCGAAAACACCTTCAAAAGAGGTTCACGGCCGTAAACTAGGTTCACGGCCGTGAACCCATCGTAGGGCCGTGAACTCTCTCTTGGCCATGATTTCCTTCCTATAAGTAGGTGTTTGCTTCATTTTTCATTTATTTTTACTCTTTCCAGCTGTAAACTTGAGTTCTCTCTCAAGTATCATCCACGAAAGGGCCTTCTATCGCCTCAAAAACGTAAGTAACTCACCCATCTTCTTGTTGTTACTTGAAAGCCCTCTTCCTTTCGTCTTGATTCATCATCTTCTCATCTAGAACTTCAATATCTTCAAGCTTAGGGTCGTGAACCATCAAGTGGGCCGTGAACCCTTCATATTGAGTCGTGAACATGCAAGTGGGCCGCGAACACTTCATGTGTTCGTGGGCCGTGATCACACCTTAGGGCCGTGAACCCTCATTCAACCTCCTATTTTGCTTCTAACACTTCTTTGATGAGTTTTTCTTGCATCCTAGGTTGATTCCCTATCATCTTTGTGGTTATAATCACTAATATCAAGCCTATATGTATCATTATATGCTATTTAGGACTCATTTGTGCTCCAGAACTTCATTCGTGGGAGTAACACTCTTACTCCAATCATCAATTGAATCACTTACATAAGGTGAGTTTGTACCCCTATAATCTACCTTTTTGAATGATTTTGAATGCTTTTAGGGGGGGGGGGGGAATACAAGTTGAACATAAGGTAACTGTGTTAATAATTACATGTGATATCAATCTCATAAAAGATTTCCTTATGCTTTGAATTATTATTTTTACAATAAAGGATTACCCAAATACTTCCAAAATGACTTAAAGTCATGTAAACTCTTTTAAACACTGTTAAACTCTTTTGATATTGTTAAACTCTTTTAAACATTCTTAAACTCTTTTAATACTGTTAAACTCTTTGAAAATGTCTTATAAACTCTTTTATCTTATATTTGTCAAAATCATGTTTATATATGTATGGGTATATACTTAAGACTTAAAGGGCTTAGGACTGATGAGTTGCCTTATTTCCTTTTCCTTGTTTGGATGTGGGCTTAAGGTGGGGTTAATTTTCCGAAGGCCGTTTCCTTTTTAAATATATATATTTTACATATAGGAATATAAAAGGTCACTTCCATCAATATTATTACCTTTGTATCACATTGAGCAAAGGGGTACATTGATGAGAGATCATGCTAATCAGATATAACGTATAAATTATAATAGGTATAATTTATCAAACAAACGAGAAATCTATTTTTTAGATAAGTATACGAGGTCTAAACTACTTTGTCAAGAAAAGGGTATAATTCGATCTTTACTCAAACTAAAATGTGATGATACGTCTTCAGGACATAGCAATATACTTGCTATGTTACATTCTTGTAACCAATGTCTCCTGGAGGGAGAGCGGGCATTGTATATATAGATCTATATGGGACCGACAATCCCACATCCCGACTGTTAGCTACAGTTTGGCCGATAGGCCAAGGGGTGACAAATGTCACATATTCAGTTTCGACGCGGGAAGGTCGTCGTGTTCATTCTAGTCTATTAGTATGGTTACAACTTTATCACATTTTAACCCTAATTAACCAGTTTAATAAGAGGGTAGTTATTCACTAGTAGTTTATTTTAAAAAAATACTAATATATTAATCACTCTACACAAACAAAACAAAAAGGTTTTATGGAATTTAAAACTACTTAACAGAACCGTTTTATGGGATTTAAACTACTTAACAGAACGGTTTTATGGGATTTAAAAGTACTTTTCATCAACAAAACGGAAAACATTCTTCTTATAATTTTATGGATAATTAAAATAATGTTAAACCATATTATAAGTACAATAATACTTAAACATAACGGTTTTAGGGGATTAAAACTACTTTTCTTTTTTAAAGCAGAAAATATAGGATTTTCTGGAACTAAATCAATCACTTTCTTAAAACTAAAGCAACCATAACTAATACTTATGAACTCACCAGCTTAAATGCTGATCGTATCTTTCAAAATAAATTGTATTCTCAAGAATCCAGTAGACAGGTACACTCCCAGAGCTTTTGAGAAGACAACCTAGTACCGTGCTGCGTCTTTTGTCTTTTACCATATCTACTTTTGATGTTTGAATATGTAATGTTTAAAATCTTATGTAAAAAATTATACTTATTAATGGAATGGTTGTTTGTACTTTGATTACTATAATTCATGTGTTGTGATACTTGACATGACGTCCTCCACTCCCAAACGTTTCCGCCATTCTGGTTTGGGGGTGTGACAGATTGGTATCAGAGCATTGTTTATAGTGAACTCCGTATATCAGTAATAAAAGATATACAACTATAAACACATTGGGATAAAAACACTCTGACCAAGAATTATACTTTAAAATATAACAATATTTTGTAAAAGTATAAGTACATGCAGAATATATATACTAGAACAAGTATCACAAGAAGAACAAAACAAAAGTATTTGGATGTTGGACACTGCAGTTAAACCTGGACAGTTATGTAATCATATCTAGGATCAATATAGCCTGATCAACTATATTTATTTGAGATATGACCAACATGTGTTTGGGAGTGATGGTGGTGTTGCAACAAGTCTAAAACTGTTGAGAGAAAAACTTGGAGACACACTTGAACAAACGTTAGAACAAGTGGATTGTGGAATAGTTAATCTCGAAGGATGTAAAAGCTCAATAATAATATTAATAAGTTATAGTTAGATAGTTCGAGAGTTAGTTGCGAAAAAGTAAAGAAATAGAAATGAAAACAATTGTTATATCAAGTATACACATAAGTTGATTCATAACAAGGAATGCATTCAAACCAAGTTAATAAGGAAGATCAAACTTAGTGATTAAGTCATAAAAGACTTGCTCCGGAGAGAGGTTATAATCAGTTATGTTCTAGGAAGAATTGAGAGTAATAAGGGATGAGTAATAAGATAGAGAAATAGAAAAGATAACTTAGAGAAATGTATTCAGAATAGATGCGTGAGTTATCCGTGTTGAATACAAGAGAGAATGAGCTCTATTTATAGAGACTCATGAACTACACTAGATTACATCTCTATTAGTAGCCACAAAAGGTATACTGGATAATAGAGTGTATTACAATAAAGACAAGTAAAGTAATCTAGCTAAGTGACTGCGGTAGGAAGAGACTCTGGTTGCGGTTGTTGATGAAGAAGCTTGACTGCGGGTGTTGTATGGCTGCGGTAGCTGAAGAGGTTGCGGTAGCTGAAGTTCAAGAGGGTCACTTTTTATGATTCAAAAATTTCCCCCTAAGTGACCTCTTTAACTTCGGTTCAGCTATCAAGTTTGAGGAACTTGATCAGGATCCACCAAAACTTCCTGATGTTTTCTAGCCAGGTGATTCTCCTTGAGATCTCGAACTTGACTTCTGCAGTAGTGTGTTTTGATCTTTCAACTGCGGTTCGGCAGATGTCAAGTTGCTTCTTGGTTAGGTGATGCATGACAGTCATAGGAATGAAGTATTTGACATTATCGAACTTCCTTTTGAAAATGACTCCAAGTTCAGGAAAGTTGGTTGCACCTAAGGATCTTTCTTGAAAGCCTTCGGTAGGCATTGGTGCAGGTTCGAGAGGTGGCAGATCAAATTTCTTGGCTATGGTGGGGTAGATGTCCACATCGATTTTAGCAAAATCACAGACCGTTTCCTTCAGAAAAGTATTGGCCTTTTCAAGCGCAATCTTCATTTTCGGGTGCTTTTCTGACTTGTTTTGAAACACCTTGGCAATAAGAAAGATTTGTTCCGAATTCATACAGGGAAAGTCTGCCTGGGTGCGGATGTAGTCATGCTCCCTTCTAGTGAGGGTATACTGGATGTAGTCAGCCTTCATGAACTTCCGGATTTTATAGTTCTTGACTGCGGATGGTCTATCATTAGACCATATATTTTCAATGGAAGAGGCATGTTTAGCATGAAAAAGACTAAGTCTCTCAAATTCCATTGGCAGTCTTTTGTGGTCAGGAAGGTTGCGGTCGAATTGCTCAAATACTGTGAAGTATTTGGCATTTGGAGATATTGGGACATCCCAATAACCATCAGTAGGGGGTTCAACATAGGTGAGGTGCGGTCTGTAGTCTTTGTCCAGCAGTCTGCGGTGAGGATTGATCCAAGAGTTTATCAAGGATTCGTCCATCATAGTATCAAAACCACATTCTCTCCATATAAGCTCTGCAAGTTTGGCTGCCTTCCAATCTTTCTTCCTTTAAGTGGTGGCAGGAGAGTCAGTTGAGCTAGGAGATGACATGTGCTCAGCCAGATCTTTGAAGTGAGGGGTAGTCTCTGGCTTTTGGGGAGTGACCTTCTCTTGTGGTAGAGTGTTATGGGGTGGAGTATGATAAGACGGTTGCGGTGAAGGCTGCGGTGTAGGAATTTTTTCTGTGATGTTGGGGGGACTATGATGTTGAGAGATTGATTGATCTGAGTGATGGACTTCTTCTTCTTCACTTTGATGGACTTCGTCTTTACTTCCCCCTCTTGAGGAATTCAACGCAGGTGATTCCTTAAGCCATTTCTTAAGGCCATCAACCTTGGCAAAAACCTCTTGAAATTGAGCTTTGAGGGCTTCGGCCAACTGTTGATTATTGGGAATGGAGGTGTTGAAGAGTAGCCTGTGTATTTCCTTTGTGAGCTGGAGGATCTCGGGACCATGGAAGTTGGAGGACATGGATCGTTGCAGTCTGTTGATTGTTGCTTGAAGAACTGAGATAGTGGACTCATACGCAGTGTGAGTCTCAGCTATCAGTTTCTGAGACTGAGTGGCTTGATCCGCAATGGCTGCTTGGAGATCCGTTTTGATTGCGATCACCACAGTGATGAGGCGTTCCGTAGCAGCCATAAAATCCTTGTGATCTGCTTTGCGGTTGTTGTCAAGGGACCGGATCCCCATTTCCACTTTGAGAGAAACTCTCTCAGCAGCCAAGCGTTCCCTTGTTTCCAGACGCTCTATACGTTCGATCAGGGACTGCGGTCCCTGGGTGTCTTCTGTTTGCGGTTGAGTTGGCTTGACCGCATCTAAGATCTGATCGACTTTAGCTTGTAAGCTCAGAAATTCTTTCCTAGTGACAACATTCTTCTTCATTTTCTTCTTTTCTTTGGGTTTAGAAGTCGAATGTTGAGAGCCACTGGATTCCTCTTCCTCATCGAACATCATGAGGTCATCATCAGAAGGACTGGGCTTGTTTACCTCCTGAATGTCTTCATCATGAAGACCGAAGGTGGGAGCAGAACTGACTTCGATTGCGGTTCCTTCGTCTTGTGATTCATGGACCGTTGGAGTTGGAATTGGATTTGGAGTTGGAGTAGGAGTTGGAGTTACTCTGGAGGTACCTGCAGCTGCACCTGTTGCTTGAGCTTTAAGAATCGTTTCCGCCATCTCGGTCATCCAGTCTTGAACCTTTTGAATAGTGGCTACGGTATTGGCATTGCTGATTGCATATGCCCAATACTTCGCCACTGACTGGATTTCTTGCTCTTTTAGCTATTGTTGCATGATCTGTTGTTCCTTGCGGGCTTGGAATGCCCTTCTGAAAGCGGCATATTTCTTCCTGTCTGACTCGGTTACTGGAGTGTAGCGTAACCATGAGTCGTTTGATTCATCTCCGTCAAATCCTTGGAAACGCACCGAAGTGTCCTTCGGGTCCACGGATCCTTGCACGTTTGTGCTCACCGTGCCTAAACCACCAGCTGCGGTTGTAAACAGAGTAGGATTTCCTGAGCTTCCATGGTGTCCTTGACCCGTGGTCAAGTTTGGCCTCGGCTCAGTTCTGGCATGGGCGGAAGAAGTGCCCTGCGGTTGGGAAGGTGTTTGAAGTGTTTGGGTAACGTTCAAAAGAATGGAGTGCAACTCCTCAGGAGAAAAGAAATGCAGTCGGGAAGCCCTGGAGATCTTAGGGCGAGTACCAGTGTCATCCTCGTGGGAGTGAACTGGGGGGGGGGAGTCTCCACGATGTCGAGAATCAGACTCACTTTCTGAGTCTGATTGGAAAATGATAGTGGTGTTGAATGGGTCTGCGGCCACCCTAAGGACTACCGGAGCCTTTTGAGAGGCTTCAGTATCGGTCCGGTCACGCATTTGGCCAGAGGTGTCGGTTTTCCTTTTCTTAAGGATGGCAATTGGTTGCCTATCCTCATCAGAATCACTACTAGGTGTAGGTGCGGTTGGTTTGGTTTTACGTTTCTTGGTGGGTGCGGTTGGTTTGAGAGCATCCTTCTTAGGGGTTCTTTGTTTCTTCTTGGTTGCCAATTGCTTTCTTCTTTGAGAAATATTAGAGAGTGTAGTGGCAGAAGGGACTGCGGTACCTTCAGGGTTAACAATTGCGGATGGGTGTTGAAGAGGCAGGGTAGGAAGGTATGGGGAAATACCTTCCGTAGCCTCAATGTGATCTGAGACATCAGCAGTCTCAAGACCAAGTGTGGAAAGAATGTGGGTAGGGAGTCTGCGGATAGGTCCAAAAACAGTTTGATCAGAAGAGGGATTGTACCTTTTGAGATCCTTAGTGACAAAGAAGTTGATGTCACTGCCCATGTCGATTCCAGCGTCCGCATGAAGGTCTGAAATGCAGAGTGACCAGAACCTTGCAAAAGTGAGCTCGGTTGGGTTCTCCCTTGGGCTCTCTTCGGGAATGTATTGAAGGAAGTCGTCCCATAGGATCTGCCCGTAGTTTACATCGTGTCCTGTGAATATGCTCCACACCAACTCCAGTAGCTTGAGTCCCATGTTGTCTATGCCTCCGGTTCTGCCGGATAGACAGCGGATGATGAAATGGCACACAAACTGCCAAACCGCAGGCAATTGATTTTTCTTGAATTCACCAATTCCTCTAATTGGTTTCTGATTCCCCATTTGGTAAAGGGCAGAGGTAACGTCCGCCATGGAAGGAGAGAAAATCTTGATGGATGGATGAACCAGAAGGTTTATGGCAGTAAGAAACTTTTCTTTGGACAGGATAACCAAGGAATCGTTAATTAGGTTGAGGTGAACTTGTTGAGGGTTTTCGATTGGGCGATAAGCGGAGAATGCACATTTGAAGAGGGTCGAGACTGGAACAACATCTGTAAAAGGTCGAGAGGGCCAAACAGAGGGTGATTCTTGAGAAACTTGATCACTAATTTGGTTGGAGCATTGTATGAAGAATGATCTTCAAACACTGCTCGAAAGTTGCTTGAAGCAATCGTTGGAGAGTCTGAACCTGTAGGATTCACTGAGTCTGAAACCTTGGATTGTTTCTTTGATGCACCTGATTTCACCATTGTAGGAGCTTGAGAGAAGGAGTAGAAAATAGAGTTCTTGAAGGATTTGAGAGGGAAGGTTCGATGTTCAGAAAGCGTAAAGTGATTTTGGGGAAGAATATGGGTTTATAAAGGGGTGAAAATTTTTTAACCCTAGGTAAAAGGTAAGGATAAGGTAAAAATGTCGTTTGGGGTTTGGAGGGAATCTTTGAATTGGGGATAAAATCTTAGCCACAAATAATGAAACAGTTTAAAAAAGATTTTGGAGATTTACTAAAAGAGGGTTTGCATTTAATGAAATGTCAGACATCTATCAATGTGTCAGGTGATCGTGGGGTGAGGGGGAAGGAAGTTGGAACGGATGGGACATGCTGGGTAAGCGGAAAAGACAAATTAAGGATGTGATTATGGAAAAACGTTCTTTTTGTCATCATGCATAAAAATAGGTCTGACACAAGGTTTATTCAGAAAGAGAATGAGACAGTTTCTCAAGGGAATGTTTTTTTTGGATTTAATATTTTATTTAATGAAGGATCATTAAATAGCACACAAAGATTCAAGGGTTGATGAAACAGTTGAGAAATTATCAGAGTGATTGCGGATGGAAACTTCATTGCGGATGGAAACGACATTGCGGATGGAAATGATATTGCGGATGGAAATGACATTGCGGATGGAAACAACATTGTGAATGGAAACGATGAATGTCTGTAGTAAGGAACTGAGGAAAGCACTTGTACAAAAATTAGTAATAACAAACAATAGAGACCCATGAGAGATAAATATGATATATGGTTGCGGTACCTAGACTGCGGTACCAAAACCATCTATCATGAGTAACTCTCAGTTAGAACCGCAATGGAGACCAAGGATGGTTTGCGGTATCTAACAACTCAAAAAGAATTGCGGGTCTGGATTCATCATTCCTAACATTTGCAGGAAGGTGTTAAGCTTTGTGGAGTCGAGCGCTTTTGTGAACACATCAGCAATCTCTTCATGAGTATGGACAAAGATGAGTTCAATGTTACCTTTCAAGATGTGGTCTTTGATGAAATGATACCGTAGTTCAATATGCTTAGTCTTGGAGTGCTGAATTGGATTGTGAGAAATAGCAATAACACTTTCAGAGTCACAGTAGATCGGTATCCGTAGCATTCTATACCCGTACTCCATTAGTTGAGTTTTCATCCAAAGGACTTGAGAGCAACAGCTGGCTGCGGCCACATACTCAGCTTCTGCGGTAGACAGAGAAACACAACTTTGTTTCCTTGAGGACCAGCTGACGAGTCTTCCACCCAAAAATTGACATCCTCCTGAGGTACTTTTGCGGTCTAATCTGCATCCGGCGTGATCCGCATCTGTGAAAGCTTGCAGGCTGAAGTCATTGCCTGCGGGGTACCATAGACCAAGAGATTTGCTTCCTTTTAGGTACCGTAGTATCTGTTTGGCTACGGTCATATGTGACACTTTTGGGTCAGCCTGATACCTTGCACATACACTAGTTGCAAAGAAAATGTCTGGTCGGCTTGCGGTGAGGTACATTAGAGAGCCAATGATACCTCTATAAGTCTTGTGATCCACAGGTTCTCCTGAGGGATCAGCAGAGATCTTATAACCGAAGGCCATGGGGACCTTGGCCGAAGAACAGTTGTCCATAGAATATTTCTTTAACAGTTCGGTGGTGTCTTTTTCTTGATGAATGAAAATTCCTTGTGGGATTTGTTTTACTTGAAGACCTAGAAAGAAGTTAATCTCTCTATTCATGCTCATTTTAAAATTGTTGGTCATGAGCTTAGCAAATTCATTCACCATTTCTTGATCAATTGATCCGAAGATGATGTCGTCCACATATATTTGAACAAGCATAAGGTGGTTACCATTTGCTTTTCTATATAATGTGGGATCAATCACTACTCTCTTGTATCCGGATGAGACAAGGAATTCAGAAATAGTCTCATACCATGCTCTTGGGGCTTGCTTCAGACCGTATACTGCTTTTTCAAGCTTGTAGAAGTGGTCTAGGAATTCAACATTTTCAAAACCTGGAGGTTGCTGAAGTTAAACCTCTTCTTTTAGTTCCCCATTGCGAAAAGCACTCTTAACGTCCATTTGGTGTACCTTAACGTTCTTGTGGGCTGTGTATGCTAGGAAGATCCGGATAGCTTCCATGCGTGCTACCGAAGCATACGTTTCATCGTAGTCAATGCCTTCAAGTTGACTATACCCCTTTGCAACTAGCCTTGCCTTGTTTCTGACTACCGCACCAGATTCATCCAGCTTGTTTTTGAACACCCATCTAGTGCCAACAATAGAGTGACCACGTGGCTTCGGAACGAGCTGCCAAACTTTGTTTCTTTGAAATTCTTCTAACTCTTCTTGCATTGCAGCTATCCAGTCAGGTTCGAGCAATGCTTCTTTGATCATTCTGGGCTCTACCGAGGACATAAATGCTGCGTAGTGGCAGTGATCAGATAGGTCCTTGGAAGATCGAGTCTGGATACCTGCGGATGGGTTGCCAATGATTTGACCTGGTGGGTGGTCCTTCGTCCACACATGTAGACGGGGTTACAGATGATCAGCAGCTGCGGTAGAGGGAATATCTTGAATATCAGAAGAATATGCGGTTCGAGATGGCAGTTCCCCCTGGACTTGTGAACAACCTGCTGAGTCATCTTGGTTTGTTGGAACGAGAATGGAATTTTCTTGAGCAGTTGGAAGAGGTTCCCCCTGGAATGCGGATGGGAGTTCCTCTGGAACCTGAGAAGGTTCCCCCTGGACTGCGGATGGGAAAGTGATAATCCTTGGATCGGTTCTCGTGTCAATGTTCTCTATGAGTTCATCATCCGAATCTGAAGATACGTTTGATGGTAATAATTCTCTGCAGATGGGAACCTGAACAACATCAGGTACTGGAACCTCAACGGCTATTGCTTGATCCGGAGTAGAGCTTTCCCCCTCAACCGGAGAGGTGAAAGTATTGAGAGAAGCTACTTCAGATAGAGATGGTCCAGAAACATCAGCGTGTTGTTGTTGAGCTGCGGGTGACACAAGAACTTCAGATAGTTTTGTCGTTTCAACAGGATCAAAAATATCGTCATAATTGACTTCAACTAGATTTAAAGGACCTGAAGAGGCAGGAATATCGCTTTCCATGATTGCGGTGGTTTCAGTGGATGGAGGGGCATTACGGATGTGAGAATCATCAAATTTCACATCGAAGCTTTCAATGATCAGCCTTGTACGTCTGATGAGCACTCGGTAAGCAACCTTGTTAGTGAAATAACCAAGGAAGATGCCTTCATCAGAGTTCGGTGCAAACTTGTTAAGCTGATCTCGGTTGTTGATCACGAAACATCTACACCCAAAGATATGAAAGAAGCGAACATTTGGCTTGCGATTGTTAAGGCCCTCATATGGTGTTTTATTGAGGCGTTTGCACACAATGCTTCGGTTTTGGACAAAGCATGCGGTTGCTACAGCTTCAGACCAGAAGTAGAGAGGAAGGTGTGCGAAGTTGAGCATAGATCTGGCTGCTTCTACTAAAGTGCGGTTCCTTCTCTCTACTACCCCATTTTGTTGTGGTGTGTAGGGAGCTGAGAAGTTGTGAGAGATGCCCTTGGACACCAAGAAACTGTTGAGAAGATGATTAGTGAACTCGGTTCCATTATCACTGCGGATACGTCTTACTGGAAGCTTGATCTGAAGTTCGATTTCTTTGATGAACTTGATGAAAATCTGCGGTGTTTCTGATTTGAGTCTGAGGAAGAAGACCCATGTGAAGCGTGTAAAGTCATCTATTATAACCAGTATGTACTTCTTGTAGTGGAGCTGGCTACGGTTGATGGACCGCAGAGATCAATGTGTAATAGCTCCAGTGGTTCAGAAATAGAAGAATCCATTACCAGAGGGTGACTTGCTTTGGACTGTTTACCACATTCACAAGTCGAACAGAGAGTATCATTGCTGAATTTGAGAATAAGGAGACCTCTGACTAGTTCTCCTGTGACTAAGTTGTTGATGTACCTGAAGTTGAGATGAGCTAGCTTGCGGTGCCATAGCCAGCTGACTTCGAATACAGCTTTGGATAGGAAGCACAACTGCGGTCTGCCAATGATCAGAGAGACATCCAAAGGGTACATGGTACCTTCGGATCGGGATTTGATCAGGCATGTGTTCCTATCACTTGTCATTACGTAGCAAAACTGATCATCAAATTCAACTCGATGTCCTGCTTTACATAGTTGGCCAACACTGATGAGATTGTGTTTAAGGCTTTCTACATAAGCAACTTTCTGAATGGAAAAGTTCCCCGTAGTGAGAACACCGTATCCTCGGATGACTCCATTCACATTGTTGCCGAATGTGACATTTCCACCATTGCATATTGGCCTGAAATCCCGAAGGTATTCTAACCTTCCGGTCATGTGCAAGGAGCAGGCACTGTCGATTAACCATTCTTCTTCTTGTTCCTCCTTGCACAAGGCCTGAGAATTACACGGTTAGTTTAGGCATCCAAACTAGTTTGGAGCCTGGGGCAATTGGTGAATTTCTAAAAGATGCATGGACCGAGGTTGCAGGGACGGGTCTCTTGTCAACTTTTATTCCTAGTCCTGGGTGTTTGTGCAGATTTGGCGTGTTGTGAATTTTTGAAAAAGTACGAGTTTTCTGACTCCGACTAGATTTGACATAAGATGAATCCTTTCGACAACTACATTGACATTTACAAAAAGAGATTTTGTCATTTGATCTGACATTATGCTTGGTCAGCGGTTTATAGGATGAATTGGACTTCTTATCGGTTCGAGGTTGGTGATTCCTGACATGAGTGGTGTTGGACTTTGAAAAAGTTTGTTTTTGAAAAGGTTTAGCACGTGCAAATCTTTGAGTCCTTTTCGGTGGATTTGGTAGGATACCCTTCCATTTGTTGAAATTTTGAAGTGACTTTAAAAGTGTTGGAGTGGGTAAAATACCTTTCCAATCAGGATCATTTGAGGAATAGACCTGAAAACCATTGTTTCGAAAAGACTGAACACCCTTTTGGGTTGTGTCAGAAAGAGTAGGAATGACTTTTGAAGCTGGACTTTCTTTTTTGTTTAATTTCTTGGTAGCAGAGTTTTTTGAAAAGTAGTGTGAGAAAACAAATTTTACTGGACTCTTGGACTTTGGAATTCTGACATGCTTCTTATTTTTTGTAAAAGTTTGTCTCTTTGTGCCTCGAGATCTAATTTCCTCTTTGAAGGCCTTTTTGGCCAAGGATTTTGGTGAACCGCAGTCTCTGTTGTTCAACTGCGGTTTCCTAGAATCTTTTGAGATTTTGTAAAAAACGAGGACTTGAGTCATCAGAACTTGAGGATTCAGGGATTTGAGAGCATTGACCTACTTCAAAGTTTTCTATGGGTAATTCGTGATGAATTATTTGAAGAGTGGCAGAACTTTTGTTTGACGATTGCGGTAGGGATGACTTGACTACCGCAGAGTAAGTCTTAGTTGGGATTTCAGTGGGACATTTGTGGGACATTTGACTACAGTGTGAAAAACTGCGGTCTGAGGACAGAGATGGGAAGTCTTTCGAGACTTTGGGGCCTTCAATGACAATTTCTTCATCAACTACGGATGAAGTTTGAGAATTTGGATAAATGGTGCCACAGATAGGAATTTGATCACATGTGTGACCCGAAACCTCAGGCACAATTTCCTCAATGACGCAATTATTGCTTAGATTGTGCAGTCTACCGAAGTGAGTTTTGATATCTTCGGGAAAAGTCTTGTCATTGACTGGGAAATGAAATTCTCGGTCTGGAGGGACATACAGTCTGTCTTTGTTGAACCGGGGTGAGGAATCCATTGCGGTAGGATATCCATTCGACCAACCCCAATTGTATGTATTGTCTACGGTTCCATTGTTTACCAAATTTTCAATAGCTTCTCTTTCATTAAACAACTTTTCAATTAAGAGATTTAAGCGTACAATTTCTCTCTGAGCTAAATCTCTCTGGTTCAAAGCTATCTCTAATTGGGTTTCACTCAACATTCTTGCATCTTTTTCTAACTCTAAGTCCTTCTCTAACATAGCCATTTTGAGTCTTTTGTTATCCAGTCGTCCTCTCACATGGAACATCTCTTGGGACGCAATGTTCTTCTCATCTAAGGATTTATTATAGTCTGTAAGGACGGCAGCACAAGTGTCATTAAGATCATCTATGTAGGGTTGACAGTCATGCATGCTATAGTTTAGAGTTTGGATCATAAGTTTTACCTGTTCGACGATGCTTAGAGTTCCATCCTTTGCCATGTAGCAGTAGTTCTTTTCCAGCTTTGTGGAATCATCATCTTCCGCAGTTGCCAGCATGCAGATTTTCCCTTTTCCTTTGACACTGCTGATGGCTTCATCTTCGTCTCCGGATGACCAAACTTGATGGTATCTTTTGACATGGGCTACGTATGCCCTTGCCTTTTCCTTATCTTCCAACTCTTGAGCCATTCTAAGGTAGAATGCTCTGTCTTTTACTACGTTGGCCTTACAATCTCTTTCAAAGTGATTCTCTTTGTTGCATTTGTGACAAATTACAACATCAGTTTTGTCTTCTGAGGGAGTACCGGAGTCAGTGGTTTGAGGAGACTGCGGTACCTCCTTTGGTTGATTATTTTGAGATTGCGGTGGTGGATGAGAACTTTTGGGATATCGAGGATGGTTATTCTGGGAACCGAAGTTACGGTTGAATGAAGGTTTGTTGAACTGTTGATTCTTGCGGAAGGAAGGAGGTGGTTGACGGTTGAACTGTTGGCTAACCAGAGAAATAGCCTTCTGAAATTCTTCTTCATCATCATACTCTGAGTCAGCTTCGTATGACTGCGGTGAGGTGTCATACAAGGAAGAGTGAGGTGACTGCGGTGGAGCTTGTGCTATGAGAGCAAGTGGTCCTCCGAAGTCAGCACAGTCTTTGAGTACGGTGGATTCTTGTGCTTGCAGCTCTCCATAGAGCTTGTAGAGTGACAAAGAGTGAATCTTTCTATCGCCTTGGACTATCATCTTAGCCGTAGTCCAATGTCTTCCCAAACCATTAAGAAACTGAAGATTTGTTTCATGGTTACTGCGGATGGTGCCCGCATTGGATAACTTGGTGACTATCAGGTTGAACCTTTTGAAGGAGTCTTCCAAACTTTCGCCAGTATGAGCTTTGAAGTTGTTAAACTCATTGAGTGCGGTAGTAAGCTTCTTGTCTTGTGCTTGTTCTGAGCCTTCGTACAAGTTCTTGAGAACATCCCAGATCACTTTTGCTGATTTGCAATTTATGATAATATCGAAGTTGTCAGGAGCAACTCCGCAGCAGATTTCATAAAAAGCAACATCATCATTTTCCATTTTATCGAGATCATCCTTGGTGGGACAGCTCATAACTGGTTGACCTCCTCCTAGTCTGGTTGTAGCGTCGTCGGTTTGGACAGGTGTAAGGACTGGGACATGTGGTCCTTCTTCTACGGATCGCCATACATCTCTACCAAGTCTCCTTAGGTATCTTTCCATTCTTTGTGACCAGTGATGATATTCATTTGCTACCAGTATTGGGGCTCGGTTAGAACCACCAACACTGTTGGAAACGCTCTGAGATAACGATTGTGCCATTTGAAAATTTTTCAAGAAATGAGCTTTAGTGGTATAGAAGGCCCTTTGAAAAACCAGAGTTCCATTTTCAAAAAGCAACCACTATGGATCTGATACCAATTGTTGAGAGAAAAACTTGGAGACACACTTGAACAAACGTTAGAATAAGTGGATTGTGGAATAGTTAATCTCGAAGGATCTAAAAGCTCAACAATAATATTAATAAGTTATAGTTAGATAGTTAGAGAGTTAGTTGCGGAAAAGTAAAGAAATAGAAATGCCAACAATTGTTATATCAAGTATACACATAAGTTGATTCATAACAAGGAATGCATTCAAACCAAGTTAATAAGGAAGATCAAACTTAGTGATTAAGTCATAGAAGACTTGCTCCGGAGAGAGGTTATAATCAGTTATGTTCTAGGAAGAATTGAGAGTAAGAAGGGATGAGTAATAAGATAGAGAAATAGAAAAGATAACTTAGAGAAATGTATTCAGAATAGATGCGTGAGTTATCTGTGTTGAATACAAGAGAGAATGATCTCTATTTATAGAGACTCATGAACTACACTAGATTACATCTCTATGAGTAGCCACAAAAGGCATACTGGATAATAGAGTGTATTACAATAAAGACAAGTAAAGTAATCTAGCTAAGTGACTGCGGTAGGAAGAGACTCCGGTTGCGGTTGCTGATGAAGAAGCTTGACTGCGGGTGCTGTATGGCTGCGGTAGCTGAAGAGGTTGCGGTAGCTGAAGTTCAAGAGGGTCACTTTTTATGATTCAACAAAAACTTACCTAGGTACCAGAAGAATACTAGAACCAAACATAAAGTTTAAAATACTATTGGAGTATTTTATGATGCTATAGCCACGAAACTGAAAACTTATCAACTTCTTATATCAAGAATTTCTAGAATCAAACATATAAATTAAAATACCATAACAGTATTTAGGTACCATAAATAATTTCGAGGAAAAACTAAAAAGATCCTTGCTGGTAGGTTTATAATTACTAAGTGTTTACGTTAAAGTTATATATAGTTGAGATTTTATAGACTTCGAATATGTGATTTTCACTCTACTTCCTTTTCCTTGTTTGGATGTGGTTTTGGAGTAGGATCACTTATTCGAAGGTCTATTTTATCTGAATTATAGATAACTGGTACACACTATGTGATTATAGAAAGATGGGAATGGATCATCCTCGTAAAATTGTATTTGTAACTAAACTGTTTTATTAATCTCATATATTCTTTAGACATTCCCATTCTCATATAAACCACTTAAATAGATGTAACCACCCCACCACAACAACCAAAGGAGGAATCAACGAGGATCCAGAAGAGTTTCATTAGAAGAATTCCAAGAAAGAAACAAATGACGAGTAGAGAAACTATAGAAATCATCTAATACCTTTACCTTATTAAGGACACCGATGAGAGGTTCACATGAACATCCGGGATTCGAACTTTCCATTATGAAGTAATGGGGATCAGTGTCAGAATCGGAAGTAAGACGACACAAGAATTCAATATACCTACATAAGAAAAAGACACCATATAGATATCAGGAGAGAACAAATCTTTACCGCCAGGAGTAGAACGGAGAACAGAGGAAAACCACGCGTGTTACATGCGAAGTGTCTAAGTACTTTTTCGTCACTCTAATAACTAATAAATCAATTCAAACTAGTGAGTTAGTGATTATACTACTCACGTTAGGTATTAAGCTTATCGTCTTTTCCTATCACGGCTAATAACAATAAATCGGATCACGAAGTCTCAATTGAGAGCGATTACTTCTCAACTTCATAATTCTAGTTTATGTAGACTCTATTATGATTTGTTTCAAATCTTTTCGAAGATTGGAACATGATATCCTCCAACCAAAGATAACTTAGTTCGGATGACACTCGTCTTATAACCATTCTAGAAACTTACTTCTACTCTTTACCAGGACTGCATCATAGGGATGTAGGTCGAATCATTGAGAACAGTATAACAAAACGAAAAATTTATATGTAGATAGAAATGATTACAATACATCTAGAGCCAACCAAATTTGCTCACGAACTCATTTTCACATCGTGTAACAGAATCATGGCTCCGAAGAAACATAACCAACCCTCCGGTAAAACACCAATCCTTCAGATAGATTCTGCTACGTTTCAAGCTGCAGTCACAACAGTCGTAGCAGCTGTCATGGCTCACCTTAATGCTAACAACGTAAATGCTAACGGAGATGTAATCGGCAGTACCGATCGTGGTGATAACCAACTTCAGCAAGAAGTGCCTACTTGTAAATACACTCCGGACCTCAAACCTAATATCCTTAAACGAAAGTTCGAGAACGAGAAAGGGAGTTGTTCAACTCAAGGACCTACTAAAGGGCAACAAGCTGGGGCAGTCAATATGCCCATCAGCCCTGCTATCCCAACACCGACCACACCATACCAAGGAAACCTCCCACACTGCAGCAAGTGTAACTACCATCATCATGGAGTCTGCCGAGTGCCGCATTGCATTAGATGCAACATGAAGGGGCACACCGCCCGCTTCTGTAGGATTTCGGCTGAGTACCTTACTTCAACTATCAATGTTGGAACCAATCCAATATGTCATCTTTCTGGTGAAATAGGACATTTTAAGAGGGACTGTCCAACAGAGAAGAACGATGGGGGAGCAGGAGGAGTTTGACCTCAGGGAATGGGGAAGCACCAAAGAACCCTGCTATATTTTTCGTACGCTTCCAACCCCAATAAATAATTATAATTATGATTACTCTCTCGTTCGAACCAAATCACAACACTCATATAAAACTCAAAACCCTAACAGGTAAGCTATGATGCCTTAGTGTATACATTAGGGTAATTTATAATTAAGATTTGTAGATTTAGAGTGAGTGATCTCGCCTCATCTCATGTTCCTTGTGTGGTTGTGGATTTAGGGCAGGGTTGCTCAGTCAACTGTCTTACCAATCTTAATTATACATGACTTGTGTACACCAAGCGATGATAGATAGACCTAGTAGGGTCTTTTCATGAAAGTTCATAATTTCAAATTGTCAGAACCCTTGTATTGTTAAGTAATCGCAATTTTCGAATTTAAAAGGGGTTTGCAGCAATAATAATAGAATAAAACCGAAAGCGCTGAAAACTTATGTACATAGGATAGTTCATCATCCTAGTAATCATTTCTTCCAGATCGACTTAATATCTATTTCATCAAAAAGTTCCAACAACCTCATCCGACATGGTTTGACTTGGTCCTTACCATGCAAAATTCTTATGCTGTGTAAAAGAACTTTTTCCTTAATCAGCCGTCAGATGAAATTCTTCCAATCTATAACGCAAACCCTTATATCATCTTTCACTTCAAAACTTCAGAAGTAACCATGCGAGGGGTACAATGCCCTTCTAGTCTACTCAGTAGATAGGTAACTCGAAGCGAAAAACACCAAAGAAGTCTTAGAAGTCAGTAACCACCCGTAGAACACCTAATAGACCTCTTAGGAAGACCACTTGTGCCGTAAGTCAAGTTCGAGAATAGAGACTAAGAACTCATGAGGTTAATCTATCGCTGCTAAGTGCATACACAAGAGTGGTATATAATTTAGACTCAACAAGATTTAGGATGTGTGATTCCGCCCTATCTCCTGTTCCTTGTCTGGTTGTGGACCTGGGGCAGAGCCACCCATCCGAACGTTTTGTCAATCTAAATTATATACGACATGTATACATGAGATAATGGTGAATGAACCAAGTATGAGTCTTATCATGAACTTCAGAGCAAAGGCCTTCGTCATATATCCTACCAGATATTGCCACCTTTGTAGACAAGTGTCTTACCTGCGCCAAGGTTAAAGTAGAATATCAAAAGCTCGCAGGCTTACTACAAAAACTGGAGATACCTGAGTGGAAGCAGTATCGGATTTCAATAGGGCTTCATAATCAAGTTACCTAAGACAACAGGTGGACTTAATACCATTTTGGGTGATCGTCGACAGATTAACCAAGTCCTCACACTTCCTGCAAATTGAAGAAAGCAGGCAAAATAGAGGAGCTAACTAGAACGTGTGTCCGAGAGATTAGTTAGACTGCTCGGTGTTCTAGTATCTATTATCTCTATTCGAGATAGTAGAATCCTCTCCCATATTAGTCAGTCACTTCAGTAATCTCTGGAAATTAGGCTAGTCATTAGTAAAACCTACCATCCACAAACCGACATGCAGGATGGGAGAACCATTCAAGCATTAGAAGTCATGCTGAGAGCATATATGATCGACTTTGGTTAAGCATGGGATACCCATTTACCAACTAGTCGAGTCCTTTACCATGCTAGCATTTAAAGTTGCTTCATTTGAAACCTTCTATAGTCATAAGTACAGATCCTCTCTGCACTGGACTAAAGTAGGTGACATGCATGTAGCTAGAGGCCTAATTTCCAGACAACACCTTCGCTGGTTCGGAAATCATAAAAGAAACTACCGAGAAGAGAGTACAAATCCAGGAGCGACGTGATGCTCCCAGGGTCAGACAGAAAATCTACGCCTTCGATAAGAGAAAACCCTTGGATTTCCAGGTTGGTGACCTCATCATGTGGAGGTCTCACCTCGGAAGAGCATGATATGCTTCGGAAATTATGGAATACTAAATACAAGGTACATAGGACCTTTCGAGATTTTTACTAGATTTGATCCAGTAGCTTATAGACCCCGATTACCTTGAGAATTCAATAACATATACCCTACTTTACACGTCTTTATCTTTAAAACTGGTAGTCCGACGAGCCTCTTGTTATCCCACTCGATTAGATCGTGGTAAACGAGAACCTCAACTTTGTGGAAGAATCCGTAGAATTCCTAGATAGCAAAGTCGTTAGGACTAATCAGATCCCTATCCCGATAGTGAGAGTCAGCTTAAAGTGCATAGCGAGGACCCAAATTCACTTGCGGTCGTAAGGATCATCAGAAACGTAAGTATCCACATCTTTTCCCTTCATCCAAGTGTATCCTTTAGACTTAATTTCGGGACGAAATTCCATCTAACGGGGGGATGATGTGACAACCCGAAATATCTATCTTGTAAGTCAATCTAATCAATCAAAAGTCAGACTTGAATCTGTTATATTTTTACTGTGTTAAGGGTCTGTTTGAGAGTTTCTAAGCCTAGTACACTCAAGGGTTGAGTGTTAGGAAGTGTTAGCAAGAGATCAGTGGACAACATTCGAGCCGGAAACTCCTTCAAAAGAGGTTCACGGCCGCAAACTAGGTTCACGGCCGTAAACCCATCCTAGGGCCGTGAACACTCTCTTGGTCGTGATCTCCTTCCTACAAGTAGGTGTTTGCTTCATTTTTCATTCATTTCTACTCCTTCCAGCCATGAACTTGATTTCTCTCTCAAGTATCATCCATAAAAGGGCCTTCTATCACCTCAAAAATGTAAGTAACTCACCGATCTTCTTGTTGTTACTTGAAAGCCCTCTTCCTTTCATCTTGATTCATCATCTTCTCATCTCGAACTTCAAGATCTTCAAGCTTAAGGCCGTGAACCATTCATTATTGGGTCGTGAACCATCAGGTGGATCGTGAACCGTTCATATTGGGCCGTGAACACGCAAGTGGGCCGTGAACACTTCATGTGTTTTTGGGCCGTGATCACACCTTAAGGACGTGAACACTCATTCGACCTCCTAACTTGCTTCTAACACTTCTTTGGTGAGTTTTTCTTGCATCCTAGGTTGATTCCCTATCACCTTTGTCGTTATAATCACTAATATCAAGCCTATATGTATCATTACATGCTATTTAGGACTCATTTGTGCTCCGGAACTTCATTCGTGGGAGTAACACTCTTACTCCAGTCATCAATCGAATCACACACATAAGGTGAGTTCATAGCCCTATAATCTACCTTTTTAAATCATTTTGAATGCTTTTTAGGGGGGGGGGGGAATACAAGTTGAACATAAGCTAATTGTGTTAATAATTACGTGTGATATCAATCACATAAAAGATTTCCTTATGCTTTGAATTATTATTTTTACAATAAAGGATTACCCAAATACTTCCAAAATGACTTAAAGTCATGTAAACTCTTTTAAACACTGTTAAACTCTTTTGATACTGTTAAACTCTTTTAAACATTCTTAAACTCTTTGAAAATGTCTTATAAACTCTTTTATCTTATATTTGTCAAAATCATGTTCATATATGTATGGGTATTTAATTAAGACTTAAAGGGCTTAGGACTGATGAGTTGCCTTATTTCCTTTTCCTTGTTTGGATGTGGGCTTAAGGTGGGGTTATTTTTCCGAAGGCCGTTTCCTTCTTAAATATATATATTTTACATATAGGAATACAAAAGGTTACTTCCATCAATATTATTACCTTTGTATCACATTGAGCAAAGGGGTACATTCATGAGAGATCATGCTAATCAGATAACGTATAAATTATAATAGGTATAATTTATGAAACAAATGAGAAATCTATTTTCGAGATAAGTATACGAGGTCTAAACTACTTTGTCAAGAAAAGGGTATAATTAGATCTTTACTCAAACTAAAATGTGATGATACGTCTTCAGGACATAGCAATATACTTGCTATGTTACATTCTTGTAACCAGAGTCTCCTGGAGGGAGAGCGGGCTTTGTGTGTATAGATCTATATGGGACCGACAATCCCACATCCCGACTGTTAGCTACAGTTTGGCCGACAGGCCAAGGGGTTACAAATGTCACATATTCAGTTTCGACGTCGGAAGGTCGTCGTGTTCATTCTAGTCTATTAGTATGGTTACAACTTTATCACATTTTAACCCTATTTAACCAGTTTAATAATAGGGTAGTTATTCATCACTAGTTTATTTTTAAGAAATACTGCTGTATTAATCACTCTCCACAAACAAAACAGAACGGTTTTATGGGATTTAAAACTACTTAACAAAACGGTTTTTATGGGATTTAAAACTACTTAACAGAACGGTTTTATGGGATTTAAAACTACTTTTCATCAACAAAACGGAAAACATACTTCTTATAATTTTATGGATAATTAAAATTATATTAAACCTTATTATAAGTACAATAATACTTAAACAGAAAGGTTTTAGGGGATTAAAACTACTTTTCAGTTGTAAAGCAGAAAATATAAGATTTTCTGGAACTAAATCAATCACTTTCTTAAAACTAAAGCAACCATAACTAATACTTATGAACTCACCAGCTTAAATGTTGATCCTCTCTTTCAAAATAACTTGTATTCTCAGGAATCTAGTAGACAGGTACACTCCTGGAGCTTTTGAGAAGACAGCCTAGTGTCGTGCTGCGTCTTTTGTCTTTTACTATATCTACTTTTGATGTTTGAATATGTAATGTTTAAACACTTATGTAAAAACTTATACTTATTAATGCAATGGTTGTTTGTACTTTGATTACTATAATGCATGTGTTGTGATACTTGACATGACGTCCTCTACCCCCGAACGTTTCCGCCGTTGCGGTTTGGAGGTGTGACAACTGCACAGAGCTCGCTTCAGCGTTTGGAACGTTGTTTCTTGTTTTTCTCCCCAGCTAAAAGTTATACCTTTTGCGTTAGGGTGGTAAGTGGTTTAGCAACTCGGGAGAAATTCTGGATGAATCTGCGATAGTAGCCAGCAAGACCTAAGAATTGTCAGACTTATGTAGGTGTTTTGGGTGCTGGCCCGTTCTCGATTGCCTTGATTTTGGAAGGGTCCATGTGTATTCATTCCGAACTAATCACGTGACCTAGGAAATCTACCTTCCTGATCCAAAATTCACATTTTTAGAACTTCGCATAAACTTTCTCTGTTCTCATTGTTTGTAATACTTGACGAAGATGTTGGCCATGCTCCTCTTCACTTCTTGAGTAGATAAGGATGTCGTCAATGAAGACTATGACGAATTTGTCCAAGAATGGACGACACACTCTGTTCATTAAGTACATGAACACATCAGGTGCATTCGTCAATCTGAAAGGCATCACTACAAACTCGTAATGACCGTAACGAGTTATGAACGCTGTTTTGGGAATATCCTCCTCCAAAATTTGTAGTTGGTGATACTCGGATCTCAAGTCAATTTTCGAGAAGTAGCTCGCACCTTGAAGTTGGTCGAACAGATCGTCAATGCGAGGCAGAGGATATCGGTTCTTGATTGTAAGTTTATTTATCTCGCAGTAGTCTATGCACATACAAAATGATCCATCCTTCTTCTTTACGAACAAGACCGGTGCTCCCCATGGTGAGAAACTTGGTCTTATGAAACCCTTGCTAAGGAGTTCGTTTAGCTGGATGGATAATTCCTGAATTTCTGAAGGGGCAAGACGATAGGGGGATTTGGGTACAGGAGTAGCCCCAGGGATTAAGTCGATTCTGAATTCGACTTGTCGTTCGGGAGGCACTCCTGGGAGATCGTCGGGAAATATGTCGGGAAAGTTACAGACCTCAGGAATGCTCACGATGTCTTTCACTTCTTGATTTTTGTCTATCACGTGAGCTAAGAAAACTCAGTACTCCTTACGAAGGTACTTCTGTGCCTTGATGCAAGAAATGATCTGAAGGTTCGCTCAGGTTTGTCGCCAAAGATGATAAGAGCTTCGCTAGTTGGCAAGTTCAAGTGAACGGCTCTTTCATAACATAGGATGTCGGCATGGTTAGACCACAACCAATCCATACCAATAATGACGTAGAAACTTTTGATAGAGACCAGCATAAGTTCTATTGGGAAAGAGAAGTTATTCAAGGTAAGGGTACATATATGTATATATCGTTGGTGTATTCATACTTCCCGTTAGCCATTTCTACTGTACAAGTTTCATTTAGTGGTTGGGAGTTTTGATTTAGCAGGTGTTTGAAATTATGGCTCACGAAACTCTTCTCAGCACCACAATCAAATAGAATGCATGCATAAGTATTGTTGAGAAGAAACGTACCCATGACAACCGCTGGGTCTGCCACAGCTTCTTCTTGATTTAAACTACTTCAACAATTCACGATTCCTCTTCTTATCCATACATATGAAGTAAGATATCCTTAGATGATCAATTGTGACATGGTTTTTCCATAAACATTAAGATGATCATAAAACATGATACTAAAGTACTCTCCCATATTTTTAGATTGAAGAAACTTTTATCCATCTGCCTAATTTGATTCTTCTCATTCGTTCTGCCATACATTGAACCTTTTTCCAATGTTTCACAATTATACTTAAACTTTTAAGCATAACCATGTTTACTAAACTTTAGTAAATCATGACGAATAGTCTTATCGATCTTTGTGGTGGACCTTGACTAGCACACACCCAGTGTACCCGATCTCCTAGTCCTTCACTTGACTCACATATACATGTGAATAAGGAATTAGTCTTAATTTACCAAAGATGAAAATTTTCATTCATTATACAATACAACTTGCATGATTCCAAGTTTTTGTCCAACTGAAACTTAGGTGATGAGAATCTTTCCTTATTTAGTAAATTTAGACACTACCACAAATGAAAGAATCAAATTCATATTGCTAACATAGAAACATACAAACATCAATTTTCACAAATGCCATTGCAAGGAGATATAATAAAATAAAACAAAATTTTAATTATTTATAAAATGCGGAAAAAACTCTTCCTTACAATGCAATTACAAATAAAAACTATGTTATTACATATTTCCTAGCAATCTATCAGAACTCTAAGCAGCAACTCAAAAATCCGATCTTCGAACCATGCGATTGAAATCCATCTTCGCGATCAGATTCAACATACCCTTCCTTTAAGCTTCCTTCCCTTTGCATTATCCTACAAAACTTCAAAATGCAACCTTGTCACATCATGTATTAAGAATCAACAATTAGAAACTTAATAGAGTTAAACAGTAGACTTACCTGAAGCACAACCATACAATCTGATTAAACTTCTCAGGTAGTCTCGGCAGCTTCGATTCCAATGTCCCTGTTATTGGCAATAGAAACACACAGGCTCACATGGATCAGTCTCACATTTGGCCTTTCTCTTATTATCAAAACTTTTGACCATGCCCAATTCCTTTCCATTAGGAGAAGGAATCTTTTCTGGGATGTCCATGTCAACTTGGGATGTAGACCTTCCAATCAGATTTGCTTGACCATTGCTCCAAATCATTGCTGATTGGGAGCAATTAGCAAATAGGTAAGATCAATTAGGGTCATGTCGTGATCTGTCACATAGTAGTCTTTAACGAACTCACTATATGACTCGGGAAGTGACTGAAGGACCCATTCAATAGCCAACTTCCTTGGGAAGATGTCACACCCCGAAACCGATGGCGGAAACGTTCCGGGGCAGAGGACGTCATCTATAGCATCACAACCAATGAATAACAACAATCATAGCAACACAACCATTACAGTGAATACTTAAATAAAGATGTTTACACCACTTTGAAACTTAGTTTAAATTACATCCAATAGTTTTGTATAGTAAAAAAAACTTAAAAACTTAAAAACTCTTAATGCTTCAGTTCCTCAAAATCCAACAAGTACTTGTGTACTGATTTCCTGAGAATACAAGCAGTTTGAAAATATCAGCATAAAGCTGGTGAGTTCATAAGCGGTTATATGTAATGAAAACTTGTTGATGAGTTAGTCAAAAAGTTGAAAAGTTTCAAGAAAATCCGATATTTTCTTTAGTGAAAACGTAGTGTTATAAGTCTTGTAATGAACCATGAATGTCTTGTATGTTTCCAAGAAAATCTGATATTTTCTTTAGTGAGTAAGTAGCGTTATCGATTCTGTATAAAACCATGAATGTTCGTCACTGAAAACAGTAGTGATATGCGGAAATACTACCTCATGTGACTAGCTAGAGCTAATCATGAAGTATAGGTATTTGTGTGTGAAACCAATTCATAATCGGTTCTGTTTGAAAACCCTGACTTCAGCCAGTATACGTAGTGTGTTAGTTCTGTTTAATATAAATAAAACCGTTGAAGAGTGTCAGGTTTGTAAACTAAAGGTGATTTATACATAATGTGAGTCGTATAACCATGCTTGATATGACTAGAGACCTTTCCAACGTTCTTCAGGCGTCGAGTTAAATGACATTTGTACATCTCAGGCGTGCCCGCCTAACTGTAGCTAGCAGTCCAGATGTGGGATTGTCAGTCCCGAATAGATCTATTTACAAATCTCACGCTCTCCCTCCAGGAGACTCTGGTTATATAGTGGTAGGATTTATCCCTGTACACCTAAGGGTACAGTAGTGAAGTAGCGCCTCACAGTATCGTACAATCTAGTTTACATGTAGTGTAGTAGCGTTCTACCGTAGTGAAATCCATATGTATACCGTATATAGTGATAATTTCAGTTATGAATACCATGATAAAGTAGTGATGTAAACTGTAAACGGTTTCTATTTCAGTACATATGTTTAGTAGTGAAATTTTATATACTCGTTATGTTTAGAAAATCCAAAACTATACCGATTATAGTTTACATGTATAGTGAATAGCGGGTCCAGAAAACTATGCAAATTTTAGTGAAAACGTCCCTTATGCTCAACACAGTACAAAAGGATTAAAGTATGCGATTTGCATAAGTTTTGAAAATATTTATGTTTAGCTTGTATTCCCCTTGAAAACATTAAAAACACGGAAAAATGTAGGGGTATGAACTCACAGTTCTCGTTGTGAAATCGTTGACTGAAATGAAGTTCCTCGAGTTGTTGCACGTGACACTTAACGGAATCCTATTATCAAATAAATACATATATGTATCTAAATTAGCGATTTCGTTAGATAAAGTGTCATAAGAACACATGAATTTGGTTGAGGAATGTTACCGGGACTTGATCGAATCGAAGAAAATGAGTTTTCAGCCAAAAGCACCACCAAAAAGGTGTTTACGGTCGAAGAGGGGTTTACGGTTCCTCAAGGCTCGGTGAGTTTACGGCCGTAAACTCAAGAACAGAGTTTACGGTTCTTGAAGGCTTGGACCGTAAACTCAAGAACATAGTTTACGGTTCTTGAAGGCTTGGACCGTAAACTCAAGAACAGAGTTCACGGTTTCTGAAGGCTAACCGTAAACTCAAGAACACTAGAGCTGGATGCTGATTTCGAAGAGATGAGTGCCCTGAGACGTTCGAAAGCGACCCAAACGTGGTTTTCTCGATGATTTCCGAAATTTGAAGGCGTTTTGAGTGTTTACGGTTAAGGTACTTAGAGAGAGAAACAGGGAGTTTTTGGCCAGAAATGTTCTAATGAAGGTGGAGGCATCGTATTTATAGGGGTGTTGTGGGGGGTCCACTCTTCACTGACTGTAAACAGGTTTACGGTCGTAAACGAGTTTACGGTCGTAATCTCACTTAGACCAGAAATGTTTGATTTTTCAAGATAATCGGGTTTCCGTGCGATTTTTGGTTCCGAATCGTAAATAATTTAATTAAATATAACTAGATTATTTTCTAAACCAAAAAGTTTGACGGAAAAGTTAATGAATTCAAAATTTTATTAACGGGAATCGCGAAACGGAAACGGGAAAAGTTTCGGGTTGTCACATCATCCCCCCGTTAGAGGGAATTTCGTCCCGAAATTCGAACCTAGAATATAAATCATGGATTAGGAAAGAGATGCAGATACTTCTGTTTCATCTGGTCTTCGCGCTCCCAAGTGAATTCAGGTCCCCGCTTGGCATTCCAACGAACCTTCACTATCGGGATGCGACTTTGTTTTGTTCGTTTGATCTCTCTGTCCATGATTTCGACCGGTTCTTCCACGAAGTTGAGGTTCTCGTTGATTTCAATCTCGTCGAGAGGAATCAGAAGTGTCTCATCGGACAGACACTTCTTTAGGTTCGATACGTGGAAAACAGGATGGATGTTGCTGAGCTCTCGGGGTAACTAAAGTTTGTATGCCACGGGACCGATCCTAGCAAGGATTTCGAACGGTCCAATGTACCTTGGGTTTAGCTTTCCACGCTTCCCAAAACGTATCATGCCTTTCCAGGGTGAGACCTTCAGAAGGACGCGGTCACCAACCTGGAACTCCAAGGGTTTTCGTCTCTTATCGGCGTAGCTCTTTTATCTATCTCGTGAGGCTTTCAGTCGTTCTCGGATTTGCACAATCTTTTCAGTTGTCTCTCGGATAATTTCAGGACCAGTGAGAGTACTGTCGGGGACTTGACCCCTGGCTAGCTGCGTGTCACCCACTTCAGCCCAGCACAGAGGGGATATGCACTTACGGCCATAGAGGGCTTCAAACGGCGCAGCCTTGATGCTGGTATGGTAGCTGTTGTTGTAGGAAAATTCAACCAAAGGAAGATGAGTGTCCCATGACGCGCCGAAGTCGATGATGCAGGCTCTCAACATGTCTTCCAATGTCTGAATTGTTCTCTCACTATGTCCATCAGTCTGCGGATAATAAGCCGTGCTCATGTCCAATTTAGTTCCAAGAGCTTTCTGTAGTGACTGCCAGAACCTCGATGTAAACCTGCTACCTCGATCGGAGATAATGGATACAGGTACCCCATGAAGGCGAACTATCTCTTTAATGTAGATTCGGGTGAGTCTCTCCATCTTGAAGTTTTCTTTGATTGGTAGGAAGTGGGCGGATTTTGTCAATCGATCGACAATTACCCAGATAGCATCGTGCCCACTCGGAGATCTGGGTAACTTGGTGATAAAATCCATGGTTATCCTTCCCCACTTCCACTCAGGTATTTCCGGCTGCTGAAGTAAACCTGAGGGCTTCTGATATTCGACCTTCACCTTGGCGCAAGTCAGGCACTTGCCCACAAAGGTAGCGATCTCTGCTTTCATGTTTGGCCACCAATAGAGCTGTTTGAGATCCAAGTACATCTTATCCGACCCTGGGTGAACGGAGTATTTTGTCCTGTGAGCTTCGTTAATTACAACCTCTCTGTAACCACCAAACTTTGGGGTCCAGATCTGATTCATAAAATAGTACACTCCGTCTCCCTTGACCTCTAAGTTCTTTTCCATTCCTCTCAAGGCTTCACCCGACATGTTCTCTGGTTTTAAGGCTTCCAGCTGAGCCTCCTTGATTTGCGCGGTTAAATGGGAATGGATGGTCATTGTTAGTGCCTTCACCTTACGTCCTGAATACTCCTTTCGACTGAGGGGATCTGCTACCACATTGGCCTTTCCGGGATGATAGCGAATTTCGCACTCGTAGTCGCCGAGTAGCTCGACCCATCGTCGTTGTCTCATGTTTAACTCCTTCTGATCAAAGATGTGTTGCAAGCTCTTATGGTCGGTGAAGATGGTGCACTTTGTTCCGTAGAGATAATGTCTCCAGATCTTTAACGCAAAGACCACTGCTCCCAACTCTAAATCGTGGGTTGTGTAATTGACCTCGTGTGTTTTTAACTGCCTCGAGGCATATGCGATGACCTTTCCTCTCTGCATGAGCACACAGCCTAGGCCCTGATTGGATGCATCACAGTAGACAACGAAGTCCTCCGTCCCTTCGGGCAGGGACAAGATAGGTGCACTGCACAGGGCCTACTTCAATGTTTGAAATGCAGTGTCTTGCTTGGCTCCCCAACTGAAGGTTACCCCCTTCTGTGTCAGGGTGGTTAAAGGCTTAGCGATTCTGGAGAAGTTCTGGATGAACCTGCGATAATAGCCCGCGAGACCCAAGAATTGCCGGATTTCTGTGGATATCTTTGGTGCAGACCAATTCTCAATCGCTTTGATCTTGGAAGGGTCCACGTGTATTCCTTCCTTACTAATCATGTGTCCTAGGAAATTTACTTTCCTGATCCAGAATTCGCACTTCGAGGATTTCGCGTATAGCTTTTCTACCCATAATGTTTCCAACACCTGCCTTAAGTGTTGTTTATGGTCATCCTCACTCCGCGAATAGACAATTATATCATCGATGAACACAATCACGAACTTGTCTAAGAAAGGGCGGCACACCCGATTCATCAGGTCCATGAATACTGCCGGTGCGTTGGTTAGACCAAAGGGCATTACTACAAACTCGTAGTGTCCATAGCGAGTTATGTGACAACCTGAAATTTTCATTTGTATAATCTCTACAGTTAAACACTTCATATAATATTCGAAAACATTTCAGTACATTTTTGGCCGGATTTACGTCCGTTTGGGTGTTTTATTTTATTTTTCGTCAAACGATTAAATAAAAGGAAGTGTCGTTATTAGTGATGTGTAGCAAAGAAAACAATCAACACCTTAGCTAGGTGTTTACGGCCAAACAAGAGGTGTTTGGGCCGTAAACACCATTTTCCCAAAAACTCATGCATATAGCATGAGTTGACACACCTTTTCCTCATTCTCCACTTCCTACCTCAAGAACACCAAGCTTTTTCTCTCAAGTATCATAAGTTCATTTCTTCAAATCCGCCAAAATGTAAGTGTTTCCTTCCTATATTCGTTCATACAACACTTAATCTAGTGTTTATACATCATTTCATCCATGGATTCTTGGTTTTTACTTAGATCTTAAAGTGTTCTTCAAAACAACAAGAACACCAAGAACACACACTAGTGTTTTTGGGCTATAATCACTCTTACAAGCTTCATATAAGTAAGTGTACCCTTCCTATCTAGTTACTTACTTAGTATACTTGTTAATCCTTTGGAAAATCATCAAAATCCCCAAGAACATATGTGTTTACGGTTTGGGGATCTCCCAAAACCGTAAACACCCCCAAATGGTGTTTTGATGCCCCTAACACGTTGAAATGCTTGGATAAAGGGCTAGAAACTTGCATGCATGAGCTAGAAACACCAAAACACAAAAAGGTTAAGGCATACATGAGTTTACGGCCGTAAACTCATGGGCTTACGACCGTAAACCCAAGTGTTTACGACCGTAAACTCTCAAGGATGGTCCAAAGACCGTAAACTCCAATGAGGGGTCCTTTTGTGCCTTAACCACTTCCTAAGCCTTTGATTCGACCTTAGAACCCTTCCTTGTGAGATATAGGAACTTGAAACACACAAATGCACCATTACCATGAGTTTACGGCCGTAAACTCATGGGGGAAATGGTCCAACAACCGTAAACACATATAGGGTTCCCATTTGAGGAGTAAACTCCAAGGTGAGGCCATACTGTCCTTAGATGCAACCCTTAGCACTCCTAGCACTTGAAACAAAGTGTTTTCATTGATTTAGTGTGTCTTTACTTACTTAATTAGTGATTAAATAACTAATTAGATACATTTATGTATCACTACATGTTACATAGGATCCGTGTGTGTGTTCAAGTCCTCACTTGACACCTAGCATCCTACCCGACACTTCCATGCACTCCATTCACTACAGGTGAGTTCATACCCCTAAATTAACCTTTTAAATAATTTTAAATGCTTTTATGGGGGGCGAATACAATTTGAACTGTTATAGTTGTTATATCAATCACATGTGATTAATAGCTAGAACAGACTACAAGATTTGCTACTACTTTCGAGTTTCCATCAAACTTTGGGTTTTCAAGTGTTTCAAACCTTTTATCAACTCTTTAAACGCCGAAACTGTGTTCAAACTCTTTTAAACTTGTTTTATCTTCAAAACCATATCTATACTAATATATCTATATAAGTAAGACTTGAAGGACTTAGGACTGATAGCTCACCTTATTTCTTGTTCCTTGTTTGGTTGTGGACTTAGGGTATTCTGTTACTTGTCCGACTGTCGTTGAATTCTTAGTTATATATCATATATATTTGTGTTGGATATAAAAGTCTTCACTTCAGTTCAGTACCTTTGTGTAACAAAGGCATGCAACCAACATTACTATTTAACTATAATAGGTATAGTTAAGGATTCTACTCATTACTACTATTACAATGACACCTACCAGAGTCAGTACAGTTATGAGTCAATACATGCTAAGTACTATACAAAGAGAATAATATATACTATACAAGAGAACATTCTATACATTATACCAGAAGATACATTATACAATATACAAGAGAATATACTATAATTAGAATGTGACATACTATTTCTCGATACGACACTTCATTGTGCTATCACCGTGTAACCAGAGTCTTCTGGAGGGAGAGCGGGCATTGTGTGTATAGATCCATACGGGACAGACACTCCCACATCCCGACTGCTAGCTACAGTCCCAGCCGAAAGGCCAAGGGGTGACAAAATGTCACATCACTACATATGACTCGGAGGGTCATCAGTTATTCGATCGTCAATCAGCATGGTTACATACGAGTTCACATTCAGACCTTTAATTAACACTTTAAGAATTAAAGGCAAAACGGATTCCCCGAGGTGTATTTAATACTACCTGGAGTCTGCATTTTCATTACATTAAGTCGGCAGTGACACTGCTGGGGTAAAGCATTATTTTCCTAATTACTTTATATGAATGAAGTCTAAAACTATATTTTCATACTGATAGTTTCACTGGGAAAACTTTTACATTTTCAAAGGATCAAACATGCAACCAACCAGGTCTTGGTAGAAGACTACTTTTACTGGAAAATATAGGATTTTCTAGGGAGCATACTATTTTCAAACATTGATATCAACTATTATACTACATGGTTGTAAACATTTTTATACAAGCAATGACACTAAATACTTATGAACTCACCAGCTTTATGTTGATACTCGCTTTCAAAATAACTTCTATTCTTAGGTTAGCAGTAGACAGGTACAGATGAAGCTTTTGAGAAGATGGAGCACACACAAGACTCATCTTTTATTTTGATTATACTTTTGGTGTCTTACAAACTGTACAGAACACGCTTGTATTACAATTATTATATTAATGCAATGGATGTTGCTGCTTGTCTTTACTATTATGCATTGTTATGATACTGTACATGACGTCCTCCACCCCAGAACGTTTCCGCCGTTCTCGGTTTTGGGGAGTGACAGATTGGTATCAGAGCTTTGTTTATAGTGAATCAAGTATATCAACCCATAAAAGATATACGAACTATAAACACATCGGGATTAAAACACTCTGACCAAGGATATATACTTTTAAATAATAAAATATTTAACTAAGTATATATATACATCCATTTATACCAAGGTCAGTATCATACTAGAGCATAACAAAAGTATTAAGATTGTTGGACAACACGATTAGGCTTAGAGACATATAGTCAAATCGGGGGGGATGTAGCCTGATCAACTACATTTCCCGAGGAGTGACTAGCATGTGCCTAAGAATGGTTGTGGTGTTGCAACAAGTCTAAAAACTTACCAACACTACCACAACGAGAACACTAGAGCAGAATACTATAGGGGTATTCTGCATTGCTATGAATTACATATGTGAGAACTAAAAAGGTCGTTACTAGTAGGGCAATAGTTGCTAAGTGGATAATCTACGGTTACATGTGACTAAGGCGCTATAGACTTAGAATCTGTAACCTTTGCTTTACTTCCTGTTCCTTGTTTGGTTGTGGATTTAGAGTTAGGGTCACTTATTCGAAGGTCTATCCTGTCTCGGTTGCATGTAATTAGTATGCACTATGCAAGTACTGAATCAACTAATAACGATCATCTTATAATAATCTTAGATTAGTACGTCTATTAAGTATTCTTTCCCCATTCTCGCGTAGATAGCATGGCTGGCTTTCATCTCCCTGGCGATCCGTACTATCCAAACCAAGGCATTGGAGGATGGCTTCATGATGAGCCGGAAGATGATCACCCAATCCCTTTGGATGATCATCTCGCATAATGCTTTTCAGATGGCTCCGACTCCGAACCAGAAGTCAACAACCTACCCCCAGTAGCTCCAAACCCCAACCCCCGTCCGGCATTTCAAGGTCCCACTCCCATGTGGGCAACAACCTGGAACCAATGAAGTGATGAGCAGGGTCAGCCATTACCTTTCAATGGAGACCAAAGCTTCTACAACATAGACGAGGGAAGTTCAGCTGACCGGGTCCTACCCATCATGGTCCGTAGGATTGCTCGGAACGTCGAACAAGGTCATGCAGCCATCGGCAGAGTAGTAGAGATTGATGCCAACTCTAACCTTAACACGGTCCGCATTCGCCAACTTGAGGTGACTGTGGATAGGACTAGGAGGACCAATGAGGCTCTACAGCAACAATTAGCTGCATCCCGGGTCGAAGTCATGGAACTCCGAGTGCGTCAGAGAGCGCATGAGCGACATCTTCAGGAAGTTGTACGTCAACTGGCAGACCTAAGGGTTCATCTGAGAGACACCCGTCGCCGGTAGAAGATGTCAACTCGTCTTTACTTTTGAATTAAGGAATAGCCTTTCTTTCCTATGCTCTAGAGAGCACTTGTTTGTAAAATATTCCTAACTTTTAAAAGTACTCTAGCTAGACTTTTAAACTGCCAACATTTTCCCCTGATGGTTTGATGTCATACCTACTGTTAGGTCAACTTTCCTGAAACTCATTTTACATCAGTAATACAAGTAATATTGGCAGATATCTAATCTATTGGAAAGTTCTTACTCTTGTGTTTCCCTACTCTATTGTTATGTCACTACCTAACAGTTGGACTATGGCGATTTAGTCCATGAAACACTCTCATTTTACTTACAGTTGATTCTTACTGTTATCATCGTTTCTATAAAACTTGCAGTAAAAGATGCCGCCTCGCAAGCGTCCGACCAGAAACACGCCTGCAAGTCAAACTCCACCACCACCACCTCCTCCGTAGTTCGATGTGGTGATGTTTCAAGCAGCTGTAACTGCAGTTGTGACCGCAGCTATGGCCCAAATAAATTCTAGTGACACAAGTGGAGCTGGAACGGGCACCAACTCTAGACATGGTGAAATCCACCCACGTACACAGGGGTGTACCTATAAGGATTTCATGAACTGCAAACCAACATTATTCAATGGGACCGAAGGGATCATTGCACTGTCCCAATGGATCGAAAGAACTGAAGCCATCTTCGAGATGTGCTCGTGCCCCGAAGAAAGCAAGATAAAGTTTGCTGCTTGCACCTTCACTGAAAGGGCCCTGACATGGTGGAATGGCCATGTCAAATCACTCTCTTTGGTAACAGCCAACGCCATGGGCTGGGACACGCTGAAAGACCTTCTGACAAGGGAGTACTGCCCTAGGGGCGAAATCCAGAAACTTGAGGAGGAACTCTGGAACCTCAAGATGAAGGGGACCGACATAGTGGCCTATATAGCCAGGTTCTGCGACCTGATGACTCTGTGTTCTAACATGGTCCCCACCGAAGGCAAGAAAATTGAAAGATACATCTGGGGTTTAGTGCCCCCGTATCGAGGGAACGTTCTAGCATCACACCCTACGACCTTTGACAGTGCCAAGGAATTGGCCCAAAGGTTGATTGATCATGAAGTTCCTTAGACCCCATCAGCAACCACAACGGTTGCCACTGCACCGACCAAGACATCCAACAACAAAAGGAAGCGGTGGGACCGAAAGAAGGGTAAATCAGCCCAATCCTCTTCAAAGAACCAACAAACGGTGGCTTTCCATGCTGCCACTACTCCTGCTGCCCCTGTACCAGCCAAAACATATGCAGGGAGTCTACCCAAGTCCTCACTTGACACCTAGCATCCTACCCGACACTTCCATCCCCTCTACTCACTACAGGTGAGTTCATACCCCTAAATTAACCTTTTAAATAATTTTAAATGCTTTTATGGGGGGGGGGGGAATACAAGTTGAACTGTTATAGTTGTTATATCAATCACATGTGATTAATAGCTAGAACAGACTACAAGATTTGCTACTACTTTCGAGTTTCCCTCAAACTTTGGGTTTTCAAGTGTTTCAAACCTTTTATCAACTCTTTAAACGCCGAAACTATGTTCAAACTCTTTTAAACTTGTTTTATCTTCAAAACCATATCTATACTAATATATCTATATAAGTAAGACTTGAAGGACATAGGACTGATAGCTCACCTTATTTCCTGTTCCTTGTTTGGTTATGGACTTAGGGTATTCTGTTACTTGTCCGACTGTCGTTGAATTCTTAGTTATATATCATATATATTTGTGTTGGATATAAAAGTCTTCACTTCAGTTCAGTACCTTTGTGTAACAAAGGCATGCAACCAACATTACTATTTAACTATAATAGGTATAGTTAAGGATTCTACTCATTACTACTATTACAATGACACCTACCAGAGTCAGTACAGTTATGAGTCAATATATGCTAAGTACTATACAAAGAGAATACTATATAATATACAAGAGAACACTCTACACATTATACCAGAAGATACATTATACAATATACAAGAGAATATACTATAATTAGAATGTGACATACTATTTCTCGATACGACACTTCATTGTGCTATCACCGTGTAACCAGAGTCTCCTGGAGGGAGAGCGGGCATTGTGTGTATAGATCTATATGGGACAGACACTCCCACATCCCGACTGCTAGCTACAGTCCCAGCCGAAAGGCCAAGGGGTGACAAAATGTCACATCACTACATATGACTCGGAGGGTCATCAGTTATTCGATCGTCAATCAACATGCTTACATACGAGTTCACATTCAGACCTTTAATTAACACTTTAAGAATTAAAGGCAAAACGGATTCCCCGAGGTGTATTTAATACTACCTGGAGTCTGCATTTTCATTACATTAAGTCGGCAGTGACACTGCTGGGGTAAAGCATTATTTTCCCAATTACTTTATATGAATGAAGTCTAAAACTATATTTTCATACCGATAGTTTCACTGGGAAAACTTTTACATTTTCAAAGGATCAAACATGCAACCAACCAGGTCTTGGTAGAAGACTACTTTTACTGGAAAATATAGGATTTTCTAGGGAGCATACTATTTTCAAACATTGATATCAACTATTATACTACATGGTTGTAAACATTTTTATACATGCAATGACACTAAATACTTATGAACTCACCAGCTTTATGTTGATACTCACTTTCAAAATAACTTGTATTCTCAGGTCAGCAGTAGACAGGTACAGATGAAGCTTTTGAGAAGATGGAGCACACACAAGACTCATCTTTTATTTTGATTATACTTTTGGTGTCTTACAAGCTGTACAGAACACGCTTGTATTACAATTATTATATTAATGCAATGGATGGTGTTGCTTGTCTTTACTATTATGCATTGTTATGATACTGTACATGACGTCCTCCACCCCAGAACGTTTCCCGTCGTCCTCATGAACTCGCAACTGATGGTACCCTGATCTTAGATCTATCTTTGAGAAATAACTGGCTCCCTGAAGTTGGTCAAAGAGATCGTCGATTCTGGGTAAGGGATATCGGTTCTTGATGGTAAGTTTATTCAACTCTCGGTAGTCAATGCACATCCGAAAGGATCCATCTTTCTTTTTCACGAATAAGATCGGAGCTCCCCAGGGTGAGGAACTCGGCCTTATGAATCCTTTGCTGATCAGCTCATTGAGCTGGCTGGATAACTCTTGCATTTCTGCTAGTGCTAAACGATAAGGAGATTTGGCTACCGGAGTAGCTCCGGGGATCAAGTCGATACGAAAATCGACTTGGCGCTCGGGAGGGATTCCTGGAAGATCTTCGGGGAAAACGTCAAGAAAGTTGCAGACTTCGGGGATGCTCTCAAAGTCTTTAACTTTTTGGGTTTTGTCGACAAGATGAGCTAGGAACGCATGGCACTCCTTCTGCAGATACTTCTGAGCTTTGATGCACGAAATGATACGGAGGTTCGAGCTAGGCTTATCTCCGTAAATCATGAGGGTTTCGCCAGAGGGAAGATTGAGATGGATAGCCTTCTCGAAGCAAAGAATATCAACATGATTGGAGCTTAACCAGTCCATGCCGATAATGACGTCGAAACTCTTGATGGACACAGGCATAAGGTCGATGGGAAACGAATAATTGTGTAGAGTAAGAGTACAGCCTATGAATATGTCGTTAGTGCTCTCCTTCTTTCCGTTAGCCATCTCGACGGTAAATGTGTCGGTTAGAGGTTGGGATTTACATTTGATTAGATGTTTGAATGTATGACTAACAAAACTCCTCTCCGCACCAGAATCGAAGAGAATGCATGCATAAGAGTTGTCAAGGAGGAACGTACCCGTAACAACGGTAGGATCAGCAACTGCTTCCTCCTGGCCCATCACCAGAACTCTCCCTGTATTGCCACCAGTTTCTGCCTTGGGGCAGTTTCTCCTGAAGTGCCCAGCCTCTCGACATCCATAACAAGTTTGACCAGCGCCCGCTCCCGAAGCCTGGTTGGTTGGTTGGGTTGGCACCTTGCAGTATCGAGTTGTATGTCCTTTCTTTCCACAGTTGTTGAAACTCAACTCACGGCAGGGTCCGTGGTGATGGAAGTTACACTTGTTGTACAGGGGTAGTTTTCCAGCATAACCACTGGTAGGAGATTGGGTGGTTGGAACAGCAGTGGGAGCAGCAGCAGGAGCAGTAACAACATGAACTGCCACTGTTTGTTGTTTCTTGGAGGGCTCCTGCGAAGACGGACCCTTTCTTTTGTTACCAAACTTCTTCTTCTTCCCACCGCTTTCCTTTTGTGGCTCGGAAACAGCTGCCACCTCATCAAGATCGATTCCATGATCGATCAGAGTCTGTGCCAGATCCTTGGCGCTTTCAAAAGTAATCGGTCTAGCAGCCAAGACATTCCCTTTCGTTGGTTGTGTCAGTCCCCAGATGTACCTTTCGATTTTCTTGCTTTCCGGGGTGACCATTCCCGGACAGAGGAGAGCCAGATCACAGAATCTAGCGGTGTAGGCAGCGATGTCGGAACCCTTCATCTTCAAGTTCCAGAGTTCGTGCTCCAACTTTTGCACTTCGCCCCTCGGGCAGTACTCCGCGAGCATGAGCTCCTTCAGTCTTTCCCAACCCATGGCGTTAGCCACTGGCAGGGTTAGGTTTTTTACTCGACCATTCCACCAGGTCAAGGCTCTGTCGGTGAAGGTGCAGGCGGCGAACTTCACCTTGTTTGCTTCAGAACAAACGCAAATTTCGAAAATGGATTCGATCTTCTCGAACCATCGAGTTAGGGCGATGACACCTCCATTTCCGTCGAAGGACTTGGGTTTCACAGTGATGAAGTCATTGTAGGAACACTCTTTTTGTTGTCCCTGGGATCCGTTTTGCCTTTGAGGGTTGGTTCCACCTCCAACCCCACCAGCATTCACTTGTGCCATTGCTGCAGTCACGGCGGCGGTAACTGCAGCCTGAAACATGACAGGGTCGAACTGAGGAGGTGGTGGTGGTGGCGGAGTGTCGTCGTTCCTTCTGATGGGTCTTGGTCGAGGAGGCATCTCGTTCTAGAAAACAGTCAGGAAGAAGAGGATGGTAAGTCCTCGAGATATATAAAACAAGATATATCTCATCCTAATAATAAAAGTATACTACCGAGCGATAAGCACAGAAAGGTTACTAAGACGAGTAAGTTATCACTTAAAGAAGAGGTAGCAACAATTAGAGTGAATATGTATACTGAGTTTGGCTCTAGCAAAAATACTCCTATAATATTTTATGTGAGATGATGTTTGGTAAGTTTTAGGCCTGCTGTAACACCACAGTCACTCCCATAAGACATGAAATCCAAATGGCAATTGTTTTTGAATTCATAACATCAATGTTTTATTTTCCAATGTCAGAGTGTCCTATAAAAATGCTTGAGAGAGTGAATGTCGCACCATCAAGCCTTGCCCTTGCCCTTAGGCTCAGAAGTGCCTGAAACAAATCAACAAACTGTAAGCTAATGCTTAGTGAGTTACCCAGAGCATACCCCACACAATCCACATAAATACATAATCAGTATTAGCTATAAAAGCTACATAAACCACAACCCATGCATACAAACATATAAGGATGTTGTGATATCCTCCCAGGGTCTTACTATAGGATGCCATGGGCTCCCCCACATGGTCTTACACCTAAGTGCCATGGGCTCCCCCACATGGTCTGATATCCAAGTGTCATGGGCTCCCCAATGGTCTTTACCAGAAAAAGTATGGGCTCCCACACATGGAATTACATCCAAGCGCCATGGGCTCCCCCATGGTCTTTCATGCAAGTATCACATATACACTAGCATACCACTTTGCATATAACCAACTATCATACCACATATCATTAAATCAACTAGTGTACCTCATAACATAAAATAGGTCGGCCTTGGTGCCTTAGACCTATTGGTATGGTGAGGAGACTCACCTCTCAAGAATGCTGAACTGATAAGATATGATAAGTCCCAACACGCAGCTCCAACTTGCTCATCATGTGTCTTGTTTTGTCAAAATCCTGAAATACCCTCAAAGTCAAACTTGGTCAATCATGGTCAAAGTCAAGGCCAACGGTCAAGGTCAACAGTCCATGTTGACCCAACTCGTCGAGTGCATCTAGAAACTCGTCGAGTTCCTCCAGTATTCAGAAAACCGGGAAAAAGAACTCTAACCAACTCGCCGAGTTATCTTATCAACTTTTCCAGTTCTCGGTGTAGACCGAAAACGGGAAAATTCGATCCAACTCTCCGGGTTCTCGGTGCGGACCGAAAACAGGAAACCTGATCCACCTCGTCGGGTTCTTGGTACAGACCCACAATGGGAAAACCCGCTCCAACTCGTCGAGTTCTCGTTGTAACTCGTCGAGTTTTCCATTGTCTTAACATGTTTAGTCTTTCCAGTCGAATCTAAAGCCCCAAACTATAGATCCAGTCCTTTATGACCGAAATACCACGTAAACTTGCAAACTTTACGTGTATGCAAGGCCTCAAGAGGCTAAAACGTTAAAACTAAGTCTCATACAAGGTTTAGGGCATGGGGAAGGACCTTGACTAGATAAAGTGAGCAACTTTATATCAATGGAGGCCTAGGGGTGTCCACATCTGGAACCATATCCTAATGACAAGTCCAAATCCAAGGATGACACCATTATGCACCAACTACATTGACATTTACAAAAAGAGATTTTGTCATTTGATCTGACATTATGCTTGGTCAGCGGTTTATAGGATGAATTGGACTTCTTATCGGTTCGAGGTTGGTGATTCCTGACATGAGTGGTGTTGGACTTTGAAAAAGTTTGTTTTTGAAAAGGTTTAGCACGTGCAAATCTTTGAGTCCTTTTCGGTGGATTTGGTAGGATACCCTTCCATTTGTTGAAATTTTGAAGTGACTTTAAAAGTGTTGGAGTGGGTAAAATACCTTTCCAATCAGGATCATTTGAGGAATAGACCTGAAAACCATTGTTTCGAAAAGACTGAACACCCTTTTGGGTTGTGTCAGAAAGAGTAGGAATGACTTTTGAAGCTGGACTTTCTTTTTTGTTTAATTTCTTGGTAGGAGAGTTTTTTGAAAAGTAGTGTGAGAAAACAAATTTTACTGGACTCTTGGACTTTGGAATTCTGACATGCTTCTTATTTTTTGTAAAAGTTTGTCTCTTTGTGCCTCGAGATCTAATTTCCTCTTTAAAGGCCTTTTTGGCCAAGGATTTTGGTGAACCGCAGTCTCTGTTGTTCAACTGCGGTTTCCTAGAATCTTTTGAGATTTTGTAAAAAACGAGGACTTGAGTCATCAGAACTTGAGGATTCAGGGATTTGAGAGCATTGACCTACTTCAAAGTTTTCTATGGGTAATTCGTGATGAATTATTTGAAGAGTGGCAGAACTTTTGTTTGACGATTGCGGTAGGGATGACTTGACTACCGCAGAGTAAGTCTTAGTTGGGATTTCAGTGGGACATTTGTGGGACATTTGACTACAGTGTGAAAAACTGCGGTCTGAGGACAGAGATGGGAAGTCTTTCGAGACTTTGGGGCCTTCAATGACAATTTCTTCATCAACTACGGATGAAGTTTGAGAATTTGGATAAATGGTGCCACAGATAGGAATTTGATCACATGTGTGACCCGAAACCTCAGGCACAATTTCCTCAATGACGCAATTATTGCTTAGATTGTGCAGTCTACCGAAGTGAGTTTTGATATCTTCGGGAAAAGTCTTGTCATTGACTGGGAAATGAAATTCTCGGTCTGGAGGGACATACAGTCTGTCTTTGTTGAACCGGGGTGAGGAATCCATTGCGGTAGGATATCCATTCGACCAACCCCAATTGTATGTATTGTCTACGGTTCCATTGTTTACCAAATTTTCAATAGCTTCTCTTTCATTAAACAACTTTTCAATTAAGAGATTTAAGCGTACAATTTCTCTCTGAGCTAAATCTCTCTGGTTCAAAGCTATCTCTAATTGGGTTTCGCTCAACATTCTTGCATCTTTTTCTAACTCTAAGTCCTTCTCTAACATAGCCATTTTGAGTCTTTTGTTATCCAGTCGTCCTCTCACATGGAACATCTCTTGGGACGCAATGTTCTTCTCATCTAAGGCTTTATTATAGTCTGTAAGGACGGCAGCACAAGTGTCATTAAGATCATCTATGTAGGGTTGACAGTCATGCATGCTATAGTTTAGATTTTGGATCATAAGTTTTACCTGTTCGACGATGCTTAGAGTTCCATCCTTTGCCATGTAGCAGTAGTTCTTTTCCAGCTTTGTGGACTCATCATCTTCCGCAGTTGCCAGCATGCAGATTTTCCCTTTTCCTTTGACACTGCTGATGGCTTCATCTTCGTCTCCGGATGACCAAACTTGATGGTATCTTTTGACATGGGCTACGTATGCCCTTGCCTTTTCCTTATCTTCCAACTCTTGAGCCATTCTAAGGTAGAATGCTCTGTCTTTTACTACGTTGGCCTTACAATCTCTTTCAAAGTGATTCTCTTTGTTGCATTTGTGACAAATTACAACATCAGTTTTGTCTTCTGAGGGAGTACCGGAGTCAGTGGTTTGAGGAGACTGCGGTACCTCCTTTGGTTGATTATTTTGAGATTGCGGTGGTGGATGAGAACTTTTGGGATATCGAGGATGGTTATTCTGGGAACCGAAGTTACGGTTGAATGAAGGTTTGTTGAACTGTTGATTCTTGCGGAAGGAAGGAGGTGGTTGACGGTTGAACTGTTGGCTAACCAGAGAAATAGCCTTCTGAAATTCTTCTTCATCATCATACTCTGAGTCAGCTTCGTATGACTGCGGTGAGGTGTCATACAAGGAAGAGTGAGGTGACTGCGGTGGAGCTTGTGCTATGAGAGCAAGTGGTCCTCCGAAGTCAGCACAGTCTTTGAGTACGGTGGATTCTTGTGCTTGCAGCTCTCCATAGAGCTTGTAGAGTGACAAAGAGTGAATCTTTCTATCGCCTTGGACTATCATCTTAGCCGTAGTCCAATGTCTTCCCAAACCATTAAGAAACTGAAGATTTGTTTCATGGTTACTGCGGATGGTGCCCGCATTGGATAACTTGGTGACTATCAGGTTGAACCTTTTGAAGGAGTCTTCCAAACTTTCGCCAGTATGAGCTTTGAAGTTGTTAAACTCATTGAGTGCGGTAGTAAGCTTCTTGTCTTGTGCTTGTTCTGAGCCTTCGTACAAGTTCTTGAGAACATCCCAGATCTCTTTTGTTGATTTGCAATTTATGATAATATCGAAGTTGTCAGGAGCAACTCCGCAGGAGATTTCATAAAAAGCAACATCATCATTTTCCATTTTATCGAGATCATCCTTGGTGGGACAGCTCATAACTGGTTGACCTCCTCCTAGTCTGGTTGTAGCGTCGTCGGTTTGGACAGGTGTAAGGACTGGGACATGTGGTCCTTCTTCTACGGATCGCCATACATCTCTACCAAGTCTCCTTAGGTATCTTTCCATTCTTTGTGACCAGTGATGATATTCATTTGCTACCAGTATTGGGGCTCGGTTAGAACCACCAACACTGTTGGAAACGCTCTGAGATAACGATTGTGCCATTTGAAATTTTTTCAAGAAATGAGCTTTAGTGGTATAGAAGGCCCTTTGAAAAACCAGAGTTCCATTTTCAAAAAGCAACCACTATGGATCTGATACCAATTGTTGAGAGAAAAACTTGGAGACACACTTGAACAAACGTTAGAATAAGTGGATTGCGGAATAGTTAATCTCGAAGGATCTAAAAGCTCAACAATAATATTAATAAGTTATAGTTAGATAGTTAGAGAGTTAGTTGCGGAAAAGTAAAGAAATAGAAATGCCAACAATTGTTATATCAAGTATACACATAAGTTGATTCATAACAAGGAATGCATTCAAACCAAGTTAATAAGGAAGATCAAACTTAGTGATTAAGTCATAGAAGACTTGCTCCGGAGAGAGGTTATAATCAGTTATGTTCTAGGAAGAATTGAGAGTAAGAAGGGATGAGTAATAAGATAGAGAAATAGAAAAGATAACTTAGAGAAATGTATTCAGAATAGATGCGTGAGTTATCTGTGTTGAATACAAGAGAGAATGATCTCTATTTATAGAGACTCATGAACTACACTAGATTACATCTCTATGAGTAGCCACAAAAGGCATACTGGATAATAGAGTGTATTACAATAAAGACAAGTAAAGTAATCTAGCTAAGTGACTGCGGTAGGAAGAGACTCCGGTTGCGGTTGCTGATGAAGAAGCTTGACTGCGGGTGCTGTATGGCTGCGGTAGCTGAAGAGGTTGCGGTAGCTGAAGTTCAAGAGGGTCACTTTTTATGATTCAACAAAAACTTACCTAGGTACCAGAAGAATACTAGAACCAAACATAAAGTTTAAAATACTATTGGAGTATTTTATGATGCTATAGCCACGAAACTGAAAACTTATCAACTTCTTATATCAAGAATTTCTAGAATCAAACATATAAATTAAAATACTATAACAGTATTTAGGTACCATAAATAATTTCGAGGAAAAACTAAAAAGATCCTTGCTGGTAGGTTTATAATTACTAAGTGTTTACGTTAAAGTTATATATAGTTGAGATTTTATAGACTTCGAATATGTGATTTTCACTCTACTTCCTTTTCCTTGTTTGGATGTGGTTTTGGAGTAGGATCACTTATTCGAAGGTCTATTTTATCTGAATTATAGATAACTGGTACACACTATGTGATTATAGAAAGATGGGAATGGATCATCCTCGTAAAATTGTATTTGTAACTAAACTGTTTTATTAATCTCATATATTCTTTAGACATTCCCATTCTCATATAAACCACTTAAATAGATGTAACCACCCCACCACAACAACCAAAGGAGGAATCAACGAGGATCCAGAAGAGTTTCATTAGAAGAATTCCAAGAAAGAAACAAATGACGAGTAGAGAAACTATAGAAATCATCTAATACCTTTACCTTATTAAGGACACCGATGAGAGGTTCACATGAACATCCGGGATTCGAACTTTCCATTATGAAGTAATGGGGATCAGTGTCAGAATCGGAAGTAAGACGACACAAGAATTCAATATACCTACATAAGAAAAAGACACCATATAGATATCAGGAGAGAACAAATCTTTACCGCCAGGAGTAGAACGGAGAACAGAGGAAAACCACGCGTGTTACATGCGAAGTGTCTAAGTACTTTTTCGTCACTCTAATAACTAATAAATCAATTCAAACTAGTGAGTTAGTGATTATACTACTCACGTTAGGTATTAAGCTTATCGTCTTTTCCTATCACGGCTAATAACAATAAATCGGATCACGAAGTCTCAATTGAGAGCGATTACTTCTCAACTTCATAATTCTAGTTTATGTAGACTCTATTATGATTTGTTTCAAATCTTTTCGAAGATTGGAACATGATATCCTCCAACCAAAGATAACTTAGTTCGGATGACACTCGTCTTATAACCATTCTAGAAACTTACTTCTACTATTTACCAGGACTGCATCATAGGGATGTAGGTCGAATCATTGAGAACAGTATAACAAAACGAAAAATTTATATGTAGATAGAAATGATTACAATACATCTAGAGCCAACCAAATTTGCTCACGAACTCATTTTCACATCGTGTAACAGAATCATGGCTCCGAAGAAACATAACCAACCCTCCGGTAAAACACCAATCCTTCAGATAGATTCTGCTACGTTTCAAGCTGCAGTCACAACAGTCGTAGCAGCTGTCATGGCTCACCTTAATGCTAACAACGTAAATGCTAACGGAGATGTAATCGGCAGTACCGATCGTGGTGATAACCAACTTCAGCAAGAAGTGCCTACTTGTAAATACACTCCGGACCTCAAACCTAATATCCTTAAACGAAAGTTCGAGAACGAGAAAGGGAGTTGTTCAACTCAAGGACCTACTAAAGGGCAACAAGCTGGGGCAGTCAATATGCCCATCAGCCCTGCTATCCCAACACCGACCACACCATACCAAGGAAACCTCCCACACTGCAGCAAGTGTAACTACCATCATCATGGAGTCTGCCGAGTGCCGCATTGCATTAGATGCAACATGAAGGGGCACACCGCCCGCTTCTGTAGGATTTCGGCTGAGTACCTTACTTCAACTATCAATGTTGGAACCAATCCAATATGTCATCTTTGTGGTGAAATAGGACATTTTAAGAGGGACTGTCCAACAGAGAAGAACGATGGGGGAGCAGGAGGAGTTTGACCTCAGGGAATGGGGAAGCACCAAAGAACCCTGCTATATTTTTCGTACGCTTCCAACCCCAATAAATAATTATAATTATGATTACTCTCTCGTTCGAACCAAATCACAACACTCATATAAAACTCAAAACCCTAACAGGTAAGCTATGATGCCTTAGTGTATACATTAGGGTAATTTATAATTAAGATTTGTAGATTTAGAGTGAGTGATCTCGCCTCATCTCCTGTTCCTTGTGTGGTTGTGGATTTAGGGCAGGGTTGCTCAGTCAACTGTCTTACCAATCTTAATTATACATGACTTGTGTACACCAAGCGATGATAGATAGACCTAGTAGGGTCTTTTCATGAAAGTTCATAATTTCAAATTGTCAGAACCCTTGTATTGTTAAGTAATCGCAATTTTCGAATTTAAAAGGGGTTTGCAGCAATAATAATAGAATAAAACCGAAAGCGCTGAAAACTTATGTACATAGGATAGTTCATCATCCTAGTAATCATTTCTTCCAGATCGACTTAATATCTATTTCATCAAAAAGTTCCAACAACCTCATCCGACATGGTTTGACTTGGTCCTTACCATGCAAAATTCTTATGCTGTGTAAAAGAACTTTTTCCTTAATCAGCCGTCAGATGAAATTCTTCCAATCTATAACGCAAACCCTTATATCATCTTTCACTTCAAAACTTCAGAAGTAACCATGCGAGGGGTACAATGCCCTTCTAGTCTACTCAGTAGATAGGTAACTCGAAGCGAAAAACACCAAAGAAGTCTTAGAAGTCAGTAACCACCCGTAGAACACCTAATAGACCTCTTAGGAAGACCACTTGTGCCGTAAGTCAAGTTCGAGAATAGAGACTAAGAACTCATGAGGTTAATCTATCGCTGCTAAGTGCATACACAAGAGTGGTATATAATTTAGACTCAACAAGATTTAGGATGTGTGATTCCGCCCTATCTCCTGTTCCTTGTCTGGTTGTGGACCTGGGGCAGAGCCACCCATCCGAACGTTTTGTCAATCTAAATTATATACGACATGTATACATGAGATAATGGTGAATGAACCAAGTATGAGTCTTATCATGAACTTTAGAGCAAAGGCCTTCGTCATATATCCTACCAGATATTGCCACCTTTGTAGACAAGTGTCTTACCTGCGCCAAGGTTAAAGTAGAATATCAAAAGCTCGCAGGCTTACTACAAAAACTGGAGATACCTGAGTGGAAGCAGTATCGGATTTCAATAGGGCTTCATAATCAAGTTACCTAAGACAACAGGTGGACTTAATACCATTTTGGGTGATCGTCGACAGATTAACCAAGTCCTCACACTTCCTGCAAATTGAAGAAAGCAGGCAAAATAGAGGAGCTAACTAGAACGTGTGTCCGAGAGATTAGTTAGACTGCTCGGTGTTCTAGTATCTATTATCTCTATTCGAGATAGTAGAATCCTCTCCCATATTAGTCAGTCACTTCAGTAATCTCTGGAAATTAGGCTAGTCATTAGTAAAACCTACCATCCACAAACCGACATGCAGGATGGGAGAACCATTCAAGCATTAGAAGTCATGCTGAGAGCATATATGATCGACTTTGGTTAAGCATGGGATACCCATTTACCAACTAGTCGAGTCCTTTACCATGCTAGCATTTAAAGTTGCTTCATTTGAAACCTTCTATAGTCACAAGTACAGATCCTCTCTGCACTGGACTAAAGTAGGTGACATGCATGTAGCTAGAGGCCTAATTTCCAGACAACACCTTCGCTGGTTCGGAAATCATAAAAGAAACTACCGAGAAGAGAGTACAAATCCAGGAGCGACGTGATGCTCCCAGGGTCAGACAGAAAATCTACGCCTTTGATAAGAGAAAACCCTTGGATTTCCAGGTTGGTGACCTCATCATGTGGAGGTCTCACCTCGGAAGAGCATGATATGCTTCGGAAATTATGGAATACTAAATACAAGGTACATAGGACCTTTCGAGATTTTTACTAGATTTGATCCAGTAGCTTATAGACCCCGATTACCTTGAGAATTCAATAACATATACCCTACTTTACACGTCTTTATCTTTAAAACTGGTAGTCCGACGAGCCTCTTGTTATCCCACTCGATTAGATCGTGGTAAACGAGAACCTCAACTTTGTGGAAGAATCCGTAGAATTCCTAGATAGCAAAGTCGTTAGGACTAATCAGATCCCTATCCCGATAGTGAGAGTCAGCTTAAAGTGCATAGCGAGGACCCAAATTCACTTGCGGTCGTAAGGATCATCAGAAACATAAGTATCCACATCTTTTCCCTTCATCCAAGTGTATCCTTTAGACTTAATTTCGGGACGAAATTCCATCTAACGGGGGGATGATGTGACAACCCGAAATATCTATCTTGTAAGTCAATCTAATCAATCAAAAGTCAGACTTGAATCTGTTATATTTTTACTGTGTTAAGGGTCTGTTTGAGAGTTTCTAAGCCTAGTACACTCAAGGGTTGAGTTTTAGGAAGTGTTAGCAAGAGATCAGTGGACAACATTCGAGCCGGAAACTCCTTCAAAAGAGGTTCACGGCCGCAAACTAGGTTCACGGCCGTAAACCCATCCTAGGGCCGTGAACACTCTCTTGGTCGTGATCTCCTTCCTACAAGTAGGTGTTTGCTTCATTTTTCATTCATTTCTACTCCTTCCAGCCATGAACTTGAGTTCTCTCTCAAGTATCATCCATAAAAGGGCCTTCTATCACCTCAAAAATGTAAGTAACTCACCGATCTTCTTGTTGTTACTTGAAAGCCCTCTTCCTTTCATCTTGATTCATCATCTTCTCATCTCGAACTTCAAGATCTTCAAGCTTAAGGCCGTGAACCATTCATCATTGGGTCGTGAACCATCAGGTGGATCGTGAACCGTTCATATTGGGCCGTGAACACGCAAGTGGGCCGTGAACACTTCATGTGTTTTTGGGCCGTGATCACACCTTAAGGACGTGAACACTCATTCGACCTCCTAACTTGCTTCTAACACTTCTTTGGTGAGTTTTTCTTGCATCCTAGGTTGATTCCCTATCACCTTTGTCGTTATAATCACTAATATCAAGCCTATATGTATCATTACATGCTATTTAGGACTCATTTGTGCTCCGGAACTTCATTCGTGGGAGTAACACTCTTACTCCAGTCATCAATCGAATCACACACATAAGGTGAGTTCATAGCCCTATAATCTACCTTTTTAAATCATTTTGAATGCTTTTTAGGGGGGGGGGGAATACAAGTTGAACATAAGCTAATTGTGTTAATAATTACGTGTGATATCAATCACATAAAAGATTTCCTTATGCTTTGAATTATTATTTTTACAATAAAGGATTACCCAAATACTTCCAAAATGACTTAAAGTCATGTAAACTCTTTTAAACACTGTTAAACTCTTTTGATACTATTAAACTCTTTTAAACATTCTTAAACTCTTTTAATACTGTTAAACTCTTTGAAAATGTCTTATAAACTCTTTTATCTTATATTTGTCAAAATCATGTTCATATATGTATGGGTATTTAATTAAGACTTAAAGGGCTTAGGACTGATGAGTTGCCTTATTTCCTTTTCCTTGTTTGGATGTGGGCTTAAGGTGGGGTTATTTTTACGAAGGCCGTTTCCTTCTTAAATATATATATTTTACATATAGGAATACAAAAGGTTACTTCCATCAATATTATTACCTTTGTATCACATTGAGCAAAGGGGTACATTCATGAGAGATCATGCTAATCAGATAACGTATAAATTATAATAGGTATAATTTATGAAACAAACGAGAAATCTATTTTCTAGATAAGTATACGAGGTCTAAACTACTTTGTCAAGAAAAGGGTATAATTAGATCTTTACTCAAACTAAAATGTGATGATACGTCTTCAGGACATAGCAATATACTTGCTATGTTACATTCTTGTAACCAGAGTCTCCTGGAGGGAGAGCGGGCTTTGTGTGTATAGATCTATATGGGACCGACAATCCCACATCCCGACTGTTAGCTACAGTTTGGCCGACAGGCCAAGGGGTTACAAATGTCACATATTCAGTTTCGACGTCGGAAGGTCGTCGTGTTCATTCTAGTCTATTAGTATGGTTACAACTTTATCACATTTTAACCCTATTTAACCAGTTTAATAATAGGGTAGTTATTCATCACTAGTTTATTTTTAAGAAATACTGCTGTATTAATCACTCTCCACAAACAAAACAGAACGGTTTTATGGGATTTAAAACTACTTAACAAAACGGTTTTTATGGGATTTAAAACTACTTAACAGAACGGTTTTATGGGATTTAAAACTACTTTTCATCAACAAAACGGAAAACATACTTCTTATAATTTTATGGATAATTAAAATTATATTAAACCTTATTATAAGTACAATAATACTTAAACAGAAAGGTTTTAGGGGATTAAAACTACTTTTCAGTTGTAAAGCAGAAAATATAAGATTTTCTGGAACTAAATCAATCACTTTCTTAAAACTAAAGCAACCATAACTAATACTTATGAACTCACCAGCTTAAATGTTGATCCTCTCTTTCAAAATAACTTGTATTCTCAGGAATCTAGTAGACAGGTACACTCCTGGAGCTTTTGAGAAGACAGCCTAGTGTCGTGCTGCGTCTTTTGTCTTTTACTATATCTACTTTTGATGTTTGAATATGTAATGTTTAAACACTTATGTAAAAACTTATACTTATTAATGCAATGGTTGTTTGTACTTTGATTACTATAATGCATGTGTTGTGATACTTGACATGACGTCCTCTACCCCCGAACGTTTCCGCCGTTGCGGTTTGGAGGTGTGACAACTGCACAGAGCTCGCTTCAGCGTTTGGAACGTTGTTTCTTGTTTTTCTCCCCAGCTAAAAGTTATACCTTTTGCGTTAGGGTGGTAAGTGGTTTAGCAACTCGGGAGAAATTCTGGATGAATCTGCGATAGTAGCCAGCAAGACCTAAGAATTGTCAGACTTATGTAGGTGTTTTGGGTGCTGGCCCGTTCTCGATTGCCTTGATTTTGGAAGGGTCCATGTGTATTCCTTCCGAACTAATCACGTGACCTAGGAAATCTACCTTCCTGATCCAAAATTCACATTTTTAGAACTTCGCATAAAGTTTCTCTGTTCTCATTGTTTGTAATACTTGACGAAGATGTTGGCCATGCTCCTCTTCACTTCTTGAGTAGATAAGGATGTCGTCAATGAAGACTATGACGAATTTGTCCAAGAATGGACGACACACTCTGTTCATTAAGTACATGAACACATCAGGTGCATTCGTCAATCTGAAAGGCATCACTACAAACTCGTAATGACCGTAACGAGTTATGAACGCTGTTTTGGGAATATCCTCCTCCAAAATTTGTAGTTGGTGATACTCGGATCTCAAGTCAATTTTCGAGAAGTAGCTCGCACCTTGAAGTTGGTCGAACAGATCGTCAATGCGAGGCAGAGGATATCGGTTCTTGATTGTAAGTTTATTTATCTCGCAGTAGTCTATGCACATACAAAATGATCCATCCTTCTTCTTTACGAACAAGACCGGTGCTCCCCATGGTGAGAAACTTGGTCTTATGAAACCCTTGCTAAGGAGTTCGTTTAGCTGGATGGATAATTCCTGAATTTCTGAAGGGGCAAGACGATAGGGGGATTTGGGTACAGGAGTAGCCCCAGGGATTAAGTCGATTCTGAATTCGACTTGTCGTTCGGGAGGCACTCCTGGGAGATCGTCGGGAAATATGTCGGGAAAGTTACAGACCTCAGGAATGCTCACGATGTCTTTCACTTCTTGATTTTTGTCTATCACGTGAGCTAAGAAAACTCAGTACTCCTTACGAAGGTACTTCTGTGCCTTGATGCAAGAAATGATCTGAAGGTTCGCTCAGGTTTGTCGCCAAAGATGATAAGAGCTTCGCTAGTTGGCAAGTTCAAGTGAACGGCTCTTTCATAACATAGGATGTCGGCATGGTTAGACCACAACCAATCCATACCAATAATGACGTAGAAACTTTTGATAGAGACCAGCATAAGTTTTATTGGGAAAGAGAAGTTATTCAAGGTAAGGGTACATATATGTATATATCGTTGGTGTATTCATACTTCCCGTTAGCCATTTCTACTGTACAAGTTTCATTTAGTGGTTGGGAGTTTTGATTTAGCAGGTGTTTGAAATTATGGCTCACGAAACTCTTCTCAGCACCACAATCAAATAGAATGCATGCATAAGTATTGTTGAGAAGAAACGTACCCATGACAACCGCTGGGTCTGCCACAGCTTCTTCTTGATTTAAACTATTTCAACAATTCACGATTCCTCTTCTTATCCATACATATGAAGTAAGATATCCTTAGATGATCAATTGTGACATGGTTTTTCCATAAACATTAAGATGATCATAAAACATGATACTAAAGTACTCTCCCATATTTTTAGATTGAAGAAACTTTTATCCATCTGCCTAATTTGATTCTTCTCATTCGTTCTGCCATACATTGAACCTTTTTCCAATGTTTCACAATTATACTTAAACTTTTAAGCATAACCATGTTTACTAAACTTTAGTAAATCATGACGAATAGTCTTATCGATCTTTGTGGTGGACCTTGACTAGCACACACCCAGTCTACCCGATCCCCTAGTCCTTCACTTGACTCACATATACATGTGAATAAGGAATTAGTCTTAATTTACCAAAGATGAAAATTTTCATTCATTATACAATACAACTTGCATGATTCCAAGTTTTTGTCCAACTGAAACTTAGGTGATGAGAATCTTTCCTTATTTAGTAAATTTAGACACTACCACAAATGAAAGAATCAAATTCATATTGCTAACATAGAAACATACAAACATCAATTTTCACAAATGCCATTGCAAGGAGATATAATAAAATAAAACAAAATTTTAATTATTTATAAAATGCGGAAAAAACTCTTCCTTACAATGCAATTACAAATAAAAACTATGTTATTACATATTTCCTAGCAATCTATCAGAACTCTAAGCAGCAACTCAAAAATCCGATCTTCGAACCATGCGATTGAAATCCATCTTCGCGATCAGATTCAGCATACCCTTCCTTTAAGCTTCCTTCCCTTTGCATTATCCTACAAAACATCAAAATGCAACCTTGTCACATCATGTATTAAGAATCAACAATTAGAAACTTTATAGAGTTAAACAGTAGACTTACCTGAAGCACAACCATACAATCTGATTAAACTTCTCAGGTAGTCTCGGCAGCTTCGATTCCAATGTCCCTGTTATTGGCAATAGAAACACACAGGCTCACATGGATCAGTCTCACATTTGGCCTTTCTCTTATTATCAAAACTTTTGACCATGCCCAATTCCTTTCCATTAGGAGAAGGAATCTTTTCTGGGATGTCCATGTCAACTTGGGATGTAGACCTTCCAATCAGATTTGCTTGACCATTGCTCCAAATCATTGCTGATTGGGAGCAATTAGCAAATAGGTAAGATCAATTAGGGTCATGTCGTGATCTGTCACATAGTAGTCTTTAACGAACTCACTATATGACTCGGGAAGTGACTGAAGGACCCATTCAATAGCCAACTTCCTTGGGAAGATGTCACACCCCGAAACCGATGGCGGAAACGTTCCGGGGCAGAGGACGTCATCTATAGCATCACAACCAATGAATAACAACAATCAACGCAACACAACCATTACAGTGAATACTTAAATAAAGATGTTTACACCACTTTGAAACTTAGTTTAAATTACATCCAATAGTTTTGTATAGTAAAAAAAACTTAAAAACTTAAAAACTCTTAATGCTTCAGTTCCTCAAAATCCAACAAGTACTTGTGTACTGATTTCCTGAGAATACAAGCAGTTTGAAAATATCAGCATAAAGCTGGTGAGTTCATAAGCGGTTATATGTAATGAAAACTTGTTGATGAGTTAGTCAAAAAGTTGAAAAGTTTCAAGAAAATCCGATATTTTCTTTAGTGAAAACGTAGTGTTATAAGTCTTGTAATGAACCATGAATGTCTTGTATGTTTCCAAGAAAATCTGATATTTTCTTTAGTGAGTAAGTAGCGTTATCGATTCTGTATAAAACCATGAATGTTCGTCACTGAAAACAGTAGTGATATGCGGAAATACTACCTCATGTGACTAGCTAGAGCTAATCATGAAGTATAGGTATTTGTGTGTGAAACCAATTCATAATCGGTTCTGTTTGAAAACCCTGACTTCAGCCAGTATACGTAGTGTGTTAGTTCTGTTTAATATAAATAAAACCGTTGAAGAGTGTCAGGTTTGTAAACTAAAGGTGATTTATACATAATGTGAGTCGTATAACCATGCTTGATATGACTAGAGACCTTTCCAACGTTCTTCAGGCGTCGAGTTAAATGACATTTGTACATCTCAGGCGTGCCCGCCTAACTGTAGCTAGCAGTCCAGATGTGGGATTGTCAGTCCCGAATAGATCTATTCACAAATCTCACGCTCTCCCTCCAGGAGACTCTGGTTATATAGTGGTAGGATTTATCCCTGTACACCTAAGGGTACAGTAGTGAAGTAGCGCCTCACAGTATCGTACAATCTAGTTTACATGTAGTGTAGTAGCGTTCTACCGTAGTGAAATCCATATGTATACCGTATATAGTGATAATTTCAGTTATGAATACCATGATAAAGTAGTGATGTAAACTGTAAACGGTTTCTATTTCAGTACATATGTTTAGTAGTGAAATTTTATATACTCGTTATGTTTAGAAAATCCAAAACTATACCGATTATAGTTTACATGTATAGTGAATAGCGGGTCCAGAAAACTATGCAAATTTTAGTGAAAACGTCCCTTATGCTCAACACAGTACAAAAGGATTAAAGTATGCGATTTGCATAAGTTTTGAAAATATTTATGTTTAGCTTGTATTCCCCCTGAAAACATTAAAAACACGGAAAAATGTAGGGGTATGAACTCACAGTTCTCGTTGTGAAATCGTTGACTGAAATGAAGTTCCTCGAGTTGTTGCACGTGACACTTAACGGAATCCTATTATCAAATAAATACATATATGTATCTAAATTAGCGATTTCGTTAGATAAAGTGTCATAAGAACACATGAATTTGGTTGAGGAATGTTACCGGGACTTGATCGAATCGAAGAAAATGAGTTTTCAGCCAAAAGCACCACCAAAAAGGTGTTTACGGTCGAAGAGGGGTTTACGGTTCCTCAAGGCTCGGTGAGTTTACGGCCGTAAACTCAAGAACAGAGTTTACGGTTCTTGAAGGTTTGGACCGTAAACTCAAGAACATAGTTTACGGTTCTTGAAGGCTTGGACCGTAAACTCAAGAACAGAGTTCACGGTTTCTGAAGGCTAACCGTAAACTCAAGAACACTAGAGCTGGATGCTGATTTCGAAGAGATGAGTGCCCTGAGACGTTCGAAAGCGACCCAAACGTGGTTTTCTCGATGATTTCCGAAATTTGAAGGCGTTTTGAGTGTTTACGGTTAAGGTACTTAGAGAGAGAAACAGAGAGTTTTTGGCCAGAAATGTTCTAATGAAGGTGGAGGCATCGTATTTATAGGGGTGTTGTGGGGGGTCCACTCTTCACTGACTGTAAACAGGTTTACGGTCGTAAACGAGTTTACGGTCGTAATCTCACTTAGACCAGAAATGTTTGATTTTTCAAGATAATCGGGTTTCCGTGCGATTTTTGGTTCCGAATCGTAAATAATTTAATTAAATATAACTAGATTATTTTCTAAACCAAAAAGTTTGACGGAAAAGTTAATGAATTCAAAATTTTATTAACGGAAATCGCGAAACGGAAACGGGAAAAGTTTCGGGTTGTCACATCATCCCCCCGTTAGAGGGAATTTCGTCCCGAAATTCGAACCTAGAATATAAATCATGGATTAGGAAAGAGATGTGGATACTTCTGTTTCATCTGGTCTTCGCGCTCCCAAGTGAATTCAGGTCCCCGCTTGGCATTCCAACGAACCTTCACTATCGGGATGCGACTTTGTTTTGTTCGTTTGATCTCTCTGTCCATGATTTCGACCGGTTCTTCCACGAAGTTGAGGTTCTCGTTGATTTCAATCTCGTCGAGAGGAATCAGAAGTGTCTCATCGGACAGACACTTCTTTAGGTTCGATACGTGGAAAACAGGATGGATGTTGCTGAGCTCTCGGGGTAACTAAAGTTTGTATGCCACGGGACCGATCCTAGCAAGGATTTCGAACGGTCCAATGTACCTTGGGTTTAGCTTTCCACGCTTCCCAAAACGTATCATGCCTTTCCAGGGTGAGACCTTCAGAAGGACGCGGTCACCAACCTGGAACTCCAAGGGTTTTCGTCTCTTATCGGCGTAGCTCTTTTATCTATCTCGTGAGGCTTTCAGTCGTTCTCGGATTTGCACAATCTTTTCAGTTGTCTCTCGGATAATTTCAGGACCAGTGAGAGTACTGTCGGGGACTTGACCCCTGGCTAGCTGCGTGTCACCCACTTCAGCCCAGCACAGAGGGGATATGCACTTACGGCCATAGAGGGCTTCAAACGGCGCAGCCTTGATGCTGGTATGGTAGCTGTTGTTGTAGGAAAATTCAACCAAAGGAAGATGAGTGTCCCATGACGCGCCTAAGTCGATGATGCAGGCTCTCAACATGTCTTCCAATGTCTGAATTGTTCTCTCACTATGTCCATCAGTCTGCGGATAATAAGCCGTGCTCATGTCCAATTTAGTTCCAAGAGCTTTCTATAGTGACTGCCAGAACCTCGATGTAAACCTGCTACCTCGATCGGAGATAATGGATACAGGTACCCCATGAAGGCGAACTATCTCTTTAATGTAGATTCGGGTGAGTCTCTCCATCTTGAAGTTTTCTTTGATTGGTAGGAAGTGGGCGGATTTTGTCAATCGATCGACAATTACCCAGATAGCATCGTGCCCACTCGGAGATCTGGGTAACTTGGTGATAAAATCCATGGTTATCCTTCCCCACTTCCACTCAGGTATTTCCGGCTGCTGAAGTAAACCTGAGGGCTTCTGATATTCGACCTTCACCTTGGCGCAAGTCAGGCACTTGCCCACAAAGGTAGCGATCTCTGCTTTCATGTTTGGCCACCAATAGAGCTGTTTGAGATCCAAGTACATCTTATCCGACCCTGGGTGAACGGAGTATTTTGTCCTGTGAGCTTCGTTAATTACAACCTCTCTGTAACCACCAAACTTTGGGGTCCAGATCTGATTCATAAAATAGTACACTCCGTCTCCCTTGACCTCTAAGTTCTTTTCCATTCCTCTCAAGGCTTCACCCGACATGTTCTCTGGTTTTAAGGCTTCCAGCTGAGCCTCCTTGATTTGCGCGGTTAAATGGGAATGGATGGTCATTGTTAGTGCCTTCACCTTACGTCCTGAATACTCCTTTCGACTGAGGGGATCTGCTACCACATTGGCCTTTCCGGGATGATAGCGAATTTCGCACTCGTAGTCGCCGAGTAGCTCGACCCATCGTCGCTGTCTCATGTTTAACTCCTTCTGATCAAAGATGTGTTGCAAGCTCTTATGGTCGGTGAAGATGGTGCACTTTGTTCCGTAGAGATAATGTCTCCAGATCTTTAACGCAAAGACCACTGCTCCCAACTCTAAATCGTGGGTTGTGTAATTGACCTCGTGTGTTTTTAACTACCTCGAGGCATAGGCGATGACCTTTCCTCTCTGCATGAGCACACAGCCTAGGCCCTGATTGGATGCATCACAGTAGACAACGAAGTCCTCCGTCCCTTCGGGCAGGGACAAGATAGGTGCACTGCACAGGGCCTACTTCAATGTTTGAAATGCAGTGTCTTTCTTGGATCCCCAACTGAAGGTTACCCCCTTCTGTGTCAGGGTGGTTAAAGGCTTAGCGATTCTGGAGAAGTTCTGGATGAACCTGCGATAATAGCCCGCGAGACCCAAGAATTGCCGAATTTCTGTGGGTATCTTTGGTGCAGACCAATTCTCAATCGCTTTGATCTTGGAAGGGTCCACGTGTATTCCTTCCTTACTAATCACGTGTCCTAGGAAATTTACTTTCCTGATCCAGAATTCGCACTTCGAGGATTTCGCGTATAGCTTTTCTACCCATAATGTTTCCAACACCTGCCTTAAGTGTTGTTTATGGTCATCCTCACTCCGCGAATAGACAATTATATCATCGATGAACACAATCACGAACTTGTCTAAGAAAGGGCGGCACACCCGATTCATCAGGTCCATGAATACTGCCGGTGCGTTGGTTAGACCAAAGGGCATTACTACAAACTCGTAGTGTCCATAGCGAGTTATGTGACAACCTGAAATTTTCATTTGTATAATCTCTACAGTTAAACACTTCATATAATATTCGAAAACATTTCAGTACATTTTTGGCCGGATTTACGTCCGTTTGGGTGTTTTATTTTATTTTTCGTCAAACGATTAAATAAAAGGAAGTGTCGTTATTAGTGATGTGTAGCAAAGAAAACAATCAACACCTTAGCTAGGTGTTTACGGCCAAACAAGAGGTGTTTGGGCCGTAAACACCATTTTCCCAAAAACTCATGCATATAGCATGAGTTGACACACCTTTTCCTCATTCTCCACTTCCTACCTCAAGAACACCAAGCTTTTTCTCTCAAGTATCATAAGTTCATTTCTTCAAATCCGCCAAAATGTAAGTGTTTCCTTCCTATATTCGTTCATACAACACTTAATCTAGTGTTTATACATCATTTAATCCATGGATTCTTGGTTTTTACTTAGATCTTAAAGTGTTCTTCAAAACAACAAGAACACCAAGAACACACACTAGTGTTTTTGGGCTATAATCACTCTTACAAGCTTCATATAAGTAAGTGTACCCTTCCTATCTAGTTACTTACTTAGTATACTTGTTAATCCTTTGGAAAATCATCAAAATCCCCAAGAACATATGTGTTTACGGTTTGGGGATCTCCCAAAACCGTAAACACCCCCAAATGGTGTTTTGATGCCCCTAACACGTTGAAATGCTTGGATAAAGGGCTAGAAACTTGCATGCATGAGCTAGAAACACCAAAACACAAAAAGGTTAAGGCATACATGAGTTTACGGCCGTAAACTCATGGGCTTACGACCGTAAACCCAAGTGTTTACGACCGTAAACTCTCAAGGATGGTCCAAGGACCGTAAACTCCAATGAGGGGTCCTTTTGTGCCTTAACCACTTCCTAAGCCTTTGATTCGACCTTAGAACCCTTCCTTGTGAGATATAGGAACTTGAAACACACAAATGCACCATTACCATGAGTTTACGGCCGTAAACTCATGGGGGAAATGGTCCAACAACCGTAAACACATATAGGGTTCCCATTTGAGGAGTAAACTCCAAGGTGAGGCCATACTGTCCTTAGATGCAACCCTTAGCACTCCTAGCACTTGAAACAAAGTGTTTTCATTGATTTAGTGTGTCTTTACTTACTTAATTAGTGATTAAATAACTAATTAGATACATTTATGTATCACTACATGTTACATAGGATCCGTGTGTGTGTTCAAGTCCTCACTTGACACCTAGCATCCTACCCGACACTTCCATCCACTCCATTCACTACAGGTGAGTTCATACCCCTAAATTAACCTTTTAAATAATTTTAAATGCTTTTATGGGGGGCGAATACAATTTGAACTGTTATAGTTGTTATATCAATCACATGTGATTAATAGCTAGAACAGACTACAAGATTTGCTACTACTTTCGAGTTTCCATCAAACTTTGGGTTTTCAAGTGTTTCAAACCTTTTATCAACTCTTTAAACGCCGAAACTGTGTTCAAACTCTTTTAAACTTGTTTTATCTTCAAAACCATATCTATACTAATATATCTATATAAGTAAGACTTGAAGGACTTAGGACTGATAGCTCATCTTATTTCTTGTTCCTTGTTTGGTTGTGGACTTAGGGTATTCTGTTACTTGTCCGACTGTCGTTGAATTCTTAGTTATATATCATATATATTTGTGTTGGATATAAAAGTCTTCACTTCAGTTCAGTACCTTTGTGTAACAAAGGCATGCAACCAACATTACTATTTAACTATAATAGGTATAGTTAAGGATTCTACTCATTACTACTATTACAATGACACCTACCAGTGTCAGTACAGTTATGAGTCAATACATGCTAAGTACTATACAAAGAGAATACTATATACTATACAAGAGAACATTCTATACATTATACCAGAAGATACATTATACAATATACAAGAGAATATACTATAATTAGAATGTGACATACTATTTCTCGATACGACACTTCATTGTGCTATCACCGTGTAACCAGAGTCTTCTGGAGGGAGAGCGGGCATTGTGTGTATAGATCTATACGGGACAGACACTCCCACATCCCGACTGCTAGCTACAGTCCCAGCCGAAAGGCCAAGGGGTGACAAAATGTCACATCACTACATATGACTCGGAGGGTCATCAGTTATTCGATCGTCAATCAGCATGGTTACATACGAGTTCACATTCAGACCTTTAATTAACACTTTAAGAATTAAAGGCAAAACGGATTCCCCGAGGTGTATTTAATACTACCTGGAGTCTGCATTTTCATTACATTAAGTCGGCAGTGACACTGCTGGGGTAAAGCATTATTTTCCTAATTACTTTATATGAATGAAGTCTAAAACTATATTTTCATACTGATAGTTTCACTGGGAAAACTTTTACATTTTCAAAGGATCAAACATGCAACCAACCAGGTCTTGGTAGAAGACTACTTTTACTGGAAAATATAGGATTTTCTAGGGAGCATACTATTTTCAAACATTGATATCAACTATTATACTACATGGTTGTAAACATTTTTATACAAGCAATGACACTAAATACTTATGAACTCACCAGCTTTATGTTGATACTCGCTTTCAAAATAACTTCTATTCTTAGGTTAGCAGTAGACAGGTACAGATGAAGCTTTTGAGAAGATGGAGCACACACAAGACTCATCTTTTATTTTGATTATACTTTTGGTGTCTTACAAACTGTACAGAACACGCTTGTATTACAATTATTATATTAATGCAATGGATGTTGCTGCTTGTCTTTACTATTATGCATTGTTATGATACTGTACATGACGTCCTCCACCCCAGAACGTTTCCGCCGTTCTCGGTTTTGGGGAGTGACAGATTGGTATCAGAGCTTTGTTTATAGTGAATCAAGTATATCAACCCATAAAAGATATACGAACTATAAACACATCGGGATTAAAACACTCTGACCAAGGATATATACTTTTAAATAATAAAATATTTAACTAAGTATATATATACATCCATTTATACCAAGGTCAGTATCATACTAGAGCATAACAAAAGTATTAAGATTGTTGGACAACACGATTAGGCTTAGAGACATATAGTCAAATCGGGGGGGATGTAGCCTGATCAACTACATTTCCCGAGGAGTGACTAGCATGTGCCTAAGAATGGTTGTGGTGTTGCAACAAGTCTAAAAACTTACCAACACTACCACAACGAGAACACTAGAGCAGAATACTATAGGGGTATTCTGCATTGCTATGAATTACATATGTGAGAACTAAAAAGGTCGTTACTAGTAGGGCAATAGTTGCTAAGTGGATAATCTACGGTTACATGTGACTAAGGCGCTATAGACTTAGAATCTGTAACCTTTGCTTTACTTCCTGTTCCTTGTTTGGTTGTGGATTTAGAGTTAGGGTCACTTATTCGAAGGTCTATCCTGTCTCGGTTGCATGTAATTAGTATGCACTATGCAAGTACTGAATCAACTAATAACGATCATCTTATAATAATCTTAGATTAGTATGTCTATTAAGTATTCTTTCCCCATTCTCGCGTAGATAGCATGGCTGGCTTTCATCTCCCTGGCGATCCGTACTATCCAAACCAAGGCATTGGAGGATGGCTTGATGATGAGCCGGAAGATGATCACCCAATCCCTTTGGATGATCATCTCCCAGAATGCTTTTCAGATGGCTCCGACTCCGAACCAGAAGTCAACAACCTACCCCCAGTAGCTCCAAACCCCAACCCCCGTCCGGCATTTCAAGGTCCCACTCCCATGTGGGCAACAACCTGGAACCAATGAAGTGATGAGCAGGGTCAGCCATTACCTTTCAATGGAGACCAAAGCTTCTACAACATAGACGAGGGAAGTTCAGCTGACCGGGTCCTACCCATCATGGTCCGTAGGATTGCTCGGAACGTCGAACAAGGTCATACAGCCATCGGCAGAGTAGTAGAGATTGATGCCAACTCTAACCTTAACACGGTCCACATTCACCAACTTGAGGTGACTGTGGATAGGACTAGGAGGACCAATGACGCTCTACAGCAACAATTAGCTGCATCCCGGGCCGAAGTCATGGAACTCCGAGTGCGTCAGAGAGCGCATGAGCGACATCTTCAGGAAGTTGTACGTCAACTGGCAGACCTAAGGGTTCATCTGAGAGACACCCGTCGCCGGTAGAAGATGTCAACTCGTCTTTACTTTTGAATTAAGGAATAGCCTTTCTTTCCTATGCTCTAGAGAGCACTTGTTTGTAAAATATTCCTAACTTTTAAAAGTACTCTAGCTAGACTTTTAAACTGCCAACATTTTCCCCTGATGGTTTGATGTCATACCTACTGTTAGGTCAACTTTCCTGAAACTCATTTTACATCAGTAATACAAGTAATATTGGCAGATATCTAATCTATTGGAAAGTTCTTACTCTTGTGTTTCCCTACTCTATTGTTATGTCACTACCTAACAGTTGGACTATGGCGATTTAGTCCATGAAACACCCTCATTTTACTTACAGTTGATTCTTACGGTTATCATCGTTTCTATAAAACTTGCAGTAAAAGATGCCGCCTCGCAAGCGTCCGACCAGAAACACGCCTGCAAGTCAAAATCCACCACCACCACCTCCTCCGTAGTTCGATGTGGTGATGTTTCAAGCAGCTGTAACTGCAGCTGTGACCGCAGCTATGGCCCAAATAAATTCTAGTGACGCAAGTGGAGCTGGAACGGGCACCAACTCTAGACATGGTGAAATCCACCCACGTACACAGGGGTGTACCTATAAGGATTTCATGAACTGCAAACCAACATTATTCAATGGGACCGAAGGGATCATTACACTGTCCCAATGGATCGAAAGAACTGAAGCCATCTTCGAGATGTGCTCGTGCCCCGAAGAAAGCAAGATAAAGTTTGCTGCTTGCACCTTCACTGAAAGGGCCCTGACATGGTGGAATGGCCATGTCAAATCACTCTCTTTGGTAACAGCCAACGCCATGGGCTGGGACACACTGAAAGACCTTCTGACAAGGGAGTACTGCCCTAGGGGCGAAATCCAGAAACTTGAGGAGGAACTCTGGAACCTCAAGATGAAGGGGACCGACATAGTGGCCTATATAGCCAGGTTCTGCGACCTGATGACTCTGTGTTCTAACATGGTCCCCACCGAAGGCAAGAAAATTGAAAGATACATCTGGGGTTTAGTGCCCCCGTATCGAGGGAACGTTCTAGCATCACACCCTACGACCTTTGACAGTGCCAAGGAATTGCCCCAAAGGTTGATTGATCATGAAGTTCCTTAGACCCCATCAGCAACCACAACGGTTGCCACTGCACCGACCAAGACATCCAACAACAAAAGGAAGCGGTGGGACCGAAAGAAGGGTAAATCAGCCCAATCCTCTTCAAAGAACCAACAAACGGTGGCTTTCCATGCTGCCACTACTCCTGCTGCCCCTGTACCAGCCAAAACATATGCAGGGAGTCTACCCAAGTCCTCACTTGACACCTAGCATCCTACCCGGCACTTCCATCCACTCTACTCACTACAGGTGAGTTCATACCCCTAAATTAACCTTTTAAATAATTTTAAATGCTTTTATGGGGGGGGGAATACAAGTTGAACTGTTATAGTTGTTATATCAATCACATGTGATTAATAGCTAGAACAGACTACAAGATTTGCTACTACTTTCGAGTTTCCCTCAAACTTTGGGTTTTCAAGTGTTTCAAACCTTTTATCAACTCTTTAAACGCCGAAACTATGTTCAAACTCTTTTAAACTTGTTTTATCTTCAAAACCATATCTATACTAATATATCTATATAAGTAAGACTTGAAGGACATAGGACTGATAGCTCACCTTATTTCCTGTTCCTTGTTTGGTTATGGACTTAGGGTATTCTGTTACTTGTCCGACTGTCGTTGAATTCTTAGTTATATATCATATATATTTGTGTTGGATATAAAAGTCTTCACTTCAGTTCAGTACCTTTGTGTAACAAAGGCATGCAACCAACATTACTATTTAACTATAATAGGTATAGTTAAGGATTCTACTCATTACTACTATTACAATGACACCTACCAGAGTCAGTACAGTTATGAGTCAATATATGCTAAGTACTATACAAAGAGAATACTATATACTATAAAAGAGAACACTCTACACATTATACCAGAAGATACATTATACAATATACAAGAGAATATACTATAATTAGAATGTGACATACTATTTCTCGATACGACACTTCATTGTGCTATCACCGTGTAACCAGAGTCTCCTGGAGGGAGAGCGGGCATTGTGTGTATAGATCTATACGGGACAGACACTCCCACATCCCGACTGCTAGCTACAGTCCCAGCCGAAAGGCCAAGGGGTGACAAAATGTCACATCACTACATATGACTCGGAGGGTCATCAGTTATTCGATCGTCAATCAACATGGTTACATACGAGTTCACATTCAGACCTTTAATTAACACTTTAAGAATTAAAGGCAAAACGGATTCCCCGAGGTGTATTTAATACTACCTGGAGTCTGCATTTTCATTACATTAAGTCGGCAGTGACACTGCTGGGGTAAAGCATTATTTTCCCAATTACTTTATATGAATGAAGTCTAAAACTATATTTTCATACCGATAGTTTCACTGGGAAAACTTTTACATTTTCAAAGGATCAAACATGCAACCAACCAGGTCTTGGTAGAAGACTACTTTTACTGGAAAATATAGGATTTTCTAGGGAGCATACTATTTTCAAACATTGATATCAACTATTATACTACATGGTTGTAAACATTTTTATACATGCAATGACACTAAATACTTATGAACTCACCAGCTTTATGTTGATACTCACTTTCAAAATAACTTGTATTCTCAGGTCAGCAGTAGACAGGTACAGATGAAGCTTTTGAGAAGATGGAGCACACACAAGACTCATCTTTTATTTTGATTATACTTTTGGTGTCTTACAAGCTGTACAGAACACGCTTGTATTACAATTATTATATTAATGCAATGGATGGTGTTGCTTGTCTTTACTATTATGCATTGTTATGATACTGTACATGACGTCCTCCACCCCAGAACGTTTCCCGTCGTCCTCATGAACTCGCAACTGATGGTACCCTGATCTTAGATCTATCTTTGAGAAATAACTGGCTCCCTGAAGTTGGTCAAAGAGATCATCGATTCTGGGTAAGGGATATCGGTTCTTGATGGTAAGTTTATTCAACTCTCGGTAGTCAATGCACATCCGAAAGGATCCATCTTTCTTTTTCACGAATAAGATTGGAGCTCCCCAGGGTGAGGAACTCGGCCTTATGAATCCTTTGCTGATCAGCTCATTGAGCTGGCTGGATAACTCTTGCATTTCTGCTAGTGCTAAACGATAAGGAGATTTGGCTACCGGAGTAGCTCCGGGGATCAAGTCGATACGAAAATCGACTTGGCGCTCGGGAGGGATTCCTGGAAGATCTTCGGGGAAAACGTCAAGAAAGTTGCAGACTTCGGGGATGCTCTCAAAGTCTTTAACTTTTTGGGTTTTGTCGACAACATGAGCTAGGAACGCATGGCACTCCTTCTGCAGATACTTCTGAGCTTTGATGCACGAAATGATACGGAGGTTCGAGCTAGGCTTATCTCCGTAAATCATGAGGGTTTCGCCAGAGGGAAGATTGAGATGGATAGCCTTCTCGAAGCAAAGAATATCAACATGATTGGAGCTTAACCAGTCCATGCCGATAATGACGTCGAAACTCTTGATGGACACAGGCATAAGGTCGATGGGAAACGAATAATTGTGTAGAGTAAGAGTACAGCCTATGAATATGTCGTTAGTGCTCTCCTTCTTTCCGTTAGCCATCTCGACGGTAAATGTGTCGGTTAGAGGTTGGGATTTACATTTGATTAGATGTTTGAATGTATGACTAACAAAACTCCTCTCCGCACCAGAATCGAAGAGAATGCATGCATAAGAGTTGTCAAGGAGGAACGTACCCGTAACAACGGTAGGATCAGCAACTGCTTCCTCCTGGCCCATCACCAGAACTCTCCCTGTATTGCCACCAGTTTCTGCCTTGGGGCAGTTTCTCCTGAAGTGCCCAGCCTCTCGACATCCATAACAAGTTTGACCAGCGCCCGCTCCCGAAGCCTGGTTGGTTGGTTGGGTTGGCACCTTGCAGTATCGAGTTGTATGTCCTTTCTTTCCACAGTTGTTGAAACTCAACTCACGGCAGGGTCCGTGGTGATGGAAGTTACACTTGTTGTACAGGGGTAGTTTTCCAGCATAACCACTAGTAGGAGATTGGGTGGTTGGAACAGCAGTGGGAGCAGCAGCAGGAGCAGTAACAGCATGAACTGCCACTGTTTGTTGTTTCTTGGAGGGCTCCTGCGAAGACGGACCCTTTCTTTTGTTACCAAACTTCTTCTTCTTCCCACCGCTTTCCTTTTGTGGCTCGGAAACAGCTGCCACCTCATCAAGATCGATTCCATGATCGATCAGAGTCTGTGCCAGATCCTTGGCGCTTTCAAAAGTAATCGGTCTAGCAGCCAAGACATTCCCTTTCGTTGGTTGTGTCAGTCCCCAGATGTACCTTTCGATTTTCTTGCTTTCCGGGGTGACCATTCCCGGACAGAGGAGAGCCAGATCACAGAATCTAGCGGTGTAGGCAGCGATGTCGGAACCCTTCATCTTCAAGTTCCAGAGTTCGTGCTCCAACTTTTGCACTTCGCCCCTCGGGCAGTACTCCGCGAGCATGAGCTCCTTCAGTCTTTCCCAACCCATGGCGTTAGCCACTGGCAGGGTTAGGTTTTTTACTCGACCATTCCACCAGGTCAAGGCTCTGTCGGTGAAGGTGCAGGCGGCGAACTTCACCTTGTTTGCTTCAGAACAAACGCAAATTTCGAAAATGGATTCGATCTTCTCGAACCATCGAGTTAGGGCGATGACACCTCCATTTCCGTCGAAGGACTTGGGTTTCACAGTGATGAAGTCATTGTAGGAACACTCTTTTTGTTGTCCCTGGGATCCGTTTTGCCTTTGAGGGTTGGTTCCACCTCCAACCCCACCAGCATTCACTTGTGCCATTGCTGCAGTCACGGCGGCGGTAACTGCAGCCTGAAACATGACAGGGTCGAACTGAGGAGGTGGTGGTGGTGGCGGAGTGTCGTCGTTCCTTCTGATGGGTCTTGGTCGAGGAGGCATCTCGTTCTAGAAAACAGTCAGGAAGAAGAGGATGGTAAGTCCTCGAGATATATAAAACAAGATATATCTCATCCTAATAATAAAAGTATACTACCGAGCGATAAGCACAGAAAGGTTACTAACACGAGTAAGTTATCACTTAAAGAAGAGGTAGCAACAATTAGAGTGAATATGTATACTGAGTTTGGCTCTAGCAAAAATACTCCTATAATATTTTATGTGAGATGATGTTTGGTAAGTTTTAGGCCTGCTGTAACACCACAGTCACTCCCATAAGACATGAAATCCAAATGGCAATTGTTTTTGAATTCATAACATCAATGTTTTATTTTCCAATGTCAGAGTGTCCTATAAAAATGCTTGAGAGAGTGAATGTCGCACCATCAAGCCTTGCCCTTGCCCTTAGGCTCAGAAGTGCCTGAAACAAATCAACAAACTGTAAGCTAATGCTTAGTGAGTTACCCAGAGCATACCCCACACAATCCACATAAATACATAATCAGTATTAGCTATAAAAGCTACATAAACCACAACCCATGCATACAAACATATAAGGATGTTGTGATATCCTCCCAGGGTCTTACTATAGGATGCCATGGGCTCCCCCACATGGTCTTACACCTAAGTGCCATGGGCTCCCCCACATGGTCTGATATCCAAGTGTCATGGGCTCCCCAATGGTCTTTACCAGAAAAAGTATGGGCTCCCACACATGGAATTACATCCAAGCGCCATGGGCTCCCCCATGGTCTTTCATGCAAGTATCACATATACACTAGCATACCACTTTGCATATAACCAACTATCATACCACATATCATTAAATCAACTAGTGTACCTCATAACATAAAATAGGTCGGCCTTGGTGCCTTAGACCTATTGGTATGGTGAGGAGACTCACCTCTCAAGAATGCTGAACTGATAAGATATGATAAGTCCCAACACGCAGCTCCAACTTGCTCATCATGTGTCTTGTTTTGTCAAAATCCTGAAATACCCTCAAAGTCAAACTTGGTCAATCATGGTCAAAGTCAAGGCCAACGGTCAAGGTCAACAGTCCATGTTGACCCAACTCGTCGAGTGCATCTAGAAACTCGTCGAGTTCCTCCAGTATTCAGAAAACCGGGAAAAAGAACTCTAACCAACTCGCCGAGTTATCTTATCAACTTTTCCAGTTCTCGGTGTAGACCGAAAACGGGAAAATTCGATCCAACTCTCCGGGTTCTCGGTGCGGACCGAAAACAGGAAACCTGATCCACCTCGTCGGGTTCTTGGTACAGACCCACAATGGGAAAACCCGCTCCAACTCGTCGAGTTCTCGTTGTAACTCGTCGAGTTTTCCATTGTCTTAACATGTTTAGTCTTTCCAGTCGAATCTAAAGCCCCAAACTATAGATCCAGTCCTTTATGACCGAAATACCACGTAAACTTGCAAACTTTACGTGTATGCAAGGCCTCAAGAGGCTAAAACGTTAAAACTAAGTCTCATACAAGGTTTAGGGCATGGGGAAGGACCTTGACTAGATAAAGTGAGCAACTTTATATCAATGGAGGCCTAGGGGTGTCCACATCTGGAACCATATCCTAATGACAAGTCCAAATCCAAGGATGACACCATTATGCACCAAAAATGACAATATACTTCCATAAGGTGAGATCTATGCAAATAAAGGTCAAGGTAGCAACATTTTACCACCAATTGGATGCTAACACAAGGTAGATGTCGGATCTAAAGCCATTTCCTCACTTCAGTCTCTTCAATCTTCAAGTTTCCTTCCAAAAAGCACAAGATTCACTCTCCAAAGCTCACACAAACTCAAGAAGGCACTAAAGCACGACTAGGGTTTCTCTCTGAATGGTAAGGACGATGAGGGAGGCTACAAATGATCCATAAGTTCTTTAAATAGGGTATAAATCCCTGAAAATTAGGGTTTTCCTTTAGAGTGTCTACTCGTCGATTTGGGGCCTTCCAACTCGTCGAGTAGGCCTTAAGTCCCACGTCCCCAAAATGATCTCGACTCGTCGAGTTGGGCTCCCCAACTCGTCGAGTCCTAGTGTAAAACCCTAAAAATCTTGAAAAATAAATGTTACATGAATGAAGCGTTACAAATCTCCCCCAATTAAACTAGACTTCGTCCTCGAAGTCTGCTGATGTAAACAAATCCGGGTAGTGGTCTCGCATCTCATCTTCTGGCTCCAATGTCCATTCGGAGCCTGTTCGGTGTTGCCATTGCACCTTCACTAGCTTCAATTCCTTATTGCGAAAGACCTTAGTAATCCAATCCAGAACCAAAACGGGCATCTCAATGTAGTTCATGCTATCATCCACCTGAATGTCGTCCAAAGAAACAACTGCGGCCTCGTCTGTGATACATTTCCGAAGCTGAGACACGTGGAGGGTGTTGTGGATCTGGTTGAGCTCGTCTAGGGATCAGGTCCCTAACTTGCTGCTCTACCAAAACCTAATGACACCCTTCCATGGTGACACTTTCATCAACACAAAATCTCCTACCTAGAACTCGAGATCCGATCAGCGCTGGTCAGTATAGCTCTTCTGACGGCTCTGCGCAACTCGCAGCCTATCACACACCAGCACACAAGGGTCCTACACCTCCGACCATATAACATCTCAAATGGTGGTCGGTCAATACTAGCATGATAGCTATTGTTATATGAAAACTATGCTAGTGGGAGGTACGTATCCCAACTCCCTCCAAAATCCAATACACATGCATGTAGCATATCCTCCAGTGTCTGGATCGTCCTCTCACTTTGTCCATCTGTCTGGGGTGGTAAGTCGTGCTGAAATGTAACTGAGTACCCAATTCCTCGTGGAACTTTCTCCAGAATCTGGATATAAATCGGACATCCCAGTCAGAGACCACTGACACTGGCACCCCATGCCTAACCATCACGTCTCGCACGTAAATATCCGCTAATTTCTCAGCGGATATGCTCTCGGAGATCGGAATAAAGTGGGCACTCTTTGTCAATCTATCCACAATAACCCATATGGCATCCACACCCCTCGCCTTCCTCGGTAACTTTGTGATGTAGTCCATGGTGATCTCTTCCCATTTCCACATAGGAATGGGTAACGACTGAACCTTGCCGTGAGGCCTCTGATGTTCTTCCTTGATCTTCCTACAGGTCAAGCACCGCTCCACGAACCATGTAACCTCCTACTTCATGCAGGGCCACCAGTAACTGAGCCTAAGATTCCTATATATCTTCATGTCCCCTGGGTGAATAGAGAACTTGGATCTGTGAGCCTCTTCCAAAATCTTTATCCTTACACCCCCAGTTACCGGTACCCACACCCGGATACATTGTGTCAGGAAACCTCGACTATCCCGGAGAAACAAGGGATACTGACCCCGAATACGCTCTATCTTCCAATTCTCCTTCTTCACACCCTCCACTTGAGCTTGCTAGATCATATCCAACAATGGAGAGATCACCGTCATCCTAAAACAAATGTTCCCGATCAGAGCACTTGCCGCCTTGCTGCTCAAAGCGTCGGCCACCACATTGGCCTTCCCTGGATGATACAAGATCTCACAATCATAATGTTTCAGTATATCCAACCACCTCCTTTGTCATATGTTCAGGTTCTGCTGATCCATCAGGTACTTCAAAATTTTATGTTCAGGGTCTCCAGATTTGGAGGGCAAACACCACTGCCCCCAATTCCAGGTCATGAGTGAGGTAGTTCTCCTCATGAGGCTTCGGTTGCCTCGAGGCGTATGCGATCACACGCCTCCTCTACATCAGAATAATGCCTAACCCTGTGATAGACGCGTCATAATACACCACTAAATCCTCCAACCCATCAGATAGTGCTAAAAATGGGGCCTCGCATAGCATTTGTCTCAAGGTATCGAAAGCCAACTGCTGGTCCGGACCCCACCTAAATGTCACATTCTTCTTGGTCAAATGAGTCGAAGGTACAACGATCTTGGAGAAATCCTAGATGAAACTCCGATAGTACCCCGCTAAACCCAAGAAGCTACAAATCTCAGATGCATTCTTCGGTACTTCCCACCCCATCACTGCCTCAATCTTGGCTGGATCCACCAAAATGCTCTCTTGGTTGATGATGTGCCCCAAAAACTGCACCTCTCTCAACCAGAAATCTCACTTTGAGAACTTGGAATACAGCCTTTCTGCCTTCAATGTCTCGAATACCTCCCTCAGGTCTTGCTCATGCTGCTCCTTGGTCTTAAAATAGACCAAGATATCGCCGATAAACACGATCACTGACTGATCTAACATCGGCCTACACACCCTGTTTATGAGATCCATGAACGCTGCTGGGGCATTGGTGAGCCCGAATGACATCACCAAAAACTCGTAGTGACTGTACCGCGTCCTGAAAGTTGTCTTCGGTATATCCTCATCCCTAATCCTCATCTGATGGTACCCCGATCGAAGATCAATCTTGGAAAACCAAGATGCACCCTGCAACTGATCGAACAAATCATCAATCCTCAGGAGTGGATCACAGTTTTTCACCGTTAGCTTGTTTAGATCTCGATAATCAATACACATCCCGTCTGAATCGTCCTTCTTCTTCACGAACAGGATCAATGTTCCCCACAAGGAGCTGCTCGGATGAATAAACCCTCGGTCTAGCAGCTCCTGAAGCTGCGTAGACAGCTCCTGTATGTGGGGCAGAGCTAGCCGGTATGGCGCCTTGGCTATCAGAGCGTCACCCGACACCAAATCGATGTGAAACTCCACTTGCCTCTCCGAAGGGACTCCAGATAACTCCTCGGGAAAGACATCCCGAAACTCCTGTACAACCGGTACACTGTCCAAATCCGTCGAGGTCTCAACCCTCGTATCCGAGATGTATGCCAAAAATCCCGAACAACCCTGCGGAAGAAGTACCCTAGACCTCGCAGCTAAACTGAGGGTTGGCCCTTGCGAGGCCCTCTCTCCATGAATAACCAGTTCTCCCCCACTTGGGGTTCAAACCCTCACCAGCTGGCACTCGCAATCTATCATGGCCCCATTAGCCCCCAACCACTCCATCCCGACGATCAGCTTCCACCCTCGCAATGGTACCGGGACTAGATCGAAAAGGAACCTCTCCCCAAAAACATTCAGGACACAGTCCCGATACACCCTCACATCACTTACACTGCGGTCATCCGCAAACTCAACCTCAAGCGGGGAATCCAAAGTCCTCGATGCATCCCGGAATTTCTTGCTAAGCACAAGAGATACAAACGATCGGGTAGCACCCGAATCGAATAGAACGTGAGTCGACATACCATTGACCAAAAAGGTCCCTATACATGAGCACATCTATACACATAAGCAATACAAATAAATATAGAGCAGGAAAATAAATACGTACCAACCACAACGTCTGGCGTTGTCCGAGCCTTTTCGGTGGTGAACTAAAACGCGCGGCTCTTCACCGCTGGAGCATCCGCCTTGGCAGGGTGGCCATCAGTGATCCTCATTGTGGCGGGCACAGGCGCCCCCACTGCTCCTCCTCCTCCCTGCAACCTCGAACAATCGGCTCGTTTATGGCCGGTCTGGTTGCAGTGGAAACAAATCAAGCCCTTCTTGGGGCAATCCCTACTCATTTGGCTCGACTGGCCACACGCATAACATCCCGAGCCTACCACCCGACAATCCCCACTGTGCGGTTTACCGTACTTGGCACACTGGCCCTGGCCCTACTGGCCCTACTGGAAGAATACGAGGTCATAGGGTTTTTAGCCTGACCTACTGCTGTCTGCGCTTGCTCTGGCATCCGCTTGGTGCGGAACTCCAACTTCATCTCCCGCTCACGGGCCTTTTTCACAATCTCATTCAGGGTTTTGCACCCTATAAAGTTCACAAACTCTCGGATATCATCCTTCAACATGGAATGATACCTCGTCCTCCTTATATCCACATCGGTAGCATACTACGGGATCAACAATGCTCGCTCTCGAAACTTGGCGGTGATCTCCGCCACATTCTCGGTGGTCTGCTGGAGCTCCTGCAACTCCCTCACTAACTGTTGCACCTCAATGGGTGGTGCAAACTCCAGACCAAAGCGTCTGACAAACTTTTCCCATTTCATCTCAGCCACACCAGTTGCCCCCACCTGACTGGTCACCTCTCCCCACCAGTCCCGGGTTCGGTCCCTCAACATACACGAAGCAAATCAAACCTTTGCCGCATCAGGGCAAGAACTCGTCCGCTGGGCATTCTCCACATCTGCCACCCAGCATCGGATAACTATGGGGTCCCTGACCCCAAAGAACTCAGACGCTCCACATGCCTGAACTCCCGCAACGAGGGAGTTCAGGCCCCGACCTGGCCCGCAGCAATCTCAGCTCTGAATGACCTGAGCTTCTCCCCCATGATCTCCATCATCCCTTCCTTGACTGTCCTAAAAATCAATAGGGTAGCATCAAGGATTCCCCTCATAACCTCGGTTGCAATGAGCTCGCTCAGCCTCTCATCAATGGGCGTTGTACCGTTGCTCGACCCAGATCCGGATCATGATCCTGATCCCGATCCCCCTGTTCCAAATCGTGTTACCACCATATTGATAAGATCAAATGATCAAGATAATCAAAAAGTGGATCCTCCCACACCAGTTCTCCTTAGAGCTTCCAGATATAACATCAGTTCGGGTATTGGTCATGTGCTTCCAGTAGTACGGGCCCAATACTACCCTCCACACCTACCTGTACCTTCCCCAAAGTTCTACCTGATAACTCTAACTCGTCCCAGAACATAACATATCTCACGGGCTACTGCATTAACTCACATCCTACACTATCCTAAGATTTGCTCAATCCTATCAAATTAGACCTCAACCGATCATAACAAGTTGCCTTATGCATGCAAATTATACACAGAACATGATCAAATATACTTTCGAATAACAGACTCTACCCCAGGACCACAACCAAACAAGGAACAGGAAATGAGGCCAAATCAATCATTCTAAGGCTATAAGATCCTAACCGTATATAATTTATAAAGCATACACATAGAAAAAACCATTCGACTATCATAATCCAAATATCAGTATAACATGGCTAACATATTGGGGAACTACTTACTTGAGCTCGGCCGATCACGCACATTATACTCTCCCCTTTTTCCATTTTAAAAGTTTTTAACTTTTGATTTTAAAAACAATTTTACCATTTCCTTAGTTTGAGTCCCGACACACCCAAGAGTGTGCCTGAATGCCTCAAACCAAAGCTCTGATACCAACTTGTAACGAACCAAATTTTCAAACAAATTTTTTCATTTTAAATTAATAAAAAAACTAGCATAAGACATGAAATCCAAATGACAATTGTTTTCGAATTCATAACATCAATGTTTTATTTTCCAATATTAGAGTGTCCCATAAAAATGCTTGAGAGAGTGCACGCCGCGCCATCAAGCCTTGCCCTTGCCTTTAGGCTCAGAAGTACCTGAAACAAATCAACAAATTATAAGCTAATGCTTAGTGAGTTCCCCAGAGCATATCCCACACAATCCATATAAACACATAATCCATATTAGCTATAAAAGCTACATAAACCACAAGCCATGCATACAAACATATAAGGATGTCGTGGGCTCCTCCCAGGGTGTTACTCAAAGATACCATGGGCTCCCCCCATGGTCTTTACCTGAAAAGCCATGGGCTCCCCCGCATGGTCTTACATCCAAGTGTCATGGGCTCCCACATGGTCTTTCCTGCAAGTATCACATATACACTAGCATACCACTTAACATATAACCAACTAGCATACCACATATCCTTACATCAACTAGCATACCACATAAGATAAAATGGGCCGGCCTTGGTGCCTTAGACCCATTGGTATGGTGAGGAGACGCACCTCTCAAGAATGTTGAACTGATAAGATATGATAAATCCCAACACGCAGCTCTAACTCAACTACCTATAATCATCATGTGACTTGTTTTGTCAAAATCCAAAAATACCCTCAAAGTCAAACTTGGTCAACCATGGTCAAAGTCAAGGTCAACGGTCAAGGTCAACAGTCCATGTTGACCCAACTCATAGAGTGCATCTAGCAACTCGTCGAGTTCCTCCAGTATTCAAAAAATCGGGAAAAAAAACCCTAACCAACTCGCCGAGTAATTTTATCAACTCGTCGAGTTCTTGGTGTTGACCGAAAACGGGAAAATCCGATCCAACTCTCCGGGTTCTCAGTGCGGACCGAAAACAGGAAACCCGATCCACCTCGGCGGGTTCTCGGTGCAGACCAACAATGGGAAAACCCGCTACAACTTGTCGAGTTCTCGTTGTAACTCGTCGAGTTTTCCCTTGTCTTAACATGTTCAGTCCTTCCAGTCGAATCTGAAGCCCCAAACTACAGATCTAGTCCCTTATGACCGAAATACCACGTAAATTTGCAAACTTTACGTGTATGCAAGGCCTCAAGAGGCTAAAACGTTAAAACTAAGTCTCATACAAGGTTTAGGGCATGGGGAAGGACCTAGACTAGATAAATTGAGCAACATTATATCCATGGAGGCCTAGGGGTGTCCAGATCTGGAACCATATCCTAATGACAAGTCCAAATCCAAAAAGCACAAGATTCACTCTCCAAAGCTCACACACACTCAAAAAGGCACTAAAACACGGCTAGGATTTCTCTCTGGACAGTAAGGACGATGAGGGAGGCTACAAATGAGCCATAAGTTCTTTAAATAGGGTATAAATCCCTAAAAATTAGGGTTTTCCTTTAGAGTGTCTACTCGTCGAGTTGGTGCCTTCCAACTCGTCGAGTAGGCCTTAAGTCCTGCGTCCCCAAAACGATCTCTACTCGTCGAGTTGGGCTCCCCAACTCGTCGAGTCCTAGTGTAAAACCCTAAAAATCTTAAAAAATAAATGTTACATGAAATAAGCGTTACAAATCTCCCCGAATTGAAGTAGACTTCGTCCTCAAAGTCTGCTGATGTAAACAAATCCGGGTAGTGGTCTCACATCTCATCTTCTGGCTCCCATGTCCATTCGGAGCATGTTCGGTGTTGCCATTGCACCTTCACTAGCTTCACTTCCTTATTGTGAAGGACCTTAGTCATCATATCCATAACCGAACGGGCCTCTCAATGTAGTTCGTTTTCGTATCCACCTGAATATCGTCCAAAGAAACAACTGCGGCCTCATCTGTGACACATTTCCGAAGCTAAGACACATGGAAGGTGTTGTGGATCTGGCTGAGCTCGTCTAGCAGATCCAAGTAGTAAGCTATCTTGCCCACCCGGGCAGTGATCCTGAACGGACCAATATATCAGGGCCTTAACTTGCCCTTCTTCCGAAACCTAATGACACCCTTCCATGGTGACACTTTCATCAACACAAAATCTCCTACTTGGAACTCGAGATCCGATCAGCGCTAGTCAGCATAGCTCTTCTGACGGCTCTGTGCAACTCGTCGAGTGCATCTAGCAACTCGTCGAGCTCCTTCAGTATTCAGAAAATTAGGAAAAAAACCCTAACCAACTCACCGAGTTATCTTATCAACTCATCGAGTTTTCGGTGTAGACCGAAAATGGGAAAATCCGATCCAACTCGCCGGCTTCTCGGTGCGGACCGAAAACGGGAAACCCGATCCACCTTGTCGCGTTCTCGGTGCAGACCGACAACGGGAAAACCCGCTCCAACTCGTCAAGTTCTCGGTGCAACTCGTCGATTTTTCCCTTGTCTTAACATGTTTAGTCCTTCCAGTCGAATCCAAAGCCCCAAACTACAGATCCAGTCCCTTCAGACCGAAATACCACGTAAAGTTGCAAACTTTACGTACATGCAAGGCCTTAAGAGGCTAAAACATTGAAACTAAGTCTCATAAAAGGTTTAGGGCATGGGGAAGGATCTAGACTAGATAAAGTGAGCAAATTTATATCCATGGAGGCCTAGGGGTGTCCAGATCTGGAACAATATCCTCATGACAAGTCTAAATCCAAGGATGACACCATTATGCACCAAAAATGACAATATACTTCCATAAGGTGAGATCTAAGCAAATAAAGTTCAATGTAGCAACTTTTTACCTCCAAATGGATGCTAACACAAGGTAGATTCCGGATCTAAAGCCCTCTCCTTACTTCAATATCTTCAATCTTCAAGTTTCCTTCCAAAAAGCACAAGATTCACTCTCCAAAGCTCACACACACTCAAGAAGGCACTAAAATACGGATAGGGTTTCTCTCTGGACAGTAAGGACGATGAAGGAGTCTACAAATGAGCCATAAGTTCTTTAAATAGGGTATAAATCCCTGAAAATTAGGGTTTTCCTTTACAGTGTCTACTCGTCGAGTTGGGGCTTTGCAACTCCTAGAGTAGGCCTTAAGTACCGCATCCCCAAAATGATCTCTACTCGTCGAGTTGGGCTCCCCAACTCACCGAGTCCTCGTGTAAAACCATAAAAATATTGAAAAATAAATGCTACCTGAAACGAGCGTTACATCCTTCTTCAAAAATTCAAGAAGCAGTCATAGTAGCATTTTGTATCATATTGCAAAACTGAAGTAATCAATATGATTTCAAAGAAAATTTTCTTTTAATTAGGGTAACGATCCTAAATATTGACGAATTATATGAAATTTTGGTATCAAAAATCAAAATTAGTACCTCCAAATTACTAAAATTGCAATGGTGGATGAATCCAAAAGTATAATCATAGTATGTGTGTGTAGTAACAATACCCTTGGTGGTGTTCTTATGACTGTTATCTTCTCTTCAATAAACAACTATATCTAAAATTGGTCCCTCCATTATCACCCAAGATACAATCATTTCCTTCACCACATGATCACATTGGGTTATATGAATATTGATATAAAAAACGGACATCCAATTTCATTATCATCATCAATAATATGAATTGTAAATTAAATAGATGTGTGAGTTATAAATGGGGTTCCTAAATCATACAATTAATCTCAAAAATTGATTGAAATGAAAATAGGGTTCTCAAATCCAACAAAACCCTATCAAAATTATCCTAAAATCAAACAATAATGAAAATGGGGGATGGAAATTGAGACTTGTTGAAGTGCATTATAACCGGGAGGCTCACTAAACACATCACTACGAAGAGGCAAATCAATTGTTTTGTGATTTTTTTACTTAATTCTCAATTAACAAAGAAAACATAGTCAATTACCAAAAGCCCAAGAACAAAGACAATAATAGGACCATCAGGCACTCATCTTATTGACGATCCTTTTGATTCCTCCTAGATTAAATATGTAGAATCATAACTCTAGTATCTTTTTTACATTCTTTTAAATGAAAAAGAAGTTTTCGATTTATGGGTTTTTACTCCTTAATCCTTACAGATTATTGTGTGTGAGTGAGAAAGCAAAAGTGTGAGAACGATGGGTAGAGCATAGACTAAAGCGGGTCTGATGGAAGATGTAAATGCGAGAGAGGATGAAAGAAATAGGAGGCGGTAGACATTTGTAAGCAATCTTGTAAGAATTTGATTGGAAAACCAATGATGATGGAAGTACGATGGCCATGGTGGAAGGTGGAAGGTAGAAAGGGGTTTGGGAGAATCGTGGACTTGAAATATTCAACTAATGTAATTGAGGGAAAGAGACCGTGAACCATATCTATGGTGGGTGACAAAGGCAGTGGATCAGATGACACCATAGAAACGAAAGAGCATAAGAGAGCAACACATTGCAGAAGGACTATTTACAACCACCTTCAAAAGTAAGTCGGCAGCCAATTAGTTGTAGCCGACTAATTTTTATATTGTTGAAAAGCTATTATGTTTTAAGTATATATATATATATATATATATATATATATATATATATATATATATAAGGGTCGAAATTGTTGTGAGGTGTCGAAGTCTTTCTGTGTCAGTCTTAGTGTCGAAGACTTGTTTGTATGTTTTGCATAGGGGCATTGTTAGTTTCGAAACAATAACGTTTAGTCCTCTATGTATTTTTTTATGCTTTTGTATTTACTATAAATAGGGAAGGGATACTAGAGTTAGAGTAGTCTTTTAAGTCTTCGACTTGTACTCTCTACTTTTCTCTGTATTCTTCAAAAGTATAATCGAGCCAACCAGATCATATTTACACTACGTGTTCTTAATTCGTTCATAACTCTGATTTCTGTTTTCATACTAGATCAAATAGCAACTACATTTGGTATAAGAGTAGGATTCATACAGTAGCGATCTGATTTTCTAAGGTTTTCAAAAGTTTTTGAGTCTACTTCTAGATTCAGAATATTCCGCACTTTTGATCTCGAAAATCAATATAGATCTTCTGTATTAATTCGATTCTGCTTTGGATTTGTTAGATCGAGTGTTTTGTGTCTGTTTTTTGGAAGTTTTGTTCATCAAATCTCAATTTCTGAAGCTTTTCACAAAAATCATCCGTACAACAATGGCTAATTTTAACATGAACACCATGACTTCATACTCTCATCTTCTCGGTTCATCCACAAAAATTCCTATGTTGATTCTAGAATTCTATGATCAATGGGCTGATCGTATGGAAGACTATCTGAATGGAATCGATGAGGATCTCTGGAAATGTATCAGTGATGATGTTTGTTCTCCTACTGTGTTACAAAGTCTTGGAACTTTTGCTACCAATCCATATGTTGCTCAACAAACAGAGAAATTGCTGAAAAAAGAGAAACGATGCTTGCGTGAACTCCATGGTGCTCTTCCACCGGTAGTTTACAACTATGTGCATAGTTTCAAGACATCAAAGGAAATTTGGGACACATTGAAGGAAAAATACCAACGTAGTGAGAAAACAAAGATAAGCTCAGTTAAGCAATGTCTGTTGGAGTTGGAAGAATTCAATCAAAAAGAAGGAGAATCCATTGAGCTCTATTATGATCGTCTGAATGAACTAATCTACAAGTGCAACAAATATGGAGTTACAAGGTCAGCAATGGAGTTCAACTTAACTTTCATCATGGGGCTTCGCAAGGAATGTCTCAATGTCAGCTTAATGATTAAAACTCAACAAATCTTCGAATACTTTTCTCTCAATGATCACTATAATGTGTTGAAGGCACATGAAAGTAAAGTGAATGAGATAACTGAAGAACAAAGAAGTGGTTTGGGTGGTCCTTTGGAACCGATGTCGAAGGTTGCTAGTAAAGAAGCTGAGAAAGAGACTACTGAGTATGATGGTTCGGAAGATGAAGGATTGATCGTCAACTCTGATGACGAAGTTGTGGCTTTCTATTCAAACAATCGAGTGAAGAAATTCTTCAAAAATCCATTTAATCCAAAGTAAAAAATAGGTGAAATGAAAGGAGGTTTTTCTTGGAAGAACGTGAATGATGATAAGTGAGTAGAGAAGAAGGAAAAGAAGACTGAGGAAGTGAAGATAGAGAAGAAGATCAAGGGAGATTCTGGATTCGACTGCCATTATTGCAATGGAGAGAATCACATGGCGAGTTATTGCATGCCGAGGAAGAGAGATGAGAAGAAACGTAGAGTCAAGGACGAAGCCTACTATGTGGAGAGGCTTGAGGAAGTGAGATCGAAGACTAAGGGAATGTCTCTGGTTGCGAAAGAAATGGATGATGAGGAAGGGACGTATCAAATATGGTCACCAGGATCAGATGATGAGGAGATGCAAAACCCAACTCATGGATCGATGTTCGCAAGCTTTGAAGAATAGGATGAAGGGAATGTCATAGGGAAATGCTTTGTTTCTACCACTGCTCATAAGTCTCCTATGACTTCGCAGGTACGTTCTCTACTTCAACCCTTTAATATTCCTTCTAATGCATATAATTCGATGTTATCTGAGTTTTATGAAGCCATAACTTATGTTAATGATCTGCTTATTTCTGCTAGTAGTGATGCTGAAAAGTCTAAGACTTTACTGATAGAAACTCAGAGATGTTTGGCATCCAAGAAGGCTAGAATAGATCATTTAGATTTATAAATAACCAATATCATGTGTCATAGAGACAGTTTAAGTACTGATAATAAGATTTTGCTTAAACAGCGAAATATATATTGTAATTCAGTCAAACGTTTGTATGGAAAATTAATTGCATTGCATCATTCGTCAGACATTACCAAGGAACAACATAGGAAGCTTTTACCCTCTATAGCTTTCGAAAGGGAGAATATTGATTCGACTTCCTATGACTGTGAAAAGAAAATATCTGAGTTTGACAAGGTCCCAATAGATCAATATGCATATGGTGTTGTTAAAACTTGATGAATGTTTAGATGCAAATGATCTTGTTGATATTATGAATGAGACCTTGACCAAAAACGGTCAAATAAAATTTTTGAAAAGAAGTGAGAATTCGACATCTAACTCTCAAAATAATTTTGTTGATATCGAAGATGACTCTGATGATATTAGTGAAAATGAGGAGGAGGAAGTTGTTGATTGTTCTCAGTTATCAGTCATTAATGTCACTTCGGTGACTAAGGGTAAAGAAATATGTCATGATTCTTCAGTTAAAATTGACACTGACCAACCCTCGACTTTAAAAGTTCATGACTCTGACCATGTGACTGTCGAAGATAGTCAAACAGACAGTGATGAAGATAATGATGATGCTTCGAAAGAAACAACCATACCATGGGTTATAGTTGATCAAGTCCATGAGGAAACTGAGAAGTTCGACAAAGTAATGAAGGAAAAAGGTTCACATTATCTTGAGTCCAATTCGGTTGTGTATCCAAACTTCAAATGCACAGATGAAGTTATCTTTCCAAATCAGGTTTTTGTTACCTCTAGGAATGTTGATAAAGTTATACCTGAAATTAACAAAATTGTTGAAGAGGATAACAAGAAAGCTTCGAAAGAAGGATTTTTCTCCAACCAAAGTACTGTCGAAAATAATCTCAACAAAAACTCGTTCACTTTTCAAAGACAAAAACCACAAAGAAATTGGGAAGTTAAAACTGAAAAACCAAAAGTTGAACAACAAGCAAATGTTGATGTTTCTTAAATGTCAAAATTTAATGTCCAAAGTTTCAAAGAACAAATTGAAAAGATTTCTAAAGATAATGGGATTTCAATGACAAAAGAGAGAAAGAAGGTTTATTGGCAGAATATTGAGTCTCAAAAGAAACAAAATGTTTTGTTAACTAAATCGTCTGAAACGACTGAGTCAAAATCAGTTCAGACATCTTCTCAAAACAAGTCTTTTATTAAGAAAACACCCACTCAATCAAAAAAAGATTTGTCCAAAAGTCAACCACAAAAATATTTTTCCAAAAGTAAACCACAAGTTTCGAAGTCCGATTCTAAACCGAATTTTCAAAAATCAAACAATGAGAATTTTGTTAAAACTCAATCATTAAGAAATCATGTTCCTAATCAAAATGCAAGATTTTCTCAAAATCATTATCAAAGAAAAGATTTTAAATTCACTAAATCTAGGAATTGTACTCAATTTCCAAGTCAAAGAAGATTTTCGAATGGTCCACAAGTTTTTCATCAATCAAGTGTTGGTTATCAAAAACGTTTTCAAAATCATTTTCAACCACAAGTAAAACCTGGGTTTTCAAAACAACATTTTGAAAAGTTAAATGAAAATGAAAAGAGAAATGTGACATTCAAACCCACACAACCTCATTTTCCTAATCGTCCTTCGAAGAAGCCAAGTAACACTTAATTTTCCAAAGGAAAAACAGATGTCAAAAACATCAATCACTGGTTAGAAGGAAAAGACAAACATTATCAAGAAGAGATCAAGTATGCTTATGAAAGCTACTCGAATGTGTCTTCGAATGGAAGTTCATCATCCAAGGAGTCCAACTGTAACGCCCGGTTCCTGGTATGTATTAAAATAAAATTTAGTTGTTTTTATATAGAAACTCGACGATTTGGAGGCCCCAAACTCGTCGAGTAAGGATGGAAATTGGATGCGGGATGGGAAGTCTACTCGACGAGTTGAGAGCCTCAACTCGACGAGTAGGACTGGAAGAATGAAACCCTAATTTTTAGGGTTTTACACCCTATTTAAACACCTTAACCTCCAACGGCTAGCCTCATTTACAACCTCCATCATCCCAAACCCTAGCCATGAAAACCTAATACACTTTTGAAAGTTTTGAGCCATTCTTGGTGCATTCTTTGTGGTTTTGAAGAAGAAGATGATACTTTAAGAAGGAGCAAGAAAGTGTTGGAGAAGAGTAGAGACATAAGTCTAGCTTCATTTCTGGTTCATCAAAGGTATAAAGCTCCTATCTTTGTCTATTGTATGCTTAGATCTAGTGTTAAGGCATTTTCTCCATATTTTGGTCCAAGTAGCATGGTCCTTTGGAAATGGACGTCCCAAGTGAGTATACTTCCAGATCTAGGACTTTGAAGGGATTTCATGGCATAAAGGTGCAAACTTTATGGCCATTGAAGCCCCATGCAAGCTTTTGGATTTCATTTTAGCCTTTTAAGCTCCAAAAGGCCATGCATGGAGAGAAAGTCAGAGACTTTATGTGTTCATCTAGTCTTTAAGGTCCAGTTCTCTGTTTGTACACCCTATCTTGAAGTATAGATGTCTTTTAGATCAAGATCTAGACCTTTTAGAGTTAGGGTTTGAGCTATATATCATAAGGAAGGGTATTATCGGGTAAAGTTGGAAACACTACCCTTCTAGGGACATTTCCAGTCTATATCTGAAGTATGGAGCTTAGATCAGAAGATTAGTGACTTAATCTATTAAGAAAGCATAACAGACTGAAGAACTCGACGAGTTTAGATAAGAACTCGACAACTTGGGTCGAAGTGCACCGATTCTGAAAAAGGAAAGACTCAACGAGTCAGGACGAACTCGACGAGTGGGGTTGGAAATTCCCGATTCTGTTGATAGGAGAAACTTGACGAGTTCTTGAAAGAACTCGACGAGTTGGATCGCGATTTTAGGGTTTATGATTTATGGAACTCGGCGAGTTGATGGACCAACTCGGCGAGTTGAGTCAACCCAGAATGTTGAATTTGACCAAAATGTAGACTTTCACTTGGACTTTGACCAAAGTTGACCCTTAAGGGGTTATGAGTTTGAAAAGAGATTTAAAGGAAATCTCCTATGTATATGGGCTTGAGTCGGGTGATATTTGGAGCCAGAGTTTTTGCAGCTACTTCCAGTTATCGAGGTGAGTTACCTTCCAGTAGAAGTGGGTCTAAGGCACCAATTTCAGCCCACTAGTAGGTGATTATAGTAAAGATGATTGTCTTTGTGATAATTTTCTGGTATGCCACTATCTGTTATGCTTTATTTTCTAGTATGTTATGATATTATGTGTTATTGGTAGGAGGGGTAGGATAGACCCCGTTACCGGTCGACAGGACCGAAGGGTGTGACAACCCAAAAATCTCTGTCTCTAAGTTACCTCGATCATTGAAAGTCAGACTCGTTTCTGCTATCTTTTAGCATTGTTTAGGGTCTGTTTGAGTGTTCTAAGCCTAGTACATTCAAGGTTTGGGTCTGGGGATGAGTTCTTTCCAGTTCATCGAGTTGCATTCAAGCCGAACACTCCTTCAAGAGGAGTGTACGGCCGTACACATGGCTGTACGGCCGTACACCCATCCTTGACCGTGAACTTACCCAATAGGTATCATGTTCCTTCACTTTCACCTCAAGAGCTTCTAACCTTAGTGTTTATTCGAGGCTGGAGAGTTTGACTCGTTACGGAAACCATTCCCAAGGTGTGTACGGCCGTACACAGGGTCTACGGTCGTACACCACCCTCTATATATATAAGTGGTGCTCATTTCTTCTCATTTATCCCTCCTCCCAACCGAGATCACTCCCATTCTCTCTCAACTATCATCGGCCGTGAACACCCCAAAGGCTCCAAAAACGTAAGTATTTCAACCTTTAACTTGTTATACTTGAAAGACCATTAGATCCAAGCCTAGATTCTTCATATTTCAGCATCACCTTCATGATCTTGAAGGGTGTACGGCCGTAAACCCTTCATAGGTTGGCCGTACAGACCCTAAAGGAGTCCAAATCGAGTGTTTTGCCCATCTTCTTGTTGAACATTAGACCCACTAGCTTCCCCATGGATCAAATCACCCCTTTTGCATGTTTCTTTCATGGGTGTACGGTCGTACACTCCATGGCCGTACACTCATGGCCGTACACTCACATTATCTGTGAACCCTTGGCCGTACATTCTCTTGTATGGCCATAGACCCCTTTTAGTCAATCGCATGTGATTGTAACACTTCCTAGCAAGTGTTTCCTAGTCCCTAAGGGTGTTTCCTTGCACGTTAATTGTCCAAAACACTAATCACATGCCTATATATACTATTATATGTCATTTAGGACTCGTTTGTTTCTCGGGAATCATTCGTGGAACTTCTCATCCTTACGCGAACCTTCAATCGAATCAAACACATAAGGTGAGTTCATACCCCTATATTTTCCGAGTTTTTAATGTTTTTCAGGGGGGAATACAAGTAAAAGCACAATTAATCTTGTGTTTAAAAATATAATTTGATTTATTATATTTTCCTATCACTAGTATACATTGAACATAGAACTTGCATACATGGTAAACATCGTTACTACTAGACTTGAAATCAGTTTTACAAAACAGGTTAAAATACAAACATAGTTTTCAGAACAGAGGAAACAAACTTATAAATTATGAAACAAAATATATTATTTTATAAGGATTCATAACAAAAAGGGTTTTCAGAGTATTATTCGTGAATTCGTTGAGAGAGTCAGTAGTGTGAGACGCCTTCTAACCAGAGTGTCCTGAGAAGGAGAGCGTGAGTTTGTGTATAGATCTATACGGGAGTGACAATCCCGCACCCTAACTATTAGCTACAGTCAACTGACGGTGACAAATGTCATTTTTATCGACGTAAGTCCGGGTACGTCGTATTGTTGATCGTCCATACTATGGTTATAAGAATCCACAGGTGAAACAATGACTCGTTCACATAATAATACACCTAAGAAACAGACATTAGGGTTAGTAACTATGTGATTACCTAGTACATACACTAGGGTAATATAAAATTAACATCCAACTTGCAGTGGAATGTGTGATCTCCGCCTCATTTCATGTTCCTTGTTTGGTTGTGGGCTTTGGGCGGAATCACCCAACCGACTGTCTGTTCGATCCAGATTTCTGTAACTCGTATGTACTAAGTGTTCGCATGAGGGTATTCACACTACGGTATTCACACTAGGGTATGCACACTATGGTATTCACACTACGGTATTCATACAAAGGTTTTCATACAAGAGTATTTATACAAAGGTATTCATATTGGTTTTCAAACAGAACAATATTTAGTAACATAAGTATGGTAGATACTTATACTGTTTGGTTTGGAACAGATAATTCAATAACTTACACTTAGGGAAAATATAGGATTTTCCAGGGTAAACATTGGTACTTTACAAACAAGCGATTATTCATTTTACTAATGAACATTACTAATAATTCTGTAATTTCTTAGTTTATGCATCCAGGCTATGTGTGAAGAATATCCGACAAACCATGGAATGTGTGGTTTCTGCCTCATTTCATGTTCCTTGTTTGGTTGTGGACTTAGGGCAGATCCACACAATCAATCGTCTGTTCGAATTTGGTTTATACATAGCTAGTATGAGCTAAGTAGTTATAAAAGGAATTGTTTACTCATGCATTCAAAAAGAAAATAATGGATTTTCTTGAGGAACACTTTCAACGGATATCAAAGAATCAATACGGTTACTTTGTAAGTATCTAGTGAATACTTCAGGATTATGTACATGAGGATCTGACAACCATTGGAATGTGTGGCCTCCGCCTCATTTCCTGTTCCTTGTTTGGTTCTGGGCTTGGGGCAGAACCACACAATCGATTGTTTGTTCGATCTGGATTGTATATGATTTGTATACACTAAGTACTCGCAGGAAGAACTTGTAAGAATCATTTTTACTTCATTACATTAGAAAATACAAGATTTTCTGGAGAAACATAATTAACTTTTCGAAAGAACAAAGAACTATTTTCTAAAACTAAACGCTTATGAACTCACCAGCTTTATGCTAATACTCTTTCAAAACCTACTTGTATTCTCAGGACTATAGTAGGCAGGTACACGCCCAGATTCAAGAAGACGGAGCATAGTAGCTTCGAGTCTTTACTTGTTATTTACTTTTGGAGTCAATCGTGTATGATTCAAGTGTAATGTAATGTAATCACTATACTATTAATACAATGGTTGTTGTTGCTTTGATTACTATTATTCAATTGTTGTGATACTGTACATGACGTCCTCCGCCCCCGAACGTTTCCACCATTTTGGTTTGGGGGTGTGACAGATTGGTATCAGAGCATTGTTTATAGTGAACTTAGTATATCAACCAGTAAAAGATATACAACTATAAATACAATGGGCCGTAGTGCTCTGACTAAAAGTATACTTTTAAAATATAAGTAATTTACGATAAGTATACTAATAAGCATACATAATAAGAACAAGTATCACAATAAGAACAAGTAAGAACAAAACTAATAAAAGTATTTAGATATTGGACACTACAGTCAAACCTAAGCACTTATGTAATCATATCTGGAATAAATATAACCTGATCAACTATATTTATTCGAGATACGACCAACATGTGTTTGGGAGTGATGGTGGTGTTGCAACGAGCCTAAAACTTGCCTAACTCTATATACAAAAGTATCCTTAGAACAAAACATAAAGATAAAATACTATAGGAGTATTTTAGGCACTATAGCAAACATGAATGAGAACTAAAAGACCTTTACTGGCAGGTCTATAGTTGCGAAGTGCATGCTTCCAGGGTTATATATAATTGGGATCTTATAGACTCAGAATTGGTGATCTACGCTCTACTGCCTGTTCCTTGTTTGGTTGTGGTTTTGGAGTAGGATCACCTATTCGAAAGTCTATTTGTTCTTGGTTATATATAGCTTGCATGCACTGCTTGACTATAGGAGGAACCAGTTTGGATCATCGATAACTACAGAATAAATTTTCTACTTAATCTCATAGGATTCTTTAAACATCCCCATTCTCGCGAGAACAACCTAGATATAGATAGCCACTCCAACCGCCAACAGAGAAGTCAATGAGGAATAACAGAGGGTTCGTAAAATGGATTCCGAGAAGGAATCATACGAGGAGGCAAATCTCCCATCGGGAGGTGATGGAGATCTGTGGTAGAACACGAAGCATGAGCTACAATGAATAGGAAAAACTATAGGAAAGTTCAGAGACAACAAACCCTCACAGCTAAATTCAAGACCATCATAACTAGAACAGAAACCCCTCCCGAGGCGCGCAAGGTGGTAGAGCGCCATATGCGTCATACTAATAATTAACTAACTAATATGATCTAGTGAGTTAGTGATTTCAGTACTCACACTATGTGTCAGGCTTATTGCCTTTACCATATCGACTAAGTAACAGTAAACCAGGTTCCATAACTTCATTAAGAAGGTAGTCATTATCAAATTCATAAGTCTATGTTGCGTAGACCTCTGTTATGAATTACTTCATACGTCAGAACGTGAAACACTCAGAACTAAGATAACTTCGATTTAGAATACACTCGATTCGTAACATCTAAGCACTTACCCTCGTTCATCTTTTAAATCTTTTGGCAACATTATGCCACCGAAGAAGTCGAACAAAAACAAAAACAACGCACCACCGCCACCACCTCCTCAGTATGACCCGGTTGTCTTTCAGACAGCAGTAACAGCCGCAGTGACAGCTGTCATGACTCAAATCAATGCAAGTGGTACCAGTGGATCGGGTAGTGGTACCAACAGCTTTAACCACGGATACCCAAGGGAGTGCTCATAAAAGGACTTCATGATTTGTGGACCCAAATCCTTCGATGGAAATGGGGGAGTCATCGCCCTAATGCGATGGTTCAAGAAGACAGAATCGATTTTTCAGCTATGCGCATGCCCAGAAGGGAGCAAAGTGAAGTTTCCTGCCTGCACCTTCTCTGACAGAGGCCTTACATGGTGGAACAGCCACGTCAAGTCATTGACTCTTCCGATAGCAAACGCAATGGGCTGGGAGAATCTAAAACAGATGATGCTGGAAGAGTACTGCCCGAGGGGCGAAGTGCGGAAACTAGAGCATGAGCTATGGAATCTCACCATGGCAGGCTCAGACATAGAAGCCTACACAGATAGATTCAGCGACTTAGCTACGCTATGCTCTGGGATGGTTACCCCAGAGAGCAAGAAGGTAGAGAGATACATTTGGGGACTACCTTCTCCAATCCAAGGAAACGTATTGGCAGCGAAACCTCTTACGTTTGACATTGCTAAACGCCTGGCTCGAACTTTGGTGGACTATGGGATCCGCCAAGGCATAATGGACCCCGTTCATGGGTTAACCAAAGGAGGTGATAATAATCAAAATCCCGAGAGCAGAAAGAAGAGACAATCAACACAAGAACCCTCCGAGGGACAACATACGGGTGCAACCTATGCTGCTACGACACCAACCACATAAACACCAGGTAGTCGTTATGCTGGAACCCTCCCTAAATGTAATAAGTGCAACTTCTATCATATCGTAAGGTGTCGGAAGTTGTATTGTAAGAACTGCCTTAGAAGGGGACACACCATCCGCTTCTGTAGGGCACCAGCATGACCAATATCTCAGGTCCCATTTGAGGAAGTAAGTCAGACCTGCCACGAATGTGGCGAAGGAGGACACTACAGGAGAGATTGTCCATTGGCTAGGAACCCTGGTGAAGAAGGAAAAGTGCTAACGATCACTGCAGGAGAGTCTACCCCGGAACCACCTGAGAACAGCGATACGTTTCCTAACCAAATCCTAACTATAATAGTTTCTTCCTCGTCTAAACTGTCACACCCCCGAACCGTCGGAAAGAACGGCGGAAACGTCCGGGGGCGGGTGACGTCATGTGTAGTATCACAACAGTTGTATCATAGTAAGCAAAGTAAACACAACCATTATGTTATAATAAGAATATTTACATTGTTTGAAAACATAGTTTGTTCATAACAGTATATAACAAAAGTAAAAGACGTGACTCCAAAATGCTCCGTCTTCTCCAAAAGTTGGCAAGAGTACATGTCTATTGTTGCCCTGAGAATACAAGCAGTTTTAAAATATCAGCATAAAGCTGGTGAGTTCATAAGCGTTTAGTTCTGGTGAAAGAAATGTTTCTTTGATTCTTTGAAAAGTGTTTCCCAAGAAAATCCTATATTTTCTTATGAAAGTTGTTTGATTATCCAATAGTTGTATGTTAAACAGTTCGTTGATGAAAGGTTGTGTTATCCCAGGAAAATCCTATATTTTCCTTAAAAGTTGACAGTTGGTTATCTGTTCTTGTCTGAGGTGTACAAGTATCTACCATACTTGTATCGTTAGATGTAGTTTCCTTGAAAAACCTTGTTTGCTCTCTGTGAGGTGTATTAGCCTTATTACATAAATAAAACTAATAAATAAGTGGTGAACTAAATCCTAAGGGTATTATCAATACCCTCTAGTAATCAAATTGGTTATTACTTTGAGGTTAGTTCACTTGTATTATTACAAAAGTGAATTCTGTTATCTAGGTTGCGAGTGTCATAATCGTACTTAGACGTGATATGGCACGTAACGGGGCCAGTATCTTCTTAGGACTTTGTCACCCGTAGACCTGACGGTCCCACTGTAGCTAGCAGCGAGGTGGGGGATAGTCAGTCCCGTATAGATCTATACACATTAGTCACGCTCTCCCTACAAGAGATTATGGTTACAATTGCTAGCCCTACACTCTTGAATCCGGTGGGAGTGTTACCAAGGACGTGTCTCCAACTTTAGACTAACAATTTACATGTATTAATACCGAAAATCCTGTTTATGTTTTGAATGAATCCTTTGTAAAATATCACATTTTATGACAAGATTCACAAGTTCCTTGCTTTAGTTTTGAAAACTGTTTCTACGAGTTGATTTCTTAATCGTTTGGTAAAACTGTTTTCTGTGATAAAAGCATATTGAACATATAATTATTTTAGACAAATAATATACTTTGAGCACAAGTTTCCTTGTACTTTTGCTTGTATTCCCCCCCCCCCCTTGAAAACATGAAAAACTTGGAAAAAGCGTAGGGGTATGAACTCACTGTTTGACGTGGGATTCGAGTGTAAGTTGCTAGAAATTGATGAGTGTTAAATAAAGCCTCTGGCACAAACGGATCCTATTTAACATGTAAAAGTACATATATGCATTAGGTGAGGGCTTAACACTATTTGTTATGAAAGGAAATCATCCTAGCGACCAGGAAACACTTGAAACTAAGTGTTAGAATCGCATGTGATTTGAAAATGGGGAGTTTGCGGTCGTAAAAGGAGTGTACGGTCAAGGGTTTGCGGCCCAATAGGGTTTACGGCCTATATGCTTACGGCCCAAGTGTTTGCGGTCCATGGGTTTACGGTCGTAAACACTTGGCGAAAAGTGCGATTTTCGGTGTTTCAAGGTCCTTTCTATCCTTCTGGAAGTGTTCTAAGCCTCGTGCCCAGCTCTAGGAAGAGTTTAAAGGTCAATAATTGACCAAAAATGGAGTTTACGGCCATTGAAGGCTGTACGGCCGTAAACACTCAGTTCATGGGTTTCAGGTCGATTTTTAGGCGAAAATCGATGGTTTCTAGTAGATAACAAGTACAGATGGTAGTTACTTACTATTAAGAAGCTTGGAATGAGGTTTTTAGCCACCAAGAACTAGTGTGTGTTCTTGGTGTTCTTGGTGAGAGAGAAAATCTAGAAATGATGAAATTTAGGAGATGACACATGGATTCATCACTAGAATAAGGATAGAAACACAATCAAAGTGAAGAATCACTTACATTCTTGAGGATCCTTGAGCAAATTCGAAGTTTGTAGAGTGAGAGAGAGAGAAAGCTTATGGAGTGTGTAAAGTGAGAAATGAAGGCCACTCATCCCTTATATAGGGGTGAGTTTACGGCCAAGGGGGTGAGGTGGAGGGTTTACGGCCGTGAACAGGGTTTACGGTCGTAAACAGGGTTTATGGTCGTAAACTGAGTTTGCGGCCGTAAACTCCTCTCGAAGGGTTGTTTGGCCCGGATGCTATGCTTTGACTTAGAAAACCTTGTTTTTGAATCCAAAACTCGATTGAACTGAGTTTAGAATATTCCGTTAGACCAAAAATAATACTAACGTGAACGGAAATAAATAAAATCCCAAATTTTATTAACGGAAACTGTGTAAGGATAACGGAAAAAGTTTCGGGTTGTCACATAAACTATGCACATAGTTTATATAGAAATTAAGTACTCTTTCTGGTAAGCTATAATGACTTGGTGTAAACATTAGGGCCATATATAATTAGGAACCAATAGACTTAGAGTGCGTGATTCTGCCTTATTTACTGTTCCTTGTCTGGTTGTGGATTTAAGGCAGAGTCACTCAGTCGACTGTCTTATCACTCTTATAGAGAGACTGGATAGGGATCATAATATCAAGTATCATTCACGAGAACAATCTCTCGGTTAATACGCACGTAAGTCAATACAAAACTATCGTAGTAGTAATATCATGATCAAAACAAAAAGCACCAGAAACAAACACCCAGATGCACCGATGTTCTAACAAACCATTCTTTCCAAGCTAACTTAGCACACAATTCGACGACGTCATCCTGCTTAGTCCGACTGATTCTACGATTATACCAAACCCACGTGTCACCAAGGAGATCCTTTGCCTTAAACCGAACGAATAACAAAACTCTTGTCACTCATGGCGACAAACTAGATGCGAGCCTCAGAATTATCTCTCGCTTTAAACCCCCGAAAATATTCATGCGAGGAGTATGGTATCCACCCATAACCTTCCTTAAGCACTCTCAGCAGACCATTTTGGAAACACCATTCGCGTAGCAAGTCAAGTTCAAGCACAGAGGCTAGGGACAGATACGGCTAGCCTATCGATGCTAAATGTACACACGAGGGTGGTATATAATTAAGATTCTATTGACTTAGGATGTGTGTTTATGCCATATCTCCTGTTCCTTGTCTGGTTGCTGACCTGGGGCAGAGTCACCCATCCGACCGTGTTATCAATCTTGGTTATATACGACTTGTGTACATGAGGCAATGGTAGATGGACCATGTATAAGTCCCACCATGAACTTCAGGATAAAGGCTGCTCAGGACTAAGAAAGGACATCCTACCAGTTGGATGAACGTAGTTGAGCAACCTAAACCTACCCGCCCATCACAGATCAGAACAACGCACCCATCAATGATGATCTGCTGAAGCAACCAGCGAGGATCCGAATTCATTGAAAGAACGCAAGGATTGAATGGAACCAAAGTAACCGTCTTTTTTCCTTATCCTTAACCATCCACTCGGAATCTGAATTTCGGGACGAAATTCCCTTTAACGGGGGGATGATGTGACAACCAGAAAATCTATGTCTCTAAGTTACCTCGATCATTGAAAGTCAGACTCGTTTCTGCTATCTTTTAGCATTGTTTAGGGTCTGTTTGAGTGTTCTAAGCCTAGTAGATTCAAGGTTTGGGTTTGGGGATGAGTTCTTTCCAGATCATCGAGTTGCATTCAAGCCGAACACCCCTTCAAGAGGAGTGTACGGCCGTACACCCATCCTTGACCGTGAACTGACCCCATATGTATCATGTTCCTTCACTTTCACCTCAAGAGCTTCTAACCTTAGTGTTTATTCGAGGCTGGAGAGTTTGACTCGTTACGGAAACCATTCCCAAGGTGTGTACAACCGTACACAGGGTCTACGACCGTACACCACCCTCTATATATATATAAGTGGTGCTCATTTATTCTCATTTATCCCTCCTCCCAACCGAGATCACTCCCATTCTCTCTCAACTATCATCGGTCGTGAACACCCCAAAGGCTCCAAAAACGTAAGTATTTCAACCTTTAACCTGTTATACTTGAAAGACCATTAGATCCAAGCCTCGATTCTTCACATTTCAGCATCACCTTCATGATCTTGAAGGGTGTACGGTCGTAAACCCTTCATAGGTTGGACGTACACACCCTAAAGGAGTCCAAATCGAGTGTTTTGTCCATCTTCTTGTTGAACATTAGACCCACTAGCTTCCCCATGGATCAAATCACCCCTTTTGCGTGTTTCTTTCACGGGTGTCCGGCCGTACACTCACATTAGCCGTGAAACCATGGTCGTACACTCTCTTGTATGGCCATAGACCCCTTTTAGTCAATCGCATGTGATTGTAACACTTCCTAGCAAGTGTTTCCTAGTCCCTAAGGGTGTTTCCTTGCATGTTAGTTGTCCAAAACACTAATCACATGCCTATATATACTATTATATGTCATTTAGGACTCGTTTGTGTCTCGGGAATTCATTCGTGGAACTTCTCATCCTTACGCGAACCTTCAATCGAATCAAACACATAAGGTGAGTTCATACCCCTATATTTTCCGAGTTTTTAGTGTTTTTCAGGGGGGGAATACAAGTAAAAGCACAAGTAATCTTGTGTTTAAAAATATAATTTGATTTATTATATTTTCCTATCACTAGTATACATTGAACATAGAACTTGCATACATGGTAAACATCGTTACTACTAAACTTGAAATCAGTTTTACAAAACATGTTAAAATACAAACATTACAAACACAGTTTTCAGAACATAGGAAACAAGTCTCCTGTTTTTAATGAACACAGATTCGAACTTCAAAATCGCTTCCTTTTTTTTAATGAACACAGATTCGAACTTCGGACTCTGATCGAAGTCTCCTGTTGGCCGAGGTTGCGATGCGAGGACGAGGACCGCAAACGAGCAGGTCGTAAACTTCGAGCCGTAAACGTCCGAGGCCGTAAACTCCGAGGGCCGTACACGCGACTTCGGACCGTAAACCCTCTGACCGCAAACTCCTCGGACCGTAAACTCCGGCTGCAAACTCTTCGGAAACCCTAGCTGCTGGTCGTACACACCGCCACCCCCTCACTGGTTACGACCAAAAACAGCATTTTTCACCCTTTTCCTCCAAAACTCGTTTTTATCAAAAACACGAAGAACAAACCCCCCTATTTTGCCAAGATCTATCCAAAAACGCAGAAATCCTTCAAAAACAAGATCAAATAAGCTCCAGATCTGACAAAAATGATTGATACAATCCAAGCTCTGATACCAATTGTAAGGTTCTAGAAACAGGATCTTAACTAGTGATCAAGCAATCTAACAATCAAATAAGATGAGAACTGAGTAGAAGAAGAATGAATCAAAGGTTGCACACGTTTATATTCAGAAAACGTCTGGTACAACTCTGACAATGGCCGTAAACTGTCTGGATCATCAACAACTACTAACAGACACAGACTGATCCTATATATAGGGGAGAAAACATGACCGTAAACTGGACTTGGCCGTAAACAGGTTTACGGCCGTAAACCTGTTTACAGCCATAAACACACTCTTGGCCGTAAACATACTAAACTACTTCTATTACATAATCAAAGTACAAATGACCTATACATCCAAAAGCCTAGCCCAAACCACAACTTAGTAAGTCCCCAATCTGCTTGTGTATCAATCAGATCCGTTTGATGGTGTGGAATCCCAATCAAACGGATGATGCCAGATCATATGAAGAAGAAGGAGAAGAAGAAGATGATGAATCTTGTATGAATTGATATGAATTAAGATCCAGATACAAGATTCACACACACTAACACACACTAAAGCTCCTCTCTTCTCTCTCACTTTCTCTCTCTACACTTAAGCTCCTTTTATTTCACACATGCACTCCACACCATATATATAGTAGGGGTTATCTACAGAAAATTCCTAAACTTTTTTCAAAAGTTTCAATAAAGTCCTAAAAGTTTTTTTTTTGAAGAGAAAAGTCCCAATATTTTGATTTTTGGCCTAAATGATAGATTATATGATTTTTTCAAAATATTGGGACTTTTCTGTTAAAAAAAAAACTTTTAGGACATTATTGAAACTTTTGAAAAAAGTTGGGACTTTTCTGTAGATATCCCTATATAGTAGACATGGGTCGTGAATAGGTTTATGGTCGTAAACCTGTTCACGGCCGTAAACACAGCCGTAAACTTATATACAGCCGTAGTATGGTTATAAGAATCCATAGGTGAAACAACGACTCGTTCACATAATAATACACCTAACAAATAGACATTGGGTTTAGTAACTATGTGATTTCCTAGTATATACACTAGGGTAATATGAAATTAACATCCAACTTGCAGTGGAATGTGTGATCTCCGCCTCATTTCCTGTTCCTTGTTTGGTTGTGGGCTTAGGGCGGAACCACCCAATCGATTGTTTGTTCGATCTGGATTGTATATGATTTGTATACACTAAGTACTCGCAGGAAGAACTTGTAAGAATCATTTTTACTTCTTTACATTAGAAAATACAAGATTTTCTGTAGAAACATAATGCACTTTTCGAGAGAACAAAGAACTGTTTTCCAAAACTAAACGCTTATGAACTCACCAGCTTTATGTTGATACTCTTTCAAAACCTACTTGTATTCTCAGGACTATAGTAGACAGGCACACGCCCGGATTCAAGAAGACGGAGCATAGTAGCTTCGAGTCTTTACTTGTTATTTACTTTTTGAGTCAATCGTGTATGATTCAAGTATAATGTAATGTAATCACTATACTATTAATACGATGGTTGTTGTTTCTTTGATTACTATTATTCAGTTGTTGTGATATTGTACATGACGTCCTCCGCCCCCGAACGTTTCTGCCGTTTCGGTTTGGGGGTGTGACAAAGGGGTAGGCCAACACCCAGATATGTTAGGCAATATATGATTTATAAGTATATGCTAGGGTATTATGTGGTAGTGTTAGGGGTGAAATAGTCCCCGTATCTGGTTGAAAGAGACCGAAGGGGTAGGCCAGCACCCAGATATGCTAGGCGGTTACCGGTTGAATGAGACCGAAGGGGTAGGCCAACACCTAGATATGCTAGGCGGTTACCGGTTGAAAGAGACCGAAGGGGTAGGTCGGGTACCCAGATATTCCTGACAGTATGTTATTTGTATGGTATGTGGTATGATGGGGGAACTCGCTAAACTTCGTGCTTACGGTTTACAGTTTTGGTTTCAGGTACTTCTTCTTCGAAAGGAAAGGAGCCGGCATAACTGCAACACATCAAACCATGATTTTTCGCATTATGATATTCTTGGGATTTGTACTCTAACATTATTATCCTATGACATGTTTTTGAGACATATGACTTGTGGGTTTTTATGATATGAGATAACCTTGATGATGTTTTTAATAATTCGTTTTATGAATTATAAAATTAAAAATGAAATTTTTGTCTTGGATTTTGGGATGATACAAGTTGGTATTAGAGCCTTGGTTTGAGGGATTCGGACACACCTTCGGGGGTGTCTGGACTTAAATCGAGGATTTGAAAAGTTTTTACAAAAATAAATTTTCTAGGAATTAAAATTAAAGGTTTTGAGAAAGAACAAGGAGTATGATGCGTGCAATCGGTCGAGCTTAAGTAAGTTTTCCCCAAGATACCCATACATGATATGTTATGATATGATTATGAGAATTGCATGTTAGATTAGGGCTAAGGATCTAGGAAGGATGCCTTGTATGCCTGGTGTATGTATATGAGAACTGCATGCTAGATTAGGGCTAAGGATCTTGGAATGATGCCTTATATGCCTGCTGCATGAGCTTATTGAATTTTATGCTAGTACTGATTAGTCAGTAATATGATAGCCTGATTAGTATACGCTTGGTTTGGTTACTCATAGCCGAAATACTGCTTGCTTTGTGCTTTTAGGAGTTCTAGTTATCTTTAACTAACTAGTAAACAAATATGTTAAATTACTTATTACAAGGACTAAATAACTTCATAAGGTTAGGTTTGGCCCTATTTCGCAACTCTTGTTTGAGTCCAACCGTTGTGGGGTAGAACCTCTCATTCGAAGAATTATCTAGTCTTAGTAATATGTAATGGTGTTCGCGAGCTAGTTAGGGAAAGGTAGCAAGGACTCCTTATGCAGCTGATGGCGGAGAGTGGTTCGGAGATGTGGAAGGTAGTATGGGCTTGTACTACTGAAAGTAGAGGATCCTTGAGGAAAGTACGGATAGATGTGGAAGTCAAGGAAATCCTTGAGGAAAGTACGGATAGGTGTGGAAGGTAGTATGGGCCCGTACTACTGAAATCAGAGGATCCGTACTCGAGTCAAGGAGGGCTGAGATAGAAATAGGGAACTTGTAGTGAGTGTGGGACCTCTCGAGATTATGTATGACCCTGACGATTATGTGTTTTGTTTCAGAATGGTGGTGACACGTCACAGACAAGGAGGTTCGGGGTCTGGGTCAGGTTTGGGTACAGGTTCCGAGCCAGTTGATGATGGATTACGCGAGTTCATTGCATCCGAGATTACGAAGCATCCTTGAGTCAACCCCGGTGATTTCGGGTCGATCAAGGAAGGTATCATTGAGGTGATGGAGGATTGCCTTATGGCATTCAGGAGTGACATGACATCTGGCCAGTCAGGGACTCACACACTCCCCTTCAAGGATTTCAGGGGATGTGGTGCGCCAGACTTCTTCGGGGTGAAGGATCCCATTGTGGCTAGGAGATGGATTGCAGACATCGAGTCTACACAGTTTACAAGCTTATGTTGGATTAGTGTCTAAGATCATAACTATTTTGGTATGTACTTGACCTGATTGTGAGCATGGTCCTTTTGGGTTGCCTTCACCAAAGCAACTTGATAGGATGATTTATGGAAAAAGAGAATAATTATGATTTATTAATATATTATATGAATAATATATTAAGAGAGAAATCATATTATTTAATTAATAATAGTCAAGAATTAATCAGAATTAATTTTGTGGCTAAAAGACATTAATTAAATAAAGGGGACTATAACTGTCAATTGTGTGATAGTTGGATATTGTGCTAATGGACTCCATAGAGGATGGAGTGGACGAAATCTATGGGGAAACCCATTAGAATTCGTCCAAGGCCTCTAAAGAGGGAGTCCATGGACTGCTTAGGGCCTAAGCAGTCATATTAGGGTTTCCTAGTTCAAAACCCTAATAGCCTCACATATTTAAAGACCCCTAGGGCACCAAAAACATGGCTAAGCATTCCTTAGGGTTCTTGGATGAATTTTGGTGCCTCTTTCTCTTCTCCTAAGTCATCCTCTTGCTCTTGGTGTTTGTAAGCCATTAGAGGTGTGACACTTGTTACACTAAGCTTTCAGAAGCCAATTACAAGAAGGAATAGATTGTTATTACTACATAACAATCAAAGGTAAGATCTAAACCCTATTCTTATGTTAATATTGATTATCACATGCTAGATCTAGGGTTTATGGCTTTGGACGATTATTGCATGTTCATTAGACAAACTAGATCCAAAGCTTTAGTGTTTGCATGTACACCATAGGAATGATGTAGTGCTCAAAACCCATCAGTGGTATCAGAGCCTAGGCTGTTTGTTTGATGTATTTGATGCTTAATTGTTCATTGCTTGCTTGAAAATCAAATTTTTTGGTTTCTGACTGGCAGACTCGCCGAGTCCATGAATGGACTCGACGAGTTCCATTGTGGACTCGACGAGTCCAGGGCTCTGGCGCCGGGATTTTCGATTTTTCTGCCAGATTTTGTTGAGGATATTTACCAAAACTCGTTTTTCTTGCCAAAATCCGAATTTTTAAGTTTGGAAGGGTTATCCTCATCAAAATTGATGGATTTGGTTAAATATGGATAATATAGGATTATTATTAGTCAAATAATTGACCTAGTAAGTTTGAAAAGTTTCAATTTACACCCCTTAGGTTTATAGTTTACATTTGAACTCTAAAAGTTTTAGTTTTGAAATTTAAATAGTTAAACCCTAATATTGGAATTTAAATTTTTGATTAAAAGTTTAATTTTGAAATATTTAAATTCTAAACCCTAATGTTTTGAAATGTTTCAAAACTTGCCCTCAAGTTTTGGAATTTAAATTTTTTATTAAAAGTTTAATTTTTGAAATTTTAAATTCTAAAACCCTAGTTTTGAAAAGTTCAAATTATACCCTTATGGTTTTATTAATTTAATTAAAAGTATAATTAAAAGAGAGTTAATAAATCCATAATGATATGGTTTACATTTAATTAAATTAAGAGTGTAATTTATTAAATTAAACCACCTAGTGTTTTAAAAGTGTAAAATATACCTTATACTATATATAACATTAAAAGTCTAATATTATATATGTATAACTTAAACCGCTACTCTTACCGTTACTAGGTCTCATTCACGAAGCCAATCTATAAGGGGGGTATAAGGTTATGGCCTATAAAATGGTCGTTTAATGGGTGTCCACTCTCACCCACCGCTTCCTTGATTGGTGGAGGGTCGTTAGCCGAACGGGTAGGATAGGGCAAACCCTCTCCTCATTAAAAGTATAATGAATAATAAAGTAACTGAATATTTTACAAAATTCCCAATCTTACTTACTTTAGGCAAAAGTGAATTGATGCAATTTCATGAAATTACACTTTGTACCCTTGCTAAGACGTTAGTGGAGCGTGTGTGGTTAACCGGCACACTAATTGAGTTCTAAGCAAAGGTGGCAAAGGGTGACTCGATGTTTCTCATTGTTCGATGGAGCGTGTGTGGTTAACCGGCACATCGAATAGGTAACTGTAACATTGGGGGCACCATGTATATTTGTATGGTTATTCACACCCTGTTTTGTGATCCTCGGCATCCCAGTCACAAATCGTGGGGCATATCGAGATTTAAACATGCCATTGAAAAGTTCAATGAATCTCAAAGGATCTAGGAGTTTTCAATACATTTAAAACTTAATCTCTTTTTCGTTTTTCATGGTGGAAAATTAGTGAATCGTCATTCACTCACCTTCAAATGTTCTGCAAGTTGGATTACGGCCTCCCTCTTCTATTTGTAGGATATTGTGTTGGGTCCTAGCCTTAATATCTCATTTGGGTGTTTTATTAAGGACTCAATCAACTAAACTTGAAATTTCTCCCATTTTATAGATGTCAAAGTCTGACAACTATGGTCTTCCTAAATCCGTTGGAAACAGTTTTCCACATGAAGATGATGTTCCACGATTGGATTGTGGAAATGGAAATCATGCTTCATTTCCTCCACCTTCTCCAATAATTCTCCCTGACCCACGTGTTCGAAGACTTGAAAAGTTCAAGGTCACTCATGCCCTATTGACAATAAGACACAAAGATGGAAAGTTTGTGTGTGCACACGTCTTAAAGATGAAGTCACACATTGACAGTTAAGGATTGTTGGGTGTCGATGTTTAAAAGGAAGTTGGCTGTTGACTTGGTTCTTCATTCACTTCCCGAATCATATGGTAAGTTCGTTAGAGAGTACTATATGATGGACCACGACATGACCCTTATTGATTTGACTTATTTTCTTATTGCTGCTGAATCAGAAATGATTTTGCGCACTAGTCAGCAAATTTGTCTGTTAAATCAATATCCCAACCCTCTATGGGCAATGGTAACATTGGAAGTCCAGAAAAGTTTTCTCTATGCAAGAGAAAGGCTAAGTCTGAGATAGTCCCGTGTGCCATTCCAGAGAGTCCATATGTTTCTACTGCCAAAAGAAGGGGCATTGGTTACGAAGCTGCCCTGACTACCTATGAGATCTAAGAGATCGGAGAGTCAAGATGTATGACTCTACTTCAGGTAAAATCCACTATCTAACTCCATTAAGTTCCTATTTGGAGATTCTTAATACATGATGTGATAACATTACATTTTGATGTTTTGAAGGATCGAAGAAAAGGAAGGAAGCTTAAAGGAAGGAGCGAGCAGAGTCTGATCGCGAAGAAATGGATTACGATCGCATGGATTCAATGACCGGATTTTTGAGCTGATGCTTAGAATTATGATAGATTGCTTAGGAATACGTAATAACATAGTTTTCGTTTGCATTGTAAGGATATATTTTTTCCACAATAAAATAAATTTTGATTTTATCTTATTTATATTTCCTTGCAATGGCAATTGTGAAAATTGATGTATGTGTGTTTCTATTATAAGCAATATTAAGTGGATGTGATTCTTAGTTATGTTATTTATGGTAGCGTCGTGATTTTATAAGTAAGGAAAGATTCCCATCGCCCAAGTTTCAATTGGACAGAAGCTTGGAATCATATGATTTGAATCATGTGATGTATGGAAATCTTGGTACTTAGAAATTTTAAGGCCAATTCCTTGACAAAGAGTCAAGTAAAGGACTAGGAGATCGAGTTCACAATGTTGTGCACTGGTCAAGTCCACCATAAATAACAATAAGATTATTCGTCATGATTTACTAAAAGTCTAGTAAACGTGATTATGCTTACAAGATAAAGTGTAATTCTGAATCATTGAAAAGTTTCAATGAATGGCAGAATGAATAAGAAGAAACAATTAGGCAGAAAGATAAAAGTTTCTCCAATCTAAGAAGAAGGGAGAGTACTTTTGTATCGTGTTTCATGACCGTCTTAAAAATTATAAGAACCATATTACAATTTATCCTCTAAGGACATCTTGGTGTATTAGTATGGCTAAGAAGAGGAATGGGAATTATTGAAATGGTTAAGTCAATAAGATGAATCGTACTTCGTACCAAAATCGATTCTTAGAGTCATACTCCAAGATTGTGAATTGAGTGACATAATCTTAAGTAGGAATGTTCTTACACTAGCACATTTTGGTTAGTTGTGATGTCTTGGATAAGACAAAGACCAACTAGTACCAAATTGTGTGTAGGTTTGTCTTGATAAAGACACACACTGACTCTTGAATATTTGTTTTGTCAAGAAAATTTTCTTGATAAGAGAATCTTATATGTCAAGAGGTCAGTGGGAGTCTAAAGATCTTGAAAAGTTTCAAGAACAAATCAAGAAGTAAACCTATTAAACACTAGCACACAACTTGAGGATTGTAACCTATCGTGTTGACAAAATTTTATTTCTGTGTCAATCCATTTGAGTAATTATGCATATGAGTTATACGAGTTCTCAATTGAATGCATAAGGGCAAACACCTTGATCAATGAAAGTACATTGACTGGCATAGGTGAGCTGCTAAGTAACTTAGAAGGAATGGTGGGACCCTTGATGGCAAGAAATTAAGAATGAACAAGTTCTGTCCATAAGAGTTTGAATTTGTCACAAACATTATCTTACGATTATGCTTATGACAATTTTGCATGAATAAGAACACATGCACCATAAAATCTAAGTGTCATAAGGTTTCTCTCCTTCATGAAAATGATTGTGAGGAAACGCTTTCACTAAGAGAGATTTTAAGGAGATAGCGATTATGTAAATTGCATTCTCAAATTCGATTATGATTACGACATCCCTCTTCATAGTTCGAATTGTGAGATTTTCCAGTTAGTCTGAACATTTAGGACTTAGTAATATAAGTTCTGAATTAGTTTAGACACACATGTGAGCTATCTAAGGAAAGGTGTGTGAATTTGAGAAGCTTAGATAATGGCTTATCGAAGCACATCGTATTGGAAATATGAACTTTGGAAAGTCAATAAGTATTGTCTTTTAGAAGTCCAACTGTTTTCTGAATACGTGTCAAAGCTAGTGGGAGCATAAATTTTATACTGGTATGGATATAATGATCATGTTTGTGGGAGCATGATTATTATTGCAAGTTGGCGATATTAATTATAGAAAACAAAACTTTCACTTTGCAAAGTTGCATAGGTTGACAAGTTGTTTTGCTATGATTAAGGGAGAGAATATTATAATTCGTTTCAAATCTAAAGGTTTAGATCGATAAATTTTGATAAAATTTCGTCAAAAAGATATATGAATGTTATGTTGAAAGGATTCAACGTAAGAGAATTCTATATATGGAAATAATTGTTGCGTTCTCACACTCGATTATGATTACGACATCCCTCTTCATAATTCAAATCGTGAGAACATGGTAAGTAGAAATAGAAATATTATAGCAAAAGACTGGTAAAGTATCATGTCTTTGTAATATTCGACCGTTCTAAAATTTTCCAAATGCCTAGGGCATTAAGAGGGAAAGAGGACTAGAATCGGATTTGACTGAATTAGTTAAACAACTGTCAAGGATAATCTAAGGTTCACCAAGGATTGGTCACTTGTGGACAGTTAGAAGTATAGTCATGGATGAACCATATTGACATTATTATAAATAGATAAGATTCTATTTAAAATAAGTTGTCATATGGAAAATATGGAAATGTTTTCATATTGGGAGTTGGACGTTAAGAGTTTATGTCTAGATTAGAAACTTTTATGCAAGAAGGATGTTCAAAGGAATGTACTTTGAATGTGAGACTTCACATCTATGGAATTGTCTTGTAACAATCTCCAATAGAGCATTTTGTACTTTCATTGGCCGAGTCTTGGTGACTTTTGTGTCATGACATTACGGAAGGACCATTGCATAAAATGTTAGAATCTAACATATTCTAGTAGTGGCAAGAATTTTTTATTCTTACACTAATGGATTAGGAATTATGAAATGAGTGTGATTGAAAATGTTATTCAATTATACTATTTCACAAAGTAAGGACCATAGGTAAACATAGTGTGCATGCTAAGAGCATGGGACAATTGTCGTTATAATTCAAGTAAGAATTTGATTACCCGAAACAACAAATAATGAGTAATCAATATGGTGATTAAATAAAAGGTGTATTATTTATACTCAAAGGTTTGGGGCCATATAGGATTAGTATTATTCTTGTGCTTCATTTTGCATGTTTTGACTTCCCGAATAATAAGATTATTCAAACCCTCCACAGTCGCTCGTACTTTAGAAGTACGTATGAAAGAAGACTGTCATGAATCCGTCTGTAGATTGTCTAAAGCGTTTAGTCATAGCACAAGTTTGCTACAGAGTTCATGAGTGCTGCTATAAGATTAGAGTATTGGATTAAACCCACGCTCACTTGGATCGCTTCATGGATTTTATCACGAGTGATTGGTGAGACGATAATATCTTATATTCTTGAAACCGAGATGTGTGAGTTGTATCTTGCAAGTAAGTTACACATTGATAATATTTAAACGCACCAGTAACTTGGTGTTATAAAACGTATTGTTGTGTCTGATTCGGTGAGTGAGTACAAGCGAGCATTGAGTCGAAGTTTATCCATTCCTTTTACCCAATGTAGGATAGAAGCGATATATGTGGGCCCCTCGATAATTTAGTGATGACAAATATAAAGTGCTCGGCTGGGCCAGGACTGATTTGATTTGTTCACTTAGTCAGTCGTCATAAATCGGAAATCGGGAAACAACACATAGACTGAGAGAATGATTTCAATCCATGTCTCACGTCTATACGATATCTAGAATGGAGGAATATATGATCCCTTATCTAAAGGACGCGTATCTGATAAGATCAGAGTTGACAGCGGCTTTTGAAAGCTACGATTGCTGATCAAGATCTGAAGTCATACGCAGAATAGTTATTGGACTTATCCAAGTGGGAGACTGTTGGATTAGTGTCTAAGCTCATAACTATTTTTGGTATGTACTTGACCCGATTGCGAGCATGGTCCTTTTGGGTTGCCTTCACCAAAGCAACTTGATAGGATGATTTATGGAAAAAGAGAATAATTATGATTTATTATTATATTATATGAATAATATATTAAGAGAGAAATCATATTATTTAATTAATAATAGTCAAGATTTAATCAGAATTAATTTTGTGGCTAAAAGACATTAATTAAATAAATGGGACTAGAACTGTCAATTGTGTGATAGTTGGATATTGGGCTAATGGACTCCATAGAGGATGGAGTGGACGAAATCTATGGAGAAACCTATTAGAATTCGTCCAAGGCCTCTAAAGAGGGAGTTCATGGGCTGCTTAGGGCCTAAGCAGTCAAATTAGGGTTTCCTAGTTCAAAACCCTAATAGCCTCACATATTTAAAGACCCCTAGGGCACCAAAAACGTGGCTAAGCATTCCTTAGGGTTCTTGGCCGAATTTTTGTGCCTCCTTCTCTTCTCCTAAGTCATCCTCTTGCTGTTGGTGTTTGTGAGCCATTAGAGGTGTGACACTTGTGACACTAAGCTTTCAAAAGCCAATTACAAGAAGGAATAGATTGTTATTACTACATAACAATCAAAGGTAAGATCTAAACCCTATTCTTATGTTAATATTGATTATCACATGCTAGATCTAGGGTTTATGGCTTTGGATGATTATTGCATGTTCATTAGACAGACTAGATCCAAAGCTTTAGAGTTTGCATGTACACCACATGAATGATGTAGTGCTCAAAACGATGGCCTGATTAGTATATGCTTGGTTTGGTTACTCATAGCCCAAATACTGCTTGCTTTGTGCTTTTAGGAGTTCTAGTTATCTTTAACTAACTAGTAAACGAATATGTTAAATTACTTATTACAAGGACTAAATAACTTCATAAGGTTAGGTTTGGCCCAATTTCACAGCTCTTGTTTGAGTACAACCGTTGTGGGGTAGAACCTTTCATTCAAAGAATTATCTAGTCTTAGTAATATGTAATGGTATTCGCGAGCTAGTTAGGGAAAGGTAGCAGGGACTCCTTATGCAGCTGATGGCGGAGAGTGGGTCGGAGATGTGGAAGGTAGTATAAGCATGTACTACTGAAAGTAGAGGATCCTCGAGGAAAGTACGGATAGATGTGGAAGTCAAGGCAATCCTTGAGGAAAGTACGGATAGGTGTGGAAGGTAGTATGGGCCCGTACTACTGAAATCAGAGGATCCGTACTCGAGTCAAGGAGGGCTGAGATAGAACTAGGGAACTTGTAATGAGTGTGGGACCTCTCGAGATTATGTATGACCCTGATGATTATGTGTTTTGTTTCAGAATGGTGGTGACACGTCACAGAGCAGGAGGTTCAGGGCCTGGGTCAGGTTTGGGTACAGCTTCCAAGCCAGTTGATGACGGATTATGCGAGTTCATTGCATCCGAGATTACGAAGCATCCTTGAGTCAACTCCGGTGATTTTCGGGTCGATCACGGGAATTTTTATCTTGACAATAGTGTTTTGAAAAATTAATTACCAAACTCTTGCAATTTGTAAATTATTTACTAAAACATGGCAACTATGATAAAATATTACAAATATTTACAAATTAAAAAAAACAAACAAACAATATAAAATAGACTCATCTTCCTTCACCTTCTGTTTAAAACAAGGCCCAAGGCCATGGAAGTTACGTCGCCGACCAACTGCTCCACCATTGGAGTGCAAACCATTCACGTGATACTTGTATAATCAACATCCTTTACTTTCTAACAATGGAATCAATTATTATTATGGATACTTTGTTAGTTTGGAGTATTAATGAACTATCAAGACGACATTTTAAATCGATGGTTACATGAATTGCTTATGCTGATAAAATTTGTGTTATGCTAAATTGTGTGAAGTAGTCTTGGCAAAATCTACAACTTCGGGTATGTTTGTCTAAAAATGGTGGTGGCTCAAACACAATCACCCACCGTTACACCAAGTTTGACGGCCTCGGTGATGACATCATCCACATTTGACCTCGTTTACACTGTTTTCTCTGCCAATGATACCAAATACAACAACTGTGACTTTCATGTTGTGGTGTTTCTGGTGCACTTGGCTACCATTCCGATCACTGTAATTGTAGTTAACCCAACGGAGGTGCTGCTGATAACTAGAATGGTGAACCACTTGTTTCTAGGCTTAAGTCCCATAATAATCAAAATAATGATAGTGAACTAAGAGGTGAGTCACTTATATAGGGGTTTTCGTTCTAACCAAATGAGATTTTAGAACATATAGGACTACAGGAAAATGCGACTTATGATTGGGTTCAATTTGGGTGAGAAATGTTATATAAATAAGCAAGAAAAAGAATGTAGAAGATAGGGCAACAATAGAAGAAATGAGGGCGACCGAAGGGGACGGCAGTATTCACGGGAAGGTGTGAGGGAAGAAGGCTTGAGAAACGGAGCCTAGTGCATAATTAATTTCATTTTAAATAAAAAATACTATTATTCTGTAAATAAATTATAAAGTACAAGAACTTGGTAAATATTTTTCTAGACTACAATTATATAGGCAAGAACTCCGATCACGGAAGGTATCATTGAGGTAATGGAGGATTGCCTTATCGCATTCAGGAGTGGCATGACATCTGGCCAGTCAGGGACTCACACACTCTCCTTCAAAGATTTCAGGGGATGTGGTGCGCCAGACTTCTTCGGGGTGAAGGACCCCATTGTGGCTAAGAGATGGATTGCAGACATCGAGTCTGCACAGTTGACAAGTTTATGCCCTGAGGGGTCGAAGGACAGGTATGTTGCGGGTTGTTTGAGAGAGAGAGCTAGAGACTGGTGGGAGGAAGTCAGTGATACGTTGGGAACCCCAGCCATTGAGGCTATGACCTTGTCAGACTTTATGACCAGATTTAGGGATGAGTTTACGCCAACTGTCGAGTTCCAGCAGCTAGCCAGGGAGTTCTTGGATATGAGGCAGACTACTGAGTTAGTGGTGGAGATTACCGCAAAGTTCAAGGAGAGGGCCTTACTGGTGCCTCAGTATGCGGTTGATAAGGAGATGAAGAAAACCCGGTACCATGACATGTTGAGAGCTGAAATTCGGAAACGTGTCAGCTACTCGGCATGCCCGACTTTAGATGACATGATAACCAGGGCGATAGAGACGAAGATTGACATAGAGCACATCAGGAAGAGGAAGGTGGAGACTAGGCAGCCGACTGGGGTTTCTGGGAAGAAACCCAAGGGATTCGACTCGAGGTCGAAGGGCCAGCAGGGCCGGAGCTGTTGTGGGAAATGCGGCAAGGCGCATGAGGGAGTTTGCAGATTGGGGGCATCGGGCTGCTATAAGTGCGGCAAGCTTGGGCACTTTGGCAGGGATTGTACTGGTCCTACGCCTACCATTCATACATTAGACCTTATTTGCTTCAATTGCAATTAGAAGGGCCATAAAAATGCCAAATGCCCCAGATTGACATCAGGAGCGCCAGTGGCAGCACCAGCTCTGCGACCCTGCGGATCACAGATGGATGACAAGGCAAGACAGCCGCTCCAGTGGTGAGGAGTCGCACCTTCCAGTTCACCGCCGAGGAGGCGCACGCCACACCGTATGTGGTGATGGGTATGTTTCTTCTCCCTATCTTTCATTATAATTCATTTTTGATATTCATGTTCCATATATTCTGTTTTAGGATCGTTCCATGTGAACGATTTCCCAGTATTAGTGTTATTTGACTCGGGAGCTACACGATCTTTCGTTTCTCTTGCACTAAGCAAGAGGTTTGTGGAGTCTTTGGGCACTTTGGATTGTCCCTTAGAGGTTGAGATTGCGGACGACCGACCCGTCCGGGCGTCAGCGGTTTACAAAGATTGTGTCCTGATGATGTCTGACGAGCGTTACCTCATTGATTTGGTTCCCATTCCGTTGCGTGGGAACAAGGTCATCATAGGCATGGATTCGTTGAGCCCTAATGGGGTCGTGATCGAATTTTAGTAGTAGTTGGTACATTTCATGACCCCAAGTGGGGGAGAGCTAGTGATTCAGGGCGAGAGGCCGCAGCAGGGGCCGACTTTTTGTTCAGCAGCGAGAGCTAAGCGCTACCTTCAGCAGGATTGCGCAAGTTATGTTGCCTATGTCATGGATACCCGGGAGGAGGGTAAGGCGACCATGAGCGATGTGCCAGTTGTGCGGGAGTACCTGGATGTGTTCCTCGAGGAGTTGCTTGGAATTCCTCCGGAGAGATAGGTGGAGTTCCGGATTGACCTAGTTCCTGGTGCGGCACCGATAGCCAAGGCACCATATCGGTTGGCTCTTCCCGAGATGCAGGAGTTGTCTACTAAGCTGCAGGAGCTGTTAGACAGGGGATTTATTAGGCAGAGTAGTTCGCCTTGGGGAGCCCCGATTCTATTTATGAAGAAGAAAGACGGGTCTCATCGGATGTGTATAGACTACCGGGAGTTAAATAAGGTAACGATGAAGAACTGTTACCCACTCCCGAGGATCTATGATCTTTTTGACCAGCTTCAGGAGGCATCTTGGTTTTCCAAGATCGATTTGCGTTCAGGATATCACTAGATGAGAGTCAGAGATGAGGATGTACAGAAGACTGCTTTTCGGACTCGCTACGGTCAATACGAGTTCATGGTGATGCCCTTTGGGCTCACCAATGCTCCTGCCGTGTTCATGGACCTCATGAATCGCGTATGCAGACTGATGCGGGATCGGTTTGTGATAGTATTTATTGACGACATCTTGGTTTACTCCAACACACAGGAGCAGCATGAGGAGCACTTGCGAGAGGTGTTGGATACCCTGAGGAGGGAGAGCTTGTACGCCAAGTTCTCCAAGTGCGAGTTCTCGTTGCACGAGGTGTAGTTTCTGGGGCGCCTTGTCAACCAAAACGGTATTCTGGTCGACCCGGCCAAAATGGAGGTCGTGATGAGATGGGAGGTTCCGAAGTATGCATCTGAGATTCGGAGTTTTCTCGGTTTAGCAGGCTATTATAGGAGATTCATACATAATTTCTCCAAGATAGTAGTACCACTGACCCGACTGATGAAGAAGGCTGTTGTTTTCCATTGGAGGCATGAGCAGCATGCAACGTTCGAGACTTTGAGGCAGAGGTTGTGCGAGGCACCGATCTTATCCCTGCCAGAGGGCGTTGATGATTTTGTGGTATACTGTGATGCATCCATCTCAGGTTTGGGCACAGTGTTGATGTAGAGAGGGCACGTCATCGCCTACGCCTCGAGGCAGTTGAAGCCTCACGAGGCGATCTACCCGACGCACGACCTAGAGTTGGGGGCAGTTGTTTTCGCCCTCAAGATTTGGTGACACTACCTCTTTGGGGTCCGTTGTACTATATATTTAGACCACAAGAGTCTGAGGTATATGATGGATCAGCCAAATCAGAACAAGAGACAACGGTGATGGTTGGACGTGGTGAAGGATTACGATTGTGAGATCCTTTATCACCGGGGAAAGGCCAATGTTGTGGCCGGTGCACTTAGCCGCAAGGAATTCATGGCGCCGATCAAAGACATATGTCTGAGGATGACAGTGGTGACTCCTCTATTGGAGCAGATTCGGGAGACTCAGCAGGAGGCTATGAAGGAGGAACACCGGAGGAGTGAGCGTATCGTGGGTCAGATTTCCTCATTTGACTATGATAGTCGCGGGCTATTGACACTCTACCGTAGAGTGTGGGTTCCATACAATGGAGGTCTGCTCCAAGTTCTGATGGAGGAGGCACACAAATCCAGGTTTTCTATCCATCCCGGGACGACGAAGATGTATAGAGATCTTCGTCCTGATTACTGGTGGCCCTGCATGAAGCGAGATATAGCCTGGTACGTTGAGAGGTGCTTAACCGCCAGGAAGGTCAAGGCCGAACACCAGAGACCTCACGACAAGACGCAGCCGTTGGATATCCTTATGTGGAAATGAGAGGATATTACTATGGATTTCATCACGAAGCTTTACAGGACCGCACGGGGAGTGGATTCGATTTGGTTCATTGTGGATCGGTTGACTAGGAGAAACCCATTTCATTCCGATTCAGGAGAGCATTTCGGTCGAGAAGCTAGCCGACATCTACATCAGAGAGGTAGTAGCTCGTCACAGGGTGCCAGTTTCCGTGATTTCTGACCGAGATGTACGGTTCACTTCAAGATTCTGGAAGAAATTTCATAACGAGTTGGGTACTCGTCTGCACTTAAACACTGTTTTTCAACCGTAGACGGATGGTGATGCGGGCCCTAGTGTGGAGGATCGGGCACTTGCGTTCCTAGAGGTCCGCGATCGTGTGACTAAAGGGGTTTCACGGAAACGACCGTAACTTTGGCTATAGATCTCCGTTTTGGGCCTACGACCAGTCAAATCGAAGCTTGAAGCAAGGAACACGTCTAGATAAGTACCCGAAGGGGACTTACCCATTTTTTAATCCATAAATCGCTTTCTAAATTGGACTTATGGACATTTTTGTGTTTTTTTTCATAATTTTTGGACTTTTTTTAGGGTTTGTGTTTGGCCCATGTCTCTTTAGGGTTTCTTTTAAAATTCTGCTTCTTATTTAAGTCTTTCTGATGTAATCTGGATGGTCATTGATTAGTTTAAAGAACTTTCATTTTTCTCTCAAAATTTCGTGTGTGTTTACCGAATTTTGAAGCCAATCCCACGGTATTCATAGAATCAACGTGGTTTGGGCAAGATTATCCTGGGTATTCTTCTAGAATCAACAGTTTTGATCTTTGGTCATTTGTTCGCTGCATCAGATGGTCAGAGCGAGCGAACCATCCAGACCTTGGAGGATATACTGCGGGCGTGCGTTCTAGACCTTGGTGGTAGTTGGGATACCAACCTTCCCTTGGCAGAGTTTTCCTACAATACTAGCTACCACGCAAGCATCATCCGTCCTTCCTTGAAGATGCTTTACGTAAGCAAGTGCAGGACCCCGATATGTTGGGGCGAGGTTGGACAGAGGGTCATGGGGAGTACCGAAGTGGTACTCAAGACGACAGAGAATATCCAACAGGTCTGGAGTAGACTCCAGACGGCCCAGAGTCAGTAGAAGAGCTACGCTGACAGACGTCGATCAGAGCTGGATTTTCAGGAAGCAGATGTGGTCCTACTGAAAGTGTCACCTTGGAAAGGTGTCATCCGGTTCAGGAAGCGGGGAAAGTTGGGCCCCAGATACATTGGTCCGTTCAGGGTATTGGCCCGGGTGGGCCGGGTTGCGTATCGACTGGATCTGCCAGCCGAGCTTAGTCAGATCCACAACACCTTTCATGCCTCCCAGCTGCGGAAGTGCTTGGTAGATGACTCCGCAGTGGTGCCCTTAGAGGATATTCAGGTGGATGACAGCCTGAACTACATCGAGCGACCATTCGCCATCCTCGACAGGAAGATGAAGGATCTGAGGAACAAGAGGGTGGAGTTGGTAAAGGTGCAGTGGCAACACCGCAAGGGCTCGGAATGGACATGGGAGCCGGAGGATGAGATGAGGGAGCACTACCCAGAGCTATTTCCAGGCGTAGCAGACTTCGAGGACGAAGTCTGAAATAGGTGGGGGAGATTTGCAATGCCCGGTTCCTGGTATGTATTTAATTAAAAATTATTCGTTTTTGTATAGAAACTCGACGAGTTGGAGGCTCCAACCTCGTCGAGTAGCGATAGAAATTGAACGCGGGTTGGGAAGTCTACTCAACGAGTTGAGAGCCTCAACTCGACGAGTAGGACTGGCAGAATGAAACCCTAATTTTTGGGGTTTTGCACCCTATTTAAACACCTTAACCTCCAAAGGCTGGCCTCATTTACAGCCTCCATCATCCCAAACCCTAGCCATGAAACCCTAATACACTTTTGAGAGTTTTGAGCCATTCTTGGTGCATTCTTTGTGGTTTTGAAGAAGAAGATGATACTTTAAGAAGGAGCAAGGAAGTGTTGGAGTAGAGTAGAGCCAGAAGTCTAGCTTAATTTCTGGTTCATCAAAGGTATAAAGCTCCTATCTTGTCCATAGTATGATTAGATCTAGTGTTAAGGCATTTTCTCCATATTTTGGTCCAAGTAGTATGTTCCATGAGAAATGGACGTCCCAAGTGAGTATATTTCCAGATCTAGGACTTTGAAGGGCTTTCATGGCATAAAGGTGCAAAATTTATGGCCATTGAAGCCCCATGCAAGCTTTAGGATGTCATTTTGGCCTTTTAAGCTCCAAAAGGCCATGCATGGAGAGAAATTCAGAGACTTCACGTGTTTATCTAGTGTCTATGGTCCAGATCTCTATTTATACACCCTATCTTGAAGTATAGATGGCTTTTGGATTAAGATCTAGACCTTTTAGAGTTAGGGTTTGAGCTATATATCTTGAGGAAGGGTATTAACGGGTAAAGTTGGAAACTTTACCCTTTTACGAACATTTCTAGTCTATATCTGAAGTATGAAGCTTAGATCTAAAGATTAGTGAATTAATCCATTAAGAAAGCTTAACAGACTGAAGAACTCGGCGAGTTCAGAGAGGAACTCAACGAGTTGGGTCGAAGTGCCCAGATTCTGAAAAAAGAAAGACTCAACGAGTCAGGACGGACTCGACGAGTGGGGTTGGAAAGTCCCAATTATGTTGATAGGAGAAACACGACTAGTTGGATCGTGATTTCAGGGTTTATGATTTATGGAACTCGGCGAGTTGGTGGACCAACTCGGCGAGTTGAGTCAACCCAGAATGTTGAATTTGACCAGAATGTTGACTTTGACTTAGACTTTGACCAAAGTTGACCCTTAAGGGGTTATGAGTATGAAAAGGGAATTAAAGGAAATCTTCTATGTATAGGGGCTTGAGTCGGGTGATATCCGGAGGCAGAGTTTTTGCAGCTACTTCTAGTTATCGAGGTGAGTTACATTCCAGTAGAAGTGGGCCTAAGGCACCAATGTCGGCCCACTAGTAGGTGATTATAGTAGAGATGATTGTCTTTGTGATAATTGTCTGGTATGCCACTATCTGTTATGATTTATGTGCTAGTATGTTATGATATTATGTGATAGTGGTAGGAGGGGTAGGATAGACCCCGTTACCGGTCGACAGGACCGAAGGGGTAGGCCAGCACCCATATATGCTAGGAAGTATGTGATTTATATGTATATGCTAGGGTATTATGTGGTAGTGGTAGGGGGTGAAATAGGCCCCGTATCCGGTTGAAAGAGACCGAAGGGGTAGGCCAGCACCATGATATGCTAGGCGGTTACTAGTTGAAAGAGACCGAAGGGGTAGGTCGGGCACCCAGATATTCCTGACAGTATGTTATTTGTATGGTATGTGGTATGATAGGGGAACTCACTAAGCTTCGTGCTTACGGTTTACAGTTTTGGTTTTAGGTACTGTCACACCCCAAAACCAGAATGGCGGAAACTTTCTGGGGTGGAGGACGTCATGTGTAGCATCACAACCAATGAATAATAGCAATCATAGCAACACAACCATTACAGTGAATAATTAAAGGAAAAATGTTTACATCAGTTTGAAACTTTGTCTGTAACTTGTTTGAATTACATCAAATAATTGGTATGAATATAAGCATAAAACTCTTATTGCTCCAGCTTCTCAAAAATCCAGCAAGTACCTGTCTACTGATTTCCTGAGAATACAAGCAGTTTGAAAGAATATCAGCATAAAGCTGGTGAGTTCATAAGCGGTAGTTTGTAATGAAAACTTGTTGATGAGCTTGTAAAAGTGTTTGTATAGTTTCAAGAAAATCCGATATTTTGTTTAATGAGAATGTAGTGTTTTCAATTCTGTATAAAACCATGAATGTTTGTTACTGAAAACTGTAGTGATTTGCGAAAATAATACTTCATGTGACTAGCTAATGCTAATCATGATGTATAAGTATTTCTTACGTGAAACCATTGTATGTTCAGTTCTGTTTGAAAACTCTGAAAGTTCTCCAGTTGTAGTGTGTATTAGTTCTATTTAGTATAAATAAAACTGTTGAAGAGTGCCATGTTGTAAACTAAAGGTGATTTACACATAGTGTGAGTCGTATAACCATACTTGATATGACTAGAGACCTTTATAACGTTCTTCAGGCGTCGAGTTAAATGACATCTGTACACCCTAGGCGTGCCCGCCTAACTGTAGCTAGCAGTTCAGGTATGGGATTGTCCGTCCCGAATAGATCTATTCACAAATCTCACGCTCTCCGTCCAGGAGACTCTGGCTATACTATGATAGGATTTATCCCTGTACACCTAAGGGTACAGTATTGAAGTAGCGCCTCACAGTATCGTACAATCGAGTTTACACGTATTGTGGTAGCGTTCTACCATAGTCAAAATCCGTATGTATACCATATGTAGTGATAGTTACAGTTATGAATACCATGATAAAGTAGTGATGTATACTTTAAACAATTTCTGTCTTAGTGCATATGTTTAGTAGTGAAACTTTCTGTACTTGTTATGTTTAGAAAATCTCAAACTATACCTATTATAGTTTGCATGTATAATGTAGTGAATAGCGTGTCCGGAAAACTATGCAATTTTAGTTAAAACGTCCCTTATGCTCAACATAGTACAAAAGGGTTAAAGTATGAGAATTGCATAAGTTTTATATTATCGAAAGCATTTATCTTTAACTTGTATTCCCCCCTGAAAACATTAAAAACATGGGAAAATGTAGGGGTATGAACTCATAGTTTGACGTAAGACCCGAGCGTAAGATCGGTGTGGATGCTGAGTGTCAACTGATGTTTCGTACTCAAGCGGATCCTATTAACATATGGTAACACATATATGTATTAGATGAGGACGTAACACTATTTTTTATGGAAGGAAACCACCTTAGGGACCAGGAAACACTTGAAACTAAGTGTTAGAATCACACGCGATTGAAGATGGGGAGTTTGCGGCCGTAATCAGGAGTGTACGGTCATGGTTTGCGGCCCAACAGGGTTTACGGCTCACGAGTTTGCGGCTCAAGTGTTTGCGGTCCATGGGTTTACGGCCCATGGGTTTACGACCCATGAGTTTACGGCCATAAACACTTGGTTAAAGGTGCGATTTTCGGTGTTTCAAGGTCCTTTCTAGCCTCTTGGAGGTGTTCTAAGCCTTGTGCCCAGCTCAAGGAAGAGTTTAAAGGCCAATAATCGACCAAAAATGGAGTTTACGGCCATTGAAGGGATTACGGCCGTAAACCCATTTCGTGTTCATGATTTCGGGTCGATTTCTAGGTGAAAACAAGTGATTCTTAGAAGATAACAAGCATAGGGAGTAGTTACTTAGTGTAAGAGGCTTGGAATGAGGTTTTTAGTCACCAAGAACTAGTGTGTGTTCTTGGTGTTCTTGGTGAGAGAGAAGATCCAGAAAAAGATGAAATTTATGAGATGAAACATGGATTCATCACTAGACAAGGGATTGAAACACCATAGAAGTGAAGAATCACTTACATTTTGAAGATCCTTGAGCAAAACTCGAAAATTGTAGAGAGAGAGAGTAGAGAGAGAAAGTCCTTTGAGTGCTTAAAGCTTGAAATGAAGGCCACTCATCCTTTATATAGGGGTGAGTTTTCGGTCAAGGGGTGGAGTTGGGGGGTTTACGGTCGTAAACTCGAGTTTGCGGCCGTAAACTCCTCTCGAAGGGGTGTTTGGCCCGGATACTACGCTTTGACTTGGAAAAACTCATTCTTGGACCCAAACTTCGATTGTACTGAGTTCGAAGTATTTAATTAGACCCGAGGTATAGCTGACAAGAGCAGAAATAAATTCCAAATTGATTTATTTTTAACGTTTTGGACGAAAGAAGTTTCGGGTTGTCACAGGTAATTCTTCTTCGAAAGGGAAAGGAGTCGGCATGATTGCAGCGCATCACACCATGATTTTCCGCATTATGATATTCTTGGGATTTGTACTCTGACATTATTATCCTATGACATGTTTTTGAGACGTATGACTTATGGGTTTTTATGATATGAGATAACCTTGATGATGTTTTCAATAATCCGTTTTATGAATTATTAAATTAAAAATGAAAGTTTTGGTCTTGGATTTTGGGATGTTACACCAATCCTTCTATTCGACAGTGGAGAGTTGTTCCAAAAGCAAATGTTGCAGAGACACGAACTGAGAAGGACAAAGTAAAATTCAGTGTTGATCCTAAACCAACGAATGATTTCATTTCAATACCCATGTCTAATGAAGTGGACTTAATTGACAGTATGAAATCAAAAGTTTGAAATTGGTTTTTAGGATCTTAATTTCATCATGCATTTTGTTCTAATAACCAGGGACCCAAATAGCCTTGGGGACCTAAATTCTTTCATTGATTGCAGGTTTTGTGTGACGAGCAATATGATGACAAATGGTACATTGATAGTGGTTGTTCTCGTCACATGAGTGGTAGGAAGGAAAACTTACGAGACTATCGAATTCTAGATAATGCTGGTGTGGTGAAATTCGGTAACAATCACAAATGTTACATAAAAGGTTATGGTAAAGTCACGAATGGAAAGTTCACAATTAACATGGTTACATACGTCGAAGGTCTTCAACACAATTTGAAAACTGTTTCGTAACTTGTTGTGGGCACTCGTAATCAAGTTGTCTTCGATGAAGATGGAAGTGTCATTTCGAACAAAGACATTAAAGATGTTCTTCTCAAGTCAAAAGAAAAGGTGATATGTTGACTCTTGAGATCAAACCAATAGTTGGTGTTCCCACGGTTTGTCTCCTTTCGAAAGCTTCATCCGATATAATTTAGCTATGGCATCGAAGACTCTCTCACTTGAATTTCAAGAATCGGAATAAATTGGTGGTGAATGATCTTGTCCGTGGTTTTCCAGTATTAAAATTTGATAATGATACTTTATGTGCAGCTTGCGAACAAGGGAAGCAACATAGACAAGGTCATCCAATTGTCATAGATTCGAAGATCATTGAACCTTTGGAACTTCATCATATTGACCTTTGTGGTCCTTCGACTGTTGAAACTCTCAACAAAAAGAGGTACATGTTGGTTATTGTTGATGATTTTTCAAGGTTTAATTGGGTGTATTTTCTATGTTTAAAGTAAGAAACGACTCAAACAATGATTGACTTTATCAAGCACATTGAAGTGAGTTTGAAGAAAAAGGTTCTTAAGATCAAGAGTGATAATGGATCAGAGTTCAAGAACAAGGTTCTTGATTTGTTCTTAACTGACAAAGGAATTTCTCATAATTTTTCATCTCCTTACACACCTCAACAAAATGGTGTTGTTAAAAGGAGGAACCAGTCTCTTTGCGAAGCAGCAAGAACAATGCTTACATATGCGAATCTTCCACAATATCTTTGGGCTGAAGCAGTTTCGACGGCTTATTTTACTCAAAATCGATCTTTCATTCATCGTCGTTTTAATATAACCCCTTATGAAATCATTAACAATCGGAAACCAAATGTTAATTTTTTCCATGTTTTTGGTTGCAGGTGCTTCATTATTAATCTTACGGATAACGTTTTGAAATTTCAGTCAAAAGCGGATGAAGGGATATTCTCATAATTCGGTTGTGTACAGGGTGTTAAACAATTGAACCAGGAAAATCGAAGAAACTTTTAATCTTACCTTTGATGATTATTATGTTAAAAGAGTTGAAAAGTGCTTCGAACAAAAACCAATCATTAATGAATCGAATGATGAATCTTAAAATTTGAATTCTTTGGATTTTGATTATGATTTAATTTTTGGTGTTCCTGACAGGGCTATCGATGCAGAAGTTCATGCTGATGATAATCAAATACCTGAAGCATCAAAACACTCTGGTGATTCGACTATCACACAGGTTGTTGTTGATATGCACTCTTCAATGAATTCTCCAATGAGTAACGAAAGTCTGCTAAATTTACCCAATGATCAAGTGGAGGTGGAGAACTTGAGTTCAACTAGTAGAGTTGAGGGGGAGCATACTTTCGAGGGGGAGCAACATTAAGTGGATGTAAATGTCGAGGGGGAGCATCATAATAATGATCCAATTGTTGAGGGGAGCAAAATGGATTTTTACCAAATATTTAGAATGTTCAAACTGATATTTTTCATGGCATGACTGATAATATGTCGAATGCAGGGGAAGGATTGAAAACTGAAGAAATGTTCGAAGACGCACTGTTGGACTTTGATCCTGCATATCCACCAATGGATATATGGAATAGAAGTCATCAACAAGCACAAATTCTTTGTGATCCTCAATATGGAGTGTTGACTAGAGGTCAATTTCGTGCAAAGAATGAGGTACTTAATGTTCATCAAGAATTTTGCATGTTGAATGTTTTCATTTCCAAAATCGAACCAAAATCAGTCAAGGCTGCTATGGAACATCCTGATTGGGTTGTTTCTATGCAATTTGAACTTGCTGAATTTGAAAGAAACAAAGTCTGGAGACTCATTCCAAACCAGATGATGTCTCAATCGTAGGCTTAAAATGGATTTTCAAAAATAAAACTGACAAAGATGTAAATGTTGTTTGAAACAATGCTAGGATAGTTGTTAAAGAGTATTCGCAACAAGAAGGTATAGATTATGAAGAAAGCTTCGCCCTTGTCGCAAGACTCAAGGCTGTTCGAATATTTTTAGCCTCTGCAGCAGACAAGGACTTCGATGTCTATCAAATGGATGTAAAGTGTGCATTTTTAAATGGTGAACTGGAAGAGACGGTGTATGTCTAGTAACCTCCAGGTTTTAATAATGAGGAATTCCCTGATCACTGTTATATTCTAGTTAAGGCTGTTTATGGGTTAAAACAAGCTCCAAGAGCCTGGTATGCAACTCTTACCACATTCTTAAAGCAATCAAAATCTAAACAAGGATCATTTGATCCAACTCTCTTTCGAAAGAAAGTTGGTAATCATCTTATGCTTGTTCAAATTTATGTTGATGATATTATTTTTGGGTCTACTGACCCTACTTTATCAAGTGAATTTGAGAATCTTATGAAGAGTCAATTTGAGATGAGCATGGCGGGGAAGATCAACAATTTTATGGGATTAAACATTCGTCAAAGCAGAGAAGGCATTTTTCTCAATCAAGAGAAATACTATCAAACTCTACTTGAAAAGTTTGGAATGACGAATACCTCAAAGTTGCGAGTACCGATGGTAGTTGGGACGAGACTTGGTCCATCGTTCGATAAGTCGGCTGTCGGTCTCACATTATACATGAGAATGATTGGGTTGTTACTATAACTAATAGCTATCCAACCTGATATAATGTTTGATGTTTTCAATTGTGCTAAGTACCAATCGAATCCTAGGGAACCTCATCTAACAGCTGTTAAAAACATTTTTTGCTATGTCAAAGGCACAGTTTCGTTAGGATTGTGGTATCCTTCGAAAACAGGGTCTTTTATTCAAGCGTTTTCAGATGCAGACTTGGGTGGTTGTCAACTTGATCGTAAAAGTACAAGTGGTGGATGTCAACTTTTGGATGGGAAGCTTGTGAGATGGCAATCAAAGAAACAACCCTGTGATTCGATTTCCACAGCAGAAGTAGAATATGTTGCTGTTGCGGCTTGCACTTCTCAAATCATTTGGATTCAAAGTCAACTGCGTGATTATGCAATCAACATGAAGAAAATTTCGTTGTATTGTGACTCACAATGTGCTATTTGCATCTGGCATAACTCTGTGCAACATTCGAATACTAAACACATTGCGCTTCGTTATCAAAGATCATGTTGAGGATGGCAACATTGAAGTTCACATTGTAAAGACAACTAATCAGCTTGATGATATCTTTACCAAACCGTTGGATGAAAAGACTTTCCCAAATATTTTTTTGGGTTTAGGCATGCTTGATGCGGATGTTGTTCCTGGTCTGAATTCATTATAAAGACAAGCAATGTCGACATCTCGTTGATCCATTCAGAGGTTACTGTTCACTATTCATCGTTCGACATGCTTCGCTTTCGAAATTCCTCTGAACGATTCAGCACACGCTTCACTACTTCATTCCAAGTGTTATGTCGATACGTTCAGTCCTTATGTCGAATCTTTACACTTCGCATGTCTGGTAGATTTTTTTATTCCTTTTCTTAGCATTTTCATTTAAAAATCAAAAACATCAAAAAGATTTTCTTATTTTTTGTTGTTTTCATTCAAAAATCAAAAATATCAAAAAGATTTTCTTATTTTTTATTTTCTTTCGAAAAACACAAAAAGCCAAAAATATATTTTTTGTTTTGTTTGGTTAACTTGTTTTGTGTAGCTTACTAGCGAAGACTTTAGTGGTACATGTTTTGCAGCTTTAGGGAAAGGTATATCTTCGATCCTTTGCACTAGTTAAGTGTCCCTAGAAGCATGCTGCAACATATTGACCCAAGCCTTCACGACTCAATGTGTTTCGAAGCCCTAATGGATTTCTCATTACGAGGAGTCCTTCCCAATTAGGTTATATTCATATTAGTCACTGAGCTACCTTACTCTTCTCAATTGAGTTAAGAGTTTCCTGCTTGGTCCACTAACAACAGAGGTACATTTCGCTTTTCTAACCAATCTTTTTCAACAAATATTCTTACATGATCACACACAATGACATATGCCCAAGAGATCTCTGGTTCGAACCAACCATGATTTAGGCATGACCAAAGTCTGTGTTTATGATCCAGATTCATGAGACCGTGATAAAGGTGAAACCCACCATTTTGAAACATCTAAGGACTTGACGGTTAACTTTTGTTCAAGAATGTAAGGAAACATTTGTTTCAGTACGTCACTTAGATATTCAATATCATATTTTTTCGATTTGTATGGTCTTGAAAAAATGTTTGAAACCCATGATATTTTTACCCAACGAGATCCAGGACTAATTTTTTTTTTTTTTGGAATATGATTTTAGTCTGAATATTAGTTTGATACTTCATTACTTTATATATTTTTCCAAAGCATACTTGTCACTGACTACACTGGTCAAACAAATAATTTTGTTTACATTTTCTCACACTTATTTTGAGTTGTGATATGTAACAAAATTCATGCCTACCTACGAAGCCTTTCCCAGCTGAGCGTATGAAACATCTAGGGTTTTGAGAGGTGGAGGTTGGTCATAACAGAGTCTATAAGCAACTTAAGGTGTTTAAATAGGGCACAAACACTAAAAATTAGGGTTTTTCCCAGCCAAGCATATACCCCATAGACTCCCATGTCCGCCTAGCATATGTGGGTGCCTCTGCGATCATGCATCGTGCCAGTACGCCCGACGTACTCCTAGAGTACGCCTAGCGTACTCGGATTGGGGCTAAAACCATAAATCTTCCTAAAGCCTAACTTCTTTGTTCTAAGTCCGATTTCGATGTTCTTTATATCCATAGAAAGGTAATGAGAATCTCTACAGTTCTATCAACTATCCTTTACCTTAAAACTTCCCGAGCTTAAATCCAAACTTCATAAAAGGCCCAAACTTTGACTTTAAGGTTATACTCTTGTGGTCCGAAACACAAACCGAGCTCTTGGATCCCGTAATATATATTACCCACATCCAAATGGGTCAAAACCTCTCTTTCCCAAAGCTCGGAAGCATATGATACTTGATCTCCGGGCCACGACCCCGAATTATCAAACGACTCGAAACATGGTGTTACAACTCTCTCCCACTTAAATTAGATTTCGCCCTAGAATTCACTCCTTGCTACTTTCTAGGCAACCAAACGATTCCGACCAATCCCTCTTGAATCCCCAATTCGCCGAAGAGGTTGACTCAAACCCATAGTAACCTTACAATGATACCACCGAAACCAAACCTTTTCAGAATTCATAATCCTATCCCATAACTATCGAACTAGCATCCCACTGGTATATTTCCAAAATCCCCAAAACTTATTTGACCTCGCACAAGTAGGACCATCCCGAAACACAATCACTAGGTCCTCTACTGTAATCTGAACTGAAAAAAACATCCATTTGATCTTGAATTATCCAACAATCCTCATACTACACAAGGAGTGGTCCTCCATTAATACTATCCGACTCGACACAGGTGTGCACTGATCTTTCCTCAGCCCAACCGACCACTCACACAATGGCCCACTTCATATTGGTGAATGTTACGACTACCCCATAGTCTTACAACACTTCCATACTGCCATGGACCCACCGTACGTCACTATTGATGTGCAATGAAACCTGAATATACATTTTTGTGCAACCTTTAGACCAAACGATTCTCCCCCACTCGGATTCGACCGCGTTCTTCTAATCCACAAAGAATTTGATGGATTCAAAATCCATCCCACAACCTAACAATTCAAACTGTTAACAACCAGGGATTACAAGAACTAGCATTCCATTACCATCCAACCACAACGACTACACACATTCCAAAACCATACAAACACTTCCCGAATCCTCAATGAGCTCCATAATCCAAAGTACTTCCTATAATACACCTCCAAATCCTTAAGCCAATTCAGATCGTTTCATAGAACTATAAGCCTAGATGGGAACGAACGGATCGCCAATTTAACAACTCTCCCGCTGAAGGATTAATGCACTCAAAGTTCGCCAATAAATACCATTCAGTTTCTGCCGACAATTCCAATGGATGAAATAACCATTGCGAACAACACTTTACCATACTTAAGAGTGATACGCTACCACCGCTCAATCTCTACTGATGGTAGCAGTCGACAACCTGAGCTTCACAACAGCTAGACTTCCTTGACCAGTACGCATACCACTTATACATTGCAAGACCGGGTGGTCATTCCCAATACCTCAACGAATCTCGAAATCCTTAAACACTTTCCGTTGAATACGCTACAAGTCCTTGGCGACTAATCGGTTGATGAGGAACAACATCTCAATATCGAACAAGTACCCAACCCGCTCGACTACTTACTTGCACTTAGAGCAATTCCCATGCAACCTGCAACTGACCTCGCTTCGAAGGTGTGAACTTGAAACTATCGATCCTACACAATAAGTCCTGGAGTAGCTTGTTATAAGGATTGAATGTGGACAAATAAACAAGTTAAATGGTCAAAATGTAGACAAAAAAAACTCAGTGACCTAATGTGTACAAATCAAAAAGTATATTATCCTTTTAAGTCATTATCCCTATTATTTTTACAAATTAAATATGTGTTATTATAAACTTATTATCCATTCCATTAGTTATTTCTAATAAAGTTATGGATTATTATATATATATATATATATATATATATATATATATATATATATATTTTAAATCTTTAACTGAAAATTTCTTGATTATAAATAATTAGAATATTTATTAAAAACATTAAGTAGTTGGTATCAATAACACCAAATATTATTTTAAATTTTTTTTTTGACATTTCACTAAGGTCATCCGTAATGGGTATCACGATGGTCTTCGTGGTCAAGGTGACCACGAACCAGGGCCGTGCAAACCATCTTGGTGCCTCCTCGTGGATCGGGGTTTCGGTCGTGGTGATTTGTGAAGCCACGGACGATGTAAAACGATCAATGAAACTCATTTCCTCTTTTGACTCTTCTTTGACAATGTAACGACTAAATTTTTTTTTTAATTTTTTTTAAATTAATTTTTACCGATATAAATACCATTACAAACCTTCTTATATTTCACACAATTCTTCTCTCCTTTTATTAACATTCACACATTCGTGTTGCTTAATCTTTTAAAAATATGGCTCCTAGAAGGATGAATTGGTCTGAAGAGGAAGAAAAGAAGTTAGCACTAGCATGATTGTCGATTTCCGAAGACGTGGGAAAAGTTCAAAGCGTTTTATGTGGTTTAATGGGTTCTACAAGTCGAAATCCCGACGAAATATATTCGAAGTGGCACGATATAACGGTAAATTGTTGCGAGTTCAAGGGAATTTACAACATTGTTATAAACAATGTACAAGAAGTCGATATTGATCTCGTTAATGTGACCATGGATCAATAAGAGAACACAAACCACAACCGTTTTGCACATCTCAAATCCTGACAAAAATTAAAGAATTCTCCAAAATAGAATAACATTGTTTAAAAAATATAGGATTAAGTGTAGTTGTTTACGTTTGATTTTTCTTTATGTTTTCTTCTATTTTATTTTACGTTATCATTTCTTTAATTAATGTAATGTCCCTTTTAGTGTAATGAATATGTAGTTTAAAAAAATATATGTATTTATTGTATTTTGAATTAAATTTAATTAAAAAAATGATGTAGAGTGTTGTTTTAATAGTAGAGATCTCATGGTTTTAGTGGTAGAATATGGTGACCAGGGGCGGAGCTAGAATTTTAGATTAGCGGGGGCTTAGACGTACATCGTAATATATATATATATATATATATATATATATATATATATATATATATATATATATATATATATAAAATAAACCATTTGAGTGAGATATGTCTATATTGTATGTGAGTTTATACTCTTATATCATAAAAAGAGATTGTAATATGGAAAGTAATACTACATATTGCAATGTTATTTGTACAGGGTTTTGAGTCGTAAAATGGAGTTGGGGGGGGGGGGGGGCATAAGACCCACTAGCCCCCTGCTGGCTTCGCCCACGATGGTGACATCCATCATTATAATAGTTAGTGATGTGTATTGTGGACAACCTAATACTAAAATAAAATATTAAAGCTAATTGACAAATAAAATACAAGTTAATTACACACTTATGTGAATACCAAAACAAAACCAAAATTAAAGACAAATTTAATAAAAAAAAATCGAAACTAAGACCAAACATGCAATTTCATATATACAATATAATATATTTATGCTTTGAATATATATTCAACAAATAATTAAATATTTAGATCATTCACATTTTAGACCCACAAATAATTAAGATCCATCATCTCTTATTGATAACAACAGAATTATATCATCGGAGTTTTCAAAAGTTAATAAGACGTCATAAATATTTCCCCAAAATTATACTTATGTTTATGATTTTATGCAAATTTTAAATGTTTGTTTTTCTTTAACCAAATGACTCCTAATTTAGTCATCCCTTCTTGAGGTTTAGAGCACCCGGTATGTAAATTATGCTCCCGTTATTGCTGAGGTGGCGTCCAAAACGCCGTTAAGACGCAAGGAATACCACCCCATTTCTCGTTAAGGGGGTGTTAAGTCATTTCCGGTTGTAACGAGCATGAGAGAAAACGAACAATTTGATTGGCCATTCTTCTTTGAACGATAATATGACTATTTGAATATAAAAAAAATTATTTACTTTTTTTTTACCTATAATCATGGGTGTTATAACATGTTTATAATATGGTAACCATTTCCTAACTTGGTGTTATCACACGATTGGTGATGTGGAATTTGATGTGACATTAAAATGGTGTTATAACATGTTGCTCACATCAAATGCTCTGACGGTTCAAGTCATGTTTAGGACAAAGATGGATATAGAAATAGTATATGAGTAGACTAGATTTGTTGTTCTAAAAAAATTATATTATTTTAACTATTTTCATATAATTATTAAAAACCAAAGAAATTTTTATCTAGTGGTGTTTAGGTGTATTGAAAATATGTTATTTTCAAAGGGTTTTATGTAGAAAACTACTCTTATTTTGGGAAAAGTTTTAATAAGTCCTAAAGTTTTTTTTTAACAATAAAGTCTCTATTATTTAACATTTTGCCTAAATTAACGAAAAAGTCAATTTTTATATTTGAACAGGAAATGACAGATTATGCGATTTTCTCAAAATAATGGAATTTTTCTGTTAAAAAAACTTTTAAGACTTTATAAAAAAAATTCTCAAAATAATGATACTTTTCCAAAAAAAAAAACCCTTTTTCAAAATGGTTAATGATTCAAGTTTCAATGTCATAGATAAAAAGTGTAAAATTAGAAATAGAATTAAATGTGTAGTAGTCATTATAAAAAAATATAATTATTATAAGTTATAAAAGATAGTGACCATTGTTTCGAAGCAATATGGAATAAAGTGATGGGAAAAGTGGGGGCACGATGCAATAAGTTGATAGGAGCACTTCCCTTTAGCAATTTGCCATATAATATAAGCAAATGATGCTTATTATTTGTTAATGTATCTTATTTACACGACAAGTCTTGATCGTTATTTTTTAGTATCCATCTATTCATATTACTCTTACTAATCCAACCATCGATAGAAGTTGGCTAAGTGTACTTTTTCTTATAATAAACTTAATGAGTCGAAGCTTTTGTTCAATATATCCTATAAGATTGCTTGCTTGAGATTTAAGGTATGTGTTTTTATCATCATTTTCTATTTTGGTAAGAAAATTTATTTCGATAAAAGAAGCTTGTATATAGTTAAAAATTGAGAGTCAAAAACTATTAGGGTTTGATTATCATTGAAACTAAGGATGAACATAAACGGTTCCGGTGAGGTTAGAAACGGAACCGGAACCGGTCTAGGCGGTTTCGGTTCCAAAAGCGGGTACCCGGTATCAATGCTCATCCATAATTGAAAGTATGTTTACAATATATAAATGTAACATTCATCATCCATGTAATTTACATCTTTGACCCCTTAGTATGAAAATTGTTTGCAAAGTTGGTCAATTGGCACTTAAATGAGAAATGCGGAGCTGTGTGCGTACGTTGGGCGTACCCAAGCATACACTAGGTGTACGTGGTCGATGTTCAAATCCTAATTTCTAGGGTTTGAGCTCTATTTAAGGATCATTAACTCCCGGTACCTTCTCCCTCATCAGCCTTCATTGCCCACTTCGTCCCTTACAAACCCTAATCTCCATTTGTGGTGTTCTCAACTCATTTTTGGTTTTTGGAGTCCACTTTTGAAGGAAGGAAGCCATTGGAAAGCAAGGAAGGACGTCCAAGCTTTGTATATCTGAGTCGTACACTTCTTGATCAATCTCGAGAAGTTATAAATTTATAAACTTGTTGGTTATCTCATTAGTTGTTGCTAGATGTGCAGTTTTGTGCTTATTAGTCCCATAATCTTGGTCTATTTGGGTAAAAGCCGCTCTTGACCAAATGAGTTTTCCTTTTGAATGTTTTAGAGTGTCTTGATTTATAAAAATGGGATCTTGATTTCTCACATCCCTCCATGCATCCATTTTGATGGCTTAGAACTGTAGGACATGTTAGGGTTTTGGTGTTGGGATCTTAATAGCCATCCATGATCATAAAGTTGGAAATTTATGATTTAGAATGTTATTTGGGTCCAGATCTAGGCTTTGGACGAAAGGACTTAATAGATTAAGCATTTAATAGAGGAGAAAAAGTGGCAGACCCAGTAACCTGGCCAAATGAATACACTACGTTGGGCGTACTTCAAGGTACCTTGTGTGTACCTGGTCAAGACCCAGTAACCTGGCCAAATGAATACACTACGCGGGGCATAATGGTTGAGTACGTCGGACGTACTCTGTAACGCCCGTAGATCCGGGCTAGTCAATCTAGAGATAATAGGGGTCGAAAAAAACTTTTCGACAAAAGATTATTTAGAATAAATAATCTTAACCAAGTTCTAGAATATGTCTCAAGGGTTCCGTACATATAAAGAACGCCGAAATCCGAGTTATAACGAAGAAGTTATGACCCGTCGAAGTTTCGCGACGGAACCGGCACGGCACCGGGAAGCGTAAATAGTGAATTTACGATAAAGCGATTTTTAGCCTTAGCAATCTAAACGAAAGTCGTAGCGTTCGTTAAACTGAGAGCGTCCATAAAAAGAACGCCCAAATCTGACTTCCTATGAGGAAGTTATGATTTTTCGAAGTTGCGGCTTAGCAGTGTACAACCCGAAGTTCGAATATTAGATCGAACAGTTTTTAGCTGACACAACCTAAACGAGAATTAAAGATCTCGTTAATAGTAGCGTCACGATAAAAAGACAGACGAAAACGGACGTCGGATGAAGAAGTTATGAATTTTTAACGGACCAATCTTGTCCCGGCCTGTTAAAAATATAACTTTTAAAATAAAGTCAAAATTAGCCGACGGAGTCTAAACGAAAGTTGTAGAGTACGTTCCCGCCTATGCATGGATATAAAGAACGTCGGAAACGGAGCTCGTATGAGGAAGATACAAATTTTTGAAGTTGGAACTCGAAAATGAGAAGTTTGTTGCGAGATTGACGACGTGGCAGCATCTGGACCGTCAATCGCTGATTGGAGGAACCGCTTCGGATCGCGACACGTAGCCTCGCATTATGCCCCGCATCCGCGATCGAGTACGCCCCGCGTACTCCGGTCTTATCCGGGTCCGATGCACGTGCGAGACAGCTGGATGCGAGCTGGCAGCCTCATCCGAAGCTACGCCCAGCGTACCACCGAAGTCTGGCACTATAAATAGAGGTGCGAAGTGCTCCGATTTCTCACACCAAAAATCTCTTCTCACACTAATTTCTTTCTCTCTCTAAAGCCCCAAACCCCCCTAAACCCTAGGAAACCTCCCTAGTACGCGAATGAAGCCCCGAGGCTCCCGGAGTCCCGAGAAAAAGGGTCTTTCGGTTCGGAAACGCTGCTCCAAGCGAAGCCCGGTTTTCTATTAAACCCGTTGTAAGTGAGCTACGCCTATGCAATTTTTAATATAGCTTTTAAATAATTATAGTAACATTATTAGGACCTTAAAATAATTAGTTGGGCTATTATTATGAGTTATATAGAGTGTTGTTTAAACGCTTATATAATAATAATAATAGCTAGACTATTAATTAGTCGCGGTTAACGTTAGACTAAACCCTAGTGGTATTGATACTAGGTTTTGTCAAGGGAAAATTGTTTTGAGATAACGAAGTGCTGTCCGAGTACCGAGTCACCACCTAATCAAGTGAGTGCATAGTCTCTTTCATGAACATGATTTTAATACAAGTATTGATTGAAGTATTAAATATATGTTTATGTGCGAGTTATCTGATGTTGCCTGAAGTACGTGTTAAAGAACATACCTGATTATATATGGTGATTTAGGATAAAGAGTAAACCTGAATTAATTATGGGGAATATTGGATAGTATTTTCTTACGAGTACGAGTGAGTTATACTCAGAGAATAGAACTTTAGTATTTGTCATTGATCCGGGATCATGGATTAGACATAGTCATTGTCCCTAGTCTGAGAGTATGGATTGGACATAGCCAACTGTCATTTGTCCGGGAGTATGGATTAAGATATAATCAGTCGTCCTCAGTCCGGGAGTATGGATAGGACATAGTTATTCGTCGTTAATCCGGGAGAATGGATTTACACATAGACACTTGTCCCTAATCCGAGAGTATGGAATGAGCACTATTATTGATACGAGAGCATGGATTAGATCCGAGAGTATGGATTAGATCCGAGAGTATGGATTAAGTAAGAGGTAAAATTTAAGGTCCGAGAGTATGGATAGTCTCGTTGCGAGGATTAACGGGGTGGGGTAAGAGTTGCTATTATATATATGGTGAAATTGTATATTTTGTGAGTTCTAAATTATATATATGATATAACATTGTGGGATTGAAATGCCTATGTACTCACCAGGTTTCCCAACCTGACCCACTCCAATTTATTTCTATCACATGTGTCGATATGAAGTTACATTACACTGAGATATTTAAAAGAGATGTAGATCACTAGTGTAAATGAATGTAAGTTCTGTTTATGCTTTATGTTTCTGTATTAACGATGACATCTCAAGGTTTTGAAAATGAATAAAAAAAATACACTTCTTCGGAAATGCTATGATAACGTATTTATCATGTTTTATTGGGAACAAATTCCGCAACACATTTCTTTTAAAGGTTACTCTAATTTTCAAAATAAAGCATAAACAAATCGGTCTTTTTTGGCCGTGAAAATGGGGATGTCACATTTGGTATCAGAGCATTAGTTTAAGCGAACTAGGAATATGGATTTATTTCTAGACTTAAACTTAGAATGCTAAGCGATGATCGTGAGGAGTGTGTCTAATATATTTTAGGTAGTACACCTGAATAGACACAAGCACTAGCTTATTTAAGGAAATTGCCTAACATGCTTTATGTGCTAAATGATTTATGCCTTATATGTTGTTATTTGTTCGGATCTATGGTCTGTTGCCGACCGGATCTGGAAACCTTATGTGTTTAGGATTCTAAACGTACGATTACGATATTAGAACTAGCATGTAAACGTTTCGGAAAGATAAGGATGATTTAAACGTCTATCCTAAATAAGGATCTAAATTCACCGTATTCGATGTATAGATCAAGAGGGCAAGAACCCGCAGTGGAGCTGGGGATGCGAATGGGAACATGAATCAACCACCAGTGGTTGAGCAAATACCCGTGGTGGTAGCCGCTCCCGAACCAATCACAATGGCCGGAGTGCAAGCGATGATCCAGATAATGTTGGATCATCAAATTGAGGAAACAAGGCGATTACATCAACAGAATCGGGATGAGCCCACGATGCCTGTTGAACAGCCCGAACTGAGTGACGGGCAGTCTGAGGAAGGGAACGACAGCGGGACCGTTGGTCAAGCTGATCCACCGGTGATGAGGAGAAACAATCAAGATGACGGAGTCAAGAGGAATGGATGCATGTACAAAGATTTTATAACTTGCAAGCCATCTACTTTCAATAGGAAAGAAGATCCGATCGGAGTCATGGATTGGATCTCGGAGATGGAATTAGCCTTCATGACATGTGGTTGCGAAGGCAAGCTACAAAGCACGTTTGTAGTACGTCAATTCAGAGGAGGCGCTGTTCGTTGGTGGAACACCCTGGGGAAGACTCTAAGCCATAATGAGCCCCTGCAATTGAATTGGGCAGAGTTTTTGGTGCAATTCAAGCGTAAGTACTGCTCAGCCCAAAACCTGCTTGAGCTAGAGAACCAATTCCTAACTTTGAAGAAAGGAAGCATGTCCATCGATGAATACACCAACAACTTCATGAACAAAATGAAGTTTGCTTTGCGCCTTGTCCCAGACGAGCTGACAAAATTTGACAAGTACGCGAAGGGACTTCCCTGGGAGTATGCAGTGCCGGTACGTCAGGCACCTACTCTAGAGGCAGCTATCTGGGCTGCCAAGTCTGTTGAAGGTATGATCAAGGGAAGAGCCGCCAGCAAGGTTGAAGTTGGCGATAAGAGAAAGTTTGAAGGATCCACAAGATCCGACGAGAAGAGAAAATTATCAAAGTCTGGGGAAGGATCACAATGGTGTGACAAGTGCAGAAGGAAGCACATTGGGGGATGCTCTAAAGAAATGGTCTGCTTCAAATGCGGGAAGACTGGTCATTATGCCAGCGAATGCACCACCAAGAGAGAAGTCTGCTCTAAGTTTGGTGAGGAAGGACACTTCAAGAAAGACTGCCCAAGGAAAGAAGAAGCCACAAAGCCAAATGTACCGCCAAAGCCGAAGGCAATAGCATTTCATATGATCCTTGACGAAGCAGATGGCAATGCAAGGAATCAGGAATAAGAACTGGTATCCGAAGATCAAGTTATAAAGTAGTCAAGCGGTTAGTATCAGGAGGTGTAGCCTATTAGAGGCATAGTCTAGGGTGAACTTGAACACCCATGTAATCATTTCAAGAAATAATATAAAACCTTCGTTTTGTTATCTGATGTGTTGAACTGTTATGTGATTTTCTTTTATGGTGACTTGGGGAAACTGCGAGACAATACTTGGGACGAGTATGAGTAGGTGTGGATGGTAGTAGAGGCCTATACTACCGGAAGCACATGACTCACACTTGGATTAGGGAAAGTCACAAGGTTACCAAGAAGCTAGTAATTGATACCGTTTTATTCAAATATGTCGTTACCATCGTTTCGGTAAAGACTAAAAAGATGATTGTTATTCCGACCCTAGTGGTCATATCGAATTGAGTCCGACTACGACGAGTATGTTAAATGGTTCAGAGAACCAAGTTTGAAGTAGCATCTGACTTAAACCGGAAGAGGTATCGCGATAGTTTCTTGTAGCTAGAAATGCTACCTTTTAAGATGAGATTAGAACATGAAGGAAAGTAAAGTCTGTTCTGGAGACCTGAGTCTAATTGCAATATACGATGATAGGTCCTTAGAATACGACACATCAGTCCATTGTTGTAATAAAAGTACTTATCTTCAGTTTCTAAGAAGAAGAAGGAGTCTCCAGAGAGATTGTGGCTCGAATATCATAATTTGGAGTCTAACGAGCAGGTACAAGATTGAGTACCGCCTGTAGTCAAGGAGTCTAAGAGTTAGATACTCGTTCGAAGAAACATCAAAGTTATGGTTATCACTTAGGATGAAGAGATAATGGATGGACTCATCATGTGAGCCCTGTTTCGTTGATGATCCCGAGACGTAATCATCCTAAGGGGGAGATAATTGTAACGCCCGTAGATCCGGGCTAGTCAGTCTAGAGATAATAGGGGTCGAAAACGACTTTTCGACAAAAGATTATTTAGAATAAATAATCTTAACCAAGTTGTAGAATATGTCTCAAGGGTTCCGTACATGTAAAGAACGCCGAAATCCGAGTTATAACGAAGAAGTTATGACCCGTCGAAGTTTCGCGACGGAACCGGCACGGCACCGGGAAGCGTAAATAGTGAATTTACGATAAAGCGATTTTTAGCCTTAGAAATCTAAACGAAAGTCGTAGAGTTCGTTAAACCGAGAGCGTCCATAAAAAGAACGCCCAAATCTGACTTCGTATGAGGAAGTTATGATTTTTCGAAGTTTCGGCTTAGCAGTGTACAGCCCGAAGTTCGAATATTAGATCGAACGGTTTTTAGCCAACACAACCTAAACGAGAATTAAAGATGTCGTTAATAGTAGCGTAACGATATAAAGACAAACAAAAACGGACGTCGGATGAAGGAGTTATGAATTTTTAACGGACCAATCATGTCCCGGCCTGTTAAAAGTATAACTTTTAAAATAAAGTCAAAATTAGCCGACGGAGTCTATCCGAAAGTTGTAGAGTACGTTCCCGCCTACGCGTGGATATAAAGAACGTCGAAAACGGAGCTTGTATGAGGAAGATACGAATTTTTGAAGTTGGAACTCGAAAATGTGAAGCCTGTTACGAGATTGACGACGTGGCAGCATCTGGACCGTCGATCGCTGATTGGAGGAACCGCTTTGGATCGCGACACATAGCCTCGCATTACGCCCCGCGTCCGAAGTCGAGTACACCTCGCGTACTCTGGTCTTATCCGGGTCCGATGCACGTGCGAGACAGCTGGATGCGAGCTGGCAGCCTCATCCGAAGTTACGTCCAGCGTAGCCTTCGGTACGCCCAGCGTACCACCGAAGTCTGGCACTATAAATAGAGGTGCGAAGTGCTCCAATTTCTCACACCAAAAATCTCTTATCTCTCTAATTTTTTTCTCTCTCTAAAGCCCCAAACCCCCCCTAAACCCTAGGAAACCTCCCTAGCACCCGAAGGAAGCCCCGAGGCTCCCGGAGTCCCGAGAAAAAGGGTCTTTCGGTTCGGAAACGCTGCTCCAAGCAAAGCCCAGTTTTCTATTAAAGCCGCTGTAAGTGAGCTACGCCTATGAAATTTTTAATATAGCTTTTAAATAATTATAGTAACATTATTAGGACCTTAAAATAATTAGTTGGACTATTATTATGAGTTATATAGAGTGTTGTTTAAACGCTTATATAATAATAATAATAGCTAGACTATTAATTAGTCGCGGTTAACGTTAGACTAAACCCTAGTGGTATTGATACTAGGTTTTGTCAAGGGAAAATTGTTTTGAGATAACGAAGTGCTGTCCGAGTACCGAGTCACCACCTAATCAAGTGAGTGCATAGTCCCTTTCATGAACATGATTTTAATACAAGTATTGATTGAAGTATTAAATATATGTTTATGTGCGAGTTATCTGATGTTGCCTGAAGTACGTGTTAAAGAACATACCTGATTATATATGGTGATTTAGGATAAAGAGTAAACCTAAATTAATTATGGGGAATATTGGATAGTATTTTCTTACGAGTACGAGTGAGTTATACTCAGAGAATAGAACTTTAGTATATGTCATTGATCCGGGATCATGGATTAGACATAGTCATTGTCCCTAGTCCGAGAGTATGGATTGGACATAGCCAACTGTCATTTGTTCGGGAGTATGGATTAAGACATAATCAGTCGTCCTCAGTCCGGGAGTATGGATAGGACATAGTTATTCGTCGTTAATCCGGGAGAATGGATTTACACATAGACACTTGTCCCTAATCCGAGAGTATGGAATGAGCACTATTATTGATACGAGAGCATGGATTAGATCCGAGAGTATGGATTAAGTAAGAGGTAAAATTTAAGGTCCGAGAGTATGGATAGTCTCGTTGCGAGGATTAACGGGGTGGGGTAAGAGTTGCTATTATATATATATATGGTGAAATTGTATATTTTGTGAGTTCTAAATTATATATATGATATAACATTGTGGGATTGAAATCCCTATGTACTCACCAGGTTTCCCAACCTGACCCACTCCAGCTTATTTCTATAACAGGTGTCGATATGAAGTTACATTACACTGAGAGATTTAAAACAGATGTAGATCACTAGTGTAAATGAATGTAAGTTATGTTTATGATTTATGTTTCTGTATTGACGATGACATCCCAAGGTTTTGAAAATGAATAAAAAAAAATACATTTCTTCGGAAATGATTTGATAACATATTTATCATGTTTTACTGGGAACAAATTCCGCAACACTTTTCTTTTAAAGGTTAATCTGATTTTCAAAATAAAGCATAAACAAATTGGTCTTTTCTGGCCGTGAAAATGGGGATGTCACAGTTGGTATCAGAGCATTAGTTTAAGTGAACTAGGAATATGGATTTATTTCTAGACTTAAACTTAGAATGGTAAGCGATGATCGTGAGGAGTGTGTCTAATATATTTTAGGTAATACACCTGAATAGACACAAACACTAGCTTATTTAAGGAAATTGCCTAACATGCTTTATGTGCTAAATGATTTATGCCTTATATGTTGTTATTTGTTCGGATCTATGGTCTGTTGCCGACCGGATTTGGAAAGCTTATGTGTTTAGGATTCTAAACGTACGATTACGATATTAGAACTAGCATGTAAACGTTTCGGAGAGATAAGGATGATTTAAATGTCTATCCTAAATAAGGATCTAAATTCACCGTATTTGGTGTATAGATCAAGATGGCAAGAACCCGCAGTGGAGCTGGGGATGCGAATGGGAACAGGAATCAACCACCAGTGGTTGAGCAAATACCCATGGTGGTAGCCGTTCCCGAAACAATCACAATGGCCGGAGTATAAGCGATGATCCAGACAATGTTGGATCGTCAAATGGAGGAAACAAGGCGATTACTTCAACAGAATCGGGATGAGCCCACGATGCCTGTTGAACAGCCTGAGCTGAGTGACAGGCAGTCTGAGGAAGGGAACGACAGCGGGACCATTGGTCAAGCAGATCCACCGGTGATGAGGAGTAACAATCAAGATGATGGAGTCAAGAGGAATGGATGCAAGTACAAAGATTTTCTAACTTGCAATCCATCGAATTTCACTGGGAAGGAAGATCCGATCGGAGTCATGGATTGGATCTCGGAGATGGAATTAGCCTTCATGACAAGTGGTTGCGAAGGCAAGCTACAAACCACGTTTGCAGTATGTCAATTTAGAGGAGGCGTTGTTCGCTGGTGGAACACCCTGGGGAAGACTCTAAGCCCCAATGAGCCCCTGCAATTGACTTGGGCAGAGTTTTTGGTGCAATTCAAGCGTAAGTACTACTCAGCCCAAAACCTGCTCGAGCTAGAGAACCAATTCCTAACTTTGAAGAAAGGAAGCATGTCCATCGATGAATACACCAACAACTTCACGAACAAAATGGAGTTTGCTTTGTGCCTTGTCCAAGACGAGCTGAAAAAAGTTGACAAGTACGCGAAGGGAATTCCCTGGGAGCAAGGTTGCAGAAATCGCTCGACGTAAGCTAATCGGTGGACTGGGGTCAAGGGATTAATCGGAGGATTAATCGGGGACCATTATATATTAAAAAAATTATTAAAAAATTAATAAATATAACATTAATCCTAAGAATATAAGTAAACAAGTTAACAAGTTAATAAATATAACATTAATCCTAAGAATTAAAAAAATAATCACACAATTAAACTAACTAATCTCATTTTTTGTTAAAGAGGTGAACAGGGGACCATAAACTATGTTCTTATTAGCAGCAAAACTAACAATCCTGAAGATGGGTAATACATCATCTGAACATGAGCCATGTTGAATGTCAATTACTGGCTCCCTTTTTGACCAATGCTAATGGAAATGTTGTAAAATCCGAGAACCACAACCACACATAGTTTCTGGAGGACAACCTGCCCAAGAAGACAAACTTAGTAAACCTACATAAAGAATACAACAAACAACCTAAAATCAATGAAGTTGTGAATCGAGCAATTCCATTCTTCTTTCACACAAGCATTTAATCGAGCACATGGTATGCATCGACACTTCTAACATTGTTTTGATCAACAACTGTGTTGCTAATTCCAATTCTCCAACCTCGATAGATTCAATTAGTTTGGAATTGACATCGATAGATTCCAATTTGTCCTGATTCCAATTGATATCGAATACATTCATACAGATTTCAACTCCTTTGAATTTATTGAAAATCGATTTCAGATACACAATCATTACCTGATGTTGTTGTCGACAAGTTTGACGATGGCCTGCGAAGGAGACTGCAACGTGCGACGGTGGCACAGGTAGAAAAGAAGGCAGCGTGTGATGGTGGCCTGCGGCAACAAGGATCTTGGAGGTTCAATGGTGATAGAGCACAAGTCTTGTAGGTTCAATGGCGACACAGATGGAGCAGGGGTCGGAGGTCAAAGTGGAGCATAAGTCTTGGAATTAATCGATTATGGTGTACAAGTCTTCGAATTGATCGAGTGCAAATGATGGGTTTAGACATGCTAAAGTTTTGAAGGCAACGTAGGTCGATGGAGATGGGGCAGGGGCAGAAGGAAAATGGCGACCAGCAACATAGGGAAAAGAATGATGAAGGCAACCCAGGGAAGAAAAAATAAGCTTCAGCATCCCACATCGCCAACGGGAGCATTCTATTCGGGCAAATTAGTTCTATAAAAGGGAGCATGTATCTATTCACTTAAGAAAACACAAGCCAAGTATATTTTAGGCAAGCAGCTCCTTTGAGCTGGCTGGTTTGAGCCATTTTGGTCCGATTTGGGTCCGATTTGGGCCGAATTAGTCCAATTTGGGCCGAATTAGTCAAATTTGGACCGATTTTGACCGTTTTTGACCGATGTTGACCAAGGCCGATTAATTAACCCTCTAACACCTATTCGTAGGCGGTTGGAGGCTGCCAAGCGCCTAGGCGCCGATTAATCGGCCGCCTAGACCGATTTTTGCAACACTACCTGGGAGTATGCAGTGCCGGTACGTTAGGCACCTACTCTAGAGGCAGCTATCTGGGCTGCCAAGTCTGTTGAAGATATGATCAAGGGAAGAGCCGCCAACAAGGTTGAAGTTGGTGATAAGAGAATGTTTGAAGGATCCACAAGATCCGACGAGAACAGAAAATTATCAAAGTCTGGGGAAGGATCACAATGGTGTGACAAGTGCAGAAGGAAGCACATTGGGGGATGCTCTAAAGAAATGACCTGCTTCAAATGCGGGAAGACTGGTCATTATGGCAGCGAATGCACCACCAAGAGAGAAGTCTGCTTTAAGTGTGGTGAGGAAGGACACTTCAAGCAAGACTGCCCAAGGAAAGAAGAAGCCGCAAAGCCAAATGTACCGCCAAAGCAGAAGGCAAGAGCATTTCATATGATCATTGACGAAGCAGATGGCAATGGAAGGAATCAGGAATAAGAACTGATATCCGAAGATCAAGTTATAAAGTAGTCAAGTGGTTAGTATCAGGAGGTGTAGCCTATTAGAGGCATAGTCTAGGGTGAACTTGAACACCCATGTAATCGTTTCAAGAAATAATATAAAACCTTTGTTTTGTTATCTGATGTGTTGAACTGTTATGTGATTTTCTTTTATGGTGACTTGGGGAAACTGCGAGACAATACTTGATACGAGTATGAGTAGGTGTGAATGGTAGTAGAGGCCTATACTACCGGAAGCACATGACTCACACTTGGATCAGGGAAAGTCACAAGGTTACCAAGAAGCTAGTAATTGATACCGTTTTATTCAAATATGTCGTTACCATCGTTTCGGTAAAGACTAAAAAGATGATTGTTATTCAGAACCTAGTGGTCATATCAAATTGAGTCCGACTATGACGAGTATGTTAAATGGTTTAGAGAACCAAGTTTGAAGTAGCATCTGACTTAAACCGGAAGAGGTATCGCGATAGTTTCTTGTAGCTAGAAATGCTACCTTTTAAGATCATATTAGAACATGAAGAAAAGTAAAGTCTGTTCTGGAGACCTGAGTCTAATTGCAATATACGATGATAGGTCATTAGAATATGACACATCAGTCCATTGTAGTAATAAAAGAACTTATCTTCAGTTGCTAAGAAGAAGAAGGAGTCTCCAGAGAGATTGTGACTCGAATGTCTTAATTTGGAGTCTGATGAGCAGGTACAAGATCGAGTACCGCCTGTAGTCAAGGAGTCTAAGAGTTAGATACTCGTTCGAAGAAACATCAAAGTTATGGTTATCACTTAGGATGAAGAGATAACGGATGGAGTCATCATGTGAGCCCTGCTTCGTTGATGATTCCGGGACGTAATCATCCTAAGGGGGAGATAATAGTAACGCCCGTAGATCCGGGCTAGTCAATCTAGAGATAATAGGGGTCGAAAACGACTTTTTGACAAAAGATTAATTAGAATAAATAATCTTAACCAAGTTGTAGAATATGTCTCAAGGGTTCCGTACATATAAAGAACGCCGAAATCCGAGTTATAACGAAGAAGTTATGACCCGTCGAAGTTTCGCGACGGAACCGGCACGACACCAGGACGCGTAAATAGTGAATTTACGATAAAGCGATTTTTAGCCTTAGCAATCTAAACAAAAGTCGCAGCGTTCGTTAAACCGAGAGCGTCCATAAAAAGAACGCCCAAATCTGACTTCGTATGAGGAAGTTATGATTTTTCGAAGTTTCGGCTTAGCAGTGTACAGCCCGAAGTTCGAATATTAGATTGAACGGTTTTGAGCCGATACAACCTAAACTAGAATTAAATATCTCATTAATAGTAGCGTAACGATAAAAAGACAGATGAAAACGGACGTCGGATGAAGGAGTTATGAATTTTTAACGGACCAATCATGTCCCGGCCTGTTAAAAATATAACTTTTAAAATAAAGTCAAACTTAGCCGACGGAGTCTAAACGAAAGTTGTACAGTACGTTCCCGCCTACGCGTGGATAGAAAGAACGTCAAAAACGGAGCTCGTATGAGGAAGATACGAATTTTTGAAGTTGGAACTCGAAAATGCGAAGCCTGTTGCGAGATTGACGACGTGGCAGCATCTGGACCGTCGATCGCTGATTCGAGGAACCACTTCGGATCGCGACACGTAGCCTCGCATTACGCCCCGCGTCCGAGGTCGAGTACGCCCCGCGTACTCCGGTCTTATCCGGGTCCGATGCACGTGCGAGACAGCTGGATGCGAGCTGGCAGCCTCATCCGAAGCTACGCCCAGCGTAGCCTTCGGTACGCCCAGCGTACCACCGAAGTATGGCACTATAAATAGAGGTGCGAAGTGCTCCGATTTCTCACACCAAAAATCTCTTCTCTCTCTAATTTCTTTCTCTCTCTAAAGCCCCCAAACCTCCCTAAACCCTATGAAACCTCCTTAGCACCCGAAGGAAGCCCCGAGGCTCCCGGAGTCCTGAGAAAAAGGGTCTTTCGGTTCGGAAACGCTGCTCCAGGCGAAGCCCGGTTTTCTATAAAACCCGCTGTAAGTGAGCTACGCCTATGCAATTTTTAATATAGCTTTTAAATAATTATTGTAACATTATTAGGACCTTAAAATAATTAATTGGGGTATTATTATGAGTTATATAGAGTATTGCTTAAACGCTTATATAATAATAATAATAGCTAGACTATTAATTAGTCGCGGTTAACGTTAGACTAAACCCTAGTGGTATTGATACTAGGTTTTGTCAAGGGAAAATTGTTTTGAGATAACGAAGTGTTGTCCGAGTACCGAGTCACCACCTAACCAAGTGAGTGCATAGTCCCTTTCATGAACATGATTTTAATACAAGTATTGATTGAAGTATTAAATATATGTTTATGTGCGAGTTATTTGATGTTGCCTGGAGTACGTGTTAAAGAACATACCTGATTATATATGATGATTTAGGATAAAGAGTAAACCTAAATTAATTATGGGGAATATTGGGTAGTATTTTCTTACGAGTACAAGTGAGTTATACTCAGAGAATAGAACTTTAGTATATGTCATTGATCCGGGAGCATGGATTAGACATAGTCATTGTCCCTAGTCCGAGAGTATGGATTGGACATAGCCAACTGTCATTTGTCCGGGAGTATGGATTAATACATAATCAGTCGTCCTCAGTCCGGGAGTATGGATAGAACATACTTATTCGTCGTTAATCCGAGAGAATGGATTTACACATAGACACTTGTCGCTAATCCGAGAGTATGGAATGGGCACTATTATTGATACGAGAGCATGGATTAGATCCGAGAGTATGGATTAAGTAAGAGGTAAAATTTAAGGTCCGAGAGTATGGATAGTCTCGTTGCGAGGATTAACGGGGTAGGGTAAGAGTTGCTATTATATATATGGTGAAATTGTATATTTTGTGAGTTCTAAATTATATATATGATATAACATTGTGGGATTGAAATCCCTATGTACTCACCAGGTTTCCCAACCTGATCCACTCTAGCTTATTTCTATCACAGGTGTCGATATGAAGTTACATTACACTGAGAGATTTAAAAGAGATGTAGATCACTAGTGTAAATGAATGTAAGTTCTGTTTATGCTTATGTTTCTGTATTGACGATGACATCCGAAGGTTTTGAAAATGAATAAAAAAATACATTTCTTCGGAAATGCTTTGATAACGTATTTATCATGTTTTACTAGGAACAAATTCCGCAACACTTTTCTTTTAAAGGTTACTCTGATTTTCAAAATAAAGCATAAACAAATCGATATTTTCTGGTCGTGAAAATGGGGATGTCACATACTCAGCCTGAGTTGTAACGCCCGTTTTTCTGGGCTAAACATTAGTATAATGATGTAATAATCAGGGTCAACCATTGTAACTCATTTTGAAGTAATAAAGAGGAATTATGTGCTTATATACTTGTTTATAACGATATAATAAATTAAGAATGAAAATAAGCGTCAAAAATAAAATAATAGATAAACCCGATATCTTTGAAGAAAGTTTTAGTGGTCGTGAAAAGGATTCCAAAGATATAAAGAACGCCGAAATCCGAGTTATAACGAAGAAGTTATGACCTGTCGAAGTTTTACGAGTAAACCGCCACGGCACCGCGTAACGTAAAAAGTGAATTTTTGATAAAATACTTTTTAGCCTTAGCGATCTAAACAAAATTCATAGTATATGTTAAACCGAGAGCGTGCATAAAAAGAACATCCAAATCTGACTTCGTATGAGGAAGTTATGATTTTTCTAAGATTTATCATAACAATGCACAGCCTGGAAATCAAATTTTAAATCGGTCTATTTTTAGCCAAAACAATCTAATCAAGAATTGAAGATCTTGTTAATAGTAGCTCAATGATAAAAAGACAGTCGAATACGGAGCTCGTATGCGAAAGATATGGATGAAACTTAGTCCCTACTCTTCGAGCGCGGCGAATTCGATACAGATTTGTAAATTTGAGATAGAATGAGAATTAGCTGACGGAGTCTAAACGAAAATTGTAGTACTCGAAAATACCAACACGTGGATGTAAAGAACGTCGATAATAGATCTAGTACGTTAAAGATATGGACGAAATTTAGTCCCTACTCTTCGAGCATGATAAATTCGATACAGTTTTGTAAATCAGAGATAGAATAAGAATTAGCCGACGGGGTCTAAATGAAAGTTGTAGTACTCGTAAATACCAACGTGTGGATATAAAGAACGTAGAAAACAGATCTCGTATGCAGAAGATATGAACGACACTTAGGGCCTACTCTATGATCAAACCCCTATAAATAAAGAATGAATTCTTCATATTTTCTTCACACCATAAGCCTTTCTTTGTCTATCTAACTTCTCTCTAGACTCCCAAAACCCCTATAAAGCCCTAGTAACCTCAAGGTGCTAGAGGAAAGCCCCGGAGCGCCCGAATGCTCCGAGAAAAAGAGTTTTTCAGCTCAGAAGCTCTGCTCCAGCGGAGCCCGGTTTTTTAGCAAAACCCGCTGTAAGTGAGATACGCCTAACCTACTTTAAATATAGATTATATTTAAATATACTATCGTTATTATGAACCTATAAATAAGATTTATCAGTGATTCAAAGTCGTTATACTGATTGAACTTACTTACGAGAGAGGTGTCTAGAATGGTCACGTTGGGTTTGGTTGTTGGATTTCAGAAAAGCTATATGCCGAAATGGTCCTGCCACCCAACTGTCCTACCTGCCTGATCCTTACTTGATATATCATGAAGTAGGCTCTGAGTTAATGATAAATCTAGACTAATTATTAGTCGCAATGAATATTAGACTAAAATCTAGTGGTAATGATATTAGGTTTCGTTAAAGGAAAATAAATTAATAGAAGCGAAGCGCTGTCTAAGTTCGGAATCACCACCTTAACATGTGAGTTCATAGTTACTTCCATCTTACACATAGATATGAAGTATTTTATATAAATTACATGCTATGTGTGTATATTATCTGTTTACTTGATATCTATGCTGGATGAACGTTTTTATACATGTTTTAAATGATTTAAACTGTATACGTATTTTATATCTACAAAAATATTGGGTATAACATGGGTAGATGAAATAGATGATGTGTGATAAAATGATGAGAGGCCTTGATGTTCACGATGATCCAGTCATCTAGCAGAGTATAGATGACGACCACGGACTATTCTAGACAGTCCAGTGCAACGCTTGCAGGATCGCATCCTGTAGGTGTTTATTTGAACTTAGTGTTCGGTAGCAGTACTCCATCCCCCTCATGGTTGCCTTATTTGACATAAATTGTTGAGGAACCCCTGAAGCAGTGTTGTCACCCCGATGAAAATCCTTAGGCTAGGTCCCTTATATTAAATGCTTTAGGGACGTAAAGTGAGAATAACGGGAACGGGTAATCGGGTTTGTTTGGTTTGATGAAATTAATAAACTTATTATTGTGGGTTGAAACCCTATGTGCTCATCAGGCTCCCAAGCCTGACCCACTCAGTTTCTTGTATTACAAGTAGTGGCACAAGAGCGTAGTTGGATGACTTGTCGAAGAATTATAGATTATAGGCACGTAGATATAAATAAATGTTGTAAGGCCTATGTTGTTGTGTTTATGCTTTTGATCTGTATCGAACATGACATCCCGAGGTTTTAATATAATGAAATATATTTCTTCGGAAATGATTTGATAAATCTTTATCGCATTTATCTTTTGGGAAAAAAATTCCGCAACACTTTTCTTTAAAAAGGTTACTTTGATTTTCAAACAAAACATAAACAAATCGGTCTTTTTTGGTCGTGAAAATGGGGATGTCACATGAGTTGACTCGGTTGTTTATGTATACGAGATCGTTGCTTGGCATGGTGTTCTCTTTTCAATTGTAGCAGATGGAGATGTTCAGTTTACTTCTCGATTTTGGAAGAGGTTCCACAGGGAACTGGGCACGAGGTTACATTTTAGCACTACTTATCATCCGTAGACTAACAGCCAGAGCAAGAGAACCCTTTAGACACTTAAGGATATGTTGAGATCTTGTGTCATAGATTTCGGTGGAAGTTAGGACTCCTACCTTCCCCTAGATGAGTTTTCATACAACAACAACTATCATTGCAGTGTCGGTGTGCTGCCGTTTGAGCTTCTCTATGGGAGGAAGTATCGTACCCGGATCTGTTGGGAAGACGTTGGTCACAGGGTTATAGGAAAAACTGAAGTAGTTCTTCAGACGAAAAGTAGTTCTTCAGACGACAGAGCTTATTCAGCAGATCAAGTAGAGATTGCAGACAACTAAGAGTCGGCTGAAAACTTATGCGTACAAGCATCAATCTAAGCTGTAATTCCAGGTCGGCAATATGGTTTTACTGAAGGTATCACCCTGGAAGGGTGTAATACGCTCCAGTAAGAGGGAAAAGTTGGGGCCTTGATATATCGGGCAGTTTCGAGTGATTGCCAGGGTTGGCAAGGTAGCCTATCGACTGGAACTACCTGAGGAACTTAGTCAGATTCACAGCACCGTTCACGTCTCTCAACAACGAAAGTGTGTAGCTGATGATTCAACAGTGGTTCCCGTAGATGATATTTAGGTTGATGATCGCCTGAATTATGTTGAGAGACCAGTGGCGCTTTTGGATAGGAAGACGAAGGCCTTGCGCAACAATATAATATATTTGGTCAAGGTCCAGTGACAACATCAGAAGGGTTACGAATGGACTTGGGAACCCGAGGCAGAAATGTGAGAGTCCTACCTTGAGTTTTTCACGGCAGCGGACGTAGTCTGGGGGGAGAATTGTAACATTCATCATCGAGGTAATTTACATCTTTGACCCCTTAGTATGAAAATTGTTTGCAAAGTTGGTCCCTTGGCACTTAAATGAGAAACACGGAGCTATATACATACGTTGGGCGTGCCCAAGCGTAATCTAGGCATACATGGTCGATGTTCAAACCCTAATTTTTAGGGTTTGAGTCGTATATAAGCATCTTTAACTCCCAATACCTTCTCCCTCATCAACCTCCATTGCCCACTTCGTCCCATACAAACCCTAATATCCATTTGTGCTGTTAGGTGTCCACTTTTGAAGGAAGGAATCCATTGGAAAGCAAGGAAGGAACTCCAAGCTTTGTAGATCTGAGTCTTAAACTCCTTGAGTAACCTCCACAAGGTACAAATTTATGAAATTGTTGGTTATCTCATTAGATCTTGCTATATGTTCAGTTTTGTACTTATTAGTCCCATAATCTTGTTCAATTTGGGTAGAAGCTACTCTGGACCAAATGAGTTGTCCTTTTGGATGTTTTGAAGTGTCATGAGTTATAAAAATTGGATCTTGATTGCGCACATCCCTCCATGTATCCATTTTGGTGGCTTAGAATCTTAGGATAGGTTAGGGTTTTGGTGTTGGGATCTTAATAGCCACGCAAGATCATATAGTTGGAAACTTTATGATTTAGAACATTATTTGGGTCTAGAATGGGATTTGGACAAAAGGAAATAATAGATTAAGCACTTAATAGAAGAGAAAAAGTGGGATCCGAGTACGCTGGGCGTACTTGAGGGTACGTTGCGCGTACCTGGTCAAGACTCTGTATCTTGGCCAAATGAATACACTACGCAGTGTGTAATGGATAAGTATGTCGAGCGTACTCAACCAAAGTTGACTCAGTTGAATTTTTGACCTTTGATCTGGACGAAGATATTGACCAAGTTTGACCTAGGGGTATTTTGGGTATTTTGAGCTATGAATTGAGTTTAGGCCACTGTTTTCTATATAGGTGACTCGTAGAGTTGACAGTTGGAGAAACATTCTTTTCTACTATCTTTTCAGACCGTAAGGTAAGTTTTCCTCATTGTACTTGTGGGTCGAAGGCACCAATGTCGGCCAGTAGATTGTGTATTTTGGTTTGCAATTTTGCTATACTGTAGTGAATTATTAAGATTTGCATGATTATATGGTTGATGTTATGTGTTCATTTGATTTACATGTCGACATAGTGTGGTTGGGTTGAGACTGTACTACATTGTGCTGCCAGTCAACAAACCCAGGCAATCCCACCGAACGGTTGTGGGCCAGTGGCGATCCAACCGTGAGGTTGTGAGACAGAAGGGGGCAATCCAACCCATAGATACAAGAAAGTGACCCTTGGTAGCTAAGAAGGACCTGAAGACCAAAAGCTTTTGTGTACCGGAGAGGAGAATGCCAAAGACCGTTTGCCGTCAATGGAACCCGAAGACGTGAAGAAAATACCTGAAGATATCTTTTGAACATGAAGACTGAAACACGTTACTTTAACTGACTATGTGTGTAAACAGTGTATTATCCGGTGTACCTTTTAGAGTCACCGAAGTCAGTAGCTTTGTAATAGTTTATTATTTCTTTGTAACTTTTGGACCTCTATAAATAGAGTGTTCCTCCTCATGTTTATGTACCAAGAAATACCAATTCAGATCTTATCAATACAAGATATCTTCATCTCAATACTATCTAAAGTTATCTGATTGATACTTTATCCGAGTCCCTTTTCACTTAAGTTGTTCATCATTTACTAACTTGTGTTTGAATGCAAACCATGTTATGATTCAACTAAGTTTCTACTTGTTTATGCTTATTGATATAACTTTTATTGTTGAGCTAACAAAGATCCACTAAGATTAACTTACATTTCCGCAATATATTATCTCGTTATTAAGTTCTTCTCTCAACAATTGGTATCAGAGCTAGAGTGGTTGCCTTTTAACTCCTTTCTTAAAAAAGCTCTGATTTAAAAGGCCTTCTATACCACTAATGCTCATTAAAACAAGGAAAAATGGCACAAGCTTATTCTTTATACATTTCAATCAGTGTTGGAGGTTCTAATAGAGCTCCAATACTTGTTGTAAGTGAATAACATCATTGGTCCCAAAGAATGAAAAGATATATATAGATACTAGGAAAAGATATTTGGAGATCTGTAGAGGAAGGACCTCATGTACCCATTCTCACTCCCATTGCCGCTGATGGTGCTCAGGCAAGACTCGGAGGTGGTCCGACGACCATGAAGAGACCCACCAACGATGATCTCGAGAAGATGGAAAAAGATGAAATTTCCTTCTATAAAATTTCTTGTGGCGTTTCCCCATACAAATTTGATATCATTATCAACTATACATCTACCAAAGAAATTTGGGAGGTACTCAAAAATCTCTACCAAGGTTCTGAAGAAGCACAAGACAAGAAGCTCACCACTGCTCTCAACGAGTTCACCAACTTCAAAGCACTACCTGGTGAAGGTCTTGATGACTCCTTTAAGAGATTTAACCTCATAATCACTAAACTCTCAAATGATGGTACCGTCAAAAGCAACCATGAAACCAATCTGTATTTTTTGAATGGGTTAGGAAGAGATTAGACGAATGCAAAAATGATAGTTCAAGGAGATAGGAATATCCAGAATCATTCTCTGTTCAAACTCTATGGTGAACTTCATGCTCAAGAATCCACAGTCTTGAAAGAATGTGCAGATATGGGTGGATCACTTGCTTTAATGGCTCAAGCTCCTCAGTATGCGATCAAAACACCGCATTATTCCTATCCTGGAGAGTCATCATATCAACATCCATATGACAACTAACTTCAATCATATGAGGCAGATGTAGAAATAAATGATCAGGAAGATTTCCAAAATACCATAGCCCTCATCTGTCAACAGTTCAGTCGCCTCCCACCACCCACTTTTCGCAAAATTCAACAGTTCACTAAACCAATTTTCAGTAAAAATTACAACCCACAGAACAATCATCAACAATATCCTAGAAATTCTCATCACCAACATCGGCCTCAGAACACACCTTTGATGATTTCTAATAACAACGAAATTCCGCAAACAAACAAAACACCAGACTCCGTTACTAATAATGAAGACAACAAAGCTGGAGTCCTCATCTTCCATAAATGTCATAAGGAAAATCACTTTGCAAGAGAATGCAAAGCAAATGTAATGAAATAGAAAGCATTCTATCTTATAATGGCTCAGGAGATGGAAAATAAGGAGAAGGAAAAAGAAAAATCATGTGTAGCTCAAGTTCGTAGAGATCATCAGGTTTGGTCTTCGGGTGATGAAGATGAGGATCCTGAAAACAAAAGAAAGAGAGGAAAGATATGCATGGTTGCAGCAAGTGGAGAAGATGGCTCAACCAACCTGAAGAAGAACTAATGCTACATGGCAAGAGAAGAGACCCTAAGCATCATTGAACTTGTAAAACGTATGATTCAGTCTAATAACTATAACATGCATGATTGTGAATCTCACCGAGAAAGACTTAATGAAATGTGTGTTGCCGTCCTTACAAACTACAACAAAACCTTATATGAAAAGAACATAAAATCCAAGAGCTGTATCGTTTGAGAGGAAGACTAGAAGACAAGAAGCTTAAGGTTACATCGTTAGAAAAAGATTTGTTATTAGAAAAAAATTGCTAGGTTACTTATTGAGACTCAGTTAGAATTTGCTTTCAATCAACGAGATTTAGCCTACAAGCAAATTGTACGTCATAATCGACTAATTGAAAAGTTGTTTAATGAAAGTGAGGCAATTGAAAATTTATTTAATAATGGGACTGTTGATAACACATATAATTGGGTATGATCAAATATTTTCTTTACCAAAGAGAACTCTCCTCCTCGGTTTGATGCTGAACGTCCATACGTCCCACGAGAACAAACTTTTCATTACCCAATCAATGACAAGACCTTTCCTGAAGACATTCGATGTCACTTCGGTGGACTCCATGACCTCAGTAACAATTGTGTGATCGGGGAGATACATCCAGAATCCTTGGGAAACTCAGAAAGTTTCTTTCCTAACATCGATATGATTAGTCCTGATTCCCAATCCAGTTTCGTAGTGGACGAGGAAATTGTTGTGGAAGGACCTGAATTATTCTCAACTTATGTTGTTGATGAAGAAATAATTTTAGATGAACCATCTCTACCCTCTAAGACAAGTCACAACAAGGACTTAACTTTGACCTACTCTGCGGTACTTCAATCCTCATTACCAATAAATGAAATCCCGCAGACACCAGTCAAGTCCAAATCGACACTTCAGCCTCTCCCACATGAACTTGACATTAACAACTTTGAGTTTGGACAATGCGCCCAAAATCATGAACTCTATAGTTCCGACGATTCAACACCTAGGTCAATGTCTAGATCAAAGAACCTTAAAATGCCCCAAGTAAATGCTTTCGACCTTGTCACACCAAACCTTGAGGCCAAATGGCTATGTAAAATGAAGTCAAATCCCGACTTGAAAGGCGGGAAGCTGAGTCAAAAATTAAATCTTTCAAAACTTAGGCCAATTTTTCAAACAAAAAGGTATTTGGAAAAATCCACCATTGCAAAATCTTTTCAAAATAACACTGCAGTCGATGGATCTTGTCAAAAAGCATGTACAATGGCTAAATCTTTCGAAACCAACAACACTATACCCACCCAAAACAAGGTCAAGTCTTTGTCACAAACTTCCTTAAAAGAATAAAAAATGAAGGGTATTTTGAATACTCCATACTTTTCAAAATCCCATCAACCCATCAGGAAGTCAATACCTATGTTTACGTCCCTTATCAATACTTCTTCAAATACAACAGACTCTTCAGTAAGGAACAAGCTAAGGACCAGGCAAAAGAACAAAACAACACCCTCCAGACCTTTGACCAAGTCCATTATGCGTGTCAATGAAAATAAACTCTCTTTTGGCTTCTAACCACTGGCAAAAAGGACATGTCACATCCCAACCCAAAATGTCCAAAAGAACGTGAAACATCATGGACACAAACACATATGGAGAAAAAAATATCTTCATCATTCCCACAACAAAGCATATCAAGTCACCACTCGCATATATACAATTGATAGGAATGTTTCCCATGTCACTATGGGCCCTAAACTAGTTTGGGTGCCGAAATTAATCACCTGATTATGCAGGCTATGTGCGAGGAGGGCCATGAAGAAGAATGGTTGATTGATAGTACCTGCTCCTTACACATGACGGGAAGGTTAGACTACCTTCATGACCTCAGGCCAGTCAATGGTGGCGGACATGTCACCTTCAGGAATAATGCAAATACGATAATGAGGGGATATGGAGTGTTAACTATGGGAAGCTTCTCTATTCAACGAGTAGCTTACGTAGAGAGTTTAAAACACAACTTGGTCAGTGTTGGTCAATTGTGTAAAGCAGGTCATCGGGTAGAATTTGACAATGAGTATTGTTACATCATAAAAAATGATAGAGTGAAGTGTTTGATCAAGTCCAAAGCCGAAGGAACAATGTACCCACTACACGTTCCTCTAATCATCAGCAAACCACATCTATGCTTCTTGTCAAAGGCAGTTTCCGAGGTCAGTTGGTTGTGGGATCGGAAGCTTGCACATCTCAACTTCAGATACATCAACAATTTAGTGACTAGAGAGTTGGTCCAAGGACTGCCAATTCTAAAATTCAACAATGATACTATGTGTCCAACATCTGAGTGTGGTAAACAAACCAAAGGAAGTCATCCTATTATAATTGATTCTTCAATTGTTGAACCTCTGGAGCCCCTTCACATAGACCTCTACGACCCTTCAACTGTAGCCAGTCTTCATCATAAAAAAAAATACATTTTGGTTATAGTTGATGAACACTCATTTTACTTGGGTCTTCTTTCTAAGACTGAAGTCATACACACCGTAGAATCTAATCAATTTCATCAAAGAGATAGAGCTACAGATCATGCTTCCAGTCAGAAGAATAAGAAGTGACAATGGCACCGAGTTCACCAATCAGCTTCTAAATAACTTTTTAGTATCCAAAGGAAACAGCCATAACTTCTCAGCACCATACACACCACAACATAATGGAGTAGTGGAGAGTATACCAGAATCTTATTTGAAGCTGCTAGATCAGTGCTCAACTGTGCTAATTAACCACTCTATTTTCGGGCCAAAGCACTGACAAGAACATGTTTTGTTCAGAATCGGAGTATCGTTTGAAAACGTCTCAACAAAACACCACATGAGGGCATGAACAACAGAAAAACCATTGTACGTTTATTTCATATTTTTGGTTGCAGGTGTTTCGTAGTCAATAACAATGCTCATCTCAACAAATTTGCACCAAGATCTGATGAAGGACTCTTTTTGGGATATTCAACAAACAAGGTTGCATATCATGTTCTTATAAGGAGAACAAGACTAATAGTTGAAAGCTTCGATATCAAATTCGATGATTATTATTTCTGCAACACTGCTCCCATTAAATAAGCAAAGTTCAACCTGGAGAATGACATTCCACCTTCGTCGGGACGCTTGAACATAACTGAAGTTAAATATAATGATCTCTTTGATGTCCCTGAAACTGCACATCTTTCAGAGATTCTGGTGTCTCCGGTTGCACAACAACATCACTCATAGGGATCTGGACCAACCATTTCTGAAGAAACTTCATTCACTACTTCCACCTCACTGGTTGAGGGGGAAATCTCAAATCCTTTGGAAATCGCAATCATCAAGGTTCTAGTACTTGAAATTGCTGCTCCGGTACCTGTCTACCAAGTGACCAATCAATCAACTGTCTCTGAATATTTCGAGGAAGACGATGTGGAAAAAATTGATACTGAAGGGAATCCAAGAATAGTCAATCACTCATCGGTTCAGGGGGAACCATCATTGGTTCAGGCGGAACCATCATCGTTTCTGTAGGAACCATCATCAGTCCAAGGGGAACCTTCATCTTCAGCTGCTAAACTAATCCCAAATGTTCAATACTCATCCACAGGATGTTCAAAAACCGAGGGGGAACAACCTTAAATGAATAGATCCAAAGCCTCCTCTTGAAATAGAGGACATTACCTCTAATGCAACTGCTGAACATCACTAATCTCACCTACATATCTGGACGAAAGATCACCCACCTGGCTAAATCATCGGAAATCTATCTACATGTATACAAACTCGTTCTTCTTCAGATTTAACTAATCATTGTCACTATGTAGCTTTTATGTCATCAATCGAGCCCAAACCACGAAAGAGGCACTTATGGAGCCTTATTAGATTGTTGTAATGCAAGAGGAACTGACAGAGTTTGAAAGAAACAAGGTTTGGAAACTTGTACAGAATCCTAAAAGACATACTGTAGTTGGAACCCGATGGGTATACAAGAACAAACTGGATGAATCGGGTGTTGTGATGCGCAACAAAGCCCGTTTGGTTGCCAAAGGATATAGTCAACTAGAAGGAGTTGACTATGATAAAACATATGCTACAGTAGCAAGGATGGAAGCCATACGCATCTTTCTGGCATATGCGGCACATAAAAATGTTAAAGTTGATCAAATGGACGTAAAAAGTGCTTTCCTCAATGGCGAATTGAAAGAAGAAGTGTATTTACAGCAACCTCCAGGCTTCGAAAATTTATACTTTCCCAACCATTGCTATAAGGTGGAGAAAGCTGTCAACGGTTTAAAACATGCACCAATAGCTTGGTATGAAACTCTTTTAGAGTTTCTTGTCAACTACGGGTACAAACGAGGTGTAATAGACCCTACTCTCTTCAGATGAGTAAATGACAAGAACTTAATGCTTGTGAAAATCTACGTGGATGATATTATCTTCGGTTCAACTGATCAAGGAATGATGGATGACTTTGCTATGCTCATGACCAACAAATTCCAAATGAGCATGAATAGAGAGATTAATTTCTTTCTAGGTCTTCAGGTCAAGCAATCCCTCAAGAAATTTTCATCCATCAAGAAAAGTATACCACTGAGCTGTTGAAGAAATTCTCAATGGACAACTGCTCCTCGGCAAACGTCCCCATGGCCTTCAGTTACAAGATCTCAGCTGACCCTACCGGAGACTCAGTTGATCGAAAGATATACCGAGGAATGATTGATTCACTGATGTACATCACTGCAAGTAGACAAGATATTGTCTTCGCTATAGGATTATGTGCTAGATACCAGGATGATCCCAAAGTATCACACTCGACCGCAGTTAAGCAAATATTCAAATATCTCAGAGGGAGTAAGGCCTTAGGTCTCTGGTATACAACGGGAAATGACTTTAGTCTGCAAGATTTCACTAATGCAAAACCATGCAAGGTGCAGACTCGATAGAAAAAGCACCCCGGGAGGATGTCAATTTCTAGGTGGTAGATTAGTGAGTTGGTCCTCAAGGAAATAAAATTGTGTCTCATTTTCCACCGCAGAGCCTGGATATGTTGTCACAGCCAGTTGTTGCTCTCAGGTCCTCTGGATGAAAACACAGCTTATGGATTACGGGTATAGAATGCTACGGGTACCCATTTATTGTGATTCAGAGATTGCAATATCCATTTCACACAATCCTATTCATCACTCAAAGAAGAAAGACATCGAACTGCGATATCACTTCATCGAGGATCATATCCTCAGAGATAATATTGAAGTAATCTTTGTTCCATCTCACAAGAAAATAGTTGATGTCTTCACAAAAGCACTTGACTCTACAAAACTTAATGGATTTTTAGAAATGTTAGGAATGATGAATCCAGGCCCCCAGTTCTTCTTGAAAAGATTAAAAAAACCGAAGATCTCATAATCTGCTTCTTTTCGTTTAAAATAAATTTTTTTATAAAAATAATAAAAACTCTTGAAGCATTTTATTTACTTTATCTATTTCTAGAATAACTGATGTAGTACATACTTCATAAGTTGTTCCTTAGTGTGCTATGTATACCGAAGATCATTTATGATCTATCAACTCCTCGGGTCTCTTTATTATTTGTATTTCTAACCTTGTGATCAAGTTGCTCTTTAGTGTCCTCTTCCTACAGACTCACTCAACAACCCGAAGTCATCCCTCATCAGACCTATCAAAGTTCATTGTGTGCTATTTAATGAATCTGAAACATAAAATCTTTCAAAACAAAATGTTTTATTCTTCTTCATTTAATTTTTCCCACATGAACAACTGTTGCCCTTCAAAAGACTTTTCTCAACCAGGTCTATTTTTGGCTATAAGGATAAACAATTTGATTTTCCTTAAAAGAAATCTTTTTCGAATTTTTTTTTTGCTCAAACAATCCCATCAAGCAACCGTTGGGGTCACATCTGTTCCACTCCCCCATTTTATTCAACGAATGAAACTGTTTCCACCTTACGATTATCTGACGTATCATCACGCGCCTGCAACTGCATTTAATGCCCTCTTTTTAGGAAACGCTTTTGATTTACATTAAATTGAAGAAAGGGTAAAAAAACCAAAGGTTTTTACCAGCTGTCATTAAATTGATGTTAATCATTTTTGAAATATGGAAGTATAAAAACCCCTTTTCGCTTCCCCAAGAAATCTTGCGCTTTCTGAACTTTCAAGACGGTCTTCACCTTCTTCATCTTCTTTAAAAAACCCTTTCCAAAAAGTTCTTCAAATCATTTCTAGTTAACCATGGTGAAATCAGGTGCTTCTAAGAAACAATCCAAGCCTTCCGGCTCTGCAAAACCAATCGGTTCAGGTTTAACCATCAAGGACATCACTCCTTCCATTGTTGCAAGCAATTACAGGGGAATCTTTGATGATCATTACAGTTACAATGACTCCATCAAGCTCATGATCAAATATGTTCCAACTCATCCACTGTTTGGCGGTTTTGACTCATTCACAGAAGCATTACCCCAGGCGATTTTGTTCAAATGTGCTTTTTCCGCATTCATACATTTGAACAAACTGTATGAAATTCATCTTAGACTGATCAATGATTCTTTGGTTGTTCAAACCAAAGAGAAGTTATTGGAAGCCATCAACATTCGAATTCCACCATCCATAGAGTTCTATACTCCTAACAACAACGACATATTTGTTGTTCTGAACCAGATGGGGTACCAGTCCAAGCTGAAGGGAATCACTGAATTCAAAAAGGGCAAATTACCAGTTGTTTGTCAATATGTTTGCCACTATGTTATCCAATGTTTGTCTCGAAGAACCAGTGGAACAGATAACATTGGTAAGCCACTCCTCGACATTGTGTGGAGCATCTTCACTGGAAATGATGTGAACTATGGAAACATCCTTTAGGATGATTTCCTTCAGTATATCAGCAAGGGGACCCCGAAGGAAGGAATGATGGAGCTCACCTCGGCAAGATACTGGTCCCTATGCTTGATTAATTTACACAAGGATGCACAGATCTGCCGCGACAACGACACCAACCTCTTCTCCTGCAGAGATCTAAAAAGGTATAATCCTTCTAAAGATCAATCACACTTCGGTCACATTAGACGTATTCCAATGCACATTCTAGAGTCTATTGGACTTAGTAACCTTTAGGTAGCTGATCATATCATGGCTACCAGTGGTATTGCCCCATACCGTTCTACCCTGCCAAGCCCCCCCACAGCAAACGGAGGTCCAAGCCCCGTAGCCTAAGCCAAAAAGGGTTAAATCCCTGGCGATCAAGCAAACAACCTCAAATGTAGTAACGAAGGGTGTGATGCTTCCAAGAAAAGGAAGGCCTCTACTGTAGAGTCAATTCCTCGTGTACAACCATCTCCTACCAAGGCTCTTGATCAACCCGTAAATGTGGTTGATGATAGTTTGATTGAACTTTCGAAATCAGGAGATATTTTCAGGAGAAAGAAGTTGAAACTCACCCCTACCCCCGGCCAAAAGCGTAACAAGGAAAATGTTGGAGTATCTTAAAAGACTCCGATAACCATTGGAGTCCACACTAACTCACCCACAGCAACCCCATCCATCCACTCTGATACACTAAGTGTATCAGTTTCATCTTAACATGGAGACGTAAACCAATACTGATTCCAAGTGAATCCGGATGTCGATAATCGCCCTAAGGTCTCCAGGGCTTCGCATCTACACTTTGTAACCCCCGAGGATATTAACTCCATCTTATTGAGTGTCACACATACACTGCAAAACACATGTTGCACCACAGGGTCCTTTTTCAGAGACCCTTTCCAGAACAGAGCTGAGGTCACACTTGGTTTCAGACCAAGGAGAACGAGGAAGCGAAATAGGCAGGGTCAACACCATTGTGCCAAGATCCATGGACTCGAGGGACACCTCGGTGCAAAAAGGAATTGAAGGATATGCTTCAGATTATAGTTGGTCTCGGTATCGACCAACAAAAGAATCAGGCTTGCAGAAATTTGAAGCCTTTAAAAGCGCAATCTAAACCCGCAAAGCAAGGCAAATTCAACAACAACAACAAAAGGATGATTCTATTCTCTACGTTGCAAAGTATTGGGCCACTACAATAAACAACGCAAAAACTGTGCATGACATCCTGAAAGCTCAAGAATGGATAATATGGAACAAATAGTTCACCGGGTTCAAGCCATGAAAGTCGATGAAGGTAGATCAAAGCCTCATCCCTCAAGCATTGAAATGTATGATTCAAATAAAGGAGGAACGAAGATTGAGATAAGCTCAAAACAAATTTTTGGATTGGATGATGAAAATCATGATGAAATCCAACAATCTCGTCCCTCTGACGACTTCATAATGGTTCTTGATGATGAGGAATCAAGCGGGTCACACCATTCCACCTCCAAGCCAAAGCAAAAGAAGACGTAGAATTTGGCGGTGTCAAGAAAAGAATTCCTTGATCTTCAATCCAAAGTTGATCATATCCTGGCTGCAGTCACGTCAGCAACCCCGCAGACAACCACAAACTCTTAACTATATACGATTTGTATACACTAAGTGATTATAGAGGGACTTTGTAGGGATCATCTTACGAGATCTTATCATTAATTATCGGAGCACTCTTACTACCTATATTTTCTAAATGCGGTACAAATATTCGCAGTAGTAATAACAAGGATAAAACAAAAAACACTAAACACATAAACGTAGAATGCACTATCGCTCTAAACAGTCACTCTTTCCAAATCGACTTAACACCTGCTACCATAAGAAGTTCTGACGTCGTCATTCGACATGGATTCGCTTGGTCCTCACCATACTAACCCCATGTGCTACAAAAAGACCCTTTCCCTTATTCAACTGCCTCACGAAATCTTTTCAATCTATAACGACAAACCCGACACAAACCTCCACATCGTCTCCCACTTCAAAACTTAGAAGTACCCGTGCGAGGGGTATCACGCCTTCCTAACTCACTCCGTAGACAAGAAACTTGAAGTGAGAAACACCAAGGATGTTTCGGAAGTCCGTAACCTTCCCGAAGTATCTTCAGAAGATCTCCCAGGAATCCCACTCGTACAACAAGTCAAGTTCGAGAATAGAGACTAAGGACCTATATGGTTAACCTATCACTGCTAAGCGTATACGCGAGGGTGGTATATAATTAAGATTCTACAGACTTAGGATGTGTGATTCCGCCCTATATCCTGTTCCTTGTCTAGTTGTGGACTTGAGGCAAAGCCACCCATCCGAACATCTTTTCAATCTTAATTATATACGACTTGTATACACGAGGTGATGATATATGGACCAAGTATGAGCTTTCCCATGAACTTCAGGACAAAGCTGCCCAAGACCACGAGTGGATATGCTACCATTCGAGTGAACGCAGACAAGTAAACCAAACCCACACTCTCTTCCGTCTTAAGTACAGTTTACCATCCTTATACAGGCAGTCAAAATAAACAATATAAAGTCACATACTAATAATAATGGTCTGCTGGAACGCCAAGTGAAGATCTGATTTTACTTAGAAACGAGAAGATCAATAGGAACATAAATACTCACCGCTTTCCCTAGTTCAAAGAATAACCACTTTAGAACGAATTTCAGGACGAAATTCCCTCTAAAGGGGGGATAATCTCACAAACGGGAAATTTTAGACCTAGCAAAGTCTAAACCTTAACCAAGTACTAGTGAAAAACCACATTGCAATCCTTGTTGCATTGTATCCTTTGCAGCCTTGAAGGCTTGTTTATAAGCTAGTAACTAAGAATAGTTTGAAACCTAAGTTAATTTATGTTAGAATAAATTAATATAAGGCAAAATTTTAAAGCTTAAACCATAAAGTAATACCTTAGATAGAGTTTTCGGTCATAAGGTTCTAGAACAAGTAGTTTTCGGCCAAAGAATTAAGTATCAAAAGTGTTTACGGTTTAGGGAATCTAAACCAAGTTGTGTTTGCGGTCATAACTCAAGAAAACTATGGGTTTTCGGTCACTATGACCGAAATCTCAAAGGCTAAGCCCATTAAGGCCGTAAACACAAAAGAATAGGACCGAAATCCCTAGTGTTCTAGGTGGAAACTTGGCCGCAAACCCCCTTAAAATATCTAGATATATAGTCATTTAGGCGGTGATACTCTTTCCAGGAAGATAAGTTACATATCCCAACGTAAAAATCACAATCCCATATATATATATATATATATATATATATATATATATATATATATATATATATATATATATATATATATATATATATATATATATATATGTCAACCGAAAACACCCTCACCATTTCCAATTCTTCACTCTTAAGTTACGTACAATTGCTCTCAAAACTCATAAGGGAATCCTTTGAATCTTCAAAGCTTCAAAGCAGTTACCCAGGATATCTTCATATCTTCAAAGTTTCCCAAGAACACCTTTCAATAATTCTTAAGGATTTTGTAAGCTTTCTTACATTATCTAGTGTAATTTAACACTTTAATTGATTAGCTTATCTAATTTATATACGATGTTATGTGTTAATATAAATAAGGATACGGTTAAATTATACGTGTTCTAGCTCAGGGATTCATCGCGACCAAGTTGTACCTAATCAAAAACATGTATTCAAGGTGAGTTCATACCCCTACATTTTCACAATTTTTAAATTGTTTTATGGGGGGGGGGGGATACAAGTAAAAAACAAGATATCTTGTGTTTACAAATATAAATTGCTTATTATACTTTCTTACCGTAATATACAGTTAAACGTGAAATTTACTAAATACGCAAAATATCGTTACTATTGAATTTACAAAACATGTTAAGTTGCAACGGTTTTCACAACAACACGGAAACAAACTTATAAACTATAATATGTATAGTTTATGGAACAAAGATACTATTTTACAAAGTTCAGGTTACAACATGGAAAGAAACTTATAAACTATAATAGGTATAGTTTATGGAACAAAGATACTATTTTACAAAGTTCAGGTTACAACACGGAAACAAACTTATAAACTATAATAGGTATAGTTTATGGAACAAAGGAACTATTTTACGAAGATCAGGTTAACATATAAACAAAAAGGGTTTTCAGTTATTACTCGTAAAAACGTTGAAGCAATTTGTGAGATGTCTTCGTGTACTTATCTAAGTACGGGTAAAAGTCCTGCCTTATAACCAGAATCACTTGTAGGGAGAGCGAGATATTTGTGTACAAATCTATTTGGGACTGACAATCCCACATCCCGACTGTTAGCTACAGTAAGGCTAGTAGGCCTGGTGTGATAAATGTTTTTAACATTCCGACGCCTGAAAAACGCCGCGATCAGGCCGACTGGGTTGGTATGGTTATAAGAACTCACAAGGAGAAAACAACGACATATTTACGAATAATATATTTTCAAATAATTTTATTTGATTATTAACCTTACATTCGGATTTCAGGGCAAATATACTTTCAAGGGTTTTTTTAAATAATAAAACAATATTAAATTATTTGCAAAGTACAAAAATTCTAGATTTATACTCGGTTACACGAAAAAAAATACATAACATTATTTACTAATATGGTACGAATAGAAGTTCAGAAAACATATATCGAGTGATCTTTTTACTAAAGTCTATGTTTACTTATTGTATATGTTTGGATTATATATAATAAAGATCCGATAGACAGCGAAATGTGTGATTTCCGCCTTATTTCATGTTCCTTGTTTGGTTGTGGGCTTAGGGCAGAATCGCCCAATCGACTGTCCGTTCGATTTTAATTCTATATAATTTGTATACATTAAGTAATCATAGGAGGTAACAGTACGGGTCATACCAATTACATGAACCAGAACCTCTAATCACATAATATAAACATAAGAAACTTATACTTTTAGTCTAAAAGTACTAAGCCTACGATTTATTTACTAAGAAAATATTGAATTTTCTAGAAGAACACATTAACGTTTCCAATAACAAAGAACATATCTTTTCCAACAAAATACTTATGAACTCACCAAATTAAATGTTGACACTTTTTCAAACCACTTTTATTCTCAGAAAAGTTAGTAGACAGGTACCCTCTCTGGCGTTACGAGAACAGAGCATAGTAGCATTATATCTTATTTTTTGCTATAGTTTTAATGTTAAACAAGTAATGTTTTGAACATAATGTTAGTACTATGATATTAATACAATGGTTGTTGTTGCTTTGATTACTATTATACAATTTTTGTGATACTGTACATGACGTCCTCCGCCCCCGAACATTTCCGCCGTTCCGGTTTAGGGGTATGATAGATTGGTATCAGAGCATTGTTTATAGTGAACTAAATATATCAACCCATAAAAGATATACAAATATAAATGCAATGGGATAAAAACACTCTGACCAAAAATTATACTTTTAAAATATATTAATATTTTCACAAAAGTATACATACGTGCATATATATATATATATATATATATATATATATATATATATATATATATATATATATATATATATATATATATACATACCAGAACAATTACCATAAGAAGAACAAAACAAAAGTATTAGATGTTGGACACTACAGTCAAGTATGCCATGCATCTGGTGAAATAGGATTCCAGCCCAACAAGTAGGATTCCAGTCTGGTGAAAGTATTAGAACAAGTAGGATTCCAGCCCAACACATCACTTCAACCACTGATGCTGGTACAAGTCAAGTATGCCATGCTTAGAGTGAGTCAAGCTGGCTTAGTGCATAGATTACAGTCATATATAGTTAAGATTATGCATGCTTAGAGTGAGTGATTCCGCCTTATTTCTTGTTTCTTTTTTGATTCTGGATTTAGGGCAGATTGACTCAGTCGACTGTCTTCTCAATCTTAACTATATACGATTTGTATACACTAAGTGATTATAGAGGGACTTTGTAGGTATCATATTACGAGATTTCATCATTAATTATCGGAGTACTCTTACTGCCTGTAGTTGCTAAATGCGGTACAAATATTCTCAATAGTAATAAAAAGGATAAAACAGAAAACACTAAAGACATAAACATAGAATGCACTACCACTCTAAACAGTCACTCCTTCCAAATCGACTTAACACCTGTTACCATAAGAAGTTCCAACGTCGTCACTCGACGTGGATTGTCTTGGTCCTCACCATACCAAATCTGTGTGCTACGAAAAGACCCTTCGCCTTAATAAACTTCCTAACGAAATGTTTTCAGTCCATAACGACAAACCCGACACAAACCTCCGCATCGTCTCCCGCTTCAAAACTTAGAAGTACCCGTGTGAGGGGTACCACGCCTTCCTCACTCACTCCGCAGACAAGTAACTTGAAGTGAGAAACACCGAGGATGTTCCGGAAGTCCATAACCATCCCGAAGTATCCTCATCAAATCTCCCAGGAATACCACTCGTACAGCAAGTCAAGTTCAAGAATAGAGACTAAGGACATATACGGTTAACCTAATTGTTAAGCGTATACACGAGGGTTATATATAATTAAGATTCTACAGACTTAGGATGTGTGATTCCGCCCTACCTCCTGTTCCTTGTCTGGTTGTAGACTTGGGGCAGAGCCACCCATCCGAACGACTTTTCAATCTTAATTACATACGACTTGTATACACAAGGTGATGATAGATGGACCAAGTATGAGCTTTCCCATGAACTTCAGGACAAAGCTGCCCAAGACCACGAGTGGATATGCTACCATTCGAGTGAACGTACACAAGTAAACCAAACCCATACTCTCTCCCGTCTTAAGTACAGTTTACCATCCTTATACAGGCAATCAAAATAAACAAGACAAAGTCACATACTAATAATAAAGGTCCGCTGGAACGCCAAGTAAAGATCTGATTTTACTTAGAAACGAGAATATCAATAGGAACAAAAATACTCACTTCTTTACCTAGTTCAAAGAATGACCACTTTAGAACGAATTTCGGGAAGAAATTCCTTTTAACGGGGGGATAATATCATAATTGGGAAATTTTAGACCTAGCAAACTCTAAACCCTAACCAAGTATTAGCGACAAACTACATTGCAATCTTTGTTGCATTGTATCCTTTACAGCCTTGAAGGCTTGTTTATAAGCTAGTAACAAATCATAGTTTGAAACCTAAGTTGATTTATGTTATAATAAATTAATATAAGGAAAAAGTTTAAAGCTTAAGCAATAAAGTAATACGTTAGATAGATTTTTGGTCATAAGCTTCTAGAACAAGTAGTTTTCGGCCAAAGAATTAAGTATCAAAGCTGTTTACGGTTTAGGGAATCTAAACCAAGATGTGTTTGCGGTCATAACTCAAGAAAACTTTGGGTTTTCGGTCACTATGACCGAAATCTCAAAAGCTAAGCCCTTTAAAGCCGTAAACACAAAGGAATAGGACCGAAATCCTTAGTGTTCTAGGTGGAAACTTGGCCGCAAATCCCCTTAAAATATCTTGTGTTTAAAAATATAAATTGATTATTATATTTTCTTACCGTAATATACAGTTAAACGTGAAATTTACTAAATACACAAAATATCGTTACTATTGAATTTACAAATGATTTACAAAACATGTTAAGTTGCAACGGTTTCCACAACAACACGGAAACAAACTTATAAACTATAATAGGTATAGTTTATGGAACAAAGATACTATTTTACAATGTTCAGGTTACAACACGGAAACAAACTTATAAACTATAATAGGTATAGTTTATGGAACACAGATACTATTTTACAAAGTTCAGGTTACAACACAGAAACATACTTATAAACTATAATAGGTATAATTTATGGAACAAAGGAACTATTTTACAAAGATCAGGTTAACATATAAACAAAAAGGGTTTTTAGTTATTACTCGTAAAAACGTTGAAGCAATTTGTGAGATGTCTTAGTGTACTTATCTATGTACGGGTAAAAGTCCTTCCTTATAACCAGAATCTCTTGTAGGGAGAGCGAGATATCTGTGTATACATCTATTTGGGACTAACAATCCCACATCCCGACTGTTTGCTACAGTCAGGCCGGCAGGCCTGGGGTGACAAATATCGTTAACATTCTGACGCCTGAAAAACGTTGTGATCAGGCCGAGTGGGTTAGTAGCGTTATAAGAACACACAAGGAGAAAACAACGATATATTTACGAATAATATATTTTCAAATAATTTTATTTGATTATTAACCTTACATTCGGATTTCAGGGCAAATGTACTTGTCAAGGGTTTTATTTAAATAATAAAACAATATTACATTATTTGCAAAGTACAAAAATTCTAGATTTACACTCGGTTACACGAAAAGAAATACATTATATTATTTACTAATATGGTACAAATAGAAGTTTAGAAAACATATATCGAGTATTCTTTTTACTAAAGTCTATGATTACTTATTGTATACGTTAGGATTATATATAATAAAGATCCGATAGATAGTGGAATGTGTGATTTCCGCCTTATTTCATGTTCCTTGTTTGGTTGTGGGCTTAGGGCAGAATCGCCCAATTGACTGTTCGTTCGATTTTAATTATATATAATTTGTATACACTAAGTAATCATAGGAGGTAACAGTACGGGTCATACCAATTACATGAACCAGAACCTCGAATCACAGATTATAAACATAAGAAACTTATACTTTTTAGTCTCAAAGTACTAAGACTACGATTTATTTACTAATAAAATATTGGATTTTCTGGAAGAACACATTAACATTTTCAATAACAAAGAACATATCTTTTCCAACAAAATACTTATGAACTCACCAGCTTAAATGTTGACACTTTTTCAAACCACTTGTATTCTCAGTAAAGTTAGTAGACAGGTACCCTCTCAGGCGTTACGAAGACGGAGCATAGGAGCATTACGTCTTATTTTTCGCGATAGTTTTAATGTTAATCAAGTAATGTTTTGAACACAATGTAAGTATTATGTTATTAATACAATGGTTGTTGTTGCTTTGATTACTATTATACAATTGTTGTGATACTCTACATGACATCCTCCGCCCCCGAACGTTTCCGCTGTTCCGGTTTGGAGGTGTGATAAAGAAGCTTGATGATTTAAAAGCATGGTTTGAGGAGCATATGGAGCCTGCTTCCTCAAAAGGGGGAAGTGATCCAAATCAGGGGATAAGGATTGAAAATATTTCATCCTCAGGATCATGAAAGTGAAAAACTCCCTCTATAAATCAGTCCACAACTCCACCTAAGGCTCAATCTCCATCAGAACACATCAAAGAACCAACTCCTCCCTACAATTCAACTCCTCGTCGAGTTCCAACACCACCAACTTCTCCTCGCATAAAACAACATAAATTTATCCTCGGCCTCAAACTCCTCCTAACTTGAAAACTTTAGAGGAAGATGTATCATCGATTTGTTCCACTGACTCCCCAGCCACAGTTCAAAGAAAGCAATAATGGAGAGTTGCAAAGTTTGTAGATGAGATATGGAGAACCCAAGGTTTCGATACTACCTGTGATGAAACACTGATCAACTCTTGGGTGAATCCTACTCGCAGACTTCTGGATTTCGACTATATTCCATGCCTAACCTATGCGGAACCTCCTCATGATGGGTACTGGGATATTCCTGTCTCACCCAATTCCAAGTACTTCTTGGTCTTCAAATCTTTTGAACTTTCCATCCCCAATGAACAGAGACTTCCCATGGAATTTGAAAGGCTGAATCTGTTTTATGCAATACATGGTGACAAATTTGAAAACATATGGTCGAATGATAAACCGGAAGGAGTGAAGACCTATAAATCCATGAAGTTTATGAAAAGTGAATTCTTCCAATACACCCTATCCCGCAGAGGGTACGACTACATAAGAACATATGCAGACTTTGTGTTGATGAATTTGGAGGAAATCGTCTTAATTGCCTGAGTTTTCCAATTAAAGGATGAGAAGTACCCGAAGATGAAGATTACATATGAAAGGGCATGTGAGTTTCTTAAAGCCTTGGTATGCGACTTCGGGAAAATAGATGCTAAAATCCATCCAATACTTGCTTAGAATTTGACTTCCCTCCATTCGAACAAGTTCCAACAATCACTGAGGGATATCGAGATATGAACCTCGGGGCAACAAAATTTCCAAAGGTTGGGATTGTTTAAAAGAAGTCCTAATCGAGTCCAAAGTTGTTCCTCCCAGTCACTGCGATTCATTGTCTAACTAGGAAACAATTGGAAATCACCATGACTGCGGTTCAGAGATCCAAACACACCACTAAAGAGGTGAAATTTGAAATAACCAGAAGGATCAAATGGCTCTCTGTAGTTAGGAAATTTTGGTGGGTCCTCATCAAATTTATCAAACTTAACCAATGAAGAAATTAGTTGCGAGGTCACTTTGGGGGAAATTGTTGATACAAGAAAGTGACCCTCGACAGCTAAAAAGGACATGAAGACCAAAAGCTTTTGTGAACCTGTAACGCCTTGTTTCGATACGTTTCCCATTTTGGGTTGGTGATCAGGGTGTGGGTATTTTTAGGCTTAGGACCCTTAAATAATTGAGTTTTGGGCTCTTTTGGAGGTGGATGATGTAATTTGGATGATCCGGCTGTTCGACTTGTGGGAATTTTGGTAAAATGTCATCCCGGGCCTTTATGGAAATTGGATTTTTGTTCAGGAAAGCTTAAAGCAAGTATGAGTTTATAGAAGTTTAGAGCATCTCGTAACCTTCTCGTGGATATAAGGATCGTCGGAATCGGGTTTATAACGAAGGAGTTATGGCCTTCAAAAGATTGCAAGGTTTAAGGCAAAAACTTTTGTACACGGGACGTACATAGGAAGTACGCGGGGTGTACTATTGCGAACCTATGTATGCTGGGTGTTCCCTTGGAGTACGCTAGGCGTATGAAGGCGAAGGATCGGGACATTTGGAAGAGTAAACTATGCGTACTAGGAGTACGCGGGGCGTACTCCAAAATCATGCAAACCCTATTTTAGGGCTTTGGACCCTATTTAAGCTCCTTATCTCATAACCTAACCATAATATCTTCAGCCTCCATCCCTCTAAACCCTATAAATCGACCCTTAGCCTCATTTGAGTGATTCTCGATCTTGGTATGTGCTTGGTGGGTGTCTTGAGAATGAGAAGAAGAAGAGAATCATGTGGAGTTGTGGTTTGAGCTTCTAGATCCAAGGGTATCTTTCCATTTGAAATTATCCAAAGGTAGAAACCTTTGACCTTGATGATATTTGTGTTTGGATCTATTTCTTCATGTTCTTTGGCATTATTAAGTCCTTTGATGAAAAGGTGAGCTTTTGATCTACTCCAGAAGTAGTGGAGGTTAGATCTAAGTTCCACCAAGGTCCCTTGTTGATAAAAATGGAAAATTTATGAAAGGTTTGCTCCATGCATGTATTAAGCTCTTATTTAGTACCTTATTTAAGTGCTTATTCCCATTAAGTTGTGTTTGTGAGTAAAGTTGGAAACTTTACTGGTTAAGACCTTGGTTAGGGGCCAGATCTAGGTGTTGGACATCTTGACTTAACCCATTAAGAGAAAAGTAAAGTTTTTTGGACTCCTGACTAGTACGTTGGGCGTACGATGAGGTACGCTCAGTGTAATGTGAGGTTTGTGCTTCAGGTGGTTGTATGTTGCGCTTTATGGTCGAGTATGCGGGGTGTACGTGTTCGGTACGTTGGGTGTACTCCCCAGAAGGGCGTTTTGGGCTTTTGAGGTTTGGCCATTGTTGGGTTTTCATATTTTGGGCCTTGCTGGGCCATTAGATCCTTTTTGGACTTCTGGTTGGTACCTTTTGGGCTCCTTTAGATGTTAGGCCCATAAAGGGGATTTAGGGGCCCAATTTTGAAAATTCGGCCATAATTGGGCCTTGGGTGTTTATATTGGGCCTTTTGGATTATTGGTTTGGTTTTAGGCCTTGGGCAAAGCATAAGGAAGGGTAAAAACATCTTTTACCCTACTTGGTCTCTTAGGGTGAGTCGTGACCCAGTTATTAATTTGATGTTTTTTTCGGTAATTGATAGAGCGGGATTGTTAGCGGATCTGCAGTCAGAGAGTATCTGTGAGTTTCAGCTAATTGAGGTGAGTCTCCTCACTATATCTATGGTTCGAACGCACCAATGCGGGCCCATTACTCGATATGTGGTCTTAATAGTTGGTATGCAATGGTTTTGTTAATTGGTATGTAATGACCAAGGTTGCAGAACTCGCTACTCGGTACCTGCTCGGCCGACTACCGAGTAGCGACTACTCGGGAGTACTCGGGGAGTACTCAGATTCGGTAATTCGTGTAGAAATATTTCTAAGAAAATTTTATATGTCAAAATCATAAGTTAAAATCATAAGTTAAAATCATAATTTGATTGAAATACATAACAAAATTAGATACATGTGAATACATAAAACCTGAAATACACACAATTGTCTCAATTCGTGAATAATTACTGAAAATTTAAGATATATATATATATATATATATATATATATATATATATATATATATATATATATATATATATATATATATATATATAGTCATAATCACATGTGTGTGTTAAATAATAAATCATTAAGTGTATTATACATATTAATCTTGAAATTCTTGATTTTTTTCTCTTTTATGACAATTTTGACCCTTTGACCAAGTTTGACCGAGTTGACCGAGTTTGAATGAGTTGGCCGAGTTTGACTGAGTAGGCCCGAGTAAGACCGAGTAGGCCCGAGTTAGAGAGATATTGACCGAGTTTTGACCGAGGTTGACCGATTTTTGACCGAGTTTGACTTCATCCGAGTTTTTTGCCGAGTTCACAAAACTCGCCTCGGTGGCGGGCCGATTCCGAGATGGCCGATTTTTACAACAATGGTAATGACTTATGTGGAATGCTAGTTGTATCTGTGATACATGCATTAAAGACCATGGGGGTAGCCCATGGCACTTGGATATCAGACCTTGGGGGAAGCCCATGACATTCTAGGTAAATACCATGGGGGTAGCCCATGACACTTGGTTATAAGACCATGGGGGAGCCAATGGCATTCTAGGTAAAGACCATGGGGGAGCCCATGGCACTTGTATCTATGTCGCATGATATTTTGTGGTTGTATTTATGTGGTATTTTGGGGAACTCACTAAGCTTTGCGCTTACAATTTTCAGTTTATGTTTCAAGTACTTCCGGTTTTAAAATGGAAGAGCTCGACATGATTACAGATCACACACCACATGTTTCTGCATTATGTGAATTACTCTGATTTGTTGATGTTTTTGCTAAATCTTGGTTTTCCTGGTTTTATTTGATATGTATTAACGATTTATTAATCTAAAAACAAAAAAAATTATGTCATGATTTTCGGGACGTTACAGAACCGGAGAGGAGAATGTCGAAGATCATTTGCCATCAGTGGAACCTGAAGATGTGAAGAAAAGACCTGAAGATATCTTTTGAACACGAATACTGAAACACATTACTTTAACTGACTATGTGTTTAAATGTTGTATTATTCGGTGTACCTTTTAGAGTAACCGAAGTCAGTAGCTTTGTAATAGTTTATTATTTCATTGTAACTTTTGGACCTCTATAAATAGAGTGTTCCTATTCTTGCTTATGTACCAAGAAATACCAATTTAGATATTACCAATATAAGATATCTTCATCTCAATACTATCTGAAGTTATTTGATTGATACTTTATCCGAGCCCCCTTTCACTTAAGTTGTTCATCATTTACTAACTTGTGTTTGAATGCAAACCATATTATGATTCAACTAAGTGTCTACTTGTTTATGCTTATTAATATAACTTGCTGCTATTTACATTCCTTACTTTTCCGTAATTTAACTTTTTATTGTTGAGTTGACAAATATCCATTAAGATTAACTTACATTTCCGTAATATATTATCTCGTTATTAAGTTCTTCTCTCAACACAACCAAGAGTTTGTGGGCCGGGGCAATCGAACTGAAAGGTCGTGGGCTAGGGGTAATCCAACCGACAATGTGAACCGAGTATGTATTCTTTGTATATGTTCTTTTGTATGGTATTTTCAGGGAAACTCACTAAGCTTTGACATATAGTTTAAGTTTTATGTTTCAGGTACTTCATATAACTGGGGGAAAGCAAAAGCGTGATCGTGCACATTCTTCTGATTTTATGATATTTACTTTTGGGATACTCTGATTTCTGATTATTACTTTTGAGAACTATGTTTTGTAACAATTGTGGTTTTTGGTTGAATTTTAAAAATGAAAAATTTACCTTGATTTTTGGGATGTTAAAAGTTGGTATCATAGCCCTGGTTTGAGAGAATTGGATGAACATTTGTCATGTGACTCCAGACTCAAACTAAGGATCTGTAAGAGTTTTCAAAATGGTTTTCAAAGTTGTTTTCAAATTTTTTGCAAAGTATCCAAGGAAGGATGAGATGTGTACGATCAACTGGAGCAAGAAAGTGTACCGCAAGTTACCCACACTGTTATTTGTTTATGATTTTTATGATAGAACTGCATGCTAGTGATAGACTAATGATCTTAAGGAAATGCATGATAGAATTTCTTGATGCATGATGCATGATAGCCTATGAGAACTTCCTGTATGATATATGAAATTGACATCATTTTTGTAGTTGCTTAGTGTGTGCATCATGGTTGTGCATAACTAAGATTTTATAGCCTGAGAATGTTTGGTTTAGCCTTATTTCCTGTTCCTTGCCTGGTTGTGGGCTTAGATTAGAATAAAGTATTCAACTTTCTATGGAATCCAACATTATGTATGATTAGCATGCACGAGTGACTACATGGTTGGTGGAAGTTTCATGAGTGAGTATGTGAGCAATCGGTCAGATGAGGAATGATTAGCAATAGGATGAATGTGTAACCTAGTTGCGGTTTGTTTTTAAGTAGTTTGTGATGATCCATTGAGACAAATATGGGTAGGTGTGGAAGGTAGTCTGGGCCCGTACTAATGGAAGCACAAGACCTGTACGTTTAGCAAGGAAGTCACAAACCTCGAGGGTTTAGCCTCTCTGTCATTTTTCTATTAATATAATTGTGGAAATTCTTTATTGGTTCATTTTCATTATGGTGTTCACTAGAAGATCTGGTTCTGGATCTGGAGTGCGTGTCCAGGGTTAACTGGTTATTAGATACAGAAGTTGATTGCCACTGAGGTGGCTGCTACTGTCCGGATTTCTATTATGGAGCTGTTTGGATCTATCAAGACCACTATGATGGAGCTATTCAATTATCACTATGTTGCCCTCACCGAGACTGCTATTGATATAGCCACCGCAGCCGTTTCTTCTGTGGGAGGCCGAGAAGGAGGTTAATTTCAGTAGCGGGACTTCAGCAACATGAAGCCCCCGGAGTTCGACGGGGTCAAGGACCCGATTATGGCTATGACATGGATCTCGGATGTGGAGGGTTGTTTACTCACTTACTCCTGTCCAGAGAACTGGAAGGTCAGGTATGCCCTGAACCTCCTTCGGTTGGGCGCAAAGGACTGGTGAAACCTGGTGACTAGTTCCTACACTCCTGAGTAGAGGAATGCTCTTACTTGGAGCAATTCGCTGAGATGTTTCGCACGAGGTATGTTCCCCTGTTTGAGAGGGATAGATTGGCTCAGGAGTACTTGGATTCGAGACAGACGACGAAGTCGGTAACGAAGATCACCAAGATGTTCACTCATATGGCTTTATTTTGTCCCAAGTTTGCTGGTTCGGAGTAGGCTCAGATTACACGGTACTTGAGTATGCTCAAGACAGATATCCGACAGTTTGTGTCTACCCAGCGTTACATTACCCTCTCCGAGCTTCATGATGCCACGAGGAGGCAAGAGATTGAGATAGAGATCCAGACGAGGGAGCAATGTTAGGCTCCGGTTCTGTCCAAGCCTGCAACAAAGCGATTCAAGCACGTTGATTCACGATCTGGGGGACAGAGGGGTCATACTTGTGGCAATTGCGGCAAGGGTCATGAGGGTGATTGTCGATCTTTGTTTGGATGCCAAAAATGTGGCAAGGAAGGCCACATAGCTAGGATTTGTCCCCAACAGGCTCCTCTGTCGAGCTCCCAAATATTTTACCATTATGAGGAGATGGGTCGTATGAAGGCCCAATGTCCTTTGCTTGCCACCAGGCCCATGTAGGAACTAGCTACTTCTACCCTTCGTATCACGGATGGACGCCAAGGTAGGGCGGAGCCCCCGAGGGCTCAAGGTCGAGCTTTCCAACTCATAAAAGAGAAGGCCAGGGCAGCGTCAGATGTCGTTACTGACATGCTTTTATTTATTATTCTGTTAAATTATTTTATTGTATGCTTGTATTTATGATTCTGCTAGGTACATTCTTAATGAATTCCTTTCCTGCTCTTGTGCTTTTGACTCGGGTGTGAGTCGGTCCTTTATGTCTCATTCTTTCAGCAAGAGTTTTGATATGTTCCTTGGATAGTTGGAGTGTTTGTTACTAGTTTCCATTGCCAACAAGCATGGGTTTTTGCATCAAGCGTTTTTTGGGGTTGCATTTTAGAGATTTTTGCGATGCGTTACCCGATTGATCTTATCCCTATTCCCAAGGGCAATGTGTACATGATAATAAGGATATACTGGTTGAGCAAGTTTGGTGCGATGATCGACTGCAAGGGGCAGCGGGTGGTAGTTCGAACCCCAAGTGGGGGAGAACTCACTAATTATGGAGAGGGTACCAGGGTAGGATCAGCCTTGTGTTCTGCTTCCACAGCTCGTCAGTATCTTCAGCATGGGTGTATGGGTTATCTTGTGTATGTGGTTGTTACTCGGGTAGAGAAGGGAGTTGGGAATCCAACCCCAATATGTTAGGTAGAGGTTGGTCACAAGGTTGTGGGAAAGACTAAAGTAGTTCTTTAGATGACAGAGCTTATTTAGCAGACCAGGTAGAGAATACATACAGCTTAGAGTCGGCAGAAAAGTTATGCAGATAGGAATCAACTTGAATTCGAATTCCAGGCTGACAATATGATTTTACTGAAGGTATCACCCGGGAAGGGTGTAGTATGTTTCAGGGAGAGGGGCAAGTTGGTGCCCCGATATATCGGATCGTTTCGAGTGATTTCCAGGGTTGGCAAGGTAGCAAGGTAGCCTATCGACTGGAACTGCCTGAGGAGATCAGTCAGATTCACAATATCTTTTATGTCTCTCAGTTACGGAAGTGTGTAGCAGATGATTCAACAGTGGTTCCCTTAGATGATATTCAGGTTGATGATCACATCAACTATGTTGAGAGACCAGTAGAGATTTTGGATAGGAAGACTAAGGCCTTGCGCAACAAGGTGGTATCTTTAATCAAGGTCCAGCGGCAGCGGACTTCGAGGATGAAGTCTGATTCAAGTGCGGGAGAATTGTAACATTCATCATCTAGGTAATTTACATCTTTGACCCCGTAGTACGAAAACTGTTTTCAAAGTTGTTCCTGTGGCACTTAAATGAGAAATGTGGAGTTGTGTATGTATGCTCGGCATACCTAAGCGTACGCTGGGCATACGTGGTCGATGTTCAAACCCTATTTTTTTTGGTTTGATCTCTATTTAAGCCTCATTAACTCCCAATACCTTCTCCCTTATCAGCCTCCATTCCTACTTCGTCCCTTACAAACCCTAATCTCCATTTGTGGTGTTTTGAGCCCATTTTTGGTGTTTGGTGTCCACTTTTGAAGGAAGGAAGCCATTGGAAAGCAATGAAGGAACTCCAAACTTTGTAGATCTAAGTCTTACACTCCTTGAGCAACCTACAAAATGTATAAAGTTATGAACTTGTTGGTTATCTACTTAGATCTTGCTAGATGTGCAATTTTGTGCTTATTAGTCCCATAATCTTAGTCTATTTGGGTAGAAGCTACTTTGGACCAAATGAATTGTCCTTTTGGATGTTATAAAGTGTATTGAGTTATCAAAATGGGATCTTGATTGATCACATCCCTCCATGCATCCATATTGGTGTCTTAGAACCTTAGGATAGGTTAGGGTTTTGGTGTTGGGATCTTAATAGCCATGCAATATCATAAAGTTGGAAACTTTATGATTTAGAATGTTGTTTGTATAGAGATATGGGCTTTAGACAAAAGGACATAATATATTAAGCACTTAATAGAGGAGAAAAAGTGGTAGCCGAGTACGATGGACATACTTGAGGGTACGTTGCGCGTACCTAGTCAAGACCTCGTAACCTGGACAAATGAATACACTAAGCGGGGCATAATGGCTAAGTACGTCGGGTGTGCTCAGCCTGAGTTGACTCTGTTGACATTTTGACCTTTGACCTTGACCAAGAATTTGACCAAGTTTGACCTAGGTGTATTTTGGGTATTTTGAGTTGTGCATTGAGTCTAGGTAACTGTTTATATATAGGTGACTCGTAGAGTTGACAGTTGGAGCAGCGTTCTTTTCTACTATCTCTTCAGACTGTAAGGTGAGTTTTCCTCACTGTATTTGTAGGTCGAAGGCATCAATGTCAGCCTAGTAGATTGTGTATTTTGGTTTGGAATGTTGTTATACTTTAATGAACTGTTAAGATCTGTATGGTTAGTTGGTTGTTGTTATGTGTTTATTTGTTTTAGATGTCTACATAGTGTGGTTGGGTTGAGACTGTACTTCTTTGTGCCGCCAGTCAACAAACCCGGGCAATCCAACCGAAAGGTTATGGGCTAGAAGGGGGAAATCCAACTATGAGGTTATGGGTCGGGGAAATCTTACCGAATAAATTGTGGGCTAGGGGTAATCCAATCGAGAGATTGTGGACCCAGTATGTATTATTTGTGTATGTTCTGTTGTGTGGTATTTGGGGGAAAATCACTAAGCTTTTGCTTACAGTTTAAGTTTTATGTTTCAGGTACTTTAGATGATCGGAGGAAAGCAAAGGCGTGATCGTGGACATTCTTCTGATTTTATGATATTTGATTTTAGGATACTCTGATTCGTGATTATTACTTTTGGGAACTATGTTTTGTAAACAATTAGGGGTATTGGTTGGATTTTAATAATGAAAAATTTACCTTGATTTTTGGGATGTTACAATGCAAAAGGAAGATAAAAATAAAATAATTGGGTAAACCTATCTAAGAAATATTTACTAAAAGACCAATATAACAACTCTCCTAAAACGCAAAATGTGATAGAAATAACTATTGATAGTTTGTAAGATAAGAAACTAATATATGAAGTTGATTGTGTCTTACTAAATATACCAACAATTTGCATAACTAAAGGAACATTAGGCGGTGAGATGGTTCCAAGTTGAAGATGACGGAAAGTGAAATGAAAGACAATTTTTTTATGTTTCGTCTGCTTATGGAAATTAGAATTATGAGCAATATGTGTTGCACCTTTATCGTCCTAACGAAAGGGAGCGGGATGGGAAACATTATCCGTAAACACAAGCATAGGCAGATTTACATTGGCTCACAGGATAGCCCGGGATGCCACTAAAAAAAAGTAGTGTAAATATATTCGGAAAAAATCATTTTATGTTGCGGTTATACCCCGGAAAAAAAATTAGGCTACCCTAAAAAAATTTCAGGTTATTTCTAAATGGTCGAAAATACAAACTAGCCCAAATGGTCCAAAAATTTTAAGCCCACACCAACTAGTTTAATGAAACAAAATTCACAATGAAACAAGCAAGTATATAATACTTAGTTCTATTATGTATTGTTGCCAATTACCAAATAATCGATCGTCGACTTCTGTGAATGTGATCGCCGACTCATCTTTTGTGGTCATCGACATCTTGCTCCTCGTTGTCGCCTATCGGTGGCTTATTGCGGCAACCTCCTCCAGTGGTGAGCAATTAAACTCATCAAGGTGCACAATGAAACAAGTAAATATAAAAAAAAATACCCAATCCTATTATCTATTGTTAGGCTAATTCAAATTTCATATTTTTGTCATTATGTTGAAAAATTAGAAATTACCAATTAGGTTTGTTAAATTAGGGACTTAGAGTTAATAATTACTAATTACTTTTTTGTTAAAACTTGAAATCAAGTTATAGTTGATATATTTTGATTGTAGATTTCTATTTGTTGTTGAAACTTGAAATCAACTTTATACTTCATATATTTTGATTGTTGGTTGCTATTTGTTGTTGAAACTTGAAATTAAGTTTATAGTCCATATATTTTGATTGTAGGTTGCAATTAACAATTTTTTCAAAAGAAAATTAGATGTTGGAGACAATTATGGTAAAGGCGTTGAATTAAGGTGTCTAAATCAATAAATATATTAATATTTTTTTGAATTAGAAGCAAAATCCATTTTGGGTTGCCCTCATAACCAATAACTGAATATAATGATTTTTTTAGAGAAGCTGATTTGTTAATTTATTATATGATTAATAAATTGTAAGAAATGATTTTATAATATATTATATGATTAATATATTAATTAGAAATAGTAATAATTAATTAAAAATTAATTAGAAATTAATTGGGATTAATTTCGGGTTAATTAGAATTAATTAGAAGTGTAGGGGCTAAGTTGTAATGGTCCAATAGATGAACAAAATAGTATTTCTAGATCCTTCTATGCATGGCCGGTTTTGGCTAGGCATTTTAGGGTTTCTAGATTAATTCTATTAGATAATTACGGAATTAGATAATTACATAATTCAAGATATTATTATTATATTCAAATTAGGGTTATCTAAGGCTTCCTTATCAACTATAAATAGGACCCCTAGGGTCTCATATTTTCATCGACTCCTTCACACTCTCAAGAGTCAAATTTTTTCTCTAGCCTCTCCTCTGCTGAAGTCTTCTAGTTATTAGAGTTTTGGGTACAAGCCATTAGAGGCATCCAAGCTTTTGGTGCTTGCTTTCCAATGAATTACAAAATGATTTATTTTGATTATTTGCTATAATAATCAAGAGGTATGTAACCCTAATCTTTATGTGATTTTTTATTTTCAGAGCCTCTCTCTAGGGTTTCTTGATATTCAATGTTTTTTGCTATCAATAGACAAAACATATGTCACACCCCCAAACCAGACGGCGGAAATGTCCGGGGATGGAGGACTTCATTTGTAGTATCACAACACATGCATCATAGTAATCAAAGTACAAACAACCATTGTATTTAAAAAGTATAAGTATTTACATGTATTCAATCATTGTATATTGAAACCAAAATAGCTATACAAAAGAAGAAGATATGACTCAAAATAGCTCCATCTTCTCAAAAAGCTCGGGGAGTACATGTTTATTATTTCCCAGAGAATACAAGTAATTTGAAAAGAGATTATCAACATAAAGTTGAGTGAGTGCATAAGTATTTATGTTTGAAAGGATGTTTTTGTATCTTGAATATGTAAACTGTTCCAGAAAATCCTATATTTTCTGCTGTATATGAAAAGTAATTTTATTCCCATAAAACCGTTCTATTTGTAAACCATTGTTCTGTATTTGTATTCCTTTATGTAAAACTTGTAACTGAGAGTGTGTCTGGTTTCACCAGCTGTTATTGAAAACTGTAATATACTATTGTAGTTTGTATTTTGTAAACTGGTACTTTGAAGATGTACTTACGTTTAGTTGTTTATATACTAAAGTATAGTTAATATCTTTTTAATGAGTTATTATAACCATACTGAGACTAGATGGCCTGAAACAAACGCTTTGTAGACGTTTAAACTGTTGATAACAATTGTCACTCATTGGCGTGTATGCCTGACTGTAGCTAGCAACCTGAGTGAGGGGTTGTCAATCCCAATATAGATCTACACACAACTTGTGTCGATCCCCTGACTGGAGACTCTGGTTATAATATCAGGACTTTAACTATGTTGTTTAAATGAATTAAACAACCTGAATTGAATGACTCATAAAAAGCATATATACGTTACATGTATAATAGTTATGAAAATCCAATCATCCTGAAATAATGATTGATTGTATATTCATGAATTAGTATTCTTAACATGTATTTGAAAATTGTAAACCCTTGATTTGTTTTGAATCAAACCTTTGTTTCTTGTAAAACGGTGTATTCTAGTATACTTGAATCATGAATTATTGTTCTATGTATCAAAAATTATAGCTATTATAATTTATATGTACTTTCTGAATTGGTATTTAACTATATTTGCATGTAACCTCTTGTTCAACATGTTACAAAGGGTATTTAAATTGATGAAATAACTTTTATATTTATATACATATACAATTATATATAAGTAAAATTTAAACGACATTCGGAAAAATAACCGGTACTATAAGCCCACATCCAACCAAGGAAAAGGACCCAGAATGAGTTGTCAGTCCTAAGCCTTTTAAAATCTTATATATATATATATATATATATATATATATATATATATATATATATATATATAAATATGAATTTTGGGGAAAAATATAAGTTTATAAAAGAGTTTAAATATTTTGAGTATTTTTGATGACTTAATGTCATTTTATCACGATTTGAAATCATTTGTTTGTAACACAAAGTTCTTGTATTAGACTTGTATTCCCCCCCCCCCCCTTAAAACAGTAAAAATTATGAAAATACGGGGGTATGTACTCACTTGATATGTGGTGATTTGGATAGCGTTTCGTTTTCTGGAAAGGAGTTTATTTGAAGAAAAAACCGGCTTTAATCGGGCAGAGTTTCGACTGGAGAAAGTTGTTTTTCTCGGGAATCTTGAGGCTTCGAGGCTTGCTTAGGGTTTTAGACTTGATATCGGGGCTTTAGGGGTTGTAGGTGAGGTTGTGGGACTGAAAGATATAAGAGTGTGTGAAATTTGGGGTGAAAATGTGTTTGAATCCGGAGGGTCTCGCATGCCTTATATAGGCCGAAGTTCGGACAGGTGGCGAGGGGGAGGAGGAGTCATCATGTGAGGTGGCAGCGAGGGAAGGGAGACACATGTCTCGGTTCGCAAGGAGCCACGAGGCCGAGCTCGGAAGCAGCCACGGTACGAGGCGCGTTGGAACAGGAGTGGACAAGCCTTCGGTCCAATCAGAAGAGGAGACGATGCGACACGCGGCAGCCTCGCATGCGAGGTGATGTGGCCGAATATGCACCATGCGATTTTTCCCGGTTTTCAACATTTTTCGATTTTCGTGCCCAAAACTTGCGAAATTCATAACTTTCGCATACGAGCTCCGTTTTCGACGTTATTTATATGCACGCGTAGGTAAAATTATACTTTACGACTTTTGTTTAGACTTCGTCGGCTAACTTTGACTTTATTTTTAATATTATTATTTTTAACAGACCGAGAGAGGAAAATCCGTTAAAAATTCATAACTTCTTCATAAGACGTCCGTTTTTGTTTGTCTTTTTACCGTTGTACTACTATTGACGATACCTTCAATTCTCGTTTAGGTTGTGTTGGCTAAATATCACTCGATCTTTATTTCGAGTTTTTAGCTGTATATTGCTATACTGAAACTTAGAAAAACCATAACTTCCTCATACGAAGTTAGATTTTGATGTTCTTTTTATCAAAGTTCTTGGTTAAACATATTCTACAACTTTTATTTAGATTGTTATGGCTAAAAAGCGTTTTATTGAAGATTCACTTTTTACACTGAACAATGTTTTGCCGGTTTTGTTGCGGATCTTCGATTGGTCATAACTTCTTCGTTATAACTCGGATTTTAGTTTTCTTTATGTTTTTGGAAACCTTGTTACAATGTCTACCACTTTGTTCATCCCATTCGAGATTGTTTAATACTTTATTTTTGAGGGTCAATTATGTAAATGTACACAGTATGCTAAAATTTCTCTTTATTATTTTAAAAAGAACTACAAATTGACCTATATTATTACATAGGTTTGAAATAACGGTTTGTTACAACATAGATCCAAATTAGGTTGCATGTGAACTTAAGGGTTAAGTGTTTTTCCGCTCATATGTGTTTTTTTATAACCTAGAAAATTCATCAGTGGTATCAGAGCCTTAAATTTGTATCTGATTATGCATAAAAGTGAATTAATCAAAATTAGGGTTTATGGAAATTAAACCCAAAAGGCTTAAAATTTCGCAAATGGCTAGAGTTCATGAAACCCTAGCCTCCACCCTTACTTTCGAAAATGCTAGGGTTTCACATAGGTTTTCTGGTTTCCTTAAATTATTATTTTAAATGCCTTAAACTTTGAATAATTAAAACCTTATAACGTTTATCCTCCCGCTCCCAAGTGAATTCAGGTCCCCATTTTGCATTGCAGATAGACTTGGGAAAAAGATGTGGATATTTCTGTTGCATTTGATCCTCCCGCTCCCAAGTGAATTCAGGTCCCCGTTTTGCATTCCAGTGAACCTTCACTATTAGGATACGGCTTTGTTTGGTTTTCTTAACTTCCCTGTGTAGAATCTCTACGGGTTCTTCCACAAAATTGAGGCTCTCATTTAACTCGATTTCCTTGAGTGGGATCTCAAGAGTCTCGTCGGATAGACACTTTTTCATGTTCGAAATGTGGAAGGTAGGATGAATGTTACTTAGTTCTTGGGGTAGTCGAAGTTTGTAAACTACAGGACCGATTCTGGAAAGAATCTCGAATGGTCCTATGTACCTTGGATTCAGTTTGTCACGCTTTCCAAAGCATATCATGCCCTTCCAGGGTGAGACCTTTAACAAGACGCGGTCACCAACCTGGAATTCCTATGGTTTTCTTCTTTTGTCAACGTAGCTTTTCTGTCTATCTCCAGAAGCTTTAAGTCGCTCCCGAATTTGTACGATTTTCTCTGTAGTTTCTCGAATAATTTCCGGACCAGTGAGAGCACTATCAGGAGTTTGACCTCTAGCTAGCTGCGTGTCACCCACTTCAGCCCAACACAGAGGGGATCTGCACTTGCGGCCATAGAGGGCTTCGAATGGAGCAGCCTTTATGCTAGTGTGATAATTGTTGTTATAGGAGAATTCAGCAAGGGGTAAATGAATATCCCATTCCTTTCCAAAGTCTACCACGCAAGCTCACAACATGTCTTCTAATGTTTGAATCGTCCTCTCACTTTGTCCGTCGGTTTGTGGATGGTAGGCTGTACTCATGTCCAGCCTAGTTCCCAGAGCGTTTTGTAAAGACTGCCAGAAACGAGAAGTGAATCTACTATCTCGGTCTGAAATAATAGATATTGGCACACCATGCAGTCTAACAATCTCATTGAGGTAAGTTCTTGTTAGCTTCTCTATCTTGTCGGTTTCTTTTATAGGTAAGAAGTGTGTGGATTTGGTTAATCTATCGACAATTACCCAAATAGTATCATAACCACTCGTTGTCTTGGGTAACTTAGTTATGAAATCCATCGTAATCTGCTCCCACTTCCATTAAGGGATTTCAGGTTGTTGTAATAAACCTGAAGGTTTCTGGTACTCTACCTTGACTTTGGCACAAGTAAAGCACTTGCCCACAAAGGTAGCGATTTCGGCCTTCATGTTAGGCCACCAATATAGTTTCTTAAGGTCCAGATACATCTTGTCTGAACCTGGATGAATGGAGTATCGGGTTTTGTGTGCTTCATTTATAACCATGTCATTGTAACCACTAAACTTTGGCATCCAGATCCGGTTCATGAAATAATAGACTCCGTCATCCTTGATTTCAAAGTTCTTATCCATTCCTCTCAGAGTTTCACCTGCCACATTTTCGGGTTTCAAGGATTCAATTTGAGCTTCTTTGATCTGTGTGGACAGACGTGAATGGATTGTCATGGTCAATGACTTTACTCGACGTCCCGAGTATTCTTTTCTGCTAAGGGCATCAGCTACTACGTTAGCTTTACCAGGGTGATAAAGAATCTCACAATCGTAGTCGTTCAGTAGCTCCACCCATCGTCGTTGTCTCATGTTCAACTCTTTCTGATCGAAGATATGCTGAAGACTTTTATGGTCCGTGAATATTGTGCATTTCCTGCCATATAAGTAATGTCTCCAGATCTTCAGAGCAAATACCACTGCTCCTAGTTCAAGGTCATGTGTTGTATAGTTGACTTCATGTGTCTTTAGCTATCTTGAGGCATAGGATATAACCTTTCCTCTTTGCATAAGAACACATCCAATCCCTTGATTAGAAGCATCACAGTACACTACGAAGTCCTTTGTCCCTTCGGGTAGAGACAAGATCGGTGCACTGCACAAAGCTCGCTTTAGCATTTTGAACGTTGTTTCTTGCTTTTTTTCCCAGCTAAAAGTTACACCCTTTTGCGTGAGGGTGGTAAGAGGCTTAGCTATTCGAGAGAAATTCTGGATGAATCTACGATAATAGCCAATAAGACCTAAGAATTGACGGATTTCTATAGGTGTTTTGGGTGCTGACCAGTTTTCAATTGCCTTTATTTTGGAAGGGTCGACGCGTATTCCTTCTGAACTGACCACGTGACCTAGGAATTCAACCTTCCTGATCCAAAACTCGCACTTTGAGAACTTCGCATAGAGCTTTTCTGTTCTAAGGGTTTGTAATACTTGACGAAGATGTTGGCCACGTTCCTCTTCACTTCTTGAGTAGATAAGGATGTCGTCAATGAAGACTATGACGAATTTATCCAGGAATGGACGACACACTCTGTTCATTAGATCTATGAACACAGCAGGTGCATTCGTCAATCCGAGTGGCATCACTACAAACTCGTAATGACCATAACGAGTTCTGAACGCGGTCTTGGGAATGTCTTCCTCCAAAATCCATAACTGGTGATACCCGAATCTTAAGTCTATTTTTGAGAAGTAGTTCGCACCTTGAAGTTGGTCGAACAGATCGTCAATGCAAGGCAGAGGATATCGATGCTTGATGGTAAGTTTATTCAGCTCGTGGTAGTCTATGCACATGCGGAATGATCCATCCTTCTTCTTTACGAACAAAACCGGTGCTCCCCAAGGTGAGAAGCTTGGTATTATGAAACCTTTGTTAAGGAGTTCGTTAAGCTGGATGGATAATTCCTGCATTTCAGAAGGTGCAAGACGATAGGGGGATTTGGCTACAAGGGTAGCTCGAGGGATTAATTCGATTCAGGATTCGATTTGTCGTTCGAGAGGCACTCCTAGAAGATCATCGGGAAAGTTGCAGACCTCAGGAATGCTCGCGATATCTTTCACTTCTTGTTTTTTGTCTACCACGTGAGCTAAGAAAACACAGTACTCTTTGCGAAGGTACTTCTGTGCCTTGATTCAAGAAATGATCTGAAGGTTCGTTTCAGGTTTGTCTCCGTAAATAACAAGAGTTTTGTTAGTTGGCAAGTTCAGACGAATGGCTTTTTCATAGCATAGGATGTCGGCATGATTAGGGCACAACCAATCCATACCTATTATGACGTCAAAACTTTTGATAGAGACCAGCATAAGGTCTATTGGGAAAGACAAGTCATTCAAGGTAAGGATACATCCTATGTATATATCATTGGTGGATTCGGATTTTCCATTAGCCATTTCGACTGTGAATGTTTCTTTTAGTGGTTGGGAGTCTTGATTTAGTAGGTGTTTAAAATTATGGCTCACAAAGCTCCTCTCAACACCACAATCAAATAGAATGCATGCATAAGTGTTGTTGAGAAGAAACGTACTCGTGACCACCTCAGGGTCTGCGACCGCTTCTTCGTGACCAAAGGCTAAAATTCTCCCAACTCCACCGACATTTCCAGATTTTGGACAATCTCTCTTGAAATGCCCCACATCACCGCATTGGTAGCATGTTTGACCTACTCCAGCGGCAGGTACTTGGCTAATTGGTTGGGGTGGTGTGCTACAGAATCGGGCAGTATGCCCTTTCCAGTTGCAGTTACGGGACTGCATTCCTCGGCAATTTCCATTGTGGTGAAAATTGCACTTGTTGCATTTAGGGAGGTTACCAACATAGGGCTTAGTTGGTGCAGGGTTAACAGGAACAACAGCAGGTATGGTAGCAGGTATAGTAGCAGCATGGACTGCCACTACTAGTTGCTTCTTTGACGGTTCCAGAGGAGATTTTCCCTTCCACTTGTTCCAACCCTTCTTCTTGCTGTTGTTGTTGTTCTCCTTAGGTTGTTCTGGGGAAGCAACCACAGAATTTTGACGATTTCCGTGGTCAATAAGTGACTGTGACAGGTCCTTGGCACTGTCAAAGGTAACAGGCCTAAAAGCAATGGCACTTGCCTGTATCTGGGGTGACAATCCCCAAATATACCTTTCAATCTTTTTGCTCTCCAGAGCAACCATTTATGGACACAGAATCGCCAAGTCACAGAACCGATTCGTGTAAGTTGTTATGTCTGCACCGACCATGGTAAGGCCCCAGAGCTCTTGCTCAAGTTTTTGAATTTCCCCTCACACACAGTATTCCCGCATCAACATGGTTTTTAAGTTCTCCAAACTTATAGTATTTGCCACTACCAAAGTCAGTGACTTAACATGGCCGTTCCACCATGTTAGGGCCCTATCTGAAAAAGTACAAGCATCAAATTTAACTTTGCTACCCTCTGGACATGAGCAAATTTCAAAGATTGCTTCTGTCTTCTCAATCCATTGCCTTAAAACCATCACTCCTCCAGTTCCATTAAAGGTCCTGGGTTTGGCGTTCGAGAAGTCTTTATAAGTGCGCTCTCGAGAGTGCTCATGACTCTCGCCATGGTTAGAAGGATGTGCACCAGCTCCCGACCCACTAGCCCCAGAAGTATTGATATGAGACATGGAACCCGTTACAGCCGCCGTGACCGCTACTTGAAACATAGCAGCGTCGAATTGAGGAGGTGGTGGTGGAGGTGGCGCCGGTGCTTCATTGACATTGTTACGTCTTGGATTTCTACGAGGAGGCCTCTTTTTCTATAATAGTTAAAAGATAAAAAGGATGGTAAGATATCAAGAATGAATATGAATTTGATATCTGTTGGGTTTAAGTATTGCGTCTTTGGGCTCGTGTTATAGTCCATTTTGTTTACCCGGTTTGGGCCTGTCCAACCGTGGATTATCATTAGGGTTAGATTATATATAATGCATGCATGTATAGCTTTCAGGTAATTGTTCTAATTAATAGCTTTTTCATTGTAACCCTTACACACCTCTACAGTCGAAGTTCTTCATCGAGCTCTTCTGAGGTGTGAGATATTAATCATTCGACACCATTGGATCCATTCTTGTGTTCTTTACTTGATTAATATTGTTTTTCTGTTTCGAATCTATCGATCTATAGTGAGTTATTCTCAACAATTGGTATCAGAGCAGGAGACTGTGTAATACATACACATCTCTTTTGTTTGAAGAATCCTTTAGGGTTTCCGCTTATATCAATATATATAGAAGTTGTCTTCTTGTTGTCGACGGTATCTCTTGTGTTTGATAAAACCCTAAATTCAACTTTACAAGTCTGATTCTAGCAGATTAAAAGAAAAAGTTCATCATGTCTCACGATGACTCTCAAATCAATCCAATCAACATCTCCAACAGTATAGGATCCACTACAAGGGTTCCCATTCTTTATGCTCAAGATTATGAAGTATGGGCGCATCACTTCGAAGACTATGTCGTTGGATCTGAAGACAACGACTATCTTATCTGGGAGGCAATAACATTGGGTCCGTTTGTTCACTCTGGAACAAATAGAACGATCAAGACTCAAAAAGAGTATAATCAACTCTTGGCGGACGAAGATAAGATTCCTCAAGACGAAAAAGACAAGGTGTTATGCAACGCTAAAGCCATGAGGTTGATCCGATTCGCTTTAGAATCCGACAATTTTCGTCTGGTAAGTTCATGCACAACAGCTAAATAAATATGGGATAGGTTGAAAGAATTATATTCAACTGATGAGGATCTAGAGCACTCGATTCAAACCCTATTGCTCTCTGAATTCGGTGCTTTCGAACAAAAACCTGAAGAGAAACTCATTCAGACATTCGATCGTTTCAACCATCTGTTTAGCAAGATGATGAATCACGATATTGAAAGGAAGGTGATCGAACAAAAGGTTATATTCATGAATGGCTTAGGCCCGAATGGATGGAAGTGGTCTCGACCGTGAAGGCTCATGAGCAATTTAAATCATATTCACTGGCGAAATTGAAGGGTATACTCAAATCTCATGAAAGTGTGGTGAAAAAGGAAGCGAAAACAGTTTCAGGTGTGGGTTCACTGGCCCTCGTTTCTAAGAGAAAGAATGTAGCAGACGAAGAGGAGGAATCTGATATGTTAGAGTGTGATCTGTCCAGTGAAGAATATGCAATGATGGTTACAAACCCAAAGAAGTTTGCTCGCAGAAAGTTCCCGGTCAACAAGAACCGAAACTGGCAGGGAAGCTACAGATCAGAAAAGGTTAAAGAAGAAACCAAGAAAACCTCTCAAAAGGACGAAGAAAAGAAAGAGAGTAAGCTTGTGCGAGACTTTGGGTATGATTGCAACTTCTGTCAAGGCAAGAACCACTTTGCCAAGGATTACATGCTAAGGAAGATGGCTGAGAAGAGGGATGGTGAAGATGACGAAGCCTACTACATGAGAAAGCTGGAGGTCATAAAGAAGAAGAAAGCAACTAACGTTTCTATGAATGCTTTAATTGTGTAGGAAAATATTATTGATGATGAGTTTGGTGGAGTAGACGTCTGGTCTACAGACTCTGAAGATGAAGAGGTACGCAGACCCTCGCATGGAAAAGCTTATGTGGTGAAAGAAGGAGTTACTGAGTCGGCTGGAAGATGGTTAATGGTGACAGCAGGGGTATCGCAGATGAGGGGATATTCAACCGAAGGTGAGCACGAGGAAGCGAAACTAAAGGATGACAATTGTTTCGCTGCTAAGCCTGTGAGTTAAAGGATCAACGATTGCGATCAGTTGATCAAAAAGGTACAATCAATACTTGAATCTCTTAAAATACCAGTAACAAACTACGAAAAAGAATTAAATGAATTAAAATTCAAGTTTTCTAAGTTAAGTGGAAGTCTTATGCAAACTCGCTTAGCGAATTCTAACCTAACTGACCAACTCAGCAGGGAATCTTCCAAGAGTGAGGAGAGAAGGATGTGGATTCAGCTGAAGGAGTCAGAGTTAGCTAGGTCTAGGGATGAACTTATTTATTTGCAACGTGACAATTTAAAGTTTTTAAAACAAAGAAATCTTTTCTGTTTGATTGCTAAACGCTTATATACAAATATCACCCAGTTGCATCTAGATTGTGAGATAGGTAAAAAGATTCATAAAATGATTTTGCCCTTCCATGAATTTAAGGAAGATGAAGTCATTGCTGAATGTGAATCTATAACGTCTTCAGATGAGATTTCAGTTACCTACAAATAATGACTGGACAAAATTGAATCTTTCACTGAGTCCAAAGAACATAAATGTATGCTTAAGAATTTACTGGACGAAAAGGACAAATTAAAAATCAAGACCGAGACTATACAAAAGTTAGAAACCACTTCTGAATTTGATGAGGACAGTGAGATGATCGAAATCTCCGTAGAAGACGAGGTCGACTGTTTAGAATTTCTTAAGAGCGAACCGGATGCAGCAAAACCACTCATATCTGAAAATTCGGTTGAGTACGCTCGGGTGTCAAAGGACAAATCCAAGAAACTCAAAGAAAAGGCAGTTGTGTATCAGAAGGTACAAACTACACCAAACCAAGTGTATGCAGTCACTGGAGTAACTAAGAAACAAACGGCGGAGTTGATGTCCATGGTTGACAAAGATAATGCTGAAGGTTGCGATAACCACTTCTGGTCCGCTCCCATAGATAATTCAGACGAAACAATTGGTCTGTTAGAGCAAACCTCATGGAGAGTTAAGGAACGATACATTCCCGAGCCCCTCAACAAACCCTCAAGCTTTGATAAACCTAGTTCAAGTGGTACAAAAGAAATACCAAACGAACCACTGAAAGCTTCCAGTGTATCATCAACAACAACCGAAGCTCATGAGAAGAAATCGAAACCTAAGGCCAACATTCACTTGACTCAAGAGCAACTTGCTGAACAGAAACGCCAGAGGAACAAAAGATACATGAAGAACCTCAATGAGAGAAAATAGTTTTGGCAATGCCAAAACCCCTCTTATGTTCGCTCTGGAAAAGCTTCTAATCTCAAAAAGGAAGCACATGCCAAGTCTCCTTCTTGCAATCACTGACAGTCAGGCAGTCAGGTAAACCGAACTACCAGGTTCGGTCCTAACTCTTACTACGCCAAGAACAGAAAGTCCTGTTTCGGTCCCAACACAAGTGCTCAGAACCAAAAGTCAAGTTTCGATCCTAAAACCCATCATCCTCACTCCCAACCAAAGCCTAACTCTGTAAAGGATATCAAAGGAAAAGGGAAGCTCGTATCAGATTTTGAAGTTCAAAATAGCAAAAAGTCAGCTAACCCTAGGACTCCAAAGAAAACCTCAACTGTGAAACCAACTAACAAAAACACACTGCAGTTAAAACAAGATAAAAATAAAATCAAAGTTTACACCATCAAACGGAAAGGTGAAACCACTTTAGTAAAAAGAACATATATGGTTGATCTTTCTGTTGCAATTCCCTATTCTGTAAAAGACTCACCAGGGCCCAAGAGACTTTGGGTTCCTAAATCTACTTAATTTTGCAGGTTATCAGTGACGAGTAGTTTGACGACGAATGGTATATTGACAGTGGCTGCTCTCGTCACATGACAGGAAGGAGGAAGAACTTAGGGAGTTTCAGTTCCTTAAGAATGGTGGATGTGTTAAATATGGAAACAACTCATACGACATGATCAAAGGGTATGGCATGATCACCAATGGAGAATTCTCAATACGAAAAGTAGCCTATGTGGAAGGATTACAGCACAACCTCATCAGTGATTCTCAACTAGTCGTGGGAACCGGTTGGAAAGTCTCGTTTGATGATGAGGGATCAGAAATAATTGAAAAGCAAACGAAGAAAGTTCTGTTGAAATCTGAGCGCATAGGGGAGATGTATCCTCTAAATCTCAACCCGATAAAAGGAAAGCCAACAATATGCTTGCTGTCGAAGGCGAACTCAGATGAAAGTTGGTTGTGGCACCGAAGACTATCGCACCTCAACTTCAAAGATATTAATAAACTGGTGCTTGGTGATCACGTGCGTGGACTTCCTGTTTTTAAATTTGACAAAGAACAAATGTGCGCAGCGTGCGAGATGGGCAAGCAAAGCAGAAAAAGTCACCCTTCTCGTATCAATACAAAAATCATCGAACCTCTTGAATGTGACAACCCGGAATTTCTATCTTGTACAACCATTCACTTCAATAGAAGTCAGATTTGTTTCTGCTAACTTTTAAGTTGTTCGGTGTTAGTTTAAGTGTTCTAAAGCCTAGTACTTCAAGCGGTAGTTATAGGAAGTATACTTGAGAGTCATTGTGCAACATTTAAGTCCCAAAACTCCAAGAATTTGGAGTTTACGGCGTAAAAATGGTGTTAGGGCCGTAAACCCTAAAGGGTATATAAATGACACTTAGTTATTTTTATCCATTTTTACCATTTTCAAGCCAAGAACTCATTCTCTCTCAAGTATCATCCGATTTTTCTTCAAGATCTTCAAGAAAGTAAGTGTTTCTTTCCTTGATTAGTTGATACCTTTCATTATCTAGTGATCTTACATGACTTCATCCATGAAATCATTCCATTTTCATAGATCTTCAAGTGTTCTTCATTTCACCAAGAACACCAAGAACACACACTAGTGTTCTTGGGCCGTGAACCCCCTTACAAGCCTCTATATTGTAAGTACTCTTACCCTGGCTTAATATAGGCTTGTTTCACTTGTTAATCAACTAGAAAACATCAAGAAGCACAAGTTCATAAGGTGTTTACGGCCAAGCCAATGTTCTTCGGCCGTAAACACTAATAAAGGGGGCCTAGTGAGCCCTAGTCCCTTCCTAAGCCTTGGATACAAATGTAGATCACTTCCTTGAAGAGTTTAGGACCTTAAACATCAAAAGAATCAAGAAAACATGAAGTTTACGGCCGTAAACTCATGGGGAAATGACCATGGGCCGTAAACGCTAAGAAGTGGTCCAATTGTGCCACTATTACTTCCTAAGGCTTGGACTTGATCATAGGATACTAAACCTTGACTTATAAGACCTTTAAACACAAAATGGTACATAATACCATGAGTTTACGGCCGTAAACTCATGGGGAAATGACCATGGGCCGTAAACTCAAGTGATACAACCATTTGGGCCATAAACTCCAATGTGAGGCCATACTCCCTTTAGATGCAACCCTTTGGTACTTATAACACTTGAATCAAAGTGTTTTCCATGTCCTAGGGTGTCTTAACTTGGTTAATTAGTTGTTAAATGACTAATTGGATACATATATGTGTCATTATATGTTAAATAGTATCCGTGTGTGTGCTCAAGTCTTCACTTGACACTTAGCATCCTATACCATCCGTTCAACCAAACCACTCACTACAGGTGAGTTTATACCCCTTAATCAACCTTTTAAATGATTTTAAATGCGTTTATGGGGGGGAATACAAGTTGAACTATTTTAAACTTATACTTTGTTAAATGTGTATCTATACAGATATAGTTATATAAGTAGGATTGAAAGGACTTAGGACCGATAGCTCACCTTACCTCCTGTTCCTTGTTTGGTTGTGGACTTAGGGTATCGGTTGTATGTCCGAAGGTCGTTTGAATCCTAGTTATATATTATGTATATGTATATAGATATAAAAGTTCCTTCTTTCAATTCAATACCTTTGGGTAGCAAAGGTATACAAACATGTTCATACATACAAACAACATTACTAGTAAACTACAATAGGTATAGTTTAGGAAGTTACTAATACTATTACTAGAACAGTGAAACATACAATGAGTCAGTTCATACATGAGTCAATACATACTATGATGAGAAACAAACATAACATACAGATAGAGAATACTATGATGAGAAGCAAACATAACATACAGATAGAGAATACTATGACGAGAAACAAATGATAACATACAGAGAGAACATACATACATACTAGACAGTGAGAACATACAATACAGCTAGTAATACAAGAACATTACAACAGTTATGTGAGCCACGTAACGAGGCATGGCATCACCTGTCATGGCTTGTTTTGTATCCAGAGTCTCCTATAAGGAGAGCGTTGAATTTGTGTATAGATCTATACTGGATTGACTATCCTACACCTTGCTGCTCGCTTCAGTGGGACTTGCAAGTCTACGGGTGCCAAATGTCATTTCTTCCGACGTCTTTCATCGTCGTGTTTTTAGTCGGTAGTATGGTACATGCATATCACATGTTACTTTAAATAACCATTGGTTTAAGGTAATTAGTACAACAGTAGTTACTTAATACAACACTACAGTACTTTATTATTTCCCCATTGCATTCACTTTGTGATTTTCACACAATGAACGGTAATGTAAAAGCTATATTTTTGGTTAATGATTGTCATATTTGGGAAAATACACACTTTTACAAGAAACAAACATACATTTCATTTGATGCCTCTGTAGAAGGCTACGTTTAGTAGAAAATATAGGATTTTCTAGGAGATACAAACATTTACAAACATATACAAACATTTACAAACATTCACAAACATTTACACACATTTACAAACATTTACAAACTTATACATCAAGTACATACAAACAATTTTATACAAACAATGACACTATAATACTTATGAACTCACCACCTTTAAAGCTGATCAACTCTTTCAAAATAACTTGTATTCTCAGGTCATCAGTAGACAGGTACCGATGCCAGGCTTTTGAGAAGATGGAGCACATTCAAGACTCATCTCATATTTTGATTTACATTTTGGTGTCTATTAAACTTCATAGAACACACTTGTATTAAATTATATTATTAATGCAATGGATGATGTTGTTGCTTGTTTACTACTATGCATTGTTGTGATACTGTACAGGACGTCCTCCACCCTCGAACGTTTCCGCGTTCCGGTTTTGGGGTGTGACAGATTGGTATCAGAGCATTGTTTATAGTGAATCGAGTATATCAACCCATAAAATATATACAAACTATAAACACAACGGGATTAAAATACTCTGACCAAGAGTTTATACTTTTAAATAATAAAATATTTAACTAAGTATACATTCCTGCATTCATACTAAAATCAGTGTCACTAGGACAGAACAAAAGTATTACGATTGTTGGGCAACACAATTAGACTTAGAGACATATGGTCAACCCTGGGAATGATATAGCCTGATCAACTATATTTTCCGAGGAGTGACTAGCATGTGCCTAAGAGTGGTTGTGAGGTTGCAACAAGTCTAAACAAACAAGAAACTTACCAACACTACTACAATGGAAACATTAGAACGGAACATAAACTTAAAATACTATAGGAGTATTTTGTGTTACTATAATTACTTATCTGAAAACTAAAGGTCTTTATTAGTAGGTCAATAATTGCTCAGTGGATACGCCAAGGTTATCTGTGATTATGATGACATAGACTTAGAATCTGTGATCTTTGCTTTTCTTCCTGTTCCTTGTTTGGTTGTGGATTTGGAGTTAGGGTCACTTATTCGAAGGTCTATCTTGTTTTGATTACATGTAACTTGTATGCACTAAACAAGTATTGAAGTAACTGATAAAGATCATATTATAATTATCTAAATTAGTCCGTCTATTTAGTTATTTCTTATACCCCTTTTCTCGTGTAGATATCATGGCTGGATTCCATCTCCCCGGAGATCCATACTTCCCAAACGAAGGCAATGCAGGATGGCTTGAAGGAGAGCCAGAAGATGATTATCCAATCCCTTTGGATGATCACCTCGCTGAAGGCTTTTCTGATGGTTCTGACTCAGAACCTGAAGTCAACAACCTACCCCCAGTAGCTCCGAACCCGAACCCTCGTCCAGCATTTCAAGGACTCACACCTTTGTGGGCCACAAACTTGAACAGCTGGAGTCAGGAACAGGGTCAACCCATACCCTACAATGGGGACCGAAGCTTCTACAATCTAAACGAGGGAGGTTCAGCTGACCGAGTCCTACCCATCATGGTCCGAAGGATTGCTCGGAACACCGAGCAAGGTCGAGCAGCCATCGACCGAGTCGTGGAAATTGACGCCAACTCTGGCGTTAACACAGTCCGCATTCGTCAGCTAGAGTCTGCTCATGAAAGAACTCAGGTCCATAATGCAGCCCTGCAGAGAGAACTTACTGAAAGCTGAGCTGAAGTCAGGGAACTTCGAGCTCGTCAGGCAATGACAGAAAGGCGCATGAGAGACATGGAGCGCCGTCTGTTCGAATCAAGGACTCACTCTAGTGGCTCTCGTCGTAGATAGAGCCTACTCCACTTTCTCTTTTGGATATAACTTAGTTTATGTAAAAACTCCAGTTTAACATCCTAGCTTTGTGAAGACCTTAAATCTGTTAAGTCATGATTTGGTCTTAGTCTGTCAAAATTCTCCCGTCTTGGTTTGATGTAAGACCTACTTCTAGGTCATTTTTCCCAAACTTGTTACATCTGTAATACCAGTATATTTGACAGATATCTAATCTCATGGAATTTAATATCCATATGCTATCATCTGTTACTACTAGATCTACATTCAAACATACTATTCAATTGTGTTGTTAGGCTATAGAGAGTTAGTCCATGAGTCACTCTCATCAATTTCTCTATTCTTACCAATATCGTCATCTTTGTAAACTTTTAGTTGAAAGATGCCTCCACGCCGATCAACGAGACGCAATCCCCCGGTAAATCCAACACCACCGCCTACTCCTCAAATTGATACGGCAGCTATAACTGTTGCAGTAGCTGCGGCTGTGGCAAAAGCCATGGCTCGATATCATTCTACCAGCGCCAGCGGTGCTGGAACGCCTGTTCATTCTAACCATGGTGAAGCCCCTGTGCGCTTGAGAGAGTGCTCCTATAAGGACTTCGCCAACTACAAGCCACTGTCCTTTAAAGGGACTGGCGGAGTCATTGCCCTCTCGCAATGGTTAGAAAATACGGAGTCGATCTTCGAGATTTGCTCATGCCCGGAAGGAAGCAAAGTCAAATTTGCTGCGTGCACCTTCGAGGCAAAGGCCCTGACATGGTGGAATAGCCATGTCAAGTCACACTCTCTTATAGTGGAAAATGCCATGGGCTGGGAAGCTCTGAGAGAGCTGATGATCGAAGAATACTGCCCGAGGGGCGAAATCGAAAAGCTGGAGCAAGAACTGTGGAGCCTAACCATGAAAGGCTCCGACATAGTCTCCTACACCGCCAGATTCTGCGAACTGGTGGCCCTCTGTCCCAACATGGTGCACACTGAGGGAAAGAAAATCGAGAGATTCATCTAGGGGCTGGTGCCTCCATTTCAAGGGAATGTCCTGGCTTCAAACCCCACTACATTCGATAGTGCCAAGCGGTTGGCACAACGGCTTATTGACCTTGGGGTCCGTACCCCGTCAACAACAACAACCCTGGCCATCTCAGAACCCTCCAAAACCGCTGATTCCAAGCGGAAGTTGTGGGATGACAAGAACAAGAAGAAAGCTGCCAAAAAGCAGCAGCTCGTGGCAGTACATGCTGCGATAGCACCTGCCGCTGCTGCTCCGGTCAAGCAGTACGCTGGAAGTTTGCCTAAGTGCAACAAATGCAACTTCCACCACATCGGAGCCTGCCGGGAAATGCAGTGTTGAAACTGCAACAGGAAGGGGCACACTGCCCGTTTCTACATAGCTCCGGCGACGCCAATCAACGAAGTCCCCAGCGCAGGAGTGGGCCAAGCTTGCTACGGTTGTGGCGAGGTGGGCCACTACAAGAGGAACTGCCCTAAGGCAGGGAATGCCTGTGGAGTGAGAAGGGTTTTGGCCATAGGCCACGAGGAAGTGGTTGCCGACCCCACAGTGGTCACTGGTACGTTCCTCCTCGATAACTCTTATGCATGCATTCTGTTTGATAGTGGAGCGGAGAGGAGTTTCGTGAACCAGAAATTTGCTCACTTGCTTAAGAATAAATCGCATGCACTAAAAGAACCGTTTACAGTAGAAATGGCTATTGGAAAGACAGAGAGTACTAACTGCATATACATATGTTGTACTCTAACTCTAGATAGCCATTCATTTTCAATCGACCTCATGCCGGTCTCAATTAAAAGTTTCGACGTCATTATCGGCATGGATTGGTTGAGTCTACATCGTGCCGACATCATGTGTTATGAAAAGGCCGTTCGCCTTAATCTGCCGTCTAGCGAAACTCTAGTAATCTACGGCGACAAACCCGACACTAACCTTCGCCTCATCTCGAGCATTCAAGCCCAGAAATTCTTGTGAAAGGAATGTCGCGCATTCCTTGCTCATGTTGTCGATGTGAGCCAAGAGACGAAACACATTAAGAGCATTCCAATAGTACGCGATTTTCCTGACATCTTTCCAGAAGAACTCCCAGGATTACCTCCACAACGTCAAGTCGAGTTCAGAATCAACTTAGTTCCAGGGGCTACCCCAGTAGCCAAGTCGCCCTATCGTCTAGCACCTGCAGAGATGCAAGAATTGTTCGGTCAACTTAACGAACTGCTCAGCAAGGGCTTTATAAGACGAAGCTTCTCACCCTGGGGAGCTCCAGTCTTGTTCGTCAAGAAGAAAGACAGATCGTTTTGAATGTGCATCGACTACAGGGAGCTCAACAAACTGACCGTCAAGAATCGTTACCCTCTGCCTCGTATAGACGATTTATTTGACCAACTTCAAGGGGCGAAATTATTTTCAAAGATCGACCTAAGATCTGGGTATCACCAGTTACGGGTGTTAGGGGAGGATGTCCCGAAGACAGCCTTCCGAACTCGTTATGGGAACTACGAATTCGTAGTGATGCCGTTCGGATTAACCAACGCGCCCGCAGTATTCATGGATTTAATGAATAGGGTGTGTCGTCCTTACTTGGATCAGTTCGTCATCATCTTCATCGATGACATACTTATCTACTCTCATAGTAAGGAGGGGCATAGTCAACATCTGCGACAGGTCTTAGAAACGCTGCGTTCGGAGAATACTCTGTGCGAAGTTCTCAAAATGCGAATTTTGGATCCGAAGAGTCGAATTCTTAGGGCACGTGGTTAGGGAAGAGGGAATACACGTGGACCCTTCCAAAATCAAAGCCATTGAGAGCTGGTCAGCACCGAAGACGCCTACCGAAATTCATCAATTTCTAGGCCTCGCTGGCTACTATCGTAGGTTCATACAGAACTTCTCCCGAATTGCGAAACCCCTTACCACTTTGACTCAGAAGGGCGTGACCTTTGACTGGGAAGAGAACCAGGAGAAAGCGTTCCAAACGCTGAAGCGAGCCTTATACACCGCACCAATACTATCCCTACCCGAAGGGATAGAAGACTTCGTTGTCTTTTGCGATGCGTCAAATCAGGGGCTCGGCTGTGTTCTGATGCAGCGAATTAAGGTCATCGCCTATGCCTCGAGACAGCTGAAGACACACGAGGTCAACTACACTACACACGATCTTGAGCTAGGAGCAGTTGTGTTTGCTCTGAAGATCTGGAGACACTACCTATACGGTACGAAGAGCACGATCTTTACAGACCACAAAAGCCTCCAACATATATTCGACCAGAAGGAGCTCAACATGACACAACAACGGTGGGTCGAGCTACTCAGTGATTACGAATGTGAAATTCGATATCATCCGGGTAAAGCCAACGTAGTAGCTGACGCCCTAAGTCGAAAAGAATACTCTGGTCGTAGAGTCAAATCATTGACTATGACTATCCATTCACACTTGTCCACACAAATCAAGGAGGCTCAGCTCGACGCTTTGAAACCTGAAAATGTGGCAAGTGAATCCCTGAGAGGGATGGATAAGAACTTGGAAGTCAAGGATGGCAGAGCCTTATATTTCGGGGATCGGATCTGGACACCGAAACACGGTGGCTTCAGAGACTTGATCATGACCGAAGCTCACAACACTCGATATTTCGTCCACCCAGGTTCAGATAAGATGTATCTGGATCTTACAAAGCTATACTGGTGGCCTAACATGAAAGCAGAGATTGCTACCTTCGTAAGTAAATGCCTTACTTGCGCCAAGGTTAAGGTCGAATACCAGAAGCCCTCAGGGCTACTACAACAGCCTGAGATATCGGAATGGAAGTGGGAGCGGATCACAATGGACTTCATAACCAAGTTGTCCAAGACAACGGGTGGTCTCGATACCATTTGGGTGATCGTAGACAGGTTGACCAAGTCCGCACACTTCCTGCCTATCAAAGAAACAGACAAGATGGAGAAGCTAACAAGAACCTACATAAGAGAGATCGTACGACTGCATGGTCTTCCTATATCTATTATCTCCGATAGAGATAGTAGATTCACTTCGAGGTTCTGGCAGTCGATACAAAGTTCCCTAGGAATTAGGCTGGACATGAGTACAGCCTATCATCCATAGACCGACGGACAAAGTGAGAGGACTATCCAAACCTTGGAAGATATGTTGCGAGCCTGTGTGGTGGACTTTGGGAAGGCATGGGATACTCATTTACCCCTTGTCAAATTTTCCTACAACAACAGTTATCACACGAGCATAAAGGTTGCTCCATTCGAGGCCCTCTATGGCCGAAAGTGCAGATCCCCTCTGTGCTGGGCTGAGGTTGGTGATACCCAGTTAGCTAAAGGACGAGTTCCTGACAGCACTCTCACGGGTCCGGAGATCATTCGGGAAACGACAGAGAAGATCGTTCAGATTCGTGAACGATTAAAAGCCTCTAGAGACCGACAGAAAAGCTATGCAGACAAACGAAGGAAACCGTTGGAATTCCAGGTGGGCGATCGTCTTCTATTGAAGGTCTCACCCTGGAAAGGCTTGATACGCTTCGGAAAGCATGGAAAGCTAAATCCAAGGTACATAGGGCCTTTCGATATTCTCGCTAGAATCGGCCCTGTAGCTTACAAACTTAACTTACCTCGTGAACTCAGTAACGTACATTCTACTTTCCACGTCTCGAACTTGAAAAAGTGTCTGTCCGACGAGACTCTTGTAATTTCACTCGACGAGATCAAGATCAACGAGAGCCTCAACTTCGTGGAAGAACCTGTAGAGATCATGGACCGAGAGGTCAAGCAAACAAAGCAAAGCCGTATCCCGATAGTGAAGGTTCGCTGGAACGCCAAGCGAGGACCTGAATTCACTTGGGAGCGAGAGGATCATATGCAACTGAAATACCCTCATCTTTTTACTTAGTTGTTTGTAACTACTTATTTGCTTAAACTCTAATTTCGGGACAAAATTCCTTCTAACGGGGGGATGATGTGACAACCCGAAATTTCTATCTTGTACAACCATTCACTTCAATAGAAGTCAGATTTGTTTCTGCTAACTTTTAAGTTGTTTGGTTTCAGTTGAGTGTTCTAAAGCCTAGTACTTCAAGCGGTAATTATAGGAAGTATACTTGAGAGTCATTGTGCAACATTTAAGTCCCAAAACTCCAAGAGTTTGGAGTTTACGGCCCAAAAATGGTGTTAGGGCCGTAAACCCTAAAGGGTATATAAATGACACTTAGTCATTTTTATCCATTTTTACCATTTTACAGCCAAGAACTCATTCTCTCTCAAGTATCATCCGATTTTTCTTCAAGATCTTCAAGAAAGTAAGTGTTTCTTTCCTTGATTAGTTGATACCTTTCACTATCTAGTGATCTTACATAATTTCATCCATGAAATCATTCCATTTTCATAGATCTTCAAGTGTTCTTCATTTCACCAAGAACACCAAGAACACACACTAGTGTTCTTGGGCCGTGAACCCCCTTACAAGCCTTTATATTGTAAGTACTCTTACCTTGGCTTAATATAGGCTTGTTTCATTTGTTAATCAACTAGAAAACATCAAGAAGCACAAGTTCATAAGGTGTTTACGGACAAGACAATGTTCTTGGGCCGTAAACACTAATAAAGGGGGCATAGTGAGCCCTAGTCCCTTCCTAAGCCTTGGATACAAATCTAGATCAGTTCCTTGAAGAGTTTAGGACCTTAAACATCAAAAGAATCAAGAACACATGGAGTTTACGGCCGTAAACTCATGGGGAATTGACCATGGGCTGTAAACTCTAAGAAGTGGTGCAATTGTGCCACTATTACTTCCTAAGGATTGGACTTGATCATAGGATACTAAACCTTGACTTATAAGACCTTTAAACACAAAATGGTACATAATACCATGAGTTTACGTCCGTAAACTCATAGGGAAATGACCATGGGCCGTAAACTCAAGTGATACAACCATTTGGGCCATAAACTCCAATGTGAGGCCATACTCCCTTTAGATGCAACCCTTTGGTACTTATAGCACTTGAATCAAAGTGTTTTCCATGTCCTAGGGTGTCTTAACTTGGTTAATTAGTTGTTAAATGACTAATTGGATACATATATGTGTCATTATATGTTGAATATGATCTGTGTGTGTGCTCAAGTCTTCACTTAACACTTAGCATCCTATACAATCCGTTCATCCAAACCACTCACTACAGGTGAGTTCATACCCCTTAATCAACCTTTTAAATGATTTTAAATGCTTTTATGGGGGGGGGGGGAATACAAGTTGAACTATTATAGTTATTATATCAATCACATGTGATTAATAACTATCAACATATGGATTTTCTTACTTTTCAAACTGTGTTATCAAACAAACTACTTCAAACTGTTTTGCAAACTCTTCTACATGTTAAATACTTTTATTAAACTCTTTTAAACTTATACTTTGTTAAATGTGTATCTATATTGATATAGTTATATAATTAGGATTGAAAGGACTTAGGACTGATAGCTGACCTTACCTCCTGTTCCTTGTTTGGTTGTGGACTTCGGGTATCGGTTGTTTGTCTGAAGGTCGTTTGAATCCTAGTTATATATTATGTATATGTATATAGATATAAAAGTTCCTTCTTTCAATTTAATACCTTTGGGTAGCAAAGGTATACAAACATGTTCATACATACAAACAACATTACTAGTAAACTATAATAGGTATAGTTTAGGAAGTTACTAACACTATTACTAGAACAGTGAAACATACAATGAGTCAGTTCATACATGAGTCAATACATACTATGATGAGAAACAAACATAACATACAGATAGAGAATACTATGATGAGAAACAAACATAACATACATATAGAGAATACTATGATGAGAAACAAACATAACATACAGATAGAGAATACTATGATGAGAAACAAACGATAACATACATAGAGAACATACATACATACTAGATAGTGAGAACATACAATACAGCTAGTACATACAATACATATACAAGAACATTACAACAGTTATGTGAGCCACGTAATGGGGCATGGCATCACCTGTCATGGCTCGTTTTGTATCCAGAGTCTCCTATAAGGAGAGCGTTGAATTTGTGTATAGATCTATACTGGATTGACTATCCTACACCTTGTTGCTCGCTACAGTGGGACTTGCAAGTCTATGGGTGCCAAATATCATTTCTTCCGACGTCTTTCATCGTCGTGTTTTTAGTTGGTAGTATGGTACAGACATATCACATGTTACTTTAAATAACCATTGGTTTAAGGTAATTAGTACAAGAGTAGTTACTTAATACAACACTACAGTACTTTATTATTTCCCCATTGCATTCAATTTGTGATTTTCACACAATGAACGGTAATGTAAAAGCTATATTTTTGGTTAATGATAGTCATATTTGGGAAAATACACACTTTTACAAGAAACAAACATACATTTCATTTGATGCCTTGGTAGAAGGCTACGTTTAGTAGAAAATATAGGATTTTCTAGGAGATACAAACATTAACAAACATTTACAAACATTTACAAACATATACAAACATTTACAAACATTTACAAACATTTACACACATTTACAAACATTTACAAACTTATACATCAAGTACATACAAACACTTTCATACAAACAATGACACTAAAGTACTTATGAACTCACCGGCTTTAAAGCTGATCAACTCTTTCAAAATAACTTGTATTCTCAGGTCATCAGTAGACAGGTACCGATGCCAGGCTTTTGAGAAGATGGAGCACATTCAAGAGTCATCTCATATTTTGATTTACATTTTGGTGTCTATTAAACTTCACAGAACACACTTGTATTAAATTATATTATTAATGCAATGGATGATGTTGTTGCTTGTTTACTACTATGCATTGTTGTGATACTGTACATGACGTCCTCCACCCCCGAACGTTTCCGCCGTTCCGGTTTTGGGGTGTGACATTGAACTACTGCACATCGACTTATGTGGTCCTTTGGCTATCGAAAGCTTCGGTGGTAGTAAGTTTATACTTGTTATTGTTGATGATTTTTCTCGCTTCACCTGGGTTTTCTTTCTTAAACAGAAATCAGAGGCCACTCCAAAGCTGAAGGTTTTTATCAAGCAAGTGGAATTGCAGCTGTGAAAGGTGGTAAGAAATATAAGAAGCGATAATGGGCTAGAGTTCAAAAACAAAGGCTTTGAAGAGTTTCTGGCTGAAAAGGGAGTAACTCACAACTTCTCTGCTCCCAATACTCCACAACAGAATGGGATCGTTGAAAGGCGAAACTGTTCTTTATGTGAAGCCGCCCGAACCATGTTGAGCTTCGCTTCTCTTCCACTATACTTCTGGGCTGATGCAATTGCTGATGCATGTTACACTCAGAACCGATCCTTCATCAACAAGCGATTTTCCATCTCTCCATACGAGATTTTGAATAATAGTAAGCCCAATGTAAAGTTTTTCCACGTGTTCGGTTCCAGATGCTTTATTTTCAACTCCAAAGAGAACCGAAACAAATTTGATGTCAAGGCAGACGAAGGGATCTTTCTTGGTTATTCGGTTACTTCAAAAGCATATAGGGTTCTGAATAAACGCTTGAAGAAGATTGAAGAAACCTACTATGTTACTTTTGATGACAATTACGTGAAGAAAATACGAACAATCGAAAGTCCAACGGAGGAAATCTTTCCAGAATCTGGTCAAGTCTCAGTTCCTATTTCCAATCTGTTTGAAAAGTACATGCTGCTCTTTAATGAACCAGGAAAGGCGATCCACTCAGAATTGAAAGCAGCAGATAACAAAATCGATACCTTGAAGAAAATCATCGATGAAGCTACTAAAGACATGGAAAGCGAACCTCAACAACCAACAGAGAAGCAGACTCAAAGCAAACCTACTGCATCAGGTGATCATCCAGCTACTAATGACCCTCCAACAAAAAGCACTATACTCCAGGGGGAGGGTTCGTCTACACCAAAAACAACCAACATGCCTTTCCAGGGGGAGAAACCATCTAAAACCCCAACTCATGAAGATCCATTTTAGGGGGAGAGTACTGAACCTGACATGGGATTCGGTTCGCCATTTGAGGATGAGAATGAAAATGCAAATGACGAAGGCGATCTGTCAGAATTGGAAGAAGAAGTCAATGCTGAGCTGGATCCTGCCTATGATCCAAATTACCCTCCTCTCATAAAATGGACAAAGGATCATCCTAAAACTCAAATCATTGGTAAATCATCTGAGGGTGTTCTCACACGCTCTTAAATGAAGGCGAAGCAAACCGCTTTATTCTCTCAAGTAGAATTTTGCATGTTTAATTCGTTTGTCTCTAAAGTTGAACCAAAGACGGTAAATGTTGCTCTTGATCACTTTGATTGGGTGCAAGCTATGCAATATGAACTCCATGAGTTTGAACGAAATCGTGTTTGGAGGCTGATTCCCACACCAAAGGATGCATCTGTAGTCGGTTTAAAATGGGTTTTTCTAAATAAGTTAGATAAAAAGGGTAACGTCATTCGCAACAAAGCGAGACTGGTGCTGAAAGGATATTGCCAGGAAGAAGGAATAGACTATGAAGAGACCTTCGCTCCAGTAGCAAGGTTGGAATCAATGAGAATCTTTTTGGCATATGTTGCACATAAAAACTTCGAAGTTTTCCGAATGGATATAAAATGTTCTTTCTTGAATGGTGAACTAGAAGAAACGGTATACATTGAGCAACCACCTGGTTTTGTGAACGAGAAGTATCCTGATCACTGCTACGTACTGGATAAAGTAGTCTATGGTTTGAAGCAAGCCCCGAGAGCCTGGTATGAAACTCTAACATGTTTTCTCAAAATGTCAAAATTCAAACAAGGTTCGGTTGACCCAACCTTCTTTCGCAAGAAAGAAGGCGAACACTTAATGATTGTTCAAATTTACGTCGATGACATCATCTTCGGCTCCACGAATCCTAGCTTAACAGCTGAATTCAGGAAGTTGATGGAGACTAAGTTTGAAATGAGCGCAATGGGTCTGATTAACTTTTTTCTTGGATTGAATATAAGACAGGGACCAGAAGGCATCTTCATTAATCAGGAAGCATACACGAAGACTCTGTTGGCAAAGTTCGGCATGACGGGAGATTCCAAAGTAAAGGTTCCAATGGCATTTGGCACGAAGCTGACTCCATCTCTTGAGAAACCGGCTGTTGATGTGACTCTCTATCGACAGATGATAGGATCTCTAATGTATCTAACAACTAGTAGACCGGATATAATGTTTTATGTCTGTTATTGTGCCAGGTTTCAAGCAAATCCTAGAGAACCTCATATGCTTGCATTGAAAAATATCTTCCGTTATTTGAAGCGAACCTCGTCTCTCGGTCTTTGGTATCCTGCAAAATCCGGCTTCTTTGTTCAAGCTTTCTCTAACACTGATCTTGGTGGATGTGGATTGGACCGAAAGAGCACAACCAGCGGATGCCAGTTCCTTAATGGCAAACTTGTCAGCTGGCAATCAAAGAAACAAACTTGTGTGTCTCTTTCCACAGTCGAAGCTGAGTACATCAATGCATCATCCTGTACATCACATGTCATATGGATACAAAGCCAACTTAGAGATTATGGCTTAAGCATGAAGAAGATCCCTCTCTACTGTGACTCTGAAAGTGTGATTCGAATATGTCACAATCCAGTGCAACATTCCAAGACTAAGCATATTGCACTAAAATACCACTTCATCAAGGACCACGTTGAAGATGGTAATATTGAAGTTAATTTCGTTCGGTCCTCAGATCAACTGGCTGACATCTTCACTAAGGCCTTACCAGAAGCAAGCTTTAACAAGATACTCCAAGGCTTGGGAATGATGGAAGTTGAGTCAATACCGACACCCTTTCTTCTCACTAAAACTGAACACGCGAAATAGAGCGAACGCTCGGTCTATTTCGGTTCTAGATTTTTTCGGGAACCGAAATGAACCGAACACTCGGTCTATTTCGGCTCTAGAATTTTTCGGGAACCAAAATGAACCGAACGCTCGGTCTATTTCAGCTCTAGAATTTTTTGGGAACCGAAATGACACGATCGCTCGGCGCATTTCGCTTCATCTTTTTTGAGGTATGGTTTCGGTTGTATACTTTTGTAAAGCTTTTTTTATTCTTTCGCGTGTTTATATTCAGAATTTATTTTCTTTTCTGTTTTTATTATTTTTCAGAAATTACAAAAATCAAAAAATATTTTATTTTCTGTTTTTATTATTTTTCAGAGATTCCAAAAATCCAAAAATATTTTCTTTTCTTTTTTTATTATTTTTTCAGAAAAATTCAAAAACTACAAAAATATTTCTATGTGTTTTTTTTAAGTTTTATCTCTCAATTCACAAAATTGATTCAAGTTCACAGATGCGAAACACAATGACGATTGGGGAAGGTATAACATTCTTATCTATGCACTAGTTAAGTGTCCCTAGAAGCATGTTGTTGTATGTAAAACGAAGCCTCCATGACTCTGAGTGAAGCCTTAATGATTCGATAAACACCAATCGTTTCTTCCCAATCAGGCTGCTAAAATCACTCAAGTCACGAACTACCTTACTCTTCTCATAGTGAGTTACGAGCTTTCTGCTTTGTCATTCTTATGTACCAGAGGTACTTAAGGTTTCTTAACCATCTTCTCACATTTCTCCATTAAGTTTCGCTTCATAAAGGTAACCCTTGAGACTCTCAGCAATTACCACTGAGGTTTATGGTTACACAATCTCTGCTTTGATGATCTTAGTTTCGTTTACCACGTGCTAAGTGAGACCCAAAATCCAACACCATGAATGAATTGACGGTGAACGCTAAACTGTTCAAGCTGTTACTTGTTACCTGACGAAATCTCTTTTTATTTTTGCATGATCTTTATGAAACTGTCTAACACCAGGACGTTTGTTCCCATAAGATCCAGTTTCTTTTTGTTTTTGAGATTTCTTATCATTATCCAGTCACTGTATATATCCTCCAACCTACTTGTTCAACAAGACCACATCGGTCTCACAAGTACTTCATACCTCTTTCGGTCTTATTTTAAGTATCGAAGTTCGGTTGAAGCTAAACCACCCATTAATGCATATACTTGACAAGATGCCTTTCAATGTTTCTTAACAAACATTTAATCGTATTTCATGGGAAACCACACCGACACTTCTCGGTCTCTCTTGACTTTGAAGGAAGAGATTCGTGCCCGGGATCAACAGTTTCGTGTCTAAATAGACATCACTTATATCCCACTCTTGCACGAAGATCTTTATGATTTTCCAAACTCTTGTTAGTGGTACTAATGGCACTTTTCAGATTTATGCTTTCGGTTCTAACAGATATGGTGGTTCCCTTTCTTATGGAGGAGCGAAGGTTACTTAACATGACGCGAATGAGTCTCGATTGTAGCTGCTTAACTTTGATGCATTTTCAAACTTGAAGAGCTGGTACTTGGATAAGCATTACACATGCCTCATACGAAAAGAGTTTGAATTGGGCGCGAGAATTTGAAACGGTTCCTACACCAACGCCTGCTGACGTATATCTAAGGAAACCAAGCTGTCATATCCCGCTTTTTCAGGCGACGTTTCAGAGATCGTATCATCATGACAGCGGATATTTTCTCTCTCCTGGCAATGGTATAAAAGGGGGTTTTCACACCTATTGTACCTCCTTACCTTCTTCAACCTCTCTCTTAAACACACCAGGCGATATACAATTGTTCATCTTCTCTTTAAGCTCCAACAATGGCGGAATCATCCTCTCTTCAAGATCAAACAGCTTCATCATATTTTCTTACGATAAAACCCAATCAGAATCTCATCATTCAACTGGACCCTTTCCTTTATGATTCGTACATGCTTCACATTGTAGAGTGTCTCAAGTATTCTCCTTTGGTGATTGCTCTGACTCAAGTGGAATCAGTTCCCATGTCCCTTCTATCACAGGTCTATTTCACTGCTTCCTACGAAAAACGCAAGGAACGGATCTTCTTCGATATCTCTAATCAAAAGACATCTGTATCCAAAGCACGCTTCTGTTCACTGCTAGGGATTGCTGTCGATGCCTCTGTCATCTCACCGGATTTCATAACAACAACTCAGTTGTTTTTGATTTCGTATGGCATGGGATACACGGACGTTCTGACTACGGTGACGAAATTCAAGAAGTCGTGTTTACCACCTCAATGGAATGGTCTGCTTACACTTCTCTACAAGGGGTAAGCAGAAAGGGTTGCAGGGTCCGATGGGGCGAGTAAAGGTTTCATGACCATTCTTTATGGTCTCTACAATGGAATCAATTTGGATTATGGTTCCCTAATCTGGTCACAACTGGTGCAGAGTCTCAACTCTTCCTCCAAACATTCTAAGATTTCATGCGGTCGTTTCTGGACTTTAGTCACTTGCAGAGCCATTGAGACTTTTCAGATTCCTGTCGTGGCGGATGCTCTGCTATCTTCTATAGCTACTTTTCACACGGTCAAAATTATTATAACTGACCCTACAAAGTTCCTATATATCAGTTCTATTCCTGAATCAATGAGCCGATGTGTCTCCAGTGAAAGTAAAGTCATGGCTGATTATAGGAAGTTGCCTCCTTCGGGTCCACGCCAACTCACTCCTGAGATGTAGAGTGCTTTGGAGGTAGCTGAAAAACCTGCCAAGAGAGGGAAGAAACCGGAGTCTAAGAAAGACGAGACCGAAGGTCCCTCATCTCCTAAAAAGCGTAAGGCTGATACAGATGCACCTTCGGCTTCCAAAAAGAAAAAGATCAAGAAAATGGCTAAGCGAGCGAAGGCACCGAAGCCTTCTGCTTCCAATGCAGAGGACAATCCAGCCAATGAAGAAGAAGAAGTTCAAAACGAAGACTCACCAATGGTAAATACTCCTCCCCGATCTCCAACTCCCGAGGTACAGGTTCACGTTCCAACTCCTCCTCCTTCTCCAAAACACACCACAATACCAATCTCGGTTGCTCCCGTTCCACCACTCGTCACTTCTCAAGCAACCATAACCACAACCACTGGAACCTCGGTGAGTGTCCACGTATCTGATACGGGGGCACATACCGTTGGCCTTGACACCCCTGTTACCACTAAACCTCTCTCACCATCACCTTCAACAGACTCTGAGCCTATTCTAGGAGGTGAAAATTTTGATTTTGACTCCACTTATTATAGTCCTTATCGACTTCCAAGTGAAAATGATGATGATGCTCCGGTGACAAAGCTCCATTTACAAGATCTTCATGATAAGCTTGACAAATTGCTTGGTACCTCAACAACTTATTCAGATGTTGTTTTAAAGGCTTTTCTTGACACTGCTCTTCAGCAATATACAACCTCAATTTACGAATCTACAAAGGTTGTGGATGCCTCCACATCTACCTGCAAGAAAGCAACAACATAAGTAACAGATCTCGTTCATGAGTCAAAGATCTTTTTGGAATCACTCAAAGCCCATGCCGATTCCAATGCTGCAAAGGTTAATGCTTCTGTTGATTCTCTCTCCAAGTCCCTTCAAGAAGAGAAAGCGAAATTTGATTCTGTTCGAACTGAGTTCCAAGCTGATCACACTTTTCTTCTCGCTTCGGTCAACTCTCGCCTTGATAAGCTTCAGGATGACCTAGCCATGGAAAACAAGATTAAGGACGAACTTGCTCGAAAGACTACACAAATTGAAGTCCAGTCAGCTAATCTTGCTCAAGCCCAGAAGGAAATTGCATCACTCAAGACTGAGCGGGCAGTTCTTAAAAGTTGCGTTGGGGATGTTCTCTCGATCCTTAGTAATCTTGTTAATGCTCATGATCCTGTTCTCACCCTTACTATCCGGAATCACTTGACTGCTAAACTTCTTCCTGCTATTCAGATATTGAGTCAGATTCAGGGTGTTACGAAGCCTGTTGTTACTCCGCAACAAGGGGGAGAAGCTGATCAAAATCCTCCAATTCCACCCAAAGTCATTATCGAAACCAAACCGAAGGTTAATATAGCTTCGGGTCCTGTTGGACAAGAAAAATCGAAGGGTGTTGTGGAAGATAGTGATGATGAAGAAGAAGAAACGATTGCTGAGGCTTTAAAGAGGAAGAAAAGGGATAAAGAGATCAATAAAAATTTGAGAATAGCCAGAGAGGAAGAAGAGAAAGAGCTAAAGCAGAAAGAAGCTTAAGACGTACTGATTTGCAAGCAGGCTCTCTTTCCCCCTTGGACCCGGGAAAGATTAATCAAAGAAGCAATTGAGTCTCCCAGCACTTACTGGCTGGAACCTGTTGCCTCGTTTGATCGTGAAAACACGAGGGATTCTCAATTTGACATGCCCATCACCTGTAGGGCATTCGTGTTTCATTGTTTTGATTCAACGGTAGAAGTCCCTTCTCCTCACCCACAGGTTGATCAAGATCTAATAGATTATTATCTTGAATTTGCTCAACCCTAATACTTGACTTGGAGTGCTCAGAAAATAACCTCTGTCAAGGTATTGAAACCAACTGTTGCTGGAAAATTTATCAACGTTAAATTCAGGGTGACCCGAGGTTCTGATAACTCGGTTCATATGATTTCATTAGCTAATCTTCCAAACCTGAACCCACATGATTGGATTTTGATGTTCAACATTTTGCTTACCAATCAACAGTAGTATGAGCCGATCCTAGATCACATTAAAAGAATGTTGGCTTCCTACATCCATGAAGTTGCAAAGATGGATCAGGAGGTTACAAATGTTTTGAGAAAGAAGCTGATTGTGAAGAATATCGGGAAGGAAAGTGTTCTAAATAAGATGAAAATGGGCAAGATAGATCCGGTTCATCACACTGTTATGTTCAGTAGAGGCGAAGGTGAAAAATTTCTTTTCGCTCTTGTTGACAAACACCTGTTCTCCACAATTTGTTTGGAGCATGTACTTGATATAACTCACAGGTGTAAACAGAACAGTGATTCGGATAAGAAGAACTTCTATGACGTGTTTCGGTGGTATATAGCGTTTCGTCACACTCTTTTGGCCATTATACCGAAGGTATTCAAGACAGTGAAGAATTCTACACTTGGTCAACCGAATTGATCTCTCGCCTATATTGACGCAAAGGGGGAGATTGTTGGGTTTAAGTGTTGTGTCTTTGGGCTCGTGTTATAGTCCATTTTGTTTACCCGATTTGGGCCTGTCCAACCGTGGATTATCATTAGGGTTAGATTATATATAATTCATGCATGTATAGCTTTCAGGTAATCGTTCTCATTAATAGCTTTTGCATTGTAACCCTTACACACCTCTACAGTCGAAGTTCTTCATCGAGCTCTTCTGAGGTGTGAGATATTAATCATTCGACACCATTTGATCCATTCTTGTGTTCTTTACTTGATTAATATTTTTTTTCTGTTTAGAATCTATCTATCTATAGCGAGTTATTCTCAACAATATCTCTGAACTAAACACTTAATTCAATATGAATCTTGTAAAGAATTGGAAATAGAAGTCCACTGCAAGTACAGCTTGCAACAGGATGATATGAATTTGAATGGTTATTTTTCAAAGAGAATAAAAATACATGTCGATTGTATTGGTATATTAAGTATATGTAATCTGGAAAACTTGACCTTAAAGCAGGTATATAATATACCACAACACTGAGAAAGCGTCGACATCAAACCGACCTACCGAAAATAAAATTTTCGCAGTCGTATTGAAAAACATGAAAAATAACACTAGAACATATCCGTAGACTTTAACCATAACCAAAAGAGTGAACATGAAACGAGTAGCGTATTATCCATTTCTTAAACCAAAAGAAAGGATAAGTAGAGTATCTCCTACTGGCGACGGGTATCACTCAGACGAACCCTTAACTCAGCCATTGTTATCTAAGCGAGAATAGGGGTAAGAGATATAGAATATGGTTAGTAACGATAGATTAAAGATACAAGTTTCTACGAGAGAGACTTACAAATAACAGGTAATGTATTCTTTATGACTTGTTCTAGGTATTACTATAACTATAAAGTGTATACTAATTATATATAACTTGTGTACAATCGACCTTCGATTAAATGACCCGACTCTAAATCCACAACCAAACAAGGAACAGGCAATGAAGCTAGATCATATATTCTAAGTCTATATAACTTTAATTATATATAACTATAATATACCCTTAATATTTATAATTCTACCCTCAATGGTTCTTTTGTTTTCACATGTCTGTTATTAGTATATAGTGCCTAAAATACCCCTATGGTATTTTAATCTTTATGTTATGTTCTAGAGTTCTTTTGAATATGTATGGTTGGTATGTTTTAGACATGTCGCAACACTACGATCACTCCCAAACACATCTTGGTCATATCTCAAATCAATATAGTTAATCATGCTATATTAATCCCAGATATGATTACATAATTGCTCAGGTTTGACTATAATGTTCAACATTCAAATACTTTTAAGCTCTTATGATTGTGATACTGTACTTGTAGGTATGAGTGTTAATATACTTCTTGTAAAAATACTTAAAGTTTTAAAAAGTATACTTGTAGTCAGAGCTCTTAGCCTAGATGTATTTATAGTTTGTATATCTTTTATGGATTGATATACTGAGTTCACTATAAACAAGGCTCTGATACCAATCTGTCACACCCCCAAACCAGACGGCGGAAACGTCCGGGGTGGAGGACTTCATCTGTAGTATCACAACACATGCATCATAGTAATCAAAGTACAAACAACCATTGTATTTAAAAAGTATAAGTATTTACATGTGTTCAATCATTGTATATTGAAACCAAAATAGTTATACAAAAGAAGAAGATATGACTCAAAATAGCTCCATCTTCTCAAAAAGCTCGGGGAGTACCTGTTTATTATTTCCCTGAGAATACAGGTAATTTGAAAATAGAGTATCAACATAAAGTTGAGTGAGTGCATAAGTATTTATGTTTGAAAGGATGTCTCTTTATCTTGAATATGTAAACTGTTCCAGAAAATCCTATATTTTCTGCTGTATATGAAAAGCAGTTTTATTCCCATAAAACCGTTCTATTTGTAAACCATTGTTCTGTATTTGTATTCCTTTATGTAAAACTTTTAACTGAGAGTGTGCCTGGTTTCACCAGCTGTTATTGAAAACTGTAATATACTATTGTAGTTTGTTTTTTGTAAACTAGTACTTTGAAGATGTACTTACGTTTAGTTGTTTATACACTAACGTATAGTTAATATCTTTTTAATAAGTTATTATAACCATACAGAGACTAGATGGCCTGAAACAAACGTTTTGTAGGCGTTTAAACTATTGATAACAATTGTCACTCATTGGCGTGTATGCCTGACTGTAGCTAGAAGCCTGAGTGAGGGGTTGTCAATCCCAATATAAATCTACACACAACTTGTTTCGATCCCCTGACTGGAGACTCTGGTTATAATATCAGGACTTTAACTATGTTGTTTAAATGAATTAAACAACATGAATTGAATGACTCATAAAAATCATATAAACGTTACATGTATAATAGTTATGAAAACCCAATCATCCTTAAATAATGATTGATTGTATATTCATGAATTAGTATTCTTAACATGTATTTGAAAATTGTAAACCCTTGATTTGTTTTGAATCAAACCTTTGTTTCTTGTAAAACGGTGTATTCTAGTATACTTGAATCATGAATTATTGTTCTATGTATCATAAATTATACCTATTATAATTTATATGTACTTTCTGAATTGGTATTTAACTATTTTTGCATGTAACCCCTTGCTCAACATGTTACAAAGGGTATTTAAACTGATGAAATAACTTTTATATTTATATACATATACAATTATATATAAGTAAAATTTACAACGACATTCGGACAAATAACCGGTACTATAAGCCCACATCCAAACAAGGAAAAGGACCCAGAATGAGTTATCAGTCCTAAGTCTTTTAAATCTTATATATATATATATATATATATATATATATATATATATATATATATATATAGATATATATATATATATATATATATGTATGTATGTATGTATGTATACAAATATGAATTTTGGGGAAAAATATAAGTTCATAAAATAGTTTAATATTTTGAGTATTTTTGATGACTTAATGTCATTTTATCACGATTTGAAATCATTTGTTTGTAACACAAAGTTGTTGTGTTAGACTTGTATCCCCCCCCCCCTCTTTAAAACAGTAAAAATTATGAAAATACAGTGGTATGTACTAACTTGATAGGTGGTGATTTGGATAGCGTTTCGTCTTCTGGAAAGGAGTTTATTTGAAGAAAAGCCGGCTTTAATCGGGTAGAGTTTCGACTGGAGAAAGTTGTTTTTCTCGGGAATCTCGGGGCTTCGAGGCTTGCTTAGGGTTTTAGACTTGATACCGGGGCTTTAGGGATTGTAGGTGAGGTTGTGGGAGTGAAAGATATAAGAATATGTGAAATTTGGGGTGAAAATGTGTTTAAATCCGGAGGGTCTCGCATGCCTTATATAGGCCGAAGTTCGGACAGGTGGCGAGGGGAAGGAGGAGTCATCATGCGAGGTGGCAGCGAGGGAAGGGAGGCACGTGTCTCGGTTCACATGGAGCCACGAGGCCGAGCTCGGAAGCAGCCACGGTGCGAGGCGCATCGGAACAGGAGTGGCCGAGCCTTCGGTCCAATCAGAAGAGGACACGATGCGACACGCGTCAGTCTCGCATGCGAGGTGACGTGGCCGAATATGCACCATGCGATTTTTCCCGGTTTTAACCATTTTTCGATTTTCGTGCCCAAAACTTGCGAAATTCATAACTTTCGCATACGAGCTCCATTTTCGATGTTCTTTATATGAATGCGTAGGTAAAATTATACTCTACGACTTTTGTTTAGACTTCATCGGCTAATTTTGACTTTATTTTTAGTATTATTATTTTTAACAGACCGGGACAGGAAAATTCGTTAAAAATTCATAACTTCTTCATCCGACGTCCGTTTTTGTCTGTCTTTTTACCATTGTACTACTATTGACGAGACCTTCAATTCTCGTTTAGGTTGTGTCGACTAAAAATCACTCGATCTTTATTTCGAGTTTTTAGCTGTATATTGCTATACTGAAACTTAGAAAAATCATAACTTCCTCATGCGAAGTCAGATTTTGATGTTCTTTTTATGAAAGTTCCCGGTTAAACATATTCTACAACTTTCATTTAGATTGTTATGGATAAAAATCCTTTTATTGAAAATTCACTTTTTACACTGAATAGTGTTTTGCCGGTTTTGTCGCGGATCTTCGATTGGTCATAACTTCTTCGTTATAACTCAGATTTTAGTTTTCTTTATGTTTTTGGAAACCTTGGTACAATCTCTACCACTTTGTTCATCCCAATTGAAATTGTTTAATACTTTATTTTTGAGGGTCAATTATGTAAATATACACAGTATGCTAAAATTTCTCTTTATTATTTTAAAAAGAACTACAAATTGACCAATATTATTACATATGTTTGAAATAACGGTTTGTTACAAAATAGATCCAAATTAGGTTGCATGTGAACTTAAGGGTTAAGTGTTTTTCCGCTCATATGTGTTTTTTTTATAACCTGGAAAATCCATCAGTGGTATCAGAGCCTTAGATCTCTATCTGATTATGCATAAAAGTAAATTGATCAAAATTAGGGTTTATGAAAATTAAACCCAAAAGGCTTAAAATTTCGCAAATGGCTAGGGTTCATGAAACCCTAGCCTCCACCCTTATTTTCGAAAATGCTAGGGTTTCACATAGGTTTTCTAGTTTCCTTACATTATTATTTTAAATGCCTTAAACTTTGAATAATTAAAACCATATAACGTTTATCCCTATTTTTCGAAAATTAGAAGGGTTAAATGATTAGAATTAAATTTGAATTATTTATTAACTGTTTAATTGAAGATAATTATTTAATCCATAACGATTTAAATTTGAATTATTTTATTAATTGTTTAATTGGAGATAATTATTTAAATCCCTAATCATTTAAATTAATTTAACTGGTTAATTAAAGGATAATTGGTAAATCATTAATTGTTTAAAACTAATTATTGTAAGTGGAATTCGAAAATTAATTTTAAACCCTAGTATTTTGAAAAGTTTTAAAATACACCTTATACTGTATATGATTAAAATTTTAATATACTATATATAAGACAAGTCAGTCAATTGCTAGTACGCCTCATTGATGAAGTCTAACATAAGGGGGATAAGGAAATGACCTATAAAATGACAATTGAATGGGTGTCCACTCTTACCCACCGCTTCCTTATTTTGGTGGATGGTCATTAGCCGAACATATTTGATAGGACATAAACTCTTAAAAGTATGATGCTATTACAGTAGTAGAACCTTTTATATAAATCACAACTATACTTGCTTTAGGACAAAATGTGAAGTGTATGCTAATACATGAAAACACACATCACTCTTTATATGTCGTTAGTGGAGCGTGCATGGTTAATCGACACGCTAATTTGGGACTATAAAGTTGAGTGATCGAAAATTTGAAATTTATCATTGTTAATGGAGCGTGCATGGTTTACCGGCATATTAATTTGAGATGATAAATTACATCGAGGTTGTCAAGTTGGTGAGTCCACAGGTTTTGACTCTGAGTGAAAATAGTACTTTTTCCAAGTTTCAAAAGTATAAAGTTATAATATATATCCTAGGTATAATGCTTTACTTACTAAATAAGTAGTATACTTATAAGTTTCATATACTAAGCATATACGTGTTTGTAATCCCATACAAACTAAGGTTACTACGTATAACTCTTATTTCAATTCTATACAAGTAAACAACACTACATATAAATCTTTCTACTTAACAGTAATACTTGTATATCGACAAAGTATAATGTTTATCGAGTATTATTGTGCTACCATGAGTCCATAACTGCGGTTGTATGACTAGTTTCAAACCTCTTATTGATGCTACAAGTTTCACACCTTAAGATAAATTATGTACGCTTCATCGACGCCGGATAACAATAAAATGGGAAAGTTCGTCACCCGCCAATTGTTGGGTTGTATCTAGCAACCATGGGTGGGGGTGTCAGCCCGCATAGATCTAAACACAACTTCCTCGCTCGCACAATATTATCGATTACAGGTCAGAGGATTTCCCCTAAGATTCCCAAACTTAGTGATGAATACAATAGCTCATGTAGACTTTATCGACTTTCCATAGTTCTAACAGTAAAATCATATTCGCGTATAAAACCTTATGTTACTAGACTATCCATTTAAACATTACTCCTAATTTCATAATACTTAGGAAGTACAACAACTATAACTTGAATTAAAATCAGACTATCCGAGGCTATCCATTTAAACATTACTCCTATCTTAACATAAAACTAATAATAACAACATACTTAACAATTAGTATATATAACTCGCAAGTATAACTCTGAGGCTATATAACACATAATATATATATATATATATATATATATATATATATATATATATATATATATATATATATATATATATATATATATATATATACATATAGATATATATAGAATTCCTGAGTATAACTTAGGGTCTATATTAGTAACAACATGCTAACAAGTTTAAGATAGTTTTATAACTTCAAAATATCAGGTTTACTCTAGGTATATATCATGCGAAATAACTATATCCCGGTTAATATAACTATCTATGTTGATACGAACATACTATCATATAAACGTAGTATTAACTTTTATACAATATTTAGCATGCATTTTTCCCCGAAAAGGCCATGAAACTCACCCTAGAAGCGTGATTTTATGGAATCTAACTAGAAACGGTCAATGGTTCGTGATCGTCGGGTTTGGGACGCGGAATGCCTTCAGCAAACGAGATAGAGGAAAGATATTTAGGTGTAAGAAGTGTTAAGGTCGAACTTTCTATTTATAGGTTGCCCAAAACTAGTCCACGTCGTGGAGTATAGCTGCATCACCTTGTAGACTTGCCATTTGGGTCCTAGCTTCGGAAGGTGTCAAGATACTGACTTCACATCGTGATCTTTATAGCCACGTCATGATCTTTATGGCCACGACGTGGAACATGGCTAATTAGGGTTTTTGCAATGTGTCACGCTCTTAGACTGCTACATCTTCGGAAGATCATATCTTTTGCATACGAATTCTGTTTTTGATGTTCTTTATATCCATGCGTAGGTATTTGCAAGTTCTACAATTCTATTTTGGATTCCTATAGCTAACTATCACTCTATTTTAAGTTCTTCTTATTATAGAGATTTTAAGTGTTAGAGTTTATCATAACTTCTTCACGCGAAGTAAGATTGAGATTTGTATCGACGTATACTTTGATTTATATTATAAAGACGTACGAAAATTCATACTTGAATAAGAATTTATCATCAAGTACATAGTAAGTTTATCATCAATTGTTTAACAAAATTACTTGATTGACATAATCACATGTGATTGTTTGTTGGCCTATTTTGACTGATGTTACACAGTCACAAATTGAAGAGCATAATCTGAGATTAAACATGCCATTTGAAACATCCCAAAAATACAGTCTGAAAATTTCGTTTTAAATCAGTAATAAAACCATAGTCATCGTACGTCATAGAAAAATCACAACAATGTATCTCAGAATAATATAACAATTGTCATGTATATCAGATTATAAACATCCCAGGCTGAAGAAATGTTGTGTGCACTGCAATCTTCCCGAGCTCCTCTTTTGAAAACTGAGTACCTGAAACCAAAACTGAAAACTGTAAGCATGAAGCTTAGTGAGTCTCCCCAAAATACCACAAACCATACAATAACACATACTGGGCCTTGTCCACTGCATCAGACCCCGCCCGACATCGGACCGAAGTCCGGACTAACTTGGGCCCCGCCCAATGCATCAGGCCCCGCTCGGCATCAGACCGAAGTCCGGAATAACTTGGGCCCCGCCCGGCATCGGACCGAAGTCCGGAATAACTTGGGCCCCGCCCACTGCATCGGGCCCCGCCCGGCATCTTACCGAAGTCCGGAGTAACTTGGGCCCCGCCCACTGCATCGGGCCCTGCCCGACATCGTACCGAAGTCTGGAATAACGTGGGCCCCGCCCACTTCATCGGACCGAAGTCCGGAATGTACTGAACATAACAAAACATAAACATATATACTGCATCGGGCTTGCCCGACATCAGACCGAAGCCCGGAACATATAACACATAACACAAACATGCATGAATCACAAAGACATCAAGCATACATAACTACTTCTCGGGATTTCCCCAGCATCGGACCGAAGTCCGGAACACATAACATATAACATGTAAGCGAAATCACTACATCGGGCCCCGCCCGACATCGGACCGTGGTCCGGAAACATACAATCTATATCGGGCTAACCCCGGTATCCTACACTACTAAACGGGCCGGCATTGGTGCCTTAGAACCATTCCTACTGAAGGGAAACTCACCTCACACTGCTGAAGTCCTGCTGACAAAACCATAGCTGTTGGATGGCAGATTCCCGATCTGTCAATATCAAAATAACACCTAATTAATAATTGGGTTCCAATACATAACCATAAGTACATACTTTGGTTAATTACTACATTACCCCAAGCTTGTCTTATCCAAGCCCAAGGCCCAATCCATAGGCCCAGAGTCAACTAAGGACCAAAGCCCAACATATGGCCCAATTTTCCAAATTGGGACCAAACCTCTACATGGACTTCCCTTAAGACACAATTGTTCAGTCAAGTCCAACATGTCTCATTCTAAGGGCCCAATATCATACAACCATCTAGGCCCAAACTATGGCCTATCTATGGCCCAATTTTCCAAATTGGGCCCAATCCTTCATATGGGTCTTACCCTAAAGCCCAACTAATTACTCTAGTCCATATGATCCTTCTGGGATGGCCTATTAATAACCAAATCATCAAGGCCCAATAGAAAGGCCCAACAATAACCCAAGTGAAAATTAGGGTTTCACATAAAATGACGATTAGGGTTAAGTTTTCCTACTTAACCCATTAAAGACTTAATCCATTAAGTCCCACATGGCCTTAGGTTAATTGCCAATGGTTATTAATTAACATTTTAATTTAATAAACGATTCTAATGCGAGTCCCGATTGATCCAAAGCCCATATATCCAAATTTAGGGTTTTCTAAACCCTATTTAGGGTTTCCAACCCATTCTTAGCCTAATAGGCCTAATAGCTAGGTCCTTTGACCAATTAGGGTTCATTAGGCTCATTATGATTTCACTAGGCCCATTAGGGTTTCACTAAGCCCATTAGGGCTTCTTTGGGCTTTTAAGTCCATGAAGCTTCATTGGGCCCATTAGGGCTTACAAGGCCACTTAGGGTTTTAGTCCCTTGTCCAAACGTCCCAAACTAGTCACGATCGAACAAGGCACACTGCCACCTGACACGGCGGCCGGTGGCGGCAGGAGGCGGCAGCCACCACCCTACGGTGGTGGTTTGAGTTTCTTTTCATTATTTTTCTTTTCAGCTACATTTTACAATGCTAAAACCCCAAATAATCACACACACACACACACTAATACAAACACACATAGACAACAACCTAATGGCGGTCGGTGGTGGAACGTGGTGGCAGCCACCACCTCACGGTGGTGGTGGTGGCTGTTCTTATTTTTCCAGTTATACAAAACACACGCACCAACAGAAATGTACACACACACTATAAGGTCACCAAACGACCCCAGCCACCTACCTGGTGGTACAAGGCGACGATAGAAGCTGTAGAACGGAAAGGCAGCGACGACAACCACCACCTCACGGTGGAGGCGGCGATTCCCTCGATTCCCAGTCGAGCAAACCCTTGCACATGCTTCATTGTCACGATCTGAAGAGAGAAACGTCCCTAACTCAGCCGCTACGGTTGGCAAGCGACGACCGGAAACCCAGCAACGGCGGCCAAAGCCCACCATCGGTTCCCGTCGACGTACACATCGTCAGGCCACAGAAGAATGAGGAAGAAGGTGTAGGCGGTGGCGGTGGTCCTTCCTCGGCAGTTCTCCGCTTCACCGACAATGAAATCATAGCGGCATTGCTCGAAATCGGCTGGCAGCGGTGGCAGTAGCTTCGCTCGTCTAACTCCACACCGCCCCGTCGCCAAAACCTTGACTCGTTGAACTCTCTCTCTCGCCGATAGAACACATGGTGGAAGTCCAGTGGTACTAGGCGGTCAGAAACGAGCGAGGTGGATGGTGGCACCGGAGACGGAAGGAAGAGTGGGGCGGTTGCATTCTAACTCCTAGGGTTAGGGTTTCTAATATGCCAAATATATATGGAGTTTGCATGAGGCGCACCCGAGTCCCTCCAAACTTCAGCCCATTTTTACGAGTTCAGTCCCATTAATTACCGTTTAGTTACTGCCTTCATAAAAATTTATAAAATGAGTCCGGAACTAACACTTTTAACCCCCGACTTCTATAATTCTTCACAATTTAGTCCTGGACTTACGTTTATTAATTTATTTAAATAAACGGGGCATTACACCATTGATAAGATGTAATGAATCTCAATTGATTTAGGAATTTCATATTGGATTGAAATTGGTAATTTGTGTTATGCACGCAAAATTGCGCTTATCATTTTAGATATAATATAAGGTTCACATTAAGAAAAATAGGAAAGATCAACCAAAAGTACACGCCGTACGGATCCCGAAAATATAAATTTTGTAGAAATCTGAATCCGTATTGTTGAGTCTGATTGTGTTGCGTCTTGGGCTTTTTGTTTTTTATCCGGATTGGGCCTGTCCATCCGTGGTTATCTGTTAGGGTTATACTATAAATATGCATGCATGTATGCATTTGACGATGTTGATTATTACGTTCATTGTTTTGTAACCCTAAACACCTCTACAGTCGAAGTTCTTAATCGAGCTCTTCTGAGGTGTTGAAGTATTAATCATACGACATATTCAAAGCCATTCTTGTGTTCTTGATTACATTCTTAACTGTTTGCTTTCATAGAATCTAACGATCCTAATAGAACTTTGTTCTAACAATTGGTATCAGATCAGGAGACTGTGTGATCAATACACATTCCTTCTGTATTCATAATTCTTTAGGGTTTCCGCTTTTATCGTATAAATAGAAGCCGTCTTCTTCGTATCGACGGCAACTCTGTTTCAGATAAAACCCTAATATCAAGTTTACAGGTTTGATTCTAGCAGCTCACCATGTCTCATGAAGATTTGCAAACAAATCCCATCAACATCTCAAACAGCATTGGATCAACAACAAGGATACCCATTCTCTACACTCAAGACTATGAAGTATGGGCGCATCACTTTGAAGACTACGTGGTTGGATCTGAAGATAATGGCTATCTCATCTGGGAAGCTATCACACTTGGGTCGTTTGTTCATTCACGAACGAACACGACAGTTAAGTCCCAAAAGGAATATAACAAGCTGGTGGCGGATGTAGAGAAGATGCCACAGGATGAGAAAGACAAGTTGCTGTGTAACGTGAAGGCCATGAGAATGATCAGATTCGCCTTGCAATCTGACACTTTTCGATTGGTTGGATCATGCACGACGGCCAAAGAAATCTGGGATAGGTTGAAAGAACTTTATTCAACTGATGAAGATCTGGAACGCTCCATTCAAACCTTGCTGCTGTCAGAATTTGGAGTTTTCGAACAGAAACCAGAAGAAAAACTCATACAAACCTTCGATCGGTTCAATCATCTCCTAAGTAAGATGATCAAGCATGGAATAGAAAGAAAGTTGATCGAGCAGAAGGTGACCTTCATGAACGGTCTGAGACCATAATGGATGGGTGTGGTTTCAACCGTGAAAGCGCATGAACGGTCTGAGACCATAATGGATGGGTGTGGTTTCAACCGTGAAAGCCCATGAAAGTGTAGTAACCAAAGAACCGAAAGTAGTTTCGGGTGTGGGATCACTTGCCCTTGTCTCAAAAGCAAAAAGCATTGAAGAAGAAGAAGAAGAGTCTGATATGTCTGAGTGTGACCTTACAAGCGAGGAGTATGCTATGATGGTCACCAACCCAAAGAAGTTTGCAAGAAGAAAATTTCCTGTCAACAAGAACCGAAACTGGCAGGGAAGTTACAGTTATGAGAAGGTGAAGGACGAAGCGAAAGTCTCTTCTCAAAAGGATGAAGACAAGAAGGAGAGCAAACTTGCAGGAGACTCTGGGTTCGACTGCAACTATTGTCACGACAAGAACCACTTTGCCAAAGACTGCATGCTAAGGAAAATGGCTGAGAAAAGAGATGGTGAAGATGATGATACGTACTACATGCGCAAGTTGGAAGAGATCAAGAAAAAGAAGGCAACTAACAGCTCTATGAATGCCCTGATTGTGCAGGAGAATGCAGGTGAAGATGAGTTCGGTGGCGTCGAAGTTTGGTCAACCGATTCTAAAGATGAAGAGGTGAGAAACCCCACTCATGGAAAGGCTTATGTGGCAAAGGAAGTAGGTTCGGCTGGAAAGTGTTTAATTGTCACAGCTGGTTCATCAACCGAAAGTGCAAATGAGGAACCGAACCTGACTGAGGACAAGTGTTTTGCAGCCAAGCCTGTGAGTGAGAATATCAACGATTGCGATCGGTTAATCAAAAAGGTACAATCCATCCTTGAATCACTTAAAGTTACAATAACAGATTACGAAGAAGAATTAAATGAATTAAAATTTAAATTTTCTAACTTAAGTGGTAGTCTCATGCAAACTCGCTTAGCGAATTCTAACCTAACTGACCAACTCAGCAGGGTGTCTTCAAAAAGTGAGGAGAGAAGGATGTGGATTGAGCTGAAGGAGGCGGAGTTAATTTGGGCTAGGGATGAAAGTATTTATTTACAAAGAGACAATTTAAAGTTTTTAAAACAAATGAATGTTTTTTGTTTAATTGCTAAGCGTTTATACTTTAATATTGCTCAATTGCATTTAAGTTGTGAGATAGGAAAGAAAATTCATAAGATGATGTTACCCTTCCTTGAATTTAAGGAGGATGAGGTCATAGAAGAATGTGAATCATTAGTGTCCTCAGAAGAAACGTCAATTCATTACAAAATCGGACTGGACAAAATAGAAACCTTCATTGACTCTAAGGAACATAAATGTATGCTCAAAGATCTTTTAGATGAAAATGATAGGTTAAAAATAAAGTCTGAAACTATTAAATCATTTGACTCGTCTAAAGCAAAATTGACTTCAGAAAATAAAATGAACTTAGAAAATACATATGAATTTGATGAGGAAAGTGAGATGAGCGAAATCTCAGTCGAAGACGAAGTTGATTGCTCTGAGTTCATAAAGAGTGAAACCGAGAATGAGAAACCCCTTATTTCTGAAAATTCAGTTGAATTCGCTCGCTTGTCGAAAGAAAAGCCACAGAAACTCAAGGAAAAAGCTATGGTCTATCAAAAGGTTCAAACTATGCCGAATCAGGTATATGCAGTTACAGGGGTCACTGCTAAACAAACGGCATAATTAAAGATCTTGGTCGACAAAGACAATGCTGAAGGATGCGACGATTACTTCTTGTCTGCCCCTATCGACGACGCAGACGAAACCGTAGGCTTATCTGAGCAAACTTCATGGAGGGTTAAAGGAATATATGTTGCTGAACCCATCAACAAACCCTCAAGTTTTGACAAACCAAGCACAAGTGGAACTAAAGAAATCCCTGAAGAACCGATGACAAAACCAACTGTTCCAGCAAATACAACCGAAAGTCAAAAGGAGAAGCCAAAGGCCAGCTTCAATATCCACAAATCACAGAAGGAGTTAGCTGAACAGAAACGTTTAAGAAATCAGAGATACGCAAAAAATCTGAATGAACGAAAACATCACTGGGAATCCCAAAATCCCAACTACGTACCTCCTGAGAAAGAATCAACGGATAGAGGAAAGAAAAAACTGAAAGGAAAAGAAAACTTCAGCCCAAATTCCTACTATTCCAAATCTCAGAACCGAAAGTCTACTTTCGGTTCCCAAACTAGCGCACCGAACCGAAAGACAAGTTTCGGTCCCCACATGGACTCACAGAACCGAAAGACAAGTTTCGGTCCTACCGCCAAAGCTAACAACCAAAAGCCTACTTTAGGTCCCAACAACAGCAGTCAGAACCGAAAGTCGAGTCTCGGTCCTAAGTCTAGTTTCGGTCCTTCTCACTCCCAAAGAAAATTAACTTCAATGAAGGATATCAAAGGCAAGGGAAAGCTTAATTCTGAGTTCAATAATAAGAAAAAGTCAGCTAACCCTAGGATTAAAAGGAATATTCCTAAACCATCTAACAACACACAAACTTATACACCAAAACCGAAACAAGATAAAACTAAAATCAAAGTGTACACCATTAAAAGAAAAGATCAAACCACTCTCGTAAAAAGAACATATTTGGTTGATATTTCTACTATAATTCCTTTTTCTGTGAAAAACTCACCAGGACCCAAGAAACTTTGGGTTCCTAAATCTGCTTAAATTTGCAGGTAATCAGTGACGAGCAGTTCGATGATGAATGGTATATAGACAGTGGCTGCTCGCGTCACATGACAAGGAGGAAGGAAGAGCTGAGGGAGTTTCGGTCCCTAAAAGATGGTGGGTGTGTAAAGTATGGAAATAACTCCTATGGAACAATCAAGGGATATGGTATGATTACCAATGGAGATTTCTCAATTCGAAAAGTGGCGTATGTGGAAGGATTGCAGCATAACCTCATCAGCGTGTCACAATTAGTTGTGGGAACATGTTTGAAAGTATCATTTGTTGATGAGGGGTCTGAGATAATAGAAAAGCAAACGAAAAAGGTTCTGCTCAAGTCTGAACGTAAAGGAGAAATGTATCCTTTAAATCTCAACCCAATACGAGGAAAACCATCCATATGTCTGTTGTCAAAGGCGAACACTGATGAAAGCTGGTTGTAGCATCGACGACTATCGTACCTGAACTTCAAAGACATTAATAAGTTGGTTCTTGGTGATCACGTTCGAGGCCTCCCCTTCTCAAGTTTGACAAAGAACATCTGTGTGCAGCGTGTGAGATGGGAAACAAAGCAGAAAGAGCCACCCTACATGAATTAATACAAAGATTGTTGAAGCTCTTGAACTATTGCACATTGACTTATGTGGACCTTCGGCTATCGAGAGCATCGGTGGTAGTAAGTACATACTTGTGATTGTAGATGATTTTTCATGCTTCACCTGGGTTTTCTTTCTTAAACAGAAATCAGATGCAACTCCCAAGTTGAAGACATTTATCAAACAAGTGGAAGTGCAGCTGAGAAAGACGGTGAGGAATATCAGAAGTGTCAACGGTCTGGAATTCAAGAATAACGATTTTGAGGACTTTCTGGCTGACAAGGGGATAACTCACAATTTTTCAGCTCCTTATACACCACAACAGAATGGGATTGTTGAAAGACGAAACCGTTCTTTGCGTGAAGCAGCCAGAACCATGCTCAGTGTCGCTTCTCTTCCGTTATACTTCTGGGCTGATGCAGTTGCAGCCGCGTGCTACACTCAGAACCGATCTTTGCTCAACAAGAGATTCTCGATCACTCCATACGAGATAATAAACAATCGGAAGCCGAACGTCAAATTTGTCCATGTGTTCGGTTCAAGGTGCTTCATCTTTAATTCAAAGTAAAACTGAAACAAGTTTGACGTTAAAGCAGATGAAGGAATTTTTCTAGGATATTCACTCTCTTGTAAAGCTTACAGAGTGTTGAACAAATGCTCCAAACGAATTGAAGAAACATATTATGTCACCTTTGATGATAATTATATGAAAAAAGTGCAAAGGAGTGAAAATGACTTAAGTGAAATATTTCCTGAATCTGGACAGGTCTCAGTTCCAATATCCAACCTGTTTGAAGAGTACATTCGGTTATTTGATGAACCAGAGAAAGCAGCACACTCAGAGGCAAAAGCAGCAGATAACAAAATTGATAATCTCAAGAAGATCATAGATGAAGCTGCCAAAGAAATGGAAAGTGAACCTCCTAAAACTATAGGTGTTCAATCCTTAACTGACTCTCCCATCAACGGCTCAATATTCAAGGGGGAGAGTACTTCAGTACCAAAGACAACCGAAATGTCTTTCGAGGGGGAGAGTCCTATTCTATCCCCAACTCCTAAAGGTCCAAGCGAGGGTGAACATATTGCTCAAAACCCACTCCATAGTTGTCCAATCAAGGGGTAGAATCCTACTCCCACAAGGGATGTAAATTCTGATGATGCCACAGGTTACACTTCGCCAGTCGAGGGGGAGAAAGAGAATACAACTGACGAAGGCGAGGGTGATCAATCAGAACTTGAAGAGGAAGTGAATGCTGAATTGGATCCAGCATATGACCCAAATTATCCTCCGTTTGTCAAATGGACCAAGGACCATCCCAAAGCTCAAATTATTGGAGAATCATCTGAAAAAGTACTCACTCGCTCACAGTTGAAAGCAAAACAAACTGCATTATTCTCTAAAGTTGAATTATGTATGTTTAATTCAGTCATATCCAAGGTTGAACCGAAAACAGTTAATGCTGCACTTGATCATTCTGACTGGGTTCAAGCAATGCAAGATGAGCTCCATGAGTTTGAACGCAACCTTGTTTGGAGGCTGATTCCTACCCCAAAGGATACTTCAGTGGTGGGCTTAAAATGGGTCTTCAGAAATAAATTAGATAAAGAAGGGAATGTCATTGGCAACAAGGCTCGGTTGGTGGTGAAAGGTTATTGCCAAGAGGAAGGGATAGATTATGAGGAAACCTTCGCTCCAGTAGCTAGGTTGGAATCAATGAGAATCTTCCTGGCATATGCTGCTCGTAAAAACTTCGAAGTTTTCTAAATGGATGTCAAATGTGCTTTCTTGAATGGGGAACTAGAAGAAACAGTGTATGTTGAGCAAACTCCCGGGTTTGTGAATGAGAAATTCCCTGATCATTGCTATGTGCTGGATAAAGCGGTATATGGTTTGAAGCAAGCACCAAGAGCCTGGTATGAAACTTTAACTCGCTTTCTGAAAATATCGAAATTTAAGCAAGGTTCGGTCGACCCAACCTTCTTCCGAAAGAAAGAAGGCGAACATCTAATGATAGTTCAAATTTATGTCGATGACATCATCTTCGGCTCCACGAATCCTAGCTTAACAGCTGAATTCAGGAAGTTGATGGAGACTAAATTTGAAATGAGCGCAATGGGTCCGATTAATTTTTTCCTTGGTTTGAATATTAGACAAGGACCAGAAGGTATCTTTATCAACCAGGAGGCGTAAACAAAGATCCTGCTAACAAAATTTGGCATGACAGGAGACTCGAAAGTGAAGGTTCCTATGACATTTGGCACCAAGTTAACACCTTCTCTGGAAAAACCTGCTGTTGATATAACACTTTATCGACAAATGATAGGGTCCCTTATGTATCTAACAGCTAGTAGACCGGACATTATGTTTTCTCTTTGCTATTGTGCTAGGTTTCAAGCTAATCCAAGAGAACCTCACATGGTGGCGGTGAAAAATATTTTCCGTTACCTGAAGCGAACCTCATCTCTCGGTCTCTGGTATCCTGCTAGATCTGGTTTCTTCATTCAAGCCTTTTCTGATGCTGATCTTGGAGGATGTGGTCTAGACCGAAAGAGCACTACAGGTGGATGCCAGTTTCATGACGGGAAACTGGTTAGCTGGCAGTCCAAGAAGCAAACCTGCGTGTCACTTTCAACAGCCGAAGCTGAGTATATTGCTGCAACATCTTGTACTTCTCAAGTTATTTGGATTCAAAGTCAACTAAGAGATTACGGGCTAAGTATGAAGAAGATTCCTCTCTATTGTGACTCAGAAAGTGAAATAAGGATATGTCACAATCCAGTACAACACTCAAAAACTAAGCACATTGCACTTAGATATCATTTCATCAAGGATCACGTAGAAGATGGGAACGTGGAAGTGCATTTTGTTCGATCCTCTGATCAATTGGTTGACATATTCACTAAAGCCTTACCTGAAGCGAGTTTCAATAAAATTCTGCAAGGCTTGGGAATGATGGAAGCAGAGTCGGTACCGAATCCTTAATTCAACACCTAAAAATTAGACAAGCGAAATGGAGCGACCGCTCGGTCTATTTCGGCTTCATAATTTCCGAGAACCGAAATGAACCGACCGCTCGGTCTATTTCGGCTCTGGAATTTTAAGGAACCGAAATGAACCGACCGCTCGGTCTATTTCGCTTCATTCCTTTAAGATAAGGTTTCGGTTGTAAATTTTGTTCAAAGTGTGTTTTAAGCAACTTTATTTTCTTTTTCTGTTTTTATTATTTTTCAGAAAAATTCATAAATCCAAAAATATTTTCTTTTTCTGTTTTTATTATTTTTCAGAAAATCTTCAAAAATCCAAAACATTTTCTTTTTCTGTTTTTATTATTTTTCAGAAAAACTCAGCCCTTAAGAATATTTTTCTTGTTTTTGTTCGTTTGTTTTGGTTTTGTGGTGTGTTTGTTTGCTTGTTCTTTTACATAGGTCCCAAGTATACCCGTATAACAGAGTTTGGAGCTAAGGAAGTTATAATCATTTAAATAAGAACTAGTTAAGGGTCCCTAGAAGCATGCTGCTGCATGTTGACCAAAGCCTCTACGACTTAGGGCAAGGCCTTAATGATTCGATCTTTACCTATCGTTTCTTCCCAATCAGGCTCTTAGAATCAACTCAGTCTAGAGCTACCTTACTCTTCTCATATGAGTTAAGAGTTTTTTTGCTTTGTCACGTCTATATAGCAGAAGGTACTTTCGGTTCCTTAACCACACTCCTTATATTCTCCATCTACTTTCGGTTCACCAACTGTAACCCTTGAGACTCTCGGTCTTTACCACTGAGGTTTATGGTTGCACAAAATCTGTGTTCATGATCTTAGATACGAATACCACGTACTGAGTGAAACCCACAATCCAACACCAACAACGAATTGACGGTGAATTTTAATATTCAAGATCTTACTGGTTACCTAATGAAATCTCATTTTTATTTTTGAGTGATCTTTTATGAATTTGTCTAACACCAAGGCTTTTTCTTCCCATAAAGATCCAGTTTTTTTTGTTTTTGAGATTTCTGTATCTTCTTTAGTCACTATAAAATATATCCTACCTACTTGTTCAACAGACCACATCGGTATCACAAGTACTTCTTCCAATGTTCGGTCTTATGTTAAGAGTCGACGTTCGGTTGAAGATAAGCCACCTTAAGCCTATGACTTAAAAAGAAGCCTTTCAATGTTTCTCTAGAAACATTTGATTGTTATTTCACGGGAACCTACACAAGCACTTCAAGTCTCTCTTGACTTTGAAGGAAGCGATTCTTGCCCGGAATCCCCTGCTTTATGTCTTCTAATAGACATCACTCACATCCAATACACATTTGCTTTATTTCTTTATCTTTTGTCACTCTATTGCACGGAAATTTTAATTTTCCAACATTCTGGTTGCTGTTGGTTCGATTTGTGTTTATTTTTTTGGCGAAACAGGGGCAATTCTACATCTTGGAGTGAAACTGAATTTCAAACGATGATTGAGGATAAGGGTTTGAGCGCGTCAATTTGAACGGTCGAGCTACCCACGCGTGCTGACGTATACCTGGGAGTAACCAACCTGTCAGATCGCGCTTTTTCAGGCGACGTTTTAGTGACCGCGTCATTATTATGATGATTTTTCTCTCTCCTGGCAACGGTATATAAAGGGTTTCTACGTTTATTTGTCTTTTACCAGCACCAAATTCTCTCACTTACAAAGGAAGTTCAAACTGTTCATCTTCTTCCTACGATCAACAATGGCGACTTCTTCATCAATTCACAATCAGACTGCTTCGTCTACATTGCTTTCGATCAAGCCTAATCAGAACTTGATTATTGAACTCAATCCGTTTCTATACGACACTTATATGCTACACGTGGTTGAATGTTTGAGATATTCACCATTGGTTATAGCCCTAACCCAGGTGGAAGCTGTTCCGATGTCCTTTTTATCGCAGTTTTACTCTACTGCTTCTTATGACAAGAACAAGGAACGCATGTACTTCCAAATCCACTCTCATAAAGCTTCTATGTCAAAAGGGAGATTTTGTTCCCTTTTGCACCTAGCTGTGGATTCATCTGTAATTTCCCCTGACTTCATCACCACAAATCAACTTTTCTCAATGCTATATGAGATGGGTTACACCGACGTGCTTACCACGATAGCAAAGGTTAAGAAGTCGTGCCTACCGTCTCCATGGAATGGAATGCTTACTCTTCTTATCAAGAGTTTGGCAGAGCGAAGTGTTGGATCTGATGGCACCAGCAAGGGTTTTGTGACCCTTCTCTACGGTCTTTACAATGGTCTCAATCTTGATTACGGGAGTATTATCTGGTCTCAAGTGGTTCAAAGCGTCAATACGTCCACGAGGCATTCTGAAATTTCATGTGCACGATTCTGGACCCTTAATACACGACGGACGATTAATCAGTTGGAAATTCCGATAATGAAGGATGCCATGGTTGCGTCTATTGCTACCTTTCACACCAAGAAGATTATAATTTCTGATCCAAAGAAGTTCCCTCACATTGGCTCTATCCCAGAGACAATGTACAGGTGTGTTACAACCGCGAGCAAGCTCTTCGCTGAATATCGAAAGATTCCTCCCCAGGAACCGAGAGTCCTTTCTGCTGAACAGCAGGCTGCCCTAGATGCTTTGGACAAGCCTAGTAACCGAGGGAAAAGGACTACTACTAAGAAGGAGACAACAGTGGAGGATAAGTCTCAGCCTATCAAGACCAAGAAGCGAAAGTCTGATAAAGGAGATTCTTCTAAACCGAAGAAGATTAAAAAGATGGCAAAAAGGTCCAAGAGTCCTACTCCTCCTGGCTCAGACAATGACGATGAAGGTGAAGAAGAGGAAATTCGTCATGCATCACCGAGAGGTAACACTCCTCCCAAATCTCCTACTCCTACCGAATCTCCTCATAACAAACTCCCAACCCCACCTCCATCACCGAAACAGACAGTTCCAGTTTCGGTTCCTCCTATTCCCCCATCTACCACATCTCAAACAACTACTTTACCACCAGTTTCGTCTATTCCTATTTCTACAACTCCAATCCCAACTCCTATTTTTTCCCAATCCACTACCACCACTATTCCTGAACCGACAGTAGTAGTCAACATATCTGATACGGGGGCGCCTACTGAAACAGAACCCCCAGTTACTTCTATACCCCTTTCACCCTCACCTTCAACCGACTCTGGTGCCACTCTCGGTGGTGCTAATGATGAGTATGATTCTACATACTTCAGTCCCTATAGACTTCCTACTGATGAGGATGATGATGCTCCAGTCACAAGACAACACCTAAAGAGCATTCATGAGAAGCTTGATAAGTTGATTGAAGACAGCAAGTCCTATAGTGGTGTTGTGCTTAAAGAATTTTTGGATACAGCTCTAGAACAATGCACCGATTCAATTGACAAATCCACCAAAGTTGTTAATGCGTCTACCTCCTCTTGCCAAAAGGCCACCTCTGATGTTACTGAAATTGTACATAGTACTCAGATTTTTCTTGAGTCACTTAAAGGGCATGCTGATACAAATGCAGCAAAGGTAAATGCTTCTGTTGATTCTTTGTCCAAGTCTCTTCAAGAAGAACAAACAAAGTTTGAGGATGTGCGTTCTTCCATCCAAGCCGAGAACTCTTCACTTATCAGTTCAGTGAATTCTAGACTTGAATCTCTTCACGCTGATCTGGCCAAAGAAAGTGCTTTAAAAGAAGAACTGGCTCGACAAACATCCGTTGTTGAAGTACAGAAAGTGCAGCTCGCCCAAGCAGAAAAAGAAATTTCTTTATTGAAGACCGAAAGAGCTATTTTCTGTAGCTGTGCAGGGGATGTGAAGGATATGCTCACTAACATTCTTGGTGCTCATGATCCTATCCTCACTTTGACCATTCGAAATCATCTTACAACAAAACTTCTTCCCGCCCTTGCATTGTTACACGAGATGAAGGGTGTTTCGGAGAGATTTATTGCTCCAAAACAAGGGGGAGAGGGTATTCATCAACCGAAGGTTAAGACTGAAACCGAAACTGCTCAACTGAAGGTCAAAGTTACAACCGAACTGAAGGATAATGTAGCTTCAGGTTCTGGTCCACAAGAAAAACAAAAGGAGATTGATGATGATAGCAATGATGAATCTGATGAAACTATTGCTGAGGCTCTCAAGCGAAAGAAGAGAGATAAAGAGCTTGATGAGACCTTGAAGGTTGCAAGGGAAGCAGAGGAGAGGGAAAGGAGAAACAAGGAAGAAGAAGAATCTTTGATCTGTAAGAAGGCCTTGTTTCCCTTATGGACTAAAGAGGCACTTATCAATCAAGCTATAGAGTTTCCAAGTATTTATTGGTTGGAACCTGTTGCTTCGTTTGACTGTGATAATTCTAAGGACTCGCAGTTCGATATGCCGATAACACAAAAAACATTCACGTTCCACTGCTTTGATTCGACTGCTGAGGTTCCTTTTTCTCATCCAAAGGTTGACCGAGAGCTTATTGATTTCTATCTGAAGTATGGACAACCTCAGTACATGACATGGAGCGCACAGAAAATAATCACTGTTAAGGTACTGAAACCTATGTCTGCTGGGAGATTTGTAAATGTCAATATCAAAATCACACGAGGTTCTACAAACTCGGTGTCGATTATATCTCTAGCAGCTCTTGCGAATCTAAACCCTCATGGTTGGATTTTATTGTTCAATATTCTGCTTACAAATCCGAGGGAATATGAACCGATTTTGGAGCACTTGAAGAGGATGTTTGCTTCTTACATCCATGAGGTCGCAGCTATGGATCAAGAGATATCGAAAGTAATGAACAAGAAACCGACCATCAAGCCAACATCAAAACCAGGAGATGTGAATAAGATGAAGATGGGCCAAATAGATTCAAAACATCTCACTGTGATGTTTACAAAAGGCGAAGCTCAAAAATTTTTGTTCGCTCTTGTTGATAAACATTTATTTTCAACTGACTGCTTGGAGCACATCATCAACATTATACATCGGTGCAAGCAGAACTCAAAGGCTGACAAGAAGAATTTTACTGACATGCTTCGGTGACACATAACGTTCCGTCATCATTTGTTGGCTATCATTCCGAAGGTGTTCAAAACAATAAAGAAGACTTCTGCAGCTCAACCGAAGTGAGCTTTCGGTCCCATTGACGCAAAGGGGGAGATTGTTGAGTCTGATTGTGTTGCGTCTTGGGCTTTTTGTTTTGTATCCGGATTGGGCCTGTCCATCCGTGTTTATCTGTTAGGGTTATACTATAAATATGCATGCATGTATGCATTAGACGATGTTGATTATTACGTTCATTGTTTTGTAACTCTAAACACCTCTACAGTCGAAGTGCTTAATCGAGCTCTTCTGAGGTGTTAAAGTATTAATCATACGACATATTCAAAGCCATTCTTGTGTTCTTGATTACATTCTTAACTGTTTGCTTGCATAGAATCTAACGATCCTAATTGAACTTTGTTCTAACACGTATGAACTGGATATGATTTTTATAAGATATAAAAGTTAGACAGGCACAAGGAATGTGTGACGTTAAAAGCGATGAAGAGAATGGTTGACTTTTACCTAAAGTCACCAAATGGAAAATCGTAGTACTCTTTAAGATAGGAATTTTGAGAAAAAGAATGCCAAAAATGGAGTCCGTACGAGAGAGTTATGATTTTAGCAAAATCATTTAATCTTATAAAAATAGGGACGAAAAATAACTTCATAATTAGTTGATGAAGTCTACATGAAAGTTGTAGATCCTGTCGAGTGCTTTCCGGGGATATAAAGAACGTTAAAAACAGAGTTCGTATGAAGATGTTATGTGATTTACAAAATCTGTGATTTACGCCCCGCGTAGTGCGGCTGGGTGCCTGACACGTGCTTGTAGAACGTGAAAACACGGACCACGGACAGGCCGACACGTAGCACAAAGTGGCTGGGGAGATGTAGCCTTAAAATGTGTGACGTGCACCCGTTTTGCACGCCGTGCACCCGAAACATGGCTATAAATAAGAGGCCAAGCTTCTTTCCCTTCCCCCACCTCCCAATATCTTCTTTCTCGAGTTGCTTTCGATATTAGCCCGTTTTCCCTTAGGTTTAGCCTTTAACAAAGCCATGCTATCCCTGAAGTAGTAGGAGCTTGCGAGTAGAAGCTCTTCCAGTGCAATTTCCCAACTTTTGTCAGGAAGAACCTTTGTAAGTTATGGTACGCGCTAATCTTTTTTCAGTGTAATTTATATTTATAGTCATAAGTTGTTATTATATCTATAATTTCATGTCATTATACTGATTGATCTACTTATGGGAGAGGTGTCTAGAATGGTCATGTTGCCTTGGTTGTTGGATTTCAGAAAAGCTATTAAGCCAAAATGGCCCTACCTCCCAATTGTCCTGCCTAGCTGATCCTTACTTGATAGATGTTGATGTAAACATTGCGATTAGTGAGGAAACTAGAATAAAATTATTGTAGTCCCCATGATTACGAAACTAGACTAAGGCTTAGTCCTCTATGTGTCTAGGTCTTTTCAAAGTACGAAGCAAAGCATTGTCGAAATCGTCAGTCATCCATTTTATTAATTGAGTGCATAGTTACTTTCATCTTAGACATAGATATGAAGTATCTAATTAATTAATTTCTGATGAATCAAAGAATCGAGTGTTGAATTAATCAGTGTATGAATTCATGTAAGAATGCGAGATTGAACATCGGATGTAAATATGATCTTGTTTAAGCTTTATTACGCTTTTGTATGTTTACAGAGTACAATAGACAGATCTGTAAAAACTCTTATCTAACTCTAGTAAATAACCCTATTTATAGGGAACCGAAAGCGTACAAAAAATATACTAAGGCATAGACACTGAAGCTTCGAATAAAAGCACCCTAGTAAAATACATTACAAAACATTCGAAGAGACAAAATATATTTCGACTAATTACAACAATTCGACCCTTACAATCTCCCCCTTTGTAATCATAGTCGAAATCCTTAATTCGTAAGAAGTGTAATGGAATACAATAGCACTCTTCGAATCTACGTGTACCAGGAGATAATTTTCTTCAGCTCTTTCTTATCTCCTTCATTTTTCTTCTTACAATGATTCATACGAACAATTAAGTTCGTATATTAAGACGTTGAATATCTCTCCACTTCGCATGCCTGAAATAAGAACCGTTTAGCTTTTCCAGCTTTGTCTTTTCCTGCGAATACCATTCCAAAAGGCTTCAAGCAGATTTCACCATCAGCATACTTTTTCAATTCTGCTTGAGTCTTTGTTGGAGCCATCGGAGCTTTAATTTCCATACCTTTAGCCGTAGCTAACTCCACATCTGTAAGAGCCAAACACTCGTAGTAATTTTCTATGAAAATCTTGATGTGAGCAACTCCAAGCTTGAATTCATCAGGTTCAGTGTTTTGAAGATATGAAAATGATTTGTCTTTTAACAGTAATGCAACTTGTATAAGATCATACAAGTTCATCAATGGAAAATCTACAACAGTGAATTCGCAAATATTTCCATTTGCCCTGGCAACCACATATTTGAAATTTTAGACTGTGTTTTCGAATACCACATCCTTTTTCATACTGATCACTTTCTTGATTTTAACCAGTGACCACACTTCCTCAGGGGCTTTTGCAAGAACGGCATGAAAACGAATTTTCATGTGAGTACCTTCATCTTTTTCTTTAAAATTTCCTTCAGCTTTGAACTGAGGCATGATGAACATCATTTCATTTATCGGAAAATCCAGCTGACTTGTATCAGTATTCGTAATCGAATAACTTTGTTTTGGTTTCTTCTCAAATGAATACATGTGATTATACGCTACCTTGGCTTCGATTGTTTCGTAATTGTAGTGTTTGGCAGGATCACCTTTGTTCATTCCCTTCGGATCACCAGCACGCTGAGCCATAATGCTTTGAATCAATCTCAGTTTTTCGATTTCAGCTTCTGCTGCAGCCTTCTTTTCTTCTTTTGACATTTCCACTACAATCGATTTTCCTTTATCTTACAAAGCTGGATTGTCAATTGCCTCTTTTGGTTTCGAACCACTTTCACCAGTCTCTGTGGATTTACCAATTACAATTCCTTTCGAAATAGGTCTTGTAATAGGTAATGTTGTTACGACTGTTGAAGTCACCATCCCAGCAGAAACTATCACTGGCTTTGTTGTTGGGATCTTCGAAGAAAATACTTTTCCTACAACTTTCGCATCTTCACCACCAGCCTTCGATTCACCAGTTTTTCTTTCTCCCCCTTGCACCCCTGTGAAAACAGGTGGGGCATTTGTTGTTGGAAGAAGGCTTGATATTCGAAAGAGAGGAGCAAGTTGTTTGTTGAGGATGGCTTCGAATTGGATAAACTTCTGTGATAAAAATTCAGGAGTACTCAAGGAAGAAGAAACTGGTCTGTCAGAAATTTCTTTTAACTCCTTGAGCAAAGATATCACTTCCTCAAAGTTGGTTTTTCGGATGTTGAAAGTTCAGTAAGTTGCGGACTCAAATTTTCATACAATTTAACAAATCTTGTGACTGCATCACAAATTATATCAACCTTTTGATTCAAGGATGCATAATCTGGTTGAACAGTAGCAACTTCTTTTTGCATGTCTTCACGAAGTTCATGAATCTGCAAATTTACATCCTCCCTGACCTTCTTCACTTCTTGCACAAAAAGAGCATGCCTTTCCTTTGTGACATTCTTCAAATTTTTCACATCACTGGAAAACATTGAATTTTGAGATTTAATCCGAATTTCATTATTTTGATCATTATAATCAACCTTCTCCAAAATTCGAGATTCGGAATCAGTAATCATGCCATAGACTTTGCTTACAACTCTGGCTTCGAGCATTTTCAACATTGAATCAACCTCCAAACTAGAAACAGATGAACCACCCCCCAGATCAGCTTGAGATTGAATAATCGAATTCAACTTCTGATTCAGAATTTTAAACTACTTCATGGTCATCAGCATATGATCTGGAAACTGCTCTTCTTCTTCATGAAATTCCAATTCGTCAAACGTGCCTCCAAACCCCTCAGTATCCGTTTCTGTCTCCATAAATATGGTTTCTTGAACATTCGAAGTCGGTTTGGGTGTGTCAGTGGATTGAGAAGAAAAAATAGAAGTGAATGGTTGATTGATAATGTGTTCGAATGTAGGAGAATCAGTGGTAGATGTAATGGGAATAGTGGATGAGGGTAAAGAAACAATACTTTCGAAAGGAGCAGAAGTAGATTTATTTTGATCATCATTTTTCGAACCTCCATCACCCATATGAACATGTACATCCGTATCAGATACGTTTGCAGGGATGCCTGAAGTTCGTACCGCCTCAGAAACTGATTTGGTAACCGAATCTTCAGGTGGAATGATGACTATCTTCTCAGGAGTTGAACTTCCTGCATTAGGATTTAACTCTGGGGTTTCTGGAATTCTTTCATCATCATCTTCTGTTGACTCACTAGAAATCACGAGTTATCGAGTCTTCTTCTTCTTCTTCTTTGACAAATGTTTTGCCATATCCTCAGCCCTTTGTTTCTTGGACACCGGAGAAACAGGTGCTGGCACTTCTCGAATTAATACCCCTTGATGAGTGATTTGAGGTTTTCGAACCACTTTGTGTGTACGAGACTTGCTTTTATGAGATGACTTCATTTTGATTCTTCGAAACATACCAGTCTTCGAAGGAATGATGACATTCTCTTGTGTTTCTTCAATAATAGGCTCAATCACTTGAGTCTCAGTAATAGACATTTCAATGGTTTCAGGCTTCTTCTTTGGAGATTTTGAAGATTTTGACTAAGTTTCATTCTTCTTCGTCTTCTTGGATTTCTTATCATCTCTTCCTAATAATATGCCAGTTTCGACTGCTGAATCAATGGTCTTCAAATATGCTACCAAAACAGAATTCGAAGGATCAACTCTTTTAAGCATTGCATCAGGAATACGAGCAACTGATGGAAAAACTTCAGCACTGTCTGTGACCTCCTTCGGATAGTGGTACGATTGAAAAACGGCTCTTTCTTCATCATTGGGTACCAAAATCCCTTCCTTGTTGTAAAAATACTGCAAAATCAAGCTCCAGTATCTTGCACACGAAATACCATGAATAGCATTCGTATGTTCTACACCCTTTTGGAATTCCTTCCATAATTGTGTAGAATAGTCCACTTGCAGATCATAATATATGCCAGCAACCATAGCATAAACTTCCATTCTTCCCTTATCAAGACCAACTGTTCTCCCAGTTAAACATCGTAGAAAGATTCCAAACAAGAAATTCCATAGTCGTGGAAGACCAGATTGCTTAAAATCACTGATCTTAGACAATGGAGGCTAATATCCCATCTCATTAAACATGTTAACGATTTGAGGGAATGTGAAAGCAACATAGGGAGGTGAATTTGGAATTTCAAGAATTTGACAAAAGAGTTTCTTGGTTAGCCTGACCTTTTTGTCATTCACTAGATGAAAACTAATCGTATCAGAAGCTTTGTTGTATGTAGCAGTAGATCCTGCTTGAGACAGCCATGACATAGGAACAGAGAATGAACTGAACATCGCCTTTGACAAAACAGAATTCTTCAACGCAACAATTAGCATCTTCAAGTCTTCTGGGTATTGAGAAACATCACCCTCCAAGTGATAGTTTGTTGCTTGAATCTTCATTATTGGTAATGAAGAGGCATCTTCAGTGGTATGAGAATCAACATGAGCAGAACTCGCCATTGTTAGGGTTTGAAGATTTTGATGATCAGAGAATTTGGGAATTTTTGCTTTTTGATCGCGTAAACTGATAATGAACCCTTGAATCCCCTTTTATATGTAACCCAGAAGTTTGAATTTAAAGCGGGATAGGTAATTAATGATATCCGACGTGGCACCTTGAAAATCGGACCATTACTGCGTAAAAGTAGCCATGCGTCAAAAAGTAGCTGTCACACCGCCTTGAAAAACGGACAGAATATGCTTGTACAAAGAACCCAGTGTGCGAAGGATACCACAATCCTAACGAAATTGTTCCTTTAAGATAATGAAATATATTCTTCACATCAGTGAGATGTGGTTCTGGTGGATTTGACTGATACCTAGCACAATTACACACAGAAAACATAATATCAGGTCTACTTGTTGTAAGATAAAGTAATGAACCAATCATGCTCCTGTACAGAGTTAGGTCAACTGCAGGTTTATCTAACGAAGGTGTCAATTTTATGTCAGTTGCCATAGGAACTCGTAACTTTGTGCTATTCGTCAATCCAAACTTCTCTAGCAGATTTTTCGTATATTTTTCATGATTAATAAAAATCCCTTCTCTGTTTTGACGAATATTCAGTCCAAGAAAATTATTGATTTTTCCCATCATGCTCATTTCAAACTTGCTTTTCATCAGATCTTCGAATTCTCTAGACAAGGCAGGGTCAGTTGAGCCGAAAATAATATCATCAACATAAATTTGAACAAGCATTAGATGATTCCTAACTTTCTTTCGAAATAATGTGGGATCAACAGATCCTTGTTTAAATTTAGATTGTTTCAAAAATAAAGTAAGTGTTGCATACCATGCTCGTGGTGCTTGTTTCAAACCATAAACTGCCTTATCTAAAATATAAACATGATTTGGAAATTCTTCGTTAATAAAACCTGGGGGTTGTTCCACGTAAACAGTTTCTTCAAGCTGTCCATTTAGAAATGCACACTTCACGTCCATTTGATAAACATCAAAATCTTTGTGAGCTGCATAAGCCAGAAATATACGAACAGACTCGAGTCTTGCGACAGGGGCAAAAGGTTCTTCATAGTCGATTCCTTCTTGTTGTGAATATCCTTTAACAACAAGTCTGGCTTTGTTTCGAACAATGTTTCCATCTTTGTCAGTTTTATTTTTGAAAATCCATTTTAACCCAACAATTGAAACATTTTCAAGTTTAGGAATTAATCTCCAAACCTTGTTTCGTTCAAATTCAGACAATTCAGATTGCATTGCAACAACCCAATCGGAGTGTTCCATTGCATTCTTAACTGTTTTTGGTTCAATTTTAGACATGAAAACATTGAACATGCAAAATTCTTGATGAGTATTCAATACCTCATTCTTTGCACGAATTTGAGCTTTTGTTAAAACTTCCTCTTGTGGATTCCCAATTACTTGATCCTTCGGATGATCTCTTGTCCACTTTTCCATTGGTGGATATGCTGGATCAAATTCCAAAGGTGCATCTTCGTACATATCATCATTCTCTGATCCTGCAATCGAACAAACATCATCAAAATCATTATTATTCTCAATGTTTTCTAAATGCTCCCCCTTAACATTATGCTCCCCCTCAACATCAACATTCAATCTTACATTCTCCCCTCGAAAGAATGCTCTTCCTCAACTAGAGTATTCGAATCCAATTGCTCCCCCTCCACTGGATTGGTTTGCATACTTTCGCCTTTCTCTGGAGAATTTGATGTTGAATCATCAGTATGCTTCGTTAGTTCAGAGAGATGATTATCATTTGCTTTTATTTCAGCATCAACAGCCTGATCTGAAATTCCAAAAATTAAATCATAATCAATATCTAATGTTTGTAAGGATTCAGATTCATCTTGTATGTCTTTCAGAATAGGATGATTTTCAAACTGTGAGGTAGTTTGTTTAATGTAGTGATCATCAAATGTAAGATTAAAAGTTTCTTCAACTTTTCGTGTTCTTTTATTCAACACTCGATATGCGACTGAATTATGTGAATATCCCAAGAAAATCCCTTCATCTGCTTTTGCTTGAAATTTCGTAAGATTATCCTTGAGATTCATAATGAAGCACCTGCATCCGAAACCATGAAAAAATTTTACGTTAGGTTTTCGATTGTTGAGAATTTCATATGGAGTAATGTTAAAACGACGGTGAATGAAAGATCTGTTTTGAGTGAAACATGCGGTTGATACTGCTTTAGCCCAAAGGTATTGTGGAAGATTCGCATATGCCAACATAGTCCTTGCCGCTTCGCATAGTGACCTATTTCTTCGTTCAACAACACCATTTTGTTGTGGTGTGTATGGAGATGAAAAGTTATGCGAAATTCCTTTGTCCACCAAAAATGAATCAAGAACATTGTTCTTAAATTCAGTTCCATGATCACTCTTAATTTTTCGAACAATCTTCTTCAGTGTTGTTTCCATCTTTTTGATAAAGTCAATCATGATTTGTGCAACTTCGGATTTAAGTCTGAGAAAATAAACCCACATAAATCTAGAAAAGTCATCAACAATAACTAAAATGTACCTTTTCTTGTTGAGAGTTGAAACAGTTGAAGGACCACACAAATCAATATGTAAAAGTTCCAAAGGTGCAACAATTTTCGAATCAATCGTAATTGGATGACCTTGTTTATGTTGTTTGCCAACTTCACAAGCTGCACATAAAGAATCATTGTCAAATTTAAGTACAGGTAAACCTCTTACCAGATCTTGTACCACAAGTTTATTAATGTTTCGAAAATTGAGATGAGAAAGTCTTCGATGCCATAGCCAACTTAAGTCTGTTGTTGCTTTCGAAAGAAGACATATAGCAGGTTTCCCTACTATCAGATTGATATCCAAAGTGAACATGTCATCTTTCCTTTTGGATTTCAGTAACACTTCTTTTGTGTTGACATTCGAAATAACACTTCCTTCTTCGTTAAAAAGAACTTAATTGCCAGTGCCCACAACAAGTTGAGAAACACTTATCAAGTTATGTTGAAGACCTTTAACATATGCAACACGATTCACTGTGAATTGTCCATTCGTGATCTTCCCATATCCTTTGACTTGACATTTTTGATTGTTCCCAAACTTCACTACTCCAGCATTTTTGAGAGTTCGAAAATCATGTAAATTTTCCTTCTTCCCAGTCATGTGACGAGAGCAACCACTATCAATGTACCACTTGTTATCATATTGCTCGTCACATAGTACCTACAATCATTGTCAAATTTTAGGTACCCAAGGCTTTTTGTGTCCTTGGAAATTAGATTTCAATTTCGAATGTAATGAAGAACTTTTAACCCAATCACAAACTTTGGTTTTGAGACTATCAATTAAGTTTACATCTTGATTTAAAGGAACCGAAACATAAGTTGTTGATGGTTTCGAATGTCCGCTGACATTACCCTTTGAATTCTGAGTTTGTGAATGAACATTCTTTGCTTTTATTACTGGTTTCCAAGCTTTGACTGAAATGTTCGAGTCCTTAGAAGATGAACTGCTATTTGATGAAGTATTCACATACTTCTCATATGCTTCGTGAATTTGCTCCTTTGAAAATGTATTCGACTGATACATCTTTCCTTTACTTTCAAGCCAATGATCAATGTTCTTCCTTGAAGTCATTCCTTTTTCCCGTGAAGTTTTCATATGTTCTTTCTTCGTATGATTAGGAAAATTTGGCTTTTGAGGAACAAAATCAACTTTTGGATTTGTTAGAAAAGATTGAGCATAAGATGTATCAACTTTTGATTTAAAATTTTGACGTTGAAAGAATTTTTTATTTTGATTTGATTTATTTGAAAATGTTCTTGAATTGTTAGGTTCTGAAACTTTCGAAAACCGTGGTTGTTTATTCACTTCAGACCTTGAATGATTTGATTGAGATGAATGTTGAGGTTTTGTTGAAAAAGAGGAATTTTTAGCTTTGAAAACATTTTTGGGTGATTGTGATTCAGACATCTTTTGAGTCTCAACATTTTGCCAAAATATTTTCTTTCTTGCTTGTCTTTTTGAAATGTTGTTTTCTTTCGAAAATTTGTCAATTTGATCTTTAAATTCCTTAGAGTTTAGTTTGACAACTTTTTCACTTTCCTTTACAACTTGTTTTGAATTCTCTTTTTCAATTTTTGATTTTTCAACCCATTTTCTTTGTAGTTTTTGACGTTGGAACACATACGAATTCTTTGTTAAGTTGTTTTCAACTGTGCTTTGATTTGCGAAAAAACCTTCATCAGTTGTTTTTGAATTATCCTCCTCAACTAACTTCTTTAATTCTAATTTGATATTTTCAACATTTCCAGTAGTTACGAAAACTTGATTTGGAAAAATGACATCATCTGTACATTTGAAATTTGGATAAACCACTGTATTCGTTTCAAAATATTGTTCACCTTTTTCATTCATTACCTTTTCGAACTTTTGTGTATCACCATACACTTGATCAACCACTATTCGAGGAATTTCTTCTTCCTTTGAAGATTTGTTTTCCTTCGAAATTTTCTCTTCATCTTCATCATCACTATCATTAGTTTGACTGTCTTTGAGATCCACAAAGTTCATATCACAAACATTCAAACTTGAAGGTATATCAGTTTCATTTTCAACCATCAAATCCTTACCTTTTTCTTTCCCTTTAGATGTTGATGCAACATTAACAACAGACAACTGAGAACAATCAACATCTTCAAGTTCACTAATTTCACTAATATTGTCAGAATTATCTTCAATATCAGCAAAATTAGATTGAGAATCAGATGTTGAATTCTCAGTCTTTTTCAAAATTTGAATTTGTTCAGATTTAGTCAAAGTATCATTCACTATGTTAACTAATTCATTCGCATCAAGACATTCATCAATTTTGACAATTCCATATTTATATCTATCATCAGGAACTTTGTCAAAATCAGCTATTATTTGCTCACAATCATACGAAATATTATCTACCTTAGCTCTTTCGAATGCTAGAAAAGGTAGTAATTTTCTATGTTGCTCTTTACTTATGTCACACGAATGATGTAAATGAGTTAATTTGCCATAAAGTATTTTAGCAGAATTACAATAAATGTTTCTTTATGCTAACAAAAGTTTGACTTCACTCGTTAAAGTATCCCTATCACACATAATATTTGTTATTTGTAATTCCAAACATTCAATTTTGCTTATTTTCAAGTCTAATCTCTTTTTGGTCTCTAACAATTCCATGGACAATTTGTTGGCCTCATTGCTAGCAGACACAACAATTGAATCAAAATAAGTAACCGTCTCATCAAAAGATATTAGTTCAGAATCATAAGCATGTGTAGGAATATTAAAAGATTCGAGAATTTTACGTACCTTTGTTGTCATTGGAGATTTGTCAGCCGCTTTGGATACAAAGCATCGTCCTCTCACTTGGAATTCCTCATCATCCGAGTCCTCCTCCATTTTCGCATACAACGCTCCATGTGTCGGATTTCGCATTTCTTCATCGTCTGATCCGGATGACCAGATTTGATAAGTTCCATCTTCATCCTCATGTTCACCCTTTGCAACCAATGACAAATTTTTGGCTTTTGCACGAACCTCCTCTAGCCTCTCTGCATAATACGCCTCATCCTTGACTTTATTCTTCCTTTCATCCTTCTTTCGAAGCATACAGTCATTCGCAAGATGATTCGCACCGTTGCAATAATGACAATCTATTCCTGCATCACCTTTCAGCTTTTTCTCAATCTTTCCTTCAGTCACTTTCGAATCTTTCTTCTCAACTTTCTTTTTCTCCTCATCAGTAGTTTTACTCACAGCACTTCCTTTTACCTCAGCAAGCTTAGTTTTCGGATTGAACGGCTTTTTGAAAAACTTCTTAACACGATTATTCGAGTAAAAAGCAATTGCCTCATCATCCGAATTCATGATGAATCCTTCTTATTCCTCAGAATCACCATTTTCTGTTTCTTTCTCAGATATTTTTGACACAAGTGCCAATGGACCTCCCAAATTTTGCTTCGTCTCTTCAACAATTTCATTTACTTCTGTTTCGTGTGTTTTCAACTGATTGTACAAATCATTGAGAGTTGATGTATCAAAACTTTGTTGATTCTTCACCATCATACTAACACTTCTCCATTCTTTTCGAAGACCCATCACAAAGATGAGATTGAATTCCATTGAAGTCCTGGTAATTCCATAGCGATTACAACGATAGATTAACTCATTCAGTCGATCATAGTAAACTTCGATTGTTTCACCTTCTTTTTGTCTGAAGTCTTTCAGCTCAACCAAGCACTGTTTGACTGAATTGATCTTCATCTTCTCACTTCCTTGAAACTTATCTTTTAGACTGTTCCAGATTTCCTTTGCAGTTGTACAACTCCTTATGTAGTTGTACACAACTGGAGGTAAAGCTCCTCGTAGTTCTCTCATACACCTCTTCTCCAGTTTCTTCAGACGATCAGATTGATTATCAACTCCAGAATTTGTAGAAGATGATCCAATTGGTTGAACATTCACTGGAACATTGACATTTCCAGTGATACATGACCATAATTCTTCATCCAGACCATTCAGATAATCCTGCATACGATCAGCCCACTGATCATAATATTCAGGGATTAGCATTGGAATTTTGGTTGATGAACCTAACAGATGAGAAAACGAGGTCATCGAATTGAGATTGAAACTCGCCATTGTTGTACGGAAATTGATTTTGAAAATTCTTAAGAAGATTTGGAAATTTGAAATCAAGCTAGTTGAATCAAATCAGAATTGCTAGAAGAACACTCGATTCAACAATTCAAATGCAGAATCAAATCACAGACTAAGATCTAGACAAATTTTTCACGATCAAAAAGTGCGCAAACTTTCGAACCAAAAATTTGATTCAAAAACTTTTTGAATGGATGAAAATCAGATCACAGATATGATTCCTGCTCTAATACCAATTGATGAATCAAACAATCGAGTATTGAATTAATCAGAGTATGAATTCAAGTAAGAATGCGAGATTGAACACCGGATGTAAATATGATCTTGTTTCAGCTTTATTACGCTTTCGTATGTTTACAGAGTACAATAGACAGGTCTGTAAAAACTCTTATCTAACTCTAGTAAATAACCCTATTTAGAGGGAACCGAAAGCGTATAAAAAATATACTAAGGCATAGACACTTAAGCTTCGAATAAAAGCACCCTAGTAAAATACATTACAAAACATTCGAAGAGACAAAATATATTTCGACTAATTACAACAATTCGACCCTTACAATTTCTATACGTGCTTATGTGCAAAGATGTTATGTGTTAGATGAAATGTTATAAAAAAATAAGTTTACATGATTTATGCCGCATATGTATTCTATAAACATTATACATTGGGTAATGAAGGGTTGTGAAAGATGTCATACTAGGATGAAAGATATGATGTCAGAGTATGTAGGAAAAGATAGGATGCCACAAATTTAGGAATGGTACTGGTGTGCCAACGATGTAGTAACTTAGCCAAAAGATAGCTGACAACTATCAGAATAGTTTATGACAGTCTCGTAGAATACCGACAACTATGGACTTAGTGCTTATTAGATAAATAATGACAGCAATGGACTTAGTGCCTATTAGATAAACACCGGGAACGATGGACTTCGTGCCTAAACACCGGTAGTGATGGACTTCGTGTCTAAACACTGGCAATGATGGACTTCATGCCTTTTCCTTAGGACAAATCGTTAGAAAGAAACCTATTGACATGTATTGCGGAGAAATACTTGAACTAGTATTGGCAGCATAAATGATCCTTAGGATAGATCCTTAAGAATAAAGAAGATATTATGGATGGGATATTGGATTAATTGTTTAATAATTAAAAATATTAACTATATTATTATTGGTTGAAAACCCTATGTACTCACCAGTTTTCCTAACCCGACCCACTCTGTTTATTTGAATCACGGGTTATTAAATAAAGATAAGCAGATAATGATGTAAGAGATATTCAAGGAGATGTAGACCGCTAGTATATTGATATATTGTAAGTCTCCGTTTATGCTTATGTTTTTGTATTCACGATGACATCCCGAGTTTTATAAATAAAACACATTTCTTCAAAAATGCTTTGATAATATTGTTATCATGTTTCTGGGACAAATTCTTCATAATTATTCTTTTAAAAGAACACTCTGATTTAATAAGCATAAACAAATCGTTCTTTTCTGGACGTAAAAATAGGGATGTCACAGTTGGTATCAGAGCATTAGTTTAACCAAACTAGGAATTTTTAGGATTTCCAGACTTACACTTAGAATGCTAAGAAATGATCATGAGATTTGTGTCTATGATATTTTAGGTAGTACACCTACATTGACACAGGCACTAACTTACTTTAGGATTAGGTGCCTAACTTGCTATTATATTGCGTTATAGTATGCCCTAAGATGGCTTATCTAGAATGTTATTATTGAACAAGATTTAAGGTCTATTGTCCATCTAGAATTAGGAAATTGTATGTGTTCAGGTTTCTAAACGTTTAATTACGGTATTAGAACTGACATGTAACTTTTCAGAGTGATAAGGAGAATTATATGTCTAAACTTTCTCTATATATATTCTCGTCTCGGTATGCTAAATGGCATTTTGGTATCTAGAATATCATGGTGACAACTCGGATTGGATTACGAAATGGTATCAGGAATCAACAGCCTAAGTCCCTTGTAGTCGAGCGTGCACCTAGATCAGTACCAGTAGTTGAACCTGTCATAATGGAAATGATTAGGGATTTATTAGCTAAGCAGATGGAAGAAATGAGCAGCTCATCGAGAAAATAAAAGAGAACGTACTATGACTGTCATACAGCCTCAGCTCAATGAGGAGCAATCTGAGGAAGGAAATTATAGTAGGACTGTGAGTCATTTGGAGCCCCAAGTAGTTAGAAGGAATAACCATGAGGTGGGGATTGAAGGAGAAGGATGCAAGCACAAGGACTTTATGGCTACCAAACCACCAAGTCTTTTTAGAAGCCCAAATCCAATAGAGATTATGGAATGGATCTCTGTAACAGAATGGTATTTGAGAGTTGGAACTGCAGCAACAAGCAGGAAATCGTCCTTGCAGTGAGACAACTAAATACTAGGGTTTTAAGTTGGTGGAAGTTGTTGGCAGACACAATGTCGCAGGGTCACCCTTGAGGATGTCTTGGGAAGCATTCCTTGAGCATTTGATGTTGCAATACTGCTCGGAAGTGGATATGATAGGCATGAACAATGAGTTTCAGAACATGAAGAAGGGGAAGATGAGTGTTGATGAGTATGCCACCATATTCACTGAGAAGATGAAGATATTCCTCTACCTGGGTCCTACTCAAAATCTCCAAGATAGAGAGGTTTGCTAATAGGTTACCAGCAGACTTTGGACCAATGGTAAAAATGGCAACTATTTTGTGTTAGATTAGGTGTTTAAGCCCATAAATTTAATTGGTATATACTTGAATTAATAATAACACAATCCTTTTGGGTTGCCCTCAAACCTAGCAATTGGACATAATGATTTTTGGAGAGAGCTATTAATTTATTGTGTGACTAATAAATTAAATAAATGGTTTATTAATGTGTTATGAAAATAATATATTTATTAGAAATCATATTATTTAATTCATAATTATTCATAACTTAATTGACATTAACTTTAGGATTAAGTGGATTAATTAAAAGTACATGGATTGTTTGGTTATTTATTGATAGTTGAGAAAGGAAGGCTCTAGAACCTCATGTAATAAGGTGGACGAAAATCTCTATGGCAAGCCTAAGAGTTTTCATCCAAGGCCCTTGGTTAAAGGGATAGAGTTGCTTGGTCACCAATCAAAGGGATCTAGGGCATATCCCTTAAACCCTCGCATTGACACCAAGTTTCCTCAACTATATAAGGAACCCTTATGTCCCATACTTCGACCACTCCTTCTCTTCCCAAGGCTTGGGTGTGATTCCATTAGAGGCACGACGCTTGTGGTGCTTGCTTCCAAGAGATCAACAAAGAGGAAATCTAGTTGTTTGCTATAACAACTAAAATGTATGTAATCAAAAAACTCTCTCATATTAATTTTTAAAATACCCTAGGGTTTCTAGGTTTCTTTTTGATGTTCTTAGTTATAGGTTCAATATAAAAAACATGGATCCTATTTAGGTTGCATGCAAACTTAAGGGTTTTATTTTTGTTTGTTTGCCTAAATCCCATCACTTTGAAGACAGTCGTTAGAACAACCAAGAATGTGGAGACCCAACTTTGGGATAAGGGTTTAGAGAGAATGTAGGTAGGAGAGAAGAGGAAGATGGAGGAATCTTGAAGATCCGATAAGAAAGGAAGATTCTCGAAGTCCATCCTAGACGACTAAAAGTTTAGGGGTAGTGGTGGAGCCAAGTGGTGTGAGAAGTGCAAGAAGAAGCACTTTGGGAGATGAGACAGAGAAGTGACTTGTTATAAGTGTGGGAGGACCGGTCATGATTCCAAGGATTTTACGTTTAATAACAAGGTATGCTACGGATGTGGAGACAAGGGGCATATGACGAAATATTGCCCGAAGAAAAACGAAGAGGCAAGATTGAATGTGCCACCGAAGGCAAAGGCAAGAGCATACCATATGATCCTTGATGAAGCAGCAATAGGTCGAGATTAGAGAGTTGCTCAACATATGAAGAAATTATATCAGTATTAGGTTGTGTACCTGATGTAATAGGCATGACATATGAATTCTCGTTGTATTATTCTAAGAAGCAATATAATTTCCTAAACTATCTTATGTGCTTTATGTGAAATTTTCCTTTGTGATAACTTAATGAAATGTGAGACAACACTTGGTACGAGTATGAATAGGTGTGAAAGGTAGTAGTGGCCTATAATACCGGAAGCACAGGACTCGCACTTGGATCAAGGAAAGTCATAAGGCTACTAAGATGCTAGTACTTGAGCTATTTTGTTCATTTCCATCATTACCTTTATTTCGGTGATAATTTTTATTCCAACCCTAGTAGTCAAAGTGAATTGAGTACAACTAATCTATGAAGTAAGTTCGACGAAGCGTCCGACTTTTGATTAAAGGAAAAGATAATCCAAGCGATCATTAGAGGTATCGTGTTCGCCGTTAAGATTAAGCAGCCTATGGCTTGAAGTACTATATGATAGAATGTGATTATATCACATTAGAACATGAAGGAATGTATCTTTCATGCCAGGGTCTAACTTAAAGATACCTGAGTCTAACCGTTGTATCATGGAATGAGAGGTCATTAGAACACGACCCATCGGTATGTTACGGTAGTCGAAGTAAGGACCTTAAATTTAGGTTAAGTCCAGAAGTAGTCTCCAATGAAGATCAAATTGAGAAGGAAGAGAAAATGCAAAAATTTAGCACTGTCAACGGTCAAGAAGTTTATGAGTAGGAAACTCAATACAAAAGACATAAGAGTTATGATTACCACCTAGGATGAAAAGGTAACGTGGGAGTCGTATAAAGCCTTGTTTTGTTGATGATGGCAGGAGGTAATCATCCTAAGGTGGAGATAATTGTAACGCCCACAAAATCGGGCTAATCATTTAATATATATTATAAGTTTCGTATTAAGAAAAATAAGAAAAATCAACCGAATCATTTGTAAATCGTAAAAATAAGTGTGCCGAAACTTATATATATATATATATATATATATATATATATATATATATATATATATATATATATATATATATATAGAAAGTACACGTCATCCTGATCCCGAAAATATAAATTTGGTAGAAATCTGACTCTGTATGAATTAGATGTGATTTATATAAGATATAAAAGTCAATCGCGCACAAGGAATGTGTGACGATTAAATCTACGGAGAGAATGGTTGACTTTTAGCTAAACTCACCAAAATTACAATCGTAGTACTCTTTAAGATAGGAATTTTGAGAAAAAAAGATGCCAACAACTGAGACGTACGAGAGAGTTATGATTTTACCAAAATCATTTAATCTTGTAAAAATAGGGACAAAAATTTAAGACATAATTAACTGATGGAGTGTAAAGGAAAGTTGTATATCTCGTTGAGAGCTTTACGGGGATATAAAGAACGTCGAAAATAGAGTCAATATGAACAAGTTATAGAATTTACAAAATGTGCGATTTGCTTCCCGTGCATTCCGCGCCGGGGGCGCAACGCACGCTTCTAGAAGGTGGAAACATAGACCACGGAGAGGATGACACGTGGAACAAAGTGGTGGGAGATGTAGCCTTCAAATACGCGACATGCACCCCTTTTGCACGCCGTGCACCCACAAAACGACTATAAATAGGAGGCCAAGCCTCATTCCCTTCCAACACCTCCTAAGATCTTCTCTCTCGAGTTGATTTCAATTTTAGCCCGTTTTCCCTTAGTTTTAGCCCTCGGCAAAGCCCTACGATCCCTGAAGTAGTAGTAGCAGTTAGCGAGTGGAAGCTCTGCCAGTGCAATTTCCTAACTTTTGTCAGGAAGAACCTTTGTAAGTTAATCTACATGCTAATCTTTTCAGTGTAAATTATATTTAGAGTCATAAGTCGTTATTATGAACATATAAATAAGATTTATTAGTAATTCCATGTCGTTATTATGTCCTTCCTGACTGATGCTTACTTGATAGACGTTGATATAAATATTGTGATTAGTGAGGAACCTAGAATATAATTATTGTAGTCCCTAGGATTACAAAACTAGACTAAGGCTTAGTATATAGGCATTGTCGAAATCTTCAATCATCCACTTTATCAAGTGAGTGCATAGTTACTTTCATCTTACACATAGATATGAAGTATCTAATTAATTTATTGTTATACGTGCTTATGTGCAAAGATGTTATGTGTTAGATGAAATGTTATAAAAAAATAAGTTTATATGATTTATACTGCATATGTATTCTATAAACATTATACATTGGGTAACGAAAGGTAGTGAAAGATGCCATAGTATGATTAAAGACAGGAAGTCATAGTATATAGGCAAAGATAGGATGCAACGACTTTAGGAATGGTACTGGTCTACCAATGATGTAGTCACTTAGCCAAAACATAGTTGACAACTACCGAATGAATTGATGACAGTCCCGTAGAATACCGGCAGCTATGGACTTAGTGCCTATTAAATAGATAATGTCAGCTATGGACTTAGTGCCTATTAGATAAACATCGACAACGATGGACTTCGTACCTAAACACTGGTAGTGATGGACTTTGTGCCTAAACACTGGCAGCGATGGACTTCGTGCCTATTCCTTAGGACAAATGCTTAGAAAGAAACCTACTAACATGTATTGTGGAGAAATCCCTGAACTAGTACTGTCAGCATAGATGATCCTTGTGATTGATCCTAAAGAAAAAAGAAGATAGTGGGGATGGGATATTGGGTTAATTTTTTAATAATTAAACATATTAACTATATTATTATGGGTTGAAAACCCTATGTACTCACCATGTTTCCCAACTTGACCCACTAAGTTTATTTGAATCACAGGTTATAAAATAAATATACTCAGATAATGATGTAAGATAGATTCAAGGAGATGTAGACCGTTAGTATATTGATACATTGTAAGTCTCCGTTTATGCTAATGTTTCTGTATTCACGATTACATCCTGAGCTTTATAAATAAAACACATCTTTGAAAATGGTTTAATAATATTATTATCAGGTTTTTGGGACAAATTACACATAATTAATAAAGAACACTCTGATTTAATAAGCATAAAAAAGTCAGTATGTTTTGGCCGTAAAAATGGGGATGTCACAATTTGTATTACCTACCTTAATAAATTCACAATTTGATTACGACATCCTTCTTCTTTATTGTGAATAGTATTTTTAATCCTAGCCTTGAATATTTATTTTTCGTTAAAGTATAAAGGATGTATATCACTAACTAAAACTATGTTTCTTTATATAGATGTCTGGAAACGGTGATCTCGCTACTACTCAAACCGCCCCCTCCAACTCAAACTTTTCCCTACTCGTGATTCTGTCAAAAGAGAAGCTTACTAGTCCTAACTATATGGAATGGATGCGAAAGTTGAAACTGACTCTTCGATACGATGGAAAATAATATGTTCTCAAAAAGCCTCTCATTGAAATCGATCATTCCACTGCTACTCCAGAGGAAATTGTTTCCTACAACAAACACTATGATGATGCAACTAAGGTCGCTTGCATCATGATGGCCACTATGGCACCAGAACCGGCCAAGGTCAATGAGGACTACTGGCCATATGAGATAAGCATAGACCATGCAGGAAAGTTCCAAAAGAAGGCAAGATAAGAGAGCTACGAAGTGGTCAAGTCTCTTATGGCATACAAGATTAAGGAAGGAGAATCTGTTTGTGCTCCCATACAAAAGATGCAAAGATATGTGGAGCAACTGCGAAGGATCAATGTGTCGTTTGATGAGGAGTTAGCCACTGACATGGTCCTTAACTCTTTTCCTCCTAATTATGATCAGTTTGTTCTAACTTATCATTTGAATAACACGGAGACGACATTGACCCAGCTCCAGAACGTTTTTCAAGCTGCCGAGTCGGGGATGAAGAAAGATCATGCCCCTTCTGCAATAAGTGCTCTTGTCTTGGCCATTGGATCTGGCAAAGGGAAAAAGAGGAAGGCTTCTTCCCATTCGAAAAGGAAAGGGAAGGCCAATGTTGGAGGGTATACTAGTGGTTCCAACGAAGCCCAACTTTGATGTCCCTATGATCAGTGATCTAAAAAAGGCCACTTGCTTCCATTGTGGCGAAAAGGGTCATTAGAGAAGAAGCTGCCCTAAATACTTGCAGGTTTTGAAAGATGGAAAGATCAAGGCGTCCTCATTAGGTATTTACACTATCCAAGTCAATAACACACAACTTTCTCATTCTTGGGTTCTTGACACAAAATGTGGTTTCCACATTTGTTCTGATTTAGAGGGTCTCAACGAATGTAAGGAGGTGGAGCGTTGGAATCTCAATATGATCATGGGGAATAGATGATCTTCACTTGCTACCAAGATGTGGTTTCCACATTTGTTCTGATTTGTAGGGTCTCAACGAAAGTGAGGAGGTGGAGCATTGGAATCTCAATCTGATCATGAGGAATAGATGATCTTCACTTCCTACGAAGATTGGGACATATGGGTTTATTCTTAGTAGTGATGTTAGGATTGATTTGTTAAATTGATGTTATTCATCAGACATGATGCGAAACATTATTTCATTTCATGCATTGTTCATACAAGGTTTTAAATATTCTTTTGATAATGATATTGGTTCAATTTCTACTTTCAAAAATGGTGTTTTCATGTATTAAGCTTTACCTTGTAATGGAGTATGTGAAACTATGACTTGTTTGGATAACCTTGGAAATAGTATGTTTCATATTGATTCTTATAATGGTGTGGACAAGGCATGTTTGTGTAGTTGTCTTCTTGGCACATAAACAAGAAATTCCAAAACCAAAAGAAAGGAGTGTTGGTATCATTTAATCTTAGGACAGATGATGCATGTGAATCTTGTCTCTTGGGGATGATGAAAAAATTACATTTCATTGGAACATGTGAAAGAGGCGAAGGATTGTTGGACCTAATCCATATGGATGTGTGTGGCCCTTTCAGACCACTACAAAAGATTTTTGTCGATATTACGTGACGTTTACGGATGAGTATAGCAGATATGGGTATATCTAATTAATCAAACATAAATTAGAAACCTTTGAAAAGTTCAAAGAGTTTAAGCATGATGTCGAGAATCAATTGGGTAAGAAGATAAAGATGCTCGGGTCTAACAGAGGTGGTGAGTATCTTAGTATCGAGTCCCATGACTATCTTAAGGAATGTGGAATTGGTTCACAATTGACTCCTCCCAGAACACCACAATTGAATGGTGTGGCTGAAAAGTATAATCGGGGCTTACTAGATATGGTTCGTTCCATGATGAGTCGGGCTTCTCTTCCTATTCACTTTTTGGGGGTATGCCTTAGAGTACACCATGCGTACGTGTGTGTATATGCTAAGCGTACTAAAGCGCGCCTTAGTATGCTGGGCATACACTTCGTATGTGGGGCGTACGTGGTTGACATGAAAACCCTAATTTTAGGGTCCTAGCTCATATTTAATCATCTTTATGGACACAAACCCTCTTCTTACCCAATCACTTTTAGACATTTCAACCCTCAAGCAACCCTCAAGAAGCAGGTGGTGTGAAGACCGTGGGGTGGAGTGCATTGTAGATTTTGGATTTCTAGCTTGTTTGCAACCTCTAAAAGGTATAAAGCTTGCATCTTTACCACTCCATCCTGTAGATCTAGGTTTTTGCTTTGTAAAGTCTCTTTTTGGTCCTAAAATGATGATTCTTGAACAAAGCATGTTCTTGACCCATTAAGTCATCCTTTCAGACCTTTGGAAGGGTCTTTAGTCATAAAAATGGGTTCCAGATGGTTGGTTTTGCTCTATACATCATTTAGAAGGTCATAATGAATTAAGTCCTTGAGTTAAATACTTATTGGACATGCTAAGTCATCAAGTAGGAGAATTTATGACTCCTAATAGTTAGAACTAAATTATGCTTTTTTGTAAGTGAACAGAAAGCTATAAACCAAGGGGGAGATTGTTAGGTCATAAATTGTGGTTTATACTTTGCTTTTCATAATATATTAGAGTTCTCGGTCTAGAACTCAAAACACCATGTTTTGGTGTAGTATGGACCAAAATCACATGTGATTTTGGTTAGGCTTTATATTGTTTTGTTTAGGTTTTGGGCTTGGGCTTGGTTATTAGGCTTAGGTATATATAGTGTTGTGTAGGCTTGAAAATGAGTTAGAAGTGGGTGTTGGACGTTCTAGGGGCTGCCATATGCCGAGGTAGTGAATTTAGAGAGAACCAAGAGAGAACAGTGTGTAATCAACATCTTACGTACCCGACTATTGAATGATAATAGTGTGCATTGAAGATTAATTATCTTGTTCTTATTCATTTTTTTCTTGCATTATACACTTTGATTGGGATTCTGCACCATCAAAGTGAATCTGATTGATTTGTAGGAGAATTCGGGACTTACAAGTGGTATCAGAGCTTGGATATCAATCGAATTGGCAAGATTTTAAGAGTTTATTGGATTTTTTTCTTGGATTTATAGGTGTTTTTCTATTACATTTTATGATTTTTTGGCCATTCTTGTTCGTGTTCTTCATATTTTTGAAGTTTATATCGAGTTTGGCATTAAAAATTTGAAAATCCCGTGTTTTTGGCAAGTTTTGGGCATTTTAGGTCAAAATTTGCGAAATCTAGGCGGATATCCTCGCATTCGGTAAAACACTAGGAGGTTCTCGCCGGCCAGCTTCGGTCTTCGGTCAGCAGCAGCAGTTCTCAGTCGGTGCGAGGTTCTCGGTCCGAAGACTTCGGACTCGCAGGTGTTCGGTCCGCAAGAGTTCGGTCTTAGCTTCTCGGTTCCTATTCTCGGTTCAGATCCTCGGATTCTCGGTCCTATTCTTCAGTTCGGCATTTTTTAGTTCGGATTTCAGCCTTTGTTCTCGGTCCGAGATTTCGGCCTCGCATCCACGGCTGAAATCTCGGATTTTCAACATTTTGACTTATTTTTGGTCAAAAAGCCATATTTTTTATCCAATAATTTTGTTTACGGTCCTTAGGCCTCGTATTTGATAAAAAAGGCCCGTATTTGGTCAAATACTCTCATTTTTGGTCAAATACTCTCGGTTTTGGTCTAGAAATTTTCGTTTTCGGTTTATAAATTTTTGTTTTCGGTCAGGGTTATTCTTTTTGGACAAAGATCTTTGATTTTCACCTTTGACTTTTAGAGTTGACTTTTGACTTTCAAGTTTGACCTTTGACCTTTAATTTTGACTTTCTCGTTTAACTTTCAAGTTTTCACGTTTGACTTTTCAGATTTGACTTTCAAGTTTGACTTTTCAATTTTGACTTTCTTGTTTGACTTTTAAGTTTGACTTTCAAGTTTAACTTTTCAAGTTTGACTTTTGAAGTTTGACTTTTCAATTTTGACTTTTAAGTTTGACTTTTTAAGTTAGACTTTCGAGGTTTCAAGTCAAAGGGTATTTTTCTTGGCTTCATAATCAGTTCTATTTTTGGTAAATTATTCTTTTTGGTGAATAATGAGTTCTTCAATCACCGAGGTTACTGAAACTTCATGTTCTTAGTCCTGTGAAGCTACTATTAAACATTATCGTGATCAACTTGATTTATTAATTAGGGAGATTGAGGACCTTAAATATGAAGGATACACTCTTAGAAAGGCCCAAAAACCCTTAAAACAACAATTAGAGGCCCAAACCAAAGACCTGAAAAGGATTAAGGAAGAATATAGTACTAAATGTGAACAATATAATTATGCTCAAGTAGAGATTGCCAGCTTAACTGCCGAACTTGATGCACTAAAAGCTAAATATAAGGATGTTGAATTTAACTTTAAGAAATTTGACGTGTCAAGTGAGGTAGTTGTGTCCACGATAGAAAAACAATTAAAATTTAAAGATAATCATAATAAGGGTTTAGGGTATCACAGTGTTCCACCTCCCTTCAATGATAACTATGCCCCACCCCTTGAAACCAATGAGGTAGAGATACCTGCTCAATTTGGCCCGCCCCCTATTCCATCTTCAACTAAGACTGAACAATCTGGCCCAACTGAGAATATTGAAGTGAATGATAATAATTCTTCTACTTCATGTGCAGGTAAGGTAGTGGAAGATTAAAACAAGGGGAACATAAATAATTCTAGTTCTGTTAATTTTGTTGATTGTCAAACAAATGTCTCTCCGAACTCTGAATCTGTTGCTTCTAATTCTGTTACTTCCAACAAACATGCTGTTGGTAAATACAGGCCACCAAAACAAGCGAAACAAACTGTTTGTTGTAAGTGTGCTTGTGGGAACAATCAGAGACAAGGCATGGGCACGCTACCAGGGACATACATAAACAACTTCAACATGAAGAAACAAACATGTTTCCACAAGGTTGGCAGAACGCTCTAAGAGGGAGATTCTCCAAAATAAACCCTTCGAGGTAACGTTCAAACAATGGTGGCTGGAATGCTAAGAAGAACAGGAATCAAACTCCCAAGGACAAGAAGGGAATGTTTGACAAGATGCCAAATTCAAGAGATGGTTCAGTTAAATGAAGATCAGTTAGTTCCAAGTCATCTCGGCGATCGGTTTCAAGTTCTAAAGCAAGTGTTGAGGCATCCATCCGATCAAACAAGAAATGGGTTAACCCGACTACAAATGGGTTCCAAAGGTTTACACTCCCAAATCATCTAATGATTCTAAAACTTCTTCATCTTCTGTGTCTGATAAACAAGATATGTCATGGGAGAGAGTACCTTGTGTAGATGATAATGGACAACCCAGCTTCAAAATGGACTGGGTTCCAAAAAGCAACTAATCATGCACTCTGAGTCGGAGCAACTATGGAGGAATATCATCAGACTTCGGTTTGTTGATAGTGGTTGTTCCAAGCACATGATAGGAGACATCTCTCAAATCCACAACATTCAGTTTTTTAACTGAGGGTATGTGTCCTTTGAGGGAAGGAAGAAAGGAAGGATCACAAATGGGGATCGTACTTAACGGCGTGTTGAATTTTGAGTTTGTTAACTTCATTCCAAAATTGAAGCACAGCTAAGGCTGAATATGTTGCTTCCTCAGCCTACTGCTCTCAGGTTATCTGGATGCAACTTCCATGGGTGAATTACGGTTTGAGTTTTCTTCTCGATATTTCTAAGTTTTTCTTAAAATGATTCGTTTGAAGACAACTTTTTATTTCTAAGTTTTCTTTCTTCCCCGTGCTCAAATTAAGGGGGAGAAATAAAAATTAAAAATTAAAAAAAAATTAAAAAATATATATTTTCTTTCTTAAGCATTTTTGGGAAGTGATATGAGATTTAGTGATAAAGCGCAAGTTAAGATGCTTGACAACTTTGATCCAAAAAGTTTTCGTTTTGTACATTTTGTATTTTATTTTATTTTTTTTTTTTTTAAATTTGTTCATATTTTATTATATGCCAAAATTTAGGGGGAGAATTAAAAAAATCATAAAATTTCAAAAAAAAAATACAAAAAAATACAAAAATACAAACATATGTTTTATTTCTTTTTCATAAAAATCAAAAATCCAAAAATATTTTATTTTGAGTATATTTTTATAGTTATTTTTATTTCTTAGTTATTTCTATTGTGTACTGAGTTTATTTTATTGTTGTTTTTTATCTCAAAATTTCATTTTGTCTTGAAAAGTGAATTCAGAAGAAGATGAGACTCAAGGAGATTGTATCGAGTTTTTCTGAGCAAGAAGAAGAAACTTGGAAAAAAATTGACGGAGGATTCCAATGTGAATGATAGACTCTTCCATATTGAGACATATATACCAGTCTTAATAGGAGTCTTTGCATCAAATGTTAATGATCAAAAGTCATTTACACCATGACTAATGTGAAACGCCCAACCATTCTTTACCCATATATAAACTTTCTCGATTAAATCATTTCCACGTACCGGTACCCCTTGAGGTTTGAGTATAAAACAACTCAGCTGACAGTTACCAAAAATTCTGTTTTTATGTTCTTGGAAGTCATTATCACCATGATTCTAATTGAAACCCAAAATCCAAAATCCATCCATTTCTGAATTGACGGTGAACATTTTAATGTTCTAGATATTTTCACCCATGAATTGACGGATAATGGTTCACACCTGGTGTGACACTGTACAAAATGTCAGTTAGGCAGTTTATTTATAAGAACTGTCGTATTTAAGGAATTGGAAGTCTGAAACAGTACACATTGTCAAATTGGTCTTGTCAGTTTTCTTTACCTAAGTACTGTCACGGCACTAGGGCAATTCACCCAACAGGGAAACAGATATCGCTGAACGTCTCGCCAAGGGCCAAGTTAACTTGTTAACTTGAAAAACTGTATTGAGATCTATGATCCAGGATATACAGGGGCTAACATCCAAACTAGCCACGAGTAGTTCTCCGATACTCAACAAATCGCAGTGCGTTCCTCCGTGTTCACACATATACTGCGAGTAGTCTCCTTCTGAGCCAAGGCTGGGTCCTTGAACAACTGTGGTGAGAATGGTCTTTATGATTCTGTGATCCACAGGGCCTTTTTAGTCATTTGTTACTTTACAAAGCGCAACGATGATCGTTAAAGAATATTCATTCGAATGAACAAGAAGAGAAGCTTATTTTTCAACCCCAAAAGCAAGGTGAAGCTGTAATTGAAGTTTATGTGACAGATTGCATTGAAGCCTCCTCAATCAACTTGTTGCAATCTACGAATTTGCTGAAGTGATCCAGAAGAATCGGTCTCTCTGTTATTAAAAGAAGCCCAACTATTAAAGATAAAGTCATTCATGCAAAATATTTATATGTCCATCTTGAAGTTGTGAAGAAGTCGAAGATTAGAGCTGAAAGCCAAAGATCAAGGCAGACTAAAAGAAAAGAAAGCAATAGACCAATAGGGAGATTGTTAGGACTAAACTATGGTTTATTGTAAGTGAAAAGAAAGCTATAAACCAAGGGGGAGATTGTGTTGGATTAATGTCTAAGTCCATAACTATATTTGGTATGTACTTGACCCGACCCGGCATGGTCCATTTGGGTTGCACTTCACCGGCACAATTTATATGGATAGTCTTTTGAGAATAGTATATTTATGATTTATATTAATATATTATAAGTTCTAATATATTAATATGGAATCATATTATTTAATTAGTATTGATCAAGAATTAATTTAGAATTAATTAAGTGATCAAAAAGAACTAATTAAATATGGACTCTTATATATATGGAATGGGCCAAGCTCATTTAGGTTGGGCTAAACTTTCATGGATGGTCCATGGAGCTTTTAACCCATGGATCCTATGTAAATGAAAGGTCATGGGTATTAGGGTTTACATGGATGTAACCCTAATCCTCCATAATATATAAAGGGGTCCTTGGCTCACAAAATTGACACAAGTGTGTGAAAATAAGAGTGGGCCGATTTTAGTGTGCATACATATTCTCTCAAGTTCTTCCAAGGTGTTTTGGTGATTTGTGATTCCATTTGAGGCTTCCAAACTATTGGGGCTAAGCTCTTAAAGCTTGAAGACATCAAGCTACATCAAAAGGTATGTCATCTAACTAGAACTTTGTAGTATAGGTGCTTCATAATATGCTAGTTAGGATGAAACCTTGGAATATTTAATATTTGCATGTATAATAGAGAAAACATAGATCCAAGGTTTATAGGGTTGCATGTACACCATAGGAGTGTTAGAATGCACAAAACCCAACAGTGGTATCAAAGCCATGGGTTGTTTTCTGTTATATTGATGCAAATGTTTTATTTTCAAGTTGAAAAAAAAGGAAAAAAAACATGACGTTTGTCAAGTTTTAAGATAATTACTTGTTTTGTGAAAAACTAATTATTTGTAAAATTTGAATCATTTGCTATATGAGTTGAATTAGGTCAAATTTAGTAAAAGATAAAATGATATGATTATTTTATTAGTTTTAAAAGTTTGATCTAAATGTTTTAAGGAGTTACAAATTTTGTCATAAAATTTTGGAGCTCAAAAGTTTTTTTAAAGTTATGGATATGAAAGGTTTTTTTTAAAAAACAAATTGACTTAAAGTTTTTATGGAGTTACAAAATTTGGAGTTAATGTTTTAAAGAATTCCATAACTTGTTCTTAAGTTATGGAACATGAGAAGTTTCATCATAAAACAAGTATTTAACTCCATAAGTTATGGAATCCAAAGGTTTTCAAGAGTTACAAAACTTGCCCTCAAGTTTTGGAATTTGGAAAAAGCTTTTTATGAAAAAAAAGAATTGAATTCTAAAACTCTTGGGTTCATAACTTAAACAATTAATTAAATGGTTTTAATTTTGAATTTAATAATTGGAATTATGATGTTTTATTGAATAATTCAAATTAACTCTTATGGACTTTATTAATAGTTAATTAAAGCGTTTAATTAAAAGAGTATTATTAAATCCATAAATAAAGATATGGTTTGAGTTCAATTAAATTAAAAGTTTACTTTAACTAATAGATTAAACCACCAAGTATTTTAAATGTCTAAAATACACCCTTATACTATTATAATATTAAAAGTTTCATATATTATATGTATAAGAGCAAGTCGTCTTACCAATAGTAGGCCTCATTCACGAAGCCGATCTATAAGGGGGGTATAAGGTTACTGCCTATAAAATGGCAGTTTAATGGGTGTCTACTCTCACCCACCGCTTCCTTGACCGGTGGAGTTGGGTGTCAAAGTCTATGTGTGATCACATCTTAGAGATGTGTGATCACACATCTCAAGCCCTAATGGCAAGCAAGGTCTATGTGTGATCACATCTTAGAGATGAAGTCACATATTGACAAGCCGGGAGAGTTGGGTGTCAAAGTCTTGAGAAAGTTGGATGTTCAATCACTTTCTAAGTCACATAGTGAGTTCCTTTGGGACTACTATGAAACAGACTATGACATGAACCTTAATGATCATATCTATTTGCTTGGTGCTGCTGAATCAGCAATGATTTGGAATGATAGTAAAGCAAATTTGATTAGAAGATCAACTTCCCAAAAACTTTATGGACAGTGACAATGGTGACACTGGAAATCCAGAAAAAGCATTCTCTTCCCAATGGAAAGGGATTGGCCATAGTCAACCCGGTTGACCAAATGGTAAAGAGAAGGGCTAAGTCTGAGATAGTCCCATTACCAAAGGGTCCATATGTTTATTTTCCCAAAGGAAGGGGCGTTGATTGCAAAGCTGCCAAATTTACCTAAGGATGTTAAAGTCAATAAGTTTGACTCTACATCAGGTAGAGCCCATTATCTAACTCTGTTAAGTTCTATTCTGAGATCCTCATTACATGATGTGACTGGGTCACATGTTGATGTTTTAAGAATCAAAGAATAGAGAGAAATCTTAAAGGAAGTATATGCTGATTCTGATCGCGAAGGTGGATTTTGTTCGCATCAGAATTTTGAGCAGTTGCTTAAGAAGTTATGATATATTGCTAAGGAATAGATAACAACAATTTTCCATGTGGATTGTAAGGATAAGTTTTTCCGCAAAGTTTTAAAATAAAAGAAAATTGTTTAATTTTGTTTATTTGAAGTATCCTTACAATGGCATTTGTGGAAAATTGTTGCTTATATGATTCCACTGACAACAATATTGGAAAATGGATTTGATTCTTTCATTTGTGGTAGTGTTTAAATTTACTAAATCTGGAAAGTTCCTCATCACCCAAGTTTCAATTGGACCGAAACTTGGAATCATGCAAGTTGTATAGTATGATGAATGAGAACTTTCAAGCATTGGAAAATCAAGACTAATTACTTGTTAACATGGATGTGTGAGTCAAGTGAAGGACAAAAGGGATCAAGTACACATTCTTGTGCACTGGTCATGTCCACCACAAAGCTCGTTAAGACTATTTGATTTACTAAAGTTTAGTAAATATGGTTATACTTACAAGTTTAAGTATAATTCTGAAACATTGGAAAAGTCTCAATGTATGGCAGAACGAATGGGAAGAATCAAATTAGGCAGCAATATAAAAGTTTCTCAAATCTGAAAAGATGGGAGAGTACTTTAGTATCATGTTTGTGATCATATTAATGATTTAGAAATCATATCACAATTAGTCCTCTAAAGGTCATCTTAGTGCATTCTTATGACTAAGAAGAGGAGTCATGAATTGTTGAAATGGTTAGATCAGGAAGATGAGTCATACTTCGTTCCAAAACAATTCTTAGAGTCATACTCCAAGATTGTAACTTGAGCGACATATCTTAAAGAAAGGTTTAAAACACTTATCAAATGTAAGAGTAAAAGTGTCCTACTCTTGTACATTTGAAATTGGTAAGTTGTGATGTTTTGGATAAAACAAAGACCAACTAAGGCCAATTGTGTGAAGTGTTTGTCTTGATAAAGAATCCGCACTATCTCTTGAATATTTGGCAAGATAGTCTTATATGTCAAGAGGATAGTGGGAGTCTTAAAGATCCTAAAAAGAATTTCTAGAACTAATCAAGAATAAAACCTGAGGTTCTTCACTGGCACACGACTTGAGGTTTATAACCTATCGTGTTGACATATTCTATGCCCATTCTAGTTAAAGTTGGCTTTGCATAGGAGTTCTGAAAGTTCTCAATTGGCTGCATAACAACTTGGAAGCAATGGCAGGCCCTGTACTGCCAGGTGGCAAGAAGTTAAGATTGCATAAGTTCAGTCCATATGAGATTGGATTTGTCACTAACCTTGTCTTGTGATTATGGTTTTGACAGATTCACATGGATAAGAACACATACACCATAAAATCTAAGGGTCATAAGGTTTCTCTCCGATTCATGAAAATGATGGTGAGGAAACACTTCCACCAAGTAGATTTGAAGCAGATGGCAAAAGGTCTAAACAATTGAGACTATGATTACGGCTTCCCTTTTCATAGTTCTGAAATTGTTTAGACACACATGCATGCTATCTAAGGAAAGGTGTATGATTTTGATAAAGTTTTATCAAAGAATCTCGTATCAGAAATCTGAACTTTGGTAAGAAAGTCAATAAAGTATTGATTTCTAGAAGTCCAGCTAATTTCTGAGTACATGTCAAAGCTAGTGGGAGCATAAGTGTTATGCTAATAATCATCATGTAAGTGGGAGCATGATAATTATTGTTAGTGTTGCAAGTTAGCAATGTTAATTATAGAAAACAAAAGTTTCAATTCGTGAGGCTGAAGGGATTGAAAAAGTTGTTTTGCTATAATTAAGGGAGAGGATATACTTCGTTTCAGCTCTAAAGGCTTAAATTGAGACCTTAATCATCTTTAGTCAAGAATATATATATGAATTTCATGTTGGATTGGTTCAACTTAAGGAAATTCTATATATTGCGTTCTCAAAATTCGATTATGATTACGGCATCCCTCTTCATAGTCAAATTTTGAAAACATGGCAAATAAAAATATTATAGCAAAAGACTGGTCTAGAATCATGTCTTCATGTGAGACATCATGAATCGTGTACCATTTGCTTTGGGTACATGATCGATTGCATGTGCTATAATATTTGTCATTTCTAAATTTTTCCAAATGCCCAGAGGCATTAAGAAGGGAAAAGATCTAGAATTGGACATGACTAAAATGATTAAGCAATTGTCGAGGACAATCTGAGGTTTACCAAAGATTGGTTGCTCAGGGACAGTTGGAAGTATAGTGCTAATTTTGGAAGGACCATATTGACATATTCTGAAAAGAGGCATCTCTTATTCAGAAGTGATAGTCAAAATGAGAATATGGAGTTGTCTCCATAGGTGGAAGTTATCTGTGTAAGATTAGAAAACTTAATGCAAGAAGCATGTCCAAAGCAATGTACTTTGAATATGAGACTTAGTTTCCATGGAGTTGATCTCCATTGGAATACCTTATAATGACTGTTGACAAGTCTTTGTGACTTTGTACATATTCATTACAGGAGGGTCAGTGCATATAAGTTTAAAATCTAAACAGCTTTCGACAAATGATAGGAATTTGAAATTCTCACATTGTTCGATAAGGATTTGGGAGTGTGAAATTAGAATCATTGAAATTATGTTCAATTGGTTTATTTCACAAAGTAAGGATCATAGACAAACATAGAGTGCATACTTGGTGTATGGCAAAGCTATTGTTTAAGAAAAACATAGTGTACATGCTTGGAGCATGGGACAACTAGTGTTTTTAATTCAAGTATAAAGTTGATAAAACCGAAACAATGAATAATGAGTAATCAGTATGGTGATAAATAAAAGTGTTTATTTATATTCATAGGGTTTGATACCATATTTGATTCATTTATTCTTGTGTTTCACTTTGCATGTTTTGACTTCCAGAATAACTAAGTCGCTCTTCCTGAATGATTAAGTTATTCAAACCATCCATAGTCGGTCATATGTTGGAAGTAGATATGAATCAAGACTGTCATGGGTTGGTTCATAGAGGTCCAAGTTGGTGGAAAAAGTGGTGCTACAACACTCATGAGTGCTCATAAGTTCTGAGTATTGGATTCAACCCACGCTCATTTGAATCACTTCATGGATTTTATCACGAGTGATCATGAGACGATAATATCTTATATTCTTAAAACCTAGAGATATGAGTTGTTACTATGAGTTGGTTATACATTGATTGCACGAAAACGCATTGGTAACTCGATGTTATAAAACGTGCCTTTGTGTATGATTCAACAAGTAGTAGAACAAGCCATATGAGTCGAAGTTTATCCATTCCTTTTACCTTCGGGATAAAAGCGATATCTGTGGGCCCCTCGATGATTTAGCGATGACACATGTGAGTGCTTGGCCAAGCCAGGACTGATTTGATTTGTTCAATCAGTCAGTCATCATAAATCGAAATTGGGAAACAACAAATGGACAGAGAGAATGATTATAATCCATGTCTCAGTCCATATGATATCTAGAATGGAGGAATATATGATCCCTTATCTAATGGACAAGTCATTGACAAGGTCAGAGTTCGACAGCGGCTTTAAGAGCTACGATTGCCAGTTAGGTTTTGAAGTCATACTCAATAATAGTTTTAGACTTATCCAAGTGGGAGATTGTGTTGGATTAATGTCTAAGTCCATAACTATATTTGGTATGTACTTGATCCGACCCGACATGGTCCATTTGGGTTGCACTTCACCGGCACAATTTATATGGATAGTCTTTTGAGAATAGTATATTTATGATTTATATTAATATATTATAAGTTCTAATATATTAATATGGAATCATATTATTTAATTAGTATTGATCAAGAATTAATTTAGAATTAATTTAGAATTAATTAAGTGATCAAAAAGAACTAATTAAATATGGACTCTTATATATATGGAATGGGCCAAGTTCATTTAGGTTGGGCTAAACTTTCATGGATGGTCCATGGAGCTTTTAACCCATGGATCCTATGTAAATGAAAGGTCATGGGTATTAGGGTTTACATGGATGTAACCCTAATCCTCCATAATATATAAAGGGGTCCTTGGCTCACAAAATTGACACAAGTGTGTGAAAATAAGAGTGGGCCGATTTTAGTGTGCATACATATTCTCTCAAGTTCTTCCAAGGTGTTTTGGTGATTTGTGATTCCATTTGAGGCTTCCACACTATTGGGGCTAAGCTCTTAAAGCTTGAAGACATCAAGCTACATCAAAAGGTATGTCATCTAACTAGAACTTTGTAGTATAGGTGCTTCATAATATGCTAGTTAGGATGAAACCTTGGAATATTTAATATTTGCATGTATAATAGAGAAAACATAGATCCAAGGTTTATAGGGTTGCATGTACACCATATGAGTGTTAGAATGCGCAAAACCCAACAGATTGTTAGGTCATAAATTGTGGTTTATACTTTGCATTTCATAAGTTATTAGAGTTCTCGGTCTAGAACCGAAAACACCATGTTTTGGTGTTGTTTGAACCAAAATCACATGTGATTTTGGTTAGGCTTTATATTGTTTTGTTTAGGTTTTGGGATTGGGCTTGGTTATTAAGCCTAGGTATATATAGTGTTGTTTAGGCTTGAAAATTAGTTAGAAGTTGGTATTGGACGTTCTAGGGGCTGCCATATGCCAAGGACGTGAGTTTAGAGAGAACCAAGAGAGAACAGTGTGTAATCAACATCTTATGTACCCGACTATTAAATGATAATAGTGTACATTGAAGATTAATAATCTTTTTCCTATTCGTCTTTGTCTTGAATTATACACTTTGATTGGGATTCTGCACCATCAAAGTGAATCGGATTGATTTGTAGGAGAATTCGGGACTTACACTAAGAGTATTTTAACCATGGATTTGAAATATGGATGTAAGAGCTTTAGCCATTAAGCTATTAATGGATGTCTTGGGCTTCTAGGAGTACGCCTCACGTACTCAAAGTACACCTTGCATATGAGGTCATCCACCCCGATGGTGGTCAACATGCAAGGACACGAGTACACCAAGCGTAGCTTCGGAGTACGCCCCGCGTACTCACTCTAAGCCAATTCGGCTGAGATAACTGGGTTGGGTTGACTCGGCTGGGTTGACTCAGTTGATTTGAACAGTTTGACTTTGACTTTGACCAAGTTTGAGCTGAGATTCGGAGTCGAGACCTCATCAGCTTTTGTCCAGATTACAAGGTAAGTTTTTCTCACTGTACATACTGGTCGAATGCACCAAGGCCAGCCCATTGGTTTGATATCCTGATATTCACTGATATACTGAGTATGGAATAGATATGCATGATTATTCTAGTTGTTGATATGAGAGTCTGGTAGATCTGTAGGACTACCAGTGATTCTGTCTGCATGATTATCTATATATATTTACTATTTGTTATATGTCGAAATATTATGTTAGGTTGAGGTGGTACTGCTCCATGTTGTAGCCAACAAACCCTGGAGCAGTCCAGATATGAGCTGGGGGCCAGGTAGGGTATGACAAAATCAAACTGAGGGCTCATGTGCATTCCAAATACGAGTTGAGGATAGGGCAGTAGGACAGACTCGTACTGAGGGCGTGATGGTATCTCAGTCCGATGACTGATATGGTCAGGGAGCAAGCCATACATAATCTGTGGGCCCGGAGGGCAAGCCAGACTTATGTTGTGGGCTCAGGGAAAATCTAGTCTTTCAGTTGTGGACCCATTACATGATGTTATTGTATATGTTATTTGGTTATGTGTTGGTACTTCGGGGGAACTCACTAAGAGTTGGCTTATAGTTTTGGGGTATGTTTCAGGTACTTCGGATGACAGCGGGAAGGCAAAGGTGTGACCGTACACATCCTCTTTGTTTATTACCTATGATTTTGGGAGACCCTGATGTTGGAAATTTTTTTGAAAACTAGTTTGTAAACACTTTATGGATTTGGGTTGTTTTTAAACTTAACCTGATTTTTATGGATATTACAAGTTGCTATCAGAACCTTGGTTTCAGTGAATTGTAGGAACACCCAAGTGAATCCAGTCTCAAACTAAGGAGAAAGATTTTTTTAAATATAAAATTTTTCGTATTGTTTTCAAAATAATCAAGGAGGATGCGATGTGTGCTATCAGCTGGAGCCTATAAGCAGACCCCAAATTACCACACTGTTATTTGATACTGTGATATGTTAGAACAATATGCTAGTGACAGGCTAGGGATCTTCAGGAATTTCATGATGGAATTGCTTGATTATATGATGCCTGATAGCCTAAGGTTCTTCTTTATATGGAATTGATATCATTATTGTAGTTGCTTAGTGTATGCATCATAGTTGTACATAAATAGTGTTAGGTTTAAGTGTTGCGTCTTTGGGCTCGTGTTATAGTCCATTTTGTTTACTCGGTTTGGGCCTGTCCAACCGTGGATTATCATTTGGGTTAGATTATATATAATGCATGCATGTATAGCTTTCAAGTAATCATTCTCATTAATAGCTTTTGTATTGTAACCCTTACACACCTCTATAGTCGAAGTTCTTCATCGAGCTCTTCTGAGGTGTGACATATTAATCATTCGACAGCATTTGATCCATTCTTGTGTTCTTTACTTGATTAATATTATTTTTCTGTTTAGAATCTATCGATCTATAGCGAATTTTTCTCAACAGTGAGCAAACTATACAAACCCTTGAGGGATATACTGTGGGCATGTGTTATTGATTTTGGTCGAAGTTGGGATTCATACCTACCTCTTGCGGAGTTCTCCTACAACAACAGTTATCACTCCAACATTGGTGCTCCGCCGTTTGAGCTCTTGTATGGTCAGATGTGTCATACCCCGGTTTGTTGGGGAGAGGTTGGTCACAGGGTTATGGGAAGGACCGAAGTAGTCCTTAAGACTGTGGAGGTTATCCAGCAGATCAGGCAGAGACTGCAGACCGCTTAGAGTCGGAAAAAGAGCTATGCCGACCGACGTCGATCACAGTTGGAGTTTCAGGCCGACGATATGGTGCTTCAGAAGGTATCACCCTGGAAAAGGGTGATTCGCTTCAGGAGGAGGGGGGAATTGGGTCCCCAGTTCATTGGACCTTTTCGGGTGATTGCCAGGGTTGCCAAGGTGGCTTACAGGTTGGATTTGCTGAGCGATCTTAGTCAAATTCACAACTGTAACATCCAGGATTTATAAGGTATTAATTATATTATTATAAGACTAGTGAATTGAATGGGGTTGGGCTTGGACCATTGAACCCTTATGATTGGGATGAGAAGTTCCGTACGCGGGGCGTACTATGCCATGTACGCTCAGCGTACTCATGAGATGAAGGCACGAATGCCATGGACGTACGCCCAACGTACCAAAGGATACGTGCAGCGTACACATCCAGACTCTAAAAGCCTAAAATTTAGGGTTTGATGCCTATATAAAGGACCTTATGCCCTTAGTCCAGCCACCCTCTCACCCCTAGACAGCCACCACGAAAACCCTAACCCATATTTGTGTGTTATTGTGATTTGGTAGCCATTTTAGAGCATTTTGGTGTTGTGTTGGTGTTTTTGAAGAGAAAGAAGTTTGAAGAAGGAGCATGGATTCAAAGGGAGCTTGTAGATCCAGGGGATTAGCACCATTTCTCACTCATTTGAGGTATCAAGCTTTAAACTTGACCATTTCATGCTTAGTTATAATGTTGGGGTGTTTTATGGTTTATTTTTATTCCATTGTTGGGGTTTCTTGTATCTTGAGAGTTTCTTGGAAGCACTTAGTGTCATAAAAATCGAACCTTGATGGTTAAGCCACAACCATGCAAGTGTTTGATGGTCACAAAGTTTGTTTAAGGAAAAAAAAATCATGTTTTGACCCCCATCCATGCATGCAAGCACATAAAGTTTGTGACTTTATGGATTAGGATGTCTTAAAGGACCTGGATCTATGTTCTGGACGTGAGGACTTAATGGATTAAGTCACAAATGGAGCCCTAAGGAAGCTGGCCAGTACGCTGGGCATACACCCTGGTACGCGGCGCATAATGGGTCAACTTCCCGCTTTTGGTCAAGGCCAGCGTACGTTGGGCGTACGAGCCAGGTACGTCGCACATACACATGCAGAGTGGCGAACTTGGGTTTTTGGGCCTTAGAAGCTTGGGACTGGATTGTGGGGCTTCATGGTTGAGGCCCACTGTGGAGTAGAGTTTCTGGGCCAAGAACTGAGATTTAAAGTATTGGGCCTCTTGGGCCATAATGGGCCACTCGAAATTACTTATTTTGGGATAAGGATTTTTTAGGCTTTTTATAAGGCCCATTTGAGGAGTTGGGCCCAATTTAGAAAATTGGGCCATTAGTGGGCTTGGAAAGATAAGATGGAATTAGGCTTTCGGTATGGTCCAAATTAGACCACAGGGTAAAATGGTCATTTTACCCTAACAAGTATTATGGATTTTGACTAAGTATTGTTATGATAATGATAGTCGGGGATCTTCGGAGCAGCCGTTGGGGATTTCTTACCATGAGATTTGACACTCAACTTTACGAGGTGAGTTACCTTCCAGTAGAAGTGGGTCTAAGGCACCAATGTCGGCCCACTAGTAGGTGATTATAGTTGATATGATTGTCTTTGTGATAATTGTCTGGTATGTCACTATTTGTTATGGTTTATGTGTCAGTATGCTATGTTATTAGCTGGTAGTGATAGGGGTAAAATAGTCCCCGATTACCAGTTGAAAGAGACCGAAGGGGTAGGTCAGCACCCAGAGACGCTAGGCAGTATATGTGTATATGTTAGGGTATTATGTGGTAGTGGTAGGGGGTGAAATAGTCCCCGTATCTGGTTGAAAGAGACCGGAGGGGTAGGCCAGCACCCATATATGCTAGGCAGTATTCGGTTGAAAGAGACCGAAGGGGTAGGCCAACACCCAGATATGTTAGGCGGTTATCGGTTGAAAGAGACCGAAGGGGTAGGTCAGGCACCCAGATATACCTGAGAATATGTTATTGTATGGTATGTGGTATGATGGGGGAACTCACTAAGCTTCGTGCTTACGGTTTACAGTTTTGGTTTCAGGTACCTTTTCTTCGAAGCGAAAGGAGCCGACATGACTGCAGCACATCACTCATACGATTTTCCGCACTTGGGATTTGTACTCTGACATTATTTTCCTATGATATGTTTTTGAGATATTTGACTTATGGTTTCTCATGATATGAGATAGCATTGGTGACATTTTTAGTAATTTGTTTTATGAATCTTTAAATTAAAAATGAAATTTTTGGTCTTGAATTTTAGGATGTTACAACAACACTTTCCATGTCTCTCAGTTGTGGAAGTGTGTGTGGACAGCGAGGTAGTGGTTCCGTTGGATGATATTCAGGTCGATGAGCAGCTGAACTATGTTGAGAGACCAGTGGATGTTCTTAAAAGGAAGATGAAGGTCCTACACAACAAGGAGATACCTTTGGTAAAGGTACATTGGCAGCATCTGAGAGGCTCTGAGTGGACCTGGGAGCCGGAGGGTGAGATGCGGGAGCATTATCTTGAGTTATTCTCCGCGGCAGACTTCGAGGACGAAGTCTAGTTCAAGTTGGGGAGAATTGTAACACCCCGATGATAAGGTACTTCTAATTTAAACCCTATAATTTAATTATATTGCATGGTTGGTCCCTAAGAGTAAGAAAGTGTGAAAAAGGGCCCATAGTGGCAATTTGGTAAAAATCTAGAAGTTTGAGTACGCCATGCGTACGTATGTGTACGCTAAGCGTACTAAGGCACACCTTATTACGTTGGGCGTACACTTCATACGCGGGGCGAACGTGGTTGGCATGAAAACCCTAGTTTTAGGGTCTTGGCTCATATATAAGCATCTTTATGGACATAAACCATTTTCTTACCCATCCTCTTTCAAAGATTTTGACCCTCAAGCAACCCTAGAGCAAGAGAGACAAAATTGTGACCCTTTAAGAGAGTTTGGGGTGGTTTTGAAGAAAGAAGAAGGTGGTGTGAAGACCTTGGAGTGGAGTGCATTGTAGATCTACGATTTCTAGCTTGTTTGCAACCTCTAAAAGGTATAAAGCTTGCATCTTTACCAATCCATCTTGTAGATCTAGGTTTTGTCTCTTTTAAGTCTCTTTTTGGTCCCAAAATGATGATTCTTGAACAAAGCATGTTCTTGACCCTTTAAGTCGTCCTTTCAGACCTTTAGAAGGGTCTTGAGTCATAAAAGTGGTTTCCAAATGGTTAGTTTTCCTCCATGCATCATTTAGAAGGTCTTAATGGATTAAGACCATGAGTTAAGCAATTATTGGACATGCTAAGTCACAAAGTCGGAGAATTTATGACTCCGAAGAGTATTTTAACCATGGATATGAAATCTGGACGTAAGAGCTTTAGCCATTAAGCTTTTAATGGATGTTTTGGGCTTCTGGGAGTACGCCCCGTGTACGCGGTGTACGCGTTGTGTACGAGGTCAACCACTCTGATGGTGGTCAACATGCGAGGACACGAGTATACCCCGCGTACCTTCGAAGTAACCCCCGTGTACTCACTCTGAGTCGATTCGGCTGAGTTAACTCGGTTGGGTTGACTTGGCTGGGTTGACTGGGTTGACTTAGTTGATTTGATCAGTTTGACTTTGACTTTGACCAGGTTTGAGCTCAAGGGTATTTTGGGTATTTTGGAATTTGGTTGAGATTGGTCATTTGGTTGGAATAGGCAATAGTTAGAGTTGAGATTCAAAGTCGAGACCTCATCAGCTTTTGTCTTGTTTGGAAGGTGAGTTTTTCTCACTGTACTTGTGAGTCAAAGGCACCAAGGCTAGCCCATTGGTTTGATATCCTGATATTCATTGATATGCTGAGTTTGGAATAAATATGCATGATTATGCTAGTTCTTGATATGATAGTCTGGTAGATCTATATAACTACCTATGGTTCTGTTTGCAAGATTATCTATATATGTTTATTATCTGTTATATGTCGACATATTATGTTGGGTTGAGGTGGTACTGCTCCGATCTGTAGCCAACAAACCCTAGAGAATTCCAGATATGAGATGAGGTTGGGTAGGGCATGCCAGAGTCATACTGAGGGCTCATAAGCATTCCAGATATGAGCTGAGGACAGGAGGTAAGCGAGAATCGTATTGAGGGGTTGATGGTATTTTCAATCTGATAATTGATATGGTCAGGGAGCAAGCCAGACATAAGTTGTGGGCCCCGAGGGCAAGCCAAACTTATGTTGTGGGCTCAAGGGTAATCCAGTCTTTTCTCTGTGGACCCATTACATATTGTTATTGTATATGTTATTTTGTTACGTGTTGGTACTGTGGGGGAACCCACTAAGCGTTGGCTTACAGTTTTGGGGTATGTTTTAGGTACTTCGGATGACCGCAGGAAGGAGAAGACGTGACCATACACATCCTCTTGTTTATGACCTATGATTTTAGGAGACTCTGATGTTGGAAAATGTTTTGAAAACTATTTTGTAAACACTTTATGGATTTGGGTTGTTTTCAAAAGTTTAAATTCATCATGATTTTTATGGATGAAACCTCATGAGATATGGATAGGGAAATCTCCCTCGCTCGCACATATCAAGATGTGGGGTTGTGAAGCGCTCGTAAGATCAGAGACTCACAAACAACTTGAACATAAAGCTGCGAAGTGTTATTTCATTGGCTACCCACAAAAGTGCTTTAGATATTTGTTCTACAGACCTAGTGAAACATGGTCTTTCTAGCACGAAGATGAGTCTTTTGCGAGAGAGAGCTCATATTCAAAGAGGACAACAGGAGTGCTATTGATCTTGAATAAATTCAAGAGTCATCCAATGAAGGAACCTCAGACAACACTAGCACTCAAAATGAGGAAGAAATTCCAGTTGAGCCAATTGACAACTCATTACCCCTTCGTCAATCCAGTAGGGTTATCATGCCACCTACGTTCTATGGCTTCCATATTATGTCAAAGGGTGATACGTTTATCAATGATAGAACACAAATAAATTTGGATGAGCTAGCTAACTACAAGGAAGCGATGGAAGACCCTAAGGATGATAAATGGAAGGATATGATGAAGAATTAGATTTACTCCATGTATGATAAGCAAATGTGGAACTTGGTTGCTCATGTACATGGCCGAAAGATAGTCGGGTGCAAATGGATCTTCAAGAAAAAGACCAACATGGATGGGAAAGTACACACTTTCAAACCTAGGTTGGTGGCTTAGGGCTTTACTTAAACCCTAGGGATTGACTATGATGAGACCTTTTCACCAGTAGCTAAGATAAAGTCTATCAAGATTATGCTTGCTATATCTGCATTTCATGACTATGAAATTTGGCAGATGGATGTTAAAACTGCTTTCCTTAATGGGAAGTTATCTGAGGATGTCTACATGAGCCAGCCAAAGGGTTTTTTTACATGCCAAGTTTCCTGATAGAGTGTGTAAGCTTGAGAAATCCATTTATGGATTGAAACAAGCATCTCGAAGCTAGAATCTTTGCTTCCATGAGAAATTCAAAGAGTTTGGGTTCTCTAGAAGTGAAGATGAGTCATATGTGTATGTTAAAGCTACTGGGAGTATAGTGAACTTCCTGGTATTGTATGTTGATGACATACTCCTTATAGGAAACAACATTCCAACTTTGAAAGAAGTTAAGTTTTGGCATGGAAAGTGTTTTGCTATGAAGGATCTGAAGGGTTTTGAGCATTCTAACACTCCTATGGTGTGCATGCAACCCTACAAACCTTGGATCTATGTTTTCTCTATTATACATGCAAACTTTCTTTTTCCAAGGTTTCATCCTAACTAACATGTGATTGGGGTACATGTTCTCTCTATTTAAGAGCCTAGCACCAATAATGTGAATGCCTCAAGTGGAATCACAAATCACCAAAACAACTTGGAAGACTTTGAGAGAATATGCTGCACTCTTGAAATTGGCCCACCCTTGTTATCTCACACACTAGTGTCATTTTAAGTGCCAAAGACCTCTTTATATAGTATGGTGCATTAGGGTTACATCCATGTAAACCCTAATACCCATGACCTTTCATTTCCATAGGATGCAAGGGTTAAAAGCTCCATGGACTATCCATGTACTTCCATGCAAGCTTAGCCCATCCTAAATGAACATTGGCCCATTCTATATATATAACAGTCCATATTTAATTAGTTTCTTTTTTATCACTAAATTAATTTCAAATTAATTCTTGATCAATACTAATTAAATAATATGATTTCATATTAATATATTATAACTTATAATATATTAATAAATCGTAAATATACTATTCTCAAAAGACTATCCATACAAATTGTTCCAGTGAAGTGCAACCCAAATGGACCATGCCGGGCCGGGTCAAGTACATACCAAATATAGTTATGGACTTAGACACCTTATCCAACAGTCTCCCACTTGGATAATTCTGATAACTATAGTTGCAAGTATGACTTAAGGAATCGACCAGCAATCTTACCTCTTAAAAATCTGTTGAACTATGAAGTGCCATTTTAGATAAGTGATCATATAATCCTCTGTTCTCAAGATATCAGCTGGACAAATACATGGAACAACGTCATACTTATTGTCCAGCAGTTTGTTTCCCGATTTCCAATTTGTTTGACATAGAACTAAACTGAACACATCAACTTTGTTCTGACCGGGCCCGACACATAGGTCAAAACAAAATCATCGAGGGGCCCAGATATAGCTTCAAATCCTCCAAGGACTAAAAGGAATAGATAAACTTCGACTCATATACTTGTACTAACTACTTATTGAATCATACACAAAGGCACGTTTTATAACATCAAGTTACTGATGCGTTTTCGTACAATCAATGTATAATCAACTCATAGTCAACCACTCATATCTCTAGGTTTGAAGACTTATATGATATTACCTTCTCACGATCACTCAAGATAAATTCCATGAAGTGATACAACTGAGTGTGGGTTTAATCCAATACTCAGAACTTATGATCACTCATGAATGTTGCAGCAACTTTGGTTATGTCTAAACACTTTAGACATCTACAAGCCCAATTCAGGACAGTCTTGATTCATACCTACTTCCAAAGTATGATTGACTGTGGAGAGTTTGAATAAAGTAATTATTCAGGAAGTCAAAACATGCAAAGTTCAAACAATAGTAAACGATTGACACAAGATAGTAACCCTTTACGCATAAACAAATAACAAATTTTATTTAATCATCAAATGTCAATTACATTTTACAAGTTTTAGAAATAGCTATCTAATCAGTAAAACTAATATCGTCCTTCAGCCCGATACGTCTCGCATGCTGCAAATGATTAACCCTAGTCAGTCCCTTCGTGAGGGGATCTGCTGGGTTCTCTTCTGACGATACCCTCTTTTCCACGAGGAGTCCTTCTTCTATCTTGTGTCTTATGAAGTGATATTTTCTGTCATTGTGTCTCGATCTGCCATGATCTCTTGGTTCCTTGGCTAAGGCAACCGCACTATTGTTGTCACAGATAATATCCATAGGCTCCTTTATAGCTGGTACAAATCCAAGGTCTCCAATGAAGTTCTTCATCCATATCGCCTCCTTAGCCGCCTCGCTTGCTGCTATGTACTCTGATTCGCAAGTTGAATCAGCTACTGTCTCCTGCTTGGAACTTTTCCAGGAAATTGCTCCTCCATTTAGGGTAAAGAGCGGAAATTATCCCTATCAGTCTGAAAGTTGGCATCGCTATACCCCACTACTCTCAAGCCATCACTCCCACCAAGGGTAAGGACCCAGTCCTTAGTCCTCCGCAGGTACTTGAGAATGTTCTTCACCGCAGTCCAGTGATCCTTGCCAGGATTCCCCAGATATCTACTGACCATGCTCAAAGCAAAGGCTACATTAGGGCGGGTACAAGTCATAGCATACATGATCGAGCCAACAACAGAAGCATATGGTAATCGACTCATCTCAACTATCTCATCCTCTGCACTCGGACTCTGAGCCTTACTCAGTTTGGCATTGCTTTGGATCGGTAAATTACCTTTCTTGGAGTTCTGCATGTTGAACCTTTTCAACACCTTGTCCAAGTAGGTACTCTGACTAAGTCCAATTAGTCTTTTACTCCTATATCTCAATATCCTTATCCCTAGGATATAGGCAGCTTCTCCAAGGCCCTACATAGCGAAACACTTCCCAAGCCATGACTTAATCTCCTGCAAAGTTGGGATTGCATTTCCCATGAGTAGTATGTCATCCACATACAGTACCAAAAAGCTAACTATACTCCCACTAGCTTTGATATATACACAGGACTCATCCTCGCTTCTCGAAAAACCAAACTCTTTGACTTTCTCATCAAAACAAAGATTCCAGCTGCGAGATGCTTGTTTTAATCCATAAATGGATCTCTCAAGCTTACACACTTTAGCAGGGTACTTTGCATTGACAAAAACCTCTGGCTGACTTATGAAAACATCCTCAGCCAACTTTCCATTAAGGAAAACGGTTTTGACATCCATTTTCCATATTTCATAATCATGAAATGCAGCAATGGCTAGCATAACCCTAATAGACTTAATTTTCGCTACTGGTGAGAAGGTTTCATCATAGTCAACTCCCTGAGTTTGGGCAAAGCCCTTCGCAACCAGTCGCGCCTTATAAGTGTGCATTTTCCCATCCATGTCGGTCTTCTTCTTGAAGATCCATTTGCACCCGACTGTCTTACGACCCGGTACATTGTCAACCAAGTTCCAAAATTGATTGCCATATGATGTGTGCAAATGGTTACACCTAATTTTAAATTTATAACCTAACTACCTTAACTAACTACTTGCACCTAGGCATTGTACCTAGTCAGACTATAATATAGCTTTGGGTAAGTCGGGTATCGATCATAGGGAACGGTATTGACTAATTAATCTACGTACTATTAAACTAACCTAATTATCAACAAAGGAAAGGGTTTTATCTAATTTTGCAAGATTAGACTAACTTAACTCAAACTTAATCAATAATTAAAAACACTCCTGTTTAGTTCGAATCCACTTCTTCTTTATGGTTAGCTAACAATTATTGGTTATCAAGTTGGTTATTATTGTATTAGTAATTTAACTCTAAACTTACCAATATTAAACTAATTCATGTAAAACTATGTATGGTCACACACAATCAAACACAGAATCAGTTATGGATTATGAATATGCTATGTAAAATTATGCAAACACAATTATGGTCATAATTTATGTTCTCTAGCACAACTAACTTTAATTACTTTAATTACTATCTAAGATTGGTCAATCCTAGCTCTAGCAATTCAATGTTCACTAAATCACTAGGTTTCAAGTTCATGTAATTTAATTGTCACTAAGCTACACAGAACATGAATTTAAGCAACTAAAGAAACAAATATTAGCATGCTAGGTAATGATAATCAACACAAGTAAACTACCAACTAAACAAATCCATAGTAAATTAAACTAAACCATAAGTCAGAAGCTTTATCTAGCTAAACAAGAGTAGCTAGATTCAGCTGCTCATAGCAACAAATAAATAAACACAAATCAATGTAATTAACATGTTCATAAGTACCAAACAAATAAACTTATTAAGAACCTTCACTCCTTTGGTGTTGAAACCCTTTTTCCAGAACTTTTCTCCTGCTAAAAATCCTCTTCAGGAACCCTACAAGGCAGCCAAAAGTCCCCAAAATCGTAATGATCAAGCGTTTGTATACTTTTCCCGAAAGTCGTGATTCACTTCGTGACAGGAAGCTTCACGACGTGACCTAAGAGATATCCTTATCGGGCACGGATTCTTACTCCGCACATATTTATCTTCTGGAAGATTCAAGACCACATCGTGATCATGAGGTTCACGTCGTGATTAGAGTTAAATCCGTGGATTTCTTATTCTTTCATTCTCCAAGTCTCTAAAGTTCCAAGTATTGTCAATTCTGGTCCCTTTCTTCGAAAATGCTTTAATTTGACTGCAAATAACAATTTATCTTTACAAGTACCATTATTCTATATAAATAACCAAAATATCAATAAAAATGTAAATAAATATTGCCTAAAAATATGTATAAATATGGCAATATCAAAATACCCCGCACTTATGCTTTGCTTGCCCTCAATCAAAACTAATTATTTTAATGCTTAAACCTTTATCACCATATCACATAGAACGATCCAACTCAAACTCAGCCATTATGCCAAGACTTCAACTCAAGCATTTGTGTCTAAATTTTTTCCTACGTAACCCCCCCATTCTAAATACTCACAATCCTCATAAACACGCGCCCACTTCTTCTAAACAATGCTCATTTTATGCAACCCTCCGAATCCATCCTCAGAGAACTTTCTTAACCTCAAGGTATTTTTGTAAAGCTACCCAAGCATACATATCTAGAGAATTACAACTTTTAAGATACCATAATATGGAGCTCTTGAATTCTTCTCTCTTTGACATTTGATCTTCAATTTGTACTTTGAATTCATCACCCTTTTTGTGTGATTTTTGGTATCTTCAACTTTTGATTTTTCTTCAGAATTTTTGATTTTTGATCTTCAAACTTTGATACTTCTATAGCTCCAAAAATTCTTCAATTTTTCACTTTTTTGGTAATTTCTCTCTCTCTCTCTCTCTCTCTCTCTCTCTCTCTCTCTCTCTCTCTTTCTCTCTCTCTATCTCTCTCTCTCTCTCTCTCTCTCTCTCTCTCTCTCTCTCTCTTTTATATGTACTCACTCTCTTTTTTTTTCTTTCAAAACCCCTACATGCTTAAGCAGGGGCGCTTAACTTCAACCCTTATTGGTTAAGGTATTAGCTTTCCTAGATACATTTCAAGTACAGGCTGCTAAACATATTGCATTCCTCAAACTAAGCGGGGTTGTGTTTTTGTCCCATGATTTCACTAGAATAAAGGAGGCCAGAAATGCACTATAACGTATATTGGCTCAACTAAACATTTGAGCTCTCATCGGATCATCCCAGGCAACACTAGAAACTTAAGTTTAGATTATCATAACTACTAGAATTTTTTATTTAGATTATTATTTCAAATCTATATCCAAAATTTTTTAAATTTACTAAATTCTAGCAATTAATTTTTTCAACCTAAGCAATTACTTTTTCGACCTCCTACCCCACACTTATTACATACAATGCCCTCATTGTATGTGTAAACTAAATTAAAAACAATAAAAGGGAGAAAAAGGAACAGACTCCCCTGTGATAGCAGTGGCGTTATTGAACTCCAAACGTGTGGATGAAATGCGCATCTCGAATATGGACTTCTTCTAAATCGGAACTTGGATCTTGAACTCGCGAAATATATAAAGCGCCAACAAAGTACGGAATCGAAACTTCAACCTTCAATAAAAGTGGTGCAAATCTCCAAGATGTAAATAATAATGTGGGAAAGCATACGCCAGATTGTATGGTAGATGAAATCAGCCATAATGGTCTTCATAATGATCTCAAGAGGAAACGTGGTGAACCATAAAGTAAAATGAACCAATGGACTTTTATTTTGTGAAAAATTAGGAATCACGTCGTGAAAGTAAGGAACACGACGTGATGTCGTTTAAAAACGTGTTCTGATAATCCATGATTTGTGAGTCACGACGTGAATTAGTGTGCCACGTCGTGAAAACTGGGTAGTCAGAAAATAAAATCCTCCACTTCTTCTTTCAACTTGGACTTGTTACCAGCATCTTAATGAAATAAGACGCTTCGAATGCAAGATCGTAAGACTCTTTTATAACTTTACCCTATCTCTAGACGCACCCCACACTAATTTCCAATTGTGGGTCTTGAATCTTGACTTGAAACTCTAAATGACCCTTGGCTAAACGTAAACGCTCATAACTCCCGACTTCCTTTCCATGACTCCTTAAGCAAATCTGAAAATTAAAAAACCAAAAGAAATAGAAGAGTAACTTGATAGCTTAATAACTCTTACAAACCAAACAAATGAAAAAAACTAAAACATAAACAAAATCAAACTAAAATAAAGTAAACAAAATGCATCAATCATCTTCATGAGCTCCACTAGTTCCCGCTCCATCTCCCCTTGGCATCCAAAGCTCTTCCCACGTTGGAATGTACGGGCATTTAGGTGGCACGGAAGGTGGTCGAACCACATTCATATGAGAAAACATGGTTTCAAGAAGTTGGGTGTTATAAGTCATCCCACCGCGAAGATTATCCAAATAAGAACCAACCCGACTTTGAAACGGGTCGGTGGGAACTCCACCCTCATATTGTGGCACTGTTTGACCTTCTCTCTCCATGTATCCTCGGGCCCTAACATTCTGCCTTCTGGGCCTCGGTGGAGGTTGTTGCTCGGGTTGCTCCATTTGTTGCTCACCATCCTCCGGGGTTATCATATAGCCGCCCCCAACATTCACCACCACCCTCATAATACCCAAAACTTGAATTGTCAAATCATTATCCGGAAAGAGGGTAAGGTTCCTAATAAAATTAGGATTCAAAATGTTGTAAGACCGGGCAAGGCGGGTGACTAGATGTCGACCCGTGATCAGACTCCCATGCCTAGAACCGACCGCTTTCTTCCCCAAAAATCGTGCAAGCATGTAGGGAAGATCACAACAAATCCCTGATGTGATTATGCTCCACAAGTAAAACAAATTCTGGATGGAAACCTTATCGCCATGATGCTTGTGATTGATAGAAAAAGTGACAAGGCGATGAAGGAATTGATGAACAGGATTTCGAATTTGTGCCTCACTAGCATCACGAGAATTATACTCGCGATTTGAGATAGTCCTCCAAAATTGGACATCTAAAGTTCCGGGTGTAAAATCTCGAACACATCCAAGCAAGAATGGCAAAAAAAATGGTGATTCAGTTTCCACCTCCGTGTATAATCCCATGCGAACTCGCGTAGACTGCACTCGCGATAAACCCCACCCAAACGGAAACACAAGCGCCCGATTGTAATCAAAATCCATAGTCCTTTCCTCAAAGTTTACGGTAGCGAAAAAATCTACCGATAATTCCCGATAGACGGGCTCTTGAATAGCGAAAAGATTCCTCCATCCATTGCAAGTAAATGTAAAGCCTTCTCCTTCAAACACCTTTGTCCAATATCGCTCCAATTCCAATACCATGCCCACACCTCGTAGCCATCTCCAATCCACAATGGGCACTATTGCAAACTCTCGGTTATAAAGCCATCCTAGTCGGTTTTCGTAATTTGTCAAGAAAGCCCGAGATAAATTTTGCGGAAAACGATACAACGGGTGAATGCTAGCCACATTAATCGGGTTATCCTCCTGCTGGACTGCCTTTCTAGGAGCCATTTGCCTGCAATGACCAAAAACAAACAAAACAAAACATCCAAACAGTTTATTAAAAAGCGAAGCAGGACACTGGTCGCCCAGGGTTCACGACGTGGTCTAACTTTCCACGTCGTGGAGCGCAGTCGGGACGTGATACTGCATCGAGCAAATTTCAATCAACATTTGTCATGTATGGTACTTGGGGTTTGATTATTCCATTCAACTAAGGTCATGCATCCAAAAAATTCCAACGAATTCAACCAATTTTGGGATTTTTAATTCCTAAGTAAACCCTAACCACCCAAAATGCATAAAATGCGAACAATAGCAAAATTAAGGGATGAAATACTTACCAAATGGAGTTAAACGACAAGAAAATGCAAGCAATTTGGAGTAAAAGTGTAGGAAATCGGCTGTGGGGACTGCTTCTGTTCGTGCGCAAGTGAATAAACAATTGGGAAAGGTGGGTCAAATTGTTTATGTAACCGGTCCCCCCCCCCCTCCGTGACTTTTGAAGGCCACGACGCGAAAGGCAATTCCATGACGTGACTTGCCTAGTTGGGCTAAACGAACTCGGGCTTCACAACTGGGCTAAACTACGGAAACCCCGTTTCTCAATCCTATTCACGACTAAAATAGATACTCACGACGTGAAACATAGTCTGGACACAATAATTAATTTAGTTAATTATATTTGTTTATTTTGATTGTTTTCCACTTGAATCTTAAGTACCCCACATCTAATTTTTACCAATTAAAAGTTTTTAAGATGACGAATTGATTACTTTCCTAAACTAAAAATGCAAAAAGAAAAGAAAATTCAAACCGAACTCAGGTTGCCTCCCGAGAAGCGCTTCTTTTTTTATGGAGTCGTGAGCCAGACTCCGTGCCTTCTACGTTGAATCTTCAGACGAGTCCATCACCAGCTGGATTTTCTGCTCCTTCCATCTCCTTTTGTATGCTTGAACACGTCGAATGTACGCCTTATGTGAATTCTCCTTTATAGCTTTGGTCTCGTCTCTATCGAGCTTGCGTTTTATCCCTTTAGTCTCTCATTTTTCTACACTTTTATTAAGCTCCATAGAAATCTTTTCCTCCTTTACTATTGGACTTGTCTCCTTGGAAGTAGCCTCGTCTTCATCACTCGACAATTCATCGCTTTCCTCACTCATCAAAGTTGTTGGTTTTGTGTAGGTAATGACTTCAACGAAGAACGGGACGAACGCTCTCGGTTTGGTGCGTTTGACTTGATGAATTGTTTTGATTTCTTCTTCCATTAGCTATTCCAATTCTTCAAGATCATTATCTTCATCTATATTTGTGACAACCCGAAACTTTTATCCTGTGCAATTGATCCGTATATCAATATTAAACTCGATTTTATCATCTTTTAACACCGTTTAAGAGTTAGTTTAAGTGTTCTAAGCTTGAGTACAGTCGGGAATGAGATTATAAATGAGTCAACAAGTCGTATAGAGACAAAATCGGGCCATACACCCTCCTGAGAGGTGTGTACGGCCGCACACCCACCCTCCAGTCGCACACTCCCCCTTATATATATAAGGAGACCCCCTTCAGTCATTTCTTTCCTTTGGCTGCACTCTACTTTCTCTCACTACTTTCTCTCTCTAAAAACTTCATCCAAGAACACTCCAAAGGCCTCAAAAACGCGAACTACTTCATAATTCAGCTTGTTATATTGGTAAGACACCTGAATCTAAGCCTAAAACTCATAGTTTTCTTCGTGTTCTTCATTCTTTGAAGGAGGTACGGCCACACACCTTCATAAGGTGGCCGCACATACCTTAAAGCTCTCCAAAGTGAAGAGTTTGGCCTTCATTCACTAGTAGGACTTGGTAGTAGCACAAGAACACCTCAAAATCGACAATTCGGGCACAAATGAGGAGTGTACGGCCGCACACCCATGTGTACGGCCGCACACTCCTGTGTGCAACCGCACACACAGCCTGGCCGCACACCCTGGCCCCACACTCACTCAAATGGCCGTACACCTCCCTTATTTGATCATATAGGGTCCCGACAAGCATTTCCAAGTCTTTAGGGTGATTTCCCATCATATTTAGTAATGAAACACCCTAACTCTAACACACATATGTGTTATCACATGGTAATAGGATCCACTTGCGTACGAAACATCGGTTGACACTCAACACTCGTAACCAATTGTGCTTTCGGATCCTACGTTAAACTGTGAGTTCATACCCCTACGCTTTTTCTGAGTTTTTCATGTTTTTCAGGGGGGAATACAAGCAAAAGTACAAGGAAACTTGTACTCAAGTACATTATTTTGTTTAAAATAATTATATGTTCAGTATGCTTTTAACTCAGAAAATCGTTTTACCAATCGATTAAGAAATCAACTAGTAGAAACAGTTTTCAAAACTAAAGCAAGGAACTTGTAAATCTTATCATAGAATGTGATATTTTCTAAAGGATTCATGTAAATCATAAGCAGGATTTTCGTACTATTACTTGTAAATTTGTTAGGCTAAATTTGAGACATGTCCTTGGTAACACTCCATCAGATTCGTGAGTGGAGGACTACGACTTATAACCATAATCTCTTGGAGGGAGAACGTGACTATTATGTATAGATCTATATGGGACTGACTATACCGCACCCTCGCTGCTAGCTACAGCGGAACCGTTAGGTTCAGGGGTGACAAAGTCATAAAAGATACTGGCCCCCGTTTCGTGCCTTATCCAGTCTAAGTATGGTTATGGCACTCACAACTTAGGTAACGGGAATTTACTTTTGTAATAATGAAACGAGTGAACTAACCTCAAAGTAATATCCGATTTGATTACTAGAGGGAATCAGTAACGCCCTTAGGATCTAGTTCACTACCTATTTTATTAGTTTTATTTATGTAATAAGGCTAATACATCTCACAGCGAGTAACTAGGGGTTTTCAAGGAAACTACATCTATCGATACAAGTATGGTAGATACTTGTACACCTCGTATCAGAATCGAAAATCAACTATCAACTTTTAAGGAAAATATAGGATTTTCCTGGGATAACTTAACCTTTCATAAACAGGCTGTTTAACGTGTAATTAATGGATAATCAAACCTCTTTCATAAGAAAATATAGGATTTTCTTGGGAAACAACTTTTCAAAGAATCAAAGAAACATTTCTTTCACCAGAATTAAACGCTTATGAACTCACCAGCTTTATGCTGATATTTTTAAAACTGCTTGTATTCTCAGGGCATCAATAGACTTGTACTCTTGCCAACTTATGGAAAAGACGGAACATTCTGATGTCACGTCTTTTACTTTTGTTATATAATGTTATGTATAAACTATGTTTTTGAACAATGTAAATACTTATATTATAAGGTAATGGTTGTGTTTACTTCGCTTACTCTGATACAACTATTGTGATACTACGCATGACGTCCTCCGCCCCGGAACGTTTCCACCATCGGTTTCGGGGTGTGACACATTGGTATCAGAGCTATTGTTTATAGTGAACTAAGTATACGGAACCTTACATGGTATACAACTATAAACACAAAGGGGCTGAAGTGCTCTGAACTAAAAGTAATCTTCTAAAATATAAGTATTTTTACAAAAAGTATACAAGTATACCTACGTACCAGAAACGGTCTCATGAGTAGAACAAAACAGTATTTGGATGTTGAATACTGCGGTTAAACCTGGGCAGTTATGTAATCATGTCTAGGGTCAATATAGCGTGATCAACTATATTCATTCGTGACATGACCAACATGTGCTTGGGAGTGATTGTGGTGTTGCAGCAGACCTAAAACTTACCCAGTAACCATTCAATAAGGTATCAAAAGAACAAAGCATGCAACTTAAAATACTGTAGGAGTATTTTAGCTAGAGTCAAATTTGTTGCAGAGATTCACTACCAAGTGTTGCTACTTATCCCTTTTTAGCGAAAACTTAATTACGTTGATAGTCTTTTCTTGCTTATTGCTTACTAGAACACTCTAACCATCATAAGGAGATATATATTCTTGCTTCATATCTCTTGGTTCGATTCAGAGGACTTACCACCCTCTTCTTCCTGATTCTTTTTAGAATAAGACGCCTCCCCAAAAAAAGACCTACCAGAAGGAACAACGACACTCCACCACCACCACCGCCCCCTCATTTTGATCCCGATGTATTCCAGGCAGCTGTTACTGCTGCTGTGGCTGCCGCAATGTCAAAAATTAATCCTGGTAGATCTAGTGGGCAAGGAAGTGGTACGCATCCCCAAAATCATGAAGGTGGTCAGGGACACCAAAAGGAGTGCTCTTATAAAGACTTCATGAACGCAAAACCCACATCCTTCGACGGCACTAGAGGTGTTATTCCTCTGACTCGATGGATTGAAAAGATCGAGTCCATCTTCGAAATCTACTCTTGTTCTGAAGCTAACAAGGTGAAATTCGCCGCTTGCACTTTCACCAACAAAGCATTGACCTGGTGGAATGGTCGGGTCAAGTCCCTAACCCTGCCAATAGCAAATGCTATGGGTTGGGAGAGCTCGAAAGGGCTCATGCTTGCGGAGTACTGCCCTCGGGGCGAAATGCAGAAACTGGAGCACGAACTCTTGAACCTAAAGATGAAGGGTTCTGAAATTGCCGCCTACACATATAGGTTTGAAGACCTAGCGCTTCTCTGCCCGGGGATGGTCGCCCCGGAAAGCAAAAAGGTTGAAAGATACATTTGGGGACTGACCCAGCCGACCAAAGGAAATGTCTTGGCTGCTCGGCCAGCTACATTTGATAGCGCCAAGTGCCTAGCGCAGACTCTGATCGATCATGGAGTCGATCTCGATGAAGTGACCGCCACTCCTGAACCGGCTAAAGGGAGTGGTGAGAAAAGAAAATTCTGGAAGCAGAGAAAGGGTCAATCTTCGCAGGAGCCCTCAAAGAAACAGCAAACGGTAACAGTTCACGCTGCTACTACCCCTGTCACTGCTCCTGCAACTCAAGCACCTACCAGTAGGTTTGCTGGTTCCCTTCCTCGGTGCGACAAGTGTAATTATCATCATAATCTCGGCCCATGCCGAGAAATGTCATGCACCAGCTGTGGCAGAAAGGGGCACACAACTCGAGTTTGCAAGACACCAGTCAAACCAACCAATCAGGCATCTGCAGCAGGCGTCGGTCAAGCCTGTTACGGCTGTGGGGAAATCGGGCATTACAAGAGGAACTGCCCCAAGGCAGCAACAACTGGCAACACCGGGAGAGTACTAGCGATGGGGCAAGAGGAGGCCATGGTTGACCCTACCGTTGTGACGTGTACGTTCCTCCTCGATAACTCTTATGCATGCATTCTTTTCGATTCCGGTGCTGAAAGAAGTTTTGTTAGTCATGCATTCAAACATTTTCTTAAACATAAACCTCAACCCTTAACCGAAACATTCACCGTCGAGATGGCTAACGGTGAGAAAGAGAGCACTAATTATATATGCATAGGCTGTACCCTTGCCTTGAATGATCATTCTTTTCCTATCGACCTTATGCCAGTTTCCATAAAAAGCTTTGATGTCATCATCGGCATGGATTGCTTGAGCCCCAATCATGCTGATATTCTTTGTTACGAAAAAGCTATCCGTCTCAATTTTTCCTCGGATGAAACTCTTGTAATCTACGGCGATAAACTCAGTTCAAACCTTCGCATCATTTCGTGCATCAAAGCCCAGAAACTCCTGCGGAAGGAGTGTTATGCATTCCTAGCCCACGTCATTAACGAGAAACAGGAAGTTAAAGACCTCGAGAGCATCGCCGAATTCTGCAACTCTCCCGATGTTTTTCCTGAAGATCTCCCGGGAATCCCTCCGGAAAGCCAAGTTGAGTTTCGCATCGACTTAGTCCCCGGAGCTACCCCCGTAGCTAAATCCCCATACCGATTAGCACCGGCAGAAATGCAGGAGCTATCTAGCCAGCTCAATGAGCTGCTCAGCAAAGGATTCATCAGGCCGAGTTCCTCACCCTGGGGAGCCCCGATCTTGTTCGTGAAAAAGAAGGATGGATCCTTTCGGATGTGTATTGATTATTGGGAACTGAACAAGCTCACAGTCAAAAACCGTTACCCTCTTCCTCGAATCGACGATCTCTTCGATCAACTTCAAGGAGTAAATTACTTTTCCAAAATAGACCTAAGATCAGGGTACCCTCAGCTGCGAGTCCATGAGAGTGATGTTCGTAAGACAGCATTTCAGACTTGGTATGGTCACTACGAATTTATAGTGATGCCCTTCGGTCTAACCAACGCACCGGCGATATTCATGGACCTGATGAATCGGGTGTGCCGTTCTTTCCTGGACAAATTCGTAATCGTGTTCATCGACGATATACTTGTCTATTCCAGAAATGAGGAAGATCATCGACAACACTTGAGATCGGTGCTGGAAACCCTAAGGACCGAGAAACTGTACGCGAAATTCTCCAAGTGCGAATTCTAGATTCGCAAGGTAACCTTCCTAGGTCATGTGGTAAGCGAGCAAGGCATACACGTGGACCCCTTCAAAATCAAAGCGATAGAGAACTGCTCAACACCGAAAACGCCCACAGAAATCCGTAAATTCTTGGGTCCCGCTGGCTACTATCGCAGATTTATCCAGAATTTCTCAAGAATTGCCAAACCCTTAACCACTCTGACTTAGAAAGGCGTACCCTTTTGTTGGAGTGAAAAGCAAGACACTGCGTTCCAAACGTTGAAGCCGGCCCTATGCAGCGCACCTATCTTGTCTCTGCCCGAAGGGACGAATGACTTCGTTGTCTACTGTGATGCATCCAATCAGGGCTTAGGATGTGTGCTCATGCAACGGGGAAAAGTCATTGCTTATGCCTCAAGACAACTGAAGGCACACGAAGTCAACTACACAACGCACGACCTAGAATTGGGAGCAGTGGTCTTCGCATTAAAGATATGGAGACATTATCTCTACGGAACCAAGTGCACCATCTTCACTGACCATAAAAGTCTGCAGCATATCTTTAACCAAAAGGAGTTGAACATGAGACAACGACGATGGGTGGAGCTACTCAGCGATTACGAGTGCGAGATCCGCTACCATCCCGGCAAGGCCAATGTGGTGGCAGATGCCCTCAGCCGGAAGGAGTACTCAGGTCGTAGAGTGAAGGCAGTGACCATGACTATCCATTCCCATTTATCCGCGCAAATCAAGGAGGCTCAGCTGGAAGCCTTAAAACCAGAAAACGTGACAGGTGAAGCCCTGAGAGGAATGGAAAAGAACCTAGAGATCAAGGGAGACGGAGTCTATTATTTCATGGACCGGATCTGGACCCCAAAGTTCGGTGGTTACAGAGAAGTTGTAATGAACGAAGCTCACAAGACTAGATACTCCGTTCATCCAGGCTCGGATAAGATGTACCTCGATCTCAAGAAACTATATTGGTGGCCGAACATGAAAGCAGAGATCGCCACCTTCTTGGGCAAGTGTCTGACTTGCGCCACGGTGAAGGTCGAATATCAGAAGCCCTCAGGTCTACTCCACCAGCCGGAGATACCATAGTAGAAGTGGGAGAGGACTTCTATGGATTTTATCACCAAATTACCCAAGTCTCCGAGTGGGCACGACGCCATCAGGGTAATTGTCGACCGACTGACTAAATCCGCCCATTTCCTGCCGATCAAGTAAAACTTCAAAATGGAGAGGCTCACGAGAATCTACATCCGAGATATAGTTCGACTGCATGGTGTGCCTATGTCCATTATCTCCGATCGAGATAGCAGGTTCACTTCGAGGTTCTGGTAGTCACTACAGAAGGCTCTTGGAACTAAGCTGGATATGAGCACAACTTACCATCCTCAAACTGATGGACAGAGTGAGAGAACAATTCAGACATTGGAAGATATGTTGAGAGCCTGCGTCATCGATTTCGGCGCATCATGGGACGCTCATCTTCCTTTGGTTGAGTTTTCCTACAACAACAGTTATCATACCAGCATTAAGGCTGCGCCTTTCAAAGCCCTCTATGGTCGCAAGTGCAGATCCCCTCTGCGCTAGGCTGAGGTGGGCGACACGCAGCTAGCCAAGGGACAAGTCCTTGACAACACTCTCACTGGTCCAGAAATCATCCGCGAAACCTCCGAAAAGATCGTACAAATCCGAGAACGACTGAAATCCTCACGAGATAGACAAAAGAGCTACGCCGATAAACGACGAAAACCCTTGGAATTCCAGGTTGGAGACTGTGTTCTGTTGAAGGTCTCGCCCTGGAAAGGCATGATACGCTTCGGAAAGCGTGGAATGTTGAATCCAAGATACGTAGGACCATTCGAGATCCTCGTCAGGATCGGTCCTGTAGCCTACAAGCTCCGATTACCTCAAGAGCTTAGTAACATTCATCCCGTCTTCCACGTCTCGAACCTTAAGAAGTGCTTATCCGACGAGACTCTTCCTATCCCTCTCGATAAGATTGAAATCAACGAGAATCTGAACTTTGTGGAAGAACCAATCGAAATCATGGATAGGGAGATCAAACGAACGAAACAAAGTCGCATCCCGATAGTGAAGGTTCGCTCGAATGCCAAACGGAGACCGGAATTCACTTGGGAGCGCGAAGATCAGATGAAACTGAAGTATCCGCATCTCTTTCCCTGAATTCATGATTTGTATTCTATGTTCAAATTTCGGGACAAAATTCCCTCTAACGGGGGGATGATGTGACAACCCGAAACTTTTATCCTGTGCAATTGATCCGTATATCAATATTAAACTCGATTTTATCATCTTTTAACACCGTTTAAGAGTTAGTTTAAGTGTTCTAAGCTTGAGTACAGTCGGGAATGAGATTAGAAATGAGTCAACAAGTCGTATTGAGACAAAATCGGGCCATACACCCTCCTGAGCGGTGTGTACGGCCACACACATGGGTGTACGGCCGCACACCCACCCTCCAGCCGCACACTCCCCCTTATATATATAAGGAGACCCCCTTCACTCATTTCTTTCCTTTGGCTACACTCTACTTTCTCTCACTACTTTCTCTCTCTAAAAACTTCATCCAAGAACACTCAAAAGGCCTCAAAAACGTGAACTACTTCATAATCCAGCTTGTTATATTCGTAAGACACCTGAATCTAAGCCTAAAACTCATAGTGTTCTTCGTGTTCTTCATTCTTTGAAGGTGTACGGCCGCACACCTTCATAAGGTGGCCGCACACACCTTAAAGCTCTCCACAGTGAAGAGTTTGGCCTTCATTCACTAGTAGGACTTGGTAGTAGCACAAGAACACCTCAAAATCGACAGTTCGGGCACAAATGAGGAGTGTACGACCACACACCCCTGTGTACGGCCGCACACACCCTCTGTACGGCCGCACACTCATGTGTGCAACCGCACACACAGCCTGGCCGCACACCCTAGCCGCACACTCACTCAAATGGCCGTACACCTCCCTTATTTGATCATATAGGGTCCCGACAAGCATTTCCAAGTCTTTAGGGTGATTTCCCGTCATATTTAGTAATGAAACACCCTAACTCTAACACACATATGTGTTATCACATGGTAATAGGATCCACTTGCGTACGAAACATCGGTTGACACTCAACACTCGTAACCAATTGTGCTTTCGGATCCTACGTTAAACTGTGAGTTCATACCCCTACGCTTTTTCTGAGTTTTTCATGTTTTTCAGGGGGGAATACAAGCAAAAGTACAAGGAAACATGTACTCAAGTACATTATTTTGTTTAAAATAATTATAAGTCCAGTATGCTTTTAACTCAGAAAACCGTTTTACCAATCGATTAAGAAATCAACTCGTAGAAACAGTTTTCAAAACTAAAGCAAGGAACTTGTATATCTTATCATAGAATGTGACAAAGTCAGTGGTGACAAAGTCATAAAAGATACTGGCCCCCGTTTCGTGCCTTATCCAGTCTAAGTACGGTTATGGCACTCACAACTTAGGTAACGAGAATTTACTTTTATAATAATGAAACAAGTGAACTAACCTCAAAGTAGTATCCGATTTGATTACTAGAGGGCATCAGTAACGCCCTTAGGATCTAGTTCACTACCTATTTTATTAGTTTTATTTATGTAATAAGGCTAATACATCTCACAGCGAGTAACCAGGGTTTTTCAAGGAAACTACATCTATCGATACAAGTATGGTAGATACTTGTACACCTTATATCAGAATCGAAAATCAGCTATCAACTTTTAAGGAAAATATAGGATTTTCCTGGGATAACTTAACCTTTCATAAACAGGCTGTTTAACGTGTAACTAATGGATAATCAAACCTCCTTCATAAGAAAATATAGGATTTTCTTGGGAAACAACTTTTCAAAGAATCAAAGAAACATTTCTTTCACCAAAATTAAATGCTTATGAACTCACCAGCTTTATGCTGATTATCTTAAAACTGCTTGTATTCTCAGGGCATCAATAGACAGGTACTCTTGCCGACTTTTGGAGAAAACGAAACATTCTGAAGTCCCGTCTTTTACTTTTGTTATATACTGTTTTGTATAAACTATGTTTTTGAACAATGTAAATACTCATATTATAATGTAATGGTTGTGTTTACTTCGATTACTATGATACAACTGTTGTGATACTACGCATGACGTCCTCCGCCCCGGAAAGTTTCCGCCATCGGTTTCGGGGTGTGACAATATTGAACACCTCACCTTTTACATCTTCTCCTTGAAAACCATCTTGTATTCCAAATGTCTCCTCATCATCACCATCCCTCAATGTAAGCTTTGATTCATGAACATCAACTAAAGCTCTAGCAGTATTAAGTAGAGGGCAACCTAGAATAATTGGGACATTAGCATCCTCCTTCATATCCATAACAACAAAGTCATCTGGGAAAACAACTTTCCCAATTTTTACAAGGATGTCTTCTACAATTCCTCTAGGGTGAGTCACTGAACGATTAGCCCTGTGGATGGTCATTTTTGTAGCCTTAATCTTTTGAATATTTAGCTTTTGATAGAATGAATATGGCATTAAATTTATGCTAGCCCTAGAATCGGCTAAAGCATAAGTCTTCAAATTGTTACCAAACTCACATGGAAGAGTGAGGCGTCCAGGATCTCCCATCTTCTTAGGTATGTCTCCCAATACTACACTAGAACTTTGCTCACTAAGAATTACTTTAGAGTTCTTTTTTAATTGTTGACGAGTATCCATAAGATCTTGTAGGAACTTCGCGTATTCTGGAATTTTTGAAAGTGAATCGATCAAAGGGGTATTAATAGGAATACCCTTTATTTGCTGAATAAATTCCAGATGTTCCCTTTCCAGTGGACTGAGATGTGGTCGAGATGGAAACGACAAAGGCGGTCGGTAAGCCGAAACGAAATCTGAATTTTTCTGTTCAGACTGAGCCCACGTCGTGAGCATGAAGGGCTCACGACGTGAGTCTGGTAATTCAGCAACATTTTCGTTTTCGAGCTTCGTCTTCTTTGGCTTCGGTCCGGATGGCTTTGGCTCTACTTCTAGGGCTTCTAAAAACTCAGAGATTGCCTCTTCTTCAGTATCAATTGCGATAACATGGGATTGAGTCTTTTTTTCAAGAATTTAAAGAAATAGCTTCTCATTCACCAAAGTTGTAAGTTTGCCAAGTTGAGCTTCAAGGTTATTGATAGAGGCTTGTTGATCTCGTAGTGAGTTTTGCTGGTCAATCATCATGGCTTGATGATTTTTCATCAAGGTCTGCTATTCTTTCATCATTGTTCTTTGATCCTTCAATGTTGCTTTAGTATCATCATGTCTATTCTCTGAAGCTTAGATGAAACGAACCAACATAGTCTCCAAATCAGCTTTCTTCTCAACTGTTCTTGCTCTTTTTGGTAAAAACCCCTGCCAGTCTGCCTGTATTTCTCCTCCTTCTGTTTCTTGTACTCATCATAAGGCAGCGACTCCTTCTTTGGATTCCTCCAATCATCATCATACTTGTCCCCACTTGAGTAGCAAACTTGAGCCTTCTTGTTCCCATAATCATCCAAATGACAATCCTTAGTCAAGTGTGACCCACTACATTTCTCACATCCAACTCTTATTGCATGAACTGATTGGTCCATTTTGGTCAATCTCCGGTCCATAGTATTGAGCATCGCCATCATAGCAGCCATCTCTTCAGAATGTGCACCCCTTGCCTTTTGCCCCATCTTGTCTTGGGTTGTGGTACTCATGAGAGTGTCTTGCGAATTCTTCAACTAACTCCTTGACCTACCTTGGATTTTTCTTTGTCAGTGGCCCTTGAGAATCAAGGAGTTATCTTGTCATAACATTGACCCCATCATAGAAAATAGACATCTCCTGTTGAACATTTAGATCATGTTGAGGACAATTCCTTAACAACCCTTTGTAGCGCTCCCAAGCTTCATATACTGACTCCCCCGGTTGTTGCTCAAAGTTGGTTGTTGCCTTCTTGAGTTTAGCTATCTTAGAAGGTGGGCAAAACTGATCTAGAAATTGCTCACGCATTTGAGCCCAAGTAATGATTGTACCAAGAGGAAGTGCTTTCAACCAGTCTTTTGTAGCTCCCTTGAAAGTGACTGGTAGCATCCTTAGTAAGATCGTATCTCTATTGACATTCGGGACATTGAAGTAGTCAACAATGTCGTTGACCTCATCTAGATGCTTAAATGCATCCTCATGATCCTTCCCATAAAATGGGATATCCTTAAGTGCAGTCAGGATGTGTCCCTTCAGCTCGAATGTAGCAGTGGCAGGAATCGCGGGTTGTACTAATCCCGGACCAATATCTTCTCGAATACGCTTCTTATAAGCTCCCATTGATATTTCTTCAATGTTCGCCATTTCGTTTCTTGGCTCGTCTTCGGGTTCGCTCGTATATAGCCCAAACGCATTCTCAGACTCGTATTCAGACTCGTTTGGGAAAGGTATTTGATCTAAACTTGCAAACTTGCTCTTGTCCTTTGTAGATGAACTCGATTCTCCCGTTTTCTTCCCCGATTTCTTTGAGAAAACTGACTTGAACTCTTGTAAAGGTGTCTTCTTTGGTGTTTGATCGTCTTTCACGTTCTTATCCTTCTTTTTATGAAGGGCTGACTCTGGATCTTCAAATGGTGGTACCAAAGGTGTGTTGGACCCTCTGGTCATGAACTCCTGCAAAATGAACAAAATAAAAACGTAAAACTGAACAAAAACTAAATAAAAATTTCCTACTGACTGTCCACCACGACGTGGTAAATGCTACCACCTCGTGTTGTCGCAGAAAAACAAGCAGAAAAGAAAAACGAAAAAAAAAACTAAAAACTACTGAACTCACGTCGTGAGTCTAGTACTGAAAATAAAACCTAAGCCGAAAAAGTAACTTTTTGTAGGTTTTACCCAACAAAAAGGATCGATCAACCTAAATCAAATAAATCAACTAACAATTAAGGCGTTCCCCGGCAACGACGCCAAAAACTTTATGTGTGCAAATGGTTACACCTAATTTTAAATTTATAACCTAACTACCTTAACTAACTACTTGCACCTAGGCAGTGTACCTAGTCAGACTATAGTATAGTCTAGGGTAAGTCGGGTGTCGATCACAGGGAACGGTATTGACTAATTAATCTACTTACTATTAAACTAAGCTAATTATCAACAAAGGCAAGGGTTTTATCTAATTTTTCAAGATTAGACTAACTTAATTCAAACTTAATCAATAATTAAAAACACTCCTGTTTAGTTCGAATCCACTTCTTATTTATGGTTAGCTAACAATTATGGCTTATCAAGTTGGTTATTATTGTATTGGTAATTTAAGTCTAAACTTACCAATATTAAACTAATTCATGTAAAACTATGTATGGTCACACACATTCAAACACAGAATCAGTTATGGATTATGAATATGCTCTGTAAAATTATGCAAACACAATTATGGTCATAATTTATGTTCTCTAGCACAGCTAACTTTAATCACTTTAATTACTATCTAATATTGGTCAATCCTAGCTCTAGCAATTCAATGTTCACTAAATCACTAGGTTTCAAGTTCGTGTAATTTAATTGTCACTAAGCTACACAGAACATAAATTTAAGCAACTAAAGAAACAAATATTAGCATGCTAGGTAATGATAATCAACAAAAGCAAACTACCAACTAAACAAATCCGCAGTAAATTAAACTAAACCACAAGTCAGAAGCTTCATCTAGCTAAAAAAGAGTAGGTAGATTCAGCTGCTCATAGCAACAAACAAATAAACACAAATCAATGTAATTAACATGTTCATTAGTACCAAACAAATAAACTTATTAAGAACCTTCACTCCTTTGGTGTTGAAACCCTTTTTCCAGAACTTTTCTCCTGCTAAAAATCGTCTTCAGGAACCCTCCAAGGCAGCCAAAAGTCCCCAAAATCGTAATGACCAAGCGTTTATATACTTTTCCCGAAAGTCGTGATTCACGTCGTGACAGGAAGCTTCACGACGTGACCTAAGAGATATCCTTATCGGGCACAGATTCTTACTCTGCACATATTTATCTTCTGGAAGATTCAAGACCACGTCGTGATCATAAGGTTCACGTCCTGATTAGAGTTAAATCTGTGGATTTCTTATTCTTTCATTCTCTAAGTCTCCAAAGTTCCAAGTATTGTCAATTCTGGTCCCTTTCTTCGAAAATGCTTTATTTTGACTGCAAATAACAATTTATCTTTATAAGTACCATAATTCTACATAAATAACCAAAATATCAATAAAAATGTAAATAAATATTGCCTAAAAATATGTATAAATATGGCAATTTCACCATACATGGACTGAATCTCGCTGTCCATAGCCTCTATCCATTTAGCAGACTCAGGGCCTGCCATGGCTTCCTTATAGTTGTTAGGTTCATCCAGATTTACCAGTGTACTATCACTGATAAATGTATCTCCTTCCGCAGTAATATGGAAACCATAATAATGCTCAGGCGGATTTCTAACTCTAGTGGAACGCCTCAGAGGTACAGACTCCTCAGTTGGTTCAACATGCATTTCCTCCTTAGGTTGATTGCTAGGGTTTGAGGTTCCTTCACCACTTGACTCCTGAAGCTCTTCAAGGTCAATTTGCCTTCCGCTGTTTCCTTGGCTTATGAATTCTCTCTCGCACAAGACTCCTCTCGTTACCACAAAGACCACATTTTCACTAGGTCTGTAGAAGAGGTAACCAAAAGATTTTTGTGGGTAGCCGATGAAAATACATCGCTCACTTCGAGGTTCGAGCTTTTTGTGAGTCTCGTGCCTCACGAAAGCCTTGCAACCCTAAACCTTGATGTGGTCTAATGTGGGAGCTTTCCCAGTCCACATCTCGTGAGGTGTTTTGGCAACCTTTTTAGTTGGGACTAGATTAAGGATATGGGCGGCAGTCTCTAAGTCATACCATGTCCAACAAGGTTCGATTGCGCCTCTCAGCCACACCATTAAGTTGTGGTGTCCTGGGAGGTGTCAATTGTGAAACAATTCCATATTCCTTAAGATAGTCAAGGAACTCTATACTAAGATACTCTCCACTCCGATCGGATCGAAGCATCTTAATGTTCCTGCCCAGCTGATTCTCCACTTCCTATTTAAAATCTTTGAACTTTTCAAAGGTTTCTGACTTATGCTTGATTAAGTAAATATAGCCATATCTATTCTAATCATCAGTAAAAGTCACATAGAGGCGACTAGCATCCCTTGTGGCGGTTTTGAAGGGTCCACACACATCTGTGTGTATGAGGTCCAACAAACCTTCACCCCTAGCACAAGTACCAGTGAAGGGTGATTTTGTCATTTTACCAAGTAAACAAGACTCGCAACTATCATCCGACAAACACTATTATAAAAAGCATTAATACCACCACATTCATTATCAAATGAAAAAGTACATCCTTGCTTGTACAAACCATGAAAAGAAATAATATTTCTCGCCATTTCAGACAAGTAACAGCATTTATTCAAATCTAACACTAACCCACTACTCAGCAATAAAGAATAAACTCCAATATTGGTGACATGTGAAGCTTGCCTATTCCCCATGATTAAGTTTATCTTCTCGTGCTCCACATCCTCACTTCTTTTTAGGCCCTGCAAATCAGAACATAGGTGAATTCCAAAACCTGTATCAAGGACCCAAGAATTAGTATGTGGTGAGTCTTTAGACAATATAGAGTAAATACATGCATGGGTGGGTTTTACTTTCCCATCCTTAACATCCTATAAGTACTTTAGGCAGCTTCGCTTCCAGTGCCCCTTATCACGACAATAGAAGCATTCAACTTCTTTAGGGTTGGCAGAGGGAGTAGCAGGACCACCTTTGGTTCCACTTGAAGAGGAACCATCAAGAGACTTTAGCTTGTGACCCTTTGAAGGCGTCTTCCTCTTCTTCCCTTTACCTTGCCCGGTTTCCAGAACAGGGGCTGTTGTAGGAGAGTGGTAACAACCGACTTACCTTTGAGACCACTTTCGACGGTCTTAAAAAGTTCTTGAAGCTTGATGAGTGTGACCTCCTCCTTGTTCATATGATAGGTCATTCGGAACTGATCATAGCATGGAGGTAAGGAGTGTAGTATGATGTCAATAGCCAGCTCCTCGGGGAAGTTCACATTTAACTTCAGCATACGGTCCACAAACCTTTGCATTTTCTGCATGTGGCCCGTGCTGGGTTCACCATCCTTCATTCGGGTTCTTATCATGGAAGAGATGATTTCATACCTCTCTTGACGAGCACTCTGATGGTATCTATCCATCAGGTCCATGTGTATCTCAAAAGGGTAAAAGTCCGCATAGGACTTTTGGATTTCAGGTGTCATTGTGGCGAACATGATACATGACACCTTGGTGGCATCTCTCTCATGAGTCCTAAAGTCAGTGATCTCCTGTGGAGTAGCAAAAGACTCATCAATTTCCTTCAGCTCCTTGTCGAGGACATATTCTTTGTCCTCATAACATGTGACCAGCCTGATGTTCCTGATCCAATCATTAAAGTTGGAACCATTAAAGATGACTCTCCCACAAAGATTCATGAGAGAGAATGAGCAGGTAGGGTTTGAGCCAGAAGCATTGTTGGAAGACATCTGAAAAGAAGAAAGACAAGTTTAGATTAGATAAAGAATCCTTAATAAGACACCCAAATGTAATATTACGACTAGGACCGAACACAATATTTTATAACTTAGAAGAGGGATGCCGTAATCCAAGCTACAAAATATTTGAAGGTAGGCGAATGACGATTCACCAATTTCCACCATGAAAAATGAAATAAATTATTAAGTTTTAATGAATTGAAATTCCTAGATTCTTTTGAGATTCATTGAACTTTTCAATGACATGTTTAAATCTCGATTGTTCCCTTCAAGTTTATGACTGGGATGTCGAGGATCACAAAACAAGGTGTGAATAACCATGCAAATTAACTTGGTACCCTTAGTTTTATCACCTAATCGATGTGTCGGTTAACCACACACGCTCCACCAACCTATGATAAACATTAAGTTACCCTTTTCCACTCTTACTAGTCCATGTTAGTGTGCCGGTTAACCACACACACTCCACTAATGACTTGGTAAGGTGCAAAGTGTAATTTCATGGTTTAGCACCAAATTCACATTTTCCTAAAGTAACTAAGATTGGGAATTTATAAAAGGTTTAGATACTTTATATTTATCATTATACATTTAATGAGAATTATAGTCCTTGTCCTACCCGTTCGGCTAACGACCCTCCACCAGTCAAGGAAGCGGTGGGTGAGAGTGGACACCCATTAAGCTGCCATTTTATAGGCAACAACCTTATACCCCCCTTATAGACCGGCTTCGTGAATGAGGCCTACTAACAGTAAGACTGACTTGATCTTATACATATATATACATATATATATATATATATATATATATATATATATATATATATATATATATATATATATATTATTAACTTATAATAGTATAAAGTATATGGGTTGAATTTTAAACTTTTAAAATTCTAGGGATTGGAATTAAAGTATTAATGTGTGTGAGACTTTACAAATTCCAAAACTTGAGGGCACGTTTTGAAACTATTTAAAACCTTTCAACTTCATAACATATGAGTTTAATGGTTCTTGAAAGTGAGACTCTTCATTTTTATAATCTATGACTTTTAATGATCCATTTAAAAGAAAACTTTTGGAATTCCATAACTTGAAGACAAGTTATGGAGTCCATTAAAATCATCAAGAACAACAATTCAACTAACAAGAATGTTCAAGTTCTAGGTTCAACTCATATGATTAAGGTAATTCAAATCAAACAAATTCCATGTAATTTAGATTAATCATATAAACTAATACAAAGTATGAAATTTTGACAATCACCTTTCAATTGGACAAGCAAGAACATTACACTCTTGAAAAACAGGGTTTTGAGCATTCTAACACTCCTACGGTGTGCATGCAACCCTAGAAACCTTGGATCTATGTTTTCTCTATTATACATGCAAACTTTCTTTTTCCAAGGTTTCATCCTATATAGCATGTGATTGGGGTACATGTAATATAAAAACTAGTAGAATGACATACATTTTCTTCTGGTTGATTGCTTGTAGCTTTAAGAGCCTAGCACCAATAATGTGAATGCCTCAAGTGGAATCAAAAATCACCAAAACAACTTGGAAGACTTTGAGAGAATATGATGCACTCTTGAAAACGGCCCACCCTTGTTATCTCACACACTAGTGTCATTTCAAGTGCCAAAGACCTCTTTATATAGTATGGTGGATTAGGGTTACATCCATGTAAACCCTAATACCCATGACCTTTCATTTCCATAGGATCCATGGGTTAAAAGCTCCATGGACTATCCATGGACTTCCATGGAAGCTTAGCCCATCCTAAATGAACATTGGCCCATTCTATATATATATATATATATATATATATATATATATATATATATATATATATATATATATATATATAGATATATATATATATATATATATATATATATATATATATATATATATATATATATATATATATATAAGAGTCCATTTTTAATTAGTTTCTTTTTTATCAATAATATATATTCAAATTAATTATTGATCAGTACTAATTAAATAATATGATTTCATATTAATATATTATAAATTATAATATATTAATAAATCATAAATATACTATTTTCAAAAGACTATCCATACAAATTGTTCCAGTGAAGTGCAACCCAACTGGACCATGCCGGGTCGGGTCAATTACATACCAAATATAGTTATGGACTTAGACACCTTATCCAACAGGATCTAGGGGAAGCGGCCTATATTCTAGGAATAAGGACTCATCTAGATACAAAGAATCGTCTTATTGGTCTTAGCCATATTACATATTTAGATAAAATACTGAAGTATTTCAGTATGGAGAATTCAAAGAAGGGAGATTTTCCCAATCATAGTACTATTAAGTCGAATAAGACTCAAAGCCCCAGTACTGATGAAGAGATAGCTGACATGAGTTAAGTGCCATATGCTTCGTCTATAGGATCGATCAAGTATGCAATGACATGTAATCGCCCTGATGTGTCTTATGCTTTGAGCATGGTTGGTCGATTTCAGGGAAATCCTGGCAGAGCCATTGGATTGCGGTGAAGAATATTCTTAAATATCTATGAAGAACAAAAGATAAGTTCCTAATTCTTGGCATCAGTGATACGTTAGGAGTGAGTGGTTATAGTGACGCAAGCTTTCAAACAGACCAAGACAATTTTTGTTCGCAGTCTGACTGGATATTCATTCTGAATGGGGAACGGTTACTTGGAATAGTTCCAAGTAAGATACGGTGGCTAATTCCACCTATGAGTCATGGTACATTGCAGCGATTGAAGCAGCAAAGGAAGCGGCTTGGCAGAAGAACTTTATTGGAGATGTCGGAGTCATTCAAGCTATTCAAGAACCCATGGAACTCTTTATTGGTATATTTTGTGTTGTGTCAATAATGTGTTGTTCTATTATAGTCCATTTGTAATGGGTTGGGCCTATCCACCCGATATATAACGTTTCTAGGGCTAGACTATATATAGTGCATGCATGCACCGTATTAGTAAATTGATTTGATTTGATTGTAATCTTGCCCTACTTTCCTTTATAGTAGAAGCTCTTCATCGAGCTCTTCTAAGGCAATTATTATTAATCATTCAACACCAGTTTGATCATTGCATTCATTGTTTGATTTACTTTTCTGTTGAGAATCTTTCGATCAACTCTTATTTATTCTAACAATTGGTATTAGAGCAGCAGATTGTGTAAACCATACGCAATTCTTCTGTCGAGTGTTTTAGGGTTTCTGCTTTTATTGGATTTATTAGCCGTCTTCATCGTTTTTCTTTGATTGTTGATGTTGGATCTTGATCCTTATTTTTCCCTAAACTCGATCAAAGTTTTACACATCTTATTCTTTATAGGTTTTTAGTGAATCAATGATGCAGCGCAAAAAAACAACACAAAGACAACCAAGAATGAACCTGTTGATTCTAAAAGAATAGCCAGGACAATCTCTTCAAAACCACATTGATTCTACGAATACCGTGGGATTGGCTTCAAAATCTGGGTTAACACACAGAATTTGGGAGAAAATCGAAAGTTCATAAAAGTGATGATCGACCATCCAAATTACATCAAAAACAGTTAAATAAGAAGCAGAAATTAAAATGAAACCCTAAAAGTCCATGGGCCAAATACAAACCCAAAAACAAAACCCAAAAATTAAGGAAAAATAACAAAATTGTTCACAACTCCATTTAGAAAGCGATTTCTAGACGTGCTCCTTGCTCCAAGCTTCGATTTGACTGGTCGTAGGCCCGAAACGGAGATTCGTAGCCAAAGTTATGGCCATTTCCGTGAAGCCCCTTTAGTCACACGATCGTGGGCCTCTAGGAACGCAAGGGCCCGATCCTCCACACAAGGGCCCGCATCATCCCCTCCTGGGTAGACAAAATTCGACCTCGAATGTGCACCATGATCGTCATCAGAAGAATCCCCATAATAAGGAAGCAAATGCTTTACATTGAAAACATCGGAACAACGAATGTGGCTTGGCAACTGTAGACGGTAAGCATTGGAATTAATCTTCTCCACAATCTCCACCGGTCCAATCTTCTTAGCTGACAGCTTGTTGTACTCACCAACCGAAAAACGATCTTTAGTTAAAACAGCCCAAACAAAGTCACCTACTTCAAAATCAACGTGTCTGCGTTTTTTATTTGCATCTTGCTTGTACTTGGAGTTAGCTCGGACCAAGTTGTCATGAACAGCCTTATGAACATCATGCAGTCCTCCAACAAAATCCTGCACTTTCTTTGGAACAACCTTAGAAACAGGCAGTGACATCAAATCAAGTGGTCCCCGTGGCTGAACAGAATAGACCACCTAGAATGGACTATATCCAGTACTTCGGTTGATAGCATGATTATGAGCAAACTCAGCTTGACAAAGCTTCTGATCCCAGGTCTTCACATGATCACCCACTAAACACCGCAAAATATTACCAAGGGATCGATTGACAACCTCTGTTTGGCCATCCGTTTGAGGATGATATGCACTACTAAAATTGAGCTGAGTGTTCACCATTTTCCATAGGCTGCGCCAAAAATGACTCAAAAACCTAGTGTCTCGATCTGAAACAATAGAAGACGGCAATCCATGCAAACGGTAGACGTCTCGAAAGAATAACTGGGCCACATTAACTGCATCCGTCGTCTTTTTGCAAGGAATAAAGTGCACCATCTTAGAAAAACGATCAACAACCACAAATATTGAATCATTTCCCCGTTGAGTACGTGGTAAACCCAACACAAAATCCATGCTGATGTCTACCGAAGGTTGTGATGGAACAGGCAAAGGCATATAGAGTCCTGCATTGGTAGATATGCCCTTTGACACCTGACAGATTCGACACCGTTTAACATATCTATCCACCTCCTTGCGCATTGTAGGCCAAAAATAAGATGATTGTACCAACTATAAAGTGCGATCTCGGCCGACGTGCCCTTCACCATGCAGCTCCCTAATGATTTGAAGGCGGAGACTAGAATCAGGGATGCACAATTGATTGCCTTTGAAAAGAAAACCTTCATGCAGTAGAAAATCAGACATCTGTCCAGATTGTATACCCTGCAGAACAACAGAAAAATAAGGATCAACCGTTAGCTGCTCCATGAGGACATCCATCCCCGGCACACCAACCCTCATGGAAACTAGCAAATTACTCCTCCGACTCAATGCATCAGCCACCCGATTTGACATCCCAGACTTGTGTTTCACCACGAAAGTGAATTTTTCCAAGAACGACATCCACCTCCCATGTTTGTGTGACACCTTATCTTGACTGCGAATATGTCTTAATGAATCATGATCTGTGAACAAAACAAATTCCTTATGAAATAAATAATGGCGCCAATGCTTTACAGCTTGGACCACTACATAGAACTCAACATCATAAGTGCTATAATGCAGCTTTGGCCCCGTCAACTTCTCACTAAAATAGGCAACCGGTCGTCCTCCTTGACTTAGAACTGCTCCAATCCCAACCTTGGAAGCATCCGTGTGTAATTCAAACACTTGAGAAAAGTCTGGCAATACAAGGATCGGTGATGTAGTAAGCTTCTCTTTTACTAATTGGAAAGCTGATTCTGCTGCTTCGGTCCAAGTAAAGGCCTTCCCTTTCATAAAATCAGTCACCGGTGCCATAATAGAACTAAAGTTTGGAATAAACCTCCTATAGAATGAAGCAAGGCCATGAAAGCTTCAAACTTCAGTGATGGTAGTTGGACTTGGCCATTGTCTGACAGCTGCTACTTTAGACTCGTCCACCTGTATTCCTTCCCCAGAAACAACGTACCCCAAGAACAAGACTTTAGGAACCATAAACACACATTTCTTCATAGTTGCATACAAACTATCCCGTCGAAGTACGGTCACAACCTGCCTCACATGGTTGACATGCTCACCAAAAGTAGCACTGTAAATAAGTATGTCATCAAAATAAACGACTACAAATTTACCAATAAAGGGCCTGAACAACTGGTTCATCACACGCATAAATGTACTAGGAGCGTTTGATAAACCGAAAGGCATCACCAACCACTCATACAATCCTTCACGAGTCTTGAAGGCAGTCTTCCACACATCCCTAGGCCTAAGTCGTATCTGATAGTACCCGCTCTTCAAGTCCAGTTTCATAAAGATAGAGGCACCACTAATCTGGTCAAGTAGGTCATCAAGTCGAGGAATTGGAAATCTGTACCTCACCGTGATCTTATTGATGGCGCAACTATCAACACACATACGCCAAGTACCATCCTTTTTAGGAGTCAACAAAGCAGGAACAGCACACGGGCTCATGCTCTCCCGGACATGACCTTTTGAAATCAAGTCCTCCACCTGTCGTCGCAACTCCTCATGCTCTCCGGGATTCATTCTGTAATGTGGCCTATTAGACAACTGAGCTCCTGGTTGTAAATCAATATGATGTTGGATGTCACGTAAAGGTGGCAAACCATCAGGTAATTCATTAGGGAAAACATCAGCGAATTCCTTGAGCAGAGGAACCATAGCCTTAGGAATTTCAACCTCCTTAGCGACTTCCTTCCCGAGCAATACAAAAATTTCACCTTCCGCCTCCAACTCGTCTTCAAACTGATTAAGGGTCAGTAGAGTACCCGAAGGTCTCGGAACTGGCTCCTTTGGCTTACTGGGAACCAATGTTATCTTCACACCACCAAACAAGAAACGATAAGTATTAGTACGCCCGTTATGATCTATGTTACGATCATACTCCCAAGGTCTACCCAACAACAAATGACAAGCATCCATAGCAACCACATCACACCACACATCATCTTTATACGTGGTACCAACAGAAAATTTAACAAGGGCTCATTTAGATACAGTGACCTCGCCACCCTTCTTAAGCCACTGTAGCTTGTAAGGCTTAGGGCGATTTTCTGTTTTCAAAGCCAACTTTTGAACTACTTCTTCAGATATAAGGTTATCACAACTTCCTGAATCAATAACAAAAGTACAAACCTTTCCCAAAATAGTACATGTCGACTGAAAGATGTTGTGTTTGAGCCAATCATCACCAATAACTTTTGGTGTAAAACAAGACCGCCTTACCACCAAATTTACCCCCACATCTCCAGTTACAACTTCCTCTTCGCATTGATGCTCTTCGTCATACACAGGGGGATCTTCGTAATTTTCACCGGCATCATCATTTTGCCAATCATCTTGCTCAGCAAACAAATGACGTTTTCCGACCTTCTTGCACTCTGATTGTCGGTGACCTGTCTCCCCACAACTAAAACACTTCAAGCTGCTACTAACAGTTGTCCTAGGATTTGGTCCAACACTGTTACATGTCGGTATTTGTTGATTAGGCACAACACGGGGTACCATACCACCCGTCCCGGAACTTCCTCCAATATTAGCAGTTGAAGACGAACTGCCCACCCGACGACTTTGTTTCTCAAAAGCCAACGCCCGTTGGTGCGCTTCAGAAATAGATACCGGGTCAAACATATTTACAGAGTCCATGATTTGGACCCGTAGACCCCCAATATATCGAGCAACGAGTTGTTCCTCTGTCTCCTGGATATCGTTTCGGGCAATCAATTGGTAGAACTCAGTTGTGTAATCGTCAACTGATTTGGCACCCTGCTTCAGATTTTGCAACCGTTGGTACATCAACCTTTGAAAGTTATGGGGTAGGAAGTTGGATCGTAAACACTTCTTCATCTTCCTCCAAGTCACGACCTTTGACTTTCCAAGCCTGTCTCGTGTCAGTTTCAGTTGTTGCCACCATACAGATGCCCTACCACGTAGTCTGGTAGCAATCAATGACACTCTTTTGTTTTCAGGGACTTCTTTGAACTCAAAAACTTCCTCAACAGTAGCCAACCAGTCGATGAACCCCTCCGGATTCAAACTGACCCCATCGAATTCTGGGATATCGATTCTCATTCCGGCCTCCCAACGCCTATTGTCACCTCTATGATCACGCCTTGGCCGCCTTTCTAGATCGTCTTCAGAATATGAACCGTCACTGCCGCCGAACGGGTTCCCAAATTCACCATCTTCCACTTGAGAATGTGTTCGAGACCTTTGCCCTCCTCGATTCATCAGTTCGACCATCCTATCAGTCAGTTGGTCAACCATTTGATCCATCCTCTCCTCCATTCGTGCCATAATACGTTCTTCTAGTTCTTGCTCATGAACATTAGCGGGCGTCCTGTTTCTCCTCGGAGGCATTTTGAACCAGGAATTCGGCTCTGATACCAACTGATGCAGCGCACAAAAACAACACAAAGATAACCAAGAATGAACCTGTTGATTCAAAAAGAATAGCCAGGACAATCTCTTCAAAACCACGTTGATTCTACGAATACCGTGGGATTGGCTTCAAAATCTGGGTTAACACACAGAATTTGGGAGAAAATCGAAAGTTCATAAAATTGATGATCGACCATCCAAATTACATCAAAAACAGTTAAATAAGAAGCAGAAATTAAAATGAAACCCTAAAAGTCCATGGGCCAAATACAAACCCAAAAACAAAACCCAAAAATTAAGGAAAAATAACAAAATTGTTCATAACTCCATTTAGAAAGCGATTTATGGACTCAAAATTGGGTAAGTCCCCTTTGGGCACTTATCTAGACGTGCTCCTTGCTCCAAGCTTCGATTTGACTAGTCGTAGGCCCGAAACGGAGATTCGTAGCCAAAGTTATGGCCATTTCCGTGAAGCCCCTTTAGTCACACGATCGTGGGCCTCTAGGAACGCAAGGGCCCGATCCTCCACACTAGGCCCCGCATCAATCAACATCATGCATTCAGAAGATCCTCATACGCTTTCCTTCAACCTATCTAGCAGTATTGGTTCCACAACAAAGATCCTTATTCTATTTCCCCAAGATTACGAAGTCCGGGCACTGCACTTTGAAGACTATGTGCTTGGTCTTGAAGATCATGGTACGTTAATATGGGATGCTATGACCAACCAGGCATTCTCTCATACTGCTACCAGGAAGGTTGTAAAAACTCAAGCAGACTATAATGCTCTTCTTCTTGAGGTTACGAATGTTCCTCAAGATGAAAGGGATAAGCTTTTAAGCAATAGCAAGGCTATGAAAATTATCAGATTTGCTTTACCACCAGACACGTTTCGTTTGGTGAGTTCATGTGAGAAAGCAAAGGAAATATAGGATAGATTGAAAGAACTTTATTCTAGTGATGCAGATCTTGAACATTCAGTTCAAATGTTACTTCTTTCTGAGCTTGGCGCTTTTACCTAGAAGCCTGACGAAAAGCTTGATCAAACATTCAATCGTATCAACCATCTTTTAAGCAGAATGCTTAAGCACAACCTGAAGCGGGAAAAGATTGAGCAAAAGGTTACCTTTATGAATGGTTTAAGACCTGAGTGGAAGGCGGTTCTTTCCATAGTTAAATCTCATGAACAATTCAAGATTTATTCTTTGGTGCAGCTAGTGGGAATACTTAGGTCCCATGAAGATGAAGTAACAAAGGAAGGGAAAGTTGTTTCTGGTATGGGTTCGTTGGCCCTAGTTACGAAGGGCAAAAATATTACACAAGATGATTCAGAGTCTGATCTCTCAGATTGCAAAAATATGCTTTAATGGTGTCCAATCCTAAAATATTCTCCAAAAAGAACTTTGGACGTCTCAAAAATAGAAATTGGTAGGTAAATTATAGTTCTGAAAAGGAAAAGAATGAAAGCATCAACAACTCTCAAAAGGACGAAGCGAAGAAGGAGAAAAAGGTGATGGGAGACTCCGGCTATGACTGCAGCTATTGCTATGGAAAAAATCATTTAGCCAAGGAGTGCATGTTGAGAAGAATGAATGAGAAGAAAGACGAGGAAAATGATGAAGCTTACTATGTCAGAAAGTTGGAGGAACTTAAAAAGAAAAAGAACATAGACAATGCTAAGCCTGCTTTAATTGTGCGGGAAGATGATGACGAGTTTAGAGTCGAAGTTTGGTCGACAGATTCGGAGGATAAAGAGGTTCGCAGGCCTACGCATGGTGAGTGATTCGTTTTGAAGGCTGATATTCTTGAGTACGAGGAAAAGTGCATGATGGTTTGCAATGACGTTTCGGAGAAAAAAGGATACGCCACTGATGGCGACAAGACTTCAGACAACTGCTTTGATGTGAATCCAGTCACAGAGCAGATCAACGAATGTGAAAGAGTAATCAGCAAGGTACATTCTATTCTCGAATCTCTAAATATTCCTGTCTCTCGGTATGAAACTGAATTAGATGATTTTACAATTTACAGTCTCTACTTTCAGTGATAGTATAAAAAGAACATGTTTAGGTAATACTAACTTAACTGATCAAATCAGCAGGGTAACATCAAAGAGTGAAGAGAGGCGTATGTGGATTGAGAAGTTAGAGTTGGATTTGTCTAGGTCTAAGGATGATTTGATTTATTTGCAACGAGACAATTTAGGGCTTTTGAAACAACGAAACATTTTCTGTTTGATTGCTAAACGTCTTTATTTTAATATCACTCAGCTGCATGTTGACTATGAAATAGGCAAGAATATCCATAAATGATTTTTCCCTTTCTTGAATTGAAAGAGGACAAAATCGATGCAAACTGTTACAGGTGCGAATCCATTGTCTCTTCTGACGATGTCTCTGACTCTTACAGAGTTGGACTGGAAACTTTTGAAGCTTACATACAGTCCAAAGAACATAAAGACATGTTGAAACAAATTTTGAGCGAAAAAGATAAAAAGCAAATTAAATCTGATACTATACACAAATTTGACTTATTGTGCACTAAGTTGAGTTCAGAAAATACTCTTAATGTTGAAAATGTATCTGAATTTGTTGATGATAATGACATGAGTGAGATTGATGTGGAGGATGAGGTTGATTGCTCGGAATTTATAAAAAGTGAATCTGAACCTAAGAAAAATCTGATTTCTGAAAATTTAGTTGAGTATGTTCGTGTTTCTAAAAATAAAGGTTCAAAAATTATAAAAGTGTTGGGTCAAAAATATGGTTTATACTTTGCTTTTCTAGGAAATTTTTTATGAATCTGTGGTCAGAAAATCTGTTTGCGACCGTAAACAGAGTTTACGGCCGTAAACACGTTTACGGCCGTAAACCCAGTTTACGGTCGTAAACCCTGTTTGCGGTCCTGTCTAGTATAAATAGCAGAGGTGTAGGTCATTGTGAACAGGTTGATGCCATTGCATTTACAGAGTGTTCCATCGAGTTGTACCTGACGTTTTTTCTGAATATAAACGTGTGCAAGCTCGATTTTTTTTCTTCTTCCTCTTCTATCTGTGATTGTTTGTTGCTTGATCATTGGTAAAGATCCTTTTCAGGAACTTACAATTGGTATCAGAGCAAAAACCGGTGTCAAAGCTTCATTCAATCGAGATTTGGGGTGCTTAAACTGATATTCTTATTGTTCGAAGATTGGTTTTAGTGTTTTAGTGGTTAAAGGAACTGAATCTACTGCAAAAACGTGTTTTTGAAGGCTTTCTGGGAGTTTACTGCCAACCGTAAACCCTTTTTACGGTTGTAAACTCAAGATCTTCAACAACCGTAAACTGTGAATCTTCAACAACCGTAAACTAGGCTTCATTAACCGTAAACGCTTAAACCGTAAACGCTTAAACCGTAAACAGCCCAACCGTAAACCAAGTTTACGGTCGTAAACTCTTCAACCGTAAACTGTTTTCTTGGACCGTAAACAAGGCATCTTCAATAACCATAAACACTTAGACTGTAAACACCCTAACCGTAATCATCCGACCGTAAACTCAGTTTACGGCCGTAAACATATCAACCGTAAACGCTGTTTACGACTATAAACACATCAACCTTGTGTTTTAATGGCTTTTGAGGTCTACGAAGACATGAAAGAGAGTCAGGATATGCTAAGACAAAAATTCAGCTTGTTCGATTATATTCCTGGAGAAACCCTGGTTGCTCAGTTGCAACGATTTACTACACTTACTACTGAGATGAGTATAGCTGGGATCTTCTTGACTAAATCTGAGATAAACAAAAAACTGCTGAATGGACATCCAAAGTCGTGGGATATGAACGTGGATGTCATCAAGAAGACAAAAGATCTCAATCGTCTTAGTCTTGCTGATATAATTGAAGAATTTGACGCTTTGAATTGTCGAAAAACAATGAGTTCCGCAAACCTTCCGATCAATGAAGTTTCATGTTCTCAATCATGTGAAGTTTCATGTTCTCAATCATGTGAAGCTACGATTAAACTTCTTCGTGAACATAATGATTTATTAAAAAGAGAAGTTGAGGACCTGAGATATGAAGGTTATCAACTCAGGAAAGGACAGAAACCCCTAAAGGCCCAGTTAGAAACAAAAATAAAGGACTTTAGGAAGCTTCAGGAAGAATTCAGCAACAAGTGTGAAAATTATGACTATATTAAGAGACAACTTGATGCTGTAACCGAAGAACTGGACGCTTTAAAAATTAAGTGTGGAAAAACAAATGTTAGTTTCAAAAATTATACTGCGTCAAGTAAGACAGTCGAGTCCTTATTTGAAACCCAATTAAAATTCAAAGATAATCAAAACAAGGGTCTAGGGTATGATAGTGTTCCTCCACCTTTCAATCATAACTATACATCCATCCCAAGGACACAGGAAGAAATTGACAGGGAGGCACATCTTCAATATGGCAAACCAGCTGGATTTGTGTCAGGAGGTATTCAGGTTGAAAATACTAATGTTTCTACCTCATATGCAGGTAAAGTAGTAGAGGATGAGAACAAGGAGAACACCATTGAACAAACCAACATCTCCTTGAACTCTGAATCTGTTGCTTCGAACTCAGCTGCTTTTGATCAACCTGCTGTTGAGAAATACAGGCCACCAATTCCAGTGAAACAGAGTGCATGTTGTAATTGTGCTTGTGGGAAAAATAAGAGACAAGGCAAGGATACGCCACCAGGGGTAGGAAGAAACAACTCCTACGTGAAGTAGCAGACTTGCTTTCACTGTGGAACACCTGGACACATTGCCAGAAATTATCCTAATCGCGCACACGTTCCATACTATGCACAAGGGTGGCAGAACGCGCCAAGAGGGAGATATTCCAAAAGAAACCCCTCAAGGTCACGTTCAGACAATGATGACTGGAACGCGCAGAAGCCCAAGAATCAATCCCACAAGGCCAAGAATCTGAATCCCAAGGGCAAGAAGGGAATGTCGGCCAAGAAGCCAAATCCAAGAGAAGCTCCCATGAAGCCAAAATCAAAGTCATCTCAACGGCCGACATCAAGTTCAAAATCAAGTACCGAGCCACCCATCAGATCTAAAAAGAAATGGGTTAAACCCAACTACAAATGGGTTCCAAAGGCTCACTCTCCCAAATCACCTAATGACTCTAATATTTCTTCATCTTCTGTTTGTGATAAACAGGATATGTCATGGGAGAGAGTACCGTGCAAGGATGACAAAGGTCGACCCAGTTTCAAAATGGATTGGGTTCCAAAGACCAACTGATTCTGCTCTGTGTCGGAGCAGCTATGGAGGCATATCATCAGACTTCGGTTTGTTGGTAGTGGTTGTTCCTGGCACATGATAGGAGACATCTCTCAACTGTATAACACTCAGAACATTGTTTGGGAGTATGTGTCCTTTGCGGGAAAGGAAGAAAGGAAGAGATCACAAACGGGGTTAGTGCTTAATGACTTGAAGAATTTTTGGATCAGTTCTGAGATTACGCGTGCAGTTCTTAGACCTTCTGGATGCAAATTCAATCGATGACTTACGGTTTGCGTTTTCTTCTCTATACTCCTGAGTTTATCTTACTCTGATTTGCTTCAAAGACAAATTTTTGTTTTAGGATAGTTTAAATTTGCGCATTTACTTTCGTTTCTCTCCTATGCACAAATTTAGGGGGAGAAATAAAAACAAAACAAAAATTAGAAAGTTTTAAAAAATCAAAAAACATTAAAAAAAATTAGAAAATCCAAAAATATGTTGGTTATGGAATGTGCTTGAGTGAGATGTTTTGGGAAGTGATATAATCATGTGATAACAGGCAATCTGAATCTGTGTAAGGGACTGAATCTGAATTGTCTAGGCTCTGTGTTCGATGCGCTGGTAGGCACGAGAGATTCTAAATGGACATGACTAGGAAGAGTTGAACTTAAGGAATTCAGAGACTTGACAGATCTTGACCTAGTTAGATCCGTTTAGCCTGACAATACGACGCTTGGATAGGTTGAGCAGGGAGATATACATGATAATCCACCGGTCACATTAAAGTTATCCGTATCTAGAACTGTGGTTTAACTCTTCCTCGTTGTACGGACTTTGTCCTTAATTCTGGTATTGATGGGGCGACTGGTGAATTCTGATAAATTAGGTCAGTAGAAAATTGTTTTCTCTCTATCTAACTGTTAGTCATATGTTGCCTCCTCTGCGTGATCGAAAGATCCGACCTGGAATGTAGCATATGCAACTCTATTTCTCTGCATCCTCTATCTATGCAATTCTTTCTATCTGTTAGTCATATACTGTCTCCTTTGCGTGACTCACAATCCGACCTGGTACACAGTATATGCACCATTCTACTTCTCAATCCCTCTAAATCTGGTTAGTCATATGTCTCACCCTCTGCGAGATTGGAAGAGATCTGACCTGGGTGTATAGCATATGCATTCTAAATTTATCTTCTCTCTCAATAATTGTCTGCTCACCCGATGTAAGGAGTATTCTGGAAGTCCTTGATTACTGGAGCATATCAGGAAGCGGGAACCATGTTCTAGTACAATTAAAAATTGAACACTTACAGATTGTCTATAGATCTCGCTGCTCAATTTAGGTGGACAACAATATCCCTGGTCGTCGTCAGCTGAATGGTCCTTAAGAAATATTATCTAGGAACTTAGGATCACATTGTCTTGTCACTTATAGTATGTCCTAATTTTGTCACAATCTCTCGTGTTTAAGTGGACCACAATACCGGAGATTGACCAGATCTATTCATGAAGGGAGAGGTACTGATAAACGGATAATTGTTGTCTAAAAACTTTGATCCCAAATCACTCTTAAAGTTAGATATCATTTTATTTTTGTTAAATTTGTTCATAGTTTTCTTCTAATTTAAATATTATGGGAGAATTAAAAATTTTAAAATCCAAAAAAAAATCAGAAAATAAAAAAAAAATCCAAAAATAGTGTTATTTATGTTTTATTTCTTTTTCAGAAAATATGAAAAATCCAAAAAAAAAAATAAAAACAAAAAATTAAATAAATATTGTGTGCTAAATTTTCTTTTAGTTTTGTTTTGTCTTGAAAAGTGAATTCAGGTGTAGATGAGACTCATGGAGACTGTATAAAGATTTCTGAGCCAAAGTTTCATCTGTGATCATCGAAGAATTCTCATTCGAAGGAACAAGAAATGAAGATTATTCTTTCGACATTCAATCTTTCAACCCCAGAAGCAAGCTGAAGCTGCACTTGAAGATTATGTGACGGATTGTCTTGAAGCCTCCTCAATCAGTCTGCTGCTATCTTGAACCTGCTGAAGTGATCCAGAAGATTTGTTCTCTCTGATGTTCTCTCTGAAGATTCTCAAACTGAAAGTGCTATCTTTCAAGAATCAGTACGTCAAGTCTCCTCACCCAAAGTGCTCAAGATGAAGTCATTCATTGAAGATAAATGCTGAAGCCAAGCTTACAATGAAGATGAACAAGAAAGCCAACTACTTTTTAGGGGGAGCTTGTTGGGTCATTTAAGAAAAGAAAAGAAAGGTATAAACCAAGGGGGAGATTGTTGGGTCAAAAATATGGTTTATACTTTGCTTTTCTAGGAAAATGTTTATGAGTCTTTGGTCAGAAAATGTGTTTGCGACCGTAAACAGAGTTTACGGCCGTAAACACGTTTACGGCCGTAAACCCAGTTTACGGTCGTAAACCCTGTTTGCGGTCCTGTCTAGTATGAATAGCAGAGGTGTAGGTCATTGTGAATAGGTTGATGCCATTGCGTTTACAGAGTGTTCCATCGAGTTGTACCTGACGTTTTTCTGAATATAAACGTGTGCAAGCTCGATTTCTTTTCTACTTCCTCTTCTATCTGTGATTGTTTGTTGCTTGATCATTGGTAATGATCCTTTTCAGGACCTTACAAAAAGAAAAGACAACATTTTTTCCACAAGTTCAAACTATTCCAAATCATGTTTTCGCAACTTCTCGAGTGAACAAAAATCAGACTTTGGAATTATCGTCCCTCATAGAAGAAAACAACGCTGATGGATGCAACGAATTCTTTTGGCTTGCTCCCATTGATAATGCCGATGAAACCAAAGGTCTTTCGGAGATAACCTCTTCGAAAACGAATGGAAGATATGTGGAAGAACTACTGAACAAGGTTAACTCAAGTTACGAGAAAGGAAGTCCAAGTGGAACCAAAAATGTTCCAACAGATACGTCATCCGAACATTCTGAAACCCTATTAGAAAGGCAAAACCTAGGGCTAGTATTCATAAGACTGATAAGGAATTTGTTGCTCAAAACGTCAAAGAAATGCTAGATATCAAAAAAATCTAAAAGAAAGAAAGCATTTCTGGAGATCTAAAAATTTTAATTTTGTCAATCAAGAAAGATCGATAAATCCAAATGCGAAAGTCTCTTCTCCGAATCCTAAAAAGTTTTCAAAACCTCAGTCTTCGTCTTCACAAGTTTCAAAACCAAAAGTTTTTCAAAACCTAAGAAACCTTTTGGAAAGGCCAAGCCTAATTTTTCTCCAAATCCAAATGTTTCAAAATCTGCCAACACATCGAAAGATGTTAAGGGCAAACAAAAGGTAGTTTCAGAACTTAAAACTACCATCAAGAAACCCGAAACACACGTAAAAGGGAAGGAAAAGAAGTTTGACAAAAATTTTGTTAAACAAAAATTGCATCAAAATGAAGAATTCCTTTTTCCAAGAAAAGAATTCTAAAGATAATTGGATTGTCATTTTCAAAATCACGAAAAGAGATAATACCACTTTGGAAAAATGATCTTACTTGGTTGATGAAGCAATAAATTTTCCTGGTACTGAGAAAACCTCACGTGGACCCAAACAACTTTGGGTTCCTAAATCTTTTTGAATTTTGTAGGTGATTCGTGACGAGCAGTTTGACTTTGAATGGTACATTGATAGTGGCTACTCGCGTCACATGACCGGACGAAAAGAAGAGTTAAGGGAATTTAGATCGTTGAAGGATGGAGGACAAGCCAAGTTCGGAAATAATGCACTCGGAGAAATCAACGGATACAACATGATTACGTATGGGGAATTCTCCATTCGGAAGATAGCCTATGGGGAAGGCCTGCAACACAACCTAATTAGTGTATCTCAATTGGTTCTAGGTACCGGATTGAAAGTGTCGTTTGATGATGAGGGATCTGAGATCATAGAAAAGAAGACCAAAACAGTGCTTCTAAAGTCTAAGAAAAAAGGCGAGATGTATCCGTTGAATCTGAATCCTATCAAAGGAAAGTCGGCCATATGCCTTCTTACGAAAGCACATTCAGATGAGAGTTGGCTCTGGCACTGAAGGCTCTCACACCTAAACTTCAAGGATATCAACAAACTCGTGCTTGGCGATCACGTGCGAGGCTTGCCACTTCTAAAGTTTGAGAAAGAACATCTTTGTGCAGCCTGCGAACTTGGGAATCAGATGTTGGATTATTTGTCTAAGCCCATAACTATAATTGGTATGTACTTGACCCAATACAGCATGGTCCATTTGGGTTGTAACACTCTATAACAATTTGCTAGGATGGATATTTTAGAAAGAGGTTATTTATGATTTATTAATATATTATAAGTATAATATATTAATTGAGAAATCATATTATTTAATTAGTATTGATCAAGAATTAATTTGGAATTAATTTAGTGATCAAAAGAGACTAATTAAATTAACGAGGACTGATTGTGTAAATCAGTGATACATATGGTTTGGGCTATTGATCCATGATGGACTAAGCTTATGTGAAAGTCCATGAAATATTAGTCCATATTTATGGATCATAAGCCTAAGTGTAAGAATTAGGGTTTGCTTATGACTCTTGGAAATCTACACTATATATGTATTCCTCAAAAGCCAAAATCATGCACTATGCGTTCCTAGAAGCCATAAACGATTTTGTGCCTCCAAACCTCTCTCTCAAAATCCTCCTCTTGTTCTTGGTTTGTTATAATTCCATTCGAGGCATCACACTTGAGGTGTTAGGCTCTTGAAAGACTAATCCCTACAAGCTACAACAAAGAGGTAATCTTCTAACTTACTTTTATGATTCATATGTTAAATTGTATGCTAGTAGTAGCTTTCAAGCTTTGGAAATTTTTGTTGCATGTATAATTAGAGAAAACTTAGATCCAAAGCTATTAGGGTTGTATGTCCAACATAGGAGTGTTATAGTACTCAAAACCCAATAGTGGTATCAGAGCCATGGGTAGTTTTCTGTTATATAGATGCATAGCTAATTTTTCAAAGTTGGAAAAGTCGAAAAACTGCACTCTGACAGGAGTACTCGACGAGTCCATACATGAACTCATCGAGTCCATGCTCATAAGTGATGAACTCGTCTAGTCCATTATCCTACTCGACGATTTGGATCATCTGTTGGCAGTTTTTCGGGTTTTTTGGCCTCAATTGGATTAGAATCATTACCACAAACTGTTTTGAATCATAAAATTTGTTTTTTTAATATGGTAGTGATTATTCTCATCCAATTAAAAGATAAATTGTCAAATTTTAAGATAATGACTAGGTTATATGATAAAGCTAATTATTTGTAATTTTTTATTTGAAATTATCTTACTATAAGAATTTTATTATGATCAAATTGGTAAAAGATAAAAATGGTTAGTTTATAAGTTTATAATCTGATCTAAATGTTTTTTGGAGTTATAAAACTTGTCATCAAGTTTGGAACTCAAAGGTTTTTCAAGAGTTATAATTTTTGTCATCAAATTTGAAATTCAAAAGTTTTTTTTATAAAGGAGTTACAAATAAATTGATCTTAATGTTTTTGAAGAGTTCCATAAGTTATGAAACTTGGAAAGTCTAATCTTCATAAAAGAAATTAACTCCTTAAGTTACGGAGTTCAAAAGTATTCAAGAATTACAAAACTTGTCCTCAAGTTTTAAAAGTTGAAAAGTTTCAATTAAGAAACATTGAATTAATAGAAACCCTAGTAATTTGAAAAGTTTTCAAAATGTAACTCATGGGTTCACAACTTAAAATTAATTAAATAGTTTTAATTTGATTTAGCATCTTGATGTTTTTGAATAGTTCAATTAACTCTTATGGACTTTATTAATAGTTTATTAAATGTTTAATTAAAAGAGTATTATTAATTCCATAATCACATGGTTTAAATTTAATTAAATTAAAAGTCTAATTTATAGTTTAAACCACCTAGTATTTTAAAAGTTTAAAATACACCCTTATACTATATAAAATTAAAAGTCTAATATATTATATATGTATAATTAAAAGGTCAGTCTTACCGTTAGTAGGCCTCATTCACGAAGCCGGTCTATAAGGGGGGGGGGGGGTATAAGCTTAATGCCTATAAAATGGTGGTTAAATGGGTGTCCATTCTTACCTTACCCACCGCTTCCTTGACTGGTGGAGGGTTGTTAGCCGAACGGGTAGGAGAGGACACTAAAACCTCATTAAAAGTATAATGAATTATAAAGTAACTAAACCCTTATAAATTCTCAATCTTAGTTACTTAGGAAAAATGTGAATTTGGTGCTATTCCATGAAATTGCACTTTTCACCTTGTAAAGTCGTTAGTGGAGCGTGTGTGGTTAACCGCCACACTAATTTGGGACTAACAATGTTTGGAAAAGGGAAGCTTGATGTTAATCATGGATCAATGGAGCGTATGTGGTTAACCGGCACATTGATTAGGTGATTTGTAACATTAAGCATACCAAAATAATTTGCATGGTTATTCACACCTTGTTTGTGATCCTCGCATCCCAGTCACAAACTTGAAGGGCATAATCGAGATTAAACTTGCCATTGAAAAGTTCAATGAATCTCAAAGAATCTAGGAAGTTCAATTCATTTAAAACCTAAAATTCATTTTCTTTTTTCATGGTGGAAATTGGTAAATCGTAATTTACTTACCTTCAAATAATTTACAATTGGATTACGGCATCCCTATTCCGAATTGTAAATTATTGTGTTGGGTCCTAGCTTTAATATTTCATTTGGGTGTTATATTAAGGACTTAAATCAACTAAACTTGAATTTCTCCCTTGTAGATGTCTAGTTCAGACAACTATGGTCTTCCCGAATCTTTTGAAAATAGCTTCCCTCATGAAGATTATGTTCCACGCTTCGATCATGAAAAATGGAAATCATACTTCACTTCCTCCACCTCCTCCAATATTTCTCCGTAACCCACATGTTCAAAGACTTGAAAAGTTCAAGGTCACTCAAGCCATATTGGTTAGCAAACACTAAGATGGAAGGTATGTGTGTGCACATGTCTTGGAGATGAAGTCATACATTGACAGACTTGGAATGTTAGGAGTCATTGTCTCGATGAAGTAGGCTGTTGACTTGGTTCTTCAGTAACTTCCTGAGTCGGATAGTGAGTTCATTAAAGACTACTATATGACAGACAACGACGTGACCTTTATCGATCTTACCTATTTGCTAATTGTTGTTAAGTCAACAATGATTTGGTGCACTGGTAAAGCAAATTTGATTGGAAGATCTACTTCCCAAACTTCCATGGACAATGACAATGGAAACATTGGAAGTCCAGAAAAGATTTATATTTCCAAGGGAAAGGGAAAAGCTAAGTCTGAGATTGTCCTATGTGCAATTCCAAAAGAGTTAGTTTGCTTCTACTACCAAGAGAAGGGGAATTGGTTGCGAAGCTTGTCGTATCTACCTGAAGGACCACAAGGATGGTAAAGTCAAAATGTTTTACTCTGCTTCAGGTAAGTCCGTTATCTAACTCTATTAAGTTCCTGTTTGTAGATTCTTAATACATGATGCGACAAGATTGCATTTTCATGTGTTTTTAGGATCGAAGAAAAGAAAGGAAGCTTAAAGGAAGAGTAAGTTGAGTCTGGTCGCGAAGAGATGGATTTCGATCGCATGGTTCGATGATCAAATTTTTGAGCTGCTGCTTAAAAGTTATGCTAGATTTCTTAGAAATGTGTAGTAACATAGTTTTCATTTGTAATTGCATTGTAAGGAAAAATTTTTCCACAAATTTTATAAATAAAGAAAATTTTTGTTTTATTTTATTTATATTTCCTTGCAATGGCATTTGTGAAAATTGATGTTTGTATGTTTCTATTTTTTTTAGCAATATGGATTTCATTCTTTCGTTTGTGGTAGTGTCTAAATTTACTAAATAAGGAAAGATTCTCATCACCTAAGTTTCAATTGGATAGAAACTTGGAATCATGCAAGTTGTATTATATGATGAATGAGAACCTTCGTCTTTGGGAAATTAATACTAATTCCTTGTTCACATGTATATGTGAGCCAAGTGAAGGACTAAGGAATCTGGTACACATCATTATGCGCTGGTTAGGTCCACCAAACGATAAGATTATTCGTCATGATTTACTAAAAGTTTAGTAAATATGGTTATGCTTACAAGTTTAACTGTAATTATGAAACATTGAAAAGTTTCAATGTATGGCAGAACGAATAAGAAGAATCAAATTAGGCAGAAAGATAAAAATTTCTCCAATCTGAAAGGAAAGGAAAGAACTTTAGTGTCATGTTTTATGATCAATCTAATGATTATGGAACCATATCTCAATTGATCCTCTAAGGACACCTTAGTACATAAGTATGGATAAGAAGAGGAATCAAAAATTGTTGAAATCGTTAAATCAATTAAGGTGAGTCATACTTCGTTCCAAAATCAAGTCTTAGAGTCATACTCCAAGATTGTGTCTTGAGTGACATGTTCTAATAAGTTTTGTAACACTTATGTAATTGGTAGTTGTGATGTATTGGATAAGACAAAGACCAACTAAGACCGATTATATGAAGTGTCATTCTTGATAAGAATTCACACTAACTCTTGAATATTTTTTTGTCAAGGAATGTTTCCTGACAAGAGAATCTTATATGTCAAGAGGTCAGTGGGAGTCTTAAAAATCTTGAAAAGGTTTCGAGAACTAATCAAGAATAAACTTGTTATTAATCACAAACACACGACTTAAGGTTTGTAACCTATCGTGTTGACATATTCTTGTTTCTGTGCCCATTCCAGTTAAGTTAAATACGCATGTGAGTTCTATGAGTTCTCAATTGTTTGCATAGCAACCTGGAAGCAATGGTAGGCCCTTGTGCTGCCAGGTGGCAAGAAATTAAGATTGAACAAGTTCAGTCCATATGAGCTTGGATTTGTCACTAACCTTGTCTTGTGATTATGGTTATGACAAATTCACATGGATAGGAACACATACACCATTAATCTAAGTGACAAAGGTTTCTCTCCGCTTCATGAAAATGATTGTGAGGAAACATTTTCACTAAGTAGATTTTAAGGAGATAGCATTTGTGATATTTGCATTCTGAAATTCGATTATTATTACAGCATCCCTCTTCATAGTTCGAATTGTGAGAAATGGCAAAAGGGCTAAACATTTGAGACTTATTACTATAAGTTCTGAAATTGGTTAGACGCACATGTGAGCTATCTAAGGAAAAGTGTATGAGATTGAGAAGCCTAGATAAAGTCTTATCGAAGCATCTTGCATCAGAAATCTGAACTTTGGTAAGAAAATCAACAAGTATTGATTTCTAGAAGTCCAGCTGATTTTTGAATACATGTTAAAGCTAGTGGGAGCATAAGTGTTATGCTAATAAGAATGTAATTAGTATACTAGTGGGAGCACAATTATTACGTTAAGTGTTGCGAGTTAGGAATGTTAATTATAGAAAACAAAAGTTTCAATTCGCAAAGTTGCAGGCTTTGAAAAGTTGTTTGCTATAACTAAGCGAGAGGAACTCATACTTCATTTCAAATCTAAAAGCTTAGATTGTGAGATTTTAATCAAATTTAGTCAAAGATATATATGCATGTTATGTTGGAATAGTTCAACATAAGGAAATTCTATATATGGAAATATTATAGCAAGAGAATGGTAAAGTATCATGTCTTTATGTAAGACATTATGAATCGTATCACATATGCTATAATATTTATGTGTTCTGAATTTTCCAAATGCCTAGTGCATTAAGAAGGAAAAAGGACCAAAATCGGATATGACTAAAGTTGCTAACAATTGCTAAGAACAATCTAAGGTTTGCTAAAGATTGGTTGCTTGTGAGCAATTGGAAGTATTGTGATGGATGGACCATATTAACATTATTATGAATACACAAGATTCTATTAATAATGAGCTGTAATATGGAAAATATGGAAATGTTTCCATAATAGGAGTTGGATATTAAGAATCTATGTGTAGGTTAGAAACTTTTATGCAAGAAGGATGTTCAAAGGAATGTACTTTGAATTTGAGACTTCGCTTCCTTGGAATTGTTTTGCTAACAATCTCCGAAGGAATACTTTGTAATATCGTTGGCGAAGTCTTTGTGACTTCTGTACCTTGACATTATGAAAGCAATCATTGCATAATAGTTTAGAATCTGATATATTCAAATAGTGGCAAGAATTTGACATTCTTACACTTGCGATAAAGATTTGGAGTTGTGAGATGAGTTTCATTGAAGTTGTATTCAATTGATATATTTCACAAAGAAAGGACCATAGGTAAACATATTGTGCATGCTTGGGGCATGGGATAACTATTGTTTTAATTCAAGTATAAAGTTGATAAATTGATACATTATACAATGAATAATGTGTAATCAATATGGTGATTAAATAAAAGGTGTTTTATTTAAATTCAAAAGTTTTGAGACCATATTGGATTCGATTATTCTTGTGTTTCACTTTGCATTTTTTGATTTCCCGAATAACTAGATTATTCAAACTATCCACATTCGATCATACTTTAGAAGTAGGTATTGAAGCTAGACTGTCATGAATGGGTATGTTAATTGTCTAAAGGTGTTTAGACATAGCACAAGTTTGCTGCGGTATTCATGAGTACTCCTGTAATAAGATTTTAGTATTGGATTCAACCCACGCTCATTTGAATCACTTCATGGATTTTATGACGAGTGATCATGAGACGATAATATCTTATATTCTTGAAACCAAGACATGTGAGTTGTATTTTACAAGTCGGTTGCACATTTATGATATGTAAACGCACCGGTAACTCAGTGTTATAAAATGTATCATTGTGTGTGATTTGATGAGTAAATAGAGCAAGCATATGGGTCGAAGTTCATCCATTCCTTTTACCCAATGTGGGATAAAAGAGATATATGTGGGCCCCTCGATGATTTAGTGATGACAACCCTAAGCGCTTGGCTAAGCCTGGACTGATTTGATTTGTTCAATTAGTCGGTCGTCATAAAACAGAAATCGGGAAACAACACATGAACAGAGAGAATTATTATAATCCATGTCTCAGTTCATACGATATATAGAATGGAGGAATATATGATCCATTATCTTATGGACGTGTTACTAATAAGATCAGAGTTCGACAACGGTCTTTTTGAGAGCTACGATTGCCAATCGGAGTTTTAAGTCGTACTTGCATTTATAGTTATTAGACTTATCCAAGTGAGAGACTGTTGGATTATGTCTCTAAGCCCATAACTATAATTGGTATGTACTTGACCCGATACAGCATCGTCCATTTGGGTTGTAACACTCTAGAACAATTTGATAGGATGGATATTTGAGATAGAGGTTATTTGTGATTTATTAATATATTAAAAGTATAATATATTATTTGAGAAATCATATTATTTAATTAGAATTTATCAAGAATTAATTTGGAATTAATTTAGTGATCAAAAGAGACTAATTAAATTAACGGAGACTGATTGTGTAAATCCGTGATACATATGGTTTGGGCTATTGATCCGTGATGGACTAAGCTTATGTGGAAGTCCATGAAATATTAGTCCATATGAATTATGGATCTTAAGCCTAAGTGTAAGAATTAGGGTTTGCTTATGACTCTTGGAATTCTACACTATATATGTATTCCTCAAAAGCCAAAATCATGCACTATGTGTTCCAAGAAGCCATAAACGATTTTGTGTCTCCAAACCTCTCTCTCAAAGTCCTCCTCTTGTTCTTGATTTGTTATAATTCCATTTGAGGCATCAGACTTGACATACTAGGCTCTTGAAAGACCAATCCTTATAAGCTACAACAAAGAGGTAATCTTCTAACTTACTTTTATGATTCATATGTCAAATTGTATGCTAGTTGTAGGTTTCGAGCTTTGAAAATTTTTCTTGCATGTATAACTAGAGAAAACTTAGATCCAAACCTATTAGGGTTGTATGTGCACCATAGGAGTGTTATAGTACTCAAAACCCAACATCAGAGCATACAGAGTCATTCAACAATAATAAACTGTTGAATCATGAAAAGTGACCCTCTTGAACTTCAGCTACCGCAGTCCACAAGGATCCGCAGTCAAGGTTTCATCAGCATCCTCACCCGAAGTCATCATCAACCGAAGTCATTCTTAGCTACTAGATTACTTTATTTTGTCTACTTTTATTGTAATACTCTCTATTGTCCACTATGCCTTGCATGGCTACTCTTAGAGACGTGATCTAGTGTATTTCTTGAGACTCTATAAATAGAGCTCATTCTCACTTATTCAATATATCTCTAAAAAAAAGCTATCTTTTCTACCTCTCTATCTGATTACGCATCTCTCCTTACTCTCAAACTTTTCTAGAATATAACTGATTACAATCTCTCTTCGGAGCAAGTCTCTTGTGACTTAATCACTAAGTATGATCTCACTTATTAACTTGGTTTGAATGCATTCCTCGTTATGAATCAACTTATGTGTATACTTGATATAACAATTGTTGTCATTTCCATTTCTTTACTTTTCCGCAACTAACTCTCTAACTATCTAACTCTAACTTATTAATATTATTTTTGAGCTTTTAGATCCTTCGAGATTAGCTATTCCGCAATATACTTGTTCTAACGTTTGTTCAAGTGTGTCTCAAAGTTTTTCTCTCAACAATTGGTATCAGAGCCATAGTGGTTGCTTTTTGAAAAACATAACTCTGATTCTCAAAGGGCCTTCTATACCACTGAAGCTCATTTCTTAAAAAAAATTCAAAAACAAGGAAATATGGCACAATCCTTATCTCTGAATGTTTCCAACATTGTTGGTGGTTCTAATCGAGCCCCAATATTGGTAGCAAATGAATACCATCATTGGTCTCAAAGAATGGAAAGATACTTAAGGAGACTTGGTAGAGATGTATGGCGATCCGTAGAAGATAGACCACATGTCCCAGTTCTTACACCAGTCCAAACTGATGGCGCTACTGCCAGACTAGGAGGAGGTCAACTAGTCATGAACCGTCCCACCAAGGATGATCTCGATAAAATGTAAAATGATGTTGTTGCTTTTTATGAAATCTCTTGTGGAGTTGCTCCTGACAACTTCGATATTATCATAAATTGCAAATCAGCAAAAGAGATCTGGGAAGTTCTCAAAAACCTGTATGAAGGCTCAGAACAAGCTCAAGACAAGAAGCTCACAACTGCACTCAATGAGTTCAACAATTTCAAAGCTCATACTGGCGAAAGTTTGGAAGACTCCTTCAAAAGGTTCAACCTGATAGTCACCAAGTTATCCAATGCGGGCACCATCAGAGTATGATGATGAAGAAGAATTTCAGAAGGCTATTGCTCTGGTTAGCCAACAGTTCAATCGACTACCACATCCTTCCTTTCGCAAGAAACAGCAGTTCAACAAACCTCCATTCAACCGTAACTTCAATCCACAAAATAACCATTCTCGTTACCCCAAAAGTTCTCATCCACCTCCGCAATCTCAAAATACTCCACCAAAGGAGGCACCGCAGTTTACTCAACCCACTGACTCCGGTACTCCCTCAGAAGACAAAATTGATGTTGTAATTTGTCACAAGTGCAACAAAGAGAATCATTTTGCAAGAGATTGTAAGGCCAATGTAGTAAAAGACAGAGCATTCTACCTTAGAATGGCTCAAGAATTGGAAGATAAGGAAAATGCAAGGGCGTAGGTTGCCCATGTCAAAAGAGACCACCAAGTTTGGTCATCCGGAGATGAAGAAGAAACCATCAGCAATATCAAAGGAAAGGGCAAAATTTGTATGCTGGCAACTGCGGAAGACGATGGATCTTCAAAGCTGGAAAAGAATTACTGCTACATGGCTAAGGATGGAACATTATAACAAAGCCTTAGATGAGAAGAACATTGCGTCCCAAGAGATGTTCCATGTGAGAGGACGACTGGATAACAAAAGACTCAAAATGGCTATGTTAGAAAAAGACTTAGAGTTAGAAAAAGATGCAAGAATGTTGAGTGAAACACAATTAGAGATAGCTTTGAACCAGAGAGATTTAGCTCAGAGTGAAATTGTACGCTTAAATCTTTTAATAGAAAAATTGTTCAATGAAAGTGAAGCTATTGAAAATTTGGTAAATAATGGAACCATGGACAATACATACAATTGAGGTTGGTCAAATGGATATCCTACCGCAATGGATTCCTCTCCCCAGTTTAACAAAGATCGACTGTATGTCCCTCCTGACCGAGAATTTCATTTCCCAGTCAATGACAAGACCTTTCCCGAAGATATCAGAACACACTTCGGTAGACTTCATGATCTAAGTAATAACTGTGTCATAGAGGAAATCGTGCCTGAGGTTTCCGGTCACACAAGTGATCTGACTCCTATCTATGGCACAATCCATTCAAATTCTCAGACCTCATCTGTAGTTGATGAAGAAATTGTCATTGAGGCCCCCGAATTCTCAAAAGACTTCCCATCTCTGCCCTCAGACCGCAGTGTCTCACACTGTAGTCAGAAGTCCCACAAAAGTCCCACTGAAGTCCCAACTCAAACTTACTCTGTGGTAGTCAAATCTTCTTTACCGCAGTCCTCAATAAAAAACTTTGTGACTCTCCAACCAATTCATCATGAATTACCCATAGAGAACTTTGAAGTAGGTCAATGCTCTCAAAACCCTGAATCTTCAAGTTCGGATGAGTCAAGCCCTCGTCCTCAAAAAATTTCTAAGGATTCCAGGAAACCGCATCTGAACACGAATGACTGCGGTTCTCCAAAAACCTTAGCAAAAAAGGCTTTCAAAGAGGAAATTCGATCTCGAGGCACAAATCGACAAAACTTTTCTAAAAACAAAAAGCATATCAGATTTCCAAAATCTAAGAGTCCAGAAAAGTTTGTTTTCTCTCATTACTTTTCAAAAAACTCTCCAATCAAGAAAACACGCAAAAAGGAATGTACAGTTTCATCAGTCATTCCAAAGTCATCTGACACAACTCAAAAGAAAGAAAGGTCTTTTCGAAGCAATGGTTTTCAAATCTATTCCTCAGATGATCCAAAATGGAAGGGTATCTTGCCCACTCCAACAATTTTAAAGTCACATCAAAATTTAAACAAGGGGAAGGGTATTTTACCAAATCCATCAAAAAGGTCCAAAAGATCTACACGTGCTCACTCTTTTTCGAAACCAAATTTTTCAAAATCCAACAGCACCAATGTCAGATCTTACCAACCTCGGACCGGTCACAAGCCTACTCCATCGTTTAGACCGCTGACCAAACAAAGCGTCAGAGCAAAAGACAAAATTTCAGCTTTTCAATGTCAGTGTAGATGTCAAAATCGTTCCTATTACGTCAAATCTAGTTCGATTCAGAAACCTCGTAACTTTTCTAAAAAACGCAACACTCCAAAAACTCACAAACACCCAGGACTAGGATTAAAAGTTGACGCGAAACCAGTCCCTGCAACCTCGGTCCATGCATCATTCAGAAACTCATCTGTTGTCCCAGGCTCCAAACTAGTTTGGATGCCTAAACTAACCGTGTAATTCTTAGGCCTTGTGCAAGGAGGAACAAGACGAAGAATGGTTAATCGACAGTGCTTGCTCCTTGCACATGACCGGAAGGTTAGAATACCTTCAGGATTTCAGGCCAATTTGCAACGGTGGAAATGTTACATTCGGCAACAATGCGAATGGGATAATCTGAGGTTATGGTGTTCTTACTACGGGAAACTTCTCCATTCAAAAGGTTGCTTATGTAGAAAGCCTTAAACACAATCTCATCAGTTTTGGCCAACTATGTAAGGCAGACCATCGAGTTGAATTTGATGATCAATTTTGTTATATAATGACAGGTGATAGGAATACATGTTTGATAAAGTCTCGATCCGAAGGTACTATGTATCCTCTGGATGTCTCTCTGATCATAGGAAAACCGCAGTTATGCTTCCTATCCAAAGCAGTATCCGAAGTCAGCTGGCTATGGCACCGCAAGCTAGCTCATCTCAACTTCAGATACATCAACAATTTGGTCACAGGAGAACTGGTCAGAGGACTCCCTATTCTCAAGTTCAGCAATGATACTCTCTGTCCTGCATGTGAATGTGGAAAGCAATCCAAAGCAAGTCACCCTATGGTGATTGACTCATCAATCTCTTAACCACTGGAGCTCCTGCACATTGACCTTTGCGGTCCATCTACCGTAGCCAATCTCCATCACAAGAAATACATACTGGTTATAGTAGATGATTACAGACGCTTCACATGGGTCTTCTTTCTTCGACTCAAGTCAGAAACACCGCAGATTCTCATCAATTTCATCAAAGATATAGAACTCCAGATCAAGCTGCCAGTTCGACGCATCCGAAGTGATAATGGAACCGAGTTTACTAGTCATCTCCTAAATGGTTTCTTGGTTTCCAAGGGTATCACTCACAACTTCTCCGCTCCCTACACACCGCAACAAAATGGGGTAGTAGAACGAAGAAACCGCACTCTAGTAGAAGCCGCCAGATCCATGCTCAACTTCGCACACCTTCCTCTCTACTTCTAGGCAGAAGCAGTGGCCACCGCATGCTTTGTACAGAATCGAAGTATTGTATGTAATCGACTCAGCAAAACACCGTATGAGGGCCTTAACAATCGCAAGCCAAATGTCTGTTTCTTTCATATCTTTGGGTGTAGATGTTTTGTGATCAACAACAGAGATCATCTTAACAAGTTTGCACCGAAGTCTGATGAAGGCATCTTCCATGGCTATTCCACAAACAAAGTTGCTTACAGGGTTCTCATTAGACGTACAAGGCTAATCATTGAAAGCTTCGATGTGAAATTTGATGACTATCACATCCGCAACACGGCTCCATCGACTGAAACCACAGCAATCCTAGAAAGTGATATTCCTGCCTCTTTGGGTCCATTAAACCTAGTTGAAGTCAACTATGACGATCTCTTCGACCTTGTAGAAACAACCAAATTATCCGAAGTTCTTGTGTCTCAGGAAGCTCAACAGCAGCATGCTGATGTATCTGGTCCATCTCTATCCGAAGTAGCATCTCTCAATACTTCCACCTCACCGGTTGAGGGGGAAAGCCCTACTCCAGATCAGGCAACAACCATCGAGGTTCCAGTACTTGATGAAGCTCAAGTTCCCACCCACAGAGGATCATTACCATCCAACGTTTCTTCCGACTCGGATGATGAAAACATAGAGAACATTGACACAAGAACAGACTCAAGAATTATCACTCTCCCATCCGCAATCCAGGGGGAACCTTCTAAGGATCAAGGAAATCTTCCTTCTGCAATCCAGGGGGAACCTGCACCATCTGCCCAAGAAAACCTTAATCCCACCTTCCCAGTTCAAGATAATTCAGCAGGATGTTCTCAAGTCTAGGGGGAACTGCCATCTCCAACAGCAGAGTCTTCTGATATCGAAGACTTTCCCTCTACCGCAGTTGCTGATTATCTGCAACCCCATCTACACGTATGGACGAAGGACCACCCACTAGGACAAATCATTGGCAACCCATCTGCAGGTATCCAGACTCGATCTTCCAAGGACTTATCTGATCACTTTCACTATGCAGCATTTATGTCCTCGGTCGAGCCCCGAACGATCAAAGAAGCATTACTAGAACCCGACTGGATATCCGCAATGCAAGAAGAGCTAGAAGAATTCAAAAGAAACAAAGTATGGCAGCTCATCCCGAAGCCGCAAGGTCATACAATTGTTGGTACTAGATGGGTATTCAAAAACAAACTGGATGAATCTGGTGCGGTTGTCAGAAACAAGGCAAGGCTAGTTGCAAAGGGCTACTGTCAACTTGAAGGTATTGACTATGATGAAACGTATGCTCCGGTGGCACGAATGGAAACCATCCGAATCTTCTTAGCATACACAGCCCACAAAAACATCAAGGTACACCAAATGGATGTAAAGAGTGCCTTTCTCAATGGGGAATTAAAATAAGAGGTTTATCTTCAGCAACCTCCAGGCTTTGAAAGTATTGAATTCCCAGACCACTGCTAGAAACTTGAAAAAGCAGTCTACGGTCTAAAGCAAGCCCCAAGATCATGGTACGAGACTCTCTCTGAATTTCTTGTCTCGTCCGGATACAAAAGATGAGTGATTGATCCCACTTTATTTAGAAAAGAAAATGGTAATCACCTTATGCTTGTACAAATATATGTGGATGATATCATCTTCAGATCAACTGATGAAAAGATGGTGAATGAATTCGCTAAGCTCATGACCAACAAGTTCCAAATAAGCATGAATAGAGAGATCAACATCTTACTAGGACTTCAAGTGAAACAAGTTCCGCAAGGGGTATTCATTCATCAGGAGAAATACACCACTGAACTGTTAAAGAAATATTCTATGGACAACTGCTCTTCGGCTAAGGTCCCCATGGCCTTCGGATATAAGATATCTGCTGATCCCTCTGGCGAATCAGTGGATCACAAGACTTATAGAGGTATCATTGGTTTATTAATGTACCTCACCGCAAGCCGACCAGACATTGCCTTTGCAACAGGGGTATGCGCAAGGTATCAAGCTGACCCAAAAGTGTCACACATGACCGCAGCCAAACAAATACTATGATACCTGAAAGGAAGCAAGTCTCTTGGATTATGGTACCCCGCAGGCAATGACTTCATTCTTCAAGCATTCACAGACGCATATCATGCCAGATGCAGACTAGATCGAAAAAGCACCTCAGGTGGATGTCAATTTCTGGGTGGAAGACTCGTCAGCTGGTCATCTAGAAAACAAAGTTGTGTATCACTGTCTACCACAGAAGCTGAATATGTGGCCGCAGCCAGCTGTTGTTCACAAGTACTATGGATGAAGACACAACTTATAGACTACGGATACAGAATGTTGTGGATACCAATTTACTGTGACTCTGAAAGTGCTATAACTATTTCACACAATCCAATTCAGCACTCCAAGACAAAGCATATTGAACTACGGTATCACTTCATCAAAGACCACATCCTGAAAGGTAACATTGAACTCATCTTTGTCCATACTCATGAAGAAATTATTGATGTGTTCACAAAGACGCTTGACTCTACAAAACTCAACAGTTTCTTACAAATGTTAGGAATGATGAATCGAGACCCACAGTTCTTTTTGAATTGATAGGTACCGCAGACCATCTTTGGTCTCTGTTGCGGTCCTAATTGAAGTTACTTATGATAGATGGTTTTGGTATATCCCGTGTACCGCAGTCTATGTACCGAAACCATATATCATATTTATCATTCACTGGTCCTTATTGTTTGTTGTTACTAACTTCCTGTACAAGTGCTCTCCTCAGTTCTTCTACTGCAGACATCCATCCGTCCATCCGCAATGACAAAGGATCCATCCGCAATGAAATCTCAATCCGCAACCACATTGATAGTTTCTCAACTGTTTCATTAATTCTTGACTCATGGTGTGCTATTTAATGATCCTTCATTAAATAAGAAAATCATTAAAAAAAACATTCTTTGAGTAACTGTCTCATTCTCCTTTTTGAAAAACCTCCTGTCAGACCTATTTTAGGTATGATGACAAAAAGAGCGTTTTCCCATAAACTAATCCTTTTAAACTGTCCCTTCATATTTCCTCAGCACGTCTAATCCGTAACAACTTTTCTTTTGTACAACGGATTAACTCCACCCTCACCACACGATCACCAGACGTAATGTTGTACGTCTGACATTTCATTAATTGCAAACCCTTTTTGGTAAATCTCAAAAAAAAAAAAATTAACCTTTTCATAATCTGTGGCTGAGATTTCACCTCCTAAATCAAAAGAACCCCCAAGCGTCCTTTTTACCTTATCCTTTTCACTTAGGGTAAAATTAATTACTATTCAAATACATCCCAATAAAACCTTTTCTTCTTCCCCAAGAACAGTTTACGCTCTCTGAACTTTGAATCTTTTCTCCATTCTCGCACTTTGTTTCTGCACTTCTTCTCAAACTCTCACAATGGTGAAATCAGGCATCTCGAAGAAAATCTCCAAGGCTTCTGCCTCTGCAAACCCAAGTGGGTCTGATTCTGAAACAAGAAATCAAATGCCTTCAATTACTTCAAGCAATTTTAGGGCTGTTTTCGAAGATCATTCATCCTACAATGCTCCGATCAAGCTAATGATCAAGTTCTTGACCAATCACCCTCTATTGGGCCCCTTCGACGCATTCACAGACGTTGTTCCCCTTTCAACCTTGTTCAAGTGTGCATTCTCTGCTCACAGATCCCTCGAGAGTCTTCAAGAGGTGCATCTGCACTTAGTAAACGATTCTTTGGTCATTCTGAACAAAGAAAAGTTTCTCAATGCCATTAATCTACTGATTCATCCTTCAACCAAGATTTTTACTCCAAGTATGGCTGACATCCTCTCAGCTCTCTACCAAATGGGTTACCAGAAAAAGATCAAAGGAATTGGCGAATTCAAGAAGAACCAACTGCCTGCGGTGTGGTAATTAGTTTGCCACTTCGTCATCCGCAGTCTGTCAGGCCGAACGGAGGCACTGACAACATGGGTCTCAAGCTTTTGGAACTAGTATGGAGCATTTTCTCCGGCCACGACGTCAACTACGGTCAGATCTTGTGGGATGATTTCCTGCAGTACATTCCCAAGGAGAGCCTAAGAGATAACCCTACCGAACTCACATTTGCAAGATTCTGGTCACTTTGCATCTCAGATCTCCATACGGATGCAGGAATTAGCATGGGCAACGACACCGATCTCTTCATCACCAAAGACCTCAAAAGGTACAATCCCTCCAAAGATCAATCTAACTTCGGTCCTATAAGACGACTACCAATCCACATTTTGACATCACTTGGACTTGAAACCCCTGATGTCACAGACCATATGGAGGCTACGGAAGGTATTAGCCCATACCTTTCTACCCCGCCTCTACAAGCCACATCCGCACTCATCATCCCTGGAAGTACCGCAGTCCCTTCTTCCACTACTCTCTCCAATCTTTCTCAAAGAACCCCAAAGAAAGATGCTCCCAAACCAACCGAACCCTCAAAGAAACGCAAAATCACCCAAACCGCACCCTCAAATGATAGTGATTCTGATGAGGATGCACAACCCATAGCTATCCTCAAGAAGAAGAAAACCAATCCCACTGGCCAAATGCGTGACCGGACTGATACCTCAGCCTCTCAAAAGGCTCCGGTAGTCCTTGTGGTGGCCGCAGACCTATTCAACACCACAATCGAATACCACTCAGACTCATAAAGTGAGTCTGTTTCACCGCATCGTGGAAACTCACCCCCAGTTCACTCCCAAGAGGATGACACTGGTACTCGCCCTAAGGTCTCCAGGGCTTCCCGACTGCATTTCTTTTCTCCTGAGGAGTTGAACTCCATCATCTTGAATGTAACCCAAACACTTCAAACACCTTCCCAACCGCAGGGCACTTCTTCCGCCCTTGCCAGAACTGAGCCGAGGCCAGACTTAACTACGGGTCAAGGAGACTAAGGAAGCTTAGGAAATCCTACTCTGCTTACATCTGTAACAGGTGGTTTAGGCACGGTGAGCACCAATGTGCAAGGATCCGTGAACCCGAAGGACATTTCTGTGCGATATCAAGGATTTGATGGAGAAGAATCAAATGACTCGTGGTTACACTACACTCCGGTGTCTGAGGCCGATATCAAGAAGTATGCCGCTTTCCGTAGGGAATTTCAAGCAAGGAAGGATCAGCAAATCAAACAACTGCATCAAAAGGACCAGGCAATTCAATCTGTGGCAACGTATTGGGCAGACGCAATCAATAATGCCAATACCGTAGCCACCATCCTGAAAGTACAAGATTGGATGTCTGAAATGGCTGAAATGATCATCAAGGCTCAGTCCACTCATGATGGTGTAGGTGCCTCCAAATTCCCTCCAACTCCAACTGTTCAAGAATCACAAGAAGAAGGAACCGAAATCGAAGTCAGCTCAGCTCCCACATTCGGCTTCGATGACTTCGATGTGAATGAGGTAAATCAACCCCCTCCCTCTGATGACGATTTGATGATTTTCGATGAAGATGACGAATCGAGTGGTTCTCAACACTCAACTTCCAAGCAAAAAGAAAAGAAGAAGAAGAAGAAGAAGAAGAAGAAGAAGAAGAAGAAGAATGAGGTGACCAGAAAAGCATTTTTAAGCCTGCAAGCTAAGGTCGAGCAAATTCTAGCTGCGGTCAAGCCAACTAAACCGCAACCAGAAGACATTCTTGGACCGCAGTCCTTGATCGAAAGGATAGAAAGACTGGAAACCCGTGAAAGATTGGCTGTTAAGCGCATCTCCCTGAAGGTTGAAATGGGAATCTGATCCCTGGACACAAGTCGCCAAGCTGATCACAAGCAATTCATGGCTGCTGCTGAGCGCCTCATCTCTGAGGTGACCACAATCAAGAAAGACCTACAAACAGCCATTGCAGACCAGTCTAATCAATCTTAAAAGTCGATAGCTGAGACTCACACTGCATATGAGTCCACTATCTCAGTCCTTCAAGTTACAATCAACAGACTGCAACGATCTTTATCATCAAACTTCCATGGTCCCGAAATTCTTCAACTCACTAAGGAAATTCACAGGCTGCTCTTCAACACCGCCATCCCCAACAATCAACAACTGGCGGATGCTCTTAAAGCCCAGTTCCAGGAAGTATATGCCAAGGCCGATGGTCTCATACAATGGCTTGAGGATGCTCCGGTGTTGCATTCCTCAAGAGGGGGGAGTGAGGAAGAAGACCATCACTCTAATCATTCCAACAGCATCTCACACCATCAAAGTCCCCCCATCATTACTGAAAGAGTTCCTTCACCGCAACCATCTCATCAGACTCCACCGCAAAAGGAGATCACTCCTGAGCGACCAGAGACCCCTCCCCATTTTAAAAATCTTGCATCCCACATGTCCTCCGAACACTCAGATGACTCCCCTGCAACGCAACAAAAGAAAAAAGATTGGAAAGCAGCCAAGTTCGCGGAGCCCATTTGGAGAGAGAACGGATTCGACATCACTATGGATGAGTCATTAGTGAATTCCTGGATCAATCCCCACCGCAGACTCCTAGATGATGACTACAAACCATATCTTACCTATGTTGAACCTCCCTCTGATGGTTATTGGGATGTTCCAATCTCTCCCAATGCCAAGTACTTTACTGTATTTGAGCCTTTTGACTGCAACCTTCCCGACCACAAGAGACTGCCTATGGAATTCGAAAGACTGAATCGGTTCTATGCCAAACATGCGTCTTCCATAGAAAAAAATCTGGTCTAACGATAGACCATCCGCAGTAAAAAACTACAAGCCCCGAAAGTTCATGAAGGGTGACTTCGTCCAATACACTCTCACAAGAAGGGATCACGACTATGTCCGCACCCAAGCTGACTTCCCATGCATGAACCCTGAAGAGGTCTTTCTTATAGCAAAGGTGTTCCAGAACAAGTCGGAGAAGCATCCGAAGATGAAGATAGCACTTGAGAAGGCAAGTACGTTCTTGAAGGAAACTGTCTGCGACTTTGCCAAAATTGATGCAGACATTCATCCTATCCTGGCCACAAAATTTGATCTTCCACCACTTGACCCCGCACCCATGATTACTGAAGGATTCCAAGAAAGATCCTTAGGTGCAACAAACTTCCCAGAGCTTGGAGTCATCTTCAAACGGAAACTCAACGATACAAAATACTTCATTCCATTGACTACCATGAACCGCCTTACAAGGAAGCAGATTAAAGTTTGTAGAACCGCAGTTGAAAGATCAAAGCACACAACTGCCGAAGTCAAGTTTGAGATTTTGAGAAGGCTCACATGGTTGGAAAATATCAGGAAATTTTGGTGGATACTGATCAAGTTTCTAAAACTTGACAACTAAAGAGAAGTTAAAGAGGTCACTTAGGGGGAAATTATTGAATCATGAAAAGTGAACCTCTTGAACTTCAGCTACCGCAGTCCACAAGGATCCGCAGTCAAGGTTTCATCAGCATCCTCACCCGAAGTCATCATCAACCGAAGTCATTCTTAGCTACTAGATTACTTTATTTTGTCTACTTTTATTGTAATACTCTCTATTGTCCAGTATGCCTTGCATGGCTACTCTTAGAGACGTGATCTAGTGTATTTCTTGAGACTCTATAAATAGAGCTCATTCTCACTTATTCAATATATCTCTAAAAAAAAGCTATCTTTTCTATCTCTCTATCTGATTACGCATCTCTCCTTACTCTCAAACTTTTCTAGAATATAACTGATTACAATCTCTCTTCGGAGCAAGTCTCTTGTGACTTAATCACTAAGTATAATCTCACTTATTAACTTGGTTTGAATGCATTCCTCGTTATGAATCAACTTATGTGTATACTTGATATAACAACTGTTGTCATTTCCATTTCTTTACTTTTCCGCAACTAACTCTCTAACTATCTAACTCTAACTTATTAATATTATTGTTGAGCTTTTAGATCCTTCGAGATTAACTATTCCGCAATATACTTGTTCTAACGTTTGCTCAAGTGTGTCTCAAAGTTTTTCTCTCAACATAAACACCAAAGTGATCGAGCCACTTGAGCTTTTACATATAGATCCCTGTGGTCCATCTGCCATCGAGAGCATTGGTGGTAACAAGTATATTTTAATTATTGTTGATGATTTTTCCAGATTTACATGGGTTTATTTTCTTAAAAAGAAATCAGAAGCCACTTTGAAGCTTAAGGACTTTATCAAACAGATCGTGCTTCAACTGCAAAAGCTAGTTCGGAATGTTCGCAACGATAATGGTTCGGAGTTCAAAAACCATGTGTTTGAAGAATTCCTGAATGAAAAGGGAGTTACTCACAACTTCTCGCCTCCTTACACTCCCCAACAAAACGGAGTTGTTGAAAGACGACACCGTTCTTTGTGCGAAGCTGCGAGGACCATGCTATCGTTTGCGAATTTCCCACTTTACTTCTGGGCAGAAGCTATTGGCACAGCCTGTTTTACTCAGAATCGATCTCTCCTTTATAAAAGATTCTCCATCACCCCTTATGAAGTCGTTAATAAAAGAAAACCTAACGTCAAGTTCTGTCATGTCTTCGTTCCAGGTGTTTTATTTTCAATTGAAAGGAGCAAAGGAACAAGTTTGATGTGAAAGAAGATGAAGGAATATTCTTAGGGTACTCTCTGACTTCAAAAGCATTTAGGGTTCTCAACAAGAAATCCAAGAGGATTGAAGAAACGGATTATATCACGTTCGACGATTCATATCTAAATAAGTATCAGACATCAGATCGTCAATCTGAGGAGATATTTCTAGTAACAAATCCAATGACCATTCCTCTCTCAAATCTCTACGAGGAGTTCATGAACCTCTTTGACGAGCCAGAAAAGGCGATCTCCTCAGAATCCAAAGCAGCAAATAGCAAGGAAGATGAGCTCAAGAAGATCATTGATGATGTTGCGAATGATCTTGAAAATGAGTCCCCAAGTCCGAAAGGCTCTGATATTCCATCTCTACCACAAGCTACGAATGCTCCACTTCAGGCGGGGAGGGTTTCGCTTCTACACCCACCTCATTTACACATGTTCAAGGGGAGCATTCAACTCCTCCAGTAAACCATGAAAGTCCAATATAGCGGGAGAATCATGTTCCGAACGAAGATCCAAATCCATCATTCGAGGGGGAGAATGTGAATGAAAAAGATGATTCGGATGTTCAGTCAGAATTTGAAAACGTAAATGCTGAACTGGATCCTTCCTATGATCCAAACTACCCTCCACTGACCAAATGGACTAGAGATCATTCTAAAACACAACTAATCATAGAAGCATCTTCAGGAGTTCTTACGAGATCTCAACAAAAGGCGAATCAAACAACATTATTCTCCAAAATGGAAATTTTCATGTTTAATCCGTTTATCCCCAAAATTAAGCCCAAAAATGTTAAGGTTGCTCTTGATCATTTTGATTGGGTGCAAGCAATGCAGGAGGAGGTCAATGAGTTTGAACGTAACAAGGTTTGGAGACTCATTCCAACTCCGAAGGATGTATCTGTTAGAGGTCTCAAATGGGTATTCCGTAATAAGCATGAAAAAGAGGGGAATGTAATACGAAACAAGGCTCAGTTAGTCGTAAAAGGGTATTGCCAAGTGGAAGGCATTGACTACGAGGAAAATTTTGCACCAGTAGGAAGGCTGGAGTCTGTTCGCATCTTTCTGGTATATGCACTCTCACTAGATTCTTAAAACAAACTAAATTTAAACAAGGGTCGGTTGACCCAACCTTTTTTCTCAAGAAAGATGGTGACCATCTAATGATTGTCCAAATTTACTTTGATGATATCATTTTCGGATCTACTAATCCTAGATTAACTGCTAAGTTTCGAAAGTTGATGGAAACTAAGTTTGAGATGAGCTCCATGGTTCCGATTAACTTTTTCCTTGGTTTGAATATAAGACAGAGTCAAAAGGGTATATTTATCAACCAAGAGGCTTATACTTGCGAAGTTCGGAATGGTGGGAGATTCGAAGGTGAAGGTACCAATGGCGTTCAGAACGAAGCTAACACCATCTTTGGACAAACCAGTTGCTGATATGACTCTCTATTGACAAATGATGGGTTCATTGATGTATCTAACTGCTAGTCGTCCGGACATTATGTTTTCGTTTTGCTATTGTGCTAGGTTTCAAGCAAATCCTCACGAATCCCACATGACTGCTGTGAAAAACATCTTCAGATATTTTAAACGAATTTCCTCCCTTGGAATTTGGTACCCTTCTAGATCGGGGTTCTTTCTGCAAGCATTCTCAGATGCTGATCTTGGCGGATGCGGTCTTGATCGGAAAAGTACTACTGGCGGATGTCAATTTCTTGATGGCAAACTCGTCAGTTGGCAATCTAAAAAGAAAACTTGTGTCTCCCTATCGACTGTTGAAGCTGAGTATATGGCAGCCGCCTCATGTACCTCACAAGTCATTTGGATCCAAAGTCAACTAAGGGACTGTGGTATTAATGTGAAGAGAATCCCCTTATACTGCAATTCTGAAAGTGCAATTCGCATCTACCACAACCCAGTGCAGCACTCCAAGACTAAACATATTGCACTGAGGTATCACTTCATTAAGGATCATGTACAAGATGGCAATTTTGAAATTCACTTTGTGAGATCTGCTGATCAACTGGCTGATATCTTTACAAAGGCCTTATCTGAATAAACTTTCAATAGAATACTTCAAGGCTTGGGAATGATTGAAGCAGAATCGGTTCCAAAACTACCTTCGTAGTTGGTAAGAATTCGTTGTGAATTGGTCTGACCGCTTGTAGTGATTCGTAGTCTACTGTTCATCCGCAAACCCTCGTAGTGACTCGTATTCCACTGTTGATTCGTAGTCTACTGTTCATCTGCGAACGCTCAGAGCGATTCACAGTCCACTTGTTGGGTCTGGGGTGTTGCGTCTTTGGGTTCGTGTTATAGTCCATTTTTGTATTCATGGTTTGGGCCTGTCCAACCGTGTTTAGTCTTTAGGGTTTATATTTAGTGCATGCATGCTTAGATTAGATAAGCTTATTTATTGATTATTTTGCATTGAATCACACTTTAACCCTAGTACACCTCAACAGTCGAAGTTCTTCATCGAGCTCTTCTGAGGTGAAGCATAATATAATCATTCGACATTCGTCTGATTCATTCTTGTGTTTTTTCATTGCTTTATATTTGTTTATCTGTTAAGAATCTGTCGATCAAATAGCGCATTAATCTCATCAGTTGGTATCAGAGCAAGAGACTGTGTAATACATACACAACTCTTCTGTTTTAAGAATCCTTTAGGGTTTCTGCTTTTATCGAATCTACAGGAGCCATTGGTTTTATTGTCGGTGTTTCTTGTGTTTGATAAAAGCCTAAGTCAAACTTTACAAGTTTGATTCTAGCAGATAAAAGAAGAAGGTCATCATGTCTCACGACGATTCTCAAACCAATCCAATCAACATCTCTAACAGCATTGGATCCACTACTAGGATTCCAATTCTCTACACTCAAGACTATGAAGTATGGACGCACCACTTCGAGGACTACGTGGTTGGATCAGAAAACAATGGATATCTGAGCTGGGAGGCGATTACCTTGGGTCCATTCGTTCATTCAGGAACGAATAGACAAATTAAGACACAAAAGGAGTATAACCAACTCTTGATAGATGTTGAGAAGATTCCTCAAGATGAGAAAGACAAGCTGTTGTGTAATGTCAAAGCCATGAGAATGATTAGATTTGCTTTGCAATCTGACACATTTCATCTAGTAAGCTCATGCACTACAGCAAAAGAAATATGGGATAGGTTGAAAGAGTTGTATTCCACAGATGAGGATCTAGAGCACTCTATCCAAACCCTGTTGCTCTCTGAGTTCGGTCCTTTCCAACAAAAACCGGAAGAGAAACTCATTCAGACATTCGATCGCTTCAACCATCTGCTTAGTAAAATGATCAAGCATGGTATTGAAAGAAAGGTGATAGAACAAAAGGTTACATTCATGAATGGCCTTAGACCCGAATGGATGGCAGCGGTCTCGACTGTGAAGGATCATGAGCAATTTAAATCCTATTCGCTGGCGAAACTGATGGGTATTCTCAAATCGCATGAAAACGTGGTGTCAAAAGAAGCAAAAGTAATTTCTGGTGTGGGATCCTTGGCCCTTGTTTCTAAGAGCAAGAATATGACAGAAGAAGAGGAAGATTCAGATATGTCAGAATGCGATCTGACAAGTGAAGAATATGCTATGATGATTACTAACCCGAAGAAGTTTGCTTGTAAAAAGTTCCATGTCAACAAGAACCGAAACTGGCAGGGAAGTTACAGTTCTGAAAAGACAAAAGATGAGACCAAGAACATTTCTCAGAAGGACGAAGCAAGAAAGGAGAGCAAGCTTATGGGTGATTCAGGATATGATTGCAACTACTGTCACGGCAAGAACCACTTTGCTAACGATTGCATGCTGAGAAAGATGTCTGAGAAGAAGGATGGTGAAGATGACGAGGCTTACTACATGCGTAAGCTGGAGGAACTGAAGAAGAAGAAGAAATCTATGTTGGATATAGTGTCTAAGTCCATAACTTTATTTGGTATGTACTTGACCCGACCCGGCATGGTCCATTTGGGTTGCATGGCATTGCAATACTTGGATAGACTAAATGAGAGAATAAGGCACTTATAATTATTAATATATTATAAGTTCTAATATATTAATAATAGTATTATTTAATTAGTATTGATCAAGTATTAATCTAGGATTAATTTGGTGATCAAAGTGAGACTAATTAAATATATAGGGTTGATTATGACAATCATCAATTCTTTTATGGTGGATTAATGATCCATGGTTTATGGGTTATGGATGTAACCAAATGGAGCCCCATGGATGGTCCATGGGAGTTACAAATCCATGGGTCATGGGAAATCAAGAGTCATGACAATTAAGGGCATTCATGTGTAAACCCTAATTGTGACAACACTATAAAAGGAACCCTATAGCTAGCAAAAAGTGGAGCTAGTGGACATAGTGTTACTAGAGAGGGCATAACCAATTTTGAGTGCTAGAAGTATTCTCTCAAGTTATTCCAAGTCTTGTGGTGTTGTGTGAAGCATTTGAGGCACAACATTTGGGGTTCTAGGCTCACAAAGTCTTGAAGGAATCCAAGCAACAACAAGGAATGTATTTCTACTAGTTTTATGTTTTATGTAATCCCCATGCCATGCTAGTTAGGAAATAACCTTGAAAAAGTAATTTGCATGTATATAGAGAAAACATAGATTCAAGGTTATTAGGGTTGCATGTACACTTAGGAAGTGTTAGAATGCTCAAAACCCATCAGTGGTATCAGAGCCTAGGATTGTTTTCTGTATACTTGATGCAAAACTGCTTAAAAATCGAAAATTCTGCATTCTGACGACTGGACTCGCCGAGTCCATGGGGAGGACTCACCGAGTCCATGAACAAATTCATCCTACTCGGCGAGTAGAATAATGCACTCGGCGAGTAGGAGCGTGCTGGGCAGTTTTTTCGAGTTTTGTTGCTGGAAATGGATTAAGATCATTATCCCAATCTGTTTTGGACTTGTAAAATCTGTTTTTCAAAATGATAATGATTATGTTAACCCATTTTATATGGCTTTTATCAATTTTCAGGTATTGTATATAGTTATATGATTTCTTGAAATTGCTTAATATGAATTTGTGTTCTTATGAGTTTTTAGAAGATCATAGGAATTATGTGTAACCATCATGTGTGTTTAATTCATGATCTTAATGGCTATGATGGTGTCCATAACTTGTCCTCAAGTTATGGATAACCAAAAGTCACTTCTTTTAATTATGATTAAAGAACTAAAGAGGTTTCATAAAATGAAGAGTCTTCATTTTTATGAACCATTAAAACTCATAAGTTACAAATTGAAGAGACTTGGAATAGTTTCAAATCTTGCCCTCAAGTTTTGGAATTTGAAAAGTCTTATACTTTAATACTTTAATTCCAAATTAAACCTTAGATTTTTAAAAAAGTTTAAAAATCAACACTTATACTATTATTATAATTTTATTATATAGATATGTATAAGAATATGTCATTCTTACCGTTAGTAGGCCTCATTCACGAAGCCGGTCTATAAGGGGGGTATAAGGTTGTTGCCTATAAAATGGTGACTTAATGGGTGTCCACTCTCACCCACCGCTTCCTTGATCGGTGGAGGGTCGTTAGCCGAACGGGTAGGATACGACTTTAAATACTTGTTAAAAGTATAATGAATTATAAAGTAACTATACATTATAAATTCCCAATCTTAGTTACTTTAGGAAAATGTGAAATTGGTGCTAGCCCATAAAATTACACTTTGTACCTTACCAAGTCGTTAGTGGAGCGTGTGTGGTTAACCGGCACACTAACATGGACTAGTAAGAGTGGCAAAGGGTAACTTGACTTTATTATAGATCGGTGGAGCGTGTCTGGTTAACCGGCACATCTATTAGGTAATATTGTTGAGGGTACCAAGTCAATTTGTATGGTTATTCACACCTTGTTTGTGATCCTCGGCATCCCAGTCACAAACTTGAGAGGGCACAATCGAGATTCAAACATGCCATTGAAAAGTTCAATGTATCTCAAAAGATCTAGGAGTTTCAAAACCAATAAAACCTAATAATAAAATATTTCGTTCTTATGGTGGAAATTGGTAAATCGTCATTTACCTACCTTCAAATATTTTATAGTATGGATTACGGCATCCCTCTTCCAACTATAAATAGTTTGTTGGATCCTAGCCTTAATATTTCATTTGGGTGAATTATTAAGGATTCCTAATCTAATGAAACTTGTCTTTCTTTCCTTTCAGATGTCTTCTAACAATGCTTCTGGCTCAAACCCAACAGGCTCCTTTTCCCTTATGAACTTGTGTGGTAAGGTCATCTTTGATGGATCCAATTTCAATGAGTGGATCAGAAACATCAGAATGATTACCCGCTACGAGGACAAAGAATATGTCCTCGATAGGGAGCTTAAGGTTGTGAATGAAGCCACTGCTACTCCTGAAGAGTTTGCGGAGTTTGTTGCACATGAAAAGGATGCTACTAAAGTAGCATGCATCATGATGGCCACCATGACTCCTAAACTTCAAAAATCCTATGAAGATTTCTACCCCTATGAGATGCACCTGGATCTGATGGAAAGGTACCATCAGAGTGTGCGTCAGGAGAGGTATGAAATCATCTCCTCCATGATAACCGAAAGGATGAAGGATGGTGAACCCATCACCGGTCACTTGCAGAAGATGCAAAGGTTCGTTGACCGGTTGCTAAAGCTAAATGTTGACTTTCTTGAGGAAATGGCGATTGACATCATTCTCCATTCCTTACCTCCAAGTTATGATCAGTTTCGTATGACTTATCATATGAACAAGGAGGAAGTCACACTTAGCAAACTTCAAGGACTCTTAAGGACAGCTGAAAATGGCCTTAAGGGTAAAGCGGTTGCTACTTCTACTCCTTCAACAGCCCCTGTTCTGGCTATTGGGCAGGGAAAGGGTAAGAAGAGGAAAAGCCCTTCGAAGGGTACCAAGGGTAAGACTCTTGATGGTTCCTCTTCAAGTGGGACAAAGAAAGGTCCCATTACTCCTTCTTCAAACCCAAAGGAAGCACAATGCTTCTATTGCCAGGATAAGGGACACTTCAAGCGAAGCTGCCCCAAATATCTGCAAGATCTAAAAGATGGGAAGGTTAAACCCACCCATGCAGGTATTTACACAATATTGTCTAACAACTCATCTAATGCTAATTCTTGGGTGCTTGATACAGGGTGTGGTATTCACATTTGTACTGATTTGCAGGCACTAAGAAGAAGTGAGCAAGTGGAGCACAGGAAGATAAACTTAGTCATGGGCAACAGGAAAGCATCACCTGTTACCAAGATAGGAGTTTATTCTTTATTACTTAATAATGGGTTAATGTTAGATTTGAATAAGTGTTGTTACTCGCCCGAAATGGCGAGAAATATTATTTCCTTTCATGGCTTGTACAAACAAGGTTTTACATTTTCATTTGATAATAAAAATGGTGCTATTAATGTTTATTACAATGATGTATTTTACTTTAAAGCATTACCTTGTGATGGTGTATATGAAGCCGTGAATGTTGTAGACAATCTAGGAAATAATGTGTTGTATATTGATTCTTTAGATAGCTTGGATAAAGCATCCTTGTGGCATTGTCGTCTTGGACATGTTAACAAGAAGCGCATAGGCCAACTCCAAAAGGTTGGAGTCTTGGAATCATTTGACCTCAAGTCAGATGATAGTTGCGAGTCTTGTTTACTTGGAAAAATGACAAAGTCACCCTTCACAGGTACTTGTGATAGGGGTGAAGGTTTGTTGGACCTTGTACACACGAATGTGTGTGGGCCCTTCAGAGTTGCTACAAGGGATGCTAATCGCTATTATGTGACTTTTACTGATGATTACAGTAGATATGGATATATTTACTTAATCAAGCATAAGTCAGAAACCTTTGAAAAGTTCAAAGAGTTTAAGCAGGAAGTTGAGAATCAATTGGGCAGGAACATCAAGATGCTCCGATCCGATCGAGGAGGAGAGTATCTTAGCATTGAGTTCCTTGACTGTCTTAAGGAATGTGGGATTGTCTCACAATTGACACCTCCGAGAACACCACAGTTGAATGGTGTAGCTGAGAGGCGCAATCGAACCTTGTTGGATATGGTTCGTTCCATGATGAGTCGAGCTTCATTACCAATCTCTTTCTGGGGGTATGCCTTAGAGACTGCCGCCCATATCCTTAATCTAGTCCCTACTAAAAAGGTTGCCAAAACACCTCACGAGATGTGGACTGGGAAAGTTCCCAATTTGGACCACATCAAGATTTGGGGTTGTGAAGCTTTTGTGAGGCGTGAGACTCATGATAAGCTTGAACCTCGAAGTGAGAGGTGTTTTTTCATCGGCTACCCACAGAGATCCTTTGGTTACCTCTTCTACTGACCCAATGATAATGTGGTTTTTGTAGCAAGAAGAGGAGTCTTTCGTGAGAGAGAATTCATAAGCCAAGGGGACAGTGGGAGGCAAATTGACCTTGAAGAGCTTCAAGAGTCAAGTAGTGAAGGAACCTCTAATGCTATCGACCAAACTGAGGAGGAAACTCCTGTTGATCCGATAGATGAGTCTGTACCTCCAAGACGTTCCACTAGGGTGAGGAACACACCTGATTTTTATTATGGTTATCACATCACCACTGAAGGTGATACATTTATTAGTGATAGTACACTAATAGATTTGGATGAACCTAATAATTACAGGGAAGCCATGGCAGGCCCTGAGTCTGCTAAATGGAAGGAGGCTATGGACAGCGAGATTCAGTCCATGTATGACAATCAAGTTTGGAACTTGGTTGACAATGTACCAGGTCGTAAGACAGGTGGGTGCAAATGGATCTTCAAGAAGAAGACCGACATGGATGGGAAGGTACATACTTATAAAGCGCGACTGGTTGCGAAGGGCTTTACTCAAACTCCGGGAGTTGACTATGATGAGACCTTCTCACCAGTAGCTAAAATTAAGTCTATTAGAGTATTGTTAGCCATAGCTGCATTTCATGATTATGAAATATGGCAAATGGATGTCAAAACCGCTTTCCTTAATGGAAAGTTGGCTGAGGATGTTTACATGGCTCAACCAGAGGGTTTTGTCGATACAAGATACCCTAATAGAGTGTGTAAGCTTGATAAATCCATTTATGGATTGAAACAAGCATCTCGCAGATGGAATCTTTGCTTTGATGAGAAAGTCAAAGAGTTTGGCTTTTCTAGGAGTGAGGATGAGTCTTGTGTGTATGTCAGGGCTAGTGGGAGCATAGTTAGCTTCTTCGTGTTGTATGTGGATGACATACTTCTCATAGGAAACGACGTCCCAACCTTGCAGGAGGTTAAGTACTGGCTTGGGAAGTGTTTCGCTATGAAGGACCTTGGGGAAGCTGCCTATATCCTAGGGATAAGGATATTGAGAGATAGGAGTAAGAGACTAATTGGACTTAGTCAAAGTACTTATGTGGATAAGGTACTGAAGAGGTTCAGTATGCAAGATTCCAAGAAAGGAGAATTACCAATCCAGAGTAATGCCAAGCTGAGTAAGACTCAGAGTCCGAGTACAGAGGCTGAGATAGCTGAAATGAGTCATATACCATATGCTTCCGTTGTGGGCTCGATCATGTATGTTATGACTTGTACTCGCCCTGATGTGGCCTTTGCTTTGAGCATGGTCAGTAGATATCAAGGGAACCCTGGCAAGGCACACTGGACAGCGGTAAAGAACATTCTCAAGTATCTGCGGAGGACTAAGGATTGGGTCCTTACCCTCGGGGGCAGTGATGACTTGAGAGTGGAAGGATATAGCGATGCTAGCTTTCAGACTGATAGGGATAATTTCCGCTCTCAGTCAGGCTGGGTCTTTATCCTAAATGGAGGGGCAATTACTTGGAAAAGTTCCAAGCAGGAGACAGTAGCTGATTCTACTTGTGAATCAGAGTACATAGCAGCAAGTGAAGCAGCTAAGGAGGCGATATGGCTAAAGAACTTCATCGGAGACCTTGGAGTTGTACCAGCTATAAAAGAGCCAATGGAAATTTTCTGTGACAGCGAAAGTGCGGTTGCTTTGGCTAAGGAACCAAGAGATCACGGGAGATCTAGGCACATTGACAGAAAATACCATTTCATAAGACATCGAATTGAAGAAGGACTCCTCGTGGCTAAGAGGGTATCATCATATGAGAACCCGGAAGATCCCCTCACGAAGGGACTGAGCAGGGTTAAGCATTTATAGCATGCGAGGCGCATTGGGCTGAAGGATGATATTAGTTTCAATAACTAGATTCCTGAAACTTGTAAAATGTAATTGACATTTGATGATAAATAAAAGTTGTTATTTATTTATGAGTAAGGTGTTACTATCTTGTGTTGATTGTTTACTATGTTTCAATTTTGCATGTTTTTACTTCCAGAATAATTATGTTATTATTCAAACCATCCACAGTCAGTCAAACTTTGGAAGTAAGTATTGATTTAAGACTGTCATGAATTTGGCTTGTATGATTTGTCTAAAAGTGCTTTGGACAATGCAATGGTTGCTACAACATTCATGAGTACTCATAAGGGCTGAGTATTGGATCCAACCCACACTCACTTGCATCACTTCATGGAATTTATCTCGAGTGATCGTGAGCCGGTAATATCATAGAAATCTTCAAACCTAGAGATATGAGTTGTTGACTATGAGTTGGTTATTCATTGATTGCACGAAAACGCATTGGTAACTCGATATCATAAAACGTGCCTTTGTGAGTAATTCAACAAGTAGTTAGTACAAGCATATCAGTCGAAGTTTATCTGTTCCTTCTAGAAATAGAAGCGATATCTGGGCCCCTCGATGATTTGGTTTTGACCTATGTACCGGGCCCGGTCAGAACCTAATTGATGTGTTCAATTTAGTTCTATGTCGAAACAAATCAGAGATCAAGAAACAAATGCTGGACAATAAGTAAGACCATGTTCCATGTGTTTGTCCGGCTGATATCATGAGAACAGAGGATTATATGATCACTTATCTTAAATGGCGTATCATCATCATCTCAGTTCCGAGAGACTTTGAAAGAGCTACGATTGCTAGTCGGATTTTGAAGTCATATTCGCAAATATAGTTATTAGACTTATCCAAGTGGGAGACTGTTGGATATAGTGTCTAAGTCCATAACTTTATTTGGTATGTACTTGACCCGACCCGGCATGGTCCATTTGGGTTGCATGGCATTGCAATACTTGGATAGACTAAATGAGAGAATAAGGCACTTATGATTATTAATATATTATAAGTTCTAATATATTAATAATAGTATTATTTAATTAGTATTGATCAAGTATTAATCTAGGATTCATTTGGTGATCAAAGTGAGACTAATTAAATATATAGGGTTGATTATGACAATCATCAATTCTTTTATGGTGGATTAATGATCCATGGTTTATGGGTTATGGATGTAACCAAATGGAGCTCCATGGATGGTCCATGGGAGTTACAAATCCATGGGTCATGGGAAATCAAGAGTCATGACAATTAAGGGCATTCATGTGTAAACCCTAATTGTGACAACATTATAAAAGGAACCCTATAGCTAGCAAAAAGTGGAGCTAGTGGACATAGTGTTACTAGAGAGGGCATAACCAATTTTGAGTGCTAGAAGTATTCTCTCAAGTTATTCCAAGTCTTGTGGTGTTGTGTGAAGCATTTGAGGCACAACATTTGGGGTGCTAGGCTCACAAAGTCTTGAAGGAATCCAAGCAACAACAAGGTATGTATTTCTACTAGTTTTATGTTTTATGTAATCCCCATGCCATGCTAGTTAGGAAAAAACCTTGAAAAAGTAATTTGCATGTATATAGAGAAAACATAGATTCAAGGTTATTAGGGTTGCATGTACACTTAGGAAGTGTTAGAATGCTCAAAACCCATCAATCTACTAACAGTTCTATGAATGCTTTAATTGTGCAGGAAAATTGTGATGATGATGAGTTCGGTGGCGTAGAAGTCTGGTCTACCGACTCCCAAGACGATGAAGTACGAAAGCCCTCGCATGGCAGAGCCTTCGTGGCGAAGAAAGAAAGTGAAAAGTCTGCTGGACGATGCTTGATGGTGACGGCTGGAGCATCACATATGAGGGGCTATAAGACCGAAGGAAGCATGATGAACCGAAGGAAAAGGAAGAAAAATGTTCCGCGGCCAAACCTGTGAGTGAAAGGATCAATGATTGTGATCAGTTGATCAAGAAGGTACAATCCACTCTTGAATCACTTAAAATATCGATAACCAATTATGAAAAAGACTTAAACGAATTAAAATTCAAGTTTTCCAATATAAGTGGAAGTCTAATGCAAACACGTCTAGCGAATGCTAACCTAACTGATCAACTCAGCAGGGTATCTTCCAAGAGTGAGGAAAGAAGGATGTGGATTGAGCAGAAGGAATTGGAGTTAGTTAGGGATAAGGATGAACTTATTTATTTACAACGTGACAATTTGAAGTTTTTAAAATAAAGGAATATTTTCTGTTTGATTGCTAAACGTTTATATACAAATATCACCCAGTTGCATCTAGATTGTGAAATAGGAAAAAGGATTCATAAAATGATTTTTCCCTTCCTTGAATTCAAGGAGGATGAAATCGATGTTGAATGTTATGAGTGTGAATCTATTGTGTCCTCAGAGAAGGTTTCAGAAACCTACAAATACGGACTGGACAAAATTGAGGCCTTTATTGAGTCCAAAGAACACAAAAGTATGCTTAAGAATCCATTGGACGAAAATGAAAAATTACAAATCAAGGCTGAGACCATACAGAAATTTGACTCATCTAATGTCAAATTAAGTTCAGAACCTAAGATAGATGTTGAAACCACTTCTGAATTTAACGATGACAGTGAGATGAGCGAAATCTCTGTAGAAGATGAGGTTGATTGTTCTGAGTTTCTTAAGAATGAAGCTGATCCCATGAAAACTCTCATATCTGAAAATTCTGTTGGGTACGCTCACTTGTCCAAGGACAAATCCAAGGTCCTTAAAGAAAAGGCAGTTGTTTATCAAAAGGTGCAAACTGTGCCTAATCAAGTGTATGTTGTTACAGGGGTGACTAAGAAACAGACAGTGCAGTTGACCGCCTTGGTTGACAACGATAATGTCGAAGGTTGCAAAAATTACTGCTGGTCCGCCCCATTGACAATGCTGACGAAACAGTCGGTTTGTCGGAGCGAACTTCATAGAGAGTCAAGGGCAGATACGTGGCTGAACCAGTCAACAAACCTTCAAGTTTCGATAAACGCATTTCAAGTGGTACAAAAGACATACCAAACGAACCACCGAGAGCTTCCAGCGAATCATCAACAACAACCGAAGCTCATAAAAAGAATACGAAACCCAAAGCCAACATTCACTTGACTCAAGAGCAACTTGAAGAACAGAAACGCAAGAGGAACAAAAGATATTTAAAGAATCTTAATGAGAGGAAACAGTTTTGGCAATCCCAGAACCCTACCTATGTTCACTCTAAAAAGGCTTCCAATCTAAATATGGAAGATGAATCAAAAGCCATGTCTTCTTCGTTAAATCAGTACCAGTCATACAGTCAAAAGAACCGAAAGCCCAGCTTCGTTCCCAACACTAACAGTCAGATGAACCGAAAGCCCAGATTCAGTCCCAACACTCGCAGTGACAAGAACCGAAAGCCCTTTTTCGGTCCTAAAATCCATCCCCAACCAAAGACGAACCAAGTGAAGGATATCAAAGGAAAGGGAAATCTCTTCTAGAATTCTGAAGTACACATTAAGAAAACGTCAGCTAACCCTAGGGGACCAAAAGACTAACAAACCAACTAAAAGTGAACCATGTGAATCACCTCAACCAAAACAAGTGAACAAAAAAATTAAAGTTTTTACCATTAAAAGAGAAAATGACACCACCTTAATAAAAAGAACATATATGATCGAGCAGTTCGAAAACGAATGGTATATCGATAGTGGATGCTCACATCACATAACAGGAAGAAAGGAGGAGCTAAGGGAGTTTCGGTCCATTAAGAACGGTGGATGTGTCAAATATGGGAACAATTCATATGACACAATCAAAGGGTATGGTATGATCACAAATGGTGAGTTCTCAATAAGAAAGGTCGCATATGTGGAGGGATTGCAGCACAACCTCATCAGTGTCTCTCAACTAGTTGTGGGGACCGGAATGAAAGTTTCGTTCGATGATGAAGGCTCTGAGATAGTTGAAAAGAAAACGAAGAAATTTTTATTGAAATCTGAGCGCAAAGGGGAAATGTATCCTCTCAATATCAATCCAATTCAAGCGAAGCCTGCAATATGTCTGCTGTCGAAAGCTAGCTCAGATGAAAGTTGGTTGTGACACCGAAGGCTCTCGCACCTCAACTTCAAAGATATTAACAAATTGGTGCTTGGTGATCACGTGCGAGGACTTCCAGTTCTCAAATTTGATAAGGAGCATTTATATGCCGCATGCGAAATAGGAAAACAAAGTCGAAAGAGTCACCCTACTCGCATTAATACAAAGATCATCGAACCTCTTGAGCTTCTGCACATCGACTTATGTGGCCTTTCGTCCATCGAAAGCATCGGTGGTAATAAGTTCATACTTGTTATTATAGATGATTTTTCATGTTTCACCTAGGTTTTCTTTCTCAAACAGAAATCAGAGGCGACTCCTAAGCTAAAGATTTTCATCAAGCAAGTGGAACTGCAACTGCGAAAGCTGGTGAGGAACATAAGAAGTGATAACGGGCTGGAGTTCAAAAACAAAGACCTTGAAGATTTTCTAACTGAAAAGGGGGTGTCTCACAACTTCTCTGCTCTATATACTCCACAACAGAATGGAATTGTCGAAAGGCGAAACCGTTCATTGTGTGAGGCCGCCCGAACCATGTTGAGTTTCGCTTCCCTACCACTATATTTCTGGGCTGATGCTATAGCCGCTGCATGTTTTACCCAGAACCAAAGCTTCATCAACAAGCGATTTTCCATCACTCCATACTAAATTCTGAATAGTCGCAAGCCTAATGTCAAGTTTTTCCATGTGTTCGATTCACGGTGCTTTATTTTCAACTCAAAAGAGCACCGAAACAAGTTTGATGTCAAGGGAGATGAAGGGATTTTTCTTGGTTATTCGCCTACTTTAAAGGCATATAGGGTACTGAATAAACGCTTAAGGAAGATTGAGGAAACCTACTATGTGACTTTTGATGACAACTACATGAATAGAATTCGAACAAGCGATGATCCAATGGAGGAAATCTTTCCTGAATCAGGTCAAGTCTCAGTTCCCATATCCAATCTGTTTGAAGAATATATGATGCTCTTCGATGAACCAGAAAGAGCAATTCACTCAGAAGCAAAAGCAGCAGATAATAAAATCGACAACTTGAAAAAGATCATCGACGAAGCTGCTAAAGATATGGAGAACGAACTTCATGAACCAACCGAGAAGCAGACCCCAAGCGAACCACTAGAATCAAGCAATTCTCCAACTTCAAACGACTCTCCAAAAGAAAGCTCTACATTCCAGGGGAGAGTTCGACAACACCAAAATCCACTGATTTGCCTTTCCAGGGGGAGAATCCTTCACCAACAACAAACCATAGTGATCCAACCAAGCGGGAGAATCCTAAACCTGAAATGGGATTCGCTTCGCAATTTGAGGGGTAGAATGAACATACAAATGACGAAGGCGATCTATCAGAACTGGAAGAAGAAATCAATGATGAGCTGGATCCGGACTATGATCCAATTTACCCTCCTCTCACGAAATGGACAAAAGATCATCCTAAAACTCAAATCATTGGTGAATCTTCTGAGAGAGTTCTCACACGCTCTCATTTGAAGGCGAAGCAAACTGCTTTATTTTCTCAAGTAGAATTCTGCATGTTTAACTCGTTTTTCTCCAAAATTGAACCGAAGACGGTAAATGCTGCCCTTGATCACTCCGATTGGGTGCAAGCTATGCAAGACAAACTCCATGAGTTTGAACGAAATCGAGTTTGGAGACTGATTCCCACTCCAAAGGATGCATCAGTTGTTGGATTAAAATGGGTCTTCAGGAATAAGATGGATAAAGAGGGTAATGTTATTCGCAACAAAAGGAGGCTGGTAGTGAAAGGATATTGTCAGGAAGAAGGGATAGACTATGAAGAGACCTTCGCTCCCGTAGCAAGGTTAGAATCAGTAAGAATCTTTTTGGCATATGTTGCACACAAAAACTTTGAAGTTTTCCAAATGGATGTCAAGTGTGCTTTCTTGAATGGTGAACTCGAAGAAACGGTGTACGTTGAGCAGCCACCTGGATTTGTGAACGAGAAGTATGCAGATCATTGCTACATTTTGGATAAAGCAGTCTATGGTTTGAAACAAGCCCCTAGAGCATGGTATGAAACTCTAACACACTTTCTTAAAATGTCCAAATTCAAACAAGGTTCGGTTGACCCAACCTTCTTTCGCAAGAAAGAAGGCGAACACTGAATGATAGTCCAAATTTATGTCGATGATATCATCTTCGGCTCCACGAATCCTAGCTTAACAGCTGAATTCAGGAAGTTGATGGAGACTAAATTTGAGATGGGAGACTTACACAAAAACTTTGCTAGTGAAGTTCGGTATGATGGGAGACTCTAAAGTAAAGGTTCCAATGGCATTCGGCACAAAGTTAACACCATCTCTGAAAAAACCAGCTGTTGATGTGACACTCTATCGTCAAATGATAGGGTCTCTTATGTATCTAACAGCTAGTAGACCAGATATTATGTTCTTTGTCTATTATTGTGCCAGGTTTCAAGCGAACCCAAGAGAACCTCATATGATTGCAGTGAAAAACATATTCCAGTATTTGAAGCGAACTACGTCTCTCGGTCTATGGTATTCTGCAAAATCAGGTTTCTTTGTTCAAGCCTTCTCTGACGCTAATCTTGGTGGATGTGGACTGGACCGAAAGAGAACAACTGGCGGGTGCCAATTCCTTGATGGTAAACTTGTCAGCTGGCAATCAAAGAAACAAACTTGCGTGTTTCTTTCTACAGCCGAAGCTGAGTATATCGTCGCGGCATCATGTACTTCGCAAGTCATATGGATACAAAGCCAACTTAGGGATTATGGCCAGAGCATGAAGAAGATTCCCCTCTACTTTGACTCTGAAAGCGCAATCTGAATTTGTCACAATCCAGTGCAACACTCCAAGACGAAGCATATTGCACTAAGATACCATTTCATCAAGGACCATGTTGAAGATGGTAATATCGAAGTCCATTTCATTAGATCTGCTGATCAACTGGCTGGCATATTCACCAAGGCCTTACCTGAAGCAAGCTTCAATAAAATACTCCAAGGCTTGGGAATGATGGAAGTTGAATCAGTACCAAAACCCCTTTCGTCTCACTAAAACTATCCAAGCGAAATAGAGCGAACGCTCTGTCTATTTCGGTTCCTGAATTTTTGGGAACCGAAATGAACCGAACGCTCGGTCTATTTCGGTTCTAGAATTTTTAGGAACCGAAATGAACCGAACGCCCGGTCTATTTCGGGTACTGAATTTTTTGGGAACCGAAATGAACCGAACGCTCGGCCCATTTCGCTTTATCTTATCTTGGGATTGATTTCGATTGTATATTTCTGTATAGAGTGTTTCTCTTTTTGCCTGATTTTCTTTGGTATTTACTTTATTTTCTGTTTTTATTATTTTTCAGAATTTACAAAAATCCAAAAATATTTTATTTTCTGTTTTTATTATTTTTCAGAATTTACAAAAATCCAAAAATATTTTATTTTCTATTTTTATTATTTTTCAGAATTAACAAAAATCCAAAAATATTTTATTTTCTGTCTTTATTATTTTTCAGAAATCACAAAAACTCAAAACTACAAAAATATTTTTTTTCTTTTCAATTCTTTTCTCGTTTCAAGTTTCCAGATGTGACACAAAATGATGTTGGGGCAGGTATAACTTTCTTATCTTTGTACTAGCTAGGTGTCCCTAGAAGCATGCTGCTGCATGTAGACCGAAGCCTCCAAGACTCTGAGTGAAGCCTTAATGCTTCGATAAACACCAATCGTTTCTTCCCAATTAGGCTGCTAAAATCTCTCAAGTCATGAGCTACGTTACTCTTCTCATATTGAGTCAAGAGTTGTCTGCTTTGTCATTTAGCAGAGGTACTTTCGGTTCCTTAACCACCTCCACTCATTTCTCCATTTTGTTTCGCTCCATAAACGTAACCCTTGAGACTCTCAGCAATTACCACTGAGGTTTATGGTTACAAAACATCTGTGTTAATGATCTTAGTTTCGTTCACCACGTGCTAAGTGAAACCCAATATCCAATACCTTAAATGAATTGACGGTGGACGCTCTAATGTTCAAGCTATTACTTGTTACCTCAAGAAATCTCTTTTTATTTTTGCGTGATCTTTATGAAATTATCTAACACCAATACGTTTCTTCCCATAGGATCCAGTTTTGTTTTTATTTTTGAGATTTCTAATATTCATCAAGTCACTTAATTTATTATCTAACCTGCTTGTTCTACAGGCCACATCGGTCTCACAAGCACTTTATCCAACTTTCGGTCTTATTTCAGGAACTGAAGTTCGGTTGAAGTTAAACCACCCTTTAAAGCCTTATTTTGAACAGAAGCCTTTCAATGTTTCTTTACAAACATGTGTTCGTATTTTAACGGGAAACCACACAGACACTTCTAAGTCTCTCTTGACTTTGAAGGAAGAAATTCGTGCCCGGGATCTTCAGTTTCGTGTATATATTGACATCACTTATATTCCCACAAATATTTTTGCTTTATTCCTTTTTATTGGCACACTCTGGCACGAGAATCCATGTGATTTTCACAAGTCTAGTTCGGGTTACTAATGGCTGTTTTCAGATTTATAAGTTCGGTTTCACATGCTATCATGGTGCATCTTCTTTGAATTGATTGGTAGAGTCTTTGAAGTTGAAGAGGCGGTAACTGGATAAGAATTGATTTGGGCGCGTGAATTTGAAATGGTTTTTATCATCACGCCTAATGACGTATTCATAGGGAAACACAGCTGTCAAATCACGCTTTTTCAGGCGACGTTTCCGAAGATCAGGGAATGATTACTGAAGATCTTCTCTCTCTTGGCAATCGTATAAAAGGTTCAGACTTTTCTCTCTCACCTTTTTACCGTTTACTACTCCTCTCTCAAGAACACATCGGTGTTTATACTATTCATCTTCTTCCTCAAACCTGCAACAATGGCTGAATCTTCTTCAGTTCATGAACAAACTGCCTCATCGACGTTGCTGGTCATCAAACCAAACCAGAATCTTCTTATCGAATTGAATCATTTCCTCTATGATCCTTATATGCTACAAGTGGTTGAATGTCTAAAATATTCACCACTCGTAACTGCTCTCACCAAGGTGGAATCTGTGCCGATGTATCTCCTTTCCCAGGTGTATACCTCTACCGTTTATGACAAACGCAAAGACAGGATCTATTTTGAAATCTTTAATCACAAGACCTCAGTCTCCAAAGCTCTCTTCTGTTCGTTGATAGGGCTTCATACTGGTGATTCTTTGGTCAATCTTGACTCCATCACCATCACTCAACTGTTCACAATGTTCTACGATATGGGGTATACTGACGTTCTCACCACGATAACGAACTTCAAGAAATCCTTCCTTCCACCACAATGGAATGGAATTTTTACCCTTCTAGTTAAGGGTCTATCAGAAAGGGTTGCAGGTTCAGACGAGTCAAGCAAAGGGTTTATGACTATTCTCTATGGTCTCTACCATGGTCTAAACCTCGACTATGGAACGCTTATTTGGGCTCAAGTGGTTCAAAGTCTCAATTCATCTGCAAGCGACTCAGAGATTTCTTGTGGTCGGTTCTGGACCCTTATAACTTACAGAGCGATTGAAACCTTTCAGGTTCCAGTAATGGCGGATGCCCTGCGCTCATCCATTGCGACCTTTCACACAAAGAAGATTATTGTCACTGCTTCAACCAAGTTCTTATTCATTGGGTCCAATCCTGAATCAATGTACCAAAGTGTTGCTACAATTAGCAATGTCATGGCTGAATACAGAAAACTTCCTCCTACGGGACCAAGGCAATTGACTCCGGATATGCAACTTGCTCTAGACACGATTGAAAAACAAACAAAAGGGGGAAGAAACCAGATTCCAAAAAGAATGAGACCGAAGGTCCTTCATCCCTAGCTGCAACGCCCAAAAAGCGTAAAGCTGACAAGGCAGCTCCTTCGGCTCCAAAGAAGAAAAAGGTTAAGAAGATGGCAAAGAAACCGAAGGCATCCTCGCCTAGTGACTCAGATTATGTTCCTTCTGATGGTGATCAAGAGAAGACAGTCGAAGGTGAAGATGTTCACAATGAAGACTCACCAAGGGGAAACACACATCCACGTTCTCCGACTCAAGAGGTACCCCTTAATGACTCGGTTCCAACTCCTCCTCGTTCTCCAACTCACATTACTATTCCTATTTCCATTGCCCCACTTCCACCACTTGTCTCTTCTGTACCCACTTCCACTATACCTCTACCACAACCCATCTTTTCTCAAGCAACTTCAACAACAACAGTCCCAACCGAACCTCTGGTCCGTGTCAACGTATCTGATACGGGGGCACTTACCTCAGGAACCGAAACCCCTGTTACAAACCCACCTCCATCACCATCACCCTCAACCGGGTCTGAACCTATTCTTGGTGGAGCTGATATGGACTTTGAGTCATTCTACTATAGTCCTTATCGAGTTCAATATGATGAAGATGATGATGATGTTCCTCTTACCAAGCGTCACTTGAAGGATCTCAATACCAAGCTTGATCAGCTAGTGGGATCTTCTGCTACTTCCTCCACTTCAGCATACTCTGAAGCTGTTATGAAGGCTTTGGTTAAGACTTTGATCAAACAGCATGATCAGTTTATTGATAAAGCTACTCAAGCTGTCGAGGCTGCCACTCTCTCTTCCAACAACGTTATTTCTGAGGTCAAAACCCTTATTTCTTATTCAAAGACATTCACAGAATCTCATCAAAGCACTGCAGATGCCAATACCATTAAAGCAAATGAAGCCATTGCCTCTCTGTCCAAATCTCTTAAGGCTGAAAGAGAAAATTTTGAAGCCGTTCGTCAAGGTCTTCAAACTGATAGTGCTAATCTTCTTTCTTCTGTTGATACATGTCTTGCCAAATTTCAAATAGACCTTGCCCTAGATAATCAAGTGAGGGAAGATCTTGCTCTCTCCCAATATCAGATTGCCAATCTCACTTTGGGACTTAGTCAAGCACAGAAGGAGATTGAAGCCCTCAAGACCGAACGCACAATGATTAAAAGATGTGCGAGTGATGTGCATCTACTTCTTTCAAATCTTTTGAATGCTCACGATTCGGTTCTTACAATCACTGTCCGATAGCACTTAAAGGAAAAACTTCTTCCCGCTTTGGAAATGTTGAGTCGGATAGAGGGTGTTACGGAGCCGGTTGCTACTCTGCAACAAGGGGAGAAGATTCTCAAAATCCTCCCAAACAGCCGAAGGTCACCACTAAACCGAAGGGTAATGAAGCTTCGGGTTCTAGTGTGTTGGACAACAACAAGGACATTTTGGGTCATAGTGATGACGAGGAGGAAACTGAGGAAGACCTTCTAAAAAGAAAGAAACGTGATAAAGAGCTTGATGAAAATCTGAAAGTGGCCAGAGAAGAATAAGAGAGAGAGAAAAGGGAAAAAGAGGCGCATGATACGCTGGAGTGCAAGAAAGCTCTATTCCCTTTATGGACCGAGGAGAAGTTGATAAAAGAAGCAATTGAGTTTCCAAGCACTCATTAGCTGGAACCAGTTACTTCGTTTGATTGTGAAAACACCAAGGACTCACAATTTTATATGCCTATAACCCGAAAGTCCTTTGTGTTTCACAGTTTTGATGCGACTGTAAATATTCCTTCTCCAGACCTGAAGGTTGATCGGGATCTTATTGATTTTTATCTCAAATATTCTCAACCCCAGTAGTTGACGTGGAGTGCACAGAAAATTACATCTATCAAGGTACTGAAGCCTACTTCGGCGGGGCCTTTTGTCAATGTTGGTTTCAGGGTGACCCGAGGGTCATATGATTCGGTTCATAAGTTTACACTGGCTGATCTACCAAACCTGAATCCCCACGATTGGATTCTTCTAAACAACATTCTGCTCTCCAATCCACAGCAGTACGAGCCAATCATTGATCATATCAAGAGAATGCTAGCTTCCTACATTCATGAGGTTGCTAAGATGGATCAAGAGAGTGCTCTTGTCATGAGGAAAGGGCCTACAGTCAAACCCATTGGGACTTCATGCGATGCTACCAAGATGAAGATGGGCAAGATTGATTCAAAGTATCGTGCTGTTATGTTCACCAGACAAGACAATCAAAAGTTCGTGTTCTATCTTGATGACAAACACCTATTAACCACGGCTTGCTTGGAGCATATTTTGGATATCATCCACAGGTGTAAACAGAACGAAGCTGCAGATAAGAAGAACTTCATGGATATCCTTTGGTGGTATATAGACTTCTGTCATACTCTTCTTGTCATCATACAGAAGCACTTCAAGACAGTAAAGAAGGGTGATGTTGCCCAACCCATTTGACCTCTCGCCTCTATTGACGCAAAGGGGGAGATTGTTGGGTCTGGGGTGTTGCGTCTTTGGGGTCGTGTTATAGTCCATTTTTGTATTCAAGGTTTGGGCCTGTCCAACCGTGTTTAGTCTTTAGGGTTTATATTTAGTGCATGCATGCTTAGATTAGATAAGCTTATTTATTGATTATTTTGCATTGAATCGCACTGTAACCCTAGCACACCTCTACAGTCGAAGTTCTTCATCGAGCACTTCTGAGGTGGAGCATAATATAATCATTCGACATTCGTCTGATTCATTCTTGTGTTTTTTCATTGCTTTATATTTGTTTATCTGTTAACAATCTGTCGATCAAATAGTGCATTAATCTCATCACCACTGTTCATTCGGAGGTTCGGAACTTCATGTATCATTTCTATATTATGTTTTCTTAAGTCTTTGTACACTTGTATTTTGGTTTTTAATTATTTTCTGTTTTTATTTATTTTCAGAAAATGAAAAACTCAAAAATTATTTTCTTTATTTTCCATTTTTATTTCTTTTCAGAAAATCTTATAATCACAAAAATATTTTTCCTTAAATTCTGTTTTTAATTTCTTTTTCAGAAAAATCAAAAATACAAAAATAGTTTCTATTTCTTTTTCAGCAAATATTAAAATACCAAAAATAATAGATAATTGAGCAGGACTGAAGGAACATATCATGATACTCTCAATTACGAATGATGGGGCAGGTATTTAATTCCTAATCTTTGCCTAGTTAAGTGTCCCTAGAAGCATGTTGTTGCATGTTGTCCGAAGCCTCTAAGCCTCTATGTTTGAAGCCTTAATGAATCGATAATACCGATCGTTTCTTCCCAATCAGACTAATATTCACATAAGTCATTGAGCTAACTTACTCTTCTCATATTTAGTTAAGAGTTGACTTCTTCGTCATTCTTTTATAGCAGAGGTACATTCATACCTTCGGAACCACCTTTCACATTTCTCCATATCACATTCGCCTTCACACTCATAACCCTTGAGACTCTCAGATTTTACCACTGAGGTTTATGATTACACAACTTTTGTTTTAATGATCTTCGATTAGTTCTCACCACGAATTGAGTGAAACCCAATATCCAAAACCGTCTTTTGAATTGACGGTGAAAAATTGATTTGTTCTATCTTTTCACCAAAGAATTGATGTGAATCCACCTTCGTTGTTCGTACCTTGAAATCTCATTAATATATTTTTTGCACGATCTTTATGAAATGTTCTAAACCTAAGACATTTCTTCCCATAAGATCCAGTTTTCATTTTTTTCTTGAGATTTCTATATTGTCCAGCCACTCAAATATTTCCAAAGCATACTTGTTCTTATGACTACACTGGTCAAACAAGTACTTCTTCCGAACGTTCGGACCTATGTTGAGTTTTGAAGTTTGGTTGAAGTTGAAGCCACCCTTAAGCCTACATGAGAAGAATCCTTTCACTGTTTCTTAACAAACAGATGATCGTAATTCAACGGGATACCACACAGACACTTCCAAGTCTCTCTTGACTTTGAAGGAAGAGATCGTTGCCCGGGATCCAACTGTTTCATGTCTTTAATGGCATCACTAGAATCCCTTAAATAACTTGCTTTATTTCTTTATCTTTGGCACACTCTTGCACGAAGATCCATGTGATTTTCAAAAAGTCTGGTTCGTAGTTCTAATGATTACTTTCAGATTCGGAGAACAGGAACTTGTGAACTATTATGAATGGGCATATCTGAATCAGCGAAACTTAAGGGATAAGATAATGATTTTGGCACGTGAATATTTCAAACTTCGCTGACATCATGCCGCCTGACACATGTCATCCTATCATGCTTTTTCAGGTGCTTTTTCAGCGATGTGGAACGCCAACCGCCGGTTTTCTCTCACCACTAATTACACATATAAGGAAATTCAAAGCGTCCTTCTCATTCACCGCTTTCAAAGAATTCCTACTTCCGGTGCAAGCAAACCCTTTCTATCTCTACTGTTCATCATCTTCTCCATCGATCTCCATGGCTGCTTCATCAGAAATTCCATCTGTTCAAACTGCTTCATCAGGGCTACTAGGCATCAAGGGTAACCAAAATCTCATTTTGGATCTTGATCCATCCAAGTATGACGCCTTTCTACAACCATTGATCGAATGCCTCAGATACTCTCCTTTGGCTACTGCACTATCAAAGACAGAGTATGTTCCTTTGTCTTTTCTATCCAAAGCTTACTCATCTGCTCGTTATGAAGAACGTGAAGCGGTTATTACTTTCGAGCTTGCTAATCAACAAACCTCCATCACCAAATCCATATTCAGTCAATTAATGGGGTTTCCCTCTGCTAGGGATTTGGTCGATCTTGAAACAATCTCCTTTTCCTCTATTCTAGGCCCTCTGAACCTGCTCACACTCCGAAGAAGAAAATCAAGGGAGTCACTTGTAAGCCTAGGTCTCTTACACCAGACATTAAGGAGGGTTCGGAGTCACACACTATCTCCGACGTTCGTATACCAGAGCAAGTCCAGCATGCGACTGAAGACATAGCTGCGACTTGGCATCCCATGGTTTCGGATCCATCAACAACTAGTCCTGAGGTAAATTTTTCTGTGCCAACTTCTGTTCCCATAACATATAACTTTTTCCAGGATTTTACTCCACCTTCTCCTCCTGCTACTACTACACCTATCTCTATAGCTCCCTGTCCGAATGTTTCTGTGGGAGTTTCGCAACCACAGGTGTCTGTTGCACAATTTGCTCCTTTCTTCACAGACTCCACAGCAACCACCACTACCACCACTAATACACCACCGGTCACTGTCAACGTATCTGATACGGGGCAGGTGCTTCTGGTTTCTTTTCTAGTGTTGGCTTCACTTCCGTCTCACCTCTTCGCCATGATGATCAGGATACCATGTTCGGTGATGATAGCGATGTTTTTGAAGACTTTCATTACAATCCTTTCAATGTTCAGCATTCTAGTGGGGATGATGATGATGCTACCATGACCAAACATCAGTTCAAGCTTCTTCAAGAAAAGTTGGATACTTTAATTGAATCATCTAAATCCTCTTCCAGCTCAAAATACTCTATTGAAACTCACAATGCTTTGACTGAGTCTTTATCAAAAGAGCATGCCTCGAACCTTGAAAAATCAAACAAAGTTTTTGAGGATTCACAGAAAACTTGCAAGGAAATGACCGAAAAAGTCGAGAAACTACTCTCCGATGTTACCACTTTCATGGGTGAATTCAAAACCTCTTTTGAGTCAAATACAGCAGCTGCGAACAAAGCGATCACTGGCCTTAGTTCTACACTCCAAACAGAAAAAGCAGCTCTTACGAAGGTTCGTACTGAAATCCACGCTGACAATACGGAGATCCAAACATCCATCTCCTCCAAAATCGAGAAGCTTCAGGAAGATCTGGCCACAAAGAACAGGATCATGGATGAACTTGTTGTCAAAACCGAAAAGATGAAAGTTCTGCATGTGAAGTTATCTTCTGCGTATAAGGAAATTGATGAGCTCAAATCCGAAAAAGCTGTAATCAAAAGTTGTGTTGCTGATGTAAATGCTGACTTGCATAATCTCATTGAGACTCGTGATTCTCTTCTCACATTTTCTGTTCGTCAGCATCTTGTAGAGAAATTGAAGCCCATATTCTCCATGCTTGACCGAATTCAGGGTGTTTCGGACTCTTCTATTCCAAAACAAAAGGGAGAACCGGGGAAAACTTTAGGTGTTGGAAAAGCAACTGGTGGTGGTGATGATTACGAACAAAACCCCAAGTCTAATTAACCGAAGGATAATGTAGCTTCGGCATCAAAAGGAAAAGAGAAGATTGTTCATGAAGATGATGAGGAAGAAGAAGATGAAAATGAGAAGTTAAAGCGTAAAGCTCGTGATGCTGAAATTGATGAAAATATGTGAGTTGCTAAGGAGGCTGAAGAGCGAGAGAAGGCAGTTGGTGAAGCTGAGGAAAATTTGCAGTCTCAGAAAACTCTTTTCCCTCTATGGTCATTGGAACGCATTCTGAGTGAAGCCATTTACAACCCAAACGTTTATTGGCTAGAACCTATTGGATCGTTTGAATTAGACAACTCTCCTGATTCTCAACTCAATCTGCCAATTACTCCCAAGGCCTTTCAGTTTTGCTGTTTTGACAAGATTGTGAATGTTTCTCTCTCTGATAATAGTGCTTATCAGATGATGTTCTCGTTCTATCTCAAGCACATGAAGACACAGTACGAGACATGAAGTTCAAATAAAATAACTATTGTGAAGGTTTTTGGCCCCATTGAAACCGAAAGCTTTCTAAACGCTCGTTTCAAGGTTGCACGAGGAGCTGCGAGTACAGTGTTTGAATTTACACTCGCTGATTTGCTGTGTTTGAACCTATTTGATTAGATTTATCTGTTGCTTCTCTTGCTAAAGGATGAAAACAAATTCGATTCTATTATTGCACATCTTAAAAGAATGTTGGTTTGTTACATCCAAGAAGTTGGGAAGATGGATGTGGAAATTGCGACTGTCCTTCGCAAGAAACCTACAGTACTTCCCAAGGAGCCTCCGAAAGATCTTGATAAGATGAAACTAGGAAGAATACGAAAGGATGATTGGAGCGTCACATTTAAAATTCGAGAAACAGATGATGCAAATTTTCATAGAGTTTGCTTCTTTCTGCCTGACAAGCATCTATTCTCCACCCCATGCCTGGAATACATTTTGGAATTTATAAGTCGATGCAAAGCGAATAGTGCTGGGGACAGGAAGTACTTCTCTAATATGATCATCTGATATATCATGGTTCGCAAAACTCTGCTGGGGATAATGCTGAAGCTTTTCGTTGTTCAAAAACGCCAACAGAACTGAAGAATTTGCCTTCCATATTAACACAAAGGGCGAGATTGTTGGGATATTTTTTTGTGTCAATAATGTTTTGTTCTATTATAGTCCATTTGTAATGGGTTGGGCCTATCCACCCAATATTTAAAGTTTCTAGGGTTAGACTATATATAGTGCATGCATGCACCGTATTAGTAAATTGATTTGATTTGATTGTAATCTTGCCCTACTTGCCTTTACAGTAGAAGTTCTTCATCGAGCTCTTCTAAGGCAATTATTATTAATCATTCGACACCAGTTTGATCATTGCATTCATTGTTTGATTTACTTTTCTGTTGAGAATATTTCGATGAACTCTTATTTATTCTAACACTCTTCTGGAATAATGAAGGCGTGATTGATTTGACAAAAGAACCAAAGGATCATGGTAGATCCAATCATATCGACAGAAAGTACAATTATATTCGAGATCGGGTTATTGAAGGACACCTTCTGGTGAAGAGTACCATCGAAGGATAATGATGTAGATCCTTTTACAAAGGCTCTAAGTAGAGTCAAACATTACCAGCATGCTAGGAGCATAGGATTAAGATACGATATTAGTTTTAGTGGTTAGGTAATTTTTTTTAAACTTGTAACAAAATAAATATAATTGATTTAGTGAATGAATAATAAAGAATTATTTATGAGTACTGTACTGCCTTATTCAATTATTTATTTTGTGTTTCATTTTGCATGTTTTACTTCCTTAGTGCTGGGACCAAGGTTGTAGAACTCGTTACTCGGTACCTGTTTGGCCGACTACCGAGTAGCGAGTACCCGGGAGTACTCGGGGAGTACTCGGATTCGGTAATTCATGTAGAAATGTTTTTAGGGAAATTATATATGCCAAAATCATAAGTTAAAATCATAAGTTGATTGAAATATATAACAAAATTAGATACATGTGAATACACAAAAGTTAAAAAACACATAATGGTCTCACTTCATGAATAATTACTAAAAATTTGAGATATATATGTACTAATAATCACATGTGTGTGTTAAATAATAAATCATTAAGTATATTATACATATTAATCACCGAGTTGACCGTGTTTTACAACACTACTCAGTTCAGTAAGGGGTTGATCAGGGGATACCCGGGATTTTGTAACTCGCCTCGGTAAGGGGTCGAGCAGCTAGTACTCGGAGGAGTAATCGGCCAACTCGGCGAGTTTTACAACACTGGCTGGGACCAGCAAGGACAAACTGATGTGTTTAATTTCAAGTACAATAAAGTCTTTACAAATCGGGAAATCGAGAAACATAATCTTGAACAATGAGATTGATTTTCATCCATGTCTTGTGTCCATACAATATCTTGAAGAGCGAAGGAATAGCTTATCACTTATTTTAGGGCCGACGACATATTTGAATTAGAGTTTGGCAGTGCCTTTAGAAAGCACACTTCGCTGTTTAGTTCAAGGTCTATACGTGCAAATGTAGTTACAGATTTATCCAAGTGGGAGACTGTTGGATTAAGGTGTCTAAGACAATAACTAAATTGATATATTCTTGAACTAGAAGAAAAGTCCTTTTTGGGTTGCCTACATAACCAATAAATGTATAAAATGATTTTTGGAGAGAGATGTTGATTTGTTAATTTATTATATGATTAATAAATTGTAAAAAATGATTTATTGATATATTTCATCATTAATATATTAATTAAAAATAGCAATAGTTAATTAAGAATTAATAAAAAATTAATTGGGATTAATTTTGGGTTAATTATAATTAATTGGAAGTGTAGGTGCTAAGCTGTAAATGTTCAATAGTTGAATTAATCCTTCTATGCTTGGCCAACTTTGGCTAGGCATTTTAGGGTTTCTAGATTAATCATATTAGATAATTATGGAGTTGGATAATTACATAATTCAAGATATTATTATTATATTCAAATTAGGGTTATCCAAGGCTTCCTTATCAGCTATAAATAGGACCATTAGGGTCTCATATTTTCGTCCACTCCTTTACACTCTAAAGATTCAAAATTTTGCTCTAGCCTCCCCTCTTCGAAAGTCTTATAGTTATTAGGGTTTTGGGTACAAGTCATTAGAGGCATCCAAACTTTTGGTTCTTGCTTTCCAAGTAACTACAAGAGGATTTATTTTGATAATTTGCTATAATAATCAAGAGGTATGTAACCCTAATCTTTATGTGATTTTCGATTTTCATAGATCTCTCTGAAGCTTATTGATATTCATTGTTTATTGTTATCAATAGAGAAAACATAGATCCAAACTAGGTTGCATGTGAACTTAAGCGTTAAGTGTTTTTCTGCTCATATGATGTTTTTTATAACCTAGAAAACACATCAAAAGGAACTTCCAAAAAAATAGGGCTTATGAAAGTACCCAACTTCCACAAACTAATTAACTTACGCCAAAACCACAAGAACCACAATCTAATTGTTGGGAATAAATCCGATATGACGAATGCAGAATATCAAGAATAATCAAGAATCAATCACCAAAATGTGCAAGTAATCTGATAAAGGTTTTTCGTGTATTGATTATGAGATGAACGCACAGAGAAAACCCTAATCTGGTAAAAAGCTTACCTCAAAATCTAACCTAGTGATTATTTATAGGGAACAATAAATATATACCATAAATATAAAATCTATGCCTTAATATAAAACCAATGCCTTAGAAGAGCTCGATTAAGAACTTCTACTGTAAAGGCACTGTAGGGAATCATAAAATGATTAACCCTAATAAGGCTTCCCTAAATAACCAAATATGCCAAATCAGTTTTAAAATCTCAAATACTCAACAATCTCCCCTTAGATGTTGAAACTGAAGATCACGATTTCCGATCTTCTTGGCATTTCTCCCCCTAAATTGTGATACTCCTCAGCACATGGAGTCTTCAAAGCGAGAGAAATAGAAATAATCTTCCAAATACGAACTCCCCCTTGAATAATCATCACTCCCCTTTGAATCTTCAACAAATGCCATGAAGAGAATCCGGAAAGTTAAAAAGAATCACCAACAATCTTCGAAACCCGTCAGATTTGATGAAATAAATCCCTTTAGAATAATCCAAATTCTCAAAAAAATAACAAAATATAATTTTGTATTTTTCGATTTTAAATTTAGACAAAAGAATAGAATAAGAAGCAATTATTTAGAAGGGATAAAAAAATAATAATAAGACCAAGGAAACAGGATAAGAAGTGAAAATCTTTTGGAAGTAGGGGAAAAATGGTAAAAATCCGATAAATTTGAAAAGAATTTCGGATATGGGATTGAACTGTAAAAGTCTGAAAGTTAGGGGGTTGAAGATGAAAATATATCCCATTTGCTTCATTTTAACGCTAAAAGAAATAACAGCGTTAAAAAAATGAAACTGTAAAGCTTGATAACTTTCGGGGACTAAAGTTGTAATATTGAGTCATCTTCTTCGTTCATTCAGAAAGCGACGTTTCTTTGACTTCAAAAAGTCAAACTTGATTACGCATCCAAAATTTCAATTCCAATAGAGCCACTGAGTTCCGATTGTAACTTCTAAGTACCAATTATCGTTTCGATTCACTTGTTGAACCCCGAACACGATTTCAATTTGGAGAATGACTGGGAATCAATTTCATCATCCGAATGATTGGAAACGACGAACGTTTCGATTTCAACTGATAGATGCGAAAACCAGAATATGATATCCACCAATGATAAAATTGATTTCTGAGACAACATTAAATAGCTCTGATTCCGTTTGTAAATCCCGATTCCTGAACTACCAAATCGATTTCAACATAGAGACGGAAACTTTTAACGATTTGATTAAACTGTGAATACCGATTCTGAAACCATCAATGTCGACTGTGAGTGCGAATCCAGATATTAAGTATTGCGTCATTGGGCCTGTTTGTTTAGTCCGTTTTGTATAAACGAGTTGGGCATGTCCACTCGTATTTATTGCTAGGGTTAGAGTATATAAGGTGCATGCATGCATCGTATTTTAGTTAACTCTGATATTATCTTTGTAAACCTATTTTACGCCTCTACAGAAGTAATTCTTAATCAAGTTCTTCTGAGGCGTGACTGTTAATCATTCAGCACCAGTTCGATCAATATCGTGTTCTTGTTCCTTACCTGTTTAAATCTATTCGATCTTTAAGGTTTTATTCTTAGCAATTGGTATTAAAGCAGGAGACTGTGTAATCGATACGCATATCTTCTATTTATAGAGTTTTAGGGTTTCCGTTAATATAGGATCTAACTCAGTCCTCTTCTACATTATTCTGACGGCTCAAAGAGATCTTGATATTACCCTATAAACAATCTGTGTTTACACGTCTAATTCTTTACAGGTATCGAAAGGTTTTTCACCATGCAGCACGACGATTCCAATATCAACTCCCTGAATATCTCAAGCAGCATTGGATCAACAACCAGGATCCCGATTCTTTTTCCTCACGAATATGAATTCTGGGCGATGCACTTTGAATATTATGTTCTAGGCTCAGAAGATAATGGTTATCTGGTTTGGGAGGCAATCACTCTAGGTCCGTTTGTTCACACAGAGACCAAGAGAAAAAACAAAACTCAGAGAGAATACAACCAACTGCTCCTTGATGTGAAGGACATGCCTCAAGACGAGAAAGACAAACTCATGACCAATATTAAAGCAATGAGAATCATTAGATTCGCTTTGCAAGCAGATACTTTCCGTCTCCTGACCTCTTGTGGCACAGCGAAGGCCATTTGGGATAGGTTGAGAGAGCTCTACTCCACAGACGCAGATCTAGAGCATTCGACTCAAACGCTCTAGCTATCCGAGTTTGGCGAATTCATTCAAAATCCTGAAGAAACACTGACTGCCACGTTCAATCAATATAATCATCTTATTAGCAAAATGATGAAGCATGATATTGGACGTGAACTAATTGAGCAAAAGGTCACGTTTATGGACGGACTGCGATCAGAGTGGAAGACAGTGGTGTTAACTATTAAAGCACACGAACAGTTCAAGAACCATACTCTTGCGAAGCTTGTGGGTATTCTGAAGGCACGAGAGAGTGAAGTGACGAAAGAAGAGAAGGTGGTTTCTGGAATGGGGTCATTAGCCTTGGTTGCGAAAGGAAAGACAATGACTGATGACGGATCTGGATCAGACCACTCTGAGCATGACCTCTCAAGAGAAGATTTTGCTTTAATGGTGTCAAACCCTAAGCGATTGGCTAGAAAGAAGTTTCCCTCAAGTAAAAACAGAAACTGGCAGGGAAGTTATGGCTTTGAGAAAGTGAAAGAGGAGAACAGGAGTGGTTCTCAGAAAGAGGATGAGAAGAAGGAGAAAAAGTTAGTTGGTGACTCTGGATACGATTGTAACTATTGTCATGGCAAAAACCATCTTGCCAAGGAGTGCATACTGCGAAGGCAGAATGAGAAGAATGAAGGAAAGGATGAGGAATCTTACCATCTGAGAACGCTGGAGGAGATCAAGAGAAAGAAAACTAATGATAACTCTATGTCTGCGTTGAATGTGTAGGAAAATATGGCTGAAGGCGAGTTTGGAGGAGTGGAAGTCTGGTCGACAGACTCTGAGGATGAAGAAGTTCGCAAGCCCACACATGGAAGGGTATTCGTAGCGAAAAAAACAAGCTCGCAGTTCTAAGGAAGATGTTTAATGGTGACTGATGGAAGTTCACAGATATGTAGTTGAACCCATAAACGATCGCTCAGCTTTTGAAAAAGGTAGCCCAAGTGGTACCAAAGAAGTTCGTAGCGAATCCAAACTAGTGAAAAACGAATCTAGTGAGAGAAAACGAAAACTAAATGTGAATATTCACAAGTCGTCTAAGCAAGTTGCAGATCAAAAACGACAAAGAAATGAGAGATATTAAAGAAATCTCAATGAAAGGAAGCAATTTTGGCAATCCCAAAATTCTGGCTATGCTCGCAACGAAAGAAGGATTAATCACAATGCGAAAGTACCTTCGCATGTAAATCCCAGTCAATGTTCGCATTGCTACTCTCACGGTTCAAGGGACTCTCAGCAAAAGGGGACTCTAAAACCCTTCTTCACAAAGAAACCAATGGAGAGACCAAATCCCTATCACTCTCAATCCACGAAGTCTAAACCCAACGATATCAAAGGCAAGGGAAAACTAGTTTCAGAGCTGAAAGTTCCAACCAAGACGACAAATGCTAACCTTAAGGAAACTGAAAAGAAGTCCGCTAAGAATCAAGCTAACACCAAGCACAAATCTTCTGATTCTAAAGAAACGAACTTAAAAGATAACAAAATCAAAGTTTTTACCATCAAACGAAAAGATAAAACCACACTCATTAAACGAACATATTTGGTTGATCTTGACATTACTTTTTCCTCTTCTGTAAAAGGCTTACAAGGACCTAAGAAACTTTGGGTTCCTAAATCTGCTTAACTTTTGCAGGTAATTCGTGACGAACAGTTCGACACTGAATGGTACATTGACAGTGGTTGTTCGCGTGACATGATAGGAAGGAAGGAAGAGCTACGAGAGTTCAGGGCTCTTAAGGATGGTGGAAATGTAAAGTATGGGAATAATTTTTTTGGAAGAATAAAATGCTATGGAATGATAACGAATGGAGATTTCTCAATTCACAAAGTGGCTTACGTTGAAGGATTACACCACAACCTTGTTAGTGTCTCGCAGTTGGTTTTGGGGACTGGATTGAAGGTGTCATTTGATGACGAAGGGTCAGAAATCATTGACAAGAAAACCAAGTCTATTCTTCTAAAATCACAAAAAAGGGTGAGATGTATCCGTTAAATGTAAACCCAATACGAGGGAAGCCAGCCATTTGCATGCTTACAAAAGCTCACTCAGACGAAAGCTGGTTATGGCATAGGCGACTTTCGGACTTAAATTTCAAAGACATCAACAAGATCGTTCTTGGTGATCATGTGCGAGGACTTCCTCTATTGAAATTCAACAAGGATCATTTGTGTGCTGCTAGTGATATAGGAAAGCAAAATTAAAAAAGTCATCCATCTATCATGAAGACGAAAGTCATCAAACCTTTGGAACTTCTATACATCGACCTTTGTGGGCCTTCTGCTATTGAAAGCGTTGGTGGTAGTAAGTATATTCTGGTAATTGTAGATGATTTTTCACGTTTCACTTGGGTGTTCTTTCTTAGACAGAAATCTGATGCAACGCCAAAGCTCAAGGATTTCATCAAGCAAATCGAGCTTCAACTGTGAAAGCTGGTTCGCAACGTTCGCAACGACAACGGGCTAGAATTCAAAAACCAAGCGTTTGAAGAATTTCTTACTAAAAAGGGAGTCACACATAACTTCTTTGCTCCTTACACTCCACAACATAATGGAATAGTTGAAAGACGAAATCGTTCCTTGTGTGAAGTTGCACGAACCATGCTAATGTTCGCATGTCTGCCACTCTACTTCTGGGCAGATGCGATTGTAACCGCCTACTTTACCCAAAACAGATCCACTTTGAATAAGCGATTTTCAATTACTCCATATGAAATTTTAAATAATCGCGAACCTAATTTCAAGTTTTTCCACATCTTTGGTTCCAGGTGTTTCATCTTTAACTCTAAGGAACAACGAAACAAGTTCGATGCGAAAGCTGACGAGGGAATATTCTTAGGGTACTCACTGACCTCTAAGGCATATAGGGTTCTCAACAAACGATCAAAGAAAATCGAAGAAACCTATTATGTCTCGTTTGATGACAACTATCTGAAGAGGATTCAATCAAATGAAACTCAAATACAGGAAATCTTTCCTAAGCCTAGTCCAGTCGTTATTCCCATTTCCAACCTATATGATGAGTTCAGGTTACTGTTTGACGAACCTGAGAAAGCCATCACATCTGAAGCCAATGCAGCTGATAACAAAGTAGACGAACTTAAGAAGATCATTGATGATGCTGAGAAAGCCATGCCACAACAGCCATCCACTGAGAACATTCCTCAAGACACGAACGCTACTCTCCAGGGAGAGAATTCTGATTCTAATACACATTTCCAGGGGGAGGATGCCACACCTCAAACTACGAAAACTCAACTGTAGGGGGAGGGTTTCGCTTCACCTGTTCCTTCTGAACCCCCTTCTGATGGAGATTGTTCACCTCCTACAATGACCCACGAACCCCCGTTCGCAGTCGATGATTCTATTCCTGAAGTTAATGAGTTCGCATCATTCGAGGGGGAGAATGAGGAAGTGGAAGCGAATGATGATTCGGACGCTCAATCCGTTCAATCAGAATTTGAGGAAGTTAATGATGAACTAAATCCATCCTTAGATCCCAATTATCCTCCTATGACCAAATGGACCAGAGATCACCCAAAAGCTCAAGTCATTGGTGAATCCTCTGCTGGTGTCCTCACACGATCCCAACTAAATGCGAAGCAAACTGCATTATTTTCAAAAGTTGAATTTTGTATGTTTAATTCGTTTGTATCTAAGATAGAGCCCAAAACCGTCAAAACTGCTCTTGATCACTCTGATTGGATGCAAAATGAACTCAATGAGTTTAAACGTAACAAGGTTTGGAGATTAATTCCAACTCCACCAGATGCATCAGTTCTTGGTTTGAAATGGGTATTTCGCAACAAGATGGATAAAGAAGGGAACGTGATCAGGAACAAAGCAAGACTTATGGTCAAAGGTTATTGTCAGTAAGAAGGTATTGACTATGAAGAGACCTTCGCACCTGTTGCAAGGTTGGAATCCGTTCACATCTTCTTGGCATATGCGGCACATAAGAACCTGGAAGTTTTTCAAATGGATGTAAAGTGTGTGTTCCTAAATGGCGAACTAGAAGAGACAGTTTACATGGAGCAACCACCTAGGTTTGCGAATGAAAAGTAGTCCAACCACTGCTATATTCTCGACAAGGCAGTTTATGGTATGAAGCAAGCTCCAAGAGCCTGGTATGAAACATTAACTCGTTTTCTCAAAATGTCCAAATTCAAACAAGGTTCGGTTGACCCAACCTTCTTTCGCAAGAAAGAGGGTGACCACTTAATGATCGTCCAAATTTATGTTGATGACATCATCTTCGGATCCACTAATCCCAGCCTAACAGCTGAGTTCTGAAAGCTGATGGAAACTAAATTTGAGATGAGCTCAATGGATCCAATTAACTTTTTCCTTGGGTTAAACAGTAGACAGGGACAGGATGGAATTTTTATTAATCAGTAAGCTTACACAAAGACATTACTTGCTAAGTTTGGAATGGTGGGAGACTCAAAGACGAAGGTTCCAATGGCATTCGGAACGAAACTGACTCCTTCGATGAAAAACCTGCTGCAGATATGACCCTTTATCATCAGATGATAGGTTCAATTATGTATCTAAAAGATAATAGACCAGATATTATGTTTTCAGTTTGTTATTGTGATAGGTTCCAAGCCAACCCACTCGAACCTCATATGGTTGCAGTCAAGAACATCTTTAGGTATCTGAAACGAACGTCATCTCATGGAATATGGTATCCTGCGAAGTCAGGGTTTTTCGTGCAAACATTCTCAGATGCTGACCTCGGAGGATGTGGTTTAGATAGAAAAAGCACAACTGGTGGATGCCAATTTCTTGATGGCAAACTGGTAAGTTAGCAATCCAAGAAACAAACGTGTGTTTCGTTGTCAACAGCTGAGGCTGAATACATAGCTGCAGCTTCATGCACATCCCAGGTCATTTGGATTCAAAGCCAGCTTTGTGACTATGGCTAAAGTATGAAACGCATCCCACTTTATTGTGACTCTGAAAGTGCCATTCTCATTTGTCACAACCCAGTGCAACACTCAAAGACGAAACAGATAGCACTGAGGTATCACTTCATAAAAGATCACGTGGAAGATGGCAACGTCGAGATACATTTTCTTAGATCTGATGATCAGTTAGCTGACATATTCACCAAGGCCCTTCCTGAAACAACCTTTAACATCATACTTCAAGGGTTGGGAATGATGGAAGCTGAATCTGTACCAAAACGTCTTTTACACTCATAAAGTTTCACTGCGAATCGGTGTGAACGTTCATAGTGACTCGCAATGCACTGTTCACTCGTGGTTTGGTTTTGCATATATACTTTTGTACTTTTTGTATATTATTGCCTATTTTTGTTTTCTTTTTGTATACTTTCTGTTTTTACTCTTTTTCAGAAAAAAAAACCAAAAAAAAAAAACCAAAAATATTTTATTTGTTTCTATTTTATTGCTTTTCAGAAAAATAAAACTACAAATATATTTTCATCTCGTGTTTTTTTATTTATTTCTTTTTCACAACCCTCAAAATTCCAAAATTAATAGATTCACACCAAGATCATGGAAGAAGATATTTACAATATCTATCAATTCATGTGATGGGGCAGGTATAACTCTCTTTACTTATGTATTAGCTAAGTGTCCCTAGAAGCATGATGCTGCATGTTGTCCTGAGCCTCAACGATTCGATTGTGAATCCTTAATGAATTGGTACTACCAATCAATTCTTCCAAATCAGGCTACGAATTCACCTCAGTCTTGAGCTACCTTACTCTTTTCACATTGTTAAGAGTTATCTACATGGTCACTTTCGCATTGCAGAGGTACTTTCGCTTTCTTATAACCCTCTACACATTTCTCCATCACTTTCACATTCATAAATGCAACCCTTGAGACTCTCAGAAATTACCACTGAGGTTTATGGTTGCTCAAAATCTTCGTTCATGATCTTAGTTTCATAAACAATGAACTGAGTGAAACCCAAAATTCACTGCCTTATATGAATTGACGGCGAACAATCAAATGTTCTAGTACTTTCACCAAGGAATTAACGAAAGTCCACTTTCGTGGTCTGTACCAAGAAATCTCTTTTGTTTTACTTGATCCTAATGAAATATTCTAGTCCTAAGATATTTCTTCCCAATGGATCTAGTTTTATTTTGATCTGATATTTCAATATTTGTCCAAGTTACTAAAATATTTTCAAACCTACTCGTTCAAATTACTACACTGGTCACACGAGTACTTCTTCCAACTTTCGCACTTATGTCAAGTTCGTAGTTTGGTAGAAGAATGAACCCCCATTTATGAGACTTATCAAAAGAAGCGTTTCAATGTTTCTCATCAAACATTTGATCGTTATTCAACGGGAAACCACACAGACACTTCTCAGTCTCTTTTGACTTAGAAGGAAGAGATATATGCTCGGGATCCTCAGTTTTATGTCTTTATTTAGACATCACTTAATCCACAAGATATGTTTAGATTTATTTCTTTATCTTTGACACTCTTGCACGAAGATCCTTGTGATTTTCAAAAAGTCTAGTTTGTGGTTCCTAATGTTCTTTTAGGTTCGCAGTTGTATCCATGTTCGTTGAACTAAACGTTTGTGGCATGTAGATTCATAATGCTAATTCACTGCGAAAAGGGATAAGTTGACCCGACATATCTTAAGAGATAAGAATTCAAAGTGGTGTGTGATAATTTGAATCGACAGCTACTTTATTGCCGTGTGACGCACGGATCTGACACCTCTACAGTTGTCCAGTCACGCTTTTCCAGGCGAAGTTTCAATAACTGATGCAATCTCTCTCCTGATTTTTCGCTCATATAGAATCGTATATATAGATTTTGACGGTTCCATCTCTCATTATCACTTTCAAAATTCTCTAAACGATCAAAAGGCTCTCTACTGTTCATCTTCTTCTTCAAGCTTCATCAATGGCGGCTTCATCTGAAAATGCATCTGTTCAAGATCAAACCGTTCACTCACCACTTCTTGTCACACCCCAAAACCGGAACGGCAGAAACGTTCTGGGGTGGAGGACGTCATGTCAAGTATCACAACATATACAGTATAGTAATCAAAGTACAACAACCATTGCATTAATAGTAATAATTTTACATAGGTTACATTTAACAACAACATCAAAAGTAGATATAGGAAATAACATAAGCTGCAGCTTGGTACTAGGCTGACTTCGCAAAAGCTCCCGGAGTGTACCTGTCTACTGATGACCTGACAATACAAGTTTTTGAAAGCGAGTATCATCATTTTAATGTTGGTGAGTTCATAAGTATTTGATGATATTGATATAAATACATGTTTTTCTTCAAAATATTCTCACTAGAAAATGGTGATTTGAGTTTACAGAGTATTAGAATTCTTTCCAGAAAATCCTATATTTTCAAATAAAAGTAGTCTTCTACCAAGACCCAATTGTTTTATGTTTAGGGAGTAATTTCCCCTAAAGGTAACTATCATTATCAAAATATAGTTTATACTTTTAATAAATATGAGAGAAGGTCACAAGTAAAAGTAATAAGGAAATTAATACTTTTCTTCAGCAATGACGTTGTTGTTTATAAGGAAATAACATACAAACTCCAGGTAGTATTAAATGAACAATACACCTCGGGGAGTCTAAAGTAGGAAAATACAGACTCCAGGTGGTATTTAAATGAACAAGACGCCTCGGAGAGTCTAAGTGAATGAAATACAGACTCCAGGCGGTATTAAGTGAACAATACGCCTCGGAGAGTCTAAGGTAGGCTTTAATCCTAAGTAGGTTAGTTTAAAGGTTTTAAAATATGGCCTAGTGTATAACTAGGAAAATACATCATGAGGATTTTATATGTAGAAAATATCATGATAAAACTTATTACCTTAAAGCCATGAACTATAAGGTAAATGTAAAGATGCTCGTAACCATACTGATTGACGGATGTAAACACGACGACCTGCTGGCGTCGAAATGAATGTGATATTTGTCACCCCTTGGCTTGGTCGGCCGGGACTGTAGTGGGATGGTCTGTCCCGTATAGATCTATACACACAATGCCCGCTCTCCCTCCAGGAGACTGTGGTTACCACTCGACAACGGTGAAATCCGCATCACGAGCATGTATCTCGTGTTTTGATTTCTATATACCTTTCTTTTCTACTAAAAGTACAAGCTTTTAGAATACAGATATAAATAAGTTCTCCTTCATGAAAGTTATAGTTGGTTTCTAAACTATACCTATTATAGTTTACTCGAGAGGTTATCTAGATGCCTTTGCTACCCAAAGGTGTTGAACTGGAATAAGAGTCTTAACATCTAACCAGATATACATAATATATAAATAGGACTTCAACGACACTCGGACAAATAACCGGATGCTCTAAGTCCACAACCAAACAAGGAACAGGAAATAAAGCGGGTTATCAGTCCTAAGTCCTTCAAACCCTACTTATATAACTATATCTATATAGACATGAATCTATCAAGCATTTAAGTTTAAAAGACTTTAATAAAAACTTGGTAATTTAAAAGGGATTTTGGTACTTAAAAGAGATTTGAAAACAAGATATGAAAACCTTTAGCCGGATAAAACAGTTTAACATGCAAAAATCTATTTGATTGACAGTTATTAATCACATGTGGTTGATATAATAACTTTATAGTTCAACTTGTATTCCCCCCATAAAAGCATTTAAAATCATTTAAAAAGGTTGATTAAGGGGTATGAACTCACCTGAAGTGGGTGATTCGGATGAACGGGTGGTATAGGATGCTAAGTGTCAAGTGAGGACTTGAACACACACGTGGATCCTATTGAGCATGAAATGATACATTTATGTATCTAATTAGTCATTTAATAACTAATTAAGCAAGTAAAAACACTCAAATACATGAAAACACTTTGTTTCAAGTGCTAGGAGTGCTAAGGGTTGCATCTTAAGAGAGTATGGCCTCGCATTGGAGTTTACTCCCCATATGGTAGCACCATATGGGTTTACGGTTCTGGCACCATTTCCCCCATGAGTTTACGGTCGTAAACTCATGGAAATGGTGTCATTGGGTGTTTTAAGGTCCTAACCCACACAAGGAAGTAAGCTAGACTTGAATCAAAGGCTTAGGAAGTGGCTAGGGCTCGAAATGGCCCTTCTTTGGAGTTTACGGTCCTTGGACCACTCCTTGGGAGTTTACGGTCGTAAACCCATGAGTTTACGGCCGTAAACTCTTGGTCACCTCTACATTTTCGTGTTTTGGGGTTTCTAGTTCATGCATGCAAGGTTCTAGTCCTTTACACAAGCCATAGAAGGTATTAGGGGCACCTAAACCCCACTTGAAGGTGTTTACGGTCTAAGGAGATCTCCTTGAACCGTAAACACATATGTTCTTGGGGATTTTGATGTTCTTCAACGGTTTAACATGTATTCTAAGCTAACAACTAGTTAGGAGGAGTGTATTTACTTATAGGAAGCTTGTAGGAGCGTTTAAGGGCCAAGAACACTAGTGTGTGTTCTTGGTGTTCTTGGTGTTTTGAAGAACACTTGGAAATCTAAGAAAATAGGAGATTTCCATGGATGAAATCGAGTATAAACACTAGATAAAGTGTTATATGAACGAACCAAGGAAGAAAACACTTACATTTTTGGCGGATTTGAAGAAATGTGATATGATACTTGAGAGAGAATTTTGGTGTTCTTGAGTTAGGAAGTGACAAATGAGCCAAAAATGACTAAGTGTCATATTTATACTCTTTAGAGTTTACAGCCGTAAACTCCATGTTTGGGGCCGTAAACTCCAAACTCTTGGAGTTTTGAGACTTACGTGATTCACGACAACCTCTAGAGTATACTTCCTTATATTTGTTCGTTTGACGGAATGTTAAAATAAAACATCCAAACGAACTTAAAACCGGCCAAAAATGTACTGAGATGAATTTGACCATTATTTGATGTGCTTGACTGTGGATTTTATACAAATGGAAATTTTGGGTTGTCACACTTCTTGCCATCAAGCAACACCAAAACCTCATCATCGATCTGGACCCAGTTAAGTATGATCCTTACATACTACCTCTTATCGAGTGCCTGAAATACTCCCCTCTGACAATCGCTATGTCTCAAGTTGAGAATGTTCCTATGTCGATTCTCTCTAAGGCATACACGACGGAAAACTATGTGAAAGATGAACAACGGATCTACTTCGACATCCACAACCAAACAACCTCGATTTCTAAAACCCGTTTCTGTAATTTGTTAGCGCTTCCTCAGTCTGACAACATGGTTAACCCGGAAACCATTTCAAACGTTGCTATCTTGGAGATGTTCTACCAAATGGGGTACAAGGAAACTCTCACTGTCGTTTCCAAATTCAAGAAACCCAACCTTCCTCCCACATGGAATGCTCTGTTCACCATTCTATTCAAAGCTTTTTCTGAAAGGGTCACCGGCAGCGACTGTGCAAGTAAGCTCTTTATGGGTCTCATGTATGGGATTTACACTGGCCAAAATGTCGATTATGGTTCAATCCTCTGGAATCAAGTCATCCAGAGTACTCATTTTGTTACTCGTCACAGTGAGATCTCTTGTGCGAGATTTTGGACGGTCATTGTTAACAGGGCGATTAACCAACTTAAGATTCCAGTGATGTCTGATGCACTGATGGCTTCGATCGCAACCTTACAAACTATTGGCATCATTGTGGCCGATACCTCAAATTTTTCCTTCATCGGATCGATCCCTGAGGCCACGTTTCGTGATGTGCCTGCCTGTAGCAAAATCTTAGAGGTGATCGAACTCTTACACCGTCTGGATTTTGCCCATTGACTGAAGAATTCCAAGAAATCCTGACCCAGGCAGACAAGGCCAAGAAAGGGGGAATAGGGTCCAAGAAGGCTAGCAATAAAGACGCTGCAACGGAAGGACCATCTGAGGCTGCAATACCTCAACCCAAAAAGCGAAAGGCTCCTGTTGCATCTACTGCTACTCCAAAACGGCGAAAGCAGCCTGCTAGAAGGTGAAAGTCTCCAACTCCTTCTCTATCTCAGAGTGAAGGTGAAAGCTATGACTCCGAGTCTGAGGTTCATATTGAATACAACCAGCAGGTTCGCAATGAAGAAGAAGAGCATGTTCGCAATGAAGAGGGAGAACAAGTTCACAAAGAATCACCTGTTCGCACTAACGAACCATCTCCGAATCGTTAGGTAACTCCACCACTTAACGATTTTGTTCCTTCTCCTCCTCATTCATCAAAAACCACCACTTCTATCCCAATCACCATTGCACATAGTCCATCCCCAGTATCATCTCAAACAACAACAGTTTCAATAACTACTCCTATCTTCACTGATTCTACCATCCCACTCAACACCTCTGCTGCACCTGTAAGTTTGGTTAACCTATCTGATACGGGGGCTACTTCTTCAGGTTTCTCAGCTCACGTTTCTCCCCCAATCTCTCCCATTCGCAATGACGATCCTGACATGATTTTTGGAGACGAAGATGATGATTTGGGCGGATTAACTTACAGTCCTTTCCAAATAGGATTGACAATGAAGATGAAGCTTCTGTTACGAAAGGAGAACTCATGTCTCTTCACGATAACATAGATCAGCTGCTTCTCGCATCTCAGGTCTCTTCTTTTGAGGCATACTCAAAAGCAGCTGTTGAGTCCATCCTCGAGCAAGTCACGAAAGAGCATGCTGCTAATGCTACGACTATGTCTAAAGCAGTATCTGACTCCGCTGAAGTTTGCAAAACAACGACCAAAAAAGTAGATAAACTAATTGCTGACACCACTGCATTCATGAACGATTACAACACCACCTACAACTCCAACACCTCCTCTGTGAATCAATCCATTCATAATGTGGTTGCTTTGTTCAAAACTGAAAAGGCCAACCTTGTTCAACTTCGCAAGGATTTTCAGACTAATCAAGAAGCATTCCAATCTTCCATCATGGAGAAAATCACAAAGCTGCAGGATGACTTGGTGATGGAAAACAAAATTATGGATGTTTTGGCTATGAAGGAACAAAAAGTCAAGGTGTTGACTGCCAAGCTTCAGCACACTGACAAGCAAGTCAATGATTTGCTATCTGAGAGGGCAGTGATGAGAAGTTGTATCACCGATGTCACTGGACTGCTCTCTGATATCATTGAGACTAGGGATCCGATGATTTCCATAACTGTAAAGAAGCATTTGAGTGAGAAGCTCCGTCCGGTGTTTGCTATGTTACACTGTTTGGAGGGTGTTTCAAAACCGGAGTCTTTTTCGAAACAAGGGGGAAAAGGCGGCTCCAATGCTCAAAAGAACGAACCTCCCAAAACCACTGCAAAACCTGTCGTCAAGCAAGAGCCCAAAGGGAAAGAAAAATTGTTTGAAAACGAACCATTTGTTGGCAATGACGATGAAGATGAAGAGCTTGATGAAGCTGAGCTCAAAAGGCGGAAGGCTCGCAAAGCAGAATTAGATGAACATGCTCGCATCGTTAAGCAAGAAGAAGAGAAGGAAAGGGCTGAAATGGAAGCTCAGGCCACTCTTAAGAGCAAAATGTTGTTATTTCCTAAGTGGACCCTGAAGCGTATTCAAAACGAAGCTGTGGATCTACCAAGCCAATATTGGTTGGATCCAGTTGCCTCCTTTAATATTCAAAACACTCAGGATTCGCAACTCAAACTTCCAATCACTCCAAAGGCTTTCAGGTTTCGTGCCTTTGTAAAGGTTGCGAATGCACCGTTCACTAACAGCAGGGCAGATCAAATGTTGTTCGCATTTTACTTGAAGCACATGAAGCCCCAGTTTGAAACTTGGAGTGCGAACAATATTGTTGCTGTGAAAGTCACTGGGCCGATCGAGACCGGAAACTTTCCCAATGCAAAGTTTAAGGTTGCGAAAGGATCAGCTTGTCAAGCTTACGAATTCACCCTCGCAGACCTGCCTTGCCTGAACCCCCATGACTGGATGGTGCTTTTCAACATATTGCTGCGAGAGAAGGAGAAGTACGAACCTGTGATGTCTCATCTTCAACTTATGATCAAGTCATACATTCAAGAAGTTGGATCGATGGATGTGGATATTGCCACTGTTTTTAGGAAGAAACCGAGTGTTGTTCCTAAGGAAGATCAGAAGGACTTTGATAAGTTAAAGCCAGGAAAAATTTACAAGCAAGGATAGTTCGTGGTATACTCGTCTAGAGATCGTGCAGGAGCAGACTGTCACAAGTCATACTTCTATCTGGAAGATAAGCATTTGTATACTACTGCATGTCTGGAGTTTTTTTTTGGATCTGCTAAGAAGTTCAAGGGCAACAACAAGGATGATGTGCAGTGTTTCTCGGATATGATCTTGTGGTAGATCCAGGTTCGCAAGCTGTTGTTGAGCTTTATTCCCAAAGTCTACAAAATGCAGAAACGAATCACCAATTGATGGACTGTGGTCTCCATAGACGCAAAAGGGGAGATTGTTGAGTATTAAGTATTGCATCATTGGTCCTGTTTGTTTAGTCCATTTTGTATAAACGAGTTGGGCATGTCCACTCGTATTTATTGCTAGGGTTATAGTATATAAGGTGCATGCATGCATCGTATTTTAGTTAACTCTGATGTTATCTTTGTAACCCTATTTTACGCCTCTACAAAAGTAATTCTTAATTGAGTTCTTCTGAGGTGTGACTGTTAATCATTCAGCACCAGTTCGATCAATATCGTGTTCTTGTTCCTTACATGTTTAAATCTATTCGATCTTTAAGGTTTTATTCTTAACACTAATGAACCTAATCCAAAACCACAAGAACCACAATCTAATGAACCTACTCAAAAACCAAAAGTGACACAATCTTTTGATTTGAATGATTTTCTTTCAGACCTGGGGGATAAGCCAAAGATTACATCTTATAATCCTAATCAGATGGATGAAATAAGGAGGGCATATTTTATTAAAGGACATTGTCAACCAAAGGGAGATAATTTTGAATTTACCTTATTTAGTAATAAGCCAAGACGTTGTGTTGTGGAATGGTTTACTGATTTTCCATGCTTAAAGTATAGCATAAAAAAGAAGCGGGCATATTGTTTTTGTTGTTACTGGTTTGGAGACATGGTAGGGGAACAAGGTGGAAGAGATGCATTTATAACCGAAGGCTTTGAAAATTGGAGTAAAAAATCATCCCAGAAACATATGGGTAATATTCAAAGTTATCACCATAAGGCCCAAGAAAAGTGTGATTTTCTATTGAGAAAAAATCAATCTATTGGTGAAGTCTTGCATACGCAAATGGAACTTGAGCAAAGTAATTATGAAATTTGGTTACGTGCTGCAATTCATAGTTGTAGAATTTGTTGAAAATGCATTACCATTTCGTGGACATGATGAGACAAAAATGTCTACTAATAAAGGACTTTTCATTGAAGTCTTATCATTGATTAGAGAAGATAATGAGAAGATTTTTAATGTAACATTAGAAAATGCTCAAAAAAATTGAAAAGTTGACTTCTCCGATGATTCACAAAGATATTTTCAATTGCTTTTCAAAAGAGATAATCAAGTCTATTTGTGATGAAATTGGTAAATATGTGTTCGATATATTAGTTGATGAGTCTAGTGATGTTTCCAAAAAAGAACAAATGGCTATAGTTTTGAGATATGTTGATAGAATTGGTATTGTAAAGGAAAGATTTATTAAAGTTGTTCACATGTTGGGTACATCTTCTTTGACTCTTAAAGCCGCCATCGATACCGTATTTTCCAACAACAACTTGAGTATGACTCATGTGATAAATCATAAAATATTTATTCCTTTAATACGATATTAATTTTATTATTATGTCTTATATTGTTTTATTAAGTTTTTTCAAATATATATGTGAGGGGGCAAGGTTATGATGGAGCAAGTAGTATGAGTGGTGCATTCAACGATTTGAAATCTTTGATTTTAAATGAAAAAAATTATGCACATTATATATATTGTTTTGCATACCAACTTCAATTAGTGGATATGGTGGTTGCAAAGAAACAAGATGATCTTGAAGAATTCTTTGAACAACTAGCTTTGGTGGTTACTGTTGTTTGTAGGTCTTGTAAGAGAAAAGATATGATACGAGATATGCAAAAAGAAAGAGTTGTAGCCAAAATTGGTATTGGTGAAGCTGAGATAGGAAGAGGGTTGAATCAAGAGATTTCTCTTGTTCGAGCTAGAGATACTAGATGGGGTTCACATTATAGAACAATTGTAAGTTTGTTCAATTTGTTTGCATAAGTTATTGAGGTCCTTAAATATGTCAAAGAGGAGGGGTCTACTTTATCTAACTGTAATCAAGCAAAGGGTATTTTGTCATATTTCAATAAACTTGATTTCATGTTTCTGTTACACTTGATGTTGGAAATTCTAGGCCTCACGGATACCTTTTCAAAGCATCTTAAAAAAAAGATCAAGATATTTTGGAAGTGGTTTCGTTAGTAAAAGGGACAAAGAAAGCATTGCTAGTTTTTAGAAAATATGGGTTTCCACAAATTTGGAAGAAGGAATGTGCTTTTTGTGAAAATTATAGTATTGGAATTGTGGACATGTCGGAATATTATGTTACCCCACGAAAGCATAGGACCAATATGACTAATCAACATCATTTTGAAGTTGTGATTTTTAACACGGTTTTGGATATGCAAATTCAAGAATTTGGGGATAGATTTAGTGAAGTTGGCAAAGAGTTGATGGAGAACATGGCGGCTTTGAGTCCTTGTGAATCATTTTCTAGTTTTGATAAAGCTAATTCAGTTTCACACCCCCCGTCGGCGGCGGAAACGTTGGGCTGTGCGACGTAGGGATATTGGATCGAGGCATAAAGAGAGAGATATATATATATATATATATATATATATATATATATATATATATATATATATATATATATATATATATATATATATATCATAAGTATTCTGTTATCGACGCTCTCTGCCTAAAGTTTATATCTCAAGGAGTACAACGAACCTCCTTTTTGCACTTGTAGTCAAAACTCAACCACTCTCTAAGTACTGTTTTGAAATAATTAATTTTAATTACGCGATTGATTTCTATTTTTATAAAATCCATAACTCTTTCATTTGGAGTCGGATTTTTACGAATCTTATATCTTTGAGACCACGTTAACGAGTACTTTCCAAGTATATTAACCATCTTAGAAAATGGTACAACTTTTTGGACGCTTATTTTCGAGCATAATAGTCGTTTTTAACAAATAAATGTAACGACATATTTAATTTTAATTATACTAAAATCAAATATTCTAACAATAAGCTATTACATCTATTTTTCCAACTTTTTCCTAATGGTGATCAGTGACGGAAACCTCTCGGTTGTCACATTCTCCCCCTGTTTAGGAAATTTCTTCCCGAAATTTTATCTTATCATCAGGCTTGTCCTTCATTTGGTCCTCTCGTTCCCATGTGTACTCTGGTCCTCGCTTAGAGTTCCATCGTACCTTGACAATGGGAATTCGACTCTACTTGAGTCGTTTGACCTCTCTGTCCATGATTTCGACTGGCTCTTCGATGAAGTTCAGATCAGGGTTAATCTGAATTTCATAAAGTGGAATGACAAGCGTATCGTCGAAAAGGCACTTTTTAACATTAGACACATGGAAGATGTCATGCACGTTATTAAGCTCTTGGGGTAACTTAAGTTGATAGGCAACTGGTCCTATCTTTTCAAGGATTTTAAATGGTCCTATGTACCTCGGATTCAGTTTTCCCCGCTTTTCGAACCTTATAACTCCTTTCCAAGGAGATACTTTGAGCATCACCCTATCTCCAACTTGGAACTCTAGGAGTTTATGACTTACATCGGCGTAGATTTTTTGATGGTCACATTCTGCCTTCATGCGCTCTCGTATCTGCACTTTCTTTTCATTCGTCTCATGGATAATCTATGGGTCTGTCCGTAGGGTATCCCCTGCGAATTTCTTGGCCAGTTGGGTAACGCCAACCTCCATCCAACAAATAGGAGATCGAAATTTTTGGTCGTATAGTGCTTCGAACGATGCTGCTTTAATGCTCGTGTGATAACTATTATTGTATGACAACTCAATCAATGGAAGGTGAGAATCCCATGCACTTCCAAAATCTATCACACATGCCCTGAGCATGCCTTCCAGCGTTTGGATGGTCCTTTCACTTTGATCATCAGTTTGAGGATGGTAGGTTGTACTCATTTCCAGGAGAGTACAAATGGATTTTTTCAAACTTTGCCAGAAGCGAGAGGTAAACATACTATCTCTGTCAGAGATAACAGATGAGGGTACCCCATGCAATCTGAAGATCTCTCTGAGGTACATCCTGGTCAGCTTCTCCATCTTATTGGTCTCTTTTATTGGTATGAAGTGAGCAGACTTGGTTAATCTATCGATAACAACCCAAATAGTGTCGTAACTAACATTAGTCTTTGGTAATTTGGTAACAAAGTCCATTGCGATCTGCTCCCACTTTCGCTCGGGAATCTCTGGTTATTGCAACAATCCCGAGGGTCTTTGATGTTCTGCTTTGACCTTGGAACATGTTAGGCATTTACTTACGTAGGTCGCAATTTCGCCTTCATGTTTGGCCACCAATAGAGGGCTTTTAGGTCCAGACACATCTTGTCCGCTCTAGGATGGATGGAATATCTAGTCCTATGGGCCTCATCTAGAACTAGTTCTTTGACTTTTCCAATTTTCGAAACCCATATGAGGTTCATGAAATATCTCGTTCCATCATCCTTATTATCGAGTTGTCTTTCCATTACTCTGAGGCCTTCTTCTTTAATGTTTTCTTCTGTTAAAGCCTCGAGTTGAGCACTTCTAATCTGCAAGATTAGGTTAGACCGAATATTCATTGTAAGTTCTTTGACTCTATGAGGTTTAACTCGTTCTTTACGGCTCAAGGCGTCAGCTATGACGTTAGCCTTTCCTGGGTGATAACGAATCTCACAATCATAGTTATTTAGCAACTCTAACCATCTTCTTTGTCTCATGTTAAGATATTTCTGATCTAAGATGTGCTACAGACTCTTGTGGTCCGTGTATACTATACACTTTGTTTCGTAAAGGTAATGACCCCAAAGCTTCAGGGAAAAAACTACCACTCCCAATTCTAAGTTGTGGGTGGTGTAGTTGTTCTCATGCACCTTGAGTTGTCTTAAGGCGTAGTTTATGACCTTTTCCCTTTGCATTAATACACATCCTAACCCCTGATGCGAAGCATCTCAATATACTACGAAGTCATTAGTACCTTCTCGAAGGGATAGTATCGGTGTGCTACACAATATTTCCTTCAGCTTTTGGAAATTTGTTTCCTAATAGTCTCTGCAAACGAATTTTACTTCCTTTTAGGTTAATTTTGTGAGGGGTTTGGCTATACGAGAGAAATTTTCTATAAATCTCCGGTAATAGTCAGCTAGTCCTAAAAATTGCAAAACCTCTGATGGGGTCTTGGGCACTTCCCAATTCTTTACTGCTTTGATTTTGGAAGGTTCGACATGAATACCTTTTGACGCTTACCACATGCCCAAGAAAGTGTACTTCTCTTATCCAAAATTCTCACTTAGAGAATTTTGTGTACAACATTTATTTCCTTAAAAGCTCTAGGATAACTCGAAGATGTTTCCCATGCTCTTCCTTGGTTTGTGAGTATACCAGAATATCGTCGATGAATACAATCATGAATTTGTCCAAGTAGGGGTTGCACACTCGATTCCTGAGATCCGTAAAAACAGCTGGGGAATTAGTCAATCCAAAGGACATGACCAAAAACTCATAAAGACTGTAGCGCATTCTGAAAGCACTCTTTGGTATGTTCTCTTCCATTAATCGAAGTTGATGATATCCAGATCTCAGGTTGATTTTAAAGAAATAACTGGATCCATGCAGTTGATCGAAGAGATCGTCTATTGGTGGTAGTGAATATCTATTCTTAATGGTCAACTTATTTAGCTCTCTATAGTCTACGCACATTCAGAAAGATCTGTCCTTCTTCTTGACAAATAGAATAGGTACTCCCCAAGGCGAGAAGCATGGTCTAACAAAACCCTTATCAAGAAGTTCTTGTAGTTGGCTGGAGAGTTCCTGCATCTCCGACGGTTCCAATCTATAAGGAGAATTTGCTACTGGGGCAACTCCTGGAACTAGATCGATCTGAAACTATACTTGTCAAGCTGGCGGCAGACCTGGTAGATCTTCAGGGAATACATCAGGGTAGTCGCACACCTGGGGTACTTCCTCGATCTTTTTCTTCTTATTGTCTTTCCTATCAACAATATGAGCTAAAAAGGTATAATACTTTTTCTACAAGTATTTTCTAGCCTTCATGCAGGAGATCATCCTAAAATTTCTACCAGGTATATCACCATAGACGATTAAGGGTTCTTCGTTTGGTAGGGGTAGACATAATTCTTTCTCTAAGCATAATAATTCGACTTGGTTAGAGGATAACCAATCCATACCGACGATGATGTCGAAACTTCCAATGACCATTGGCATAAGGCCGACGAGAAAAGCATAATTATCTAACGTTAAGGTACAGTTCCTAAGTATCTCTTGAGTACTACCGACTTGGTCGTTAGTCATTTCTACTCTATAGGATTCCCTAAGTTTACCAAATGGGTGGTCTAATAAATTCCTAAATTCGGGAGTAATATAGTTTCTATCGGCGCCGGTATCAAAAAGTATATTTGCATATAAGTTATTGACTAGGAACGAGGAATATACCCATAACTACCGTCGGATTTTGGATGGCTTCTCTGGCTCCTATAACAAATGATCTACACCTAGCATTACCTTCTTGTTCCTTCAGTTTTGGACAATCCTTCCTGATGTGTCCCACTTCTTTACACTCATAGCATGCTCGGATATGTTGTTGTGGTTCCTCGATTGGGTGGGGTTTTGCATCTGTTGTTAAGATGACCTTTCTTGTCGCAGTTGGTGCATATCCAACATGCTCCATTGTGAAGAAACCCACAATTATTGCATCTTGGGATACTTCCAAAGGTAGTCCCTGTCAAGGTTGTTGTAACCGCAAATGCCTGAATCACTTCCCACTTCTTTTCTTCTTGTTGCCTAGCCTTCCATTTCGACCACTTTCCAAATTTCCTTTTACTACCCTCCACCTTTGAAAGGTCAGCCTTCTGGACCATCGTACGATGACAAATCTCTTGATTGGTCAGACTAAAGGCTAGTCTCTTGGTGCTATCGAAGGTGGTTGGCTTTGAGGCAGTCACTAAACCTTGGATAGGATGAGGCAACCCCCAAATATACCTCTCTATCTTCTTATATTTCGGGGTGACCATCCCATGACATAAGGTGGAAAGGTCATTGAAATGGTTGGTATATGTGGCATCATCAACTTCCTAAATGGTTAGATTCTACATCTCCTGCTCTAGCTTCTGCATCTCCTCGCGTGGGCAGTACTCCTCAATCATGAGTTGCTTTACCTCACTCCAAGACATAGCATTTGCTACATTAATGCCCATTGTCTTCGTGTAACTGGTCCATCAGCTTAGGGTTGTGTCTTCCAGGTTGCAGGCGGCGAACTTAACTTTACAGTCCTCCAGACAAAAGCTTATCTCAAAAACAGACTCCATCTTTTCTATCCACCTAGTCAAACCAACTATGACTTCATTTCCATCAAAGTGTTTTGGTTTACGGTTCATAAAATATTTATATGAACAGACCCTGGTTGGACCTCGGTTATCTATTTTCGAACTTTCACCTCCATTTCCTCCTGATGCTACATTCTTAAGGATCTCTAGGTTTGCTATTGCATTAGCAACGCGTTGGGCTACTAACGCCTCAATCGCAGATAAGCTCATAGGTTCGAGATTGGGTTCGGGTTTTCCTGGGTTTCTCTTGGTGCGAGGTATGATTCTAAATTTATGGCATATGTTAGTTGTTATGATAGATTTTGAGTTTTACTTTGCTAATTTAGTTAAGAGAGTTAACTGCATCAAGAAAACGAATCAAACAAGTAACACAATATACATTAAGATCACATAAATTTCATTAACTTCCATAAATATTTACATCAGATTTCCTAATAATAGTGTATAATGATGTGGTTTGAAAAGGAAAAACATCTATTTTACAATCAAAAGACATAGTCGTTTCCTATTATCTGTTACCCTAATTTTCCCTCCCTCAAACCCAAAAATCATTGTTCCTAGCTTTCCTTGGCTAGAACTATCTACCACATACCAAAACGAACTACCATCCAAGCCACTATATGTGCTAATTAGGGTTGAAGGAAACTAATCATAACCTCCATAGTAGATGCACCTATCTCTAACACCATCAATCTCAACTCTGACTCCCTCATACACTGCTCTAGAATCTCGATCACGATCTGTTGATATTGTACTAGAGAATGATTCTCTTCCAGATGATCGTATGCATGGAGGATCCTCATCTCGTCTATATCTCTCCCCTGGTCTAGATCTCTAACTTTAACAACTAAGGATCTGATCTCCCTCCTCAGAGAGTCACGATCCCATTCCACCTGATGTATATGATCCCTGTGTCGTGCTGCTCGTGGGACTAACATGATATCGCTCTATTTATTGGATCCTCTGGAATGGGATCGCACCTAGGTGACTGGGAGGACTCTCTGATCTCATAAAACCCAATATTCTCCTCCTTGGTCCAGTCGCCCACCTATTAAGTCCATTTGTGGGTGGGGCAAGGCTTTTTTCATGGTCATGAGGATAATGACGGTGAGGTTTTCCTCTCGTGGGATGGGATGGTAATGGACTTTCTAGGGGTAGTTATAGTCCTAAGTCCCGAAGCATGAATACTAAGATAGGATGGGGGAAATGGAGCAACAATCTTGTAACATCATGTTTCGGATCGTCTATGATTTCGGGTTCATGGGCTACAACCCAGGCATGAGGAAGCCTTGAGGATGCAACGAGTTACTAGAAGCGTAGGGCTTCTCGCTACCTTTCCGTAAACACGAGGTTCATTGGAAACGGACTTATGGTGAAGGAGTTATGATAGTTTGAATTTCTAGCAAGTTAGTCCTTATTTGATAAAAGATGGCAGTTGAGTATGCGGGGCGTACACGGGTGTACGCTCAGCGTACTCATGTGTGTGATTTGGAAGCGGAGTCACCTAGTACGATGGGCGTACCAGAGGGTACGCTGGGCGTACTCGGCTCAGAATGAAAACCCTAAATGAGGGATGTGTCCCTAGTTAAAGAACATGATGGCCTCATTTCTAGCCACCATTTACAGACCTCAACCCTCTCTAAACCCTAATTTCCATCCCTTGAGCTTGAGTGTCCATTTTTTAGCTTCTAAGTGTTCTTGTGGTATCCTTGGAGTGAAGAAGGAGCATTGAAGAGAATGGAGTTGGAGTTCAGGCTTTGGATCTGAGCTTTTCTATGGTTGGAGCATCATTTGAAGGTATAAAGCTCAGAGCTTTCTCATCCTTTTTTATTTGAGCATATTGTGGTCCATTCTAGGGTTTTTGGTCCCAAAGCTTCAAGCTTTATGAATTATTGAACTCCATAGCCTAATATCTGTCCTTTTAAATGTTTCTAGTGGAGGGGATTCATAAAAATGAGGTATTGGACGTTAAAACCACCCCATGCATGAGATATGAGCATTTTGGGGAGTAAAGAGTGAGTGTATTTGGGTTTGGGACTTTATCAGCCATGCAAGGGCTTAAAGTCACGGACTTTATGGAGTATGAGCCTTTAGGGAGTCCAGATATGAGAGTATAGCTATGGTCTTAACGGGTTAAGACCAAGAGAGTGGGAAAAAGGAAATTTGGACGTACGCTGAGCGTAAATCCAGTACGCCCCGCGTACTGGTCAAGTGTCCCCGATGGCCCGATCAGGATTTGTGTGTATGCTGAGCGTACCAAGGGAGGTACGCCCCGCGTAATTTATCTGTGGGCTTTTTGGGCTAGATCTTATTTTGGGCCTTAAGTGTTGGGCCTGGATTTGGGCTTGTTGTGCTGGGGTTTTTTATCAGATAAATATATATATATATATATATATATATATATATATATATATATATATATATATATATATATATATATATATATATATATATATATATATATATATATATATATATATTGGGCCCTTGTGTTGGGTTTGCCATTTGGACCTGATTTTAAGAGTTGGGCCTTGGGAGAGCCCATTTAGTATTAGGCCTTGGTGGGCCCAATGAGCTTGAGTTATTTGTGGGCCCGGAGGGTCCCACTGAGACACATTGACCGGAGGGTCCCACTGAGACACATTGACCGGAGGGTCCCACTGAGACACATTGACCGGAGGGTCTTATTTGAGTTATAGCCATGAGAGGCTAATGAGATATTTGTGGTATTTTGGTGAACTCACTAAGCTTCGTGCTTACCGTGTTATGTGATATGTGTTTCAGGTACTTCTCAGGATCGCGGGAAGGCGTCGGCTTGATTGTACACACACACGAGATGGAGTTATGTTTTTGAGGATCCTGGATTTTATTCAAACATTTATGATCATGTGTTTTGGATAATTTGAAAATTGGGGATTTTTGTTAAATGTGTTGATGAGATTTATGTGAATTTAAAATGAAAATTTTATTTGAAAATTTATGGTGTTACAAGTTGGTATCAAAGCCTTGGTTTGAGGGATTCGGATGTACCTTCGGGTGTGTCTGAACTCAAACTGAGGATTTGAGAAAAAATTTCAAAAGAAATGATTTTTCTAAAATGAGAAAGAGTTTTAAGAGAAAATGAGTTGGAGTAGTGTGTACAATCAGCCAGAGCCCGAACGGTGATTTTCCAAACTACCCTTACTTATTTGTGTTATGAGATATTTATGACATATTAGTGATGCATGTTAGAGGATAGGCTAGGTATTTCATATTTTAGGGCTAGAGTTGCCTGATTTGTGATGCCTTAGCCTAGGAGTTGTTGCTATCTGTTATGTGCCTTGAGTATGTGTTGAGTAAGAGTATCTAGCAGGAATCTTTTAGAGAGAGCTTTGAGTAGTGGAGTAATCTAGGATAGATGCCTAGATGTGCTTTTATGGAATCTACTGAGAGGGTAGTTAGATGCCACGACGGGTAGGAATGCCTGAGTCGACGATGCCTTTTGATTTGTGGATAGAACGAGAGGAGTTATATGCCAGAGTGGTTTTATGTGCTGGTGGAGGTTATTCGATGCCCGAATGCTGCTTGCTTCGTGCTTTGTGGAACTCTTGATGATGGGATTCGGCTACTAAGTGAATGTGATGATATTCTGGAGGTAGATGGTTGGCATTATAAGGAGTTCTTCAGCAGCTGATGGCATAGAAGTGTGAGAACCTAGGAAGAGCCTAGGGAGATACCTTACTCAAATGAGTACGCTGATAGAGGAGAGTATTCGCTGGAGAGCGACCATGTGTAACGGGATTGGTGATCGAGAAGGTTGAGCAGCTACATAGGAAATCTAGGACGATCCGTGTGGAAAGTATGGGTAGATGTGGTAGGTAGGATGGGCCCGTTCTACTGAAAGCAGAGGACCCATACTCGAATCAGGGATAATCCCAGAGGTTCTAAATAGCAGGTTAAGGGAGAGCTAACATGGTTCAAGTACCATGATTCGTAGCAGAGTGTATTTTCATATTTACCAGTTATCCGACGATAGGTGTTCAGATTGAGAAAGGATATGGTAAACTGTGGAGCCAGAGGGCCATGTCGATTGAGCTTCGATAGAGTGTACCTTGTGAGGGAATTGAGTTTAGATCCTGAGGAGTTGACTGGTGGGCTGCCAGTTGGAGTCGCGGGACTGGAGGAAAAGTGGAGGTGATACGCGGAGGAGGATTTCGGTCTGGGTTAAGTGATCGATTGAAGGTTGAAGATGTCACATCCTATGACGATAATTTTGCTATTTCCGCTTCTCGTGTGGAGCGAATGAGATAACGAGCTTCCAGTTCCAGAGTTTGGAGGTAACCCCGAGGGGTAGCACATATAGGTGTGATATTTTCACCAGAGTAATTGTGGTATGTTTGCTGCGAGGTATTTCTTATACCGTAAAAGAGTTATTAGTGGGGACTAAGATGGATGAGGACAAGCAGATGCCTTAGTCGATCCAGGCATACTTTTTAGCAGCAGTTTCAGGTGATCAAGAGGAGTATACTGGGGCGGTGGCCCTCGTTGTCCACAATGTGTATCGACTGTGAGAGTGAGGTCTCTATTTTTTTGATGATCCACTCGATAGAGTGTTGGTCGAGGGGTCGTAGACGCGGTGTGTGATAGTGCATTAGTTCCAGATTAAGAGTCGTGACTAGTTCAGTACAGTTGGGGTATCCGGCGGTATGTCAGTATGAGATTTTGGGATGACTAGAGGCAGTCACGTTGGGAGGGTTCCAAGGATTACATCTGAGATTCGGGATATTTGGAGTTGCTTGGTCTCTATCGGGAAGATCATCGAGTGGTACGTTGTACGATTCCAAGAGTCAAGTGTGATGTACCTGGTGAAACAGTCTATGGAGTAGACTGTTGGTATGCTAATTGGTGATGGTTCGAACCTTGAGTGGGGGAGAACTGGGTATTCTATTGAGAGGATCAGCGATCTGTTCAAGGGCGTTTAGAGAACTGGTTATGGAGATCTGCGGTACAGACACATGAGTCTTGGGTTATTGGTGGATGAGGCAAGGTGCAAAACGGGATGATGCATGTTATACATGTTCAGGAAAGGATGAGTGTATCCGCAGCGAGTAGCCGTTGGTCAGAGACCTTATTGTGGTTAGGAACACTTCGATTTTGTAGTGGTTGAGTTCGAGGCGGTTCGCTCGTTGAGGACCAATTTCGACTATTGAGAATTTCTAGTTCGATGTAGGGGTTGTTATATGCACTCTAGGAAGGGCAGCAGTTGTTTGGCAACCAACTTCAGAGTTGGTATGAGTATTCTCGCATGGGTTTTGAGCAGAAGGGGATTGGGTTTCGGATTGTCATCAACGTTTTCTTGGTCATTGACGATTCCTCCGTGTTTCAAGTTGTGAGTTGGAGTATTTCGAGGTTGCGAGTTGTGCGAGTGGAAGATCAGTGGTCGAGGTAAGACATTATGAGATTCTGATAGGGTGTATTGTGGTATCCGAGTATGATGTCGTGAGTGGAAGATCAGTGTATAAGACAAGACATCATGAGGTTTTGTGATGGTGTACCGGGGTATCTAAGTATGACGCCCTAAATTTTGGATTATTTTGAGACTTGAGGTTGTGAGATGGCAAGTGGAGTACCGAGTGGTTATTGTTCCAGTGGGATCCCTTCAGCTAATTGTCATCGGACGGGACTATCCAAATGTGAATTGTGGCAGGAGAAAGTGCCTTGTTGCGGCAATTGTCGTCAGGAGTAAAGATGCTTAATCTGGGTGGGTGGATGTACCTATCTATGATTGGACCACGGAGCATGAGCTAGTGGACTCAGTGGGGTGATGACTCGAGGATGAGATTGTGGGGTGATAAGGGAGCAAGTGGATCCGCGTGGGCGTAATCACTTGGGACTGTTAGGGAAAAACCGTGGGGTGAGCCCACGGCGAGTGATAGAGTATTGTGAAACTGCGGGGAGCCGTAGCTTTCACGAGTCCATGAGAGAGTGTCGTAAGCATGTGGGGAGACGTAGCATTTACGAGTCAGTGAGAGTGTGTCGTAAGCCTGTGGGGAGCCGTAGCATTCACGAGTCAGTGAGATTGTTTCATAAGCCTGCAGGGAGCCGTAGCTTTCACGAGTCCATGAAAGAGTGTCGTAAGCCTGCGGGGAGCCGTAGCATTCATGAGTCAGTGAGAGTGTGTCGTAAGCCTGCGGGGAGCTGTAGCATTCACGAGTCAGTGAGAGTCTGTCGTAAGCTTGCAGGGAGTCGTAGCATTCACGAGTCAGTGAGAGTGCGTCGTAAGCCTGCGTGGAGCCATAGCTTTCACGAGTCAGTGAGAGAGTGTAGTAAGCCTGCGGGGAGTCGTAGCATTCACGAGTCAGTGAGGTAGTGTCTTAAGACTACGGGGAGCCGTGGCACTCATTGGTCAACAAGAAAGGATGTTGTAACTACGGGGCGTCGTAGTATTCACTAGTCATAGCATGATACAGATGAGTTCTTAGGCTTAGGTAGCCTTACCAATTGAGTCTTTAGGAAACTGGAGACTGGACCAGGGGCGAAACTGGGGTCTCTGTGATGGGCGGGATTCGTTACATCCCGATTAGAGAAGTGGTATATGCATAGATTATTGGATCAAGGGGCGTGAGTTGAGTATCAGATTGGAGATGAGTGGTTCCAATTTTTTTTTCGGTTGAATCAGACTCCTGAGCTTGAGTTTGGCCATATTTGTGTAATGAGTAGGCAGGATGAGACTCCAAATTTTCGGATGGGTTTCCTTTTGAGAGGTAATGGTTTCCATCTGATGCTTTAGACCTATTCAGGTCGGTTCGTTGGTTTGGGAAGGACCACGAGACGCAGGGAACTAGTAGGTGGTAGACGATAGAGGTCTGAGGTGAGACGACTTCAGATGGGGTTGTAGTGATTCACTTTAGATGGAGCGAATTTCGTGACTTTGTGTGTCATGACGGGTTGAGACAGCTATTGTGAGAAGGAGTCTGTAAATTCATTTTAATGGGTGTGCAAGGATAGCCTTGGAGATTCAACTGTTGGGTCGAGAGCTGACCTGGTGCCCGATGTCGGGAGAGATATTTTAGAGGAAGCTGGGGCTTATGAGTATAGATGTCGGAGGATAGTTACGAGCGGACATGATCATTTTATTGTGTATGAGGACGAAGTATTGAGGTTCAATTTCCAGACGAGTTTTGTTACATGTGCAAGCGATGGGTCCTTGGTGGGATATGACCTTTCTGTTCCTTTTGAGCTACGATCTGGATCGATTAGTATATCTGACATGAGTGATCGGTAACCAATTATGGTTAATGACTTGTTCCATCGTTCGCGACAAAGCAATCAGAGTTGGAGATGTTTTATCGAGTCTGTTATTCGATGAGCAAATGACATGAGGATATACCGCATGGGCGGTCAGTCGGGGAGACATACCACTACAGATTCCAAGTTTTAGATAGGCAGAGTGGTTCTGCAATAGTGAAGGGTTCGTTCTTCTTCGAGTTGGAGGGTTCGAAGTGGTTTCGGTTGTCTTGGGGAGATCGATTATGTTCCGAATAATTGGTCGCGCTTCTCGGGCTATTTGATGGGATCTGAGTATTGATAAGGAGTGATTTCGAGGGCGAAATCTAATTCAAGTGGGGGAGAATTATAACATCCTAAATCGGACAGTCTATGATTTAGGGTTCGTAGGCTGCAACCCAGGCATGAGGAAGCCTTGAGGCTGCGATGAGTTAGTAGAAGCGTAGGGATTCTTGCTACCTTTCCGTGTATACGAGGTTCATTGGAAACGGACTTATGGTGAAGGAGCTATGATAGTTTGAAGTTCTGGCAAGTTTAGTCCTTATTTGAGAAAAGGTGACAGCTGAGTACGTTGGGCGTACGCGTGTTTGCGCTCAGCGTACTCATGTGCGTGATTTGGAAGCGGAGTCACCTAGTACGTTGGGCGTACCAGAGGGTACGCTGGGTGTACTAGGCTCAGAATGAAAAACCTAAATGAAGGATGTGTCCCTATTTAAAGAACATGATGGCCTCATTTCTAGCCATCATTTCCAGACCTCAACCCTCTCCAAACCCTAATTTCCATCCCATGAGCTTGAGTGTCCATTTGTGAGCTTCTAAGTGTTCTTGTGGTATCCTTGGAGTGAAGAAGGAGCATTGAAGAGAATGGAGTTGGAGTCCATGATTTGGATCTGAGCTTTTCTGTGGTTGGAGCATCATTTGAAGGTATAAAGCTCAGAGCTTTCTCATCCTTTTTTATTTGAGCATATTATGGTCCATTTTAGGGTTTTTGGTCCCAAAGCTTGAAGCTTCATGAGTTGTTGAACTCCAGAGCCTAATATCTGTCCTTTTAAGTGTTTCTAGTGGAGGGAATTCATAAAATGAGGTCTTGGACGTTAAAACCACCCCATGCATGAGATATGAGCATTTTTTGGAGTAAAGAGTGAGTGTATTTGGGTTTGGGACTTTATCAGCCATGCAAAGGCTTAAACTCACGAACTTTATGGAGTATGAGCCTTTAGGGAGTCCAGATCTGAGAGTATAGCTATGGTCTTAACGGGTTAAGACCAAGAGAGTGGGAAAAAAGAAATATGGACGTACGCTGAGCGTAAATCTAGTACGCCCCGCGTACTGGTCAATTGTCCCCGATGGCCCGATCAGGATTTATGTGTATGCTGAGAGTACCAAGGGAGGTACGCCCTGCGTAATTTATCTGTGGGCTTTTTGGGCTAGATCTTATTTTGGGCCTTAAGTGTTGGGCCTGGATTTGGGCTTGTTGTGCTGGGGTTTTTGATCAGATAAATATATATATATATATATATATATATATATATATATATATATATATATATATATATATATATATATATATATATATATATTTGTATTGGGCCCTTGTGTTGGTTTTTCCATTTGGACCTGATTTTAAGAGTTGGGCCTTGGGAGAGCCCATTTAGTATTAGGCCCTGGTGGGCCCAATGAGCTTGAGTTATTTGTGGGCCGGCTAGTGAACTATCTTTAGACCTAATGAGTGAGGTTTGGTCTTAGATCTTAATTGGGTTAATTGTGGGTTTTGGTTCAGTGTTAGAGGCTGGTGTGCAGTAGCAGCATCTATAGGAGTTGTTCATCATCAGAGGTGAGTCTTCTCACTATACTTACCTTGAGTGGTAATTTGTGTGACCGAAGGGTCTTATGTGCTTATGTTGAGTATTGTCATATCCTGCATTATGTCTTTGTGATTTATGTTGTGTATTATGTTGAGCTTTACTGAGTTAGGACCGGAGGGTCCACCCGAGTTGTGGGACCGGAGGGTCCCACTGAGACACATTGACCGGAGGGTCTTATTTGAGTTACATCCATGAGAGGCTAATGAGATATGTGTGGTATTTTGGCGAACTCACTAAGCTCCGTACTTACCGTGTTATGTGATATGTGTTTCAGGTATTTCTCAGGATCGCAGGAAGGCGCCGGCTTGATTGTACACACACGAGATGGAGTTATATTTTTGAGGATCATGGATTTTATTCAAACAATTATGATCATGTGTTTTGGATAATTTGATAATTGGGGATTTTTGTTAAATGTGTTGATGAGATTTCTGTGAATTTAAAATGAAAATTTTGTTTGAAAATTTACGGTGTTACAAATCTCTGGGGATGACTCTAACTCAGTAGGGTCCTCCTCCTGAGTCTCCTCACGATCCTGGTGGGAAGATGAACCCGGGTAGGGTGAACTATCTGCGGGTACTCCACAAATCTCTTCGCCAGGCTGCTCCTCCTTTTTGGGCTCTTCTACATCTTCAAATGGCTCATGATCAGCTGATACTAGGGTAGGTGGTAGGGGCATTGTCGGATTGTAATCACTCTCTTCCTCAGGTGTGTGCGGTACCACATGATCTTCTTTTGGGTAAGGATGTGACACCTAGTGCCAAATATCCTCCATATCGCTCCGATATCCTGCATAAGACATCAAACAGGAAGATGTTTATGAGAAATAATATATAATATAATAATACATATAATTTCCTATTTTATATATATATATATATATATATATATATATATATATATATATATAGTAGGTAGTATGTATCTTAGGTAACTTTCCATATGGGAGGTATGTCATATGCCTGTCTCTAATCCGGATATCCTCAAGTTGTACCATTCCGCTATGTGTCGAATCCTCTTATACTAGGTCCTAATCTAAGGCTCTAGTCCTCAGGAAGTCGATCTATGCTACTGATCTGAAGATCCTCTAGTCGTAGGCCACATCCTGATCTCTTAACTAAGCGTATTAAGCTACTGATCCATAAATCCTCAAGCGTTTAGATTATCAACTACGGAATCCATGTTTAGGTGTGCGTCGTCGGACCATAATAAAACCTAGTTGCACATTCTAGGTCTAGTTGTGGTATGGCCGCAATACTAGACTAACCCTAGGATTCGTTTTTGTCGTAAAATCTTAAGTTACAATTTGAATGGATAGTTTTTATAATATAAGGGTGTATTTATAAGATTTTGTATAACTCTTTATCTTATTTGTAGTGACTAGATTTTGATGACTTATGCGGAATTGTAATGATCAAGTGAATCTAAAGCAATATTGAAGAACATACAATGTAAATAATCTCATTTAAGCTATTATTAGATCTAGTAAGCTATTACAAAGTGGGTTATGTAATAATTCTCTCACTAGTCAAATCTATCGAAATGGTTCTTACATCAAATGGGAGCCACTCACTTCCTATTTATAGGAAAGGCTAAACCCATTACACATCATAAGAGGGTAAGCCACATTCAAGGAAAACTTTGCACCCTAACATTATCCCCCTCAAAGTTAGGATTGGATGTACCGGCTTCAATTTCCAAACGAGCTCCAAGCGATCAAGACCAAACTCCCCCTCGAAGTAACACTGGTCTACAAATCCGATGTGAAAAAGAATATCCAATAATCTTCGAATACCCATTTCAACATTCTCCCCCTTTTTATAATCAAAAAATGATTTTAAAACCTACAAGGGTATGAGAAGCGCTCGAGGAATAAATGTGACGAAACTCCCCCTCGATGCGTGACAATCACAAAAAGTCGAGGAAAAAAATCTTCAAAAGTTGTGAAGATTTCGACTTTTGGGTGAGAGTTACAAGAAATTCGAAAATTGGGTAAAACTTGTCATTTTCACAAATACTGCAGGGACACGTTGCGAAAAATCAGCTTCAAATGCGAAACTTTACCCCAAATGCGAAATTGGGCATAAAATGTCATTTCGCATAAGCTTCAGGGACTGAATCTGAAAAATCTTCCCACTTCACAGAATTATACCCCAAAGTCGAAACTGGGTATAAACTGTCAAAACTCTTAAACTTCAGGGACTCGAATTTTAACATCTTCACTCTTCATAGAAAATTACCCCCACATCGAAATTGGGTATATTCTGCCAAAATGTTGAAACTGTAAGGGCCAGATTTGAAAAGTGATGTTGTAACATCCCAAAATTCAAGACCAAAAATTTCATTTTTTTAATTTAATGATTCATAAAACAGATTATTGAAAACATCATCGAGTTATCTCATTTCATAAAAACCCATGAGTCATATGTCTCAAAAACATGTCATACGATAATAATGTCAGAGTACAAATCCCAAGAACATCATAGTGTGGAAAATCGTGGTGTGATGCGCTGCAGTCATGCCGGCTCATTTCCCTTCGAAGAAGAAGTACCTTAAACCAAAACTGTAAATCGTAAGCACAAAGCTTAGTGAGTTCCCCCATCTTACCACATACCGTACAATACACAAACTGCCTAGCATATCAGGGTGTTGGCCTACCCCTTCAGTCTCTTTCAACCGGTAACTGCCTAACATATCAGGGTGCTGGCCTACCCCCTTCGGTCTCTTTCAACCGGTAGCTGCCTAGCATATCAGGGTGCTGGCCTACCCCTTCGGTCCTTTCGATTGGTATCGGGGACTATTTCACCCCTACCACTACCATATATCATTCTAATACATAATCCATAAATCACATACTGCCTAGCATATCAGGGTGCTGGCCTACCCCTTCGATCCTTTCGACCGGTAACGGGGTCTATCCCACCCCTCCTACCACTATCATATAATATCATAGCATACTAGCACATAAAGCATAACAGATCATGGCATACCAGGAAATTATCACAAAGACAATCATCTTTACTATATTCACCTACTAGTAGGCCGGCATTGGTGCCTTAGACTCACTTCTACTGGAAAGTAACTCACCTCAATAACTGGAAGTAGCTGCAAAAACTTCAGCTCCAGATATCACCCGACTCAAGCCCCTATACATAGAAAATTCCTTTTAATTTTCTTTTTATACTCATAACCCCTTAAGGGTCAACCTTGGTCAAAGTCCAAGTCAAAGTCAACATTCTGGTCAAATTCAATATTCTGGGTTGACTCAACTCGCTGAGTTAGTCCATCAACTCGTCGAGTTCCATAAATCATAAGTCTTGAAATCGCGATCTAACTCGTCGAGTTTTGCTCTAACTCGCCGAGTTCCTCTTTCTTAACAGCAACGAGACTTCCTAATACAACTCGTCGAGTTCCCTTGTGGACTCGCCAAGTTCCATGGACATATTCGGGAATGTTCGACCAAACTCGTCGAGTTCCTATATGAACTCGCCGAGTCCCTTGCATTTCTAGTCTACTCAGTCCTTTCCTCAGATCTAAGGTTCCATAATACAGATCCATATTGTTTCCATAATCCATTTCTGTAAAGTTGACAACTTGATGGCTTTGCATGCCTCAAATAGACCCAAACTCGAGATATAGCAACCTACTTCCATGGATATGGCCATTTCTTGGACAAGGGCGGGTTTAAGACCCTTTTTATGATTCTAAGGGCCAAATAACATTGGAAATGGGAATCCTTAGCATAAGATCTATGAAGGGTATCATGATTCCCACAATCGGGTCCAAAAGACCCATAAAGCAAAACTAAAAGAGATTTAAGCTATGAATCACCAAGGTGAGGACTTTTTACCTTAGAATGCTGCCAAAGATGGACGAAATCCCAGATCTAATGCTCCTCCTCAAGCTTGATGACTTCTAGTTCTTCCAACTCCTTTACCAAGCACAAAAACACACACAAATCCACTCAAAACTTCAAGTTTCTCACCAAAGAGCTCACAATGCGATTTAGGGCTTCAGGGAGGCTGATGGGAGGATGGTGGAAGGGATTAAGTCCTTTAAATAGGGTGCGAAACCCTGAAAATTAGGGTTTCATTCTGCCCGACCTACTCGTCGAGTTGAGGCTCTCAACTCGTCAAGTAGACTTCACAATACGCGTCCCAAATCCATCTCTACTCGATGAGTTTGGGGCCTCCAACTCGTCGAGTTTCTAAAACAAATGAATAAGTTATAACTTTAAATACATACCAGGAACCGGGGAGATGTTCTTCCCCAATTCTTTTCTAGATATGAACTTGGAACGGTATCATCAGTTAAAACCCAATGCGCGACTCCAATCCAATTTCAATAATACCATCGAAAGCAATTTCGACTCCAACCCAATGACTTTCGCCTCTTCCTCCCAAAATTGAAATCGCCATCTATCACATTCTATTCCAATCAACACCAATCAAAATTAATCCTCTCGACTTGAACGACTTAAGCCAAGTACATCAACATCAATCGAAATCGATTTCGACTCAAAGCAATGGGTTTTCGACCATGAACCATAATAATCGTTCGACTCGAATTCTATCTTTCCCGATGCATCAAGCTTTCGATCCCAAGACGTGTTACGTTCGACTCCAAGTAAGTCCAAATCAAAATCATTTTTGATTTTGAATTTGGTTTGACTTTAACATCAAGCTCAAACTCACGTCTCTTCTCTTGATTCACGTTTGATTTCCAAATCAAGATCATAACGAAAATCAATTACCACAAAATCGAGACTTCACTTCTATCGATTTTAGTCCATTCACTTCAACTCAGTAATCGAACTCAAATCTACTCTCTTATACTTTCGATTCCAGATTTTTGTATATGGTTATTTGACTCAACAACAATGACTTTCGTTTCCAAGTTCTTTCAGTCGATACCAAAATTGAATTCAATGATTCCACAATCGATATTGATTCCATATAACTTTCAAATTCAAACACAATCAGTCGAATCCATTTTGATTTTCAAACATCCATTCTCAAATCATCGACATAAAAAAATTTGACTTTTCAGTTTGACTTTTCAATAATCAAACTACCGTATCACAATCGATCAATTTCCCTTTGATCATACGTTTGTGAGATTAGTAATCTAAAAACGAATTTAGATCATCAACGAATTCGAGCATCAATCTTCCTTTTAACCATCGATCTTGAAATTGTTGAACAACTCATCATTCGACTATCAGACCAACATCAAATTCCAAAATCCTTTCCTTTGATCATCAAATGACCCTTCGATTATTACGCAAAATTTTCCAAGTATACTGTCAAAGCATATCGAAACTTTAGAACTTATTCTTCTGTTCGATTCACGACGAGAAGGAGAATGCGAGACAAAAGAATAGGTGAAAAAATGGGTTGAATGATGAACAATCTTGGAATCAGTTTTGCGCTCAAAAAATTGGTTTGAATGAACAGTATCAAATCCGATGTTTGGGCTCAAGTTGAATTTATCAATGAATAATAGACAAATGAGTTTGGAATTTGGCTTGAGTTTGGATTGAAAGAATTGATCAATAAACAATAATTAATTGATCAAATATGATTTGGGATTGTTCATAAGTTGATCTTCAAGAACAAGGAATCAACAAGAACTTTTTGGAATCCATTTTAGATTGAGAATTTGAGATACCTTCTTGAAGATCCTTTTTTCCATTTGCAATGTACGAATTGAACTGTGAAGATCTAGGTTCTTTGGTTGGAACTAAGAATTTTCCAAATTGCACATTGTACCATCCATGATGCACATTGTACCATCCATGGAACTTCTTCTCACTTCTCCAAGATCTAACTTCATCTTCATAACGAATTTTAGAATCTTCAACAATTTTGGGTTTGGAATTCGAAATCATTGCAACATTTGATGATTGTTGCTTAGGAACCCAAATTTTCTTCATTGATTTTGGCTTTAAAAAGACATTTGAATAATAATGGTTAGAAACCTAAATGTTCTTATTTTGCTATCTTCTTTTTCTTCTTATTCTTCATCTTTTTGAATCTTTAAGATTTGAATTCAAGAACACACAATGTAAATAATCTAAAGCAATATTGAAGAACACGCAATGTAAATAATCTCGTTTAAGCTCTCATTAGATCTACTAAGTTATTACAAAGAGGGTTATGTAATAAATCTATCACTGGTCTAATCTTTCAAAATGGTTCTTACATAAAATGGGAGTCACTCACTTCCTTTTTTTAGGAAAGGTTAAACCCATTACACATCACAAGAGGTAAGCCACATCCAAGGAGAACTTTGTACCCTAACATTATTAGTGTTTTATTAGGCTATTTTATTAATTCTATGTTTTTGTACTTTAAGACCGCTAAGAAATGATCGGCCAGATGAGAAGTGTCGGAGGGCAGGACCATTTTAGCATATAGCAGTTCAAACTAGTCACCTCTCCCGTAAGTAGTCTATATGTACGGTAATTAATAATAATACTTTTATTAAGTTTAACTAATTCATAGTATATGCTCTAGGTTATAGTCATAGCTCCTAAGGAATTACTAGTTCACTATAACCTGGAGCTCTGATACCAATCTGTCACACCCCCGACCGACGGCGGTAATGTCGGGCTGTGCGATGTAGGGATATTGGATCGAGACATACATATATATAGAACATAACACATAACTATATCACAAACAATACTTTTATTTATTATAATGTATTTAGAATTACATTGTGTAAAAGGTCGGGCACACATCCTGAACATGACTAGAAATGACAAACAGACGAAGCTAAACTCCAGCAAGGTTCCTTGAAAACCTCCTCCTCGGCACGACTATCCTCCACACTCATTTCCCTGAGAATACATGTATTTTTGAAAACGTCAACATAATGTTGGTGAGTGCACAGGTTTTTATAGTTTTTTGCTTTATTTGGCTGTATTAAATTAAGAATCCTTTTTCTTTTAGAAAACCTTTCTTATGATATTTTATCAACCCTAGATTACTATCTTTTTAGGATACTTTATCAATCATAATTTACTATCTTTATAAGATATCTACCGATCCTATCTTATTATCTGTTAGGATATTTTATTAATCCTAATTTACTATCTTTTAGGATGTTTTACTAATCCTAATGTATTGTATTTACCACTATAAGGCATCCCTCTTGGTAGTCGGATCTCTAAGGTGGTTGTAATGTATTACCATGAGCCCCCATAATCGACGTTGTTTGACTAGTGATTACCCTGCCACGACACTTCATCGGACGTCGAACAGTAATTAATAAGAAAGTTATCCTCTCGGGATTGTAGCTAGCAATCGTAGGTGGGGGTGTCAATCCCCGTATAGATCTACACATATTTTCCTAGCTCTCGCAAGATTAACGATTACATGTTCGGGGTATCCGAATTTAATCAGGCTAAGGATGACTATTAACAGCTCACTAACGCATTAACCTTAGGTATTTTATCTTTTATCTTTTATATTTCTTAGTGATCTCCTATAACTATCATAATATAAACCCCTTTAATTTTATATTTGATAATTATATCTTTTAGATCTCATATATATATATATATATATATATATATATATATATATATATATATATATATATATATCCTAATTATGGTTAATTTTATAACTGGATATTTGGGCAGAGTAACGATTAGGTATAGTGCATATCCTTATATTTGACCAACATTACTTCTACGTACTATGTTATCCTAGAGATTTGGCCATTATAACATCTAGGTATTATCTCTTCCTAGACTATCGGGCATCATAACTCTTAGGCATAATATCATAGCTTACAACTAGTTATAGTATATATAGCTACATTATCCTAAGTTTTCAAGCTTTATAAAACGATTGATATAAATATATTTCGATAAAGCTGTTTGATAAGCATGTATTACCCCCCCCCCCCTCCCCCCCCTCCTTCCCCATAAAGCATTTAAAATAGTGAAATTGGGGTCGTGAATCACCCTAGTCGTGTGAGACCGTTGGTGTAGGGTTGAACAGGGCTCGAGACTCTGGGGACCTCTCCAAGGGCAGCAACTTTGAGAGATGTAGAGAGAGTGTGAGAATGGTGTGCAGAAGTGATCTGCACAACCTTCTATTTATAGTCTTGGATTTGGGGTGCGTGCGATGCAAATATCTACGCGCGTTGCGCGTGATCATCGTGGCTCCATCCATAGAAGACCCCATGTCACTTCCCCATAGGCGCGCACCTCGCACGCATGAAAAGATTTTGTAAAAATCATAACTCTTCGTGCGAGTCCCGATCTAAGCCATCTTTATATCTATGTGATGATCTCAGAGGGGTATTATAACTCTCCTTTAGGTTGCTTTAGCTAGTTTTGATTTTCATTTTTGTGTCTAACTGGGGTAAAAATATATGATTTTACAAAAATCATATCTCTATCATACTGATCCTGTTTTTGGCACTCTTTGTCCTAAAGTTTATATCTCAAGGAGTACTACGAATCTCCTTTTTGCACATTTAGTCAAAACTCAACCGATATCTAAGTACCATTTTGACGTAATTAATTTAATTTACACGGTTGATTTCTATTTTTATAAAATCCACAACTCTTTCCTTTGGAGTCGGATTTTTACGAATCTTATATCTCTGGGACCACGTTAACGAGTACTTTCCAAGTATGTTAACCAGCTTAGAAAATGGTAAAACTTTTTGAACGATTATTTTCGAGCCAAATAGTCGTTTTTAACAAATAAAGGTAACGGCACATTTGATTTTTATTATCTCAAAATCAAAGATTACAATATTAAACTATTAGATCTATTTTTCCTAGTCTTTTCTAATGGTGATCAGTGACGGAAACCTCTCGGTTGTCACAACAAGATATACAAAAATGATTTTGACAATTCGGAAAGAGTGCAACTTAATGGGTAACTTGATATCTATTACCACTCTTTACTCCATAATGAGAGATTTTTCAACTTGAAAAGAATTACATACCTCTCTTGTTTGTTGAAGACCGATTTTCATAATAAAATAGGTGACGATTTTATGAATGATGTTGTGATTTGTAATGTAGAAAAAGAAACACTAGAGAATGTTAAGACTGAAAATGTAATTACTCGTTTTCGTAAAATGAAACATCGAAGATGTGAACTTTAAAACGTAACTTTGTTATGGAAGTTGAACTTTATGTCTAATGAAATTACATTTTTTTTCTTATTGTATATTACACAATCTTTTGCGGGATACCCCTTTACTTTGACCCTGGCTCCGCCACTAAACACAAAACCCATATACACAAGTATCTAACATATGTTTCTTACTAATGACAAGTAGTCACGGTTATAACACCATACTCAGAGCCTGTTACAAAACTCAATCTTGACTATTCCCATATAATTGTCTATATCCAGCGCCTAATTGGTTTTATTTTATAAAATTTAGCCGATAAAAAATTTGACCAAACAAATAATTCTTTTTATATTGTTCAACTCATTAAATTCAAGATAAAAAAACATTTCTATATCACATATAGAAACTTATTTGTATGTTATCGACTATTACTTCATTTATTATTTTCTTATTTTCTCAATGCATCCACAATCTATTCAACTCTATAGACATTATTTCTACATGATCTATTAAATATCTATTCAATTTTACTTTTAACATCCATAACCTATTAAACATATATTAAATCTTAATCAGCGTTTGATTCTTTCTATTGAACCTTATTGAAGAGTTGAATGATCATTCATATCCTTCATTCAACTTCACTTCACGCAGTCACTCACACTTCATTAAAACGCTCATTCAATCCTGGTGATCATCTTATTCAACCCCTATACAACTTGCATTGTGGATGCCCTCACAATTCACTTTGATAATGTATAATCGTCTTCTCCGAAAAGAAAAAAAAAATCTCTTATTGTACATACTCAACAAATATTATTGTCATTTATGCTTATAAACAAAACATCTATTTACATATAAATATTTACACTAATTTAGTTTAACAAACAAACTTTTATACGCATTTGTTAAGTAAGCTTCACCATCAACTTAATGCTCTTTTTTTTACTCTATGCCAAATCATTATTTGATTATGAATGAACCAACATAGCTTATCGCATAGTTTTTCTACGTGACCCCTCGTTGTTCATATATAATTACGACATACATATGAATATTGATTTTTAATATTACTTTATAGTAAAAATATTTGAAGTATTCAGTTACTAACTAGATCTCATATGATAGTAATAAAATGCATCAACATATGATCCAAATTTCACCTAACATGATAGATTTTACGGGTTACCTAACGACCCAAGACATGACACTTGACATCATTGTCGCATATTGAATCATTTTTATTATATATATTATTTATTTAACGTTATTAGATCATATCATTGTTTATTGGTGTTTTTCTTTGTACTCGTGGTGTTTGGTTTCTTCTTCATGTATATTTAAATCAAATAAAATACTTTGTTACAAAAAGTTGGGTTCACATAAAACAAAAAACATAGAGTGATAGATGATCGAGATACCATATTCACTAGCATATTAAGACATCTGCTTCTTGTCAAGTTGGCAATGGAGAAAATTATTGTAAAGTTAATAACTAAATCACATAGATAATTTATTGTAAGTTACATAAAAATAAAAAACCAGATTTAAAACAAAATTTAGAAATTCAGTCGATTAAAAATAAGATCCGACAAAAAAAAAAGTTATAGGTACGGTTGATGGTGTACTTAAAAGAAAAGTATTTGGTCCCATGTACAACTGGATTCCACCTCAAATGGAGAGATCCTCTATCTTCGTTATTTAATCATTCCACGACGCGATAGTATAATAATTACTTATATTATTCAGGACTTATCACCCAAGTTATAAAAAAGATAAGACTGCAAAAATGTTACTTGTGATTTGCTGTTTTTTATGGGTAAGTTCCCAAAAAAATTATATTAGCAACAAAAAGTCCTTATTTAGTGGTTTAACTTTGGTTTGGTTTCCATCCCGTTAACTTTAATAGTTTGCTGTTAAGATTTTGAAAATAACAGTTTTATCACGGAGACCATTTCTACAATTGTATTTTTTTACAAAACTACAAAGATTATTTTTGTAAATTTTTTTTTTATTTTATTGAATTATTATACATTAATTTTTTTAATTAATTTTTTTTCAATTTCTTTCTTATTGTATTAGTTTTTATTGGATTATTATATATTAATAAATATTATTATTAATATATTGGGTTATTATTTTTTTAATTAATTATTCTTTTAGTTTCCTTTTTATTGGATTAACTTTTTTGTTGGATTATTTTTTTTTTTTGAAAAAATAGAAGGGTGTTGTGCATATTTTTTATAAAACATAAGAAAAAAGTTTTACATAGACGTAGCGGGTAACGAGTAACAACTTGTGTCGCAACCCCTTTTTGAATAGCAAAACTAATTCTTTTAAAAACAGTATTTATAGATCTTGGAGTCATAACATTACTATTCATGACCCGTTGGATTATAATATATTAATAAATATTATTTTTAACATATACTATTTTTATAATAATAATTATTATTTTATTCTATTACAATTTTTATAATTATTTATTTTAAAATTTTTTAATTGTTTTTATTTTCTTTTAATTGTTTTCTTTATTATTTTAAATAAAAATCCCAAAACATCTCACTCACCTCACCTCTCATATTTTATTTTAGATATTTAAAAAATAACATATTTTGGACAACACCACCAACATCACTGTAGGACCATCTCCAACCACTGTTACTATATATATATATATATATATATATATATATATATATATATATATATATATATATATATATATATATATATATATTAACTTTTCAGTAATTATTCACGAAGTAAGATCATCGTGTATATTTTTGTTTTTGTGTATTTACATGTATTTAAATTTGTTATATATTTCAATAAACTTATGATTTTGACATATATAATTTCCCTAAAATATTTATACATTAATTACAAAATCCGAGTAATCCCGAGTACTTGCTACTCTGCAGTCGGCCGAACGAGTACCGAATAACGAGTTCTACAATCTTGCCACCACCTGCGGCGATTTTGGTGTTTTGAAAACCCTCGATCTAAGATGGAAGTAACAAATGGTCAACTGGAGGTTATTTGTTTTCTGCGGTTTATTGATCATTGTGTGGGTAGTCGACCAGTGTAGTTTTCGTCGAGAATGCCCGACTGTAGGTGATGATCGACGATTTCCAGCGAGATTATACAATGACGCAAGGTAGTAGAAGGAAACGAATAGAGGAATGGACCACGGGTGTTTGGATCAGACCTCGGTGGTTGTAGTGGAATATGGTCGGCTTAATGATAAATATGGAGGATTCTGACGGATTGTAAAGAGGTTGTCGCAACTGGCTACTGGTGGTGTTGGGTGGAACAAGTTAGCGGGGTTTCCTTCGAACCATCGATGAATGTGATTGGTGTTTTTTCCGCTGATTTTCGACGATGGGAGGCGGTGCTTTTTCATATTCTGATGACGTTATTGTGGAACCAATAAAATTAAAAAGAATTAATATTATACATTATAAGTTATTAATCCAATAAATAAATATTTATTATATATAAAAATAATAAATTAAAAGTAATAATCTAATAAAAATAATTATTCCAATAAAAAATTAAAGATGAGTTAATTAATAGAAATGAATAATCCAATAAATAATATTTATTAATATCTAAATATTATATATTAACAATAATTTTTATTAATATATAGTAATCAAATAAAAAAGAAATAATCCAATAAAGAAGAAATTAAAAAAATTAATAATATAATAAAGTAATATTTATTGATATATATAAATATAATATATTTATTAATATATAATAATCCAATAAAAAGAAATTAATAAAAGAATTAATATATATTAATTCAATAAAATTAAAAACAAAATTATAGAAATGGTCTTTGTAGTTTAGTAAAAAGATACAACTATAAAAATGGTTTATAGGGGTAAACCTGTTATTTTTAAAAAGTTAACAACCAAACTGTTAAACTTAACACGATAGGGAATAAAACCACAATAAAACCACCGAATAGAGATTTTTTTTACAAAACTGCAAAAATGGTCCCTAGGGCTTCTCATTTTATATGGTTAATTAATTTTTTTAATTTCTTTGTTATCGAATACTTTAATTGGATTATTATATATGATTAAATATTATTTTTAATATATAATATTTATATGTTAATAAATATTATTATATTTTATTATTAATTTATTTTAGTTAACTTTGTTTATTGGGGTAATTCTTTTTTATTGGATTATTATATATTAATAAATATTATTTTAAATTTATAACATTTATATCCTAATAAATATAACATTATCAGATTATTAACGTCTTTTAGTTAAAATTTTAAGTCTTTTTTTGAATTAATTCTTTTTTATTGGAATATTATTTTTAATTTATAATTTTTTATATAATAAATATTATTTTGTTGGATTATTAGTTTATTATATTATAATCAAGTTACTATTAATTATATAGGATTAAATATTATTTTAAATATATAATATTTATATGTTAATAAATATTATTATATTCGATTATTAATTTATTTTAGTTAACTTTGTTTATTGGGGTAGTTATTTTTTTATTGGATTATTATATATTAATAAATAATATTTTAAATTTATAACAATTATATCCTAATAAATATAATATTATCAGATTATTAACTTCTTTTAGTTAAAATTTTAAGTCTTTTTTTGGATTAATTCTTTTTTATTGGAATATTATTTTTAATTTTTAATTTTTTATATAATAAATATTATTTTGTTGGATTATTAGTTTATTATATTATAATCAAGATACTATTAATTCTTTTTAGTTTTATTAGTTCCACCACAAAGTCGCTAGAATACGCAAAAGTGTTGCCTCTCATTATCGAAAATCGTCAGGATCACTACGAAACATCTTCATCAGAGGTCGGATAGAAACCCACCAACTTTTTCCAACCAATGATGACGGTAGTCAACTGCGATAACACCACTACCATCACCCGATCACCACGACCACTTTTAATGTTTATAGGAGTTTGTTGCGCATTATGTGAGATATGGAGGATTCCAGCGGATTGTGAAGAAGTTGTCGTAGGTGGCTACCAAGGATGTTGGATGGAAAAAGTTAGTAGGGTTTACGTCGGACCTCCGATAAAGGTTTTTGGTAGTGAACCCGGCGATTTTCCTTGATGAGTAGGCGACGCTTTTGCGTATTCCAACAACTTAGTTGTGGAACTAATAAAATAAAAATAATTAATAGTATGTATTAAAAATAAAGTAATAAACTAATAATCCAACAAAATAATATTTATTATATAAAAAATAATAATTTAAAATAATATTTCAATAAAAAAGAAATAACCCAAAAAAAGGAGTTAAAAAAATTAACTAAAAGAAACTAATAATCTGATAATCTTATATTTATTAGGATATAAATATTATAAATTAAAAATATTATTTATTAATATATAATAATCCAATAAACAAAAATAACTACAATAAAATAATAATCCAATATAATAATATTTATTAATATATAAATACTATATATTAAAAATAATATTTATTCATATATAATAATCCAATTAAAATATACGATAACAAAAAAATTAAAAAAAATTAATAAGAAGAAAATAATAATCTAATTAAACAATATTTTTTAATATATAAATAGTAAATATAAAAAATAATATTTATTAATATATAATAATTTAATAAAAATAAAAAGATTATGTGTATAAATGGTCATTATAGTTTGGCTGCAGAAATTGTCCCTCAGGGTAAAATAGTCATTTTAAAAAAGTTAACAACCATGTTGTTAAGGTAACGGAAGAGGGACCAAAACCGCAACAAAAGTTTTTGAAAATGATCAAATCTACAACTTTTGAAAGATTTGGACATTAATCACATAAAATGAGAAACCACATGGACCATTTTTGTAGTTTTGTCAATTTTTTTCCTAATAAACCTTTTTTTTATGTTACCTAAAGTAATCGACAAGCCACAGGACCGCTGCTTATGCAGTTTTGTCTATAAAAAATGAGAAGTTAAAAATCGCCCTTGTGTTTGTTTTACTTGACCATCGAAGTCTTAGAAATATTATTTTGTAATTTAAATATTAATCGTTCTAATTAAGTTTTCAAAATTGTTACTTTTTTTTTCCTTTAGTTATTGTTACTTGCTATATAGCATGTTTGTAGGTTTTCATAAACATGTTTATGTATGTGGCATGTTAAAAAACAATTTTTTCGATCACCTTCATCCATGTGGCGTCAAGTGGCGACCAAATGAATTTTTTTTTTTAAAACAAAATTAAGTCTCTTTCTCTCACAAAAAAAAAAAAAGCATGCTTCATCATTTGGGCATCTAGACATCGGTCTTGGGGTGAAAAACATAAAAACTTATTGTTGATAATATTTTTTAAGTTTGTTAGCAAATTGAAAAAAAAAATTCAATAGTTTGTTAAAAAAAAAAAAAAAAAAAAAAAAAAAAAAAAAAAAACTCCATTCACCTTCAAAAGAAGACTACCCAATAAGACTACTCCGTCAACCTCTCTTTGTGTGGTGTATATATGTAGGTGTGTGCGCGTTTAAGTGTTTGGATAAAACATATATTGTTAAGCAAAAAAAATATATATTAAACATGACAAGAAGTAAGAAAAAAGCCATTAAACTTTCTTATGAATAACAACATAAAGGCCGTGTTGCTTCTTCTAATCTTCAATGCTTGCAGCAACAGGTTCAAGGGACTTCACAACTTTATCATCACTTCTGTTCTCCTTAGAAGTACATATCATACTAAACTCCCTAATTTTACTCGCAAAATCACCATTTAATGCTTCCAACCGTTTTGTCTTTTCTTTTTGAGCTAAAAGGTTCCAAGCTTTGTCAACTTTAAACTTGAAGATGTAGGGCATTTTGTTTGTAATTTTGGGCTTAAGAAATAAGGACAACTAGGAATCATGGTATTGCGGGTTAGTTAAAGGAGGATTTGGAATATTAAGCAGCCATGGAGAAATTGGAGATGAATAAGCCATGGAGGTGTTGATGATGAGAAAATAAGGTATGAAGGCTAAAGCTGGGAAAATGGTGTACTAATGAGGACCTAAAATATCAACTATAATAAATAAAGATTCATTTTGTCACGTGTCAATCTCTCATTAGTTTTGACACTTGTCATTTTATTATATTTTTGAAATAAATAATATCCATATGTCAATTTCTGGGTTTTTTCAAATTTTAAATTAAAACGTCACATAATACTTATATATTTATATATGTAAAGTATTAAATGTAATAAATGTGATAGTAATTGTAATTAATAAGTTTCTTCATTCCTTATTTCAAAATTCTATTTAAAAAATACTTAATTTTTACATTTTAATATTTAATCCTTTTTTTAATCAACCTGTGTAATACACGGGTATTACATCTAGTTTGCTTTTAAATAAAAAACCACCAAAGTATCATTAAATGTAAAGTTAATGACGGTAGTAGGCATTGATATTTCATGCATTTAAAGCATCAGAACTCACCTAACCCTTGTAAACTAAAAGGCCATCAAAATGTATTCTCTTCCATTCATTTAAAGGAGAAGCCTTTCAATGCATTTAACTCTTAAACTGAAAATCCATCAAAATGTCTACTCAAGTATTAGCGTAAATGTCTTCCCATATCTTAGGAAATAATGATGCATTAATCTTCAATTTCTTTACAAACAACCAAGATTAGTAAACATATTCATATACACAAGTTGCATAAGTTGAATATTTCTCATACAAAAAATAACGTCTTCACCCGTCTCTGCGAAGTACCAATTTGTTCTTGAATAAAGCAAGATTTATGGAGGAATAAGCAAAGAAGGAAATAATTTTTGAGTAAGTGGCAAGAGACAACTGCAATGAATGAACAAAAAATGGAATTTTTAAATAACTTGGTGCCTTCCCTTACTACACCAAAAGGCGTTTAGCAAAACTCTACCTAAGTGACTCAATTAGTACAAATATACAGAACCTTTGTGCCTTGTTGAAGGTGGTGAAGGCTCTTGATGCAAGATTAAAGAACACGATACTACTCCTTGATAATTTGAAGTATATGTGAGTATATGTTTGTAGTTTAAGGATATTTTCTTTGTATATTTTTGAAGTTTTAAGAATATGTTTTCGATTCCTTATTTTTGTAAGTATATATATATATATATATATATATATATATATATATATATATATATCATGTTCATGTTTCATGCATGTTATTCATGTTGGGTGTGAAGACTTGATTAAATGTGCTTGAGCATCCAAACTGACCATCTAGATTTTGAATGGAGCATCTAGAATTCAGTGGAGCATCTAGATATTGAATGGAGCATCTAGAATTAAATGGAGCATCTGGATATTGAATGGAGCATCGAAAATTCAATAATCTAGAGTTGAACGGAGCATCTAGAATTAAATGGATCATCAAGAACATAATGTAACATTTGGAAGCACAATGGAGCATCTAGAAACTCATTGGATCATTTGGAGTTCGGATGGAGCATCTAACAAAATACTAAAAGCATCAGAAGAAGCGTCATGCATAGGATACACCAACAAGTGACAAGCTGCACCATTGTTGGTTAAGGTGTGCCATCTTGTGGTCATAACGCGCCATTTAGGTGATCATGACGAGCTTCTGAGTGTTGATGTGTTGCTTATGTACTACTCAAAGGATGATGCTCCACCAAAGGGAATGATGCGCCATTGGTGATGCTATGTGCACCTCTAGTTTTGAGGTGGGCTAGGGTGTTCAAGGATATCCCAGGTTACTGGGATGTTGAAGGTGCTCAAGTTGGATGCTCTCCTATGGATCATGATGTGCACTTTTGGAATCATGGTGCCCTCTAAGGGCATGGTTGGTGCTCATGTACCGTCTCTCGTGGTTGAAGGTTCTAGAAGAGCTCACATGGAATTTTGTGATTGGTTGGAAATTAGGGTGTCCTCTTCATGGGCTAATTATGGATGGGTTTGACCCATCAGAATTAGGATTTCCCATGCTTGCCTATAAATAGGCTCATATTTCCATTATTTATTCCTTACGTGCGAAATATTTCAAGAAAGCAATCATTGTGAGATTGAGAGCACACCCTTTGGAGTTGCAGTAAGCAAGAGGGATTCTTTTGTTTTGAGAGCTCAAGTGAGGTGTAACATTTGTGTGTTATTGTAATTGTTCATGGAAGTTTAATAAAATCCTCTCTCTCTCTCTCTCTCTCTCTCTCTCTCTTTCTATATCTCTCTATCTCTCTCTCTCTCTATCTATCTATATATCTCTCGTTCGCCCATGGACGTAGGTCACTTTGACTAAACCATGTTAAATATTGTGTTCAGTTTTTAGAAGTTTTATTCCACAAGTTTCACCGAAGTTCGTTTATCATTTTCTAAAGTTCTAACTTGTTTTTTTATTTACCCAACAAACTGGTATCAGAGCCATGGCTTAAGTTGGGAGAGTTAGGATCGACAAATTCGATGGTCACGATTTTGGTTTCTGGTGTAACATCCCGTTTGAAATTAAATAAATAATAAACTCTAAAACCCCGAGATGTAATTTTTATTATTATTGTATATTATTGTAGCCTAAATAAATAATATTTAGCGGGGGTGTTGGTTTCGGAGAGTCAAACGATATAATTTGGACTTTTGGGGGTTAAAGTGTAATTCCGAGATTTATTTTGTAAAGATTTTCAGAAGTCAGAGGGTGTTTGGTATCATTTGGACTTATATTGAAAGGATTTGGAGGCTTAGGGGACTGAATGGTAAATATTGGAGTTATATTGAAAAGTTTTGGTGGAGTAGGGGCTAAACTTGTAAAAATGGGTTGAAGTTTGTAAAGAACACGGGTTTAGACCCAGAGCTCCTTTCCTTTCCCGCTTCAAGATGCGACGTCGGGAAGCGTAACCCTAAAAGCGTCATTCTCCAGCCGCCACTATCTTGGGAACACTCTCTTCCGCCGCTGCTTGCCGATGATCGCCACCACCACAGTTCCACTACCGGTGTCGCTATGAGCAACCAGGATGACCGTCGGGGCCGAGGAAGGGACCATGTTCGCTGCTGCGTGCTCGTGAGCGACCGGTAATCCTCGAGTAAGGCCATCTGGCATCTCTCTCCCCTCTCCTTCGCTCTTCTCGGTGGGTTGACGTTACGTACGTCGGGTGTTGACGTTGGTGGCCCTATGGTCGTCGTTTCTGCTTGTTCCAGCCTCCTCAGCCGCCTAGTCGGTGGTTGGGAGCTGTGGTCTCGTGCCTTGGATTGATGAGTGTTGTTGTTGGAACCGTGAAGTGTTTGTGGGTACTTGATTGGCCAGAAAACCCGAGGAAAAACCACCATGGCTGCCAACCATGGTGGCTGCCGCCATATCATCTTCTTCCGCCGCCACCAGCCACCGTGAGGAGGTGGATGTGTGCATGATTTGGTGTGTTGTATGAACGTATTTCATAAGCTTAATGTTGTATGGATCTTTTCTTGGCCAGGAAACCGAAGAAAACTCACCACCACCACCGTGAGGTGGTGGCCGCCACCTTCTGCCGCCGATGTTGCCGCCATCTCAGGTCACTTCCATCGCCATACACCACCAGGTGGGTGGTTTTGTCATATTCTGGGCAAAGATGTGGCGTGTGTACCGTTGCTTGGCTGGACTTCACGAGAAAAAGCTATCACCACCACCGTGAGGTGGTGGCTATCGCCTCCAACCACCGCCTGCCGCCACAAGGGTGGCTGGGTGTGTGTGTGTGTGTGTGTGGGTGTGTTATTTTGTGTGTGTGTTCATTTGTATATTATGTTGTACAATTGCATTTTGGCCGGAATAATTAAGGAAATTCGTCACCACCATCGTGAGGTGGTGGCCGCCGCCGTGAGCCGCCGTTGACCACTACTACCCGAGGTGGTAGTGGGTGGTGCCCGACTTAATTAACAATTAATTAACCTAAAAGCTTAACAAATGGACTAATTAGAATGCGATTCGGTTGGAAACCCTAATTACGGTTTAGAAAACCCTAATTTTGGATATGTTAATTTGGAATAGTCGGGACCTGGATGTTTGGACCATTGGATTGGAATTATGAATTAATCATGACCACATTGTATGTTTGGACTAGTGGAGTGATGGACTTAATAGATTAAATCCTTAATGGATAAAGTCCTTAATGGGTTAAGTAAGAACACTTAACCCCAATCGTCATTTTATGTGAAAACCCTAATTTTGCGTGGGCCTTCAGTTGGGCCTTTTATTGGGCTTTGGTGATTGGGCTATTGATGGGCCATCCAAGAACAAGTATATGGACTAGAATATTTGGATTCGGCTTTAGGATAAGGCCCATTGGAAAGGCTTGGGCTCAATTTGGAAAATTGGTCCATAGATGGGGCCATAATATGGCCTTGATGATTATGATATATTGGACCATTAGAATGCCAAGTGTTTGGACTAGAATAAATGGTTGGGCCTTAAGGTAAGACCATGTGAGGGGTTTGGGCCCAATTTGGAAAATTGGGCCATATGTTGGGCTTTGGTCCATTGTTTGACTTTTTGGGCCTTTGGAGTGTGAGCTTGGGCCTTGGGCTTGAATCAAGATAGGTTGGGGGTAAAATACTCTTTTACCCCAAGCATGGACTTATGGTTATGTGTTGGAACCCAATTATTAATTGGGTGTCGTTTTGATGTTGACATTTCGGTAATCTGTCACCCAACAGCTAGAGTTTATCCGCAGGACTTCCGCAGTGTGAGGTGAGTTCTTCTCACTATATCAACAGGGTCTAACGCACCAAGGTCGGCCCTTTACTATTTGTATCCTGGTTATAGGATGATGCTATGTTAGTGACCGGTTAGGTCGCTATCCTGGTTATAGAATGAAGCTATGTTAGTGACCGGTTAGGTCGGTATCCTGGTTATAGGATGATGCTATGTTAGTGATCTGTTAGAGCGGTATCCTGGTTATCGAATGATGCTATGTTTGTGATATGCTAGATCTGTATGACTATATGTACATGCTAGCTAGCGTAAGATATTTATGTGCACATGATTGTTTGATTGGGGGTTGGGTTGAGGCGGTCATGCTTTGTGCTTGTTCCAACATACCCAGGGCGGCCCGGATAGACTGCAGACTCGGTAAGGGCGTACTAGTCAGGCCAAAGGCCCGACGAGCAGTCCGGATAGGCTGAAGGCCCGCGAGGTGGTCCAGATGTGTTGATGGCTCGGAGAGAGGTCCAGATAGATTGATGGCCTGCGAGGCGGTCCATTCAGGCTGATGGCTCATTATGCATGTTGTTTGTTATGATATGGTTATGTTTGTAATGCGTTGGTATTTTGGGGGAAACTCACTAAGCTTCGGGCTTACAGTTGTTGATTTTGTTTCACGTACATCAGATGACCGCGGGAAGGCGAAAGCGTGTTCGTGCACCTCCTCGTGTTTTTATGATTTGATTTCTGGGATACTCTGACATGAAACTATTTTGAAAACAATTTGTAATAATTATTGGTTTTTGAATGTTTTAAAAAGTTTTAAATTGGCTTGAATTTTATGGATGTTACAAGTTGGTATCCGAGCCATGGTTTGAGTGAATTGGAGGAACACTCATGTGAATCCAGTCTCAAACCAAGGAAATGGTTTTCAAATGGTTTTCAAAATACTAAAGGAGAATGCAGAGTGTACGATCAGTCGGAGCCAGTAAGTAGACCCCAAAATACCATACAATTATTTGATATTGTGATATGTTAGAACAACATGCTAGTGATAGGCTAGGGATCTTCAAGAATTGCATGATAGAATTGTCTGATTATATGATGCCTTAGTTCTTATAGGGTTCTCTTGTTGAGATGATATGTGACTCTTTCGCGTGTGAACTGGCTATTGAGTGGATATGCTAAGTCACAGACTACATGGTTTAAAGGATCTTAGGCTGAGAGGTTTGGTCCTGCTGCGCAACTCTCGTTTGAGTAGAACCATTGTCGGATTGAATCTTTTAGCCTAAGATTGTTTAAACTGTGGGGTACGTGATTGTATTCATGCGATAGTCATCTGGCACCAATGGAGGGTCGTGTGGCAGTTGTGGTAGGATGAGTTGTGCGGGGTCCGCCGGCCAGTTACGAGATATTTAGCCTTCCTTTAGGACCGGGGATTGAGCGCTTGCCATGCATATGTATATTGTTAGTAAATAGGAAACTTTGGCCTCATATTTACGAGGATATGCTTCCTAGAAAGATGAAATCTGATTTTCATCTTGTCTCTTGTCTCTTTTTATATTTCCAGTGTTCTAGGGTTTTGGGCGTGAACCATTAGAGACATTCACACTAGTGGATGTTCCCATTCCATGGAATTTTAGAGGACTTGAAAATATAGTTTGTTTTCCATGGAGTTCTAGGGTTTTGGGCTAGAACCATTAGAGACATTCACCCTTGTGAATTTCGATTACAAGTTTGTTGCAATTTGTTTCATAAGTATGTTGCCATAACTTGAGAAAATTCCATAGACTTCTTGGTTGCATGTACCCATAATATGATTATGATTCCACTACTTTATTAATCTTGTTTGTAACCTAGAAAACTCATCAGTGGTATTAGATACTAGGATTTTATGTTATTTGTGCATATATATATATATATATATATATATATATATATATATATATATATATATATATATATATATATGGGCGTGAACCATTAGAGACATTCACACTAGTGGATGTTCCCATTCCATGGAATTTTAGAGGACTTGAAAATATAGCTTGTTTTCCATGGAGTTCTAGGGTTTTGGGCTTGAACCATTAGAGACATTCACACTTGTGAATTTCGATTACAAGTTTGTTGCAATTTGTTTCATAAGTATGTTGCCATAACTTGAGAAAATTCCATAGACTTCTTGGTTGCATGTACCCATAATATGATTATGATTCCACTACTTTATTAATCTTGTTTGTAACCTAGAAAACTCATCAGTGGTATTAGATACTAGGATTTTATGTTATTTGTGCATATATATATATATATATATATATATATATATATATATATATATATATATATATATATATATATATATATATATATATATATATGAAACTGGAAATCAATACCTGAAAATCGAAAAAAAGTCTGCTGAATTGCACCACGACGTGGAGACTCCAACAGAATTTCAGGATTTCTTGCCTTCTTCGAATTTGTAGGATAATTACTCGTTTTAATTGTTATTTTAATTGTATAAAATCTTAACCTTTAAACTAGGTAATTAAATAAACCTTAATTCAAAAACTGAGGAAGCAAATAAATTTATTAATAGTATTTAATTAAAAGTCTAATTAAGATAAACACTTAATTCATAAAAGATGTAATACATTTATTTAAATGTTTAATTAAAAGATAAATATTAAATCTAAAGTTTTGGTTTAAATATAATTTAATTAAAGGTTAGTTAAATTAATTGAACTTGAACCATGTATTCTTAAAATGTTTTAAAATACACTCTTACTTATATTTATAAGAGTTATTGTAACACTCATAAAATATGGTCCCAAAAATTTCATTTTTAATTATTAAATAAAACCATAGTTATCAAAAATCATCTCATCAAAACATAAGTCATAGTATCTCAAAACATCTGTCAAATATATCAGAGTAAACATCCCAGACTAAAACATCATGGTGTGTGCAATGCAGTCATCCCAAGCTCTTCCCTTTGCTACCGGAAATATCTGAAACCAAAACTGAAAACTGTAAGCACAAAGCTTAGCAAGTCTCCCCAAACTACCACATACCATACACATAATCACATAATCACATATAAACATATCGTGGGCTCCGCCCCTTCATCGGGCCCCGCCCGGCATCGGACAATGTCCGGCATCGGGTCCTGCCCGGCATCGAGCCGAGCACGGCATGCATATAAACATATCACAATACACATAAACATATCACAGAGCATAAAAATATAAACATTCATCGAGCACCGCCCAACATCAGACCGAAATCCGGAAAACATACAAACATACATCGGGCACCGCCCGACATCGGACCTTAGTCTGGAATCCATACTAACATAAATATACGAGCCGACATTGGTGCCGTCGACCCGTTCATATAGGAGGAAAACTCAACTCAATTGCTGAAGCTCACTGTAAGAAATCCTTAGCTGCAGCCCTGATGACTCCCCGAGCAATCAATACCAAAATGTCACCCAATTAGCAATTAGGTTCCAAACCATGATCTATAATCCTTACTTGGGGTGAAATGACTGTTTCACCCGTGGCCCAACAAGATTCACAACCAAGGCCCAAAATTATCCAATCCATAAAAACCCATCAATAGCCTAATTTTCCAAATTGGGCCTAAACCCTTACATGGGCCTTTCCCTAAAGTCCATTTACTTTTCTGAACCAATGATTTTCTGATGACTCAAAGGTCCAAGCCCATTGGACCCAATCAAGGCCTAACTACATTGGGCCCACTAAGGCCTAATTTATCATCCAAGGCCCATTAGGGCAAGCCCGGCAAGGCAATCCCAACCATAAGTCGATTACTCTAAAATCTTTAGTCTGTTATGAGCCCAAACCAAAGGAAAAGTCCAATACCAAGTTGGCCAACAATCAAAGAGCCCAAAACTTGCACAGGTGATGCTCACGTCGTGAGCACCTTATGCTTACATCGTGTGGTCGTGACTTTGGCCCAGAAACTTCCTCGAACGCGCTCTCACGTCGTGAGGCTTCATTCCTCACGTCTTGAGTCCAGATCTGACCAAAAATGAGAATTAAGCTCCTAATCCATTAAGCCTTAACATGGGACAGTATAGAGGGTCTTCCTTGACCCCAAAAATCATAAAACTCGTAGATTTTCAGTCACATATGTCCAATACATCACTTAAACACCAACCTAGGTCAAAATGAAGGAAAAAGGGCCAATACTCAAACTTGGAGTCCAAAACCATGACCAAACTCCAGATCTAGAACTTATAGGACTTATGGTACCAACATAATCCATAAAGTTGGCAACTTTATGGATTCCGTGAATGCTAACCAACATTACAAGCCATAAAATGCATGGAAAATTAGATCTAGCAAGCAAGGAAAGGAAAGGCATGAGCTTGAGGACTTACAAAGGTCCAAAAGCTCCTCAACTAGCTGATGATGAAGCCAAGATGCTAACAAACGCACCACCAATGATATTCTTCTTCATCAAAGGGATTCAAAGCTTCAAAATATATTGAATAACACCAAGAATGACCAAGGACTTCAATGGGGGCTGAGATTAGGGTTTCCAGAGGTCTAGGAGGTTGAGGAGAAGCAACCATAATCATCTCATACCTTTAAATACCCGAAAAATAGGGTTTTGGTGCATCAGGCTCTCCTCACGTCGTGAGAACTTCATGCTCATGTCGTGAGCCTTAAATGAGTTTGGTCAACAAGTCAACGATCACTCACCTGAACTACTTCAACTTCAAGCGGCCATAACTTCTTCGTTTCAAATATGTTTTTGACGTTCTTTATATCCACGGAAAAGTGGCGAGAAGCTCTACACATCTATAAACTTATCCTCACCTCAAAACATTCCAAACAAAAATCCAAAATTTATAAAGAGCTCGAACTGCCACTTTACCGATATACCCCTTGGCTCCAAGACACAACCCAAACTCCCAGATCACCTCAATTATATTATCCGTACCAAAACGGGTCTAGATCTCTCTTTTCCAAAGGCCCTAAGCCTTATGATAACCTATCCTCAGGCCACAGTCCTGAATTCGGAAAGCAATTCGGAACAGGGCGTTACAACTTTCCCCCAATTAAATTAGATTTCGTCCTCGAAATCTCTCCTTACTAACACCCATATCCAAAAAAACGATTTGAGGAATGCAGCCGATGATTCTGCGTATATTCACTACCGCCTTTCCATGATCTGGATTCTATAATGGTCTGTCTCCCCGACAGACCTCCTACGCTGAAATGTTACCATGCCCAAGCCTCATCGAATAACTGGCCAACCATAATGCTTACAACCCTATTTACCTTGATGCAATCTACGAGAGCAATGCCACTAACCATAACCATCCTCTGAACAATTATACTTGACAAAAGGCTCAAATAATCTTTCGAGTAGAAGATTCATCCCTGCAACGGTTAGACTCAGACGAGAGCTGCGCAACAAGGTCAAATAATTTACTCTTAGATTATTTAATCCAACTGTAAGTGACTTAGCACCTTCGATCAGTAAGCTACTCCACACACAAGAATCCTCTCATCACTACTTTTTCCCGAACGTCATGTAGCCTCTTATCCACTTTCCGAATGAACCGAGACCTCCCTGGTCCCAACTTATCAGCCAACTATCTGGAATACTGAATTCTTGTCCGTTTACTGAGCCAAGAGTAACCTCACAGCCGCCCCACGCGACTTTCGAAGAGAATTTTGGCTATCGAAATCTGCCCTAACCATATTGTCACTCATGGCTCCACTATTCCTTCTGATCTTCCTAATCATGATACTCCGACTACCTGTTGCCATCGAATCTAATACGAAAAGTGAATACTACCAGAACCACTGTAGTCTTTCATCACGCCTGGTCTCCAACAACCTACCGTTTCCTGAATCTGATCATACTGTGGCCTACTCACATTCGTGCGGCTGACCCGCCCTGGCCTAAATCATCTGAAGGAATCCGTGAGTGAATCACAAATCTGTCACATTCTCACTGTTGAATAGCGACCGATGAATGCTACAGGTCACCCTGCAGTCTTACAACACTCCCATACTAACTGACCACTAGAGAATAATATGGATCACCCCCGCAGTCTTATTATACCACTATACCAACGGATAACTAACGAATGCTATGGCCACCCCCATAGTCTTACAATGTTTCTACTCTATCTGTCAACTAGTGAATGCTACGGGCCACCCCGCAGTCTTACAACACCTCTACTCTATCTGCCAACTAGTGAATGCTACGGGCCACACCGCAGTCTTACAACACGTCTACACTACCTGCTAACTAGTGAATGCTACGGTCCACACTGCAGTCTTACAACACTTCTAAACTACCTGCTAACTAGTGCTACAGGCCACCCCGTAGTCTTACCACATTCCCCATGCTATCTGGCCGCTGGTGAATGCTACGACTATTCCGCAGTCTTACAACACCTTCCATGCTATCTGGCTACTGGTGAATGCTACGGCTATCCTGCAGTCTTTCAAAACCTTCCATGCTATCTGACTGCTGTTTAATGCTACGGCTATCCTACAGTCTTACATCACTTCCCATGCTAACTCAACCGCTGACCATGGTCTTACCGCTGATTACCAATCCGAACACACCCAAAGTCGAGCACACACACGGTCTAATATCCCACACTGAACTCATGTCCTGACTAGGATCCTCAAGTTGGTTCCATATATTCTGCTACACATCTATCAGATGTGGTCCCAAAGTTGGGAAGTTTCCCGAACTTCCAATTCACATTACCCTCCATACAGGCAGCCACTCGGGCCACTTTTTCCCTTCCTGATGGGGATACGAGCTCATCCCAATTTCACGCTTTCTTCTGTCCTGGGTACCTAAACGGTTCTCCCCCACTTTGCTTCGACTAAGTCTTCATGGCATACGAGGAATGGAAGGATTTCCAATCCTTCCTACCTTCCCATAATCGATCTGCGGACAACCGACGCTTACCAATGCTAGCGTACCGTAACTAACCATTTCCAAACCTCACAACCCCTGAAGACCAGCTTAACCCTTCTCTTCGGCAATCCCGAAAGTCATTCCGAGCGCAATTCTTACGGCTACTGAATCCTGGTGATACTAGGGAAACTAGTCTGCTGAATCCTATCCATAATTCCTTCGCCAAAAGCCCCTGGACCGATCATGGCTACGTCTAACATTCCAACCGAACACCGAGAACTTGCTATATCTATCTAGAGACAACTTCGTGCCACCCACAAAGAGATTCACGGTATGCAAATGGCATATGACAATATTTGATGATATATCCCAAACACAAGCAGGGAAACAAACCCTGAGATACCCTTACCCAAACCCTTGGGACGAAAAACTTCATCGTGCAGCTTCCGCAAGTGCTGCACTGAATCCGGCCCTGCTGGCCTCTCAAAAGTTGATCTGAAATCTTGGGTCTCTTTCCCGATCCCGCAGATGTCTAAACCTCTTCTTGCTTCCTCTTCCTCTCCGCCTCCAAGCTGGTCTCCCTCTCTCGGGCTCTAGAAATCATATCATTCAGGGTCTCGCAGCCCGAGATACTCACAATCTCCCTGATATCATTACGTTGTATATCATGATACCTTACCTTCTTCATTTCCTCATCTGCTACATACTGCGGTACCAAATAATCCCTCTCCCGAAACTTGGCAGTGATCTCTGCCACAGTCTCAGTAGTCTGGCGGAGATCCATAAACTCTTGCGCCAACCGTTGTGCCTCAATCGCCGGGGAAAACTCCTCCCAAAATCTGGTCGAAAAATTATCTCATGGCATAACATCATCTCCCAACTCACTATAATTCTCTTCCCACCAATCATGTGCCCTGTCCTTCAGGAGACAGGAAGCAAGTCGGACCTTGTCCCCTTCAGGACAACGACTGATACAAAATGCGTTGGCGACATCTGCCAACCACCTGCTGCTAGCAATGGGGTCCCTATCCCCATGATAATCTGGAGCTCCACAAGCCCTGTGCTCCCAAAACGTCAACGTACGCGTCCCTATCATGGCCTCCATCTAAGTGCAGAATGCACTCAGCCTCTAATCAATAATCTCTAAAATGCCCTCCTTGACCGCACCGAAGATCATAGGAGTCTGGTAAATGATATTGTGTGTAATCTCAGATGAAATTAACTCCCTTATCTGATCATCGAGCTTCTCGGCTCCAAAGTCTGAGCCTGATCCCTTGCCAGCACCAGAACTACCATCTGGTCTACCACGTAGCGTCACCATACTCAAAAATATATTGTAACAATCATCAGAATACTCATCATAAATCGAGGGATCACGCACACTACAAGTTCCTTGGGTTCATCTCAGCCCTCCTTGACTCGAGTACGGATCCTCTGCTTTCAGTAGTACAGGCCCATACTACCTTCCACATATATCCGTACTTTCCTCAATAATTGCCTTGACTCCAACAAGTCCCTTTCACTACTACTGCTCTTCGCTCTAATCTCCTCCTAGGATTACCCTAGGGTAATATCCAACCCACCCTCTGCCATTAGCTGCATAAGAAGTCCCTGCTACCTTTCCCTAACTAGCTCCCGAATACCTTACATATTACTACGACCAGATAATTTTTCGAATGAGAGGTCTCTCCTTACAACGGTTAGACTCAAACGAGAGCTGTGAAATAGGGCTAAACCTAACCTTCTGAATTTATTTAGTCCTCGTAATATGTAACTTAACATATTCATTTACTAGTTAGTTAAAGATAACTAGAACTCCTAAAATCACAAAGCAAGCAGCATTCAGGCATCGGGTAAACAAAACCAAACATATCCTAATCAGGCCATCATATCACTGACTAATCAGTAGTAGCATGCAGTTCAATAAGCTCTTACAGTAGGCATACAAGGCATCCTTCGTAGATCCTTAGCCCTAATCTAGGATGAAGTTCTCATATTCAGAATTCATATCATAACATAAACGTGTATGGGTAATTTGGGAGAACTTACTTGAGCTCGACTGATTGCATGCACCACACCCTTTTTCTCTTTTTAAAATTCATTTTTATAAAAATGATTTTGTTTTAAAAATTTCATAGCAAGTCCTTAGTTTTAGTTAAGACACACCCGGGAGTGTGCTCGAATCCCTCAAACCAAGGCTATGATACCAACTTGTAACACTCATAAAATATGGTCCAAAAAATTTCATTTTTAATTTTTAAATAAATCCATAGTTATCAAAAATCATCTCATCGAAACATAAGTCATAGTATCTCAAAACAATCCATATCAAAACATCTGTCAAATATATCAGACTAAACATCCCAGGCTAAAACATCATGGTATGTGCAATGTAGTCATCCCGAGCTCTTCCCTTTACTACCGGAAGTACCTGAAACCAAAACTAAAAATTGTACACACGAAGATTAGAGAGTCTCCCCAAACTACCACATACCATACACATAATCACAAAATCACATATAAACATATCGTGGGCCCCTCCCCTTCACCGGGCCCTGCCCGACATCTAGCTGAGCTCGGCAAGCATATAAACATATCACAATACACATAAAACTATCACATAGCATAAACATATAAACATTCATCGGGCACCGCCCGACATCGGACCGGAATCCGAAAACATACAAATATAGACACATACAAGAATCACGAAGACATCAAGCATACAAACATTCCTCGGGTAGCGCCCGACATCGGGTAGTGATCTGAAAACATATAAACATATATCGTGGACAGCCAGGCATCGGACCTTAGTCCTGAATCCATACTAACATAAATATACGGGCCGGCATTGGTGCCTTCGACCCGTTCATATAGGAGGAAAACTCACCTCAATTGCTGAAGCTCGCTATAAGAAATCCTTAGCTGCAGACCTGCCGACTCCCCGAATTATCAATACCAAAATGTCACCCAATTAGCAATTAGGTTCCAAACCATGATCCATAATTCTTACTTGGGGTGCAATGACCGTTTCACCCGTGGCCCAACAAGATTCACAACCAAGGCCCAAAACTATCCAATCCATAAAAAACAATCAAAGGACCAATTTTCCAAATTGGGCCCAAACCCTTACATGGGCCTTTCCCTAAAGCCCATTTACTTTTCTGAACCAATGATTTTCCGATGACTCAAAGGTCCAAGCCCATTAGGCCCAATCAAGACCTAACTACATTCGGCCCACTGAGGCCCAATTCATCATCCAAGGCCCATTAGAGAAAGCCCAACCAGAAGTCCATTACTCTAAAATACTTAGTCCATTTTGAGCCCAAACCAAAGGAGAAGTCCAATACCAAGTTGGCCAACAATCAAAGAGCCCAAAACTTGAACAGGTGATGCTCACCTCGTGAGGTCGTGACTTTGGCCCAAAAACTTCCTCCAACATGCTCTCACGTCGTGAGGCTTCATTCCTCACGTCGTGAGTCCAGATCTGAAAACAAAAATGAGCATTAAGCTCCTAATCCATTAAGCCTTAACATGGGACAGTCTAGAGGGTCTTCCTTGACCCCAAGGACCATAAAAATCTAAGCTTTTCAGGCACATATGTCCAATACATGACTTAAACACCAACTTAGGTCAAAATGAAGGAAAAAGGGCCAAGACTCAAACTTGGAGTCCAAAACCATGACCAAACTCCAGATCTAGAACTTATAGGACTTATGGTACCAAGATAATCCATAAAGTTGCCAACTTTATGGATTCCATGCATGCTAACCAACATTACAAGCCATAAAATGCATGGAAACTTAGATCTAGAAATCAAGGAAAGGAAAGGCATGAGCTTGAGGACTTACAAAGGTCCAAAAGCTCCTCAACTAGCTAATGATGATGCCAAGATGCTAACAAACACACCACCAATTATCTTCTTCTTCCTCAAAGGGCTTCAAAGCTTCAAAATCTCTTGAATAACACCAAGAATGACCAAGGACTTCAATGGGGGCTGAGATTAGGATTTCCAGAGGTCTAGGAGGTGAAGGAGGCTGAGGAGAAGCAACGCTAATCATCTCATACCTTTAAATACCCGAAAACTAGGGTTTTGGTGCATCAGGGGCTCCTCACGTCGTGAGCCTTAAATGAGCTTGGTCAATAAGTCAACGATCACTCACCTGAACTACTCCAACTTCAAACGACCAAAACTTCTTCGTTTCAACTCCGTTTTTGACGTTCTTTATATCCACGGAAAGGTGGCGAGAAGCTCTACACATATATCAACTTATCCTCACCTCAAAACATTCCGAACAAAAATCCAAAATTTATAAAGAGCTCGAACTGCCACTTTACCGATATACCCCTCGGCTCCAAGACACAACCCTAACTCCGATATCACCTCAATTACATTATCCGTACCTAAATGCGTCTAGATCTCTATTTTCCAAAGGCCATAAGCCTTATGATAACCTATCCTGAGGCCATAGTCCCAAATTAGGAAAGCGACATATGTAAAATATTAAGTCAGTCGAATCAATAGTAGCCCTCATTCACGAAGTCGTATTATAAGAGAGGTATAAGGAAACAACCTATAAAATTATCGTTGAATGGGTGTCCTTTTCGCCAATACTTCTCTGTGTGGAGGATTGTCTTTAGCCAAAGCGTTCTTATGAGACACTAATGTGACAACCCGAAACTTTTTCCGTTATCCTTACTCAATTTCCGTTAATCAAATTTGAGTTTTTATTTAATTCCGTCAAATTTGATAGTTTGGGAAGGACTTTACATTTAAATAAATCAATTCGGATTTATTTCTGTTCACGTCAGTATTATTTTTGGACTAACGGAATATTCTAAACTTAGTACATCAAAGGAATCAGTGTTAGGATGAATTTGTTGAAGTTCTAGACATGAAGCAAAACGAAAACCTCCTCAAAAAGGAGTTTTCGGTCAAGACCTTAGAGTTTTCGGTCAAGGGACCGAAAACTCCCCTATACATATATATTTCATGATCATTTGGATCATTCTTCTCTTTTCAAAACCAGAAAACATCCATTCTCTCTCAAGTATCATCGAGTTCTTCACTTTGATCTTCCAATTCTCGAAAAATGTAAGTGTTTCTTTCACCTTGTTTTGCTATTAGATCTTCCTAACTAGTAACACCCTTCGATTTCATCCATTAACTTCATCTTTTGGGTTTAATCTTCAAGAACACCAAGAACACACACTAGTGTTTTGGTCCAAAAATCAACTCTTTTAGCCTCTAAATCATAAGTATTAGTTTCCTGCACTTATTATCTAGTAGAAACTCTTGTTTAAGGTCTGGAAATCGTCATTTTCCAAGAACAAAAGGAGTTTTCGGTATAGTGCATCTCCTTTGACCGAAAACCCTAAAGAAAGGTGCCTTTAAGACCTTAAAACTCACTTAAGGCTTTGGATAAAACTTAGAACCCCTATGCATGTTTGAAAGCCCTTGAAAATCACCACATGCACCAAACATCATGAGTTTTCGGTCACCTTCATGGACCGAAAACCCTTCATGGACCGAAAACCACTTGGACCGAAAACTTCCCTTAAGTGGCTTTACAACCCTTAGATGCAACCCTTGGTACTTCTAGCACTTGAATCAAAGTGTTTTCCATGTCCTAGGGTGTCTTAACTTGGTTAATTAGTTGTTAAATGACTATTTGTATTCATATATGTGTCTTTATATGTTGATAGGATCCGTGTGTGTGTTCAAGTCTTCACTTGACACTTAACATCCTTTTTCCGATCTTACATTCGCATCACTCACTTCAGGTGAGTTCATACCCCTACGTTTTTCCGAGTTTTTTTTTCATGTTTTCAGGGGGGAATACAAGCAAAAGTACAAGGAAACTTGTGCTCAAGTTATATTATTTTGTATAAAATAATTATATGTTCAGTATGCTTTTAACACAGAAAACCGTTTTACCAAACGATTAAGAAATCAACTCGTAGAAACAGTTTTCAAAACTAAAGCAAGGAACTTGTGAATCTTGTCATAAAATGGGATATTTTGCAAAGGATTCATACAAACCATAAACAGGATTTTCTATGTTATTACTTGTAAGTTTGTTATTTTAGGATTGGAGACACGTCCTTGGTAACACTCCACCGGATTTCGTGAGTGTAGGACTAACCCTTATAACCAGAATCTCTTGTAGGGAGAGCGTGACTATTGTGTATACATCTATACGGGACTGATCCCGCACCTCGCTGCTAGCTACAGTAGGACCGTCAGGTCTACGGGTGACAAAGTCATAAAAGGATACTGGCCCCGTTACGTGCCATATCTAGTTTAATGTATGGTTATAAAACTCGCAACCTAGATAACAGAGATTTACTTTAGTAATAATGAAACAAGTGAATTAACCTCAAAGTAATAACCGATTTGATTACTAGAGGGTATTGATAATACCCTTAGGATCTAGTTTACTACCTATTTTATTAGTTTTATTTATGTAATAAGGCTAATACACCTCATAGAGAACAAACAGGGTTTTTGAAGGAAACTACATCTAACGATACAAGTATGGTAGATACTTGTACACCTCATTCCAGAACAGTTAACCAACTATCAACTTTTAAGGAAAATATAGGATTTTCCTGGGATAACTCAACCTTACATAAACAGGCTGTTAAACAAATAACGATTGGATAATCAAACATTTTTCATAAGAAAATATAGGATTTTCTTGGGAAACACTTTTCAAAGGATCAAAGAAACATTTCTTTTACCAGAACTAAACGCTTATGAACTCACCGACTTTATGTTGATATTTTAAAACTGCTTGTATTCTCAGGGCATCAATAGACAGGTACTCTTGCCAACTTTTGGAAAAGACGGAACATTCTGAAGTCACGTCTTTACTTTTGATATGAACAAAACTATGTATTAAACAATGTAAACCTTTTTCATGTATGTATTCAATGTCTGGTTGTGTTTTCTATGCTTACTATAATACAATTGTTGTGATGCTACGCATGATGTCCTCCGCCCCGTAACGTTTCCGCCATCGGTTTCGGGGTGTGACAGATTGGTATCAGAGCTATTGTTTATAGTGAACTAAGGATATCGAACCTTACATGGTATACAACTATAAACACAAAGGGGCCGAAGTGCTCTGAACTAAAAGTATACTTTTAAAAATATAAGTATTTTTACAAAAAGTATACAAGTATACCTGCGTACCAGAAATGATATCATGAGTAGAACAAAACAAAAGTATTTGGGTGTTGGACACTGCGATTAAACCTGGGCAGTTATGTAATCATGTCTAGGATCAATATAGCCTGATCAACTATATTCATTCGAGACATGACCAACATGTGTTTGGGAGTGACTGTGATGTTGCAACAGGCCTAAAACTTACTGATGCGGGCCCTAGTGTGGAGGATCGGGCACTTGCATTCCTAGAGGCCCACGATCGTGTGACGAAAGGGGCTTCACGGAAACGGCCATAACTTTGGCTACGGATCTCCGTTTTGAGCCTACGACCAGTCAAATCGAAGCTTGAAGCAAGAAGCACGTCTAGATAAGTACCCGAAGGGGATTTACCCATTTTTGAGTCCAGAAATCGCTTTATAAATTGGACTTATGGACATTTTTGTGTTTTTTTCATAATTTTTGGACTTTGTTTTTGGGTTTGTGTTTGGCCCATGTCTCTTTAGGGTTTCTTTTAAAATTCTGCTTCTTATTTAAGTCTTTCTGATGTAATCTGGATGGTCATTGATCAGTTTAAAGAACTTTCATTTTTCTCTCAAAATTTCGTGTGTGTTTACCGAATTTTGAAGCCAATCCCACGGTATTCATAGAATCAACGTGGTTTGGGCAAGATTATCCTGGGTATTCTTCTAGAATCAACAGTTTTGATCTTTGGTCATTTGTTCGATGCATCACTTACCCAGTATCCATACAACTTAAAATAGTATAGGAGTATTTTAGTCAGAGCCAAATACATTGTAGAAATTCATTCCTAGTGTTGCTACCTATTTGTTTCTTAGCGATAACTTACTTACGCTAGTAACTTTTATTTGCTTATCGCTTGGTACAACACTTTATTATCAGGATGAGATATATTTTGCTTCATATATCTTGAGGACTTACCATCCTCTTCTTCCTGATTGTTTCTAGAACAAGATGCCTCCCCGAAAAAGACCCATCAGAAGAAATGACGACGCTCCACCACCACCACCGCCCCCTCAGTTCGATCTCGTTATGTTCCAAGCAGCTGTTACTGCTGTTGGCGGATCTGGTGGACAAGGAGGTGGTACGCATCCCCAAAATCATGAAGGTTGTCAGGGACACCAGAAGGAGTGTTCCTATAAGGACTTCATGAGCACAAAACCTACATCTTTCGATGGCAAAGGAGGTGTCATTGCCCTGACTCAATGGTTCGAAAAGATCGAGTCCATTTTTGAAATTTGTTCCTGTTATGAAGCCAACAAAGTAAATTTCGCCGCTTGCACCTTCGCCAACAGGGCACTAACCTGGTGGAATGGTCGGGTCAAATCCCTAACCCTACCAGTGGCAAATGCTATGGGTTGGGAAAGCTTAAAGGAACTCACGATAGCTGAATACTGCCCACGGGGCGAGATTCAGAAACTAGAGCATGAACTCTGGAACCTAAGGATGAAGGAATCCGACATTGCTGCCTACACTTCTAGGTTTGAAGACCTAGAACTTCTTTGTCCGGGAATGGTCACCCCGGAAAGCAAGAAGATAGAGAGATACATTTGGGGACTGACACAACCCACCAAAGGAAATGTTTTGGCTGCTAGGCCAAACACCTTTGACAGCGTTAAGTGTCTGGTGCAAACTCTCATAGATCACGGAGTTGATCTTGATAAAGTGGCAACCGCTCCTGAGCCAGCTAAAGGGAGTGGTGAGAAGAGAAAGTTTTTGAAGCAGCGGAAGGGTCAGTCTTCACAGGAGCCCTCAAAGAAACAGCAAACGGTAGCAGTCCACACTGCTACTACTCCTGCCGCTGCTCCTGCCACTCAAGCACCTACCAGTAGGTATACTGGTACCCTCCCTTGGTGCAATAAGTGCAGTTATCATCACCACATCCCTGGTCCATGTCGTGAGATGCTCTGCAACAATTGTGGTCAAAAGGGCCACCTGGCTCGAGGCTGCAGAAACCCAGTCCAACCAACCTATCAGGCCTCTGGAGCAGGTGTTGGTCAAGCCTGTTATGGCTGTGGGGAAGTTGGGCATTACAAGAGGAACTGCCCCAAGGCAGCAACAACTGGCAACACCGGGAGAGTACTAGCTATGGGGCAAGAGGAGGCCGTGGCTGACCCTACCGTGGTGACGGGTACGTTCCTCCTCGACAACTCTTATGCATGCATTCTTTTCGATTCTGGTGCGGAGAGAAGTTTTGTTAGCCATGCATTCAAATATATTCTTAGGCATAAACCTCAACCATTAACTGAAACATTTACTGTCGAGATGGCTAACGGTGAGAAAGAGAGCACTAATAATATATATGCAGGCTGTACTCTTACCCTAAACGAACATTCTTTTCCCATCGACCTTATGCCAATCTCCATAAAAAGCTTCGATGTCATCATCGGCATGGATTGGTTGAGCCCCAATCATGCTGATATCCTTTGTTAAGAAAAAGCTATCCGCCTCAATCTCTTCTCTGATGAAACTCTCATGATTTACGACGATAAACTCAGTTCGAACCTCCGTATCATTTCATGCATCCAAGCCCAGAAACTCCTACGAAAGGAGTGTTATGCATTCCTAGCCCACGTCATTAACGAGAAGCAGGAAGTTAAAGACCTCGAGAGCATCCCCGAAGTCTGCAACTTTCCCGATGTCTTTCCCGAAGACCTCCCGGGAATCCCTCCCGAACGCCAAGTCGAGTTTCGTATCGACTTAGTCCCCGGAGCTAAATCCCCATACCGATTAGCGCCAGCAGAAATGCAGGAGTTATCCAGTCAGCTCAATGAGCTGCTCAGCAAAGGGTTCATCAGACCGAGTTCCTCACCCTGGGGAGCCCCGATCCTTTTTGTGAAAAAGAAGGATGGATCCTTTCAGATATGCATTGACTACCGAGAGCTGAACAAGCTCACAGTAAAAAACCATTACCCTCTTCCTAGAATCGACGACCTCTTCGATCAACTTCAAGGAGCCAGCTACTTTTCCAAAATATACCTAAGATCAAGGTACCATCAGCTGCGAGTCCATGAGATTGATGTTCCTAAGACAGCATTTCGGACTCGGTATGGTCACTACGAATTTGTAGTAATGCCCTTTGGTCTAACCAACGCACCGACAGTATTCATGGACCTGATGAATCGGGTGTGCCGTTCTTTCCTGGATAAGTTCGTAATCGTGTTCATCGACTATATACTTGTCTATTCTAGAAGTGAGGAAGATCATCGACAACACTTGAGATCGGTGCTAGAAACCCTAAGGACGGAGAAGCTGTACTTGAAATTCTCCACGTGTGAATTCTGGATTCAAAAAGTAACCTTCCTAGGTCACGGGGTAAGCGAGGAAGGCATACACGTGGACCCCTCCAAAATCAAAGCGATAGAGAACTGGTCAGCACCGAAGACGCCCACATAAATCCGTCAATTCTTGGGCCTCGCTGGCTACTATCGCAGATTTATCCAGAATTTCTCCAGAATTACCAAACCCTTAACCACTCTGACTCAGAAAGGCGTACCCTTTTGTTGGAGTGAAAAGCAAGACACTGTGTTCCAAACATTGAAGCAGGCCCTGTGCAGCGCGCCTATCTTGTATCTGCCCGAAGGGACGGAGGACTTCGTTGTCTACTGTGATGCATCTAATCAGGGCCTAGGTTGTGTGCTCATGCAACGGAGAAAAGTCATTGCTTATGCCTCAAGACAGCTGAAAGCACACGAAGTCAACTACACAACACACGATCTGGAATTGGGAGCAGTAGTCTTCGCACTGAAGATATGGAGACATTATCTCTACGGAACCAAGTGCACTATCTTCACTGACCATAAAATCCTGCAACATATTTTCGACCAGAAGGAGCTGAACATGAGACAACGGCGATGAGTTGAGCTACTCAGCGATTACGAGTGCGAAATCTGCTACCATCCCGGCAAGGCCAATGTGGTGGCAGATGCCCTCAGCCAGAAGGAGTACTCAGGTCGTAGAGTGAAGGCACTGACCATGACTATCCATTCCCATTTATCCGCGCAAATCAAGGAGGCTCAGCTGGAAGCCTTAAAACCAGAGAACATGCCGGGTGAAGCCTTGAGAGGAATGGAAAAGAACCTAGAGATCAAAGGAAATGGAGTCTATCATTTCATGGACCGGATCTGGACCCCGAAGTTTGGTGGTTACAGAGAGGTTGTAATGAACGAAGCTCACAAGACTAAATACTCCGTTCACCCAGGTTCGGACAAGATGTACCTCGATCTCAAGAAACTGTATTGGTGGCCGAACATGAAAGCAGAGATCGCTACCTTCATGGGCAAGTGCCTGACTTGCGCCAAGGTGAAGGTCGAATATCAGAAACCCTCAGGTCTACTCCACCAGTCGGAGATACCTGAGTGGAAATGGGAGAGAATTACTATGGATTTTATCACCAAACTACCCAAGTCTCCGAGTGGGACGACGCCATCTGGGTAATTGTCGATCGGTTGACGAAGTCCGCCTACTTCCTGCCAATCAAAGAAACTTTCAAAATGGAGAGACTCACACGAATCTACATCCAAGAGATAGTCTGACTGCACGGTGTGCCTGTGTCCATTATCTCCGATCGAGATAGCAGGTTCACTTCGAGATTCTGGCAGTCACTACAGAAAGCTCTTGGAACTAAGCTGGATATGAGCACAGCTTACCATCCTCAGACTGATGGACAGAGTGAGAGAACAATTCAGACGTTGGAAGATATGTTGAGAGCCTGCGTCATCGATTTCGGCGCGTCATGGGACACTCATCTTCCTTTGGTTGAGTATTCCTACAACAACAGTTACCATACCAGCATCAAGGCTGCGCCTTTCGAAGCCCTCTATGGTCGCAAGTGCAGATCCCCTCTGTGCTGGGCTGAGGTGGGTGACACGCAGCTAGCCAAGGGGCAAGTCCCTGACAATACTCTCACTGGTCCAGAAATCATCCGCGAAACCACCAAAAAGATCGTACAAATCCGAGAACGACTTAAGGCCTCACGAGATAGACAAAAGAGCTACGCCGATAAACGACAAAAACCCTTGGAGTTCCAGGTTGGAGACCGTGTTCTGCTGAAGGTCTCGCCCTGGAAAGGCATGATACGCTTCGGAAAGCGTGGAAAGCTAAATCCAAGATACAAAGGACCCTTCGAGATCCTCGCTAGGATCGGTCCCGTAGCCCACAAACTTCGTTTACCGCAAGAACTTAGCAACATTCATCCTGTATTCCACGTTTCGAATCTTAAGAAATGCGTATCTGACGAAACCTTTACGATTCCTCTCGACGAGATTGAAATCAACGAGAACATGAACTTCGTAGAAGAACCAGTCGAAATCATGGATAGAGAGATCAAGCGAATGAAACAAAGTCGCATCCCGATAGTGAAGGTTCACTGGAATGCCAAGCGGGGACCTGAATTCACTTGGGAGCGCGAAGATCAGATGAAACAGAAGTATCCGCATCTCTTTTCTAATCCATGGTTTGTATTTTATGTTCAAATTTCGGGACGAAATTCCCTCTAAAAGGGGGGATGATGTGACAACCCGAAACTTTTTCCGTTATCCTTACTCAATTTCTGTTAATCAAATTTGAGTTTTTATTTAATTCCGTCAAATTTGATAGTTTGGGAAGGACTTTGCGTTTAAATAAATCAATTCGGATTTATTTCCGTTCACGTCAGTATTATTTTTGGACTAACGGAATATTCTAAACTTAGTACATCAAAGGAATCAGTGTTAGGATGAATTTGTTGAAGTTCTAGACATGAAGCAAAACGAAAACCTCCTCAAAAAGGAGTTTTCGGTCAAGACCTTATAGTTTTCGGTCAAGGGACCGAAAACTCCCCTATACATATATATTTCATGATCATTTGGATCATTCTTCTCTTTTCAAAACCAGAAAACATCCATTCTCTCTCAAGTATCATCGAGTTCTTCACTTTGATCTTCCAATTCTCGAAAAATGTAAGTGTTTCTTTCACCTTGTTTTGCTATTAGATCTTCCTAACTAGTAACACCCTTCGATTTCATCCATTAACTTCATCTTTTGGGTTTAATCTTCAAGAACACCAAGAACACACACTAGTGTTTTGGTCCAAAAATCAACTCTTTTAGCCTCTAAATCATAAGTATTAGTTTCCTGCACTTATTATCTAGTAGAAACTCTTGTTTAAGGTCTGGAAATCGTCATTTTCCAAGAACAAAAGGAGTTTTCGGTATAGTGCATCTCCTTTGACCGAAAACCCTAAAGAAAGGTGCCTTTAAGACCTTAAAACTCACTTAAGGCTTTGGATAAAACTTAGAACCCCTATGCATGTTTGAAAGCCCTTGAAAATCACCACATGCACCAAACATCATGAGTTTTCGGTCACCTTCATGGACCGAAAACCCTTCATGGACCGAAAACCACTTTGACCGAAAACTTCCCTTAAGTGGCTTTACAACCCTTAGATGCAACCCTTGGTACTTCTAGCACTTGAATCAAAGTGTTTTCCATGTCCTAGGGTGTCTTAACTTGGTTAATTAGTTGTTAAATGACTATTTGTATTCATATATGTGTCTTTATATGTTGATAGGATCCGTGTGTGTGTTCAAGTCTTCACTTGACACTTAACATCCTTTTTCCGATCTTACATTCGCATCACTCACTTCAGGTGAGTTCATACCCCTACGTTTTTCCGAGTTTTTTTCATGTTTTCAGGGGGGGGGGAATACAAGCAAAAGTACAAGGAAACTTGTGCTCAATTTATATTATTTTGTATAAAATAATTATATGTTCAGTATGCTTTTAACACAGAAAACTGTTTTACCAAACGATTAAGAAATCAACTCGTAGAAACAGTTTTCAAAACTAAAGCAAGGAACTTGTGAATCTTGTCATAAAATGGGATATTTTGCAAAGGATTCATACAAACCATAAACAGGATTTTCTATATTATTACTTGTAAGTTTGTTATTTTAGGATTGGAGACACGTCCTTGGTAACACTCCACCGGATTTCGTGAGTGTAGGACTAACCCTTAAAACGATAATCTCTTGTAGGGAGAGTGTGACTATTGTGTATAGATCTATACGGGACTGACTATCCCGCACCTCGCTGCTAGCTACAGTGGGACCGTCAGGTCTACGGGTGACAACGTCATAAAAGGATACTGGCCCCGTTACGTGCCATATCTAGTTTAATGTATGGTTATAAAACTCGCAACCTAGATAACATAGATTTACTTTAGTAATAATGAAACAAGTGAACTAACCTCAAAGTAATAACCAATTTGATTACTAGAGGGTATTGATAATACCCTTAGGATCTAGTTCACTACCTATTTTATTAGTTTTATTTATGTAATAAGGCTAATACACCTCACAGAGAACAAACAGGGGTTTTCAAGGAAACTACATCTAACGATACAAGTATGGTAGATACTTGTACACCTCATTCCAGAACAGTTAACCAACTATCAACTTTTAAGGAAAATATAGGATTTTCCTGGGATAACTCAACCTTACATAAACAGGCTGTTAAACAAATAACGATTGGATAATCAAACATCTTTCATAAGAAAATATAGGATTTTCTTGGGAAACACTTTTCAAAGGATCAAAGAAACATTTCTTTTACCATAACTAAACGCTTATGAACTCACCAGCTTTATGCTGATATTTTAAAACTGCTTGTATTCTCAGGGCATCCATAGACAGGTACTCTTGCCAACTTTTGGAGAAGACGGAACATTTTGAAGTCACGTCTTTACTTTTGAAATGAATAAAACTATGTATTAAACAATGTAAACCTTTTTCATGTATGTATTCAATGTCTGGTTGTGTTTACTATGCTTACTATGATACAATTGTTGTGATACTACGCATGACGTCCTCCGCCCCGTAACGTTTCCACCATCGGTTTCGAGGTGTGACAGCTAATCACATTAAAAGTATAATGTAAAAGTACTACAACATTCCATGAAATCCCACTTTATTTACTTTAGGAAGAATGTGAAATTGTATGATAATCCATGAAAAATCACATTGTTTCTTTTGAGTCGTTAATGAGCGTGCATGGTTAACCAACATAATAATTTGGGAGTAGAAAGTTCAAATGATGGTACATACTTGAAAATTATGATTGTTGATGGAGCATGTGTGGTTAACCGGTACATCAATGTGAGATCATAAACGACATCGAGGGTGTCACGTGGGTTTGCATGGTTATTCACATCTTGTTTGTGATCCTCGGTATCCAAGTCACAAATGGAAGTGTGTAATCTGATATTAACATGTCATTGATAGTTTAATGAATTTGAAGAGATCTAGGAGTTTCATTGTGATTGAAATTGGTAAAGTGCTTTACCTACCTAAAATAGATTCGTGGCGTGATTACAGTATCCCTCTTCATATTACGAATCGAAAATATGGATCCTAGCCTTAATTTAAAACTTGGTTAATAATTAAGGATTGAATCGACTTCTTTAAACTTGCTCTCTTAGGTTATAGGGAAATCCTCTCCCACCTCCTCGTACACTTTCGAAATCTAGCTTCTTTATGTTCTCCATCAAGAATAGCTCATTTGCTATGGAATCTTCCTCGATTGAAAAAATGGGAAATATATCCTCGATGAGCGTATTCCTGAAATCAATAATGTTTCAACTTTCAAAAGTTGTTATTCCGATAAACATGCAGATTTGTAAAATAAGGTCTCTTACACCATTATGTATATATCCTCGACCAAAACCATCTTTTGTGAATATGTGAACATATGAAATGAATTTGTAAGTGAGTGAAATGTTTCACCAAAAGGAAAGGGACAAATAATTTGAAAAATCTTCAAAAGTTCCTAATTACATGAAAGCTAAAAGAAATAGTTTTGTATGTGCTCAATGAGAGCTACATAGACAAACTTGAGAATCTCAATGTTGTCCCTGACAAGAGTCTTTTCAATAGATCTTGTGTTTGGATATTTCAATAGTTCTTATGATAATTTAGACTTGATTTATCACATGAATAGCAAGGAGAAAATATTAACGGAATTCTTAAACCTTTTCCAAAATAAGGAAACCGGATTGATTAGATTTCTTATTTAGTTCAAGTTATCGTTTTTCTGAATGTTGGCAGAAAGAAGCGGGAGCGTTCGAATCCTAAATGGAAAGGACCAGTTTCGGCCGGAGCTTACCATTATGAAGGAATAGAATTGGGGTATCCTCTATTCCACGCAACCATGATTCAAAAGAGGCAATCCGTAATTAATGTAATGACAATGATCATAGGAAACGAACTTTCCCCGAGTACTTGTAAATCTTGGAGATGTAAAAGTCATATGTTTGACTCTACATAAAGTACTTAAATAATCGAACTCCATAGTACTTCCAATTCAAGGAGCCTTAATGTGTAATGTGGTAATCACATTTTTACGAAACTAAAGGGCCTATAAGAAAGAAAAGTTTTAAGAATCGAGAACTAGGCCTAATCATTGGAATGGACAAATGCCACATGTCTCAATGATTGAGGATTTTAAACTTCTGCTTAGTAGTGGAGTTATGATAGATCTAGTTATTTTCTGTTACTCTTCGGAGATGTATAGAAACCAAAATTTCATTTTATGTGTTGTATAAACATAAATATCAATTTCACTCGATAATGGAAATGTAATATTCTAGTTCATAAATATGGTTGTTTTATGTTTAAAATATCTTCTTGCAATAGACATTCATAAAATTATAGTTTATAAGGTCACACATTATGATCTGATGAGTCAAACACCTTTCACACTCTATCCACCAGCGTCTAAACCAGCGCCAGAGTCTACATAGTATCAGTGATAGCGTGATCTTTTGTATAAATTCTAATTCTTTTGTATATTAGTCGGTAAGACAATTTGTAGTTATAGATAGCTTTGTATTTATAGAATAGATATCTGATACGTAATCTTAGTGATTAGGATTGGACCATACATAGATTAGATTACATAGCTAAAATATATGGATTTTTGTTTATTGTAATTGTATATAGTCATGCATTAGGGTCAAACACTAATGTACCTTGGTGATCATATTTGTAACCGCTTTGTGCACCGTTCTCTTTCTGAGAACACTTTTCTTAGTGAAAAAACCATCTTTGTGATAATCATTGTTCTTTTGTTCTTTTGTTTTTCCATATGTTTATACTTGTTTGTATCCGATCAAGCGAACCTTCAACTGGTATCAGAGCAGGTTTACCAATAGATTCAAGTAACAATGGCATCTTCATCCCAATACATTCCTAAATCCTCTCTTGCAAACAAGATTCCTATGTTCGATGAAAACAACTTTTCCTCATCGAAGATTCAAGCCATGATTTTTCTCGAGATCATAGATCCTGATATGTGTAACGTCCCAAAAATAAAACCCAAAAATTTCGTCTTTAAATTAATAAAACCAGTAACCCCAAAACATCATCATAAAAATCCAAATAAAACAAATGTATCAATCATCATATCACATCAGAGTAAATCAAGAAAATGCGGAACAAGGTGGAGTGTGCTCTGCAATCATCTCGAGCTCTTCCATTTGAAAACCGAAGTACCTGAAACATAAACTGAAAACCATAAGCACAACGCTTAGTGAGTTCCGCAAAATACCACATACCATACATATCATACATATAACGGGACCCGCCCAAACTCGTATAACGGGCCCCGCCCACTAAATATAACGGGCTCCGCCCACTGAGTATAACGGGCCCCGCCCCACAGAGTATAACGGGCCCCACCCAAACTCATATAATGGGCCCCTTCCACTAAACATATTAACATTCAAACATATGTGAAAATCACAAGATAATAGCATACCGGTGCCTTCTACCCGCCAAACATAGTGAGGAACTCACCTCACACTGCCAAATCTCCCAGAAAGAATCTCTAGCTGCTGGCTCGCTAAAATACTCGCGCTAACAATCACAAAATAATCATGCAGTCAATAATCAGATCCCGACCCACGATAAGTGTCCAAAATAGGGTAAAAGACCATTTTACCCTCTTCATAACTTTGCCCAAAGCCAAGGCCCAATCCAACAATCCAAAAGACCAAATTCCAAATGAACACCCAAGGCCCAAATATGGCCCAATAACCAAAATAATCATAAAAGGCCCAAACATGGCCCAAATTTTCAAATTGGACCCAAATCCCTTCCATGGGCCTTAATCCAAGGTCCAACATATTCCCAGCCCAAAAACACAAGAATTCAGATGACCCAACAAGGCCCAAGGCAACCAAACACTAACATAGCCCAATACCGAAAAGCCCACCACACCGAAGCCCAATTGCTGAGTACGCGGGGCATACTCAGATTGTACACTAAGCGTACTGGCTTTAGGGCTTGTAGACAGCACGTACGAGCTTGTACATTCAGCGTACTCAACCATTCAGCCAAATCTCATTTCCATCTCTTAATCCATAAAGACTTTACTCCAAAACCTAGATCTGACTTTCTTGAGCTGATTTATGACATAAAGTTGCTAACTTTATGTGCATGCATGGCTTAATGAAGCTCTTAATGCTAAGAAGAACTTAAATCTTGCATGTCACCATAAACCCCATAAAGCTTGCACCTTTATGCTTAAGAACCTCATAAAATTCTCAGATCTAAAAGGACAAGCCCCACAAACGTCTTAACTCATCAACTAACCCAAAAAGGTACCAAAAGCATAAAAATCAAGACATAATGAGATCTAAGCATTCAAAAGCCAATGTATCAACTTGATACCTCAAAAGACTTGCAAAATGAATGATGATTCTGGATGTCTAAGTTTCCCACCAAGATATGAATCTTCAACCTTCTTCAATCTCTTCAAAATGAGCAAAACAAACACCAACTTCTTCTCAAGAGCTCAAAAACACAACAATGGAGGCTAAAGTGTAAGGGTCGAATTGTTGTAATTAGTCGAAGTATGTTTTGGACTCTTCGAATGTTTTGTAATGTATTTTACTAGGGCGCTTTTATTCGAAGCTTTAGAGTCATTGCCTTGGTATATTTTTTGTATGCTTTCAGTTCCCTATAAATAGGGTTATTTACTAGAGTTAGATAAGAACTTTTACAGACTTGTCTATGATAGGTTTTATACAAACAATCCTATGTGTGCATGCAACCCTAATTGGATCTATGTTTTCACTATTAGACATACAACTTTATGAACACAAAAAGAAACCTGGAATGCTCCTATAATTTTCGAAATCTACATAGGAGAATAGAATACATACCTTTTGTTATTATATAGCAATAACAACTAGTTCCTTGAATTTCCTTAGCTCTTGAAAGCAAGTACTATAAGTGTAGTACCTCTAATGGCTCACAAACACACTAGGTGAAAGGATGAATATGGGAGAGAGGATAGAAGGGTATCTTGCCCTAAAATTCGTCCCGTTTAGGGTTTCCCAAGGCTTGGACGAATTCTAGTGCCTTAGGGTGCTATTTATACTGGAGGCTAGCTAGGGTTTCAAGGTGGAAACTCTAATCCCTTGGCTTAGGGCCTAAGCAAGTCCATGGACTCCTTTCCTTAAGCCCTTGGACGAAAACTCCTAGATCCTTCTAGGATTTTCGTTCAAGCCTTAATAAAGGTGATCCAATAGCCCAAAGTCTCAACTATCAAATAATTACAAAACAGACCCTGTACTTTTAATTAATTCCTTTAATCCCGAAATTAATTCCTAATTAATTTCTGATTAAATACTAATTAATAATATGATTCCAAATTATTATATTAATCATATAATATAATAAATAAATCATATTTATGCCCTAATCAACCTCTCTCCTCAACTGTCATCCTGTCTAGTCACCCGTGTGAAGGCAACCCAAAAGGACCATGCTCACAATCGGGTCAAGTACATACCAAAATAGTTATGGACTTAGACACTAATCCAACAGTCCATTGTACTCTGTAAAGAATTCAAAAGCATAATAGAGCATAACAAGATCATATTTACATCCTGTCTTCAAATCTTGCATTCTTACTTGAATTCATACTCTGATTAATTCATTACTCGATTCATTGATTCATCAATTGGTATCAGAGCAGGAATCATATTTCTGATCTGATTTTCACGCTGTTCAAAAAGTTTTTGAATCAACTTTTTGATTCAAAAGTTTCCGCACTTTTTGAAAGTGAAAAATTGTCAAGATCTTAGTCTGTGATTTGATTCTGCATTTGAATTGTTGAATCGAGTGTTATTCTCATCAATTCGATTTGATTCATCTAGTTTGTTTTCAAATTCTCAAATCTTTTCAAACTTCTCAAAATCTTCTTCCGTACAACAATGGCGAGTTTCAATCTCAATTCGATGACCTCATTTTCTCATCTGCTAGGTTCATCAACCAAAATTCCAATTCTAATCCCTGAATACTATGATCAGTGGGCTGATCGTATGCAGGATTATATGAATGGTCTGGATGAAGAATTATGGTCATGTATCACTGGAAATGTCAATGTTCCAGTGAATGTTCAACCAATTGGGTCATCTTCTACAAATTATGGAGTTGATAATCAAACTGATCGTCTGAAGAAACTGGATAAGAGGTGTATGAGGGAATTGCGAGGTGCATTACCTCCAGTTGTGTACAATTACGTTGGGAGTTGTAAAACTACAAAGGAAATCTGGAACAATCTGAAAGATAAATTTCAAGGAAGTGAGAAGACAAAAATCAATTCAGTGAAACAGTGTTTGGTTGAGTTGAAAGACTTCAAACAAAAAGAAGGAGAAACAATTGAAGCTTACTATGATCGTCTGAACGAGTTAATCTATCGTTGCAATCGCTATGGAATTACCAGGACTTCAATGGAATTAAATCTCATCTTTGTAATGGGGCTTCGAAAAGAATGGAGAAGTGTGAGTATGATGGTGAAGAATCAGCAAAGTTTTGATACATCAACTCTCAATGATTTGTACAATCAGTTGAAAACACACGAAATTGAGGTAAATGAAATTGCTGAGGAATCGAAGTTGAATTTGGGAGGTCCATTAGCTCTTGTATCAAAGATTTCTGAGAAAGAAGCTGAAAATGGTGATTCTGAGGAAGAAGAAGGATTCATCATGAATTCGGATGATGAAGCAATAGCATTTTACTCGAATAATCGTGTCAAGAAATTTTTCAAAAAGCCGTTCAATTCGAAGACTAAGCTTGCTAAGGTGAAAGGAAATTTTGTGAGTAAAAATGTTGTTGAGGAGAAAAAGAAAGTTGAGAAGCAAGATTCGAAGATAGCTTACGGAAAGGGTGAGAAGAAGTTGAAAGGTGATGCTGGAATAGATTGTCATTATTGCAACGGTGCGAATCATCTTGCAAATGACTGTATGCTTCGAAAGAAGGATGAGAGGAAGAATAAAGTCAAAGATGAGGCATACTATGCAGAGAAGCTTGAGGTGGTTCATGCTAAAGCAAAGAATTTGTCACTTGTTGCAACGGGTGAGCATGAGGATGAAGATGGAACTTATCAAATCTGGTCATCCGGGTCAGACGATGAAGAAATGAGGAATCCAACGCATGGAGCGTTGTATGCGAAAATGGAGGAGGACTCAGATGATGAGGAATTCGAAGTGAGGGGACGATGCTTCGTATCCAAAGTAGCTGAAAAATCTCCAATGACAACAAAGGTATGTAAAATTCTCGAATCCTTTAATATTCCTACTCATGCTTATGATTCTGAATTAATTTCTTTTGATGAGACGGTTACTTATTTTGATTCAATTGTTGTGTCTGCTAGAAATGAGGCCAACAAGTTGTCAATGGAGTTGTTAGAGGTCAAAAAGAGATTAGACATGAAAATAAGCAAAATTGAATGTTTGGAATTACAAATGATAAATATAATGTGTGATAGGGATAGTTTATCGAGTGATGTTAAACTTTTGCTAGCACAAAGAAACATTTATTGTAATTCTGCTAAACGACTTTATAGCAAATTAACTGATTTACATCATTCATGTGATATAAGTAAAGAGCAACATAGAAAATTACTACCTTTCCTAGCATTCGAAAGAGCCAAGGTAGATAATATTTCGTATGATTGTGAGCTAATAATAGCTGATTTTGACAGAGTTCATGATGATAGATATAAATATGGAATTGTCAAAATTGATGAATGTCTTGATGCGAATGAATTAGTTAACATAGTGAATGATACTTTGACTAAATCTGAACAAATTCAAATTTTGAAAAAGACTGAGAATTCAACATCTGATTCTCAATCTAATTTTGCTGATATTGAAGATAATTCTGACAATATTAGTGAAATTAGTGAACTTGAAGATGTTGATTGTTCTCAGTTGTCTGTTGTTAATGTTGTTTCAACATCTAAAGGAATAGAAAAAGTTAAGGATTTGATGGTTGAAAATGAAACTGATATACCCTCAACTTCGAAAGTTTATGATATGAACTTCGTGGATCTCAAAGACAGCCAAACTGATGATAGTGATGATGAAGATGAAAAGAACATTTCGAAGGAAAAGAAATCTTCAAAGGAAGAAGAAACTCCTCGAATTGTGGTTGATTAGGTGTATGGTGATACACAAAATTTCGAAAAAGTGATGAATGAAAAAGGTGAAAACTATCTTGAAACGAATTCAGTGGTTTATCCAAATTTCAAATGTACAGATGATGTCATTTTTCCAAATCAAGTTTTCGTAACGACTGGAAATGTTGAGAAAATCAAACCAGAATTAAAGAAGTTAGTTGAAGAGGATAATTCAAAAACAACTGCTGAAGGTTTTTTTCGCAAATCAAAGCACAGTTGAAAACAACTTAACAAAGAATTCGTATGTTTTCCAACGTCAAAAACCACAAAGAAAATGGGTTGAAAAATCAGAAATTGAAAAAGAGAATTCAAAACAAGTTGAAAAGGAATGTGAAAAAGTTGTCAAATTAAACTCCAAGGAATTCAAAGATCAAATTGACAAATTTTCGAAGGAAAACAACATTTCAAAAAGACAAGCAAGAAAGAAAATATTTTGGCAAAATGTTGAGTCTCAAAAGATGTCTGAATCACAATCACCCAAAAATGTTTTCAAAGCTAAAAATTCATCTTTTTTAACAAAACCTCAACATTCATCTCAATCAAATCATTCAAAGTCTGAAGTGAATAAACAACCAAGGTTTTCGAAAGTTTCAAAAACTAATATTTCAAGAAAATTTTCAAATAACTCAAAACCAAATCAAAAATTCTTTCAACGTCAACATTTTAAATCAACAGTTGATACATCCTATGCTAAATCTTTTATAACAAATCCAAAAGTTGATTTTGTTCCTAAAAAGCCAAATTTTCCAAATAAAACGAAGAAAGAAACTATGAAAACTTCACGAGAAAAAGGAATAACGTCAAGGAAGAACATTGATCATTGGCTTGAAGGCAAAGGAAAGATGTATCAGTCAAATACATTTTCAAAGGAGCAAATTCACGAAGCATATGAAAAGTATGTGAATAATTCATCAAATGGCAGTTCATCGTCTAAGGATTCGAACATTTCAGTCAAAGCTTGGAAACTAGTAATAAAAGCAAAGAATGTTCATTCACAAACTCAGAATTCGAAGGGTAATGTCAGTGAACATTCGAAACCATCAAAAACTTATGTTTCGGTTCCTTTAAATGAAGATGTAAACTTAATTGATAGTCTCAAAACAAAAGTTTGTGATTGGGTTAAAAGTTCTTCATACATTCGAAATTGAAATCTAATTTCCAAGGACCCAAAAAGCCTTGGGTACCTAAATTTTTCCATTGAATGTAGGTACTATGTGATGAGCAATATGATAACAAGTGGTACATCGATAGTGGTTGCTCTCGTCACATGACTGGGAAGAAGGAGAATTTACGTGATTTTCGAAGTCTCAAAAATGCTGGAGTAGTGAAGTTTGGGAACAATAAAAAATGTCAAGTCAAAGGATATGGGAAGATCACGAATGGTCAATTCACAGTGAATCGTGTGGCGTATGTTGAAGGTCTTCAACATAACTTGATAAGTGTTTCTCAACTTGTTGTGGGCACTGGCAATCAAGTTCTTTTTAATGAAGAAGGAAGTATTATTTCGAATGTCACAACAAAAGAGGTGTTACTGAAATCCAAAAGGAAAGGCGACATGTTCACTCTGGACATCAATCCGATAGTACGGAAACCTGCTATATGTCTTCTTTCGAAAGCAACATCAGATTTAAGTTGGCTTTGGCATCGAAGACTTTCTCATCTCAATTTTCGAAACATCAATAAACTTGTGGTACAAGATCTGGTAAGAGGATTACCTGTACTTAAATTTGACAATGATTCTTTATGTGCAGCTTGTGAAGTTGGCAAGCAACATAAACAAGGTCATCCAATTACGATTAATTCGAAAATAGTTGCACCTCTGGAGCTCTTACATATTGATTTGTGTGGCCCTTCAACAGCTTCAACTCTCAACAAGAAATGGTACATTTTAGTGATTGTTGATGATTTTTCTAGATTTACGTGGGTTTATTTTCTCAGGCTTAAATCTGAAGTTGCACAAATCATGATTGACTTTATCAAAAAGATGGACACAACATTGAAAAAGATTGTTCGAAAAATTAAGAGTGATCATGGAACTGAATTTAAGAACAATGTTTTGGATTCATTTTTGGTGGACAAAGGGATTTCGCATAATTTTTCATCTCCATACACACCACAACAAAACGGTGTTGTTGAACGAAGAAATAGGTCTCTATGCGAAGCGGCAAGGACTATGTTGGCATATGCGAATCTTCCACAATATCTTTGGGATGAAGCAGTATCAACCGCATGTTTCACTCAAAACAGATCTTTTATTCATCGATGTTTTAACATTACTCCATATGAAATTCTCAACAATCGAAAACCTAACGTCAGATTTCTTCATGTTTTCGGATGTAGATGCTTCATTATGAATCTCAAGGATCATCTTACGAAATTTCAAGCAAAAACAGATGAAGGGATTTTCTTGGGTTATTCGCATAATTCAGTCGCATATCGTGTGTTGAATTCTCAAGAGCTCAAAAACACAACAATGGAGGCTAAAGGTCGATTTTTAGGTTTTAGGGCAATGAAGGCTGGTAAAGAGGTCAGCCGTAGGGACTTAAGGACCTTATATAGGGTGCAACACCCCAAAAATAGGATTTTTCTTATCCACGAAGTATGCTAAGCGTAACCCTCATACGCCCAGTGTACGAGGCCTCGCACCCCGATCAGCTTCTCCTTAGTACACTAAGCATACCATGTGGTACGCCCCACATACTACTCCAAGGGCCAAAATGCAAAACTTTAAAATATGAAGGGCCAAAAAAAGGCACTCAACCAAGCGTTACAATATGCTTGACATCATCAATGGATTGAAGCTACAGCCAAAGCTCGGTTATACTAAAGAGGACAGAATACTCATAAGCTTAGATGTGAGGGAAATAACTGTTATAGGAAACTCTCTTCCTTATCATATTTATCGCTTGCTCCAAAAATGTGAGTCAGCTAAAGAGACGATGAACAATTAACTATTGTGTACAATGAAGAAAGTCTTATGATGATGAGGGGCCAAAAGGAAAATATCTAATGGATCGCATCGATGACTTTCACACTGAAAGCCAGTCCAGAACATTCGATGTTGATCAAAGGCTCAAGATTAGGACTCCTCTTCCATGTATCGGGTTAAGAATTTTGTTAATTATTCTTCAAAAGAAAAGGCTGATATGTTTGATTATTTACGTCTTGATCTTTTTCACTCTAATCAAGAAAAATTCTCTCTCAAATCCGAGATGAAATATTTAAAAGAAAAGCTCATTGCCACTGAAAATTCTCTCTATCATTTGAATAACTAGGCACATTCTCATTTTAAATTAACTAAAATAATTAATGCTTAAAATTCTGATCAATGTGAGAAAATACTAGGTGGTAATATCCATGAAGTTCTCTCTATTTTCAAACGTATTGATACTGAACAAACTTTTTATAATGTTGGTGATCTTGAGAAGGACTTTAAAACTAGATTTTTCAGTAACTCTTTTATAAATCAAACCTTGATTGACAAATATTGCATAACTGATTCTGATGGTCACACCAAATGTAAATCTCACCTTTTTGCTCTTGATCTTTCTCAACAACCTCCTAATTGTTATTATGTGTTGCCTAAGACTGAGGTTTTGCTGAAATTTCCCATTTCTAATGGTAAAATTCACTCATTGAAAGAATTTCTTAGTGGAATTCCTCACTGCACTGTTAGTGATCTTAAAGCTAATTTTCACTCACTTTCCTCTGACACTGATGTTTCCTCTCATTGCACCATCAATAGCATACCTAGTTCGAGAAAAAAAAGAGCTTTTAAATTAAATAAACAAGATTCCACTCATCAGAAGTCAAATGTTAAAATAAATCAAAGTTCTAATTCTAAAGAAAAAAAACTTTGGAATCAGGGTATGTTACAGATGAGGAGACTCCTCTCAAAAAGTCAGTGAGTGCGCTTTTACAGAGAACACCAACCATGCTGATAATATCATTTCACGAAATAACAAATGCATCAAAAAGGCAAACTCCTTAAAGTGCCTTCTGATGAATGCTACAATTTATTATCTCTTAAGAGACCCATTGACAAATGGGTCCGCGGGTGCTAACGGTTTGACTAATTAATGCTGGGTCAGGAGCATATCAGGTACTTAAACATTGGATGCTCAAGACATATGATAGGATTCAAGTCACTTTTAGATCATTATGTTCAATAGGATGGCCCTACAGTTACTTATGGAGATAACAACAAAGGAGCAACAAAAGGTTTTGGTGTAATCAAATTCAAATCCATGGACCTGAAGAATGTGTTTTATGTTGAAGGCCTTCAAAATAATCTCATCTTAATCAGTTAATTGTGTGATGCAGGTTATAAGGTCTTTTTTAGCGAGGAGAAAGGAAGAATTATGGATTCAAGGTGTTCTATTGTGTTTTCTGCATTCAGGAAGAATAATGTTTATATTTTTGGATGATTCTATACGTTAAACACATTTTATTTTATTGTTTCTCGCTTTCAATAACTACTTAAACATAAATTTCTTACTTTAAGAAACACAATCTCTAGATTGTGTTCTACCAAAGGAGTATACATTGTATTTGTTTATCTAATGTCTACTATGTGTTTTTTTCTCTCTTAACCTCTTTGTCACAACATCATCTATTTCTTCTTTAACGTTGACCATTATTGTTAATCTTTTAGAGAAACGATATGCTCATTCTTCCTTTCCCTTCCTGTTGGTGCATGGTAATCTTTTGAAGTTGGCTCTGCATCTTTTCTTCAGCACCAACGTCCTTCATCCGGAAGTTGATTGTTAGGGTGTGCGACATGGAGTGTATTACGGTCAACTCAAGATAAGGAAAAATTGTGCCTGAACTTGTTTTTCTGGACACCCCTCTTGCCATTTCCTGCGGCCTATCTGTTGCAATGGGATGAAGTGAAGCTAAGTAGCATGTCATCACTAATTTTCATAGACGCTTCCACTACCTCACCTCTTCCCACCAGAGAATCAAAGAACACATTTTCAATACAATGGTAATCATCGCTTCTATCACGATTCACAATGAATGGAACCTTCGAGTATTGTCTTGGTAACTCTCATAACTCGAAGGTTACAAAGATTGGAACCTTATAATTCATTGTTACAAAGACTACTTTGTTGGATCTCTTTTGTTCTTGGTGAACATGAAGCTTGGTATCCATCTTCAGAACTTCAATAAGTGGAGGCATTTCTCTATGTTTTGTGATTTGTTGTGATTTTCCTGATCTTGTTTTTATCTCTTTTATAGACTATGCTAAGAGGTAGATATCTCAGAGAAAGGAAGCTAAATAATGGCCCTTCAAGTCAAAAGATTTGATGGATTGCGTCTTTATTACTTTTCTGAAAAATATCCATGGTTATCTTTTTGGAAATCTTCCTTGTTTGACTAATTCATTTGTTTTATCTGTTTAACTATTTATTTGTTTAATTTTTTATTTCATTATTTTTCATTGTACATCGTTAATAGAATTAATTTTGAAAATGTGATTCTAGACTATAACTGAAATCTATGATATGGAAGTTAAACCACTTCTTGTTGATGACCTGACATTGTTTATGATTCACACTGATTTCACCTCTACATGATTGAAACATTCCATTTATCTCCCATAAATCTTCTCTATAAAGCTTTTTGATTCAGCGTATGAAAGAAGACGCTGATGAAAGTTTGAAAAATATGTGTCGATGGTTAGAGTATGTACCGCAGTTTACCACACGCACCAACCCACTCTTATCATATTTCTTCTTCAAAGCTTTATGATTCAGCATATGAAACAAGACGCTGATGAGAACTTGAAAAATATGTGTGGATGGTTAGACTATGTACCGTAGTTTATCACACGCACCAACCCATTCTTGCCCTATCTTCTTCTTTAAAGTTTTATGATTCGGTGTATAAAACCAAACGTTGATGAGAACTTGACAAATCTGTGTCGATAGGTATATCATGTACCATGATGTATTACACGCACCAATCCATTATCTCCCTAAAAATCTTCTATCAAAGTGGTTAATGATTCACTATATTTTCCATAAACCGATAAAACTTCGACACTCTATGTTGATGGGTACACTAAAACACCAAAGTGTATTACACACATCTCTCCTCTCTTGTTCTTGGTCTTCTAATAAAAGAATTTTATGACTCAGCGTAACAAACACTAATGAAACTTCGTAATACTATGTCAATGATTCATAGCAAAATGACATGCTATCAGGAGACATCATATTCTTATCTATCCTTTTACTGCAATTCCTAATATGTTGATTCTTCCCATTGCTATGCTAATCTTGCTGACATCATGTCACTCCGATGTTAATAGTAACTTTTTAATGTTTACTGTCAGAAATTCAACTGTTATTGTGGGATTCAAGGATTTTACATCATTTTCACTGCCAGTTATCATTACGTGGAAAGTGGGATGATTTTCAATAAAAAGCTTATATCCTGATCGTCTTCTTCATTACCTCAATTTCTACAAATTTGTAAAAATTTCTTCGACTATCATTAATGGCTCCATCTCTTTTATTTCTCTATATTCCTGCTAAAAATTGCTTCGACTATTCCTCCTCAACATCACAGTTTGGGCATGGAAGATTTATTCAATTTCTTCAAGAGTTGTTTGTTGCGTTATGCACTAGGAGATGTTCCCGAGCCCTTATTCCCAAAACAAGTGTGCGAGTTTTATTATTCTTGCATTGCTAATGCAAGTGGCCAAACTATCTCTGGAACTGTTGGAGATGATCATTCTAGGTTTCACATCTCAGCGACCACCATTCGTCAAGTTCTTTGTCTTCCTCGCATGGTGGACTATGAACGAACCCTTTCTGAAGCCAGATGCCGATCAATCCTACCTCATCTTAATTATGATTTCTCTTACCAGGATGGAAAATGTGACTCTAAGTATGTTCTTCGTCAGTGTCTTCCTACTGGCTGTAAGTATGTTACAGGGGTGATTGGAAAATGTCTTGGTCATAAAATTGGTAGTCTAGACCAGTTGAATCTATTTGAACTACGCATTCTGTATGCTTTGGCTCGAGAAAATAAATTGGATTTCGCTCAATTTTTTTTTTGATCAATTGGTTGAATGTATCAGCGGCAAAAAGATATCAACATATGTGCCATATCCATAATGGCTTGATCTGTTCCTGGCACACGTTGGTATGGGATACAACATAAATCACAGAGAATCTATTCCAAATCATGTTCTATCCTAAAGAATCATTAACGTTGATCTTGTTGATGGAGATCCTCACTTGTCTAATCCAATGATGTCTTGGATTGATAATACATATAAAGCTGGGGAACAATAAGAAAACCCTATATTAGATCTTGAAACTAATGATGAAGAATCCATCAATTCATCAGATGACACTGGTGATGATGATGAAGAGTCTGATGATGAGGAATCCAGATATTGGCACTGATACTACAATGATTGATTCTTTAGTCCAAGCTATTGAGACACAATTAAACGTTCCTTCCAGATGTCTAAACAAGCACATTCGATTTTCATTGTCTTCTCCCTCGTCCTCTTCTCTACGCAGGGTTTCAAAGCAGGAACAATCTTCACCTCAAGTTGACACTGCTCTTTTATAGTAAATCCCTATTCAATCTACCGCCAAAATTCCTCTATCACCTCCATGACAAGTTGATTTTCATCTCCCTCTGGTCTCTGCTCTTCAAACTGTTGCTACTTTTCAAGGGGAGTCTAGCTCTTCAAACTTTCGAGCATCATCGATTTCTCATCTTAAGGTTTTGGTTAATTTAACAGAGTCCCGGGGGAAACAACTTAGTAAAATTGAAGATGATGTGGCAAATATTAAACGCATCGAAACCTTTATGGACAATACTGAAGATGTTGGTGATTCTCTTGTGAACTCCCCAGATTGACTAATGGTGATAGATGAGGAGATTGTACTTTTGTCTTGTTGATACCTTCATTATATGATAATTATACGTCTGTCGGATATATTGTTGATGCCAAAGGGGGAGAGTCATACACCTTCTCAAGGGGAGCTATAGACAAAAAATTTCAAAGTGTCTCAGAAGCACTAATTATCTCAAGGGGAGCTCAAGTATGCAGCTGAAAGAAAAATTTTTAGTTTTGACATCATCATATAGGGGGAGATTGTAAGGTCAAACATTATGATCTGATGAGTCAAACACCTTTCATATGTTGTCCACCAACGTTTGAACCAGCGCCAACACCAACGCCAGCACCAGCATAAGCGCTCGTGTCAGCATCAACGCTAGCATCTACATAGTATCAGTGACAGCGTGATCTTTTGTATACTATCCGACTCTTTTGTATATTAGTCTGTTAAACACTTTGTAATTATAGATAGCTTTGTATTTATAGAATAGATATATTATCCGTAATCTTAGTGATTAGGATCAGACTATACATAGATTAGATTGCATCCCTAAAATAAAGGGATTTTCGTTTATTGTAATCGTGTATAGTCATGAATTCGGGCCAAACCCTAATGTATCATGGTGATCGTCTTTGTGACCGCTTTGTGGACCGTTCTCTTTGTGAGGACACTTTTCTTAGTGAAAAAGCATCTTTGTGATAATCATTGTTCTTCTGTTCTATTATTTTTCCCTGTGTTTATACTTGTTTGTATCCGATCAAGCAAACCTTCATAGTTTGTATTTCTAATAATAGTGAAGATAACTTTAATATTGATTCCTCTAATAATTTAGTTAAGAACACGCTTGTGGCATAATTTCCTTGACCACATAAGTAATAAACGCATCACCAAGCTCCAATTGGATCGAAATTAAAATCAGTCGACATTAGGTTGTGTGATGTATGCGAATATTGGTTATTGGTAAGATGATTTAATCACCATCCATATGGATATGTGAATGAGGTGAAGGATTGTTGGATCTTGTACACACTAATGTGGTGGACCCTTCAAATCCGCCACAAGGGACGGAAAACACTAGTATGTCATATTTACTGATAGTTTCAGTAGATGTGATTATGTTTATACGATTAAGCATAATTCTTACACTTTGAATGGTTCAATAGTTTCAGAACAAAGCAGGGAATCAAATGGGCATGAAGATAAAGGGTCTAAAATCTGAAAGGAAAAGGGAATGCCTTAGAATCTAGTTCTACGATCGTCTTAGATATTGTGGAATGGTTTCCATAATTGGCTTCGCCAAGGACACCATAATGTAATGATGCTTCCAAAAGGATAATCGAATTCTATATTGTTCGATCAATGATGAATCGCGCTTCGCTACCATCTATGTTTTTAGGGAATATACACTTGAAATATTTGAGCATGTTTTTGAACCTTGTAACCAGATAAGTAGGATTAAAGACACCTCATGAAATGTGGACTTGTAAAGTTCCATCACATTTAGGTCTGGTGTAGTGAGGTCTTTCGTTAGACGAGAAACCAAGGACCAACTTTAATCGAGATCTGAGAAGTGTTAAATTGTTGGGTAATCAATAATGATTTTTTATATTTGTTTTAAAGACCCATGAGAATGGGGTGCTTGTAGTTAAAAGGAATGTACCTTGAGATAAATAATAGTGGGAATCATATTGATCTTGAAAAAATTATAGATATGGATGACAATGAACCTATAGTTGGCACTAGCTCTCAACCTGAGGTTGGAAAACCAGTTGAGTCAAATGACATTGCCTTACCTCTTTTAAATTTTAGTAGAGTAAGTGCACATTCAAATTTTATGAGTTTTGATCTAACTGTGGAAGGAGACACGTTAAGTAGTGATAAAACACTGGTCAATTTGGATGAGCCTAATGGCTACTAGGAAGAAATGGCTGCCAATGAGAGGGGTCTAAGGATAGAGAAATTCATTCCATGAAGGATAACTGAAACATCCCAAAAATACAAGCCAAAAATTTTGTTTTTAAAATCATTTAGCAAACATAATATTATCACCATAAAATAAAATCATCAATCATGTATCTCCAAAATCTCATAAAATCTGTCAACATATAACTGTCTCGCATAAATATCAGAGTAAGCTCCCAGGCTAATAAAATTGTGGTGTGTGCCATGCCACCAACTCGAGCCCTTCCCTTTACTAGCCGAAGTACCTGAAACAAAAACTGAAAACTGTAAGCACGAAGCTTAGTGAGCTCCCCCAAACTACCACATACCATACAAAGCACATATAACAAATAACATAACCTGGGACTATTCCCAACTGCATCGGGACGAATCCCGGCATCGGGCTTACCCCGACATCGGGCTTACCCCGACATCGGGCTTACCCCGGCACATACATAGTATAATCACATAATCTGCATCGGGCTTGCCTGGCATCGGACCGAAGCCCGGAACATAAACATATATCACATAACTAGCATACATTGGGCTTGCCCCGAAATACATAATACATGGCATAATGACTAACATACATCGGGCTCCCCCCGGAACACTTAACACATAACATATAACATAGTCGCATATACTGCATCGGGCTTGCCTGACATCGGACCGGAGCCCGGGACACATAACACATAACACTTATGCATGAATCACAAAGACATCAAGCACAATTAACTACTTCTCGGGACCGCCCCGGCATCGGACCGAAGTCCAGAAAAATATAAACTGCATCGGGCTCACCCCGGCATACTGTACAACTTAAGCGGGCCGGAATTGTGGCCGTAGACCCGTTACTACTGGAAGGAAACTCACCTCGAGTGACTGACTGCTGTAACCCTGGGTGAAGAATCTCTGTCTGCTGCTCCGGCGACTCTCCGGCTATAAATTTCCATAAAGGCACTTAGTCAAAAACTTATAATTACTCTTAGGGTAAAATGACCATTTTACCCCTGGCTAAAGTCAACATCCTGGTTAAAGTCAATACCCAGTTGACCTGACTTGTCGAGTTGGTTCACCAACTCATCGAGTCCCTATTCTTTCATCTATTCCCAACCCCGACTCTACTCGTCGAGTCTAGCAAGAACTCGACGAGTTCTCCTTCAAACATAAGATAGGTACTATCTTCATCTGGCTCGTCGAGCTCATCCTTGAACTCGTCGAGTTAATCTTCATCATATGAGTGTGACAAGTCTGTGACTCGCCAGGTTGTATGAACAACTCGCCAAGTCCGTCCTCATGGGTTGGGAGAATGTCTTGGACTCGCCGAGTCCCAATATTTCTAGGTCTATAATCACGTGCATCCTTGTTGAGTCCCCTCCTAGACTCAACCAGACCCATTCGAAGCAAAAGGTTGGGGAACCAATGCTCGAATCGCCGAGTCTCAAGAACGACTCGCCGAGTCCCTTAAAGTCCATGTCCATAAACTCGATTTCTGTTGAGCTCATCTCATGTAAAGGGTAGATCTAACCTCCTAGGGTCGATATAGAATGTAAAGTTAAGAACTTTACGTCCATGCATGGGTCCCTAAGCTCAAAATACCCTAAAATGAGGTCTACAAGATGCATGGGGTTACTATGGCCCTAAGGTTTGCATCTTTATGCCATGTAACCCTCCCTAGAGCCTAAATATGAGATATGAACCACTTGGGATGTCCCAACACCTAGGACCAAGGTTTTTGGCCAAAACCTTTCTTAATATGGGGACAAATAGATCTAAAAGAAAGAAGATCAAGTTGGAAGCTTGATTACCAGAAAATATGGCAAATGGGGTGTAGTTCCTGGATCTACTCCTTCCCCCTTGAGTCTTCTATCTTCCACTTCTTCCACTAGCTTCAAGATACACCAAATAACACTCGAAATATACAAGAAAGCTCAAGTTCACTTATGGAGGATTAGGGTTTTAAGGGAAAATCTTGAGAGTGATGGAGGCTGGGGTGGAAGCCTCATAAGATGTTTAAATAGGGTGCAAACCCTCCAATTTAGGGTTTCACTCAGACAACTCCTATTCGCCGAGTCGGTCTTCCGACTCGTCGAGTAGGCACTTAATCCCCTGACCCGGAGTCGATTCTACTCGACGAGTTGGGCCTCCAACTCGCCGAGTCCAAGGGTAAAATATGAAGTTTGGCTCGAATTTAAATACGTACCTGAGACCGGATGTTACAATTCTCCCACACTTGTCTTAGACTTCGTCCTCGAAGTCTGCTGACTCTGAAAACAACTCTGGGTAGTGCTCCCTCATTTCTTCCTCGGGCTCCAATGTCCACTCCGAACCCTTGTGGTGCTGCCACGACACCTTCACTAACTCTACCCTCTTGTTTCTCAGCTCCTTCGTCTTGCGATCTAAAATCGCCACGGGTCTCTCGATATAGTTCAGGCTATCATCAACCTGAATGTCCTCAAGGGGTACCACTGCTGAATCATCCACTAAGCACTTCCGCAACTGAGAAACATGGAACGTGTTGTGGATCTGGCTGAGCTCTGCTTGAAGATCTAACCGATAGGCAACCCGACCCACCCGGGCCAAAACCCTAAACGGACCAATGAACCGGGGCCCAGCTTGCCCCACTTCCGAAACCTGATAACACCCTTCCAGGGTGACACTTTCAGGAGGACCATATTGTCTACCTGAAACTCCAAATCCGAATGTCGCTTGTCGGCGTAACTCATCTGCCGACTCTGAGCGGTCTGGAGCCTGCTCGGGAATTGCTGAATCCGCTCCGTGGTCTTGAGTCCATGCATGGGTCCCTATACGTCCTCCCATAGAGAATCTTAAAGGGAGGTCGGTCTATGCTGGCATGGTAACTGTTGTTATACGAAAATTCCGCTAACGGAAGATACGTATCCCAACTGCCACTGAAATATTACACGCATGCACGTAGCATGTCCTCGAGGGTTTGAATAGTCCTCTCGCTCTGACCGTCCGTCTAAGGGTGGAAAGCGGTGCTGAAATGGAGACGAGTACCCATCTCGTCGTGAAACCGCTTCCAAAACCTGGAAGTAAACCGGACATCTCGGTCTGACACCACCGAGACAGGCACTCTATGACGTGTCACTACCTCTCGCACATAAATCTCGGCCAACTTCTTGGCCGAGATGCTCTCCTGGATTGGTATAAAATGGTCACTCTTCGTCAACCGATCCACGATGACCCATATCGAATCAACCCCACGTGCGGTCCTGGGAAGCTCAGTAATGAAGTCCATAGTGATATCCTCCCATTTCCACACGGGAATGTCTAACGGTTGCATCTTGCCGTGGGGCCTCTAGTGCTCTGCCTTGACCTTCCTGCAGGTCAGGCATCTCTCCACATAGCAAGCTACGTCCCGCTTCACGTAGGGCCACCAGTAATCAGGTCGAAGATCTCTGTACATCTTCGTCGCCCCTGGATGGATGGAGAACTGAGACTTGTGGGCCTCATCCATGAACACCTTCCATACTCCGCCCCAGTAAGGTACCCAGACCCTCCCATGCAGGGTCAACAATCCTCGGCTATCGTAATCAAACGAAGCTACTCGGCCCACTATCCTCTCGCACTTCTGGCGCTCCTCCTTCAGGCCCTCAACCTGCGCCTCCCTAATCAACTCCAGCAATGGAGTAATCACTATCATCCTCAGACAGATATCTCGGATCGGAACCGCTACCGCCTTGCGGTTCAGGGTGTCGGCCACTACCTTGGCCTTGCCCGGGTGGTAAAGGATCTCACAGTCGTAATCATTTACCACATCTAACCACCGACGCTGCCTCATGTTCAGACTCGGCTGGTCCATGAGGTACCTCAAACTCTTGTGGTCCGTGTAGATAGTACACCAGACCCTGTAGAGGTAATACCGCCAAATCTTGAGGGTGAACACCACCGCCCCCAGCTCCAAATCATGCGTCGGGTAGTTAGCCTCGTGAGGCTTTAACTGCCTCGAGGCATAAGCTATCACATGCCCCCGGTGTATCAACACTGCTCCCATACCTGTGATCGAAGCGCACTTTAGACTACAAAGTCATCTACTCCCTCTGGCAGTGTAAGAATCGGTGCCTCGTATAGTCGCTGCCTGAGCATCTCAAAGGCTATCTGCTGCTCAGGACCCCTGCGAAACACCACCGACTTCTTGGTCAGTCGGGTCAGCGGAACTGTTATCTTGGAGAAATCCTGGATGAATCTCATGTAATACCCTGCCAAACCCAGGAAGCTCTGAATCTCGGATGGAGACTTCGGGACCTCCCACTGCATCACGGCCTCTATCTTGGCCGGATCGACTAATATACCCTTGTGGTTGACGAGGTGTCCCAGAAACTGCACCTCGCATAACCAGAACTCGTACTTGGAGAACTTTGCGAAAAGTATCTCCCTCCTCAAGGTCTCTAGCACCTCTCTCAGGTGCTCCTCATGCTACTCCTGAGTCTTGGAATAAACCAAAATGTCGTCAATGAATACTAGCACAGACCAATCCAGCATCGGTCTGCACACGTAGTTCATGAGGTCCATGAACGCGGCTGGAGCATTGGTGAGCCCAAACGGCATCACCACAAACTCATAATGACCATAGCGGGTCCTAAAAGCGGTCTTCTGCACATCATCATTCATGACCCGCATCTGGTGATATTCGGATCGTAAATCAATCTTGGAGAACCAAGATGCTCCTTGAAGCTGGTCAAACAAGTCATCTATCCTCGGGAGTGGGTAACGGTTCTTCACCGTTACCTTATTCAGCTCCCGGTAATCTATGCACATACGGTGCGACCCATCCTTCTTCTTCACAAACAGGATCGGGGTTCCCCAAGGTGAACTGCTCGGCCTGATAAAACCCTTGTCTAGCAGCTCTTGCAGCTGCATAGACAACTCCTGCATCTTGGGAGGAGCCAACTGATATGGTGCATTGGCTATCGGAGCCGCACCGGGGACCAAGTCAATTCGGAACTCAACTTGTCTCTCCGGAGGTATCCCAGGAAAATCCTCCGCGAACACATCTGGATACTCTCGTACCACCGGTACATCATCGATTGTCGTCTTACCCTTATCTCGGGTATCCATGACATATGCGACATATCTCGCACAGACCTGCTGAATGTGACGCTTCGCTCTCACTGCAGAACAGAAAACTGGTCTGTGTTGTGGCCTCTCGCCCTGAATCACTAACTCTCCCCCACTGGGAGTGCGAACTCTAACCAACTGCTGCTCACAATCTATCACTGCCCCATTGGGGCTCAACCAATCCATACCTACTATAACCTTATTCCCTCGCAGGGGAATAGGAATCAAATCCACTGAGAACTGCTCATCAAATAGCCGCAATGTACATCCTTTATGAACTCTCGTGACCCTGACGGTCCTGTCATCAGCTATCTCAACGTCGAGTGGGCAATCCAGCTCCCCTGGAACTCTGCTAAATCGCTTGCTAAGTGCGAGCGACACAAATGATAGGGTAGCCCCTGAGTCAAACAATACCATAGCTGAAATGTCGTTTACTAAGAACGACCCTATACACAAACACATAAACATGAGAAACAAACATTATCAAATACAGGGATAAGAGGAAAATATATACCCGTCACCACGTCAGGAGCTGCTCGTGCCTCCTCTGCAGTAAGCTGAAAATCCCTGCTCCGCGCCGTAGGCACATCATCCCGGCCCTGACGGCCATCTATAATCCTCAAGGTGGCAGGAGAAGGTGCTACCACCTTCCCTGCTGCTGCTAAGCTCGGGCACTGGGACCGCTTGTATCCCCTCTGATTGCACTGAAAGCAAATCAGATCTGATGCTGGTGTGGTGGTGGTAGTAGCTGCACAATCTCGGCTCATGTGACCAGTTCGACCGCACTTGTAGCAACCCGAACTCCCCGCCTTGCACGCTCCCTCATGCATCCTGCCGCATTTTCCATAACGACCGTGGCTCTGCTGGCTCCGAGATGTGTGATCTGATACCTTAGGCTTCTTTCCCGAACCTCCTGACTGAACTCCCTCTGGCTTCCACTTCCTCTCCATCTCTAAATCCAACTCTCTCTCTCTCTCTCTCTCTCTCTCTCTCTCTCTCTCTCTCTCTCTCTCTCTCTCTCTCTCTCTCTCTCTCTCTCTCTCTCTCTCTCTCTCTCTCGAGCCCTCGCTATCATATCCTCCAGCGTCTTGCAGCTGGATCGGCTCACAAACCGGCGGATGTCACTCCGCAACATCTCATGATATCGGGCCTTTTCATCTCCTCGTCCGCCACATACTGCGGAACAAGAAGGGCCATCTCCCTAAACTTGGTGGTAATCTCCGCCACAGTCTCCGTCGTCTGCTGGAGGTCCTGAAACTCCCTAGCAAGCTGCTGCACCTCAATAATAGGTGCGAACTCGGCTCTGAACTTGGTCGTGAAATCACTCCATGTCATAGCATCCAACACAATGTCATCTCCAATGGCTCTCCCGACCTCCTCCTACCAATCTCGTGCCCTGTCCTTCAGAAGACAGGATGCTAATCTGACCTTGTCCCCCTGGGACATTTGCTGGTACAGAATGCGTTGGCGACATCTGCCAACCATCTGGTACTCGCAATGGGGTCCCGAGCCCTATGGTAGTCGGGAGCTCCACAAGCTCTGAACTCCCTGAAAGTCAATGTGCGCGATCCCATCATGGTCGCTATCTCGGTGCGGAATGCGCTCAGCTTCTCATCCAGAAGCTCTAAAATACCCTCCTTGACCGATCCAAAAATCACAGGAGTCTGGTCTAGTATGCTGCACGTGACCTCCGACGAGATGAACTCCCTAGTCTGCTCATCTAACTTCCTGGCTCCAGAGCCTGAGCCCGATCCCTCTCCTACGCCTGAACTACCATCTGCTGGTCTAGGGCGTAAAACCATCATTCTGAAAACACATCATAACAAGCGTCAGAATACTAATATAACTAGAGGGATCACTTACACTACAAGTTCCCTGGTCTTATCTCAGCCTTCCTTGATTCGAGTACGGATCCTCTGCTTTCAGTAGTACGGGCCCATACTACCTTCCACATCTATCCGTACTTTCCTCAAGAACTGCCTTGACTCCACCAAGTCCCTTCTACTGCTACTGCTCTCTGCTACTCTCATCCTAGGCTTGCCCTAGCGTAATCACCAAGTCACTCTCCGCCATCAGCCGCATAAGAAGTCTCTGCTTTCTTCCCTTAACCAGATCGTGAATACTATTACATATTACTCAGACTAGATAATTCTTCGAATGAGAGATCCTACCCTACAACGGTTGGACTCAAACAAGAGCTGCGAAATAGAGCTAGACCTAACCTTCTGAAATTATTTAGTCCTTGCAATATGTAACTTAGCATATTCATTTACTAGTTAGTGAAAGACAACCAGAACTCCTAAAAGCACCAAGCAAGCAGCATCTGGGCATTGAGTACACATATTCAAGCATATACTACTATGGCTATCATACTGACAATTCTGTACTAGCATGCAGTTCTCATCAAGTTCAAACACATATAACAGGCACATAAGGCATCCTTCCTAGATCCTTAGTCCTAATCTAACATGCTGTTATAATAAAGCTGATAATCATAATATAGCATAAACTTGTATGGGTAATTTTGGAGTACTTACTTGAGCTCGGCTGATTGCATGCATCACACCCCTTTTTTTCTTTTCAAAGTTCTTTTCTCAAAAAATTTCTTTTCGCTTTTTCTAAAAACTCTTTTCTTTTGCAAAAATGGATTTTTTTCCTTTTGAAAATTTATCTACCAATTCCTTAGTTTGAGTTCAGACACACCCGAAAGTGCGCCCGAATCCCTCAAACCAAGGCTCTGATACCAACTTGAAACATCCCAAAAATACAAGCCAAAATTTTCGTTTTTAAAATCATTTAGCAAACACAATATTATCACCATAAAATAAAATCATCAATCATGTATCTCCAAAATCTCATAAAATCTGTCAACATATAACTGTCTCACATAAAATATAAGAGTAAGCTCCCAGGCTAATAAAACTGTGGTGTGTGCCATGCCATCAACTCGAGCCCTTCCCTTTACTAGCTGAAGTACCTGAAACCAAAACTGAAAATTGTAAGCACGAAGCTTAGTGACCTCTCCCAAACTACCACATACCATACTAAGCACATATAACAAATAACATAACTCTGGGACTATTCCCAACTGCATCGGGATGAATCCTGGCATCGACTTACCCGGCATCAGACTCCTGTCCGGTAACGGGCTCACCTCGGCATCCGACCGCATCACGCATCGGGCTCACCACGGCATCGGGCTTACCCCAACATCGGGCTTACCCCGGCACATACATAGCATAATCACATAATCTGTATCGGGCTTGCTCGGCATCGGACCGAAGCCCGGAACATATAACATATATCATAGAACTAGCATACATCGAGCATGCCCTGAAATACATAATACATGGCATAATGACTAACATACATCGAGCTAGCCCCGGAACACTTAACACATAGCATATAACATAGTCTCATATACTGCATCGGGCTTGCCCGACATCGGACCGGAGTCCGGGACACATAACACATAACACTTATGCATGAATCATAAAGATATCAAGCACAGTTAACAACTTCTCGGGACCGCGCCCGGCATCGGACCGAAGTCCGGAAACATATAAAATGCATCGGGCTCACCCCGACATACTCTACAACTTAAACGGGCCGGAATTATGGCCGTAGACCCGTTACTACTACAAGGAAACTCACCACGAGTGACTGACTGTTGTAACCCTGGGTGAGGAATCTCTGTCTGCTGCTCCGGCGACTCTCCGGCTATAAATTTCCATAAAGGCACTTAGTCAAAAACTGATAATTACTCTTAGGGCAAAATGACCATTTTACCCCTGGCTAAACTCAACATACTAGTCAAAGTCAACACCCAGTTCTTTCATCTGTTCCCAACCCCGACTCTACTCGTCGAGTCTAGCAAGAACTCAACGAGATCTCCTTCAAACATAACATCGGGACTATCTTCATCTGGCTCGCCGAGTTCATCCTTGAACTCGTCGACTTCATCTTCATCATATGAGTGTGACAAGTCTGTGACTCGTCGAGTTGTATGAACAACTCGCCGAGTCCGTCCTCATGGGTTGGGAGTTTTCCTTGGAATCGTCGAGTCCCAAGATTTCTAGGTCTATAATCACGTGCATCCTTTTTGAGTCCCCTCCTAGACTCAACCAGATCCATTCGAAGCAAAAGGTTGGGGAACCAATACTCGACTCGCCGAGTCTCAAGAACGACTCGCCGAGTCCCGTAAAGTCCATATCCATAAACTCGATTTCTGTTGAGCTCATCTCATCCAAAGGGTAGATCTAACCTCCTAGGGTCGATATAGAATGTAAAGTTAAGAACTTTACGTCCATGCATGGGTCCCTAAGCTCAAAAGACCCTAAAATGAGGTCTACAAGATGCATGGGGTTACTATGGCCCTAAGGTTTGCATCTTTATGCCATGTAACCCTCCCTAGAGCCTAGATTTGAGATATGAACCACTTGGGACATCCCAACACCAAGGACCAAGGTTTTTGGCCAAAACCTTTCTTAATATGGGGAAAAATAGATCTAAGAGAAAGAAGATCAAGTTGGAAGCTTGATTACCAGAAAAGATGGCAAATGGGGTGTAGTTCCTGGATCTACTCCTTCCCTCTTGAGTCTTCTATCTTCCACTTATTCCACTAGCTTCAAGATACACCAAATAACACTCAAAAAATAACCAAGAAAGCTCAAGTTCACTTATGGAGGATTAGGGTTTCGAGGGCAAAGCTTGAGAGTGATGGAGGCTGGGGTGGAAGCCTCATAAGATGTTTAAATAGGGTGCAAACCCTCCAATTTAGGGTTTCACTCAGACAGCTCCAACTCGCCGAGTCGGTCTTCCGACTCGTCGAGTAGTTCACTTAATCCCCCGACCCAGAGTCGATCCTACTCGACGAGTTGGGCCTCCAACTCGCCGAGTCCAAGGGTAAAATATGAAGTTTGGCTCGAATTTAAATACGTACCTGAGACCGGATGTTACAATAACCAAGTTTGAAATTGGATGATCTGAAAGCCTAGTCATATGACGGTGGGTTGCAATTAGATCTTCAATATGAATACTAAGATGGATAAGAATGTACACACATTTAAAGCTAGTATAGTGGAATAGAGTTTTTCTCAGACTCAAGAAATTGATTGCAAGGACACTGATGGGTTTCGAGCCTCATAGAGATCAAACATTGGGTAGTGGAAACATAAACACTTCTGATCAAAGACTCAAAACCAGATAGATCTAATTCAACTAATCTATGTAACTTTGATAGGGAACACAAAGTAGAAAATGTACCTTTGATTTCTTTGTAGGTTTCTTCTTTTGACGAGCCAGTTGATTGGACTAGAGAACCCAACATAGAGTTCATTTTCTGAAATCGCACCCAAGAAGAAAAACACTAGCAGATCCGAACCACCTTCGAACTCCAACCTCAAACAGATTCAAGAAACTCGGATTTGTGTCTCGCCATGTCATGGCAATTTAATGTCTACGTCGTGGGAATTGGGTTTCCTACGATTGGAGGGTATTGAGGGTTCCGGGTTTTGTGACTGAAAGGTATACTTCATAAGTGCCAAAACCGGATTTGGAGCCCTTTATTTATAAGGAGGTGATTTGAAACCCTAGAGATAATTACCAAAATTTAACTGTAATTATCTAATGGTTTTAAAGCATTCTGGAGTATTCCATATTCCATTATCTTCTAATTAATTAATTAAAATGTTAATAAATTAACTAAACAAGTCCCTCTAATAAATATCTTTTCAGATCTCCTTCAATTTTGTTCTTGCGTGTAACCCAAAAGGACATTGTTAATTAAAGTAATATTATCGGACTTTGTTATGGCTAGGAATGTAAACAAACCTAACGAACACGAACGAGGGCTTGTTAATGTTCATTCGTTTAAATTAGTAGAACAAATGAATGAACACAAACGGATAAATGAATGAGTTTTCTTGTTCATGTTCATTCGTTTAACAAACTACCTTGTTCATGTTCGTTCGTTTAGGTTCGTGAACATGTTGAACGAACATCAAACAAAGATAAATAAACACAATTGAAAATATATGAACATAAACGAACATATAATAAAGTAATGTAATTAAAAACAATTGAACATATGTGAACATAAATAAACTTAAAGGAATGAACATAAACGAATTGAAACAAACAACATAAACGAACATTCACGAACATAAATGAACAAACGAGTCCATTGTTCTTGTTCGTTCGTTTAACTAAACGAACGAGAATTTATGTTCATGTTCGTTTATTTATTAAATAAACGAACTTCCCGTTGAACGGTTCACGAATAGTTCGTCGAACGTCCAGTTCGTTTACAGCCCTAATTATGGCTATGGGCACTAATCTCCATCATCTCCCACTTGCACTAGGCATCAACAATTGACCGGTCTCATAGGAACAACAATGAGTGGCAGTCCAATCCAACTGTTGTACTTATAGAAACTTTTCTATAAACAACCCTAAGACTGATAACTTCAAATTCCTTTGATCTTAATTGTATCTTATTATGAACTAGAGACATTGATCTATGGTCAATCTCATGGTTCAAAATTTTGTTTCCCGATACTGACTTGTGGTGACATTCATACTGACTATTGAATCTAATCAACTAAGTCTCAGCTTGGCTAAGCATTAGCTTTCAACACCAAATCAACGAGGGGTGAGAGATATCTACTTATCCATTTCTAGTAGAAGGATCAAATAAACTTTTGCTACATAGGCTAGTGATATTCCTCATGCAATATCTAGTCAAACCTTGTATAGCTGCCAGTTATGGACAGTCTTGGGGTAAAACCAAGAAACAATAGATTGTAGAACAAGACCTCATGTATTTCCATTTGAAGAATAGGAAACTTAGTTGTCTTAATTTACTTATGACATGGTCCATGAAGTAATCTTTAAGTGTGGTTACTCCAATACTTAAAATCTCCATTTTCAAGTACTCATTAGTATTGATCGAATGGTAATGCAATGTTCATCCCTATGAACAATCTACCAATACTATTACAATCTTAATTCATTATTATCTCCTAATAGTATGACTGATTGTGGAAGTTTGAATAATAAAAATATTTTGGAAGTGGTTCTAAACATGCAAAAGTAAGAACACAAATAATATGAACAAACTTAGCAATTTATTCTCAATAATCACCAAAACAAAAATATCTAATTTGTTCCAAATTATCAAACTACAAATTGTGAAATCTAACCAATTCACTATCAAAACGAATGCCAATAAACCTAGTATGAGCATCATGCTTAATCTGTGACAATCGTTTAGTGAGCGGATCAACTAGATTATCTTCTGATGGTACTCTGTTCATAATGATCTCTCCATCTTCAACTAACTTGCTTATATAGTGAAGCTTTCTCTGTTTAGGCCTTGTGCGCTTGTGATCTTGAGGTTGTTTAGCAAAAGCAATCGGACCCTCGTTATCAAAGAAGATCTCAAATGTTTGTTTAGGTTAGGGACAACATCCAAATCATTGATAAACTTCTTAAGACACAATGATTCTTTTCCCACTTCATTGGTTGCAATATACATTAAGTCTGTAGTTAATTCAGCTATAGTCTCCTGCTTGAAAATTCTCCAAGTCACTGCCGCTCTATTCAACATGAACTCATAACCAGATTATGATCTGAAATTATCCATGTCAGTTTAGAAACTTTCATCCACATATCCTTTGATGCTTAGCTCTTCCTTAGCACCATAAAAAAAGAACATATTTTTACTTCTCCTAAGATACTTCAGAATATTCTTGACTGCGGTCCAATTACTTTCACTAGGATTGACTTGGTAATGACCCGTCATATTGATGGCGTATGAGGCGTCCGACCTTATACATATCATGGCATACATGATCGATCATATAGTCAAGGAATAAGGGACTTGACTTATTATGTCAAGTTCTTCAGTAGTACTGGGACATTGGGTTTTATTCAAAATCGTTCCACATTGCATAGGTAAAAATACCTTCTTAGATTCTCCCATCTTGAATTTCTTCAAGATTTTATCTAAGTATGTGTTTTGGCAGAGTCATATTAGTAGCCTAGATATATCCCTATAGATCTTAATAGCAAGTATCTAGGCAGCTTCTCCTAAGTCTCTCATAGTGAAACTCTTCCCAAGCCATGGTTTTATACTATTTAGTGTTCGGATATCATTTCCTATTAGAAGAATGTAATCGACATATAAGACCAGGAATACAATTAACCTCCCACTAGTTATAACAAACATACATTCTTCAACTTCGTTTCTTAAGAAACCAAACTCCTTGATCTTCTCATTAAACGAGATGTTCCACCTGCGAGGTGCTTTTTTGAGTCCATAAATGGATTTTTCAAGCTTGCATACCATATTAGGAGACATGGACTATACAAAATCTTCTAGTGAAGCCATGTAAACACCCTTAGTCGGCTTCCCATTAAGGAAATCAGTTTTTACATTCATTTTCCATATTTCATAGTCATGAAATGTAACTATGGCAAGTAGTATCCTAATATACTTAATCATAGCTACTGGTGAGAAAGTTTCCCCAAAATTAATTCCTTGAGTCTGAGTATAACCTTTTGCAAAGTTTCTATTGAAAGGAGACTTATTCATCTCCCCAAGTAAACAAGATTCGCAATCTCCATTGAAATCTAAGTTAAATGGTTCCAAGATTCCATCTGACTGGAGCTTGACGATTCTCATCTTGTTTATATGGACAAGGCGACAATGCCATCGGCATGATTTATCCAAAACATAAATGATCCAAAATTTAAGATTAAGTTATTGTTTCTACTTACACCAATCACAAATTCATATATTCCATTACAAGGATTTGCTTTCAAATAAAGAGTATTATCTTTGTAAACAAAAATACTAACATTATTATTATCAAAGCCAAATGTAAAACCATCACACCACAATGTATAAAAGGAAATAATGTTTATTGCCATTTAAGGAAAATAGCAACAATCTTTTAAACATACTGAAAAACTAGAAGGTAATGAAAGATCGTAATCTCCAATCTTGGTAACCGCCACTTTGCTCTTGTTCCCCATGATCAGATCAAGCTCTCCATGCCTTAGCTTCCTACTCCGCTTTAGACCATTCACATCAGAACAAATTTGGGTTCCACATCCTGTGTCAAGTATCCAATTATTAGAGGTAGAAGCCGAGTGTAATTCAATAGTAAACATACCTGAAGTGCCAACACCCTTGGCCTTGTTCTTATTAAGATCCTCCAGATACTTTGGGCAACTATGTTTCCAATGGCACTTCTCTTGGTTGTAATAGCAAGTGGCTTCTTTAGGGTCATTCATTGTAGGTATGTCAGTAGCATCCTTCGTGGGGTTGGAATTTGGGTTTCCAACTTTCCTTTTCCCTTTTCCCTTAACATTGGGATACGAGGACATTTTTCCTTTTGACACCACCTTCCCAAGAAGCCAAAACAGGAGTGGTTGAGCTTGTGTTTCTACATGGAAAAATGATTTCTTCAGCTGTCTAGAGCATCCCATGTAGCTCCAGGATACTCTTCTCTAAATCATTCAAATAGTAGTTCACAATGAACTGTTTGTATGCACCGGTCAAAGAGTTAAGAATGACATCAATATCAAATTCTTGAGTGAATGGGAATCCAAGATGATCAAGTCTGTCAAAGTAACCTTTTAGCTTAAGAACGTGGGCACCCATATAACCACTCTCTTGTTGCTTGAAACCTAGAATTGATTACATCACCTTGAATCTCTCTATTTGAGCTTGCTCTTGAAACATGTCTCTGAGCTACTTGTTCATGTAGTATGCCCCAACATTCTCATAGCTTTTTTGGAGTTTAGAATACATTGTCGCCAATATTAGACACGAGACCTCGATAGAGTGATAGCTATACTTTTCATGTTTAACAATTTTTTTTCAGTAACATCATCAGGAAGTTCCTCTTCAAGATACTCATCCAACACATATTCCTTATTTTCATAACTCAAAGTAATCTTCAGGTTATGAATCCAATCAAGGTAGTTAGGACCAGTGAGCTTATATCGCAAGGGGAGAGAGAGTAGTGAGAAGTTTGATGAAGTGGTCGGTCCAGGTGGAGGAGGAGGAGGATGAGTAGCACCAGAAGCCATTTATTTAAGAAAATATAGAACACTTAGTTTGATCAATAAATCCTTTTAATATAATTACCCGATATCAAAATATTAAACAAAAGGCTAGGATCCATATTTGGCTTCACAATCTAAAGTGGAATAGCCGAAAATTACAAAATGAAGTTATTTAGGTGTACAAACTATTGTTGATCTCAATCTATATGAGATTCCTAGAAGACGAGATTTATTGACTTATGTCAATAGCATGTTAATTTCTACTAATTCTCATTCAACAATCATGATTGGATTAACCGAGGATCATGAATCCAAATGGTGAATCGACCATGCAAAGTTACAATGAGATTCGTTCAAGTAACGCTTGAGAATCGCGATCAACATTTACCTTTCTTTGACTATATTATTCTTTTGACGAGTCCGTAAACCACACACACTTATGTTAACAAGAACATTGTAACGCCCGCAAATTCGGGCTAGGCATTTAAGAGATAATATAGATTTCGTATAAAGAAAGATAGGAAAAATCATTTGAATCGTCCGTAAGTGGCAAAAATAAGTACGCCAATATATATATATATATATATATATATATATATATATATATATATATATATATATATATATATATATATATATATATATATATATATATATATTGAAAGTACACGTCATCCCAATCCCGAAAATATAAATTTCATAGAAATCCGACTCTGTATGGATTAGATATGAATTTTATAAGATATAAAAGTCAGTCGCACACAAGGAATGTGTGATATCAAAAGGTACGAAGACTGGTTGACTTTTGGTTAAAGTTACTAAAATGAAAGGCGTAGTACTATTTAAGATAATAATTTTGGTAAAAGGAACACCAAAATCGGAGTCCGTACGAGAGAGTTATGATTTTTGCAAAATAATTAAATCTTATAAAAATAAGGATGAAAAATAAAGTCAGAGTTAGCTGATGGAGTCTAAAGGAAAGTTGTAGATCTCATCGAGAGATTTTCAGGGATATAAATAATGTCGAAACCGAAGGCCGTAAGAAGAAGTAATGGAATTTACAAAATCTACGATTTACGCCCCGCGCAGTGCGCGCCAGGTGCGCGTCGCGCGCTTTTAGAAGGTGAAAACGCGGACCACAGAGAGGCGGACACGTGGTACAAAATGGCTGGGGAGACGTAGCCTTAAAACGCACAACGTGCACCCCAAAACGCATATAAATAGCTCCTAAGACCTCATACATTCCTCCACACCTCTTTTATCGTTCTCTCTCGATTTCCTTCAGTTCTAGCACATTTTCTCTTAGTTTTAGCCTTCGGCAAAGCCCTGCGATCACTGAACTAGTAGTAGCTAGCAAGTAGAAGGTCATCCAGTGCAATCTCCTGACTTTTGTCTAGGGAATCTCTGTTACGTCGAAGGAAAGGTCAGTTTCTAGAAGCAAAACGCTATCCGAGTTTCGTGTCATCAGTTTATCAAGTGAGTGCATACTTACCTTCAGCTTAAACATAAATATCAAGTATTTAATTTGCTTGAATGCAATATATGCTTATTATCTGAGTTCCTGATATCTGTGTTATGTGAGATAACGAGTTTTCCTAAAATATTATGTATGTATTTTACCATACTCATATTATATGGGGTAGGACGGGTAAGAAGAGATAAGAGAAATATGATAATACTTAGGAACAATAAGAAATGAAATAATTGTGAGAAACCATACCACAGATAGAATAGTGGTGAGAGACCATGCTAGAGATAGGACAAGAGACCAGGCCCAACAGAGACCAATCATTAAGCAGAGTATTGATGACGACCATAGACTATTCTAGACAGTCCAGTAGAACACTAGCAGACTTGCAATCTGTAGGTGTTAATGAATCACACAAATTAGGAGTAAGGGTTGTGGGTGTTAGATTAGGTGTCTAAGCCCATAACTATAATTGGTATGTACTTTACCCGAGAGTAGCATGGTCCATTTGGGTTGCATATCATCAGGACAATTTGTTAGGATGAACTTTTGAGAAGAGGTTATTTATGGTTTATTAATATATTATAAGTTCTAATATATTAATATGAAATCATATGATTTAATTAGTATTGATCAAGAATTAGTTTGGAATTAATTTAGTGATCAAAAGAGACTAATTAAATCAATGGGGAGTAATTGTGTAAATTAGTTATATTTATATGTTGGTCTTATGATCCATGTTGGACTAAGTTTATGTATGGATACATAAAGAGTTGGGCCATATGAACCATGGATCATAAACCCATGGGTATGGATTAGGGTGAATCCATGACCCTTGGAGTCCTACATATAAATATGTGCTCCATAGCCTAAAAACGCCTAAAAAACATGTTCTTGGAGTTCATGGAGGTGTTTAAGTGCAAGAAGATTCTCTCTCAAGAGCCAGCTTTGTCCTAGGTGTGTTGTGATTCCATTTGAGGCATTCATACTATTGTTGCTAGGCTCTTAAAGGTTCAAGGCTTCCAACTACACTAAAAGGTATGTCATCTAACTTGTATTTCATGTTGTTTATGCTTCATTGTATGCTAGTTAGGATGATGCTTTGGAATATTGAATGTATGCATGTATAATAGAGAAAACATAGATCCAAAGCATCTAGGGTTGCATGTACACCATAAGAGTGTTAGAATGCTCAAAACCCATCAGTGGTATTAGAGCCAGGTTGTTTTCAATTATACTTGATGATACTTGTTGTTTAAGCTTAAAAAATCGATTTTCTGTTGTTCTGGACAGTGGACTCACTGAGTCCACTGGGGGACTCCCCGAGTCCCAGCACAATTCTGACCAACTCACCGAGTTTGTTTTTGCACTCGATGAGTTGGTGCTCCAAAATGCAGATTTTCGATCTTTTTGGCTAGAATTGGACTAGGATCATTACCCTAAGCTATTTTTGAACTTATAAACCTGTTTTTATGTGTTAATGATCATGCTTATCCAATTTATAAGATAATTGTCAAAGTTTCGTGTTTTGTATTAGTTTATATGATTATGCTAATTACATGAAATTTGTTTGATATGAATTATGTTGTTCATATGAGTTTAATCTAGATCATGTACATTATTTGACATGCTTTTTAGTTTATTTGATGATCTTTATGGCCTTTAATGTACTCCATAACTTGTCCTCAAGTTATGGAAAATGAAAAGTTTTTCTTTTAAAAGACTTCATTAAACTCATAGGTTATGGTCTTGAAGAGTTTTTTTCCATAAATGTTTTTGTGAACTCCATAACTTGTCCTCAATTTATGGATTTCCAAGAGTGTTTTCATTAAATCCTATATTAAACTCATATGTTATGGATTCCAAAGGTTTTTGAATAGTTCAAAACTTGCCCTCAAGTTTTGGAATTTGTAAATGTAGAGTCTTCTTTTGACACATTTAGTTCCAAACGTTAGAATTTTAAAAGTTTAAAATTCAACCCTTATACTATTATAATATTATAGGTTTAATATATATATATATATATATATATATATATATATATATATATATATATATATATATATATATAAGAGTAAAGTCACTCTTACCGTTAGTAGGTCTCATTCATGAAGGGGGTATAAGGTTACTGCCTATAAAATGACAGTTTAATGGGTGTCCATTCTCACCCACCGCTTCTTTGACTGGTGGAGGGTCGTTAGCCGAACGGGTAGGACAGGACACTAATTCTCCTTTCATTAAAAGTATAATGATAAATATAAAGTAAATAAACTTTTATTAAATTCCCAATCTTAGTTACTTTAGGAAAAATGTGAATACGGTGCTAACCCATGAAATTGCACTTTGCACCTTGTTAAGTCATTAACGGAGCATGTGTGGTTAACCGGCACACTAATCGGACTGACAATGCGTGGCAAATGGTAGCTTGATGTTAATCATAGATCAATGGAGCGTGTGTGGTTAACCGGCACATTGATTAGGTGGTTGTAACATTGGGTGTACCAAGCTAATTTGCATGGTTATTCACACCTTGTTTGTGATCCTCGGCATCCCAGTCACAAACTTGAAGGGCACAATTGAGATTAAACATGCCATTGAAAGGTTCAATGAATCTCAAAAGATCTAGGAATTTCAATTCACTTATAACCTAAAATTCTTTTTCGTTTTTCGTGGTGAAAATTGGTAAATCGTCATTTACCTACGTTCAAATATTTTGCAAATTGGATTACGGCATCCCTCTTCCAATTTGTTAAATATTGTGTTGGGTCCTAGCATTAATATTTCAAATTGGGTGTTATATTAAGGACTTAAATCAACTAAACTTAAATTTCTCCCTCATAGATGTCTAGTTATGACAACTATGGTCTTCCTTATCCTTTTTGGATAAAAGCTTTCCTAATGAAGATGATATCCCACATGACGATCAAGGTGAAAGATTAATCCCTTTGTCGTGCATTAATGGGACTCGAAATCATACTTCAGTTCCTCTACCTCCTCCAATTATTCTCCCTAACCCACAAGTTCAAAGACTTGAAAAAGTTCAAGGTCACTCAAGCCCTTTTGGCAAGCAACACAAAGATGAATAGTTTGTGTGCACTCACGTCTTGGAGATGAAGTCACATATTGACAGGCTGGAAGAGTTGGGTGTCGAAGTCTCAAAGAAGTCGACTGTTGATTGGGTTCTTCAATCACTTTCCGAGTCATATAGTGAGCTCATTAAGGACTACTATGTGACAGACCACGACATGACCCTTAATGATCTTACCTATTTGCTTGTTGCTGCTGAATCAGCAATGATTTGGAGCACTGGTAAAGCAAATTTGATTGGAAGATCAACTTCCCAAACTTACATGGACATTGGAAATGGAAACATTGGAAGTCCAGAAAAGTCTTCTCTTCCCAATGGAAAGGGATCGGCCATAGTCAACCCGGTTGACAAAATGGTAAAGTGAAAGGCTAAGTCTGAGATAGTCTCGTGTACCACTACTAAAGAGTCCATATGTTTCTATTGCCAAAAGAAGGGGCATTGGTTGCGAAGCTGCTCTATTTACATGAAAGTTCACTAGGATGGTAAAAGTCAAAAAATTTGACTATGCTTCAGGTAAAGTCCACTATCTAACTCTATTAAGTTCCTATTTGGAGATTCTTATTACATGATGTGACTAGGTCGCATTTTAATTTTTTGTAGAAACAAAGAAAAGAAAGGAAGCTTAAAGGAAGAATAAGCTAATTATGATTGTGAAGAGATGGATTTCGATCGCATGATCTGAAGATCAGAATTTTGAGCTGCTGCTTAGAGTTATGATAGACTGGTTAGGAATGGATAACAATATAGTTTGCATGTGTTGTAAGGATAAGTTTTTCCGCAATTTTAAAGTAAAAAGAAAATTTTTGATTTTATTTATTTTAAGTATCCTTACAATGGGATTTGTGAAAATTGTTGTTTATATGATTCCATTGATAGCAATATTGGAAAATGGATTTGATTCTTTCGTTTGTGGTAGTGTCGAGAATTTGACGAATAAGGAAAGATTCTCATCACCCAAGTTTCAGTTGGATAGAAACTTGGAATCATGCAACTTGTGTGATGAATGAGAATTTTCATCTTTGGGAAATTAAGACTAATTCCTTGTTCACATGTATATGTGAGTCAAGTGAAGGACTAGGGGATGGGGTACACTTGGTTGTGCGCTGGTGAAGTCCACCACAAAGATCGATAATACTATTCGTCATGATTTACTAAAGTTTAGTAAATATGGTTATGCTTACAAGTTTAGGTGTAATTCTGAAACATTGGAAAAGTTTCAATGTATGGCAGGACGAATGAGAAGAATCAAATTGGGCAGAAAGATAAAAGTTTCTCCAATTTGAAAAAATGGGAGAGTACTTGAGTATCGTGTTTTATCATCATCTTAATGATTATGAAAACCATGTCACAATTGATCCTCTAAGGATATCTTAGTGCATTTGTATGGATAAGAAGAGGAATCATGAAATGTTGAAAGGATTAAATCAAGAAGATGAGTGATACTTCGTTCCGAAACAAGTCTTAGAGTCATACTCCAAGATTGTACCTTGAGTGACATAATCTTAGGAAAGGTTTATAACACTAATAAAATGTAGATTTATATGTTTTTACTCTTGTACATTTGAAATTGGTAAGCTGTGATGTCTTGCTAAGGACAGAGACCAACTAAGACCAATTGTGTGAAGTGTTTATCTTGATAAGAAGCCGCACTAACTCTTGAATATTTTTTCTGTCAAGGAATGATTCTTGACAGAGAATCTTATATGTCAAGAGGTCAGTTGGAGTCTTAAAGATCTTGACAAGGTTCAAGAACTAATCGAGAAGAAAACCTATTGTTTATCACTAGCACACGACTTGAGGTTTGTAACCTATCGTGTTGAAATATTCTTGTTTATATGCCTATTTCAATTAAAGTTGACTATGCACGTGAGTTCTATGAGCTCTCATTTGTTTGCATAACAACCTGGAAGCAATGGTAGGCCATTGTGCTGTCAAGTGACAAGAAATTAAGATTGAACAAGTTCAATCCATATGAGTTTGGATTTGTCACTAACCTTGTCTTTTGATTATGGTTTGACAAATTCACATAGATAGGAACACATACACCATAAAATCTAAGTGTCATAAGGTTTCTCTCCGATTCATGAAAATGATGGTGAGGAAACGCTTTCACTAAATAGATTTTAAGGAGATAGCAGTTGTGATATTTGCATTCTCAAATTTGATTATGATTACGGAATACCTTTTCATAATTCGAATTGTGAGGAATGGCAAAAAGTCTAAACATTTGAGACTTATTTCTGTAAGTTTTAAAATTGTTTAGACACACATGTGTGCTATCTAAGGAAAGGTGTATGATTTTGGGAAGCTTAGATAAAGTCTTATCGAAGCAGCTTGTATCAGAAATCTGAACTTTGGTAATGAAACTCAATAAGTATTGATTTTTAGAAGTCCATCTGATTTCTGAATACATGTCAAATCTAGTGGGAGCATAAGTGTTATGCTAATAATAATTATTATGCTAGTGGGAGCATAATTATTATGGTAAGTGTTGCAAGTTAGCAATGTTAATTATAAAAAACAAAGGTTTCAATTCGCAAAGTTTCAGGGTTTGAAAAATTGTTTTGCTATAATTAAGGGAGAGGAATTTATACTTCATTTCAATTCTAAAAGCTTAGATTGAGATTTTAATCAAATTTAGTCAAATATATATGAATGTTATGTTGGAATGGTTCAAAATAAGGAAATTCTATATATGGAAATGTTAATTGCGTTCTCAAATTTGATTATGATTACGACATCCCTCTTCATAATCAAAATTATGAGAACATGGCAAATAGAAATATTATTGCAAAAGACTGATCAAATATCATGTCTTTATGTTAGACATTATGAATCACGTCCCATATGCTTCGGGTATAGGATCGATTGCATATGCTATAATATTCTCGTGTTCTAATTTCCCAAATGCCTAGGGCATTAAGAGGGAAAATGACTAGAATTAGACAATCTGAGGTTTACCAAAGATTGATTGCTCATGGACAGTTGGAAGTATAGTGTAAATTTTGGAAAGGACCATATTGACATATTCTAAAAAGAGGCAACTCTTGTTTATAAGTGATAGTCAAAATGGTAATATGGAAATGTTTCCATAAGTGGAAGTCATTCTTTAAATCTGTGTAAGATTAGAAAACTTAATGCAATAAGGATGTTTAAAGGAATGTACTTTGAATGTGAGACTTCGTTTCCATGGAATTGCTCTCCATTGGAATACTTTGTAATTTATGTTGCCAAGTCTCTGTGACTTTTGTGCATAGTCGTTACAAAAGGATCATTGCATATAAGTTTAGAATCTAACAGATTACAGTAAATGGCAAGAATTTGATATTCTTACATTTACGGTAAGGATTTGGGATTGTGAAATGAGCATCACTAAAGTGTTGTCAATTGATCTATTTCACGAAGTAAGGACCATAGACAAACATAGTGTGCATGCTTGGAGCATGGGACAACTATTGTTTTAATTCAAGTATTAAATTGATTATTCGAAACATTATACAATGAATAATGAGTAATCAATATGGTACTCAAAATTTTGGGGCCATATTGGATTAGTATTGTTCTTGTGTTTCACTTTGATTGTTTTGACTTCCCAAATAACTAGGTTATTCAAATCATCCACAGTCAATCATACTTTGGAAGTAGGTATTGAGGCAAGACTGTCATGAATGGGTCTGTAGTTTGTCTAGGTGTTTTAAACATAGTTGCAGTGCTCCTGGAATAAGATTCGAGTACTGGATTCAACCCACGCTCATCTGAATCACTTCATGGATTTTCTCATGAGTGATTAAGAGACGATAATATCTTATATTGGTGAAACGGAGACATGTGAGTTGTAGTTGCGAGTCAGTTGCACATTGACGTATGTAAACGCACCAGTAACTTGGTGTCATAAAACATATTGATGTGTGTAATTTGGTGAGTAAGTACAAGCAAGCATTTGAGTCGAAGTTTATGCATTCCTTTTACCCTTAGAGAGATAAAAGCGATATCGGTGGGCCCCTCGATGATTTAGTGATGACAACCCTAAGCGCTCGGCCGAGCCTGGACTGATTTGATTTGTTCAATTAGTCGGTCATCATAAATCGAAAATCGGGAAACAAAAGATGGACAGAGAGAATGATCATAATCCATGTCTCAATCCATATGATATCTTGTAGAATGGAGGAATATATGATCCCTTATCTAATGGACGTGTCATTGACTAGATCAGAGTTCGACAGCAGCTTTTAAGAGCTACGATTGCTAGTCGGGATTTTGGAGTCGTACTTGCAATAATAGTTATTAGACTTATCAAAGTGGGAGACTGTTGGATTAGGTGTCTAAGCCCATAACTATAATTGGTATGTACTTGACCCGAGAGTAGCATGGTCCATTTGGGTTGCATATCATCAGGACAATTTTTTAGGATGAACTTTTGAGAAGAGGTTATTTATGGTTTATTAATATATTATAAGTTCTAATATATTAATATGAAATCATATGATTTAATTAGTATTGATCAAGAATTAGTTTGGAATTAATTTAATGATCAAAAGAGACTAATTAAATCAATAGGGAGTAATTGTGTAAATTAGTTATATTTATATGTTGGGCTTATGATCCATGTTGGACTAAGTTTATGTGTAGATACATAAAGAGTTGGGCTACATGAACCATGGATCATAAACCCATGGGTATGGATTAGGGTTAACCCATGACCCTTGGAATCCTACATATAAATATGTGCTCCATAGCCTAAAACGCCTAAAAAACATGTTCTTGGAGTTCATGGAGGTGTTTTAGTGCAAGAATATTCTCTCTCAAGAGCCACCTTTGTTCTAGGTGTGTTGTGATTCCATTTGAGGCATTCATACTATTGGTGCTAAGCTCTTAAAGGTTCAAGGATTCCAACTACACTAAAAGTTATGTCATCTAACTTGTATTTCATGTTGTTTATGCTTCATTGTATGCTAGTTAGGATGATGCTTTGGAATATTTAATGTATGCATGTATAATATAGAAAACATAGATCCAAAGCATGTAGGGTTGCATGTACACCATAGGAGTGTTAGAATGCTCAAACCCATCAGTGGGTTCATTCGAGTACTCTATTTTCCCATGGAAATTCCTTAGGCGGTATTTGACAGTAATCCTTAGGATAGAACCTTTAAGATAGATCTTATCGAATAAGAGAGAGAGAGAGAGAGAGAGAGAGAGAGAGAGAGAAAGAGAGAGTAACGATAATGGGTAATAGGGTTAACTGTTTGGTGTGAATATTTTAAAAGGAGACAAATTATATTATTGTGGGTTGAAAACCCTATGTACTTACCAGGTTTCCCAACCTGACCCACTTTGCCTCTTTGTATCACATGTAGCGATACAAAGGTACATGCACAAAGAGAGAAATTCAAGGAGATATACATTGTTAGTATATTGAGACATTGTAAGTCTCCATTTATGCTTATGTTTCTTGTATCAGTTATGACATCCCAAGCTTTTTATAAATCAATGAAAAACATTTCTTTGAAAGTACTTTGATAATAATATTATCATGTTTTTGGGACAATTCCGCATAACTAATCTTTTTAAAAGAATACTCTTATTTAATAAGCATAAACAAATCGGTCTTTTCTGGCCATAGAAATGGGGATGTCACAAACATACCACATGGCGTAATTTCCATGGGAAGCATAAGATTCACATTATTAACATAAAACGAGTTTTTTTATTACTTATAAAGTTAATACCTTTAACGTTGCACAAATTTCATATCAAACCTTTTTGGTAACTCCACTACAAAACGCAAGAATGTGGTGAGGGAGGCAAGCAATGATATCCACTTAAAAGCCAACCTCATTAGGAATCAAAGAGATCTACCTTAAACCTTCCTTATAGCAATCAAAATGGATGATCCTAGACGTGATAGGACTAACAATTCACATTTAAGAAAGACGTGAGGTCACAATGTTTATAATTCTAAAATGATATATATAAATACGATTTTACAAAATATATACACATTTAGATAGATATATCGTTTATTTCAATTGACTAAAAGTCAACAATTAAATTATAAGTGTCCTAATCTTTTGTCTTTTAATTAATCTTATAATTAAATTAAATATACTTTATCTTTTAGTATAAAGGCTATTTTGTATGTGTTTAAAATCGAAAAAGATGAGCAACCGAAAATAAAAATGATTTTAGAAAAATTCTGCGACTTCAGGTTCCACGACAAGGGGAACGAACAGCCACGTCGTGGCACACAAAAAACATGCGATTTTATTAAATTATTATTTTAGTTCTCAGCGGCTAGCCACAACATGGCCAAGAAGAGAACATGACGTGGCGACAAAGACAAACATGATCCAGACCGAGCCCACGACATGGTGGAGGACCGGCTAGGACGTGGCGAAGAGGCAGAACGAGCAAAAACGTCGTTTTTAAAGCGTAAACAGATTCGATTTTTCATCAAGGAAAATTTATGCACATACAAACCCTAACATAATTTTAAAGACAAATTCTAAGTGCAATTGACATGAGTTAACGACGCTCTAATACAACTGATGGGTTTCGAGCATCATAGAGATCAAACATTAGGATGCAGAAACATAAACAATTCTGATCAAATACACAAAACCAGATAGATATAACTCAACTAATCTATGAAACTTTGATAGGACACACAAAGTAGAAAAAACATACCTTTGATTTATTTGTAGGTTTCTTGTTTTGACAAGCTAGTTGATTGGACTAGAGAACCCAATGTATAGGGCCTCTTCTATAATCGCACCCAAGAAGCAACACACTAGTAGATATAAACCACCTTCAAACTCCAACCACGGACAGATTCAAGAAATTCGAATTTATAGCTCACCACGTTGTGGCGATTCAATGTCCACATCGTGGGAACTATATTTCCTACGATTCGAGGGTATTGAGGGTTCTGGGTTTTTATGACTGAAAGGTATATTTCACAAGTGCCAAAACTAGATATGGAGCCCTCTATTTAGAGGGAGGTGATTTGAAATCCTAGAGATAATTATCAGATTTAATTGTAATTATCTAATGATTTCTAATCATTCTAGAATATTCCATATTCCATTATCTTCTAATTAATTAATTAAACTATTAATAAATTAACAAAAAAAATCTCTCTAATAAATATCTTTTCAGGCCTGCTTCAATTTTGTTCTTCTGTGTAACCCAAAAGGATACTTTATTTAAACTAATATTAACGGACTTTGTTATGGCTATCGGAACTAATCTCCATCAGAAACATTCTCACTGGTATCTAAGAAAATGTATATTTGGTTATTTGTTACCGTTGTTGCCTTGTTTGATTTAAGATATGGTAAAGTGGATGTTTAAATGAATTTAATTAACAATTAAATCTAGAAGGATGTTTGACACATCCTAAAAGGATTTAAACATAAAAAGTGTCCAAACAAGGTGTGTAAGCTTGAGAAGTTTATTTGTAGATTTAGACAAGCATTGCATATCAGGAATCTTTGCTTCCATGAGAATGTGAAAGAGTGTTGTTTTCTAGAAGTCCATATGGTTTCTGAGTACAACTCAAAGCTAGTGGGAGTGTCGTTTTCTTCCTGGTATTGCACGTTGATGACAATACTGCTCATAGGAAACATTGTTCCTAAGTTGAAAAGGCAAAAGGTTGGGAATGGTTTCATTATGATGGACATAGGGGAATCGACACTAATACTTGGTATTTAGATATAAGAGTGTAGATCAAATTTTTTTTAATAGGAATCACTCAAACCATAATGTGTTGAAAGGTTTCAACATGGAAAATTCCAAGAAAGGAATTGCTCATATGCATCGTAGCAAGGACTTGAGTGAATCTCAAAGTTTTTTTTGTTTTAGCTCTAGTCATGAAAATGATAGGATAAGTCAAGTCCCATATGCTTCAAATATAGGATTGATATATTATGCTATGACTGGTGCTTGTTGCGATGTTTCAAATGGTTGAAGCATCGTGAGATTGTATCAGAAGTTTTCTTGACTGGACCGCTAGACAACTGTCAAGAACATTCTGAGGTATTGAAAGATAACAAGGAATGTTTCCTTATAGTTAGTAGAGAACATGGTTAAGAAGAGTTATAGTGACATGAATTTTAGAGAAGACTATGAGTTATAGTCTAAATGGACATTTATTTTAGATTGAAGTGCGGTAACACGAAAGGTTTCATGTAGGAGATGGTGGTAGGCGCAACATTTTAAGTCAGATTACAATAATGAAAGTGAAGTATCCGATAAGTGTACCTGGTCTAGAAAAATTCAAAGTTGACCTTGGATTTATTTTGAATGACAACTTGCCATTATAAATATTTTGTGAAGGTGCAGCCATGTTGAAATGATCCTTGAGACCACAAAAGGTCAATGCATAGAAAAAGGAAATTCCACTACATCCAAGATAAGGTTGAGGATGGAGATATAGTTGTGAAGTGAGTATCTTCCTGATAATTTGTTCATAATAATGATGACTAAAGAAAACATGATATGTGTTTTGGTCAAAAATTGATCAAGTATAATTCAACCAAATTGTATGAGAGGTTGTGATGTTCGTAGTAAATTAAGTGTGAATTAATGGTCAAAGTGACACAAGTGATTTACAAGGAAATCCCTTAATCCTTGATAGGATCTCCGGCATAAAACCTTGGAAGGTGATAATAATCACCTGCCTTGATGTTTCTATTGATATCAAAAGTCAATTTACATATATGAATGTGTAAATGTAAGTACAAGTATCGTAGATGAGCTAAAGTGTGTAGTTAGTGTGCTAGTTACATGTGTTATTTATAGTCAAATGCTAATAACAAGAAGTTCGATAATTACGGGATCCTCTGGAATCAACATATGAATGTTATTTGACTTGGTATTCTGGGTCTTTTTCCTGGTTGAGATGAGTCTCCGTTGAGAATGGGTCTTATGTTGACTTGCTCTACACATGTGAGAAAAATAAAGAGAATATAGTTGTTACAAATGTTAGAAATATTAGTGGTAATAGTCATAATCCCAAGATATGTTTAAGAATCCTGAGGCTTCAGAAGTATTCGAGGATCCTGAATATATGATTCAAGGATCTTGCCTGTAATAATTGCCCCCAAATTATACATGTGAAATATCGAGGTTAGTTTTTCCGTATTTAAAGGTACAATTTTTTTAAAAAATGAAATAGATAAAAGCTTTGGATTTTAAACCCTAATCGAATAGGGTTTATCTGCCCAAGGTTAATCATCCTGCGGTCAAATCGTACCCTCTCTCTTCTACCATTGGGTTAAATAGGGTAATCCTCTTTATACCTTTTACCTTCCCTAACAAATCTCTGGCTACCTTCACAGGTAATTTCTTCCCCTTGTTTTTCATTTGTATCCTTCTTCTCCAATAATGGCAAGAATATGGTTCGTTCTCGTGCCAGCATTGTTGTTCCTCTAGAGAATGACTTTGTCGATCAAGGGATTCTGGCCCAAGATGAGGTATGCTCCTTCAATGAAAAGGACATGCAATCCCTTAAAGCCAATGGATCCTTTCCCTCTGATGCAAACTTCAGGTCCTTTGACCCTTCCATCCAGGCTAATTTCGTTTCTCCTTCTTGGGTATGCTTCCCTGAATATCCCTTTTCTTTAGGCTTCAAATATCTTTTTTTGGGTATCGTTTCTGATTTTTTTCAAGCCACCAAGCTTTCCTATGTCCAAGTAATGTCCATTATTTGGAGGATTTTGTACTGAATTAATCGAGTGAATCATTCCCATAATCTTGACATTGGTCTTACTAAGTTAGCTTCTGTTTATGATCTCTCTACTTTTAGGAGTTCTGGCTTTCTACTTAGGGTCAAAACCAATAAATCCCCTCTTTATTTAAAAACCAGACACAACGATGGAGCCTTGAAGGAAAAGTTCTTTTTTGTGAGGCGAGATTCTATCGATGGAGGAGATCTCTTGCCCAAAGCTTGGGTTGAAAAGGGTAGGATCTTATTTGTTGATCTTGGGGATCAAGGATTTATGTTTCTTATTTTGTTCATTTTGATGCAGGTTACAAGTTTGGTGAAGCTTTCCCTACTACTGAGGATATCGAGGATAAGGTGAGGCGTTTTCTTGCTTTACCTATAGACGTCATATCATTCAAGCTTGAGTCTCCTAGTCTTCAACAAGGTTCATCTACAGCAGCTTCGATGGCCACCGGTAAGGATCCCTTCTCAGTATTTTTATCTATTTTATCATCAGAATCCTAATTCTATGGGGATCCTTCCTATTTTATAGGATCCAAAAACATTTGTTCTAGAAATCGATTCGTCTTGTCCGAACTTGAAGACGGCATGTCCAGTGGTTTGTTGGTGCCAATCAGTATCCTGCATTTCAACCAAAGGGAGGAGGAGAGAAGATCGATGTGGCTTCGGGTGGTGGTAATCAATTTACAGGTTAAGATTGATTTAGTTACAATTTGAATAAATTTGGGTCTGTAAAACAATATTTCACTCTTTCTTTTGTGGGGTTAATGGGCAACCCCCTTTATGCTATGGTTGTTTCATACTTTTCTGCTTGCATGGTTAATTTGGTTGATATGATTGTAGGATTTTAGAGGATCATTACCAAGTCAGGATCCTGAAAAGTTCAAACTTTTCTAGATCCAACTAGCCTAAAACAATTAGTCGTCAGGATTGGATTTTGAAATAATCAAGATCTTTTTATAGGATAATAAAGCTTTTTACGTATGAAAAATAACATTAAAGGATAGATAGAACCTGGTTATCCTTTGACTTAGTAGAAATCTGTATTTATGATTCCCTTAGTTTTGTATGGTCCTGGAGCTTCCGTATGGAAGGATCCCTGCTTTAGAAGTTCATCAGGAAGGATTCTTGATTACCCATAACATAGTGAACTTTGTGGAAGATCCCTCCTTAGGAATCACATGGAAATAATTTTGACTTGGAAAACAACTGAGAAGAATCTTGTTTTTGTAACATGGTAATGTTACAAGTCTTGCATATTTTCTGGGGGTTATCCTAACTTTAGATAACATGCAATGCCATAACTTTTAGCAAATCACTGGGTCAAATCTCAATTCAAGGTAACATGTTAGTGTTACAAGCCTTAGTAAATTACTGGGGAAAATCCCAAATCGTATGATAACACGAAAATGTTATGAACCTTAGGTATTCACTAGGGAAGATCCAAAATCACATGATAACATGAAAATGTTATAAACATTATATATTTTCTGGGGAAGATCCCAACTTGAGATAACATTTTAATGTTATTAACCTTAGATTCAAAATTAGGATCTTAACTTATGTTTATAAATAAGAGGGTTTCCAAGTCACTGAAGCATGAAATGATCCCCTTATTCATATCCCATAATAAGATTTTTTGAGTCCAACCGAGGTGTAGAAACCTTAACTCGTGTGAAAGAGGTAATTAACTCTTTAAACCTTATAGGGGATTAAGTACCCTTTTCCGTAGGAGGGATGACCAGTCTCTATTCGTAGTTATCTAGATAAGTGCCTATTGTAATCATTAAGACTATGTATGTATTGGGATCCCTGAATCCTACGATCCTCGAATGTCAGGATCATCAAAGCTCAGGATCCCTACCTGTTATGATAATCAAATATTAGGATCCCTACCTGTTAGAATCCTTGATTGTTAGGATCTTTTATTTCCTTCGCAAAGAAAACGTTAGCTTGGGGTGGGTGTTAGCTTGGCTAACGCCCCTCTGATGCTTAAGTTGGTATTGGTTTTCACAATAATAAAAATAATCAAATAAGATTAGAAGGTAGAGAGAGTGTACCTTGAATTTGTTTGAAAATGATCGACATAACTTACATGAAGTATGTTTTTAGGTGGATGGAATTCTAGGATCTTAGCAGGACATTACTTTCAATGGTGGCTAGCCAATATGCCCCCTTTCCTGCTTTCGAATCAATAAGATAAGGTTCTTCCCATTTAGGTGCCAATTTACCTACACTAGGATCCTTGGTATTTTGGAATGTTTTTCTATGTACCATGTCACCTACCTGGAATCTTCTGACTTTGATGTTCTTGTTATATGCTTTATTGATCCTCTGTTGATGAGCAGCAATGCAGATCTTGGAAATATCCTTGAGTTCATCGATAGTTTCAAGATCATGGGCTAGGATCCTATCGTTGTTCTCTTGATCTTGCAGTTGATATCATGCTGTTGGGATCACCACCTCATTAGGGATCACATCTTTCGTCCCAAACACCAAGGAGTATGGATTTTGGCCAGTAGCTGCCTTTGAAGTGGTCCTATCTGCCCATAAGACAAGAGGAAGTTATTCCGCCCATCTTCCTTTTTTCTCATCTAACCTCTTCTTTATATTGTTGACTATGATCTTATTGTTGGATTCAGCTTAACCATTAGCTTGAGGGTGAAAAGGGGTGGACATTATCATTTTAATCCCCCAACTAGTGCAAAAGTCTCCAGTCCTTTTGCTTATGAACTAGGATCCATTGTCGCATATGATCTCAGCAAGGATCTTGAACCTAGTCAGAATATTATGCTTGATAAATCAGACCACTTCCTTGTCTCGTACTTGATCAAAGGCTTCAGCCTCTATCCATTTCGACAAGTATTCAGTCATTGCCAGCATGAATACTTTTCCTCCTGGTACCTTAGGTAATTTTCCTACTATATCCATCCCCCACTTCATGAATGGCTGAGGGGAGATAATGGGATGTAAAGGTTTCGCTGGTTGGTGTAAGATGTTGATGTGTCTTTGACAAGCATCACATCTTTGTGCATGTAAGAAATATTCATTCTTCATTGTTGGCCAGTAGTATCCCGTCCTCAACACCTTGGAGCATAACGACTTGCCCCCAGTATGGTTGCCACAATCTCCTACGTGTATATCTTTTAGTGTTTATGCAGCTTCGTGATCTTCTAAGCATCTAAGGTATCAACGTGCCATGCATTTCCTGTACAGACGTCCTTGGATCATCACAAATCGTGAGACCCTCATCTTGAATGCTCTCTCATTTTTTTCTTCTCTTGGGATTGTTCCATTTTGGAGATATTCCACAATGGGTTGGATCCAAGATCTTGAGGTTGGGGAAGGATCCTTGATGTTAGGATCCTGATGATGAAGTTGAGGATCAAGGTCTTTAATTGTGGCGATGTTGGTTGTTTCCTTGTGATCGTTGGGATCCTTCAGTTTTTTAGCAGGATCTTCGATTACAGGGATCATCACATGAATTATCGGGATCCTGGTTTCTGGTGGGATCCTAAGAGAAGATCCTAGATTGGCTAAAGCATTTGTTTTGGCATATTCTTCTCTACGAACTTGGTTTAGGCTGAAAGTTTCGAATTCGGAGGCCAACTTTTTAAGGATATGTAGGTATAGTACTAGTCTTTCACCTTCCACTGTATAGGATCCATTAAAGTGGTTAGCTAATAATAAGGAATCAAAAAATACCTTAAGATCCTTGATTTGAAGATCCTTGGCCAGCTGTAATCCCATGATTAATGCTTCGTATTCAGCCTCGTTATTGGTTGCATCGAATTCGTAGCTAACTTCTTGGGGTATGATGTCCCCCTGTGGCGATTTTAGTATGATCCCTAGGCATGTTCCTTTAAAGATGTCGTAAAAAGGTTTGCACCTTTCTAAGGATCTTGAGATGAACCTGTTAAGTGTTGCTACTCTTCCTGTTAGTCTCTGAATATCTTTTTTCAAGGATGGGGATCTTAAATCGATGATGGCTTTTATTTTATCTGGACTTGCTTCTATTCCCTTTTTGGTCACCATGTATCCAAGGAACTTGCCTGATCTCATTCCAAAGTGACACTTGGAGGGGTTCAGCTTCATGGTATACTCTTCTAGTATGTCGAAAGCTTCTTTAAGATCCTTGAGGCGATTCTCAACTTTCTTTTATTTGACTACCATGTCGTCAATGTAGACTTCCATGGTGTCCCCCAGTTTCTCTTTGAACATCTTGTTGACTAGCCTTTGGTATGTTGCACCTGCATTTTTAAGACCAAATGGCATGGCAGTATAACAATATATACATGTTAGAGTAATGAATTCGATATCCTCTTGGTCAGATGGTTCCATTTGGAGTTGTTGGAATCCTGCTGATGCATCCATAAACGTTAACAGTTCATGACCAGATTTAACATCTATCATGGAGTCTATGTGCAGTAGGGGGAAAAGATCTTTGGGGCAAGCCTTATTGAGATCCGTATAATTCACATATACTCTTCATTTACCATTCTTCTTTTATACTATGACCACGTTGGCTAGCCATTTTGGGAATTTGACTTCCTTGATCATCCCTGTTTTGAGGAGCTTTTCTACTTCTTCATGGATGATCTAGTTTCTTTCATTTGCAAACTTTCTTCTCTTTTGGTGTATTGGTCTGAAAGAAGGATCAATGTTAAGTTTATGAGTTATAATATTATTGTCTATACCAGTCATATCCTCATGCTTCCAGGCGAATGTTTTGCTTCTGTCTTTCAGGAACTTTGTTAATTCCTATTTGATTTGTTCTAGCAGTGAGGATCCTATGAGGATTAAGGCTTCTTTAAAAACCTCGGGTTTCAGGGGAACTTCTTTTACATCATGTTCTCTTGTCTCCAACACACCTCGTGCCCCCTGCTTTAATTGATATGTTTTTTGTGGGTTTGTTGAAGATTTAATCGAAGTCTTGTAGCATTCCTTGGATTCTTATTGATCACCAATCATCTTTATTGTCCCCCATGGAGTGGGCATTTTGACACATTGATGGTATGTCGATGGGACAGCCTTCATATCTTGGATTCATGGTCTACCTAGTATAACATTATAGAAGGACAATGTATCGATTACACAAAATTGTTGCACAGAGTTTACCCCCTCTATGTAAATAGGTAGCTTTATTTCGCCGACGGTATGTTTTGTTTCACCACTGAATCTGATCAGCAATGAGGATCTTTTGGCTGTTTCGTCTTCGGGGATGTTCATCCTTTTCAGAGCGCCTAGAAGTATGATGTTGACTGATGATCCTCCGTCCACAAGGATCCTTCTGATAAAATGATTGGCGATGTAAAGAGTGATCACCAATCCATCGTGATGAGGATCCTGGATGTCTATTCTATCTATTTCGTTGAAGGTAATATCCTTCTCGTTTGAGATCAATGTGTTTTTCTGTGGCTATTCTTCTTTCTCCATCATTGACACTTTAGCATGTCTTTTTGCTGCGAAATAAGAGGTGCCACAAATGTCAAATCCTCCATAAATTACATTGATTACCTTAGCATCTGCAGGAGGGGATCCTGGTTTTTCTAGGATCTTAATAGGATCATGATACTTTTCTCTGGATCTTTCCTTTCTTCTCCTGAGGATCTCCTTGAGATATCCCTTTCTAAGTAGGTAACTAATATCCTTTCGTAGGGCTATGCAATCTTCAGTGACGTGACCAAATTCATCGTGGTATGCACACCATTTTGGGCTTATCTTTCAAGGCGGTGGACTTTTCCCCCTTTATTGGCCATCTCAGTTTGTCTCCGAGATCCTACATGGAAAATATCAAACCTGAAACATCCACAGAAAAACAGTAGTCAATGATATTAGGTAATTCTTTTGCTTCCCCTTCATTCTCAAGGGCATTAACCCTATGATGATCGGGTCGAGAATAAGTTTTAGGTTTATGGGATCTTTGGGCCGAGGATTCGGATTTCCCGTTGGGGTTATCATATAAGCTTGGAGGGTTGCTCCTCTTCTGGATCTCCTTGTCTTCTTCGAGCCTTATGAACCTTAGTGATACACTCCTTACTTCATCCATTTTTTGCATGGATTCATTACGAGCTCTTCGTAAAAAGGCGATTCTTTCTTTAGGCCCATTTTGAAGGCTTCCACGACAGTTTCCATGTCGATGTTGGGGATACTCAGAGCTTCCCTGTCAAACCTGTTCACGAAATCCCTGAGGGATTCCATAGGATCCTGAACCACTCGATAGAGATCACTAGTGATCTTTTCGAATGTTCTGCTACAAGAAAATTTGTTGCTAAAAATATTAACTAAATGTGCAAACGAAGTAATATAATAAGGATGAACATTTAGTAGCCATTTCAAGGCTGATCATGTGAGGGTGGGACCAAAACCCTTGCATGGGCATGATTCCTTCAAGTGTGTGGGAATGGGGATGATCTCCATTTTTTCCCTGTATTGTGCCACATGTTCTTCAGGATTCATGGTCCCGTCATATGGCTTCATGCTGGGAGTTTGGAAGCGCTTTGGGACCTCTGTGTCAGCGATTGCAGGAGCGAATCTCGAGATCATGTGGCGTATTGGGTAGACTTCCAGTATAGGTTGGACTATTCCAGGTACACTTGATATCATCTGTCGTAGATGTTGAAGTTCTTTGGCTACTAGCGGGCTCATTCCCGCATCAACATCCATAGAGTTAGTAGTAAAGATATTAGTATTGATGAAGTTACCAGGATCCTTGTTATTGGGAGTGATGAAGGTTTTGCTAGGATCCTCGGTTGTATTGTCTTGGTCTCTTGGAGTTGCGACCCAAGTGGGAAGAGAGACCGGTATCGGGAATCCTATTTCGCAGCAGTTCGCTGAGGATCCCGTGTTGTCGAAGTTTAGGATCTTGAGTTGAAAGATCAAGGGTGCTGCTTCTTGAGGCTTGTGGATCTCTACCCTTATTCTCTCCACCTCCTTGACTATTGTCATGTTATCCTCCTGTTGTTGAGTGACTTTTCATTCCAGTCTTTTCATCATAGTGAGGATTTCATTATTGGAAATCAGCACAGGAGGATCCTGAAATCCTTGGGTAGTGACCGGAAAAGTGTTTTTCTTCGGTGCCTCAGAGGCTTTCGTAGGAGCTCCCCTTGGGGTGGAGGAAGGGTTTTAGAGGAAATGGGAGGTATGGATGAATAGGATAAGTTCGATTAGGTAGACATGATTCCCAAATGATAATGAACACCACGGCCCCATGGTGGGCGCCAAATTGTTTTGGTCAAAAATTGATCAACTATAATTCGACCAAATTGTATGAGAGGTTGTGATGTTCGTAGTAAATCAAGTGTGAAATAATGATCAAAGTAGCACAAGTGAGTTATAAGGAAATCCCTTGATCCTTGATAGGATCTTCGGCATAAAACCTTGGTAGGTGATAATAATCACATGCCTTGATGTTTTTATCGATATCAAAAGTCGATTTATAGAGATAAATGTGTAAATGTAAGTACAAGTATCGTAGATGAGCTAAAGTGTGTCTTTAGTGTGCTAGTTACATCTGTTATTTATAGTCTAATGTTAATAACAAGAAGTCTGATAATTCTGGGATCCTCTACAATCAGCATATGAACGTTATTTGACTTGGTATTCTGGGTCTTTTTCCTGGTTGAGATGACTCTCCGTTGAGAATGGGTCTTGTGTTGACTTGTTTTGCACATGTGAGAAAAATAAAGAGAATATAGTTGTTACAAATGTTAGAAATATTAGTGGTAATAGTCAGGATCCTGGGATATGTTTAAGGATTCTGAGGCTTCAGAAGTATTCGAGGATCTTGAATATGATTCAAGGATCCTGCCCCTAACAATATTCATGTTAAAGGTAAAGACATGAGAAATGATATAAAGTTTATTTGTTAAGTCAATTACCCCAAAATATTTATACAATCAGTAAATATATAATTGTATGGTGATTAGATAATATGGAATTATATATATTCAGGAGTGTGATACCATAGACAATTTGTTTATTATCGCAACTCATTTTGTGTGTTACTTCCTGAATATTAATTTATTTGATATGTCACAGTTAGTTATACTTCTGGGAGTAAGTATTGATTTAAGACTATCATGGAATATTTGTAGATTTTCCATAGTGATTTGACATTGCATAGGGATTGTTATAGTATTCATGAGTACTTGGAAATAGGTATTTTAATAATTGGTTAAACCCGTTCTTAGGGATTACTTCATGGATTCAATCAGGAGTAATTATAAGCCAGTAATATATTCTATTCTTCAAAAAGAGATATATAAGTCATAGTTTGCAAGTTTGTTTTGCATTGGCTTTACATCAATGTGTTTGTAACTGGATTTTATAAAATGTAATTCCATGTATGGAATGATGAGTAAAGGGTGTGATTATATAGTCAAATTTTATTCGTTCCTTTTGCCTTAAAAGGAAAAGTGATATCTTTGGGTCCCTTGATAATTTGATGTTGACATTCATATTTAAGGCCCTTCCCAGACTAAATTAATGTGTTCAATTAGTAGTCTGAATCCAGTCATCATACATCAAAAATAGAGAAACAAAATATTGGTCCACGAGATTGATTTGTATCCATGTCTCGTGTCCATATGATATCTTGAAGAACGAAGGAATAATTGATCGCTTATCTTAGAACCAATGTCAGTTAATCAGAGTTCGGAAGTGGATTCGGAAAGCACTCTTTATAGGTTATTCAAAGTATATACTTGTCATTGTAGTTGACAACTTATCCAAGTGGGAGGCTGTTGGATTAACGTGGTTAAGGTCTTAACTAAATTGGCATAATCTTAGTGACAAAAAGTAAAATCCTTTAGGTTGCCCTCAAAAGCTAGAAATAGCTAGAAATGACTTTAAGAGAGATATAACGTGATTTCTTAATTTATTATATGATTAATAAATTAATTAGAAATAGTTGGACTTAATTAATTAATAATCATAATTAATCTAAAATTAATCCAAGATTAACTGGAATTAATTAAAGGTACAATTGTAATTGTTCAGTAGTTGAACAAATGAAGCAAATCTAGATGCTTCCTAAGCATGGACGGTTTTGAAGAGGGTTTCTGGAAGCCTCGTCGTAGCTGATAAAGAAAGGATTTAAATTGGGGATTAAATCTACTACTTAGTTATTCAAATCTGGATTTATCTGGAAGTTACCTTAACTATAAATAGGACTTTTTTGGCCTCATATTTTCGAGGATATGCTTCCTAGAAAGATGAATTCCAATTTTATCTTGTCTCTTCTCTCTTCTTGTCTTTCTAGTGTTCTAGGGTTTTGGGTGTGAACCATTAAAGACATTCACACTATTAGAAGTTTGCTTTCCACGAAGTTTTAGAAGACTTGAAGATATATTTTGTTATATTCGATTATAACAAAAGGTATGTATACCAATGCTTGTGAATTTCGATTACAAGTATGTTAGAAATTTGTTTCATAAGTATGTTGCTATAACTTGAGAAAATTCCATAGACTTCTAGGTTGCATGTAGTCGTAATATGATTATGATGTCGATGCATAATTATTCTTATTTGTAGCCTAGAAAACCCATCAGATACGTCATTAGTGGTACGTGATGCACCGTTGGTGGTATATTATGCACCATCATGGAACATGATGCACCATTAGCTTGGATGATGTGCCCCTCTGGTTGTGAGTTGCGCTAGGGTATTCACGGATGTCCCATTTTGCTTGGATGTTGAAGGTGCTCAATGTGGATGATCCCCCATGGATCATGATGCACACATATGACATCATGGTGCTCTCCATGGGAATGGTTTGTGTTCATGTACTATCCATCAAGGTTGAAGGTTCCAGAAGCACCCGTATGATAATTTGTGATTGATTGGGAATTATGATATTCCCTTAATAGCCTAATTATGGATGGGTTTGGCCCATCAAAATTAGGTTTTCCATGCTTTCTTATAAATAGGCTCATGTCCTCTTTCTTTATTCCTTGCATATACAATATTGCAAGAGAGTAATCATTATGAGGTTGAGAGGAACGGTTAGTAAGAAAGATAGATTCTTTTGTTTTGAGAGCTCATGTAAGGTATAACCTTTGTTTGTGATTGTAATTGTTCTTGGAAGCTTAAGAAAATTCTCTATATTGTTCCCCCGTGGACGTATGTCACTTTAACCGAACAACATTAAATATTGTGTTGAATTTTTAATTTATGTTTTCAGAAATTTTATTCTGCAAGTTTCACCAAAGTTCGTTTATCATTTGTATGAAGTGCTTAACTTGTTTTGTTGTTTAACCAACAATTCGAGAGAGGCGGGCGGAAAGGGGGATATAGATAGATAGATAGATATAGAGAGAGAGAGAGAGAGAGAGAGAGAGAGATACAAAGAGAGATACAGAGAGGGGAGAAAAAGAGAGAGAGAGAGAGAGAGAGAGAGAGAGAGAGAGAGAAAGAGTTTGAAATGTTTTTAGCACTAACCAAATTAAGTCACACACAAGAAGTTTAAGTGTTTATTCTAAGGAATCAAAATTCACGAGTTTCGATATGCTAATAAGTGAAAAACGTTTTAAAGAATACATTGTTATATATGATGGAGAAAGAGAAAAAAGAAGAGGTTTAAGTTAACAAAAAAATATAAGAGAGAGAGAGAGAGAGAGAGAGAGATATGATATTAGTAGTTTTCTTTTTCATTTTGGTAAAAAAAACAAGGAATAATAACTTAAAAAGGTAATATATTTTTTGATTTGTACATATTTGGTCACTGAGTATTTTTGTTCGTCCACATTTACCCTTTCAACTTGTTTAACTGGACACATTCAGATTTTATGACAAGCTACTCCAAGTAAACTGCAAAAATTACTTTAATAGGATAATATATTTCTCACTGTACATATTTAGTCATTAATATTTTTTGCACAATTAGTCCTTGAAATTTTTTTTGTTGCAAAATAATTTTTCTTGTTTTTTTATACATTGAGTACTTACGAACGGCTTCTTTGTGTTTTTTCTCACGACATCATATATAGGACAACCATTAATGAGGTGTTCGGGGATATTCATGCTTATGGTCATTGCGGCCTCGATTGTTTAGTGCTTAGGTCTTGTGTTCTGAACGTCAAAATTTCTTCGTACGATCTCATATTTTAACGATATTTCTATTCAAACGTTCGTATTAGAGTCTACTACAATTTTCTATTCAAACGTTCGTATTACAGTCTACTACAATTTTATATTAAAAATAAAAATAATAATAATAATAATAATAATAATAATAATAATAATAAAATCATGCATACATTCATAAATAACGCATGTATATAAATATCATTAAGATTTGAGATCGTATGAAGAAGTTACGACGTTCAGAATACAAGAGCTAAGCGAAACATAAGACTTAAGCAACCTAGCAGTTAGGTCGTGGTGGCGATAAGCATCAACAGCCCCGAATATCTCATTAATGATTGTTCCACATAAGATGTTGTGAGAAAATTATAAAGAAACCGGTCATGAGTACTGAATATGTACAAAAACAACAGACTTATTTTGCAAAAAAAAAATATTAATGACTAAATGTGCAAAAAAAAATATTAAAGACTAAATGTGTACAAAGTGATAAATATATTGTCATATTAAGTCATTTTTTCCAGTTTACCTAAAGTAACCAGTCATAAGGATTGAATGTGTACAGTTAAACAAGTTGAATGATCAATGTAGACGAAGAAAACTCAATAACCAAATATGTATAAATCGAAAAGTATATTGCATTTTTAAGTTATTATCCCAAAAAAAAAAACAAATAAACATACTACAACATGTGATATAGTCATTATCATAGTCTTAAATCTACATTTTTTTTTTAACTAGAGTAGACTTGAACTTTTAACATTTATTTGGCTCACAGTGAGAGGTATTTCTATCAATATTGGTACGATATGCTGTAAGCATGCAGGTTGATAATAATGTTTTTAAACACGTTAAAAACTTTAATGGTATAATTTACGGACAAAAAATCTTAATAATATTGTTTTTAAATAAAATTAAAACTTTGTTTCGTCATGAATCAATTTCCTATATTATTATACAAATCGACAAATGACAAATTATATACTTAATCAATCGCATTTCGTATGCTAATAAAGACCGCACTTTGGTTGAGTTATGACTTATGACTATTGTTGACGTTTCACTTGCATATATTAATTGATAGGTACGGTTGATGTCTTCATTGACTACTTTATGAAAATGTTTGAAGCCCATTTACAACTGGATTCCACCACTTTATGGAGATTCCATTTTGCAATATAAGAATCATTTAATTACCATCCCATGATTACAGGAATCATTATATATATATATATATATATATATATATATATATATATATATATATATATATATATATATATATATATATATATAGAGAGAGAGAGAGAGAGATAGGTTCAAGTGTTTAATCTAGTTATTGTGTTATTGTATGGACAAATGTGGATCAATTGTTCTTAAAGGGTATTAATGTAATCTTGCAATATAATTTATATTTTCCCAGTTAATTAAACTTTGATTGATATCAATCAAATTCCTAAATATCAGGCTATTAAATATGCTTTTTATCAACGAATATAACATATATATATCCATCGTATACGTTTTATTCCATTGCAGATTCATAATTCATCATCTTCAGAGCAATTTTCTTATTCTGATATTTCGTTAATGGAGGTATGTTGTTCATGGAAGTTTTTTTTTATAGTGTTGAAGTATCGTTTATCATATGCATATAAATTTTTTATATTCATAGTTCAGAATAATCATTTATCAGATTCATCTCATATTTGTTCTTTATGATATTTCAGTGATGAAATTCATTTTTTGAATTTTATTGTTGTGTTTTTCAGAACAAAGATAATATTGATAACAATAAGAAGGACTTTTCTGATAACAATGATCGGAATGTCACTCAATATCAAGTGCATCAAGATCGGAAGAAAATAAGAAGATGTGGGATTTGTTTTGGTGTTGGTCATGATAGGAGGAACTGACCTCAAGTAAGGGTCAACATAGAGTAGATGTTTACTTCGTCAACATATTTTAGGAATTGAATAATGTTTTCAATTTAGTCTTATCGGATTTTATTGAGTTTTATTTCAGTATAATAATGATATGGATTCATGAATTATAGGGGTTTCTCCTTGTAAGTTTATGTTTTCATTCAATTAATATTAATAATTTTCATTTTGAGTTTGATTAAAATTCCATACATTTTCTTATTTATCATATGACTACAGAGATGTTGTTGTAAATGTATTTTTGTTCTCATATTTTTGTATAAAACAGTTCTTCGTAAATTGTGTTATACTTAATGTTACTTGTACACATTCTGTTAGAATGTTTGATATAAAATACAATTCTTATTATTCGTACAGAACAAACAAAAACACAATTCTTATTATCAAAAGTAGTAGAATGTAACTGTTGATTACAATATACATAAAAAACAAAAACACAATGCTTATTATTCTTAAAGAATAAGTGTTTCTAAATTCGTTTTACCTATTGATTAATCAAATATTCCGTTAGAATTCTTGGGATCAAATTCTACCAGAATGCTAATCTGTATTACAATATACAGATCAAACATGAGCAAAATAAATTTACTGTTATTATTATTACATATATTTTTACAGAATAAGATTGTGGTATCATGATACCGTGGTATAAGTATGTCTATGTTAAGTTGTACGAGAATATACAGAACAAATGTGTGAAAAATAAATTTATTGTAGATCTTGTTTCAAATTTTCTCACAGAATAACACTATTGTGATATTAATTGATTTCTTAGTATACGCGTTTATGCCATAACAAACCAGAAATCATTTGTAAATTCAATAAAAAAAATTTTAAAGTTTGCTGAATTAATTTATTAGAAGTCTAATTTAAAACGTAGGATGTGTTGAAGTCATATCTATGCAATTTATTATATTTGGAATTTGAATATGTCAAATATTTACAATATCATGATGAATAATACGATTTTTTATCCTTACAATCTTTCTAAAAATTTTAAAAAACCAAATATTTGATAACAATGAATACAGATATCACGCATTTTTAGTTACATATCAATTACACGGTTTCTCCTTTTTTAATATATACTGAATTGGCTCAAAGTTTGTAATATTGAATTTATTTTGTTTTCCCCAATCAACTGGTGTTCAATCGTGTTGTTACTTCTCTTATGGATGATACAGTATCAGCTGGTGACGATCATATTCATGATCAACATGAATATCCTAAGGAGTATGAAGATTTCGGGTTACGGGATCATGATTCTCTACATAATGTCGAGTTTCAAATATCTGAGAGTAGCAATCTAAATTTAGGTGAATTTACTTTATAAGTTTTTTATATTTGTTAATTTGTATAATAATAATGTTGAAATTTTATATAGTTTTTTGTGATATGGCGTAACTTGCACTTGCAAAGATGAGGATCCATTAGAACACATTCACGATCACATATATGACAATTCCAAATATCATTTCGGTGATTCTAGTAATCATAACCCAGGTGATGTATTTTAAGTATTTTTTTCGTTTTTATATATATTTACGTATCCATTACACATACTCTAATTAAAAGATGCAGAAAACGAATTCGAGTTCAATGATAATGAGGCAGATTATACTATAGAAGATGATAACATTGATTTTCAGAAAGGTTAGTATACGAAAAAAAAAAAGTTTAATAAACTAGATTAATTCTTTGCCACTTTTTTAATTTTTCTTTTATGCAGAACAATCTCATGTTACACATGATTATGTTTCTCCTGGTGGATCATCGTATTGGATTCCTGTTGTTTCAGACAGCATCAAACCTAAAATCAATTCAATTTTTGATTCATATACAGCAGCATTATCAATGTATTACAATTATGCATCATTAGCAGGCTTTGATGTCGGGCTTGGACCATTTAGAACAACCGAATCCGACATTACCACACAACGACATTTGCTATGCAATCGGGAAGGTAAACCAACAACCGCTAAAGTGGATACTTTGGACCCTCAACATAATAAGATTCAGAGAAGGAAAGACTCATTTAGGTGCGAATGCAAAGCGAAAATTGTTTTTATTCTAGTACATGGTACTAATAAATATAATGTTGTTGAATTTGTCGAACAACATAATCATAAGTTGTTTGGTAAGGACAATATGTTTTTGTCTCGTACAAAGAGGAAATTTGATTATTCACAGGAGATCTTTATTCATAACTTGTCAAAGCAAAATATTGGTGCCTCAAGAGCACATAGATTGTATTCCGGACTTCAGGGTGGTTCTGACATTCGAGGTGGGTTGGTTTCTGATTTCAAGAACAGTACGAGAAATCTCAATTCTTACATAGGTGCCAGGGATGAAAAATTCCTTGTAGTGAAGATGCTGGAAAGGAAAAAAAATATCCCAAGTTTTTCTTTCGATTTTAAAGTTGTTAAGAAAAAATGGAATTCGATTTTTTGGGCTGATGAAACTGCAAAGTACAACTACAATGCTTTTGGAGACGTTGTTTCTCTGGATGCCACATTCATCATGAATAAGTATTTTTAAATTTTGCAATGTTTTCACATATTTTTTCTTGATTCCGATAACGCTTACCAAGTTTTATCTTTTCAAACAGATATGATATGGTTTTCGTACCTTTCACTGGCATAGATAATCATAAGAAATGTGTGACTTTTGGTGCTGGACTTTTGAGTAGAGAAGATGCTAGTTCTTACTCTTGGCTGCTTAGAGCATTTTTGAAAGCATTCAAAAAACAACATACACTTGTTCTTACAGATCAAGATCCAGCTTTAAACAAGGCTGTTAATGAAGTATTTCCAATGTCAGCACATAGGTTTTGTATGTGGCATATTACAAAAAAAACTTCCAAACAAGGTGAATATTTTTTTTATATTCAACACAAACTCACTATGTTTACCTTCTTAGCACATATTGTTCAACCAGAAATTAACTATTTCAGAACAAAATCTATGCCACAACTACATTTCAAAACCGGCTTCTGCTAGAATTTAAGATACATTATGTTAGAATTTTAAGCGAAATTCTGTTAGAATTTATAGTTTACACCATTCATACCCTTCATTCGTTGTGCAGCACAATTATATATTTTATACTAACATATATTTTTTTTTCAGATAACATCGCAACTTGCCACAAACTCAGCCTTTTGAAAGCGTTTTCACTCTATAATTTGGAATTCTAAGCTGGAACCACATGATTTTGAAAATGAATGGAAATCTTGTTTAAATGAGTTTAACATTTCAAATAACAAGTGGTTGCAAGAGATGTATGGGTTGCGTAGACGTTGGGTACCTGCATTTTTCAAGGACATACCGATGTCTGGTCTTATGAGAACTACATCATTGTCGGAAGGCCAAAATTGGTCGTTTCAGAACAATACCCTTACTGGTTCTTATCTTTTAATGTTTATGATGACATTTGAGGGTGTTATGGAACGGCAAAGGCGTAATCAAGTTGTCAACGACTTTAACACTGCTACATCACTTCCTAGATTCATCACATCTAGTCCAATTAAACCACATGCTTCAAAGGTTTACACTCGTAAAAAATTTTATCAGGTGCAGAAAGAGATATCAGATTCTGATAACACTTGTTTCCAAATGAGTGTTACTTCTAATAATGGTGTTGACACTATTATTGTTTTGGAGAAGCAAAAGAACATAACAACAAGGCAACCATCAAGTCCTGTTGTTGATGACAAACTTGAGGAATACCATTACGATCGTCTTACTGAGGATACCCAATACATCGTACGTTATTACTTTAACACTGCATAATTATTTTTTTTAATCATACAACAATACTTTATTACTGAAACTCATATTTTATCATACATATTCCAGGTTACACACTCAACAATAGATGGTTCATACAAATGTACCTGCATGCATTTTGAACATGTCGGTATTTTGTGTAGGCATATATTTTGTGTTTTTAAGTACCATAGTATTGAACAGATTCCTGAAGAATACATTATGAGACGGTGGCGTCGAGATGTTGTTCCAACAAAATTGCTTAAAAGGCGTTTTTCTAATTCTTTACTAGACTCTAACTCTGACATGACGGCTATTGAAATTTTTTCAAACGTAGATCGTTGTGTTTCATTTTTAAGCCATGATGCATCGAAGTTAAAGTCATACCTTGAAGAGTTGAATAAGCTGAAGAAAAAATTTATAGATGATTGTCCAGCCCCTGAGATGCCATCAAGAGAATCATTCTACAACCAGATTATAGGCGTAGAATTAACTAATGATGCTCCCGATATTGACAATCCATCAGATATTCGTAATAAGGGAACTGGCAGTCGTGGTAAGAGATTAAAATCAAAAAAAGAAATGTTGGAAAAAGTTTGTTCGAAGCCTAAGCGAAAGTGTGCTTTATGTAAACAGATGGCTAACCATGATAAACGAAATTGTCCGCTTAAAAAACGTGTCTAAGTAGTATGCTTTATATGTAGCTTTTCTTTTAATATTATATTACAGTAAAACTTTTTTGTTTCATCTTTATTTCTTTTAATGCTTACAAATTTCATAGTCTTTAATAAAATTGTCATATAGTGTTATAGACTTTTGCATAATCTGTAACAATTCTTATCTACCATTAATGACTACCCTAACTTGTAACAACATAATCTTCATACATTCTACCACGATTAATGTGTATCCTATCTGAAATATAACATTGAAACAAACATGGAAAATCATAATGTTCATACATTCTACCACTTGTAAAACAGCACATATATTCTATCAGAATATCTTGTACACATAATATTCTTGAAAAACAAAACTTACATGTACATTACAAACCATCTTTCAACAACTTATTTTGTTACACTTTACCAATTATAACATAAGTTCTTATATTCTTCCAGAACATTATGTACAGACAATTCTAACAATTCTTACACATGATTATTTTGTATCCTATCTGACATATAACATTGAACCAAACATGGAAAATCATAATCTTCATACATTCTACCACTTGTAATCAAGCAGATATATTCTATCAGAATATCATGTACATATACTTACAACAATTTACATACACCTTTAAAGTCTACACTAACTTCTATCAAACTACCACAACAAATGCATATCATAATTACATTCTTTAAAAACAAAACTTACCTGTACATTACAAACCATCTTTCAACACATTGCATATTTTCATAACTTTCATATCCATATACACATTCCAACATCAATCAAATACTAACGATTACCAAAAAAACTACTAGAACAAACACCATTCACATTCAACTGTTTCTCAAAAACAAACAATTCTAGAACATAATAAAACACATCAACATTGTTCCCCAAGCAAAATACTTAAACCAAAACAAACCATGTTACCAAAAGTCTTACAACATAAACCATCCTACCATGATAAACTGTTACCCCAAAACACACAATACTAGACCAAAATAAAATAACATAACAAGTTCCCTAAATAAAAAACATAGACTTAAACCAAACATACTACCAAAAGTCTTTCAACACCAACCATCCTAACATCATAAAATGCCCATCTTAAAATCGACGCCTTCCACGTTTCTGCTTCTCCCTGATTTCCTTCACTTCATTCATCATAGTCAATATCTCCAATGGATCGAGCCTCTCATACGCTTCTGCATCTTTCTCCAACATACTTTTATATATGTTGTACTCCGATTTCATAAGCTTTGCCATGTATTTGATTCGTAGATTATTTAATGCAAGTAAATCACTCTGTTTTTTTCCTATAAAACCGCAATCCTAACGCTCTTCATTTTCCCCCATATATGACTCCATATGCCTCATAAGATATACTCCACAGTCTGATCCTTCTTTCTCTACTTTCCATGTCATTTTCATTACACGAGCTTTAATCTTGTTGAAAGTTGTTGACTTTTGGTAATTCTCTGTTTTTAAATAGTTCCCAAACAACTTTTTCTGCGATACAATACAATCATTTTACAATTCAATACTAAACTCATGTTTTTTAAATCTTTCAAAAAATAAAGCTTCAACATACCATATGAACGGGTTTTATTCCATAGATTTCCTCAACAGAACCATTTCGGGTCACATGGTCTATAATGTAGTATGTTGGAACCCTTAGATCAAAGCATATCAGATAATATTTGCTTTTATCAACTATTGGGAAGAAAACCTGTTACAAAACACATAGTAGTCCAATAAGCTAGTTTTGTATGTTAGGTTTGTAATTGATAAAAAAACAATGTTTAATTAAATCACCAGTCCAATATCCTTCAGCTTTTCCTGTTTTGGTAGACTTTTAAGGTGGAGTTTCAACATCAAATCAAATAATTTTTTAGTTCTTTCAGGTGACAATGATCCACCCAGTATCTCTTCTGCCTGTACAGATTAATAAACCAATCAATAAAACACATATTATTGGACTGGAACTAAATTTAATTTAAATACTTACCAAAAAATTTGTGTCAAAGAAAACTCTAGAAACTGATCCTACATCCCTGAGTTCCTCCATTCTGTTGAGTAATGATGACCAACAGTCAATGATTATCGCATGAATAAACGTGTTGCTTTTAAAATGATATGCGAATCCTTGATGCAACACATGCCCGCTACCAATGTTCCATATTTCTTCCCTGGTCGACAATTATAAATTGATCAATTTTATAACACCACATTTTAAAAGCAAACCACTAAATTGTATTATTTAACTTACCCATAATCTCTTTTTGATGCAAAAACTGAATTGTATAACGACATTTCATCCTTCTTCACCTTGTCACTCATTCTAACAATCCTTTCAACAAAAGGTGATTTTCCATATACAGGTACCTTTTGATCTCTTTTTCCCCTTTTCCCATTGTCATCATCTTCCTCACATACCTCAACTGTTTCCAAGATTCTCTTTCCTCTTTTTTTTTCTTTTTTATAACTTTCCAAGACAGCCTCATCTGTCATTTTAATTGTTGTTGCCAACACTTCAGGATGCTCCAAGAATTGTGAACAGGTTAGATTATCTGTATTATCTACCTTATCCATATTAGGTGTACTGAAACCTCCACCATCATCCTTCTTTTCCCCATGAACTACCAATCCTCTAACTGGAGAGAATCCTGCTTCTTTACCACCATATGCCTCTCCTTTGTTACTATGACCATCAAAACTAGCTTCATTATCTTTCATTCCTCCAGTCTCTGCAGTATTCACTTCTTTGAACAATTTTTCATTTTTTTCACACCACTCCTTCAAGATCAAGCTGTCTGGGAATTTCTCAATTCCATGTTTTAGAGCTTTTTCAATATTCTTCTTTTTGGACAATATTACTCCATAGCTATGCTCGATAATAGCCACGTATGCCTGTAAGTTTTATATTAACATATCATTATTAATATTCTAAAACCATTAATGTTCCACTTTCCATATAACTCAATAACTATAAATCAAATCATACAATTTAAATCAGCCACGTATGCGTTTATGTTTCATATTAACTTATCATTTTTTACAATTCTGAAAGAAATAATGTTCCATATTCTAATAGAATTCATAGCTTACCTCCTCGTCACCATAATCCCTCATCATCCCGTCCAACATCTCATCTTCATCAACCATTCCATCATCATCACCAATATCTTCAAAGTTTTCCGGTAACTGCCTACCAAACCCCCCAGCACTAATCTCCAACTTCTCTATTTTTTCAAGTAAATCACCCGTAACATTTCTAACAAACGGTAACCTTTTCATTATCTTCAAACCTTTGAACTTCATACTATATACATACACCAGCTACATCAAAAAAGATTAAAATTCATTAATTAATTCATTATACATATTCCTGTTATAAAGTAAAGTAAATATTTAATATAGACAACAATATTACCGTCAAAACGAGTATAGGTCCACTGTAATAGCATGTCTTATCATCTCTTCTCCACAGTTGTTTTCTGCTTACCAAACAATCTAGAATATACTTGCACCAATCAATTTTAGAGAAGTCTTTTACCAAGACCAACTTATTCACAACATTAATTTGATTGGTACCACTCAAAGTTGATTCAGCAAATGTATTAATGAAAAGGGTCAGGAAATTCAGCCTAAACATAAGACTGTCTTGCTTTGTGTTTTTTATCCTTTTCAGGTATTCTTCACCATTGAACCCTTTTTTTATCACATTGCCCTTTCCATTCTTGCAGAACTTCATTATCTTTATCACAACTACTCATGCTCAGAAAGTCTTCCCCCACATTTGGTAAACCCAATATGTCATGCACTGTGTCTTTCGTAATTGTTATGACCATATTTTCCAGAACTAGACGGCTACTATCTGGATCATAGTGATCTAACAGATAGTAGTTAAGTAAACCCGGATTAGTGTCTATGTCAAAATGAAGAAGTGAACCAAATCCCATTGACACAATCCCATTTTTCTATGCGGGTGACATTACTTTCACAGCTAAACTTATCCTTCCAGGAGTCATCCTAGTTGCAAGTCTTCTATAACCTTCCGGATGGTCATTGCTTATTTTTCTGACCTTCCCCTCCATTGTTTTGATTTTATCATTTTCATGTTCTACTTTTCCTTTCTTTCTCTTTGGACTTTTCTTTGAATGTGCATCTTGCACTACCTTTTTCCTTTTTACAACATTTTCCTTATCTTCCATATCCACACCAATTTTAGCCTTTTCATTGTCTTTCTTTGCCCCACTAATACTCTCCATAAAAATCTCATTTAAACCTCTTGGTTTTTTCCTTTCACCACTTGCCTCCGACGATTTCTTATTGTCCTTAACAGGTGTATTTCTAGCAGAACATTTCCTTTTCAGCCTTCCTATACTTGTGTTGTCAATTTGTATTGTGTCCTTTTTATCTTTGTTAACATCTGTTGTATCACACAAACACAATTACTAATCGTCTAATACAACTTTAATAGAATAATAAACTCTATATTAGCCATATCAGAATCATATAGTTGAACTCATTAATTACAAGCAATTATGATCTAACCTGACTTCCCAGATTCTACATTGTTCTTTCCATGTTCTGATCTTGAAGTTGTTTTCCTCTGTTTCTTTGTTTTGCTTGATCCAACAATATTCATATCATTTGGTCCACTTCCGACACCTTCTGCTTCATTGCTTGTGAGTTCTATGAGTTCTCAGTTGTTTGCATAACAATGTGGAAGCAATGGTAGGCCCTTGAGCTGCCAAGTGGCAAGAAATTAAGATTGAACAAGTTCAGTCCATATGAGTTTGGGTTTGTCACTAACCCTGTCTTGTGATTATGTTTTTGACAAATTCACATGGATAGGAATACATACACCATAAAAATCTAAGTGTCATAAGGTTTCTCTCCGATTCATGAAAATGATGGTGAGGAAACGCTTTCACTAAGTAGATTTTAAGTAGATAGTAATTGTGAGTTTTGCATTCTCAAAGTCATTAGTGGAGTGCGTGTGGTTAACCGGCACACTAACATGAACTTGTGAGAATGGCAAAAGGTCTAAACATTATGATTACGGCATCCCTCTTCATAATTGTTTAGACACATATGTGAGCTATCTAAGGAAAGGTGTATGATTTTGATAAAGTCTTATCAAAGCAATCTTGTATCAGAAATCTGAACATTGGCAAGAAAGTCAATAAAGTATTGATTTCTAGAAGTCCAGTTGATTTTTGAGTGCATGTCAAAGCTAGTGGGAGCATAAGTGTTGTGATAGTAAGATAATAATCATTGTGCTAGTGGGAGCATGATTATTATGGTTAGTGTTGCAAGTTAGCAATGTTAATTATGGAAAACAAAAGGTTCAATTCGCTTTGAAAAGTTGTTTTGCTATAATTAAGGGAGATGATTTATACTTCATTCCAATTCTAAAAGCTTAGATTGAGATTTTAATCAACTTTAGTCAAGGATATATATGAATGTTATGTTGGAATGGTTCAACATAAGGAAATTTTATATATGTTGCATTCTCAAAATTCGATTATGATTACGACATCCCTCTTCATAGTTCGAATTTTGAGAACATGGAAAATATAAAAAATTTTATAGCATGAATCGGATCTCATATGCTTCGGGTAGAGGATCGATTACATGTGCTATAATAGTTATCCATTCTAAATTTTCCAAATGCCGAGGGCGTTAAGAGGGAAAAACGAATAGAACTGGATTTGACTAAAATGATTAAGCAATTGTCAAGGACAATCTGAGGTTTGCCAAAGACTGGTTGCTCATGGACAATTGGAAGTATAAAGATAGGACAATATTGACATATTCTGAAATGAGGCAACTCTTGTTCAGAAGTGATAGTCAAAATGGGAATATGGAATTGTCTCCATAGGTGGAAGTTATTCTTTGAATCTGTGTAAGATTAGAAAACTTAATGCAAGAAGGATGTTCAAAGAAATGTACTTTGAATGTGAGACTTCGTTTCCATGGAATTGCACTCCATTGGAATACTTTGTAATGTTTGTTGCCAAGTCTTTGTGACTTGGGCATAGTCATTATAAGGGGATCATTGCATATAAGATTAGAATCTAATAGATTATGGTAAATGGAAATAATTTGGTATTCTTACATTTACAAAGTAAGGATTGGGATTGTTAAATGAGCATCATTGAAATATTGTCAATCGATCTGTTTCACAAAGTAAGGATCATAGACAAACATAGTGTGCATACTTGGAGTATGGCATAGCTAGTGTTTGGACAAACATAGTGTGTATGCTTGGAGCATGGCATGACTATTGTTTTAATTCAAGTATTAAGTTGATAATTCGAAACATTAAACAATGAATAATGAGTAATCAATATGGTGCTTAGAGAAAAGGTGTTTTTATTTACACTCAAAGAGTTTTGGGGCCATATAGGATTAGTATTATTTTTGTGTTTCACTTTGCATGTTTTGACTTCCAGAATAACTAGGTCATTCTTTCCGACTGACTAAGTTATTCAAACCATCCACAGTCGATCATATGTTGGAAGTAGATATGAATCAAGACTGTCATGAAGCTGGTTTGTAGATGTCCAAGGTAGTGGACATAGCAAGAGTTGTTGCAACATTCATGAGTGCTCATAAGTTCTGAGTATTAGATTAAACCCACGCTCATTTGACTCACTTCATGGATTTTATCATGAGTGATCATGAGACGATAATATCTTATACTCTTCAAACCTAGAGATATGAGTTGTTGACTATGAGTTGGTTATACATTGATTGCACGAAAACGCATTGGTAACTCGATGTTATAAAATGTGTCTTTGTGTATGATTCAACAAGTAGTTAGTACAAGCATATGAGTCAATGTTTATCCATTCCTTTTACCCTTAGAGGGATAAAAGCGACATCTGTGGGCCCCTCGATGATTTAGTGATGACACCCTGAAGTGCTTGGCCAAGCCAGGACTGATTTGATTTGTTCAATTAGTCGGTCGTCATAAATCGGAAATCGGGAAACAACAAATGGACAGATAGAATGATTATAATCCATGTCTCAGTCCATATGATATCTAGAATGGAGGAATATATGATCCCTTATCTAATGGGCGCGTCATTGATTTGTTCAGAGTTCGACAGCAGCTTTTAAGAGCTACGATTGCTAGTCGGGTTTTGAAGTCATACGCAATAATAGTTTTAGACTTATCCAAGTGGGAGACCGTTGGATTAGTGTCTAAGTCCATAACTATAATTGGTATGTACTTGACTCGATTGGCATGGTCCATTTGGGTTGCATGGCATCGGAACAATTTGGATAGACTTTTGTGAGAAAGGGATATTTATGATTTGTTAATATATTATAAGTTCTAATATATTAAATCATATTATTTAATTAGTACTGATCAAGAATTAATTTGGAATTAATATTGTGATCAAAAGGAGACTAATTATATATATGGGTATTGATTGTGTAAATCATTCATTCTTATATATGTGGGCTTATGATCCATACTTCTTCATGTTGGGCTAAACCCATGGAGTAACCCATGGATACTCCATGGAGGTTTTAACCCATGGAGCATGAAGGATATGGAAAGACATGGGTTACATGGAGTAACCCTAATAGCCACCATATATAAGGACCCCATGGCTCAAGAAATTGGTACTAGTGTGTGTACACATGAGGGCTAGCCGATTTGAGCATAGGAACCTTTTCTCTCAAGTTATTCCAAGATGTTGGTGATGTTGTGTGAACCATTTGAGGTGTCACACTTGAGGCACTAGGCTCTTAAGCTCCATGGAATCAAGCTACAACAAAGAGGTATGTAATTCTACTATAATTTATATTATATGTACTTCATATTATGCTAGTTAGAACAATACCTTGGAAAATTGATATTTGCATGTATAATAGAGAAAACATAGATCCAATGTATTTAGGGTTGCATGTACACCTTAGGAGTGTTAAAATGCTCAAAACCCAACATGTTTCACCTTCCATTTCCCCTCTTAATCGTAATGACCCAGAAATGGTCTTTTGTGATGACGACGATGAAGATCTTGGTGGTTTTACTTATAGTCCCTTCCAAATTTGGACTGAGAATGAAGAAGATGTGCAAGTCACGAAGGGGCAACTCCAATCCCTCCATGAAAAGATTGACCAACTGCTTCTCTCTAACAAAGCTTCTTCTACTGATGCATACACAAAAGCAGCTGTTGAGTCTCTCTTTGAGCGAATCATGAAGCAACACTCTGCTACTGTTGAAATCTCGAATAAAGCTGTCGTCGATTCTGCTGAGGTTTGCAAGTCAACGACCAGAAAATTCGATAAACTAATTGAAGACACTAACTCTTTCATGGAGTACTTCCAAACCACTTTTAATTCCAACACCACATCAGCAAACGAAGCATTGAATAGTTTGTGTTCGCTCTTCAAGACTGAGAAGACAAAACTCAAAGAGATTCGTACTGGTCTTAAAACTGACCATGCATCGTTCCAAGCTACTATCTAGTCTCAGCTTTTTCAGCTTAAAGACAAACTGGTGAAGGAGAGTAACCTGAAGGACTCTCTCGCTCTTAAGTACGAAGAAGCCAAGGTGTTAAGCACCAAACTTGAAGCTTCGGAGAAATAGGTCCATGATCTGTTATCTGAGAGGGCAGTCATGCGCAGCTGTATAACTGATGTTACTACATGCTCTCGGATATCATTGAGACTAGAGACTCCATGATCACCATCATTATGCGTAAGCATCTGGCAGACAAATTAAGGCCAGTCTTCACCATGCTTCACCTCCTTGAAGGTGTTTCTGATCAAACCTTTAATCCGAAACAAGGGGGAGAAAGTATGGCTGGTGGATCAAGAAAAGAAGGACCTACAGCTCCTGTCAATCCTATTGTCAAGAACGAACCTAAAGGCAAGGAAAAGTTGTTTCGTGATGACCCAATAATTGATAATGAAGAAGAAGAGGAGCTTACTGAAGACGAACTGAAAATACGAAAAGTTCGTGAAACAAAACTGGATGAGCACCATCGAATCATCCGTGAAGCTGAGGAAAAAGAAAGGGCAGAGAAAGAAGCACAAGCTACTCTTCAAAGCAAAAAGCTCTTGTTCCCCAATTGGTCTCTGAAGCGAATGCAGCATGATGCAGTTGATCTTCCTAGCCAGTATTGGCTAGAACCAGTAGTTTCGTTCGATCTTCAGAACACACGAGACTCACAATTGGATCTGCCAATTACTCCAAAAGCTTTCAGATTTCGCTCTTTTGTTAAAGTGGCCAACGCTCCATTCACAGACAGCGAAGCTGATCATATGTTGTTTTCGTTCTATCTGAAGCATATGAAGCCTCAATACGAGACTTGGTCATTGAGCAAAATTATTGGTGTGAAGGTTACAGGGCCAATAGAGACAGATAGCTTTCCAAACGCCAAGTTTAAAGTGTTAAGAGGTTCAGCGAGCCAATGCTATGAGTTTACTCTAGCAGATCTTCCATGCCTTAATCCGTATGATTGGTTCACTCTTTACAACATATGGCTGAAGGACAAAGAAAAGTATGAACCTGTCATGTCTCATCTCAAGCTCATGATAAAATCGTATATTCAGGAGGTTGGAGAGATGGATGTAGAAGTGGCTGTTGTTCTAAGAAAGAAGCCTTCGGCTGTTCTTAATGAAACTCCTAAGGATTTTGAAAAGTTGAAGCCTGGGAAACTTCACAGTGGAGATTGGTTTGTGGTTTAATCTGCTAGGGAACGAACTGGAGCAGACTATCGCAAGGGATTCTTCTATGTTTCTGATAAGCATCTTTATACCACAAACTTCCTTGAGTTTATTTTGGACCAAGTGAGCAAGTTCAAAGGCAACAAGAAAGATGACATCAAGTGCTTCTCAGACATGGTTATATGGTACATTGAAGTGTGCCAAGCAAATTATGCGATCATTCCAAAGGTATATGAAGTACAGAAGCGAATCCAAGGCTGAAGAGTTCGGGCCTCAATTGACGCAAAGGGGGAGATTGTTGGGTATATTAGATTGTGTCATTGGGATGTCCATTATGTACATGGTTTGGGCCTGTCCATCCGTATTAATTATTAGGGTTATAGTATATATATAGTGCATGCATGCACCGTAGTTTCTAGTTGTTGAATTAATCTTTTCTCTGTAACCCTAGCACGCCTCTACAGTAGCAATTCTTTATAAGAGTTCTTATGAGGTTGTGTCTTTAATCATTTGACACCAGTTGATACATCTTGTGTTCTTATTTTCATATCGTGTTATCACTTTACCTGTTTGAATCTAAACGATCTTAAAGGATTATATTCCCAACAGCCATAATAACATTATTATTAGATTTAATTAAAAAATTAAAAAAGAAATATTTTTAAAATTCCTAGTTTTTATGAGTTCTCAAACAAAGGTTACAAGTACAATTCAACAGATTTTCGCCTATGACTCTACAATTCAAGACACTTATAAATGAGTAGCGGGTATATATATACATATATATATATATATATATATATATATATATATATATATATATATATATATATATATATATATATATATATATATAGAGAGAGAGAGAGAGAGACAAAGGATGAGACCTGAAACCCTAATGGGCCAAGCCTATTAGTCTATAGGCCCATGAAAGGTGTCAACCAATCATAATCTGTCATGCAGTAGCTTCTAGAACCTTCATCCTTGATATACATTGCATGAGCATCAACAATACATATGATGGAGCATCATGATCCATAGTGGCTCATCATGATGCAAGAGTGGCTCATCAAGATCACCATGGCTCATCAACAATCATGGTGGCACATCATGCAATAATCCTTTAGCATCTAAAACTTCTGAGCATCCTTCGACAATCTTTAGCATCATAGTGTACATCATATTAGAAGTTACTCATCAAAGGATACCATGGCTCATTAGGAACATATGTGGCACACCAGGAACATGTGTGGCGCATCAATCCATCTAATGACACATCATGATGCCCAAGTGGCACATCATGATCATTACTGGAACATACATGATTCAACAAAAAATCATTACATTAAAGTACACCATGGAACAGTAGAGTGGCACACCTTGTTCCCAAGATGGTGCATCCAACTCCCAACTGGCGCATCCTCCTCCATAATGGTGCATCTAGCTTCAAGTTTAGCGCATCCTCTCTTAGATGGCACATCTTGCTTCCATAGTGGTGCACCTTGTCCTAGAGTAGCACACCTTGTATATAGATGGTACATCATCATCATCATGGATGGTGCACCATCACACCAAATGGCGTATCCTTGCTTCATGGTTCATCACGGATTCTCCATTCCCTTTTCAGACGCTCTATTCCCATCTCAGGTGCTCCATTCCCCTTTTATACGATCCTTCTGTTCCTTTCTCGGATGATTTATTCCCTTATTAGATGATTTGTTACTTTGTCAAATGCTCCATTGAACTCCAAGTGCTCCATTAAGTTCCAAGTGCTCCACCGAACCCAAATTCTCCATCAGAATACTCCAAATGCTCAAGTAACATTTAACACTTATCAATCCATATCCTTGTATCTGAGACAGTAAACTCTCTCGAATTTCGTATACACCAAATCCACCTATAGGTTGGTCAGATAAAAAAACATCATTAAGCACAGAAAGCATTTACGCATCTGAATAATTGAATCTGATTTCAGTTCCAAAATTAATATTACTTATATAATCAAACCATATCCAAAAGGAAAAACTCAAATGATCTATTAAGAAAACAAATCAATCCACCTTACCTGATTGTTACTTGTTACTAAAAAGTAAGTCTGCTTCAACCTTTAAAAAAAACACTTGAATTCATGCATTGGAATGTGCTTGTTCGTCTCTAAGTACATATGTGCATTTGATTAAATATGTTATAATTTTGAAGTAACTAGCCTACATACCAACTATATAAACTAATATGGAATCTTGTATTTCATCGACAATGATATTTGATATGAAAAACTTTGTTCATTTAGCTTTATTTGGTGCCGACATTACGTTCAATGTGGTATCTTATATAACAAGATCACTTGTTTGAAATGCACTCTAACGGTGGAATGATAACCCAAAAAATACTTTCATGACCTATTGAATACAATTAGATAATAAACAAGTTAGATAACTTGAATATTATTGGTTATCATTTTATAATCTAACCCTCTAAAATAGGACAACAAATAGGGTTAACGGCTTAGAGCTTACCAAAATGGAGTTTGAATCGCAATCAATCTCCAAAATGGTGGGTTTTAGAGGTTTCATGTTTGGTGTTTAAAAGAATTAAACACAAAAATGATGCTAAATTTTCAGGACGGTTGGAGTATTTTGTGCCTACAAAACACAAAAATGGTGTAATATGTTGGACGATTGGAGTTAATGAACTTTGTTTTTTACACACATTTAGTCACTAATTTTTAGTGTACATCTTACCATTGATTTTTTTTACTTTGTTCAAAACATATCATTATGACCTGTTATTGTAGGTTTCTTTGTACATATTTATAATCTTTTTTGTTTTGTATATATTTTACCACTAATCATACATAATCATCATCTCTAATAAATGAAGGTTTTTCTTTGCCACTTGTCACATTCTCATTCAATTTGCCAAATGTTATTTTGTGGTTATTTTGAATTAATTTTTTTTCAGATGTCATTTTATGAGTTTTTCTGTTTTATTAAATTTCACATAATATTTTAATATAATAATTGCAATAAATGTAGTAATAAATGGATATCAATTTCATTAATGAATTTACCTTTTAATTTCAAAATTCTCAAAATTAAAGTTTATTAGTTTCTTTTACTTATTTAAATTATTTGTTTAAATTTAAAAGATAAAAAATATTTCTATTATAATAATTCATTATTTTTCTTATTTTCTTATAAATTCAAAGTTCTCAAATATTTTAACATTTATATATATTTTTTAAATTAACTCATGTAATAAATGGGTCTCACAACTAGTATAAATATGTATTATAACGTACTAATATGTATAAATATTTAGTCCGTCTACATTCTTTTCACAAATTGAATCTTTGATTTTTCGTCTTTTCTGATTTGGTATTTTGCCTCGTAAGTTCTTCTATTCCTTTTTTTTATTTTTCTTTTTTCTACCTTATTGTTCTCCAATTTTTGTTTTGTGCTTTTTGTTTCTTTATTGTTTCTGCATAATTTGGTATATCATCTTTGTATTTGCTTCTTTTTTAGGGTTTTGCTACCATTTTTGTATCTATGCTTAAGGTGTAAGGGCTTTATTAGTGTTGTATATAAGAAAAATTGATGAAAACAGATAATATATTTAGTATCGTTCAAGATATAACACCACGGTTGTTACTTCTCACCTATTTACAACTTTGTTATTATGTATGCGCTACTCGAAACAATGATTTGTCCATAACCACTTCTTTAATTTCTATTACATCCATAGTCAATTGTTCTTTCTACAAAGGTTTTTGAAATTTTGATTCATGTGTTTCGTTGGTTTATATCTGACCACTACTAGGCATAGATGGACTAGTCGTCACAAAGCATATATGTGGGACAAAAGTAGTTGTAACCAGAATCAGAATACGTCGGGCATGCAAGGTATAATCCTCTCTCCTTATGTATATGTGTATTTGTGTAGTGTGCTTGTTTGTATGCTACAAGACTCATTAGAATTCATTTCTTTATATTTCCAATCGGATTTATGTTTTCGTTATGTTTCTAATATTATTTATGTTTTCTTTATGTATGGGTCTGGGCATTTTTGGCATCTATTTCAACAGTTTACTTAGGTAAGGATGTTAATAGATCTTTTCTTGAAACTTAATTTCATTAGTAGAAGAATGTCTACATTCTTTTGTAATTTCTTATAGGCCAAAAAAACAAGTATTTAGGTGCACACGATGACGAAGAAGCTGATGCCAGAGCATATGATCTTTCTGCCTTGAAGTATTTGGCCATGGGCACTCATTAATTTTTCGGTCAACAATTGTCTTATGAAATTTTACCTATGCTTACATGAATAGTTGCATTCTTCCTATTTAGATGATCCATGAATGTACTTTTATATATCGGAAGCGTAAATAAATTATCGAAAGCTATAATGTATTTCATTTTCTGGGGGAAATTTTAAGCAAGGTCTCTGAGTTGATATTGTTTATTGAATGACAAATGATCTTTTTTAACAAATGTCTAGACAAGAAGCTTTTGATACTGTTTGAAGAAAACAAAGGCTAGGTTTATAGGAGTTGTCATTGTAGCTTTTACCTTGTAAAACGTATCAAAACCTATCACTACCTCATTCACCTTGCATTTTTTATAGATTTTATGTGACATCTATTCTTTTTTAGGTTTGCTTTTAGACCCTTGAGTTTTGATTTGTTGCAATAAGGGTCCCCGATGTCAAAACCCGTGACTTTTGGTGTTGCTCGAGTACGCGGGGCATACACATTGGTACGCTGAGTGTACTATGTCCCATGCCAGTATGTTGCGCACACTCCGGTACATTAGGCGTACGTGGTTCAGACCAAAACCCTAATAATTAGGATTTGTGCACTATTTAAACACTATTATGACCCCAAGACCTTCGCCTTTATCAGCCTCCATCCCAAGATCGATCCTCTTTGCAAACCCTAGTTCATTTTGAGCATTTTGAGCTTTTGGAGTGATTGTGTGCTTCCTTCGTTGTGAAGAAGGATCTTCGTGGAGAAAGCTTTGCTCTTAAGACTTTGGATCCAGCATCTCCTCTTCATTGTGCACCATTTTGAGGTATAAAGCTCCAAAATTGGCTTATGTTCCTTTAGATCTTAGTTAAGCATTGTTTTCTTCCTTTTGTCCCCAAAGTTTAAGGGTTGATGAGTATGAGGTACTCCCAAGCCTTCAAGGTAAGCTTGGAAATTGATTTGTCCCCATTCAAGAGTTAGAGTGTACAAAAGGGTGAAATAAGCTAGGTTTTTAGTGTTGGGCTTCTTGTAGCCATGCAAAGGCATAAAGTTTGCAACTTTATGGCCTTAGGGGTCTTAGTGGGTTCAGATCTAAGTTTTGGTCGTAGGGTCTTAAGGTATTAAGATATTTTGCATGAGTTTTCATGAGGGGTGCGTACGTTGAGCGTAACTCCATGTACGTCGTGCGTACTACATCCCAGTCGTGATCCACCCACTTGATGGGTTTTGAGCATTCTAACACTTCCTAAGTGTACATGCAACCCTAATAACCTTGGATCTATGTTTGTCTAATTATCATGCAAAGTTGAATTCCAAGGTTATATTCCTATCTAGCATACATGGGGAACATTTTTAACTTGAATGAAAGATAGAATAACTTACCTTGTTGTTGATTATGATCCTTGAAACCTTGTGAGCCTAGCACCCCAAGTGTGATGCCTCAAATGCTTCACACAACACCAAATGCAAAGGAGTAAACTTTGAGAGAATCTTACACTTGCAAAATCGGCTCTAGCCCTCTTGTTTCTTAGTGTCGCCGATTTTGGGGAGAACACCTTGGTTTATATAGTGTGTTGCATTAGTTAAACCCTAATGTAACATGACTCTTCATTTCATGATCCATGGTTTAACTCCATGGAGCATCCTATGGGTGGAACCCAACTTGATAATCCATGGAGCCTCTTAGCCCACTATATAAGATATGGAAGATTTACATAATCTACCCATATATTTAATTAGTTATCTTTTGATCACTTAATTAATTCTAAATTAATTCTTGATCAAACTAATTAAATAATATTATTAATATATTAGAACTTATAATATATTAATAAACCATAAGTGTTATTTCTCTCATTTTAGTTTATCCAATTGCATGGTGCCATGCAACCCAAATGGACTATGTCGGGTCGGGTCAAGTACATACCAGAAATAGTTATGGACTTAGACACCTTATCCAACAGTCTCCCACTTGGATAAGTCTAATAACTATAACTGCAATACTTCACGAACCGATCGGCAATCGTAGCTCTTTCAAGGTCTCTCGGCACTGAGAAGATGATGATACGCCATTTAAGATAAGTGATCATATAATCCTCTGTTCTAGATATCAGCCGGACAAATACATGGAACAATGTCTTACTTATTGTCCTGCAGTTTGTTTCCTGATTTCCGATTTGTTTGACAAAGAACTTAATTAAACACATCAACTTAGTTCTGACTGGGCCCGGTACATAGGTCAAAACAAAATCATCGAGGGGCCCAGATATCAGCTTCTAATCCAAGAAGGAACAGATAAACTTCGACTCATATGTTTGTTCTACTACTCATTGAATTATACACAAGAGCACGTTTTATAACATCGAGTTACCAATGCGTTTTCGTACAATCAATGCATAACCAACTCATAAGTAACAAATCATATATCTAGGTTTGAAGACTTATATGATATTACCGTCTCACGATCACTCGAGATAAATTCCATGAAGTGATTCCAGTGAGCGTGGGTTGAGTCCAATGCTCAGAACTTATGAGCACTCATGAGTGTTGTAGCCATGTCCAACAACTTAGACCTCTGCAACCAATCATGACAGTCTTGATTCATACCTACTTCCGACATATGACCGACTGTGGAGGTTTGAATAATATGATATACCAAACATAATTATTTTGGAAGTCAAAACATGCAAAAGAAATATAGTAAACGATCGACAAGAGATAGCAACACTTTACTCATAAATGAAACACCTTTTATTCATCATCTAATGTCAATTACACTTTACAAATTTCAAGGTTATCTAACTACTAAATCTAATATCATCCTTCAGCCCTATGCTCCGAGCATGCTGGAGATGCTTAACCCGAGTCAGTCCCTTCGTGAGGGGATCTGCTGGATTCTCATCCGATGATACCCTCTTTGCCACGAGGAGTCCTTCTTCTATTCGATGTCTGATGAAATGGTATTTTCTGTCGATGTGTCTAGATCTCCCGTGATCCCTTGGTTCCTTGGCTAAGGCAACTGCACTTTCACTATCACAGAAAATTTCCATTGGCTCTTTAATAGCTGGTACAACTCCAAGGTCTCCAATGAAGTTCTTCAGCCATATTGCCTCCTTTGCTGCCTCGCTAGCTGCTATATACTCTGATTCGCAAGTTGAATCAGCCACTGTCTCTTGCTTGGAACTCTTCCAAGAAATTGCTCCTCCGTTTAAGGTAAAGACCCAGTCTGACTGAGAGCGGAAATTATCCCTATCAGTCTGAAAGCTAGCATCACTATACCCTACAACTCTCAAGTCTTCACTCCCACCGAGGGTAAGGACCCAGTCCTTAGTCCTCCGTAGGTACTTGAGGATATTCTTTACCGCAGTCCAGTGTGCCTTGCCAGGGTTCCCCTGATACCTGCTAACCATGCTCAAAGCAAAGGCTACATCAGGTCGAGTACACGTCATAGCATACATGATCGATCCTACAGCCGAAGCATAAGGTATTCGACTCATTTCTGCTATCTCAGCCTCAGTACTAGGGCTCTGTGTCTTACTCAATCTGGCGTTACTCTGGATAGGTAACTCTCCTTTCTTGGAGTCCTGCATGCCGAATCTCTTCAGCACCTTATCCAAGTAGGTACTCTGACTAAGTCCAATTAGTCTTTTACTCCGGTCTCTCAAGATCCTTATCCCTAGAATATAGGCAGCTTCTCCTAGGTCCTTCATAGAGAAACACTTCCCAAGCCAGGACTTAACTTCCTGCAGAGTTGGGATGTCATTTCCTATGAGTAGTATGTCATCCACATACAATACCAAAAAGCTAACTATACTCCCACTAGCCTTGACATATACACAAGATTCATCTTCACTCCTAGAGAAGCCAAATTCTTTTACTTTCTTATCAAAGCAAAGATTCCATCTGCGAGGTGCTTGCTTTAACCCATAAATGGATTTCTCAAGCTTACACACTCTATTAGGGTACTCTGTATTGACAAAACCCTCTGGCTGACTCATGTAAACATCCTCAGCCAACTTTCCATTAAGGAAAGCGGTTTTGACATCCATTTGCCATATTTCATAGTCATGAAATGCAGCTATGGCTAACAGAACCCTAATAGACTTAATCTTGGCCACTGGAGAAAAGGTCTCATCATAATCAACTCCCGGAGTTTATGAGAAACCCTTTGCAACCAGTCGTGCCTTATAAGTGTGTACATTACCATCCATGTCGGTCTTCTTCTTGAAGATCCATTTGCACCCTACAGTCTTACGACCTGATACATTCTCAACCAAGTTCCAAACTTGATTGTCATACATGGACTGTATCTCGCTGTCCATTGCCTCTTTCCACTTGGCTAACTCAGGGCCTGCCATGGCTTCCGCGTAACTGTTAGGTTCATCCATACCTATCAGTGTCTCATCACTGATAAGTGTATCACCTTCCGCAGTAATATGGAATACATAGTAATACTCAGGTGCATTCCTAACCCTTGTGGAACGCCTCAGAGGTACAGACTTGTCAATTGGCTCAACAGGAGTTTCCTCCTCAAGTTGAGTGCTAGGGTTTGAAGTTCCTTCACCACTTGACTCTTGAATTTCTTCAAGGTCAACTTGCCTCCCACTGTCTCCTTGGCTTATGAACTCTCTCTCTCGAAAGAAAGCCCTCCTAGCTACAAAGACCACATTTTCACTAGGTCTGTAGAAGAGGTAACCAAAGGATTTATGTGGGTAGCCGATAAAAATACACCTCTCACTTCGAGGTTCGAGCTTATCATGAGTCTCGCGTCTCACAAAAGCCTCGCAACCCCAAATATTAATGTGGTATAGTTTGGGTACTTTACCAGTCCACATCTCATGAGGAGTTTTGGCAACTTTCTTTGTGGGAACTAGATTAAGGATATGGGCGGCAGTCTCTAAGGCATACCCCCAAAATGAGATTGGTAGCGAAGCTCGACTCATCATGGAACGAACCATATCCAACAAGGTTCGATTACGCCTCTCAGCTACACCATTCAACTGCGGTATCCTGGGAGGTGTCAATTGTGAGACAATCCCACATTCCCTAAGATAGTCGAGGAACTCTGAACTAAGATACTCACCACCTCGATCGGATCGAAGCATCTTAATGTTCCTGCCCAATTGATTCTCGACTTCCTGTTTAAACTCTTTAAACCTCTCAAAAGTCTCTGACTTATGCTTGATTAAGTAGACATGTCCATATCTACTGTAATCATCAGTAAAAGTCAAATAATAACGATTAGCATCCCTTGTGGCATGTTTGAAGGGCCCACACACATCCGTGTGTATAAGATCCAACAAACCTTCACCCCTCTCACAAGAACCTGTGAAGGGTGACTTTGTCATTTTTCCAAGTAAGCATGATTCGCAACTATCATCTGACTTTATGTCAAATGACTCCAATACTCCATCCTTTTGGAGTTGGCCTATGCGTTTCTTGCTTATATGTCCAAGACGACAATGTCATAATGATGCTTTATCCAAGTTATTATCATTAACAGAATCAATACACAATACATTATTTCCTAAGTTATCAACCACAGATACAGTTTCATACACACCATCACAAGGTAATGCTTTAAAATAAAGAACATTATTAAAGAAAGCATTAATCGAACCAACTTCATTATCAAATGAAAAGGTGAAACCTTGTTTATACAATGCATGAAAGGAAATAATATTTCTTGCCATTTCTGGCGAATAACAACATTTATTCAAATCTAAACTAAACCCACTACTTAGCGATAAAGTATAAACTCCAATCTTGGTGACAGGTAAAGCTTTCCTATTCCCCATGATTAAGTTTATTCTTCCATGCTCCACATTCTCACTTCTTCTTAGTCCCTGCAAATCAGAACAGATATGAATACCACAACCGGTATCAAGGACCCAAGAGTTAGAATGGGGTGAGTTATTAGATAAGATAGTGTAAATACCTGCATGGTTGGGTTTAACTTTCCCATCCTTCACATCTTGCTGGTACTTTGGGCAGTTCCGCTTCCAATGTGACTTTTCATGGCAATAGAAGCATTCAGCCTCTTTAGGGTCAGAAGAAGGAGTGACGAAACCTTTCTTGGTTCCACTTGAAGAAGAGCCATCAAGGGTCCTAGCCTTGGTACCCTTCGAAGAGCTCTTCCTCTTCTTCCCTCGACCTTTCCCGATTGCCAAAACCGGGGAGGAGTTTGGAGTAGGAGTGTTAACAACCGACTTACCCTTAAGACCTGTTTCTGCGGTCTTGAGGATTCCCTGAAGTTTGCTGAGTGTGACCTCTTCCTTATTCATGTGATATGTCATGCGAAATTGATCATGGCACGATGGTAAGGAGTGCAAAATGATATCTATTGCAAGCTCCTCAAGGAAGTTCACATTAAGCTTCAGCAACCGATCCACATACCTTTGCATTTTCTGCATGTGGCTCGTGACGGATTCTCCGTCCTTCATCATGGTTGTTATGATAGAGCATATGATTTCATACCTCTCTTGTCGTGCACTTTGATGGTATCTTTCCATCAGATCTTGGTGCATTTCAAAAGGGTAGAATTCCTCATAGGACTTTTGGAGTTCCGCTGTCATGGTGGCCAACATGATGCATGCCACTTTTGTAGCATCCCTTTCATGTGCTCGGAAGTCAGCGATCTCCTAGGGAGTTGCAGTGGTCTCATCAATCTCCTTAAGCTCCTTGTCAAGGACATATTCTTTGTCCTCGTAGCGGGTAATCATCCTGATGTTTCTGATCCATTCATTGAAGTTGGATCCATCAAAAGTGACTTTCCCACACAACTTCATAAGGGTAAAGGAGCCATTAGGATTAGAGCCAGAAGCAGCATTGTTTGAAGACATCTGAAAGAAGAGAACAAGATTAGTTTAGATATTAAGAGAGTCCTTAATAAAACTGATGGGTTTTGAGCATTATAACACTCTTATGGTGTACATGCAACCCTATAAACCTTGAATCTATGTTTTCTCTAATATACATGCAAATTTGATTTTTCAAGGTTTACTTCCTAACTAGCATGGCATGGGGAATATGTAATATAAAACTAGTAGAAATACATACCTTTCTTGTTGCTTGGATTCCTTGAAGACTTTGTGAGCCTAGCACCCCAAATGTTGTGCCTCAAATGCTTCACACAACACTACAAGACTTGGAATAACTTGAGAGAATACACTTGCACTCAAAAATCGGTTATGCCCTCTTAGAACTCACTAGTGGTCCGATTTTGCTAGCTATAGGGCTCCTTTTATAGTGTTGTCACAATTAGGGTTTACACATGAATGCCCTTAATTGTCATGACTCTTGATTTCTAATGATCCATGGGTTTGTAACTCCCATGAACTATCCATGGAGCTCCAAATGGTTATAACCCAGCTCCATAAACCATGGATCATAAATCCACCATAAAAGATTAGATGATTGTCATAATCAACCCTATATATTTAATTAGTCTCATTTTGATCACCAAATTAATTCTAAATTAATACTTGATCACGACTAATTAAATAATACTATTATTAATATATTAGAACTTATAATATATTAATAATCACAAGTGTCCTTTCTCTCATTTAGTCTATCCAAGTATTGCAATGCCATGCAACCCAAATGGACCATGTCGGGTCGGGACAAGTACATACCAAATAAAGTTATGGACTTAGACACTATATCCAACAGTCTCCCACTTGGATAAGTCTAATAACTATATTTGCAGATATGACTTCAGGATCCGACTAGCAATCGTAGCTCTTTCAAAGTCTCTCGGAACTGAGATAATAATGATACGCCATTTAAGATAAGTGATCATATAATCCTCTGCTCTCAAGATATCAGCCGGACAAACACATGGAACATGGTCTTACTAATTGTCCAGCATTTGTTTCTCGATCTCTGATTTGTTTCGACATAGAACTAAATTGAACACATTAATTAGGTTCTGACCGGGCCCGGTACATAAATCAAAACCAAATCATCGAGGGCCCAGATATCGCTTCTATTTCGAGAAGGAACAGATAAACTTCGACTCATATGCTTGTACTGACTACTTGTTAAATTATGCACAAAAGCACGTTTTATAACATCGAGTTACCAATGCGTTTTCGTACAATCAATGGATAACCAACTCATAGTCAACAGCTCATATCTCTAGGTTTAAAGATTTATATGATATTACCGTCTCACGATCACTCGAGATAAATTCCATGAAGTGATGCAAGTGAGCGTGGGTTAAATCCAATACTCAGAACTTATGAGCACTCATGAATGTTGCAGCAACTATTGCTATGTCTAATACCCTTTAGACATATCATACAAACCAGATTCATGACAGTCTTAAATCAATACCTACTTCCAAAGTATGACCGACTATGGAGACTTGGAATAATATGATATATACCATAACATAATTATTCTGGAAGTCAAAACATGCAAAGCGAAACACAAGAATAATACTAATCTTATATGCCCCAACACTTTGAGTGTAAATAAAAAACACCTTTTATTTAAGCGCCATATTGATTACTCATTATTTATGTTTCGATTAATCAACTTTATACTTGAATTAAAACACTGGTAGTCCCATGCTCCAAGCATGTACACTATGTTTCTAGACAATAGTTATGCCATACATCTAGTATGCACGCTATGTTTGTCTTTACTTTGTGAAATAGACCAATTTGAACATAATTTCAATGATTCTCATTTCACAATCCCAAATCCTTATTGTAAATGTAAGAATACCAAAATCTTGCCATTTACAATAATCTGTTAGATTCTAAACTTATATGCAATGATCCTCTTGTAATGAATATGCACACAAGTCACCAAGACTTAGCAACAGATATTACAAAGTATTTCAATGGAGATCAATTCCATGGAAATGAAGTCTCAGATTCAAAGTACATTCCTTTGAATATCCTTCTTTGCATTAAGTTTTCTAATCTTCAAAGAATAACTTCCACCTATGGAAACATTTCCATATGCCCATTTTGACTATCACTTTTGAACAAGAGTTGCCTCTTTTCAGAATATGTCAATATGGTCCTAACTATATACTTCCAATTGTCCATGAGCCACCAATCTTTGGTAAACCTCAGATTGTCCTCGACAATTGCTTAATCATTTTAGTCATATCCAGTTCTATTCCTTTTTCCCTCTTAATGCCCCAGGCATTTGAAAATTTTAGAATGGATAAATATTATAGCACATGTAATCGATCCTATATCCGAAGAATATGGGACACGATCCAAGCTATAAAAGATTTTATTTGCCATGTTCTTGCAATTCGAACTATGAAGAGGTATGCCGTAATCATAATTGAATTTTTTGAGAACGCAACATATATAGAATTTCCTTATGTTAAACCATTCCAACATAACATTCATATATATCCTTGACTAAAATTGATTAAAATCTCAATCTAAGCTTGTAGAATTGGAATGAAGTATAAAATCCTCTCCCTTAATTATAGCAAAACAACTTTTCAAAGCGAATTGAAACTTTTGTTTTCTATAATTAACGTTGCTAGCTTGCAACATAATCATAATGCTCCCACTAGCATAATGATTATTATCTTACTAGCATAACACTTATGCTCCCACTAGCTTTGACATGTATCCAGAGATCAGCTGGACTTTTAGAAATCAATACTTTATTGACTTTCTTACCAAAGTTCAGATTTCTGATACGCAATTGCTTTGATAAGACTTTATCAAAATCATACACCTTTCCTTAGATAGCTCACTTGTGTGTCTAAACAATTATGAAGAGGGATGCCGTAATCATAATGTTTAGACCTTTTGTCATTCTCATAATTGCTATCTACTCAAAATCTACTTAGTGAAAGAGTTTCCTCACCATCATTTTCATGAATCGGAGAGAAACCTTATGACACTTAGATTTTATGGTGTAAGTGTTCCTATCCATGTGAATTTGTCATAAACACAATCACAAGACAAGGTTAGTAGCGAATCCAAACACATATGGACTGAACTTGTTCAATCTTAATTTCTTGCCACCCGGCAGCACAAGGGCCTACCATTGCTTCCAGGTTGTTATGCAAACAATTGAGAACTCATAGAACTCACAAGCATAGTCAACTTTTAACTGGAATAGAAACAGAAATATGTCAACACGATAGGTTACAAACTTCAAGTCGTGGGCTAGTGATTAACAAAACTCTTGATCAGTTCTTGAAACTATTTCAAGATCTTTTAAACTCCCACTGTCCTCTTGACATATAAGACTCTCTTGCCCAATATTCAAGAGATAGTGCGGATTCTTTTACAAACACTTCACACAATTGGCCTTAGTTGGTCTTTGTTTTATCCAAAACATCACAACTTACCAATTTCAAATGTACAAGAGTAAGAAAACATTTTACTCTACATTTGACAAGTGTTTTAAACCTGTCTTAAGATTATGTCACTCAAGGCTCAATCTTGGAGTATGACTCTAAGATTTTATTTTGGAATGAAGTATGATTTATCTCTTGATTTAACCATTTCCACAATTCACGATTCCTCTCCTTAGCCAACAAATGCACTAAGGTGTCCTTAGAGGATCAATTGTGATATGGTTCCATAATCACTAAGATAATCATAAAACAAGATACACAAGTACTCTCCCATATCTTCAGATTGGAGAAACTTTTATCTTTCTGCCTTATTTGATTCTTCTTATTCATTCTGCCATATATTGAAACTTTTCCAATGTTTCAGAATTACACTTAAACTTGTAAGCATAATCATATTTACTAAACTTTAGTAAATCATAACGAATAATCTTATCAACCTTTGTGGTGGACCTGAATAGTGCACAACCTAATGTACCCGATCCTTTAGTCCTTCGCTTGACTCACATGCGAATGTGAACAAGGAATTAGTCTTAATTTACCAAAGATGAAAAATCTCATTCATCACACAATACAACTTGCATGATTCCAAGTTTCTATCCAACTGAAACTTGGGTGATGAGAATCTTTCCTTATTTGATAAATTATGACACTACCACAAACGAAAGAATCAAATTCATTTTTCCAATATTGCTTATCAATGAAAACATATAAACAACAATTTTTCACAAATGCCTTTGTAAGGATACTTAAAATAAATAAAATCAAAACTTTTCTTTTATTTTTAAAACTTATGGAAAAACTTATCCTTACAATGCAAATTCATATGAAAACTTTGTTGTTATCTATTCCTAAGCAATATCTCATAACTCTTATGCAGTGGCTCAAAATTCTGGTCATCGAACCATGCGATCAGAATCAGCACACCTTTTCTTTAAGCTTCCTTTGATTCTTCAAAAACATCAAAATATAATTACATTACATCATTTATTAAGAATCTCCAAAAGAGACTTAATAGAGTTAGATAACGGACTTTACCTGAAGTAGAGTCAAACTTTTGACTTTACCATCCTTATGAGGTTTCAGGTAAATTCGGCAGCTTCGCAACCAATGCCCTTTCCTTTAGCAATAGGCACATATGGACTATTTGGGAATGGTACATGGGACTATCACAGACTTAGCCTTTCTCTTTACCATTGGGTCAAACGACTTGACCATGGTCGATCCCTTTCAATTGGGAAGAGAAAGTTTTTTTTTCTGGATTTCCAGTGTTACCATTGTCAATGTCCATGAAGTTTTGGGAAGTCAATCTTCTAATCAAATTTGATTTACCAGTGTTCCAAATCATTGTTGATTCAGCAGCACCAAGCAAATAGATAAGATCATTAAAGGGTCATGTCGTGATCTATCATCAGGGAGTGACTGAAGAACCAAGTCAACAGCCAGCTACCTCGAGACTTCGACACCCGACTCTCCCGGCTTGTCAATATGTGACTTAATCTCCGAGACCTAAGCACATATAGACTTTGTTTGCCAATAGGGATTGAGTGACTTAGAACTTATCAAGTCTTGAAACTTGTGGGATAGCGAGATTTATTGGAGGAGGTGGAAGAAGTGAAGTATGATTTCCAGCCCCACCAATGCACAACAAAAGGATTGATCTTTCACCTTGATTGCCATTTGGGATATCATCTTCATTAGGATAACTTGTTCCTAAAGATTTGGGAAGACCATAGTTGTCTGAAGGAGATATCTATAATGGAGAAATTCAAGTTAGTTGATTTAAAGTCCTTAATATAACACCCAATATGAAATATTAAGGCTAGGATCCAACAACCTATTTATAATTGGAAGAGGGATGTCGTAATCCAAATTATAAAATAGTTGAAGGTAGGCAAATGACGATTTACCAATTTCCACCATGAAAAATGAAATATAATTAAGTTTTAATTGGATTTGAAACTCCTAGATCTTTTGAGATACATTGAACTTTCAATGGCATGTTTGAATCTCGATTGTGCCTTCTCAAGTTTGTGACTGGGATGCCGAGGATCACAAACAAGGTGTGAATAACCATGCAAATTGACTTGGTACCCTTAACTTTATCACCTAATCGATGTGCCGGTTAGCCACACAGCTCCACCGATCTATAACAAGGTCAAGTTACCCTTTGCCACTCTTACTAGTCCTTATTAGCGTGCCGGTTAACCACACACGCTCCACTAATCGACTTGGTAAGGTACAAAGTGTAATTTCATGGGTTAGCACCTATTTCACATTTTCCTAAGTAACTAAGATTGGGAATTTATAAGTGTTTAGTTACTTAGTATTTTTTCATTATACTTTTAATGAAGTGAGAATTATAGTCCTTTCCTACCCGTTCGGCTAACGACCCTCCACCAATCAAGGAAGCGGTGGGTGAGAGTGGACACCCATTAAACCGCCATTTTATAGGCAGTAACCTTATACCCCCCTTATAGACCGGCTTCGTGAATGAGGCCTACTAATGGTAAGATTGACTTTATCTTATACATATCTATATAATTAAAATTATAATAATAGTATAAGGGTGTATTTTAAACATTTAAAATACTTGGTGGTTTAATCTATTAATTAAACTATACTCTTAATTTAATTAAACTCAAACCATGTCTTTATGGAATTATTAACTCTTTTAATTAAAAACTTTAATTAATTTAATGAAGTCCATAAAGTTTGAATTTTAACTTTTAAAATTGTAGAGTTTGGAATTAAAGCATTAATGTGTGTGAGACTTTACAAATTCCAAAACTTGAGGGCAAGTTTTTTGAAACTATTTCAAGACTCTTCAATTTGTAACTTATGAGTCTTAATGGTTCATAAAGTTGAAGACTCTTCATTTTATGAAACCTCCTATTCTTTAATGACAACTTTTAAAGAAGTGACTTTTGGTTATCCATAACTTGAAGACAAGTTATGGACACCATCATTAGCATTAAGATCATGAATTAAACACCTATAAGAACAACTATTAATATCAAACAATTTCAAGAAATAATATTAACACATATAAAACTTGAAAAATGATAATAGTCATTTGAAATGGATTAACATAATCATTACCAATTTAAAAAACAGATTTTACATGTCCAAAACAGTTTAGGATAATGATTCTAGCCCATTTCCAGCAACAAAACTCGGAAAATTGCCCAGCACACACCTACTCGTCGAGTGCATGATCCTACTCGACGATTAGGATGAATTTTGCCTTGGACTCGTCGAGTTCTCCCCTTGCACTCGGCGAGTCCAGTCGAACAGTGAACAGTTTTTTCGATTTTTCAAGCAGTTTGCATCAAATATACAGAAAACAATCCTAGGCTCTGATACCACTGATGGGTTTTGAGCATTATAACACTCCTATGGTGTACATGCAACCCTATAAACCTTGAATCTATGTTTTCTCTAATATACATGCAAATTTGATTTTTCAAGGTTTACTTCCTAACTAGCATGGCATGGGGAATATGTAATATAAAACTACTAGAAATACATACCTTTCTTGTTGCTTGGATTCCTTGAAGACTTTGTGAGCCTAGCACCCCAAATTTTGTGCCTCAAATGCTTCACACAACACTACAAGACTTGGAATAACTTGAGAGAATACACTTGCACTCAAAAATCGGTTATGCCCTCTTAGAACTCACTAGTGGTCCAATTTTGCTAGCTATAGGGCTCCTTTTATAGTGTTGTCACAATTAGGGTTTACACATGAATGCCCTTAATTGTCATGACTCTTGATTTCTAATGATCCATGGGTTTGTAACTCCCATGAACTATCCATGGAGCTCCAAATGGTTATAACCCAACTCCATAAACCATGGATCATAAATCCACCATAAAAGATTAGATGATTGTCATAATCAACCCTATATATTTAATTAGTCTCATTTTGATCACCAAATTAATTCTAAATTAATACTTGATCAACACTAATTAAATAATACTATTATTAATATATTAGAACTTATAATATATTAATAATCACAAGTGTCCTTTCTCTCATTTAGTCTATCCAAGTATTGCAATGCCATGCAACCCAAATGGACCATGCCGGGTCGGGTCAAGTACAGACCAAATAAAGTTATGGACTTAGACACTATATCCAACAAAAACACCCAAATGTAATATTAAGGCTAGGATCCAATCACAATATATTATAACTTAGAAGAGGTATACCGTAATCCAAGCTATAACATATTTGAAAGGTAGGTGAATGACGATTCACCAATTTCCACCATAAAAACGAAATATAGATATTAGGTTTTTAATTGGTTCTTAGAAATTCCTAGATTCTTTTGAGATTCAATGAACTTTTCAAAGGCATGTTTCAATCTCGAGTGTGCCCTCCAAGTTTTGTGACTGGGATACCGAGGATCACAAAACGAGGTGTGAAGTAACCATGCAAATCACTTGGTACACTCAATGTTTATTACTCAATCGATGTACCGGATAACCACACGAGCTCCACCGACCTATAATAAACTTTAAGTCACCCTTTACCTACCTTGTTAAGTCCAAGTTAGTGTGCCGGTTAACCACACACGCTCCACCAACGACTTAAACAAAGTAAGTGTAATTTCATGGATTAGCACCTTATTCACATTTTTCCTAAAGTAACTAAAATTGGGAATTTAATAAAAGCATTTAGTTACTTTATAATATTCATCATACTTTTAATGAGAATTTATAAGTCCTTGTCCTACCCGTTCGGCTAACGACCCTCCACCGATCAAGGAAGCGGTGGGTGAGAGTGGACACCCATTAAGTTGCCATTTTATAGGCAACAACCTTATACCCCCCTTATAGACCGGCTTCGTGAATGAGGCGTACTAGCGGTAAGACGACTTGATCTTATACATATATATATATATATATATATATATATATATATATATATATATATATATATATATATATATATATATATATATATATATATATATATATTAGTAACTTATAATATTATAAAGTATAAGGGTTGAATTTTAACTTTTAAAATTCTAAGGGTTGGAACTAAAGTTTTAACCGAGACTTTACTTGTTCCAAAACTTGAGGGCAAGTTTTGTAAACTTCAAAAACTTTTCATTTCTTATAACTTATGAATTAATTGAGTAATAAAAATGAAGACTCTTCATTTTTATAACTCATGTGTTCTTTTAATGGCTTTAATAAAAGTGAGACTTTTGGTTTTCCATAACTTGAGAACAAGTTATGGACTCCATTAAAACACATTATGATCATGAATTAAACTACCATGAAGGTTACAAACAATTCCTATGATCATCTAATCTTCATAAGTTCAAGAACATGAATATGAACACTTTCAAGAATCAAAAATTACACTTAAAAAACTTGTAATTTTGATAATTGCCATTGTAAATGGATTATCATAAACATTACACCATCCAAAATAAGTTTTAAAACACCAAAACAGTTTAGGGTAATGTTTCTAGTCCATTTCTAGCAACAAATGTCGAAATTCGGAAAACTGCAGCCTCTACTCGTCGAGTGCAAGAACAGACTCGACGAGTAACTTGCACAAAAAAAACAACAAACAAACCTAGGCTCTGATACCACTGATGGGTTTTGAGCCTTCTAACACTTCCTAAGTGTACATGCAACCCTAATAACCTTGGATCTATGTTTGTCTAATTATCATGCAAAGTTGAATTCCAAGGTTATATTCCTATCTAGCATACATGGGGAACATTTTTAACTTGAATGAAAGATAGAATAACTTACCTTGTTGTTGATTATGATCCTTGAAACCTTGTGAGCCTAGCACCCCAAGTGTGATGCCTCAAATGCTTCACACAACACCAAATGCAAAGGAGTAAACTTTGAGAGAATCTTACACTTGCAAAATCGGCTCTAGCCCTCTTGTTTCTTAGTGTCGCCGATTTTGGGGAGAACACCTTGGTTTATATAGTGTGTTGCATTAGGTAAACCCTAATGTAACATGACTCTTCATTTCATGATCCATGGGTTAACTCCATGGAGCATCCATGGAGCATCCTATGGGTGGAACCCAACTTGATAATCCATGGAGCCTCTTAGCCCACTATATAAGATATGGAAGATTTACATAATCTACCCATATATTTAATTAGTTATCTTTTGATCACTTAATTAATTCTAAATTAATTCTTGATCAAACTAATTAAACAATATTATTAATATATTAGAACTTATAATATATTAATAAACCATAAGTGTTATTTCTCTCATTTTAGTTTATCCAATTGCATGGTGCCATTCAACCCAAATGGACCATGTCGGGTCGTGTCAAGTACATACCAGAAATAGTTATGGACTTAGACACCTTATCCAACACCACTTTGGCCGAGTACGTTGCGCGTACTAGTTGGTACGTCGAGCGTACGGCCCAGTCCAGCTTGGGGTGATTTTTGGGCCTTAATCGTTGGGCTTGATTATTGGGTTGGACCATGGACTTTCTTGTTGTTGGACCACTTCTGATGATGAGCCTATATTGGACCTTGGATGATCCTTGGGTTTGGGCCTAGGATTTTATTGGGCTTAAAAGACTAGCTTGGCCCTTTTTACCTTGGTCATTAGGCAAATGTTGTAGGTTTTTAGTTTTGGATTATGTCTAAATTATTAATTGGGACTCTATTGTTTAGTTAGCACGGGGATTTCTCCAGTCCAGCAGCCCGAGCGTTTATTTGGTATTTTCAGTAGTTGAGGTGAGTTTCCTCACTATATCCATGGGTCGAAGGCACCAATGTTGGCCCATTGTTTGTTGTGTAGAATTTTGGATGTTATGTGATGATTATATGGAAGACCAGGATCTGGCCCCTGGCATGTGTATGAAAGATCAGGATCTGGCCCATGGCAGTTATATGAAAGACCAGGATCTGGCCCATGGCAGTTATATGAAAGACCAGGTTTTGGCCCTCGACATTGAACGAAAAGACTATGATTTGGCCCATAGCATTTATCTTCTTTCATGTGTGATGTTTGGTACTTGGGGAACTCAGTAAGCGTTATGCTTATTGTTTGTGTTTATGGTTTCAGGTACTTACAGTTCCAAAGGGAAGGGCCCGGCGTGATTGCACAGCATCATCCCCTCATGGTTTTCGCATTTGAAATAATTTGTACTCTGATGATGTAATACGATGATTTGTATGGGTTTTGAACAATTAATGAAGTTTTGAATGACTTTTAAATGAAAAAAAAATATTACTATTTTGGGATGTTGCAGGTTGGTATTAGAGCCTTGGTTTGAGGGATTCGGGCACGCTTACGGGTGTGTCAGAACTCAAACTAAGGAAATGATAATTTTCTTAAGGAAATAAAAAGTTAAACTTCTAAAGAGGTTTTATCAAAAAGGAGGGGGTGTGATGTGTGCGATCAGCCACGCTCAAGTAAGTGGTTCCCAAGTTAACCATACTTATATGTTATGATTAGTGTGCTTGATATGAGAATTGCATGTTAAATTAGGGATAAGGATACCTTCAAGAATCATATGATAGAATTGTCGGATTTGTGTGATGCCTTATAGCCAATAGAACTTGATGCCATGTATTACTTTGAATTGATATCGACTCAGTTATTTGCTAAGTGTATGCTTTCAAAGTTGTATATGATTAGGATTGTATAGCCCTAGAATGATTGATTTAGCCCCATTTCTTATTCCTTGTTTGGTTGTGGACTTAGGGTAGAATCTTCATTTGACAGTCTGTGTGATCCTATTTTGTGTACAACTTGCATGCATAAGGCAACCAGCGGTGTTGATTGAGGTTCTTGGTTCTACGAGTGGTGAAAGTTGAGAGTTCCTAGGAGAGTCTGGGATATGTATGTTGTGTAGCATATGATTTGTTTTTGGTTGTAGTATGGTAACTTAGAAGAATCAGGATTGAACTTGAGAAAGGTACGGGTAGGTGTGGAACGTAGTATTGGGCCCATACTACTGGAAGCACAGGACCTGTACCTGAGACAAGAGCAGACCTGACAACTCTAAGGAGGCCTTTATGTTGGGAATTCTTCCCTCGAGTCATATCTGATTGTTAATATGTTGTATTTTAGTTTGAGGATGGTGATGATTACTCGAGGAGGTTCAGGTTCGGGTTTTTGTTCGGGCTCTGGTTCAGGTGTTGAACCAATTGATGAGAGGATGTGCGAGTTCATATCGGCTGAGGTTACTCGTGGTATTTTGCATGCTACCCATGTACTGTTCAGTACCATCAAGGAAGGGATTATGGAGTTGATGGATGAGAGGCTTAGGACTATTCGAGTCGAGAATGTTGTGGGTCAGATTGGAGCTCAAACTCCCTCATTTCGGGAGTTCAAGGCATGTGAAGCTCCTAAGTTCTTTGGGTTTAAGGACCCCATCGCTAGCCGTCGCTGGATCGCCGACATAGACAATGCTCAGCCGATGAGCTTTTTCCCTGAGGGGGCAAAGGTGGGATTAGCATCCTACCTACTGAGGGACAGAGCGTAGGACTTGTGGGAAGAGGTTACCCGAGCTGTAGGGACGGCAGCGGTGGCAGTGATGACATGGGAGGACTTTGTTAAAAGGTTTCAGAGGGATTTTGCACTAGCTATCGAGATGGAGCAGCTGGCGAGGGAGTTCCAAGACCTTCGCCTGACTATAGAGACTGTGGCGGAGATTACCGCCAAATTCAGGGAGAGAGCATTATTGGTCCCACAGTACGTTGCAGGTGAGGAGATGAGGAAGACAAGATATCACGACATGTTGAGGGAGGATATCAGGGAGTTCGAGAGCTTTTCGGGGTGCAAGACCCTGAATGATATGATCGAGAAGGCCCGTGAGCGGGAGATTTAGTTGGAGCTCCGGACGAAGCGGAAGGCAAAGCAGGTTCAGACAGCAGTGGGTTAGATTAAGAGTCCCAAGACCTCTGATGCTCACACCAGAGGCCAGTAAGGCCAGGACCGTTGCGGCAAGATGCACAGTGGAGCTTGTCGATTAGCAGGTTTAAGATGTTTTAGTTGTGGCCACTCGGGCCACGTGAGCAGGGATTGCCCCAAGAGGGCTCTAATTTTCTTTCATTACAATCAGATCGGCCATAAAAAGGCCGATTGTCCGAGGTTGTCTGGGGGAGCAATGGCGGCGCCTGCACCAGCCACCTTGAGGGTTAATGACGGCCGCCAGGGAAAGGCGGAGGCTCTTGTGGTGAAGAACAAGGCTTTTCAGCTGACCACCGATGAGGCCCATGCAACGCCAGATGAGGTTACTGGTATATGTTTTATCTATATCTTTTATTGCTTTCTTTGTTTATGCTTATACTTATTGTGATCTTGTATAGGGACCTTTTTGGTCAATGGTTTGTCTGCTCATGTTCTATTTGATTTGGGGGCTACCCGATCCTTTGTATCTCTTGCGCTTAATAAGAAGTTTCGAGATGCTCCGGGGACTTTGGATTCCCCTCTAGAGGTGGAGATTACGAATGACCGTACCGTGAGTACTTTGAGGATTTTCCGTGGGTGTGTCCTGAACATGTTTAGCGAGAGGTTCTCTATTGATTTGGTTTCGATCCCCTTGAGAGGATCAAAGGTCATCATCAAGATGGATTGGTTGGGGCCCAATGGGGTCGTGATTGATTGTGAGCGGCAGCTGGGGAGAGTTTGAATCCCAAGTGGGGGAGAACTGGCTATTTCTGCTGAGAGAGCTTTGCATGGGCCAGCTCTCTGTCCAGTTGCGAGGGCCAGGAGATATCTACAGTAGGGTTGCTTGGGTTCCTAGCTTATGTTTCTGACACACGGGTAGAAGGCACAAAGGAGTTGAGAAGGGTACCCATTGTGATGGATTTCCCTGATGTTTTCCCCGAGGATTTACCAGGAGTGCCTCCCGAGAGGCAAGTTGAGTTTCTGAATGATTTGGTACCCAGTGCGGCTCCGATAGCCAAGGCGCTGTATCGCCTGGCGCCACCTGAGATGCAAGAATTGTCTACACGGTGGCAAGAGCTTCTAAACAAAGGTTTTATTCGTCTGGGCAGTTCTCCATGGGGAGCACCGATTCTATTTGTGAAGAAGAAAAATGATTCACACAGAATGTGCATTGACTATCGGGAGTTGAATAAGCTAACGGTGAAGAACCGTTACCCACTTCCAAGGATCGGCGATTTGTTTGATCAGCTTCAAGGTGCGTCTTGGTCTTCCAAGATTGATTTGCGATCGGGATACCACTAGATGAGGGTCAGAGATGAGGATGTGCAGAAGCCATCTTTTAGGACTCGTTATGGTCCATTCGGGCTCACCAATGCACCAGCAGCGTTTATGGACCTCATGAATCGGGTCTGCAGGCCGATGTTGGATCGGTTTGTAATTGTATTCATTGATGACATTATGTTCTACTCCAAGGCCAAGGAGCAGCACGAGCAGCATTTGCGAGAGGTGTTGGAGATCCTAAGGAGGGAGAGGCTATATGCCAAATTCTCCAAATGCGAGTTCTGGTTACGCGAGGTGCAGTTTCTGGGGCACATCGTCAATCAGAAGGGAGTCTTGGTTGACCCGGCCAAGATCGAGGCCGTGATGTGATGGGAGGTTCCGAGGACCGCATCTGAGATCCGGAGTTTCTTAGATATCGCAGGGTATTTTCAGAGATTTATACAGGATTTCTTCAAGATTGTTGTGCCTTTGACCAGTTTGAAAAAGAAGAATGTGACCTTTCGATGGGGGCCTGATCAGTAGTTGGCTTTTGAGACTCTAATTCAAAGATTGTGTGAGGCCCCGATTCTCGTGTTCCCCAAGGGTTTAGATGATTTTTTGGTTTACTATGACGCCTCTATTTCGGGTTTGGGGATTGTTCTTATGCAGAGGGGTCATGTGATTGCTTACGCTTTGAGGCAGCTGAAGCCTCATGAGGCGAACTACTCCACACATGATTTGGAATTGGGGGTCGTGGTTTTTTCCCTCAAGATCTGGAGGCACTATATGTATGGGGTCTGGTGTACTATCTACACCGACCACAAGAGTTTGAGGTATTCGATGGACCAACCAAATCTGAATATGCGGCAGCAGAGATGGCTGGATGTGGTAAAGGATTACGATTGTGAGATCCTGTACCACCCTAGGAAGGCCAATGTGGTGGCCGATGCTTTGAGATGCAAGGCGGTGAGTTCTTCTATCAGAGATGTTTGCTTGAGGATGGTTGTCACCTCGCCTTTGTTGGATTTGATCAAGGAAGATCAGGTTAGGGGTTTGAAAAAGGAGAATTGGAAGGTCGAGCGGATCAGGGGACAGATTCCCTTGTTTGTCAGGGACAGCCAGGGATTGTTGACTCAGTGTGATAGAGTTTGGGTCCCGGCATCAGGTGGGGTGAGACAAACAGTTCTGGAGGAGGCGCATAAGTCAAAGTTTTCTATCCATCTGGCGGCCACGAAGATGTACAGGTATTTGAGGTTGAGTTATTGGTGGCCCTGTATGAAGAGGGAGATAGATTGGTTTATTGAGAGATGTTTGACTTGCAGGAAAGTCAAAGTCGAGCATCAGAGACCCCATAGCAAGATGCAGCCTTTACCCATTCCCATGTGGAAGTGGGAGGAGATCACTATGGATTTCATCAAAAAATTGCAAAGTATGGCACGTGGTGTTGATTCTATATGGGTCATTATGGACAGACTAACCAAGAGTGCGCATTTCATACGGATTACTGAGAGCATATCCGCAGAGAAGTTAGTTGATATTTATGTTCGGGAGGTGGTAGTTTTGCACGCGGTGCCAGTTTCGGTGGTCTCGGACCGGGATGTTCGTTTCACCTACAGGTTTTGGAGGAAGTTCCATGTGGAGTTGGGTACTCAGTTGCATTTTAGTACATCATACCACCCTCATACTGATGGCCAGAGCGAGCGGCCGATTCAGACGCTCGAGGATATGCTTTGGGCTTCTGTTTTGGATTTTGTAGGAAGTTGGGACACTTACCTTCCACTGGTCGAGTTCTCCTACAACAACATTTATCATGTCAGTATTGACTGACCGCCATTTGAGATGTTGTATGGGAGAAGGTGCATGACCCCGATTTGCTAGGGGAGATCGAGCACAGAGTCATGGGGAGTACAGAAGTTGTACTCAAGACTACTAAATTGATTCAGCAGGTGCGTGACAAATTGTGAGTCGCGCAAAGCCAATAGAAGAGTTATGTCGATCGGCGGCGTTCAGACCTTGAGTTTCAGGTAGGAGATTTGGTGCTTCTGAAGGTGTCACCTTGGAAAGGTGCCATCCGCTTTCGTAAGCGGGGCAAGTTGGGCCCCAGATTTATCGGACCTTTCAGGATTTCGGCCCGAGTGGGCAAGGTAGCATACCGGCTGGATTTTCCTGATGAGCTCAGTCATATCCATAACACCTTCCATGTGTCGTAGCTTCGTAAGTGTGTAACCGATGAGTCCGTAGTTGTTCCTCTAAATGATATTTAAGTCGATGATCGCCTAAACTATATGCAGAGGCCGGTAGCGATCTTAGACCGAAAGACGAAGGTTTTGCGTAACAAGGAGGTGTCATTGGTCAAGGTCCAGCAGCAGCATCGGAACGGTTTCGAATGGACCTGGGAACCGGAGGCGGAGATGCGAGAGCACTACCCTGATTTGTTCGTGGTAGAAGACTTCGAGGACGAAGTCTAGTTCAAGTGGGGGAGAGTTGTAACATCTATTCTTTTTCAAGTTTGCTTTTGGACCCTTGAGTTTTGATTTGTTGCAATAAGGGTCCCCTATGTCAAAATCTATGACTTTGGTGTTGCTCGAGTATGTGTGGCGTACGCCTTGGGACGCAGAGCATACTATGTCCCATGCCAGTATGATGCGCATACTTTGGTACGCCGAGCGTACGTGGTTCAGACCAAAACCCTAATAATTGGGGTTTGTGCACTATTTAAACACCATTATGGCCCCAATACCTTCCCTTTTTATCATCCTCCATTCTAATATCGGCCCTCTTTGCAAACCCTAATTCATTTTGAGCATTTTGAGCTTTTGGAGTGATTGTGTGCTTCCTTGGTTGTGAAGAAGGATCTTCATGGAGAAAGCTTTGCACTCAAGACTTTGGATCCAACATTGTTAGGGTGCAAAGTCACGCTTGGATGTATTTGTACTTACCCACTTGTATTATGTAATGAGTTGTCTTTCCTATAAATATGAATTGAGTGACACTCATTTATGTAATGTTCATTTTGGAGTGTTAGACTAGAGAGAGAAATTGTACAAGACCCACTTTGTATGTTCAATCTAGATCTAATGAGAGCTAAACCCAGATTTATTTACTCAATGTGTTCATGATTTGTATGATGATTCACTAAATCATTTCATATTCCGCATATGTCATAATAATCAACACCACTACAATTGGTATCAGAGTGGGTGTTCTTGATTTGATCAAGAATTGATCCATGATGACATTTTAGATTTGGTGATTCTTTATGTTCTTATTGATCTTCGTGTTTAGAGAGTGTTTTGTGTTCTACAAATCGAATTTATCCTTGATTTGATCCATAATTCGATTTTCTCTCTCTAGAATACTTGTTTGTACCACTTTCTCTCTCTACAATTTGGTTCATATTCACTTTCTCTCTCTAGAGATCTCTTTGATTATCACTTTCTCTTTCTAGAAAAACTCAAGATCTTATCGGTTGATCAAAGATGGTGGACTTGCCGCATGATTCTTGGGTTGTGATCGTTGAAGATGGCAAATACAAAGCCAACGAAATCAATTTTATGGGTTATTGTTAAGCGGGTTGGTTTCATGGAGTAATCAGGTTTCTTGTGGAGGTTTGAAGGATGATCATGGAAGCTTGATATTTCAATCACTTTGTAGGATTGAATGGTTGACTAAAATTGCCTTGTCCATATTAGTCCATAGTAGAAATCAAAAGGAAGGAGAAGACAGATATTTGTTTAATAAGAAATACAAATATGTAATTGAAAACCCAAATGATCTTCTTGCTCTTAAGTTTGTTGAAGTTCAAGACTATAGAGTTCAATGTGATGTTCTTGATGTTCTTGAAGTTCATGACAAGAAGATTCAAGTTGATTCTCATGAAGATGAAAAAGTTTTTTGCTCAATTGGAGTTCAAACCGATGATATTTTGTGCTCTTGTGATTCGTTTGAAGGAATGATTCCTTATCGAAAGCCGTTAATCCAAGATATTCACAAGTATCAAACTCCAAAAGATTTGATTCAAACTTGCAAAGTTGAAGTTGTCAAGAATGAAGGTGTTCTAGAAATCAAATCTTCAAGATGCAAAAAGATGAAAAAGAAAAAGAAGAAGAAGATTGAACGGAAGAACAAGCAGGTTTACTCACAAAAATCGTCAAATGTTATGAATCCAAAATCCATGAAGCAAATTTGGGTTCCAAAGCAACAATCTCCAAATGTTGCATTGAATTTGAAGTCAAAACCCAAAAGTGTTAATAGTTCTTATGAATATGTTCTTACATCGACGAAGAACACGAAGAACGAGTTGTACAACACGCATCGTGGGTGGTATAATGTTCAAATTGGAGATTTTCTCATTCCGACAAAAGAACCAAGATCTTCTAAATTTGATTCGTTCGTTGCAAATGGAACTTGGATCGTCAAAAAGGTATCATAAATTCTCACATGGATTCCAAAACGTCCATGAATTCGATTCGTATTTTGCATTTTTCAATTTTTGATCGATTTGTCTCATTAGATCAAATTCGTTTCAACCCCATTGATTGATCCAATTATTTTTTTAGATCAAACCACAAAATCAAAATCATTGTCTAAATTCGATTAATGTTCATCATTGTGGCCCAAATTCCAAATCTTATATTCTACAATGATTCATCGAATTTGAGCCCAAACACTAAAGCGGTTACTGTTCATATGTTTTTAGCACAAATCCATTTTGACCAATCACTGTTTGATATTAACTCAGAAACAATTTAGCCCAAAATTCTTTTGATCTTTCATTATTCATTGAGTCCGAGTATCATTCGCATCATAGAAAATCAAAGTTGGAAAAATCGAACTCGATCTCGACGGTGTTCGTTGATTGAGTTCATGTCGAAAACTATGTCGGAATCAAAATCAAGTTTTTTTGATTTTGGATTCATAGTGGATTGGCTATTACTGAAATCGAAACTGACTTCGACTTGTGTGAGTTCAACTGATGATGTTTGAAATTGACAATCAAAATTGTTGTTGATAATTGGATTTATGTTCGAAATTGGTTAGAATAAGGTTTTGAAGTCAAACAACTTTAGATTTTGAAGTCTTGAATTCGAATTACGGAATTAGTAATAAATGTGGTTGTGTAGGGTCGAAATCAATTTCGACTGATGTTCTTGGTTGAAGCAGTTGCTCGAATCAACATTTAGTTCGATTTGGTGTTGGGAAGTCGATTTCGTTGTGTTTAGAACAAAGTTAAATCGATTGATGTTGTTATTCAGCTCAAATTTGGAAACGAATTGAGGAAATTGATTTGAGTTGACTTTTTGAAGTCAAACTGTGTTCTATTGATTTCGAATCTACAGGAAGGATCGATTTTGAAGGGTTAATTGATTTTGATTTCGAAGTATTTGGAATCGATAGTTTGGTTTGGTATTGTCGATTGATGATTTTGGAGCCGCGATGTCGATTTTAGTCGATGTTATCGACTGAAACAAGATGATCTGGGAATGAAGGTTTCGAATGAATGGATGACGAACAGATGGTCGATGTGATGTCGAGTAGCACTGGTCGATAGTTGGAAATACACTGGAAGATTTGGTATCGATGTCGAGTATGGACTTGGATTCATTGGTTGTTATTGACGTTTTGGGTTAACACCAAAAAGCGAAGCCTATGTTGAAATCAGGTTCGATGGTCAATGGTTTGGGGACGAATCGAAATAATCAATAGTTTGATGACGATTGGTGACTCGAAGTCGATGTGCGAAGCCATGGGTTTTGAGAGTTCGTTGACGAGTTTTTGAAAGAAAAAGCGAAGCCACGGTTTTACAGTCGATGGATGGTGTAATGAAAAGTGAAGAATGAAGCTGAATGATCCAGCACTATTCAGCGATTCGAATGGCTTCGTTTTCGACTTTCCTCTGACTGATTAAGAAGGCACTTCGTTGTTGAGGAACATACCCACTTCTTTGACGAATTCTTGAAACTAAAAGTGAAGAGTGTGCGATTTGTTACCTGTATAACGAAGTGGGAAGAAGAAAACAAATGTTTCAATTTGGGTCCCTGTACTTTTGACGAAGTGGCAGAAATGGTCCAACTTCGACTTTGGAGTAAAAATTTGTGAAGAAGGCAGAAGTTCTCCTTTAGCCCCTGCAGTTTCAAAATGTTGGCAGAAATTACCCAACTTCGAAATTGGGCTAACAATGCTAAGAAATTGAAGAATTTACGAGTTCAGTCCCTGCAGTTAATGCGAATTGACGCTTTCTACCCAGTTTCGCAATTGGGGGAGTGTTTCGCATTTTAGGTTGTTTTTGGTGCAACAGGTCGCTGCAAAATTCTGTTTTTGACAGTTTTTACCCGGATTTTGGAAAATCTTGCAACTCTCACCCAAAAGTTGAAAATTTTCACAAATTGGAAATTTTTCAAGACTTTTTCGTGATTGTTTTTCCATGCAAGTTTTTTGAGGTTTCATTTTTGCCACACATTAAGGGGGAGTTATGTGAAGATTATTCATCGGGCGCTTTTCACCCTTAATGGGTTTTATAATCATTTTTTGATTATAAAAGGGGGGGAATGAAGAATGGGTATTCGAAGCTTCGGGTATTCATTTGTGGATTTGAAGACCGACATCATTTCGAGGGGAGTTTGGTCTTGATCGCGCGAGCTCGTTGGATATTGAAGCCAGGACATCCAATCCTATCTTTGAGGGGGAGAATGTTAGGGTGCAAAGTCACGCTTGGATGTATTTGTGCTTACCCACTTGTATTGTGTAATGAGTTGTCTTTCCTATAAATAGGAAGTGAGTGACACTCATTTATGTAATGTTCATTTTGGAGTGTTAGACTAGAGAGAGAAATTGTACAAGACCCACTTTGTATGTTCTTTCTAGATCTAATGAGAGCTAAACCCAGATTTATTTACTCAATGTGTTCATGATTTATATGATGATTCACTAAATCATTTCATATTCCGCATATGTCATCATAATCAACACCACTACAAGCATCTCCTCTTTATTGTGCACCATTTGGAGGTATAAAGCTCCAAAATTGGCTTATGTTCCTTTAGATCTTAGCTAAGCATTTTTTTTCTTCCTTTTCGTCCCCAAAGTTTAGGTCTTGATGAGTATGAGGTACTCCTAAGCCTTCAAGGTGTCCTTTCATACGTTTTAAGACATCTCAAATCATAAGATGCAAGCTTGGACCTTGATTTGTCCCCATCCAAGAGTTAGAGTGTAGAAAAGGGTGAAATAAGCTAGGTTTTTTGTGTTGGGCTTCTAGTAGCCATGCAAAGGCATAAAGTTTGCAACTTTATGGCCTTAGGGTAATTAGTGGGTTCAGATCTAAGTTTTGGTTGTAGGGTCTTAAGGTATTAAGACATTTTGCATGAGTTTGCATGATGGGTGCGTACGTCGGGTGTAACTCCATGTACATCGTGCATATTGCATCCCAGTCGCGATCCACCCGCTTCGGCCGAGTACGTTGCACATACCAGTTGGTACGCCGAGCGTACGGACCAGTCCAGCTTGGGGTGATTTTTGGGCCTTAATCGTTGGGTTTGCTTATTGGGCTGGACCATGGATTTTCTTGTTGTTGGACCACTTCTGATGATGGGCCCATATTGGACCTTGGATGATCCTTGGGTTTGGGCCTAGGATTTTACCAGGCTTAAAAGACTAGCTTGGCCCTTTTTACCTTGGTCATTAGGCAAATGTTGTAGGTTTTTAGTTTTGGGTTATGTCTCTATTATTAATTGGGACTCTATTGTTTAGTTAGCACAGGGATTTCTCCAGTCCAGCAGCCTGAGCGTTTATCTAGGATTTACAGTAGTTGAGGTGAGTTTCCTCACTAGATCCATGGGTCAAAGGCACCAATGTCGGGCCATTGTGTGTTGTGTAGAATTTTGGATGCTATATGATGATTATATGGAAGACCAAGATCTGGCCCCTGGCATTTGTATGAAAGAGCAGGATCTGGCCCTTGGCAGCTATATGAAATACCAGGATCCGGCTCCTAGCATTTGTATGAAAGACCGAGATTTGGCCCTCGGCACTGGACAGAAAGACTATGATTTGGCCCATAGGATTTATCTTCTTTCATGTGTGATGTTTAGTACTTAGGGAACTCACTAAGCGTTATGCTTACAGTTTGTGTTTATGGTTTCAGGTACTTCCAGTTCCAAAGGTAAGGGCCCGGCGTGGTGGCACAGCATCCTCCCCTCATGGTTTCCGCATTTGAAATAATTTGTACTCTGATGATTTAATACTATGATTTGTATGGGTTCCGAACAATTAATTAATGTTTTGAATGACTTTTAATTGAAAAAAAATATTACTATTTTGGGATGTTACATTTTAGAAGAAAATAATGGTTATGATTACAGGTATTATCATCAAAACGTTAAAAATTAGAAATGTTGAATACTAATTCTTATTAAATAACATTTTTATAATGATTTATTAATCGTTGTGTGCCAAGTTGGAAGAAGGTATAGGTTGATTGGTTTCCTAGCGCACACAACACACACAGAACAAAGTAACTTGATTTTCCAGTTTTTTAAAAATAGTCTGATTTGTGATTTATGATTTTTTTTTGTACAGGTGAATGAGCTCAGATCAATTGAGAAGTTCAAAATCTTTAACACCAATAATTTGTGAGTCCCGAATGTTATTAAATATTACAATATATCACAATGTAATTATAGGAGGGGTTGCATACAATTTTATTAAAATTCAATGATTGAATTATAAGTAAGTTACATATTTGGTCCCCAAGTATAATTGATTTTTACAGCAATATGTTATCTCTTGCAATTATGGTCCTTATTTTAAATTTTTGTAATGTTTTACGTCAATGTTCCAAGTGAAAATGACTATTTTTTCGTCCCTGGGTATAGCAGATTTTTTGCATTTTTTGCCCCTAAAAAAAGTCATTTACTTGGAACAAGGACCAAATTTGTTATAAAAGAAACCCAAATAAGGACCAAAACTACAAAAACCAGCTATACTCAAAGGAGTAAAAATATAATTAACTCTTGAATAATTTCAATCACCTATTTCCAACTGAATACTAAAACTATATGCGGATTGGACAATACTGACCTTGTAAGTATTAAGTATTCGAGGTGGGTGAACTTGAATGTTATTACAAGACTCGTACAAGCAGTTGCACTTAACATAGAGAGTATTCAAAATCCAAAGGTACTTTTTTATAACATCCTACTTTTATTTTTCCTATTACAGCATTATACTTTGGAAAGTGTTATAATTTAGTAGATTTGTCAAAGCACGGTTCCTTATAAGAAAAAAAGTGGAAGGTACATTGTTGTAATGCAAAGAAGTGGAAGTAGGAATCCTATAATACACAAATACATGAATGTAAGATGCTATTTTCTTGCATTTACCCTTATTCAAATCATTCTTATTAATGGTTGAGCGTATATATTGTATTTAATAGATCTTGAGATGTCATCACAACTGAATATTACTAAAAACAAGGCAACTAATGGAGATCTTTTTCAAAACGAGACAATGAACATGTGAGATTGGTTATATCTAACGAACAAACAATCGAAGCCAATAAGTTGCAACTTCAAACTAAAAATAGAGAAAAACGGCTCAAATGGTGGATCAAAGTTGTCACATTATCCATTGTTGTTGTTATTTTATCAATTGTTTTCTTGTAATGGGGGAGTGCCTTTTTCTTTTTCAGAAGGTATATCAGTATTCTTATCTACTTAAACGTAATGCAAATTGGTATGCCTATATTTTTTAGGTAATATAACAAGTTTAAATTCAAAAACTCAATATGTTTTTTATTTAGAGACTGAAATTCGGTATACTTATTCCATTGATCAATGATGGTGGTATCATGGAGGTTATGAGTTCAAATCGCCCTCCCTCTGCCTACTGTTAAACAAAAATTGGTATAATTACTTGTGGGTGGAGTCGCTAGGGCACGTGATTTTGCCAAAAAACTTATTTGATGCACCTTTGGCAATTGTTGACAAAAGGCAGCATTGACACAACCAGCTGAGGTACCTTTCTTATGTGTTCCTTTGTGCCATTCTAAGTTGTAGAGTGTCGTTGTTGTTGTCATCCATGGTCATTAAGCCATGTGTTACTCGTATTTATTTACAAATAAAAGATGTAACATCTCCACAAATTTATTTGATCTATGTATTTTTAGGTAATGAATTTAATTGGTGATATGCAAGGAATAGTTGTTGTGATGTTGGATGACAATATCGACACTACTAGTTATTCATTCAATATATGAACCACTTATACTGTATCGAAATTAATTTTTTCATTGTGTTATTTTTCAGGAACTATTTCTAAAGGTGCACCTCTATTACATGAAAATGGAGACAGGGGAATGTATGCATGTTGTGCTCATTCTGTAAAATATGTAAGACTGTTATTCTGTAAGAATATGTATGAATTTACATTCAGATGTCCATGAATATATAAGGATTTTGTTATTTTTCAACTAGTGGTTCAAGAATGTTGTCTTTTTTTCAAGAAGTTTATTTACTCAAAATATATATTCTATCAGAAATATGTATCCTAGAATTCTTATAGAATGTCATTCTAACATAATGTCATTTTGATAGAATAAAATCAGGTATAATTAAAAATTATGTTACAGTTAAAATTGAATTAATTAAAAAAATTATAATTTTTAACTCAAAAGAATTAATTATCCCCAAAATTTTGGATTTTCCTTTTTTAAATTTATCTCAATTGACAAAAATTTGGATTTTCCTTTTTTATATTTATCTCAATTGACTAAAATACTTATTAATCGTTTTCTTAAAATAACTAAAATTATTGGTCCATAATCAACCCTACTTCCACACAATAAATAGTTAAAATACAATAACATATATATATATATATATACACACACACACACACACACACACACACACACACACACATAGGGTGAGCAAAATGTAATTGTTTAAGTCGAATCAAGATGATCGATAACCGGATCGGTTAGCCAATACAAGTGTTCGTCCTTTTTCCGGTTAGAACTGGTAAAAGTCCTTACGTAGTCCGTACAAATAGTTAAAGTTCTATGTGTTAAATGAACCAACCAATGCTTTGAGCCAAGGTGATTAGAATAATACCAAATTAACTAACAAAAATTAACCAAAAAATATTAATACTCTAATACCAAATCAACCAACAAAAAAAGTAATAATCCTAACAAAAACTTACAAACTAATATCATAACATAAAAATTCATAGTTTTATACAATTCAACCAACATAAGTCATAATCTAATTTTTCATTGGCCTTTCTCTGTTCCTTTGACATCTAGTTTCTTTAAAGTTAGTGCAAGATTGTTAGTATTTAATAAAAAACAAAAATCATATCAAAATAGAACATGAATTGTAAAAAGAAAATACCCAAAGCGATATCTTCGTCTTTCAAGATGTCTTCTATTATCGGATTTTTAGATTTTCCTACCTAATTTTGGGTGCAAAAAATCAAAGCTTCTACAATCAATGTCAGCAAGATAGTCTGATACAAAAATTAAACTCGCTAAACGCAAGCTCGGACGTCATAGTTAAGAACTTGAAATGTGTATCGCCAATATGTCTAACAACAAAAGAATTATAAATTATAACGACATTAATTTATATAAAAACTATGGTAAACTAAAAAAATAGTAATTGCCTTTCTTCATCCGAGCTCGTTAAGCATATATGAAGCTCTAGATCGGCTCGTTAAGGATCATTAAGGCTCGTATGTTCGTGAAGCATATTAAAGATCGGGATTGACTCGTTATTTTTTCATATTTTATTAATATATAAGTAATAAATAATAATATATAAAATAAAAGTATATTATACAAAAACTCGTTTAAGCTACGAGCTTAAATGAGCCCATAAGTGCAGGCTCGAAATCGGACTCGTTTATTAAATGAGCTTTATTCTAGGCTCAAGCTCAGGCTCGGCTCGTTTCGAGTTTTTAACGATCCAATCATGGATAGCTCACGAGTAGCTCGACTCATTTAATTACATCCCTATACGCAACTTATAAACAACTTGAGTCTCTTTCAAATAGCTTCTTAACTCGTTATATCTGAGTTGCTACCTCCAAGGTTAAGTAAATCGTCGAAAAAATCGTTGTCATCAACACACTCAACGACTTTTAGACGAATTTCTTCTTGAGAATATTACATTGTCGAAACTTTCCAAGTAGGTCCTAAACAATTTCTTCATCCTCATTTGATCTCCCGAACCATTTGATGTGCTTTTAACTCTCCCAAAAAGTAATTAATGTTTTTTTAGTATTTCATAGTTTGCTTATAATTAATGTTGTTGCAATTTGTAATTCTTATAATTAATGTTGTTTCAATTTGTAAATCTCAACTGTGGCAACTGAACCCACATTTAACACAAGTGGTAGAGTTTTAAATGAGGATCAAACTAAGTTGTATAGTTGAAGCTTTGGTATGCACCCAATATTAGGTAAGAAAATCTGGAAATCCAATAATAGACAACTTCGACACCATCTTCAAAGGCAATGGCATAGCATTCGACATTTTTTTTATACTCCCTCCGTCCCAAAATAATAGTCTACAGACAAAAAACACACAGTTTAAGAAAACATTAATTAGCATTAACTTTATTAAATAAAATGACAGTTTTACCCTTCTGTTGCATTTAATTCTATGATAGTTGTATTCAATTTTATGGTAATTTAACTAACAATGAAGGGTATTATGGTAAAATACATGTTTATTTTTAAAAGTAAACAATTATTTTGGGACAAACCAAAAAGGAAACATGGACTATTAATATGGGACGGAGGGAGTAATTGTTTACATAGATATCACATAAGTTTTAAACAAAGACAAATATGGTAAAGAAACTCATGAAAAATTAGATTATGATTTTTGTTTGTTCTCCCACCGTCCCAAAATTATTATTGTCCTCTGACAAAAAAACACATAGATTAAGAAAAAAACAACCATTAGTTTTGTCTTTTTGAGTAAAATGACCCTCTTGCCTTTTTCTAAAACCAATGGAAAATGTGTGTTTGTAATTAGTCAAGTTTACTTTATTAAATGTTAGGGGTAATATGGTAAAATTGTGTATCTACTTTTGGTAGTGGACAATAATTTTGGGACAAACTAAAATAGTAAGGTGGACAATAATTTTGGAGTATTAAATTATGTATTTTTTTGTTACAATTTTGTAAGTTTTTATTGTTTATTTTTGTCGGTTGATTTGGCATTAAAGTAAAAATATTTTTGGGCTAATTTTTGTTGGTTGATTTGAGATTTTTCTAATCGGGCTCAAAACATTAATCACATTTAACATATATATATAGATTTATCTATTTGTACCTACTACATAAAAACTTATAAGACTACATGGTGTGGTGGGGGAATTGTCATCGACATCCTACCTGGCCAAGATTTCTTTTTTTCTTTAAATTACCACTATAAATATATGCCAAACTTTCACCATTTTTACCATTACAAAATATCAAATTTTTACAAACTTCTTCTAAAACTCAAAATGTATTCCCATAACTCAAGAAAAAGATAATACGCCAAGCTTCGGTATATGGAAAACTTTCTGGTTGGGATTTGTGCTTTGTAAATTTTACATCTGATTACCTTCCTGAATTATGAATTTATTTAGTAATCTGTATTGCTTATATTTTTGTTTATTTTCTCTACTTTTAGGTTATTGTGAAAAGTGGTAATGATTGTCGGCAGGAACGTCCAGCTGATTTCTCATTTTTATGGTATGTTTGTTCTGTACGATTTACATTTATCTGAATAATGCATATTGTTGAACATCATGGAAACATAGTTTTAGGGACAATTGAAACCTGTTAGAGAAAAGGTACTAAACCAAAGCTTTATTTTCCTAATGTAGTGTTTGGTATGATGAAATATTCTCTTAGACAAACATTTGCTTCATATAGTTAGTTCAGTGTATGTGGTAAAAGCCATTATATTCACATATTTGTTACAAAAGTAATTTGGTTTCTCCTATAAACTATAAACTATATAAAGTAAAGATAAACTAATAAGACAGCGAAGAAAATAAATATTAGAGGTGAAAGTACATTGCTTTATATAGAGGGAAAGTACATTGCTATTTCTTGTAATTATCCCTTTTTCTAATATTATTGGAAATTTGATAGATTTTTATAATCTTAGACATATTCCAAGAAGTTGTAGCTACGTCCTTATAAAGTTCTTGTCACGTCATCTTACAAAGCTCTAATTCAACCAATTCCAGACACCGAACAATATTCATCCATTTTTTAAAAATTTTGTTTGAAATATAAACATCTCTAAAATTTACTCAACTTGAGTTTACACTTTATTGTAGGCATGAATTCATTCCATCAAAAGTAGATTCCCCAATATCGCGAGCTTGCATAACTTTTTTGTAGCCAAATTACTAGATAATAAAATGTCCGTCTTAAAAGGGTGAAAATTATCAACTTTGCGTTCAATAGTTTCTTTGCTATTCGATTTTGGTAATAGAACTTGTTTAGTTTTTATTGAAATTAACATGACACCATTGTCTAGCATCTCATTAAAACAGAAAACCTAAACTAGGATAACCAAAGATGATGTCTTTATAGAAAGAGTCTATTGTATTCCGAAAACAACTCATATGGAAACAAAATTCATGTTCAAAAGAACCAAACAGCCTAAAAAAGGATGCAGGTAATTATAAGAAAAAGAAGATACAGTAACCGCAAAACAAACCTAAGCAGTAAGCAAAACAGCACCACCAGCCTCTTTAATCTTCTTCTCCGCTGTCTTTGATATAAGCTTCGCCTTAACAACCATCGGATGCGACGGAGGCACCATACCTTTCCCTAAAACCTTGAAGAATCCGTGCTGTGATACATCGACTACAGGGATCTTGTCGGCGGAGGCATTCTCTCGCACGTCCTGAGGAACCATGGACCAGAGCTTGTCGACGTTGACGATGGGGCAATAGAACTTGTTTCGTAGCTTGTGGAAGTACCTCATTCCGACTTTACCGAAGTACCCTGGATGATATTTGTCGAAGAGGATACGGTGGTGGTGCATTCCTCCGGCGTTACCCCTACCTCCTGGATGCTTCCTGTGTTTTCCGATACGACCATGTCCGGCACTCACGTGACCCCGCTTTTTACGGTTCTTCCTGAGTCTGGTCGTCATTCTACCCTAAAGTACCCAAAAGGATTTCAAATCAACAATGAAAACGATTATATGTATATGAATGCATTGAGTTCTAACATAAAGTTGACCATTCTAAGAATTTGATACGCATAACAGCTACAGAATCATAATTGGATAGCTGATGAAAAGAACAGTAAACAACTATGAATACCTGAAAGGAAAACTCCGGCTACAAGCGGCAGCGACGACGCTAGGGCAGAGTATCTCAGCTACATAAATAGGAACCCTAACTCGATTTATAGCCTATAAAAGATCCAATGGATATCTCTTCGTGGGCTTATGGCTAATGCCGATTCTAATTTGGGTTGTAGGCCTAAAGTAAACTAAGACCAATTCCAATCATAACATCAATATTTATATACTTTTTGTGGAAATTTTATATAAATCATAATTCAAACTCCAACAGTAACCACATAATAAAAATACAATGTTATAACTGACATATAATAATTTCAGAAAATTTAAAAGGCCAATTAAATCATAAAGTGGTTTTTGGTGTTGGAATGGTTGACCTCTATATATGGAGGACATTGTTGGAAAAAATAGGGTTTGTAGTGAAGATCTGGATACCAACTTGGATCGTGAGAATACCTTCCGAACTGATATTTTTACCTTATGCATGGGTTGCAATAAATTCATCCTAGGATAATCCAAGTGGGCACTTACGATTCTAAGCATAGAAATCGTAAAGCCAAATTGCTAGAAAGATTATGTGAGTGTATGAGAACCGAGAGCTAATTTCCGTATATCTTTTCCCTTAAGGAAGAGTCATTTATATAATAAACGAAATTAGAGTTTCATTAGGGTTGGGTCGTCATTAGTTGCTTTTGAAGCAAGTCAGGGTAATCCAGATTTTAATGATGATTTAGGGTTACCAAAACTAACGAGTTTCGTTAGTTTTACCATAATCACCCTTAGACCCCGCTAGGGGCGCTGCCCCTAAACCCCACCAAAGGGGCGCCGCCCCTTTGGAAACTCCGGACCCAGGGGCGTTGCCCCTGGACCTCCGAATTGTCGTCGAACAGGCTTCTAATTCGATCTTATATATGTGTGCACTCCGCACCAACCCGTACATATATTAGGGTACAAATTATAAAGTCTCTTATCTCACATATTAGTTCCAATTACATAAAATAACATGGTGACACTAAAATCACCAACAGGCATTATTCATCTACACAAAAATAATATAACAGTTAAAGGTTTGTTGTAATATAAATGACCTCTAAAATGGTTTAGAGGTCCATTGGAAATTAGAATTGGCCTAATATGTCTGATACTATGTGTGAGACTCGTGTATTACACGGGTTTATTAAAAAGAAAATTAAATAGCAAGGTGTAAACATTAAACATTTTTAAAGTAAAATTTCAAAACTTAGCAATATAACATCTTTCCAATGTTGCTAATATATAGAAACTTGAATTTTCAAAAAAAAGTCAGCTTCTAAAAATTAGTATTCGAATCGGACTGGTTCCTTACATGTATAGAATTTTTTTTTTAAAAAAAAATTGTATATGATGTAACAAAATTCTAGTTCGAGATTGTTTTAAACTACATTCTGTAATATGCATCCTTGATAGGAGGAATACAAAATTTTAGATAATTTTAATAACATTTATAAATACAAAGATTTAATTCAAATCCATAGTATGTTTCACATATGCAATGACATGAAAGTAACGTAGAGTAACAATAAAACTGCAACTCATCTGTGAAGTTTTGAGTTGCTAAATTATAAACATCAATTAATTAATTTCTATTGACAACAATAAAAGATTAAAAATAACAAAAGTTCATTAAAACGAAAATAATATCATGATAGAAAGCACATGTCTAGAATATAAAATTTGTAATTTAATTAAAACTGGAAATTCTTAAAAAAAGATGTGTCATTGCAAATTACATAAACAAAGATGGTTAAGATTACAATTTAACGTTCAATTCCATCATGGAATGAAGAACAAACCACAAGCAGACCAAGGAATGAAAGTAACAAATTTTAACCCTTTAGTCTTCCATGATTTTTCTTTATTGGCAGGGGCTAATTCGGAAATATGAATAGTTGAAAAGTAAAAAGATGAAGGATCGGTTTCTTGAATCTCATATATTCTTGGATCTTGATCTTCAAAAATCTTCCAAAACCGGACAATACAATATTCACTAACACTTGCCAAGTATTTACCATCATGACTGAACTTTAGGATTGAGATGTAACCATTGTGTGTTGCAAACTCTTGTGTGGCATAAAGAGAATGATAATTCTTTTGATTTCTTTTTTATGTGTCTGTACAGGAACTGAATGAGTACAAACATTGGTTTTTGAGTCTATGTGATTGGGCTTCAAAGTTACTGATTCCTCATGTTTATTTGTGATTGGAGCCATAATGTTTAGCTTTTGTATTTCTTCCTCATATCTAACAAACTAACAGTTATCCTTCTTTCCGTGAAGACCCATGAGAAGATGAACTAAAACTCTTTATTAAACCATTGTCATGGAAGTAGAATGATGTTTTTCTCAATATGTCTTCACCTGATCCATCCCAATTTCCAGTTTTGACTCCATGATGCTCCTTTAAACCAGAACATACCAACTCAATGGCTCTATTTGATCAAACAGTCAATGATGGCTGCCTACATAAAAAACCATCTTGAAAGTCTGGATTTTGAGGCAGCACAAGAACTGTATTCATTTATTTCATAAATGAAATGATCTTCACATTTCTCTTTTCCTTCTCTGTTTACAAGCCATTTAGAATTTAAACCCATGATCTCAAGAATTTATCACGACCAGTTCTAACATGATTACTCCCAATTCGCTCATGGTCATCCTCCTCGGTTTCAAATATGTAAAAACGTCAAGACATGAATAATGACAGATGTTGAAAGTTGACCCCATTAATTAAACTTGAATACCGGTTACTTCTCCCAAGATTTTCACTCGATCTGGTGACTAAATTTCCAGCAACCAACTACGGTAGAAAATCATTGTCAACATCTATATAATGTTGATGAACCTTCAACAAACCATATATGACGGGTGGAATTGAAGCATCTGGTTCTTCTTTTGCAGGAATCAACACCTAAAATAAACTAACTGAAAACGGTAAGGGACAAAAGAAGAAAAGAGAGAATAGATGATAAAACCCCCAAATCGCCCCAGTCTCCGATGCAGGGCTCACCTAATTACTCCAAAATTATCCTGTAGAAATGCACATATCAGTAAACCTATAAAATTGTTGAATCCTATTTTCTTGACGAATCAGGTGATTCTTATCTTCAATTAAGTTTTTGTGAGATAGATGAAGCGGGAAGGGATTTTGAGAGACAGAGTTAGTGTGGGATAATATTGAGAATGATTTGACTTTGTAAAAGAATTAGAAATTAAATGAAAAGAAATCAGGTATTGAATGGAGAGAAATCAGGATTTTTTAAATGGTATTAAAACGAAAAGATTAAAGGGTGAAAATATGGTAATTAATTCCTAATTAAATGTGTATCATATCAGTTTTATTCAAGGTTCTAAAAAGCTCGTCATGGCTCCGCCATGGCGCGCCATGACTTCAAGGCTTGTGCGGTTGTGCCTCCCGCCAAACTTTACCAAAACGTCGTCTTAACTCATATATGTGTATAAAATAGAATAATAGTTGAAAATACATATTAAAATATTAATTATATACAAAATTGCCGCATTAAGTTACGCCTTACAAACGACGTGGCTCGCCAAGGCTCGGAAAAGCTTGAGGTTTGACATTGTCGCCAAGTCACGCCTTACGTTATTTAGAACCTTGGCTTTATTATTTAAAAAAATAAAAAATAAATAAAAATGACAAGTTGAAAAAGCTTATGTGTAATTTTTTGATAGCATCTGAAAAGAAAATATAAATTACAAGAAAATTACAAGTGGCAAAAACATTTTTATTTATTAGGGTAGATTCTTTTTTTTAATATAAAATTAATCTGATTTTTGGGCTTTTCTCTCAATCTTTCGCTAGCATGGCTTCTCAATGGCTATATTTGACCAAACAATCAGTGATGGCTGCCTAAACAAAAAAACATCTTGAAAGTCTGGATTTTGAGGCAGGACAAGAACTGTCTTCATTTATTTCATAAATGAAATCATCTTCACATTTCTCTTTTCCTTCTCTGTTTACAAGTCATTTAGAATTTAAACCCATGATCGCAAGAATTTATCACGACCAGTTCTAACATGATTACTCCCAAGTCGCTCATGGTCATCCTCATCGGTTTCAAATATGTAAAAACATCAAGAAAGACATGAATAATGATAGATGTTAAAGTTGACCCCATTAATTAAACTTGAATACCGGTTACTTCTCCCAAGATTTTCACTCGATCTGGTGACTGATTGTCCAGCAGCCAACTACGTTAAAAATCATTGTCAACATCTATATATTGTTGATGAACCTTCAACAAACCGCCTGTGTTCTTCTTTTGCAGAAACCAACACCTAAAATAAACTAACTGAAAACGGTAAGGGGACAAAAGAAGAAAAGAGAGAATAGAAGATAAAACCCCCTAAATCACCCCAGTCTCTGATGTTTCACCTAATTACTCCAAAATTATCCAATAGAAATGCACATGTCAGTAAACCTATAAAATTGTTGAATCCTATTCTCTTGATGAATCATGGTGATTCTTGTCTTCAATTAAGGTTTTGTGAGATAGATGAAGCGGGAAGGGATTTTGAGAGACAGGGTTAGCGTGAGATAATATTGAGAATGATTTGACTTTGTAAAAAAATTAGAAATTAAATGAAAAGAAATCAAGTATTGAATGGAGAGAAATCAGGATTTTTTAAATGGTATTAAAACGACAAGATTAGAGGGTGAAAATATGGTAATTAATTCCTAATTAAATGTGTATCATATTAGTTTTATTATTTAAAAAAAATCAAAAAAAAATTAAAAATGACAAGTGGAAAAAGCTGATGTGTAATTTTTTGATAGCATCTGAAAATAAAAAATAAATTACAAGAAAATTACAAGTGGCAAAAACATTTTTATTTATTAGGGTAGATTCTTTTTTTTAAATATAAAATTAATCTGACTTTTGGGCTTTTCTCTCAATCTTTCGCTAGCATGGCTTCTCGCAAACCGACCATGTTATTTGATATATGTCAAAAACGAGGTGACATTAACAGGCAGTGTTTTTGTGTCACAGATGGATATGTTTTATGTTTTATTAATATATTAAATAAACAGTTTATTTTTCCAGCTTACAGCATAAATATATATATATATATATATATATATATATATATATATATATATATATATATATATATATATATATATATATATATATAGAGAGAGAGAGAGAGAGAGGTGAGTTCAATTGAGAAAATAAAAAAGGTTGAGAATGGGGGAATCATTCTCAGCCACTCATTTAATCTAAGCATAAAAAGACACGGTGGCAAACTTGTAAATATGTTAATAACCTTCAATCTCAAATACGTAACTATAGAGAGTTCGATAACAGTTCGTTCATCATCAAAATTTCTCCTCCAACCTTCAACAATTACCCAGTGTTAATCAATCATCGATATTCGTGGCTGGGAGGTTCGCCGTTCAAGACAGATTCGCAACCTAGATTCATCAATTTCATCGATTTCTTTGTTGAATACTCCGAATGTTCGTAGCTTGCAAGCATTTGTTAAAGTTCATAACGAATTTGGAACTGGAATTTCCCAGATTCGCAAACGAAATCAGTTGGAATCGGTTTTCGTTGTTCATGAAATTGGAATCGGAGTTCTGGACTCGCAGTCACAGTCGACATTGAAGGACTCAGAATTGATACTCACAGGTTCCCAATCGGATTTTCGGAAATCAAAATCAAAATGAGAAATCGATCAGACATATGATGTCGCATCTGAAGTCGAAATCGGAAGTATATGATGATTTTGGAATTGATAACTTGATGTTTTTAACATTTTTAAAATAGTTAACTTGTATGCACTCCAACTGTTTGATGAAATGCATAAACTGAATTACCACGTTATATTCACATATGAATATGTTTTCTCACCTGAATCAGTATATGATTATTAAAAAGACAAAACAAATATGCAATTCTGTATGTTATTCATATGTGAATAACATATAAAAATTATATATATTTGTCAAAATATCTTCTAATATTCATAAGTGAATATATTCACAAGTGAATATACATTGTAATATTCATATGTGAATATACTGTGTAATATTCATAAGTGAATATATCATCTAATATTCACAAGTGAATATACTATGTAATATTCACATGTGATATACCATGTAATACTATGTAATATTCGCATATGAAATATCATTTAATATTCATAAGTGAATATATCATCTAATATTCACAAGTAAATATACTATGTTAATATTCACAAGTGAATACATCGTCCAATATTTAAATATGAATATACTATGTTTATTATATGCTATATTCATATATGAATGATACTTAAATTGTAAAAAAAATAAATCATATTTTTTATTCATAAGTGAATAACGAATGTACTGTAATAAAACCTGGTGCATTTTTATTCACTTATGAATAACGATAGCTAAAAATATAAAAAAAAAAAATTATTTTATCTTAAAACTATATCAATATGGATGTCTATTTGTAGAGAATAAAAAATCATGAATTTTGGTATATTTAAAATCATTTTTTTGATAAAAATAGCTTCTAAAAATTAAAAAAACGAAAAAAAACTATGTTTTTGTATATATTAAGGTAATGATTAGCATAGTTTAAGGAAATATGTTTTGTTGGAAAACACATATCTATTCATTTCCCATTTCCGCTGGTACGACGGAGGCTTTTGCGGCAAAAATAAATGAGTGACTGAGAATGATTCTCCCATTCTCAACCTTTTTTTTTCTCAATTGAACCCTCCCCTATATATATATATATATATATATATATATATATATATATATATATATATATATATATCATTGGACAATATCTCTAATAATAAAAGCATAGTAGAAGGTTAAACAACCCATTCAGGAGGGGCGTCTTTTCATACACGATGTGTTGCTCACATGATAAATTATCGGTTCAAGTGGACTTGACAAGACCATTGATGAATTTAGGAAAAATGCTATGAATTATTGTTACAAAAAGCAAGGACAAGTATAACATATTAACTAACCAGATTGAATTCCATATATCATATGCTTAAAAGTAGTTTACGACAACAGAAAACATTAAAATTATTTTATGACAAAATAAAAAGGAATAGATTTGCATCCAAAAAGAAACATACCACCCACATGTGAAACACTCCTAGTAACTTTAAAAAAAAAATGTGCTACAATTACATTCTGTGGAAAAACAGAAAAAATATCCATAACAAGTGTAGTCTTAGAAAAATATCCTACAATAAGTTAAGTGTTCTACTCTACCAATGCCCTTTCCCACCAATAGGAACCGTGTTGGATCCCGACATCATACCTCGGTTGCCATACCCACCACCACCTCCTCGACCCCTCGATCTAAAGTTCCCACCAGAACCTATTAATTACAATAATCCATCATTTTTTATCATAAAAAATAAATATTAATTAAATAAAACGTTCAAAAGTTAAGTTAAGAAAATTGAATTACCTCCACCACCGGTTGACCGGGTCATAGAAGACAATGCAAGAGGAACAGCTTGACCAGCTTCTTGAAGAATCTTAACAAGCTCTCTTGCGTGTTTTGCATTTGAATGTGTGAAAAAAGTAACAGCAATTCCTTTAGCTCCTGCACGCCCAGTACGCCCTATCCTATGAACGTAGTCTTCGAGGCTTGATGGGAAATCATAATTGATCACGCATTTTATGTCCTTCACATCTACGGTTTTCAATTCAATATAACAACAGATTAAATTTAAAATTAATTCTTTAGATATGGAATTGGAATAAAATGGCAACCTTATCCCATTCATTCCCTGATTTTCTTTCAAAGCTCATAATCCAATTCCAATTCCAACCATTTGTTTCTCTGAGTCAACCGGGCTGTCACCTCATAACCGTGGATGGGCCGCGAGGCGATCAAATGTCTAAAAATCACAACTACTTGCATCATACTATTTCTACCCTACCTATTACAGCATTCTACTTTAACAAGTACAATGCTATGTTGGCTAGATTTTTACAATCCCTTGTAGGAAATAAAAATTATAATTTCACTATGTTGTAATGAAAAAAGAAATGGAAGTGGGATGCTATAATACAAAGATAAAAGAAGTATGTTTTATTTCTTACATTTAAGCCCTTAATAAGGAGAGTCCAATTCTGTGTAGAACAGAATGAACTTAAGGTTGCTACTCAAATTAAATTTTCAAACATATAAAGAGGGGTGTTTATGTTTAGATGTGTGCCTGCAAAGTGATTATTGCAATTCATAATCAATTGCTTAAATCAAGTGTAGTTGGATAATTTCACATTTACCTCAATCAGCTGAATTTGACTATGAAGTCGAAATCAGCTTTAGAACTAGAAGCACATCCAAACACCCCCTTAACAACAAAAAGATATTAATAATAATGCAGCAACTACATGACACTTTGTCAAACTATGACTTCAGTGTCAACAGCAGCATGAATGCATGACATAAAACAAAAGTAATAATGTATAGGGTAAATTACAAAAAATAGCAACATACTTTACTCTTTTTACCAACTTAGACAACATACTCTATATTTTTACCCATACTTGAATTTTTTCTACCCATTTTAGCCTTTTGTTTATATTTTTTACCTATAGTAGCAACATCTAACCCAAAACAGCAGCACATTGCTATTATTAGTGAAGATTGAAGAAATAAAGGAATGTTGCTATTATGGGTAAAAAAATTGGTAAAAAGAATAAAGTAAGTCGCTATTGATAGTTAGTAGTTCTTAACTTCTAATGTCTAGTGTATTATGTGTTGTTGGACTAAAATTTATACCAAAGAATCCTAGGGGTGTTCATGGTTCTGTTAACCTTAAAAAAACTAGACCTAAGTGAACCATATTTCAGTTAACCTCGATCTCAGGTTGACAATCTATTTGGTCTGATGATTTTTTTAACCCTAGAAAATCCAAACTTCCAAGGTTATTATATTATGGGATCAGATGCAAGTTTTTTCCTAATCCTTTATAAAGGATTCTATGCATAACCATATCCATACTGGACGTGAAATGCTAAAATAGAAGTGGAAATGATGCAGCCTCCCCGTATAGATGATGTTCCTCTGAGTATTTGTGGGAACTGTGTTGTGGCACAAACTCATATATACATACTCCCTTCCCCTTTGGCACCCAAACCACAAATTATTTTGTCAGGTAAAAGTAGACAGCAGCCGGCAACTCCCATTCCCATAAGTTTAATGACCTAAAAACAATTTCATCCTACCAAGACCACGTGCAGCAACATCAGTGGCTGTCATTATAAGACTCCTTCCACTTTTAAATTCAGCCAACACCCAATCCCTTTCACTTTGGCTTTTATCACCATGGATGGATAATGCAGGCCATCCATCCATTCTAAGTTGTCTTGTCACTTGATCACATCCTTTTTTTGTTTCTACAAATATTAGGATTCTGCTTCCATCCATCATTTCTTTCAGAACTCCAATAAGCCTGTGTTGTGTCAGTGTCAATTAAACTTCAATCACACAAGAAAAGGAGACTCTTTTCTTTTATGTAAAAACTAAAAAGTAGTAATTTTTTTTATTTATTTATACCTGCTGTACTTCTCCATGTCTGTTACGACTTCAATTACCTGGTTTATTGCCTGATTGGCTTTCAGAACAGGGGATCCTATGATCACCTAAAGAGTTCCATGTTTATAACAGGATCAGATAAGCAATTTAAAAGTATGCTTCTCTTTTACTTAATGGGTTAAGCATTTAATCTGTACATGAATGTTTCTTTTTTTACTTAAACATGAATAAATGACTTCATTTGTTAAGCCTAAAATCCTGGCTTGATGTATGAAGACACCATTACAGTTTACTTATTTTCCTTTCTTCTTTTTTCCTTCAAACTCCTCTCACGTTATAACTGATGAGCATTGTTAAAGATTTTTGATAAAATGGTCATTTAGTCTCATTTTCAAACAGTTTATTCTGTCTAGAATAGAGGCAGACTTTATGTATACAGCACTTTATCCACACAGACATCATTACCCATTCAGCCATTTTACTCATAAATGGCTTAAAGGGGACAAAAGAAACACCCCCTGAGTATAGAGTAATAAGGTAAAAGTAAATAGTAACCTTGTATGGATTGCGTAAGAACTGTCTTGCCAAACTCTCGACCTCTTTAGGCCATGTTGCACTCCAATAGAGAGTTTGTCTATCTGGTCTGATCTGTCAAAATTAAGCACCTCCAAAAACTTAGCATAAGATACTTGATTATAGTGGACATTTAAAGCTGCAGTTAAGGGGGAAAAAATCATATGAGAAGTGCAACATACTTGGGAAATGATTTTTCTGATTTGAGGCTCAAATCCCATATCTAACATACGATCAGCTTCATCCAAAACAAGGTAAGTCACTCTTTTCAAGTTTGTTTGACGAGCTTCTAGCATATCTATCAACCGACCAGGTGTGCCAATGACAATTTCAACCCCTGAAATAAAGATCACATATGCTTGTAAATTCATCTTTATTTCCAAAAAAGAATATGGTTTTATATAAATTGGCAATTGGAGTACCTCTTTGAAGATCACGAATCTGTGGACCCTTAGGGGCACCACCATATATGCAAGTGCTTCTTATATTAGAATGCGAAGCAAATTTGCCAGCTTCTTGTTGGATTTGTACAGCCAATTCTCGAGTAGGAGCCAATACTAATACAATGGGACCATCTCCATGAACTAATTTTGGGAAATACAGACAGAAAAAAAGTAACATGATAAATTAGAAGAATGGAATCTCACAAAGACAAATTAAAAGTATATAGTAAGTTACTAACCCAATGGAGGTTGTGCAGAAACATGGACTACAGCAGGCAGCAAATATGACAAAGTCTTGCCAGAACCAGTCTCTGCAATCCCAATTAGATCTCTTCCCTTTAAAGCCATAGGCCATCCTTGGGCCTGAATTGGTGTTGGCTCAACAAATCCCAGTCTGGAAATGACATCTAGACAGTAACCTACACAGAATGAAAAACCATTAATTGACTGATAAGAGTTTGAGATAGCAGAGATAGGAGAAAAGGTGAGCAATTTTCTCAGGGTATAGACTCATTACCAGGAAAACCTGCCTCATGAAACATCCGGATTGGCTTTGGGACATCATGTCCTTCAACAGTAATCTCCCTCCGACCACGGTAAACTGCCACCTCTTGATCAGTCATGTCCCTTACAGAAGGAAATTCGATGTAGAAGTTCTTCTCAAATGGTACCAAGTTGCCAAAATCTTGCTTTGGTAAAGCTATACTATCCAAGTCCCCTTTAGCGCCACTTCCTCTTCCTCCTCTACCACCACCACGACCACCATCAAAGCTCCTCCCTCCACCTCGCCCACCTCTCCCTCCGTCACGCCCACCACCCTGATATCCTCTGTCGAAACCTCTACCACCGCCACCGCCACCTCTGCTGCCACCGCGACCTGAATTAAAACCTCTACCTCCTCTGCCTCTACCACCATCAAAGCCTCCATTGCTCATTCTTCCACCACCATCTCTCCCAGAGCCGAACCCTCTCCCTCCCCTTCCACCCCCACCTGCGCCAATATTAAAACCTCCCCGAACACCAGGTTCGAAAGGAGGGTATCCACTTCCAGCAGCTCTTCCACCGCCGACAAAAGACGGTGGTGGTGCTGGAGGACCTCTGAATGGAGCCGGTCCACCGCGGACGTAGTTTGGAGCAGCACCTACCGCAGGGGGTCCCGCCGTAGGCGGTAATCCCATAAAATCACTGACACATTGAACATATCAACAAATGAATCATTCAATCAAAACTAATGCCTAAAAACAACTACGGAACAAACAGATACGTATTGACTTCGAATATTAACAATCTGAACGAAAAAAGTAGGTTTATATGGTACCTCCGACGCTGATGGTAAGAACCGGCGTCCACAATTCTGTCGTCGTAACGATTCATCACGGTTGATTGAAATCGATGATGGTTTCCGGATTCAGGGTTAGGGTTTTGAAAAGTGCTCGAGGGTTTGACTGATCTGAAAGAAGGAAAAAAGAGAGGGACAGGGAATGATATTTTCCTCCTCAGATATTTTGTCGCCACCATTGGTAAGTTTTTTTAACAAACTATATTAAAATTTTGGTAAGTTTTTTTTAACAAAACTATATTAAATTTTTGGAAAATATATTTTTTGATTTATACGTATTTGGTACTGAGTTTTGTTTTTCGTCTATATTTACTCCTTTAACTTATTAAACTATACACATTCAGTCCTTAGACTGACTACTCCAGATAGGCCGGAAAAAATGACTTAAAAGAAAATTATATATCTCAATTTGGACACATTTAGTCCTTAATATTTTTCTGTATATATAGTCCTTAATATTTTTTTATTGCAAAATAAGTCTTTGTTGTTTTTGTACATATTCAATACTTATGATTGATTTCTTTAGGTTTTCTCATGTCATTGTACGTGAGATAATCATTAATAAGGTTTTTGGGGTTGTTAATTGTAACATCCCCAAAAGGAGATATAATTTCTCAGACCTTAACATTTTATATTTATGTCAAGATTGGTCCTTATGTTGAAAAAGGTGGCATTCGAGTACGCGGGGCGTACGCATGAGTACGCTCAGCGTACTTATGCACTTTGCATTGTCAGGAAGGCCACCTAATACGCTGGGCGTACCAAAGTGTACGTTGGGCGTACTAGGCTCAGTGAGAAACTCTAATATTTTCTTGTGCCCCTATTTAAGGAACATGATGGCCTCATTTCCATCCACCATTATCAGCCTCCAATCTCCTCAAAACCCTAATCTCGTCCCTCTAGCTTGTGTGAGTGTTTGTGGCTCATTTGAGTGTTCTTATGAAGCTCTTAGTGGAGAAGAAGCCTTGAAGGAAGGATAGTTGGTGTTTCTAGCTCTTGGGTCTGATTTCCACTTCAGTTGGTGCATCTTCCAAAGGAATCAAGTTCAAAACTTGTTCATTGTTTGTTCTAGTTCTTGTTTTGGGTCATTTTTAGGGTTTTATGTCCCAAGTATGGAACTTTACGAGTTTGGTGAACTCTAGAGTTATTCTTTTGTCCTTTTAGGTGTATTAGAGTGTTCCAATCCATAAAAATGAGTACTTAGACGTCTAAATCTCTCCATGCATGAGTTGTATGGTCTTTTGTGTTGAGAAAGTTAGAGTTTTTGGGATTGGGTCTTGTCTAGCCATGCAAAGGCTCAAAGTCAGCAACTTTATGGAATAAGAGGTCTTACTTAGCTCAGATCTATAGGAATGCTTGTCTTAACGGGTTAAGACCAAGAGAAGTGAGAAGTGGGAGTCCGAGGAGTACGTCGTGCGTACCCCCAGCTACGCGCAGCGTAGAGTCAAAAACCCTTTGTCGCATGCTTAGCCAGCAGTACGCCCAGCGTAAGGAGTTGTACGCCCAGCGTACACGTTGGGGGTTGACTTTCGTTGACTTTTGGGTTTTAGGTCAAATTGTGGTCTTTTGGCCAATGAGGGGCAAAATGGTCTTTTTACCCTTCTGAGATTAGTGAGAGGCTCGGTCTAGCATTACGAGGTTATTAATATTAATTAGAGTTATATAAGCAGGATTTAGTGGAGAGAAAAAGATAGATCACTTTGAGATGATCATGTGGATATAAAGATCGTTGAAAACGAAGTTCGTATAAGAAAGTTATAGCTATTTGAAATTAGGGTGAAAGTATGTTGCAATTTATGGGAAAGTAAAAAAAATCAAGTCAACGGTCAACTTTAATATCCACGACGTGGTGGTATGATTACCATGACATGTTAATAGATGAGTCCCAAAATATATGTGTCAAAACTAACGGCCATGAGATGGCCAATATATTACCACGACGTGGTATGTGACAAGTCATTGCGACACATAGCAGAAAAGTGCGACACGTGGCGAGACCAGGATTCAGTTGATCACCATGACATGGTACATGTATATCCACAACATGGTGATCTCATGATTTGTCCGATAACATTCACTTGGGGTTTAAATAGATTCGCCATGTTATGTATAGTATGTTGTATTTTGGGAAACTCACTATGGTTTACGCTTAGGGTTTTATGCTTAAATGTTTCAGGTACTTCTGGTTCGAACGGGAAGGGTCCAACTTGATCGCATTGCATTCCATAGAGTTTTCCGCACTATCTGTTATAACTTATTACTGATGATTTAAGAATACATTACAATATAGTTATCTTTTGAAAAAACGAATGAATGATTTGGTTTTTCTGAAAATGAAATTTTTACTTAGTATTTTTGTGATGTTATGGCTCCGACATACAAGATACTAATAATTTGAAGAAGCAGTTGTCTAGGGAGTTCGAGATAATTGACATAGGGGTAACGAAGCAAATACTTGGCATAAACATAGTCAAAGATAAAGTTGTGGATACTCTAAAACTTTCCCAAGAAAAGTATATTTAGATGTTTTTAGAAAAGTTCAACATGTTAGATGCTAACGCCAAAAGTACATCCGTTGGGAGTCACTTAAATCTCTCCAAGATCAATCCTCAAATTCCAAAGAGAGAAAAATAGAAACAAAGAATTTTCCTTATGTGTTCGTAGTTAGTATATTGATTTACATGATAATGTGTACCAAACCAGATGTTGCTCATGCAGAAGGAGTCATTAGCAAAAATATGTCCAATACGAAGAAAGAGCATATTAAAGGAGTTAAGCGGTTGCTTTGCTAGTTGAAGAGAACTTTAGGTGTTGCCTTATGTTTTCGAAGTTATACAATCTTCCTTGAAAGTTTTTCCATGATGATTTAGGGTTGTGTGGATTCAGTTAAAAGCACTATTGGTTATGTATTCATAATTGGATGGACAACCATTAGTTGGGTGTCAATGTTATAGAAGAGTGTGGCTCAATCAACCGCAAAATATATGCCTATAACATAAGTTAGCAACAAGCTTATTTGGTTGAAGAACTTTTTATCGAAGTTAGGCTTGAATCAAGAATATTATGATGGGTTTTATAGGTTACAAAACTATGTGCTTACAGGATTTCACTTGACACTTAAGGGCACATGCAACCTAAAGGATCTATGTCATACACTATGAATGTAACATTCTATGAATAAAAAAACTAGATGAACCCTAATATAATCAAATTACAATACAAGAGTTAGGGTTACATACATTTGATTTGTTATAGTAAACAAATCACTTCAATCCTTTCTTTGAAGAGCTTGGAAAGCTAGCACCAAAAGGATGACGTCTCTAATGGCTCACACCAAAAACCTAAAACTAGAAGACAATTGAGGAGATAGGATGGAAAGGAAATTTTGTTCCTAAGCCTTATGGGAAGATCATGCACGGAAAATCTATGTCTTGGATCCTATTTGGATGGGTGAAACATTCCAAAGATGTGTAGTTTTGGTAAGAAGTTCTAAATCATATACTATGTGTCAGTAATTCTAGAAGCTTTAATCTAAAGTGGCAATAAAGCAATTTTTGTCTTGGGCTTTAATATTGTATATACAATTTTGGAGAATAAGTTTTTTGACTATATGTTAGAATGTCAAAAGCCTATTAACCTATCCCATTATTTTAGGTCAATGTCCTATATATACATCTCACTTATTGTAACCCTAATATGAGACATTCGATATACAAGTGACGTGAGTATGAGCTGATATTATGGATGCAGTAAATACATAGATCTTGTATAACATCTTTATATATATATATATATATATATATATATATATATATATATATATATATATATCTTTACTATTATACAAAGCATATTTGGTGTTTCTTGAATTTTAAGAGGTACAAATCTTACTACACGTTGTACAACCCTAAAATGCTATATCATCTTATGCGTTTAATGTCAAACAAGTTTCATCTCCAAACCCTAAAATCTAAATCTTAATTTTCCACCACTACACCTATGGAGAACCATCGATTTGTTGATATGCCCCTTCACACCTATATGGCCGCCGCCACCACCACGACCGTCACTGCTTTTCCTATCCACCAACAAAGTTGTCATCGTTGCTTTGCCTAACCACCACCACATGCGTCGCTGCTTTTCCTCTCTCCCACCAAAATCGTTGTTGCTGCTTTGTCTCACCACGACAATATGTGGCAATAGATCTGAAAAAACTGGTGTTGAAGAACATTGACATTACCACCACCACAGCTGCTTTGTCTCATCGCCATAGATATTACCACAACCATGGCTAATTTGTCTCATCGCCATAGACATTACCTCTCTTGGTAACATAATTAGGTAATTTCACCATACAGGTGTTTGTTATTGCTGAAAGGGAATGTGTGAATTTCTTCTTTTCACAGGTATGAAGTCATACTGAATAACTTTATTGTACCCACCATTTGGTAACCTAATTTGTGTTGCATAACTATGTTGTTAGCTACGATGCTCTGCATAAACTTGAAATTACACAACCAATTCAGTTAGTTTCTGCAGGTATTATAAGTCATTTTTTTTGTATTTTAATGTGTTGGACATATCTTTGAAGGGGCATAAGTATAACTCTATATGAACTTAGTTTTTTAGGAATAAAGTAAAACTTTTTGTAATATTTATAATTTATCTAATCAATGTTTTGGTCATGAATGTAATGTAGTCCAGGTATCCCGAAGGTATACCCTTAGTTTCCTTATTTGTTCGCTCATCAACAATTCAGATGTTGGATTCATATCAGATGTTTCTTTGTCCATCCATACAATCAACACTTTTTTTAGTGTTGAGTGGTCCTCCTCTTCAAAACCTACAAACGAGTTGTACCCATATTGGGTGTTTTAAAGCTTTTGTTGAATTTTTACTAATAATTTTTTAGTGTGGTGTTTATTGGCATTTTGGCCAACAAGTACATCTTGAGAAAAGAGGGATAAAGGATTGAGTATCAGATGCATAAGCTACTAGATCTGAATCTATGGGAAAAATGGCAAGTTGAAGATTATGAACCTTTTGAACTATGTATCTGATTTCTCTGTTTTTATTCTAATTCAAATGTATTATCCTTCTACTTTTTCTAAGTTTTGCAACAGAAGATAGCTACATGTTCTATAGCTACAGAACAACTCATAGATCTACTTGATGTACAAAGCTTCTTTATGTCAAACATATGGTACACTTTTATTTCAGATGCTAACATTGACCATCCTAAAAATAGTCAAATCCCACAAGAAACATATCAAGAAAAAAAGACGATGACTACCATGAGGCTAAAAGTTATCGTCAAAAAATCACAAGAAAATATGGAATAACTGAAATCATATTAGCCCCAAAATGTTGGTAGTAGTGAGTAATTGCCATCAGATCTTAAAGTTATTATTATTTTTTTCATTAGACATGCATTATGACTTCACTTTTCTATCTCTATTTTAGGTATATAAGTACTCTTGAGCTAGATATGTATGTGAACTCATTAGCACATATTACATGGTTAGTAAGTTGTAAGTTTAGTTATCTCACACTCAGTGATATTTTTGAACATAAACCTTCCTTTTAGATAAAAATATGTTCAATTTAAGCATAAAACTATTACTCATACATATCTTCTAGAATTTTTGGAATGCAATCCACCGACTTTTAACTTTTATCTTCTATCTTTCATAAACTTACATGGCAACTAATTAAATATAGGCAACCAATGCTTCTTGATCAACCTCGACAGATGGTCTGCGTGCCCACTTATCCTTAGGTAAAAAACTTTGACTTTGGTTTGATTTTTAACATTAAAGGAAACTATAATAACTAGGAATAAAGGCAACATACTTATGCGTAAGCTTATTTATATGTAAAACTAGATTGCGGTCCGAACTATCACTTCAACCAACCTAGAAGCTGATGAAGATGAATTTATCTGGGGAGCATGATTCTGCCGAGGGGATCTCTAGAACTTTTTCTTGGCTATTTGAGAGATGAAAGAAATGCCTTATATAAAACTAAAAAACATAAAACAAAATGAATTCATTAAAAAAAAAGACACGCGAAGACTAATATTATTATCTTCTTAGGCTTATTTGCGTTTAACTATTCGTCAATATACATTCAATTATTTGTTAAATTTCATGGTTCCGGAATTGCAGTGTCCAGTATCATCAGTCTTTTTATTTTTTATTCACTCATCTCATTATTAATTTAATATTTTAAAAATTAAAATATAGACAAATGAATCATAGAAAATACATATTATAAACTATAAAAGTTAAACATTAAAATTGGAAATGTTAAAGATTAGTGAGTTCAAATATAACTTTTTACAAAGTAGTAAATAGTAATCAGATTTATGATTAGAATAAAAATAAAACAACTTAAACTCCTAATAACGTTAACAAAAACACGACTGAGGGTCGTTTGATATTGCTTCTAACTGGGTCCAATAGAGGCCTCTTTAATAGATTGTTGTTACATGTTAAAATTTTTATTTATAATGTTTTGTTTAAATTATGTTTATTATTTATTTCAACAGAATGTCAGTACATGTTGCTAGAGGACACGGTGGAGACAGTGGGGGTGAACCTCCAAGACAGCCGCATACGATCCCCAGAGCTTGTGAGTCATGTAAGTAACTTGTTTTAATTATATATGCCTTATATCTTTATATTCAATAACTTTTTAACTAACTTTTTAATTACGTGTATAAATGTAGCAAAACCAAAGAGAGGTTTTGGAAGAAATTTGAATTTGTATGAACGGTTTAGACTTAACAAGAAGAAGCCACTTCCCTTGGAGTTTGATATCACGAGGAGACTATATAAGGTCGTTGGAGATAACTATCAAGTTTATATACGCTTGGTCTCGAATGAGGTTCAAAAGAATGTCCCCTTTCACTATCCGAGTGGGGATGATGTCCCTGAAGATTATAAAAGAATAGTCTATCTCACCTTGCATGTAAGTATAAAATTTAATGGTTTTATTAGTATTACAATTTTATATTTTTGAGATGTTTTATAACCCTTTCGTTTTCTTTTGTAGAATTATTTTGATATAGATTCTTTCCGTGACACGCCTCATTGGAATGGCATTGTGCAAGGAATTGACGCGGATTTCAAAGCAAGTTACAGGCGCCGCAAGTCGAAGGTGAAAAAGCATTTTATGAGAGTTGGAGGCTACAATGATGTGGAAACGGCAAAGAAACACCCCCCACCTAGAATGAATGAAAAAGCATGGAGGAAAGTTATTAAAAAGTTATTCATGAGTGAAAAGTATCAAAACCGTTCTGTAAAAAAATAAAGATAACAGGGGAAAAACAGGTGTATGGAAGTTCTCATGGTGCTGAATCCTATGCCCAAAAGCGACATAAGGAAGTAAGATTTTTTTTAGTGTTATTTAAAGGTTTTGTCAACATTTTCTATGAAATATTAGTAATAGTTTTTGTGGCTTTTTGTAGAAAAAAGAAACCGGAAGGGAAAACCACATTGATGGATGGAAAAAATGTCACTTTAAGGAAGGAAAATGATGGTGTCACCCACAGGCGCAACACGATTGGGTAAGTAAAAGTGGTATTTACATACTTTTAGTATGATGTTATTTTGTGTAAATTATTCATATGGAATTTAGAGTAAATTGTTTATATTGTTATTTAAAATGGATTGTGTATATTACAAGTAGATTTATTCAAATTTTGGAATTGTTATTTTTATTATTTATATACTTTGAACAGGTTGGTTTTTTTCTTTTTATAGTTGTTATGCTGCCAAATTTTAGAAAAAATAACTAATAAATGCTCATTGTAGGGTAAAATTATGGAAGAGTATAGGAAAATGTTGGAAGAGGTTGATGGTGATGATTCATTGGTTAATCAGACAGAATGCCTCAAGCGTGCACTTGGAGAAAGAAACGATCATACAAGAGGTGTTGGAAGAAAAGTGAAGAATGTAGCACCATATTATGTGCCAAGTACATCAACCAATGCCCAAAACTTCAATGCATTTGCTCAAGAGTTGACTCAACAAATGAGTCAACAATTTACCGAACAGATGCATCAAATGTTCTTATCTCAAAATCCAAACGCCCAACCACCATAATTTCAATTTACTTTTGATCCTTCCCGACTACAAGTTCCAAACGGTCATGATGTCAATGAAGAAGATGAAGAAAGTCAAGGATATGAAAATGAAGATGATGAAATGGAAGAAGGTGATGAAAATGAAGAATGGGAAAGTAGTTCTAATGGATCTGATAATTAGGGTGTTTGTTTTAGTTTGGTTTGTATGAAACATCTAGAAAAAATCAAATTTAGCTCTTCATTTTTGGTAAACCGAGCATGTAAGATATTTTAAAAGTTTGGATGGTATCGTATTTTGGAATGATTTAGATTTAAATTAACTGTTTTTGGTTTTATTTTATATGAAAATTTTATTGTATATAAATTTGGAAATATAACCCAGGAGGTAAAAAATGTGTAAAACCTGTAAAACAGCTATAGAGGCGACTTATCGTCGCTATAGGTGTACTTACAGCAACAAGATGTCGTCACTATAGATGAGGCTATGGCGACAATATGTCGTGGCAATATGGGTCACTATGGCGACAATATATCGTGTCTATTGGGTGCTATATAGGAATGATTTGTTGTCGCTATAAGGGGGCTACAACAATGAACGCTATGGCGACGACATTACAACCTAAAGCGACGAACCTACAGCAACAAAGTCTATGGCGACGACAAGTCATTGCTGAGGTCTATAGCGACGACTTTCCGGTCTGTAGAGACGATTTTTGTCGTCCCCATAGGTTAGAAATGTTGTAGTGAGGACCTGGTCCGAAAAAGATCAATCAGCATGTTTGATTTATTTTAAAATCAAGGACTCGGTCCATACTGTGGACTCGGTCCAAGAAAAAGGGTTGATTGTGTCCTTCACTTTCAATCGATGGACTAGGAAAAAAATGTGAGTTGCCTTGCCATTTCCGATTTTGCCCTACGCTTTGTGACAACCTCCACAGAAAGAAAAAAGATAGCAACGTCGTTCCTCCTAACCCCGATTTGCTACTCGCTGACTGCTTTCTTCCTCCAACCACTCAAATGGAGACGAATCACCTGCTGACCAAGTTAGTTTTCCTTTCTTTTTTCTCATTTTTTTGCTCGATTCTTCCTGAAAATTTCGATTTTTTTCCTGCATTTTCCTACTTCGTTGTCCTTCTTTTGTTCCTTTTGTTGTTGATGTGCCCCCCTTCATTGTTAGTTTCTTATCTCATCTCCTCTCTATCTCTGCAAAAACGCTTCTGAGTCACAATCGATTTCCAAATCGATTGTTCAGATGCTTGTCTTTGTTTATAGATGGTATCGATTTTTGTTTGGACTTCTGGTATGTTTGTGTTTGTTTGTTTTTTTCTTGATTTTTGTTTAACCATTATGTGTTTGGTTGTTTTCTTGATGTTTGTTTTTTGCTGATTGTTGGATAATAGGTGGAAGTTCCAGCTTCGATCGGTGATAATGAAGAAGATTTTCATTGAATTTTAGGCTATATATTTGTGTTTATGCGAAAAGTATGTGTATGTTTGTGTAAAAACAGAATACAGAGAAGAATGAATTTTATATGTTATGAATCTCTCAAAAAAATATATTTGCTATTTCCACATGAAAACAGATGAATGGTTTGTGTGTATATTTGTTTGTATGCATTGTTACGATTTAAAAGATATGTTTAACCCTTTGGAGAAATAAGGATGGTGGAATGTTTTTTATAAAAAAAATGTTGTTTGAGTGATTTTTTTCCAAACAAAAGTTATAAATCCTTAATTTCTTTATTTTTTAACTGTAAGTTGAATGTTTTTATAAAAAAATGTTGTTTGAGGGTAATATAGTCATTTTGGATAGGCAGTTAGATGCAAAATCAAACAGCAAGTTTTAGTAGGAAGTTAATTCATTCAGAACTTCTAACTCAGTTAGCTTCTAACCCAGTCAACCCTAACAGTTAGTAACTATCAAATGACCCATAACATCTAAACATTTATCAAACTAAACAGTAAAATGATAAATAATTGAGAATTCATTATCTTTTAGTTCATCATCATTTTGGTTATATAAATCATTTTGATTTATACGACATTCTGTTTATTACATATAAATTACAAACAAATCATAATTTAGGAACAAAACTTCGGCGTTTTTCTTGAACTAATTTTACTTAAAAAATATTGCTAACTTTATATGACTATTTGGCAAAAAGAAAAAAAAAATGTGACCAACTTTTTAATTAACTTTTAATGCTTCATTTATATGGTTTTTAAAATGTAATGTTAAATTTTAATGGTTTATAGTTGTTAATTTTTATTGTTTGTAATGGTTAATTTTCATGGTTTGTTTATTTATTATTTATATGATTTTTTTATTAATTGTGTAACGATCAATCTATATATTTCTCAATGAGTTTCTAAAATATAGAAATTGGATGCTGGGAACTAACACCGGAACTAGTTCCGAGAATGTTATGACATCGTTTAAGAAACCGGTCGGCTGATATCCGCAAAAAGATACAATCCACTTCCCAACAAAAGAAACTAATATCCGGAAAAACAAAATTAGTCGAAAGTTAATTATTTGTTGCTCGCGGCATTGCGCGGGTAACCTACTAGTATATATATATATATATATATATATATATATATATATATATCATATCATATCATATCATATCTGTAACATCCGGATTTCCAGGTATTATGTTTGATCATGTTTTTGAGTAAAAGAGAGGGACTCGACGAGTTGACGCTTGGACTCGTCGAGTAGGATCGTGTTTGCTGACTGGATTAATGAGCGGACTCGACGAGTCGGAAAAGGGGGGACTCGACGAGTCCACGCTGTGGGCTGAAACCCTAAATCCCCGGGCCTGAGCCCTATTTAAAGGACCTTATAGCCCTCTTGTGCGGCTACCTGTCCTGAGAGAGTGCCCCTTGAGAGCTTGAGTGAGTTGAGAGAGTGATAAGGCCATATTGATCGATTTTTGTGTGATTTAGCAAAGGAGAAGTTGTTTCCAGCAAGAGGAGGTCAAGGGAGCTGTGGATCCAGGGTTTTCAAGTTCAGATCTACACTGTTGAGGTATCTAGTCGAACTTCCTTTCTGTTTTGGGTTAAGATCTATGATCTAGGGTTTTCTATAACCTTTTAGGGCTTGAAAAGTTGAGTTTATGGTCCCTTGCTGTGTTAGACCTCGGATCCGGACCCATAGAGGTCCAGAGAGCCTTCCCCATTCTGCTTTATGTTGGTTTATGGAGGAAAGGAGATTAGGTTGCCATTTTAGAAGCTATTTCACCAAGGAAAGCCTTGGGTGCATTGCATGTGAGTCAAGTTTCGACCTTTACGTGGTTATTGGTCGTGGGGAAGTCATATCTATAGTTTAGAGAAGCAGATCTGACCTCAGAAGGTCATTTGAGAGTTGTTATGGGGGCAACTCGCCGAGTCCATAAGTGGACTCGACGAGTCGAGTCGGGGTTGCCCCGCGATTCGTTGCAGAGTAACCCGGCGAGTAGAGGAGGGACTCGATGTGCCAAGTGAGGCTTAGAAGGATTCAGGGGACCCGCGTGGACTCGCCGAGTCGCCCGAGTGCACTCGACGAGTCTGGTCAAAGTTGACCGTTGTCTAGAGTTGACTTCGTTGACTTTTGGGGTTTAGTCAATGTTTGGACTTTTGAGCCATTGGAGGGGTAGAATGGTCTTTTACCTTCCTTAGAGAACGTAGAAAGGGATTAGCCTAGTCTTTGAAAGTCGTATTGATTAGAGTAATTATTTTATGTGATTAGGCGGAGGCTAGATCAGTATTTCCGAGTTCGAGGGTTTCCGAGTTATCCGAGGTGAGTCTTCTCACTATACTTTACCTTGAGTGGTAAGTAGAGTTATGTGACAGAGTATCTTGTATGCTATGTATGTGATGTGTTGCACTGCATTATTTCTATGTGATTTATGTTGTGTGTATTCCAGAGTTTACAGAGTTAGGACCGGAAGGTCCACAGAGTTAGGACCAGAGGGTCCACAGAGTTAGGGCCAGTGGGCCCACAGAGTTATAGCCTCGAGTGGCTAATATGTGTTATATGTGGTATTTTGGGGAACTCACTAAGCATTTATGCTTACAGTGTCTTGTGTTATGTGTTTCAGGTACCAGTGAGGATCGCGGGAAGGCGCCGGCATGATCAGTACACACTATTGGAGTTTTATACGTTTTGATCTTGGGATGTGTTTTTACGGATTTGAGATGTGATACATTGAGATTTGAGAATATTTATGAATGAAATTATATTTTTAAAAGTGAAAAATTGTTTTGAAATTCGTTGTTACAATATCATATCATATCATCATATCATATCATATCATAGTATATTATAAAGGAAGCAATTTTCCTTTCACCACATTCATTTGAAACTCTTATGTATTTTTTCTTTCACCACATTCATTTGAAACTCCCATGACTTTTCAATTTCTTTATAATAATGATTATAAGTTGGTTAATAATGTTAAATAAATATCAAACCTAAAGTGTAATCATATGAGCTAGGTTCATTTGTTTAAACTAAGTATTGTGTTATCGTATGCATAAATGTGGGCCAATCAAAATTAAATAAAAAATTAAATAATTAAATAAATAAATAAGGGTAATTTAGTAATTTGTTTAGTAACTTCCAAAATTAATCCTTATAATCATGGTATTGACCTAATCTCTCCAATTTAAATCATGGACTACAAAATCGATCTCTCCAATTCTGGTTTGTGTATCGTCATTTTGACCGACCGGGCACAGGGGAAAGAATGGGACGAAAGCTGTGGGAGATCGATGACATAAATTGAGGGGCACCGGCCGACCGACTATCACCGACGTTTTCTTTCTTTTCTTTCTGGCCTGATCAGCAGCCACACGAATGGGGAAGACAAAGAAGATCGCTGATCTCCAAGGGGGTGTTTTTAGGTGGTTTAATCGACTGAATCGGATGGAGAGGAGGGTGAAGCGAGGGCAGCAAGATTAATGCCAGAGAGATCTCCATCGGACCTTTGATTAACGCCGACGAGATCTATCAGATTTTGCCTCTCGGTGGAGCTACTCTTGGTAGAGATGGTACCATGGTGATTCTTAGATTCTTCTTAAACAAACAACTTTTTTGATAAATTTTCCAAACGAAACTATCAATTACGAATTCAAAAGATCAATTTATTTGTTTGTAGCGATGGCATTACGAATTCCATGCTTGCCTAAAGAACATCTATGGTTTATTTATATTTATAGATATGGGTCCATTGAAAGCCTTGGAAGTTTTGTAAGTTCCAAATTTATTGTTCTTTTTCTTCAATTTATATTTGTTTTTTATAAATTCTTGAAGCATTTTATTATTTGTTTTATATGGTAATTCCAATTCAAGTGGAATTTGGGGGTTTTGAGTGATATGGAGATCATCGTGTTTCTTTCAAATGGTCTGATTGATGCAGCAAAGGGACTGATTCAAATGGTGTGATTCATATTTCAATTTATGTTTTTTTTTCTTCTGATTTAACACTTCATTTATGTGGACAGTGCAGGATCTTGACAAGGTTGAATTCTGAAAAGGTATCAAGTATGTTTATGTAGATGCTTCAATGGATGATATTGGTGAGATTCCAATTCTATTGGAATGGAATCACGTATTCCAATTCTGTTGGAATGGAATCACGAATTCCAATTCTGTTGGAATCACAGAAGTTGATGTTTGAAGAACGGCCCACAAAATTGAAATGGACCACATTATTCTTTTAGAATGTATTAGTCGTTGTTAGATTTTGATGTTTTCTTTCCCGTTTTGAAAGTTTTTTTAGTTTTATTCTTTAACAATAAATGTAATTCTTAACAATTGTTACCTGTATTCTATAAGAAATAATGTATTTTTTGTTTTTTTTATTCAATTGATTGTTCAAGAATTTGTTATTCTACAAGAAGTTCAAGAATTTATGTTTCAAAAATATTTTTATTTTTGAGTAAATAATTAAATAAATAAACATATTATGTCAGAATGCCTGAATTAAAATAGTTATAATTCTTAAAATCAGATTTTTAAAATTAATAGAATCTATGATCCCTTAAAATATGCAATTTTCCTTTATTAAATCTATATTAATTGACTAAAATACCCTTGTAATTAAATTAAATGATATTTTTCAATTACATTTAATTCAATAATATATATTAATCACTTTCTTAAAATAAGTAAAATTGATTGGCCCACAGTTATGAATACAATAACACAATAATTACTTTGAATAGAATAACCTAGGCCGTAATCATATATAAACTAAATTTCAATACTAAAAAATATCTTTACTTCTACATATAAAGTTATGTTTTTTAACTTTTAACATATTATACTTAATTTATTAATTTTAATATATTGTTGGATGTAAACCATTATCATTTTAAAGATATAAATTTTGAACAATTTGTATAAAATACTTAAATTATTAATTTAAATATTATATTACATAGTCAACTTAAATATAAATGTTAGTTTAACTTACTATATTATAAAGGAAGCATTTTTCCTTTCACCACATTCATTTGAAACTCCCATAACTTTTCAATTTCTTTCTAATAATGATTATAAGTTGGTTATAATGTTAAATAAATATCAAACCTAAAGTGTAATCATATATAAACTAAATTTCAATACTAAAAAATATTTTTACTTCTACATATAAAGTTATGTTTTTTAACTTTTAACATATTATACTTAATTTATTAATTTTAATATATTGTTGGAGGTAAACCATTATCATTTTAAAGATATAAATTTTGAACAATTTATATAAAATACTTAAATTATTAATTTAAATATAATATTACATAGTCAACTTAAATATAAATTTTAGTTTAACTTCAACAACCCAAAAAATAATTTGTAAATAATTAAAAGTGATAAATTGTAATGTCTTTCTAATAATGCTTATAATTTGGTTAATAAGGTTAAATAAATATCAAACCTAAAGTGTAACCATAAATAAACTAAATTTCAATATTAAAATAATATCTTTACTTCTACTTATAAAGTGATGACTTTAACTTTTAACATATTATACTTAATTTATTAAATTTAATATGTTATTGTATTTAACCATTATCAGTTTAAAACAACAAATTTTGAACAGTTTAGACAAAATACTTAAATTATTAATTTAAATATAACATTACAGTGTCAACTTAAATATAAATTTCAGTTCCACTTAAAAAACCCAATGAATATTTTGTGAATAGTTAAAAGTGATAAATTGTAGTGTTAAATGCAAAAACTAAATTGTAATCTCAATTTAACTAAAATATTTCCTAAAGATATTTTTATAACCGTTAAAAGTTTTCAAATAAGTCGCTTAAAATAACTTATAATAACAATAGTTAAAAATAACTCTATATAATGATTATATTGTTACATTTAAAATCAAAAAACAATGTTTGATGTTTTAAATAATTATAATGATAGAAATTAAAACGTTAAACAAATAAATTTTAAAAAATTAATTAACAATAACAATAACTATAAATAACATTAAACCATATATTATATTTAATCTTATTCATGAGTAACTCGCAGGTAAAAGTCATTCAAACGATTGAGATTATGCAGATATAATAAATATATATATTAATTATCATATAATTAAAAATAGTCAATATATTATATCAATTTAGTATACAAATTATTATATCAAATTTAACAACAATGTTATTGTTAGATTTAAAAAAACATATATTTGTAAGATTTCAACTATATAGGTCTTTCTGCGCAACGCGCGGACATTCGTCTAGTATACTTATAAATGAAACATTTTTCCTTTCACCACATTCATTTGAAACTCACATGCATTTTTCCTTTCACCACATTCATTTGAAACTCCCATGACTTTTCAATTTCTTTCTAATAATTATAAGTTGGTTAATAAGGTTAAATAAATATCAAACCTAAAGTGTAATCATATATAAACTAAATTTTAGTATTAAAATAATATATTTACTTCTACTTATAAAGTTATCTTTTTTAACTTTTAACATATTATAATTACTTTATTAGTTTAGTATATTATTGAATGTAAACCATTATCATTTTAAAGATACAATTTTGAAAAAATTTGTATAAAATACTTAAATTATTAATTTAAATATAACATTATAGTGTCAACTTAAATATAAAGTTTAGTTTAACTTAAACAACCCAAAAAATATTTTGTAAATAATTAAAAGTGATAAGTTGTAGTATCTTTCTAATAATGATTATAAGTTGGTTAATAAGGTTAAATAAATATCAAACTTAAAGTGTAATCATAAATAAACTAAATTTCAATTTTAAGATAATATCTTTACTTCTACTTGTAAAGTTATGTCTTTAACTTTTAACATATTATACTTAATTTATTAGATTTAAAATGTTGTTGTATGTAAACCATTATCAGTTTAAAGCTACAACTTTTGAACAATTTGGACAAAATACTTAAATTGTTAATTTAAATTTAACATTACAGTGTTAACGTAAATGTAAATTTCAGTTCCACTTAAAAAACCAAAGAATATTTTGTAAATAGTTAAAAATGATGAATTGTAGTGATAAATGCAAAAACTAAATTGTAATATCAGTTTAACTAAAATATTTCCTAAAGATATTTTTATAATCGTTAAAAGTTTTCAAATAAGTAGCTTAAAATAACTTACAATAACAATAGTTAAAAATAACTCTATATAAATGATTATATTGTAACCTTTAAAATAAATAAAAAAAGTTTGATGTTTTAAACAATTATAATGATAGAAGTTCGAACATTAAGCAAATAAATTTTAAAAAATTAATTAACAATAACAACAACTATAAATAACATTAAACCATATATTATATTTAATTTTATTCATGTGTAACTCGCGGGTAGAAGTCATTAAAACGATTGAGATTATGCGGTTATAATAGATGTATATATTATCATATAATTCAAAATAATTAATATATTATATCAATTTAGTATACGAATTATTATATCAAATTTAACAACAAAGTTATTGTTATATTTAAAAAAAACATATATTTGTAAAGACTTCAACTATATAGGTGTTTCTGTGCAACGCGCGGGCATTCGCCTAGTATACTTATAAAATAGGCATTTTAACTTGCACCACATTAATTTGAAACCTCCATGACTTTTCAATTTATTTCTAATAATTATTATAAATTGGTTAATAATGCTAAATTAACGAAAAAACTAAATTCCAATCATAAGCTAACTAAACTATAATATTAAAATATCATATTTTACTTATATTTATAAAATTAAGACTTTAATTTTTTAACGTATTATAGTCAACTTATTAGTTTAGATATGTTGTCATATGTGAGCAATTGTCATTTTAAAGTCACAACTTTTGTGAAGTTTATGATTTTATGCAAAATAGTTAAATTATTAGTTTCAATATAATGTCAACGGTTAACTTAAATCAAAATTTCAGTTAAACTTGAACAAAATCGAAAGACTATTTTATAATTAGTTAAAAGTTATAAATTATAGCGTTAAACTTAAATTGTAATCTTAAATTAATAAAAATAACCATGAAATTATTTTTTATAATCATTACGAATTTTCAAATAAATAGTTTAAAAATAACTTACAATAAGAATAGTTAAAAACAATATTATATAAACAATTATAATGTTATCTTTAAAAACAAAAACAATGTTTATTGTTTTAAGTAATTACAATCAAATAAACTAACAATATTCATCAAATAAATTTTAAAAAAGTTAAATTTCTGAAACCAAATTAAAATAATTAAAAGTTTCCAAATACGTTGTTTTAAATAACTTACAACAACAATAATTAAGTAACATTAAATACAAAAATTATATTGTTGCATTTAAAAACAAAAACAATGTTTGATGTTTCAAATAATTACAATGATATAAATTAATAAAATCTTAAAGCAAATAAACTTCTTAAAATTAATTAATCATAACAATAATTATAAATATCATTAAACCATATATTATATTTAATTTTATTCATAAGTAACTCGCAGATAGAGACCATTAAGATAACTGAGATTATAGAATTTTAAAAGATGTCTACATTATCATATAATTCAAAACAAACAATGTGTATACCAACTTATTATAAGATAGCTGACAACAACGTCATAAATATATTTAAAAAACATATATTTGTAAAGATTTCAAATATATTATTGTAACATGCGCAATGCGCGAGTATTCGTCTAGTTTCTATATATTTTAAGAAAATGTTCATGGTTGTACATTTGGAGCAAAAATAAATTATTTAAATTTATTTGTTACAGTTAGTTTTAAGATGCATGCTCTTAGTTTGCAAAATCCTATATTTTTTATTTGATTGTGTTTCTCTTTCAAGTATATAACTAATATAATTTGAAAAGTATAATTATTCATGCATATTTCACTTAAATATATGTGATTGTTTTTTTAATAACATGATGATACATTCAATTTTAATGTAATAAAAAGAAAACATAAAGAAATGAAAGTAGATTTTACTTCTAAAATAATCCTCATTATCTTGTGTTTTCTATTATGTTCTAAGAATCTATTATCTATTATATCTTGATCTTAATCTTATCTTAATCTTAATATCTAATAACAGAGACATGTTTCCAAGCACCATATTCATTTGAAACTCCAACTACAACTTTAGAGTTTTCTAATTTATATACATTTAGTATTTACAACTCAAAAGTTTTTAACTTATGGTTATTAATTAGTAATGACCAATTACTTTTTATTTTCCTCTTATTTATAACTTTGTAACTTATATTGGTAGTATATAAGTAAGTTTGACTGACAAAAAACATTCATGTGTTTGAAGAGATTTGTGATTCAAATACGAAGAGTTGAAAATTAGTTTTGTTGAATCTTTAGATAATAGTGTTTCTATATATCAAATGTATATTGATTTTTGTATATTTTGAAACATCCCAAAAATACAGTCTAAAAATTTCGTTTTTAATTATTAATAAAACCATAGTTATCCAAAACACATGTCATAATATCTCAAACATCATATCAATGTATATCAAAATATCAGAGTATAAACATCCCAGGCTGAACAAATGGTGTGTGCACTGCAATCATCCCGAGCTCTTCCCCTTGCTACCAGAAGTACCTGAAATCAAAACTGAAAACTTTAAGCACGAAGCTTAGTGAGTCTCCCCAACTACCATATACCATACACATATCACATAAACATATCTTAGGCCCCGCCCCTGCTACATCAAGTCATCGCCCGACATCGGCTTTCCGGCATCGGGCCCGACCCGACATTGAGCACATCTCGGAATAACTGTGAGCATAATCAAATAATACACATAAACCTAAGCATATATCATTAACATTTAAACATTCCTCGGGACCGTCCCGACATCGGACCGAAGTCCGGAAACATACAAGTACAAACACATGAAAGAATCACAAAGACATCAAGCATACAAGCATTCTTCGGGACCGCCCCGACATCGGATCGAAATCCGGAAAAGCATATAAACCTACATCGGTCCCCGCCCAACATCGGACCGTAGTCCGGAACTACTACTAACTAAACGGGCTGGCCTTGGTGCCTTAGACCCGTTCTTACTAGAGAAAACTCACCTCATATGCTAGCTGTGAAATCTCGTGTGAGGAATCTTTGACGGCTGCTCAGACGACTCCCGACTATCAATTTCACAATAACACTTAATCAAAATATGATAATCCTTCTTAGGGTAAAATGACCATTTTACCCCTGGTCAAAGTCAACATCATGGTCAAAGTCAAAGTCAAAGTCAAGGTCAACTCCCAGTCGACTCAACTCGTCGAGTTACCTCCTAACTCGACGAGTTCCTATACTACCCAGACTCGTGATCAACCGAATCAACCCGTCGAGTCCCTTCACAGACTCGTCGAGTTCTACCTGGCATAGAATCGGGGCAACCCGACTCAACTCGTCGAGTCCCTTTCTGGACTCGCCGAGTTTCCCTGTTTATTTGGGTTATCTTAATGGATTAAGCCCCTGCACTTCAGTTCAAGATTCATACTTCACATAAACCCTAAAAATGTCCTTTTTGTTGGGTTTTGTGTACTATAACACTCATATGGTGCACATACAACCCTAATAGCTTTGGATCTAAGTTTTCTCTAGTTATACATGCAATAAAGTTCCAAAGCATGAAGCCTACAACTAGCAAACAATTTTGGTACATGAATCATAATATCAAGTTAGAAGAATACCTCTTTATTGTAGCTTGTAGTTTTGTCCTTACAAGAGCTTAGCACATCAAGTGTGATGCCTCAAATGGTTCACAAACACCATGAACAAAGTAGGACTTCGAGAGAGAGGATAGACACACCAAAATCGGCTATGATTGTCTTAGAATACTTAGGTGGTCCGATTTTGGCTAAGGGGTAACACTTATATAGTGTAGGATTCCAAAGGTCATGGGTAAACCCTAATCCATACACTTAGGATATGATCAATATCTCATGTGGGCTAACTCTTCATGGATACTTACATAAACTTAGCCCATCATTGATCAATAGCCCAAACACTATATATATCACTGATTTACATAATCAGTCCATGCTAATTTAATTAGTCTCTTTTGACCACTAAATTAATTCCAAAGTAATTATTGATCAATACTAATTAAATAATATGATTTCACAATTAATATATTATACTTATAATATATTAGTAAATCATAAATAGCCTCTTTCTCAAATATCCATCCTATCAGATTGTTCTGGTGAAGGCAACCCAAATGGACCATGCTACTCTCGGGTCAAGTACATACCAATTATAGTTATGGGCTTAGACACCTAATCCAACAGTCTCCCACTTGGATAAGTCTAATAACTATAATTACAGGTACGACTTCAGAATCCGACTAGCAATCGTAGCTCTTAAAAGCCGCTGTCGAACTCTCACATAGTCAATGACGCATCCATTAGATAATGGATCATATATTCATCCATTCTAGATATCGTATGAACCAAGACATGGATTATAATGATTCTCTCTGTTCATGTATTGTTTCCCGATTTCCGATTTATGACGACCGACTAATTGAACAAATCGAATTAGTCCAGGCTTGGCCAAGCGCTTAGGGTTTTACATCACTAAATCATCGAGGGGCCCACATATATCGCTTTTATCCCTCTTAGGGTAAAAGGAATGGATAAACTTCGACTCGTATGATTGCTCTATTTACTCATCAAATCACACACAACAATATATTTTATAACACCAAGTTACCGGTGCGTTTACATATGTCAATGTGCAACCGACTTGTAAACTGCAACTCATATCTCTTGGTTTCAAGAATATAAGATATTATCGTCTCATGATCACTCGTGATAAAATCCATGAAGTGATTCAAATGAGCGTGGGTTGAATCCAATACTCAAATCTTATTACAGGAGTACTCATGAATATTGCAACAAATGTCACCCCCGAACTAGACGGTGGAAACGTCTGGGGGCTTGCGCGTGACTTCATCCTTGGAGTATCATCACAAAGTATATAATTGAAACATAACATCATCATCACCACACATGAAATATAACAACATACATTGTTTACATCGAGTATTGTATTTGAATATTACATGCCAAAATAATTAAAGTCTGATGAAACAAAATATAACAAAACATCCATTAGTTTGTTCAGCCCAACCTGCTTCAACGGTTTCCTGAGAATACAAGTTAATTTAAAAAGGTCAACATAAAAATGTTGGTGAGCTCATAAGCATGTTTGAGAAAAGATTTGTATAACTTTGTAATCGCAAGAAAATCTTGTATTTTCTTTAAATAGTTTAGTATGCTCGTGTCCGATCTAGTATTTTGTGTTATTGTTTAATAGAATGCCAAAAGTGATTGAAGAGAATGTAAATAGAATGCCCCCAGACAACCCTATGTTGCCTGTAAAAGAAGAAAAAGAATAGTCTCCCGTAAATTTCATAATGTTAATTCCTCTAAGTGAGCCGTCATAACCATACTAATTAATGACAATTTTGCTTGTCTTGGCGTTTGCGAACGCCGACGGAAAATAGACTAAGGATTTTGTTCACCCTAGACTAATGTAGTCTAACTGTAGCGAACAAATCAGGTATGGGGTGTCATCCCCGTATAGATCTATACACAAACCCCCGCTCTCCCTTTAAGAGACTCTGCTTATAACTACAGGCTACGATCGTACACTCAATAGGTGTTAACCGACATGTCTTACTAGATCCTTAACTGAATTTTACGCGAAGAGAAACATATAAAACTCATTCCGAGCCCAATGAACCATGTAAGCAAACCACTGAGTCTCACTAAACACGTAAGTCATTTTTAGGCCCGAAAGGATTGAGATTATATAACATGGGCCCAAACTATATGTAAAAGGACAACTAATGCCCATTTCACATGTAAGATATTTATAGGCCCGAATAGCAAGCAAATAGTATCCAAGGTCTGTCGCGCATGTTAATGAGTCAGTGAGGCCCAATAAACAAATAAACAGTATTCAGGACCTATCAAACATATTAATGGGCCACTAAGGCCCAATAACATGAGAATGACAAAATTAGCGAGTTTGTTATTATTTTGCTAGTATTAGCTCAATTATTTATTAAAATAGCAAAAAAGCCTACTTTTTGTAAAAATGACATTTTTGGCCCAATAAGCCAAAAATTTACAATTAAGGCCCAATTTTAGTAAAAACAACATTTTAGGCCCCATTTTGGACAAAACTTGTATTTTAAGGCTAGTTTTTGTAAAAATAACATTTTTAACTCATTTTTTTTATCAAAAAATGTCATTTTTGGCTTATTTTTGTGAAAATATACATTTTCGGCCCATTTATAGAAAATTTCATCTTTTTGGCCCAAATGTTCATAATTTCGCAACTTTGACCCTTTTTATCAAAAAATTACATTTTTGACACAACTTTCTTGAAAATGACAATTTAACCCACAAGAGACCAAAAATTTCAGTTCTTGGGCCCAAAACCGTGAGAAGCCCGATTAAGGCCCACTTATGAAAATATTTACATGTTTGGTCCCTATAAGGTCTCAAATGTCGAGATTAGCCATTATTTAGCAAAAATTTCCTTTTGAACCCCTTACTAGCCGAGAGTTACATAAACAACCCATGTTTTGTCACTTTTGTCATTTTTGGCCCCTTTCATGAAGTTTTTCTTGGATTCAAGTATCCTTGATGTATTTTAAACCTTTTTCTTGTGAGATATGTTGAAATAAGTGTTATGTTATACCAATATCAACACTTTTTTAGTAGATCTTTTAGTTCATGAAGTTTTCAACACATAAACACATATGTAACTAAAGAAAACACACAAAATCATGCATACACACATAGATCTACACAAAACAACTTGTATTCTCCCCCAAAACAAAGTAAAAATCGAAAATAGAGGGTATGACTCACTTTGCTTTGATGTTTTCGGTTTTTGGTGAGGAAATGAGGAGATCTCGGCCCTAGCAAGCTTCTTGAGAAGGTTTTCGAACTTAGATGGTTCACAATATGAAGCTTGAAGTGATTCTCTTGATAACTCTCCTAAGACTCACAAATTTCTTGAGAGAAGAAGAGTGGAAGAGTGTTGGATGGTTGAGAGAATAAGTGTTGAGTTTGAATTGTGAGAGAGGTTGGAGAATGAAAGAGAGGCCGAGAGATAGAGTGAGAGATAAGAGAGAAGAGAAAAGGTTGACTTTTGAGGAGAGTGAGTTGATGTTTGTCTAGATACATGCAAACCTTGCATGGATATCCATTAGGCAAAAATGAGTTGTCAACCCATTTCCATCCCATTTGCTTTTTTTTTTTGTTTTTTTGTTGGGACGAGAGAGGGGCAAGGAAAAAGGAAATGAAATGGTTTGGGCCCTCCCTTGACTTAGTCCAAGTTTTATGAGGCCCAACATGAATATCTTTTGGCCTATTGGGCCCTTATGAGGGTTCACGGCCTAATGAAGCCCAATTATGTAGTTTACGGCCCATTAGGGCTTACGAAACTAGTTATGGCCCATCATGGCCCATTAGAAATAAGATGGATCATTCTAGGCCCATATGACCCAAAATACCTAAATTTCATGGATGTGGGTCCAATTAGAGCCCAAATAGGGTTCCTAGGCCCAAAGTAGTCAAATTGAAAGTTTATTGGTCCATTAGGCCCAATAAGAGGATCTTAGTCCATAAAAAAACTTGAACCGGGATCTTTAGGGTTTTCAACCCATAGTTGAACATATGAGATGTATTGTATTAGGTTTTGAACTTCAATCAGGAGTTTGGATTCAAATGGATGATTTCATGTTAGCATATAACATGATATTCACTTAGAGTACAAGTTTTACAATAGCTGATGTTTACATGGAAGATAGAATTTCCTAGTAGAAAATGCTAGTTGTGACAGCAAACTTGTGCTATGTCTAAACACCTTTAGACAATCTATAGACCCATTCATGACAGTCTAACTTCAATAGCTACTTCCAAAGTATGATCGACTGGGGATAGTTTGAATAACCTAGTTATTCGGGATGTCAAAACATGCAAACTGAAACATAAAAATAATCGAATCCAATATGGTCTTAAATATAACGCCCGCAGATTCGGGCTAGTCAATTTAGAGACGATGAGCGTCAAAAATGACTTTTTGATAGAGGATTATTTAGAATAAATAATCTTAACTAAGTTGTAGTATATGTGACAAGGTTTCCGTACATATAAAGAACGCTGAAATCCGAGTTAGAACGAAGAAGTTATGACCCGTCGAAGTTTCGTGACAGAACCGGCATGACACTACGTGACGTAAATAGTGAATTTACGATAGAATGATTTTTAGTTGACACAACCGAAACGAGAATCTAAGGTCTCGTCAATAGTAGTACAACGGTAAAAAGACAGACGAAAACGGACATCGGATGAAGAAGTTATGAATTTTTAACGAATTTTCCTGTCCTGATCTGTTAAAAATAATAATATTAAAATTAAAGTCAAAATTAGCCGACAGAGTCTAAACGAAAGTTGTAGAGTATATTCCCGCCTACGCGTTCATAGAGAGAACGTTAAAAACGGAGCTCGTATGCGAAAGTTATGAATTTTGGAAGTTTTTGGCTTAAAAATCGAGAAATCCTTGAAAACCGGATAATTTCGCATGATCAGTAACCGCCACGTCACCTCGCACCCGCAGCCGCCTAGTGTCCGCCTCGTGTCAGTCGTTGATTCGGCCGAAGCTGCGGTCCAATAGGAAACCGACGCGCGTCGCATCCGTGGCGTCTTCCGAGCTCGGACGCGTGTACACCCTTTGGTCCAACGCGTGCCATCTCTGTGTCCTGTCCGAAGCGCGCCAGCTGCCTCCCCTCCGGATCCGAGCCTCGCATCTGCTGCCGCGTGGAGCCCTCTCAGCCGCTGATCTTCGGTCTCGCACCCTATAAAATAGGGGGGGGGGGGGTTGCGAGATCTCCCGGGTAATGTTTGATTTTTGCCCCTTTTTCACCCCTTAAACAATATTTTTATCATTTCGAATTCCCCCGAAGCCCCGCTATCATTTCCAACACCTGAAACACGTTCCGGAGTGCCTGAATAGCCCGAGAAATTTATCTTTTCGGTTTGAAGCCCAACCCTCGCAAGGCCCGGTTTTTAGGAAAACATCCCGGTTTTATCGGAAAAGATTATTTTAAGAGACGAGGTACCGCCCAATTATCGTCTTAACAAGTGAGTGTATAGTCACTTTCATCTTACACATAGATATGAAGTATTTTATATAAAATACATGCTATGTGAATATATATTGTTTTTTTATTTGAGATTGATGTTGAATGAATGATTTATACAGGTTTTTAAATAATTTAAACTGTATATGTATTTTATATCTACAAAAATGTTGGGTAAAACATGGGTAGATGAAATAGTTGGTATGTGATGAAAGATGAGTTGGATAAATGAGATGATCGGTGATATAGATCATGAGATGAGGGTGAGTGGTAATATATGAGAGAAGCACTTACCCCAAACGTTGGCCCCCGTCATTCAACAGAGTATGAATGACAACCATGGACTATTCTAGACGGCCCGTGGAACACTAGCAGGCTCGTAACCTGTAAGTGTGTGACCTATATGTTCATCAGCTGTACTCTAAAAACCCATTGACATGTATTGCAGGTGGATTCCCGTGAATAATATTGTCGATAAATGAGAGCTATGGACTTAGCACATGTTGTATAATCCTTGACAGCTATGAACTTAGTTCATGTTGTATAAAGCCTGGCGATGATGTGAATTCGTGCCTATTTGACATAAATTGCTGAGGAAAAGCAGTGTTGTCACCCTGATGTTTGCCTTATTTGACATAACTTGCGGAGGAAAGCAATGTTGTCACCCCATTGGTTGCCTTATTTGACATAAATTGCTGAGGAAAGCAGTGTTGTCACCCTGATGGTTACCTTATTTGACATAAATTGCTGAGGAACCCCCGAAGCAGTGTTGTCGCCCCGATGAAAATCTTTAGACTAGGTCCCTTATAAATAGATACTTTAGGGACGTAAAGTGAGGAATACGGGAACGGGTAATCAGGGTTATTTTTGGTTGATGAAATTAATAAATTTATTGTTGAATGATGAAATTAATAAATTTATTATTTGTGGGTTGAAAACCCTATATGCTCAACTGGCTCCCAAGCCTGACCCACTCAGTTTTCTATATTACAGGTAGTGGAACAAGAGCATAGTTGGACGACGACGAGGGATTTTGGATTATAGGCCAGTAGATATAAATAAATGTTGTAAGGCCTATATTGTACTGTTTATGCTTTTGATTTGTATCGGAACATGACATCCCAAGGTTTTACAATACAATGAAAATACATTTTTTTAAGAAATGCTTTGATAAATTTTTATCATATTTTGTTTTGGGGACAAATTCCGCAACATCTTTTGAAAGATTACTTTGATTTTAATTTAAAAGGCATAAACGAAATCGGTCTTTTTCTGGCCGAGAAAAATGGGGATGTCACAGTTGGTATCAGAGCATTAGTATAAGCGAACTAGGAATTTGTAGGATTTCTAGACTTAAACTTAGAATGATAAGCGATGATTGTGAGATGAGTGTCTACCATATTTTAGACACGAGCACTAGTATATTTTAGGAAAGATGCCTAAAATGCTTTTATGTGCTAAATGCTATATGTTTGCCATATATGATATTATTTGTTCGGATCTATGGTCTATTGCCGACCGGATCTGGAAACCTTATGTGTTTAGGATTCTAAGCGTATGACTACGATATTAGAACTAGCATGTAAACGTTTCGGAGTGATAAGGAGAATTTAAAATATCTATCGTGGATAAAGATCTAAATTCGCCTGATTCGGTGTATAGATTATAATGGCAAGAACTCGAAGTGGAGCTGGAGATGCAAACAAAAACCAACAACCTCAACCCCAAGTGATGGAACAGGTGCCTATAGCAGGAACTGCACCAGAACCCATCACCATGGCGGGAGTACAAACTATGATTTAGACAATGATGGCTGAACAAAGGAGGAAATGAGGCAAATATTGCTGAACAACAGGAGTGAACCTTCAATGCCTGTTGAACAACCTGAATTAAATGACAGTCAGTCTGGGGAAGGAAATTACAGTAGATCTGTTGGTCAAAGTGAACCGCTTGTGGTTAGGAGAAATAACCACGAGGATGGAGTGGGGAGAAATGGATGCAAGTATAAAGACTTTATGACTTTCAAGCCATCAACTTTCACTGGAAAAGAAGATCCCGTCGGAGTAATGGATTGGATCTCGGAAATGGAATTGGCTTTCATGACATGTGGTTGCCAGGGCAAGTTACAAACCATATTTGCAGTGTGTCAGTTCAGAAGTGGCACTGTTCGCTGGTGGAACACTTTGGGGAAGACCCTAAGCCCTAATGAGCCACTGCAACTAACTTGGGCAGAGTTCTTGGTGTATTTCAAGCGCAAGTACTGCTCAGCCCCAAAATCTGCTTGAGCTAGAGAACCAGTTTTTGACATTAAAGAAGGGAGCATGTTCATCGATGAATACACCAATAACTTCACAGACAAAATGGAGTTCGCTTTGCGTATTGTCCCAGATGAGCTGACAAAAATCGACAGGTACGCAAAGGGACTTCCATGGGAGTATGTGGTACCAGTGCGTCAGGCACTTACTCTAGAGGCAGCTATCTGGGCTGCCAAGTCCGTTGAAGATATGATTAAGGGAAGAGCCGCCAACAAGGTTGAAGTTGGTGAGAAGAGAAAGTTTGAAGGAACTTCAGGTTCCAACAAGAAGAGTAAGTCTGAATCAAGAAATCTTGGAGGAGGAGCAAACGAAGCAAAATGGTGCGAGAAGTGCAAAAAGAAGCACTTCGGGAAATGTAGCGAAGAGTTGACCTGCTACAAGTGTGGGAAGACTGGGCATTACGCCAACGAGTGTCCGTCCAATAAAAGGGTATGCTATAGATGTAACGAGGAAGGGAACATTTTGAAAGACCTCCCAAAGAAGAAAGAGGCAGCAAGGCCCAATGTTTTACCAAAACCAAAACCAAGGGCATTCCAAATGATCCTTGACGAAGCAAATGGAAATGCAAGGGATCAGGAGTAAGGACCTTATATTCCCAAAACCAAGATATAAAGTAGCCATGTAGTTAGTATCTAGTGGTGTAGCCTATTAAAGGCATAGTATAGATTAAACTTAAACATCCATGTAATCGTTTCAAGAAGTAATATAAAACTTGGTTTTGTTATCTGGCGTATTAAGTGGTTAATTGATTTTCTTGTATGGTGACTTGGAAAACTGCGATACAATACTTGGAACGAGTATGAGTAGGTGTGAATAGTAGTAGAGGCCTATACTACTGGAAGCACAGGACTCACACTTGAATCAGGGAAAGTCACAAGGTTACCAAGAAGCTAGTAGTTGATTTCGTTTTTGTTCAAGTATGTCGTTACCATCATTTCGGTAATGACTAAGAAGATGATTGTTATTCCGACCCTAGAGGTCATATCGAATCGAGTCCGACTAAGATGAGTATGTCACGTGGTTCAGAGAACCAAGTTCGATGTAGCATCTGACTTAAGCCAGAAGATTAAAGTGAAAGATAATCAAAGCGATCAACAGAAGTATCGCGCTCGTTGTTAAAGAAGTTGGTAGTTAGAAAATGATACATGTTGAAAAGTGATTGTATCACATTAGAACATGAAGGAAGGTATAGTCTGTTCTGGAATTTGTCTCTAAGAGACCTGAGTCTAAGCATTGCATTATACGATGAGAGGTCATTAGAACATGACCCATCGGCCTGTTACAATAAATGAAGGAAAGTACTTATTCTAAGAAGAAGAAGGAGTCCTCAATAAGGATTTATTTTGTAACTCGAAGGTTACGATTGAAAGTCCAACATAGTACAAGGAGTAAATGCAAGATTGCGCACCACCTGCAGTCAAGAAGTCCAAGAGTTAGATACTCATTCAAAGGAACATAGAAGTTACGGTTATTAGCTAGGATGAAGAGATAATGTATGGAGTCATTATACAAGCCCTGTTTTTTTATGATTTCGGGACGTAATCATCCTAAGGGGGAGATAATTGTAACGCCCGCAGATTCGGGCTAGTCAATTTAGAGACGATGAGTGTCAAAAATGACTTTTTGATAGAGGATTATTTAGAATAAATAATCTTAACTAAGTTGTAGTATATGTGACAAGGTTTCCGTACATATAAAGAACGCTGAAATCCAAGTTAGAACGAAGAAGTTATGACTCGTCGAAGTTTCGCGACAGAACCGGCACGACACTACGTGACGTAAATAGTGAATTTACGATATAATGATTTTTAGCTGACACAACCTAAAAGAGAATTGAAGTTCTCATCAATAGTAGTACAACGGCAAAAAGACAGACGAAAATGGACATCGGATGAAGAAGTTATGAATTTTTAACGGATTTTCCTGTCCCGGTCTGTTAAAAATAATAATATTAAAATTAATGTCAAAATTAGTTGACGGAGTCTAAACTAAAGTTGTAGAGTATATTCCCGCCTACGCGTGCATATAAAGAACGTCAAAAACAGAGCTCGTATGCAAAAAGTTATGAATTTCGGAAGTTTTTGGCTCAAAAATCGAGAAATCCTTGAAAACCGGAGAATTTCGCATGAACAGTAACCACCACGTCACCTCGCACTCGCAGCCGCCTAGTGTCCGCCTCGTGTCAGTCGTTGATTTGGCCGAAGCCGCGGTCCAATGGGAAACCGACGCGCGTCACATCCGTGGCGTCTTCCGAGCTCGGACGCGTGTACAGCCTTTGGTCCGATGCGTGCCATCTCCGTGTCCTGTCTGAAGCGCGCCAGCTGCCTCCCCTCCGGATCCGAGCCTCGCATCTGCTACCGTGTGGAGCCCTCTCAGCCGCTGATCTTCGGTCTCGCACCCTATAAAAGAGGGGGGGGGGGTTGCGAGATCTCCTTGGTAATGTTTGATTTTTGCCCCTTTTTCACCCCTTAAACAATATTTTTATCATTTCGAATTCCCCCGAAACCCCGATATCATTTCCAACACCTGAAACACGTTCCGGAGTGCCCGAAGAGCCTGAGAAATTTATCTTTTCGGTTTGAAGCCCAACCCTCGCAAGGCCCGGTTTTTGGGAAAACATCCCGATTTTATCAGAAAAGATTATTTTAAGAGACGAGGTGCTACCCAATTACCGTCTTAACAAGTGAGTGTATAGTCACTTTCATCTTACACATAGATATGAAGTATTTTATATAAAATACGTGCTATGTGAATATATGTTGTTTGTTTATTTGAGACTGATGTTGAATGAATGATTTATACAGGTTTTTAAATAATTTAAACTGTATATGTATTTTATATCTATAAAAATGTTGAGTAAAACATGGGTAGATGAAATAGTTGGTATGTGATGAAAGATGAGTTGGATAAATGAGATGATCGGTGATATAGATCATGAGATGAGGGTGAGTGGTAATATATGAGAGAAGCACTTACCCCAAACGTTGGCCCCCGTCATTCAACAAAGTATGAATGACAACCATGGACTATTCTAGACGGCCCGTGGAACACTAGCAGGCTCGTAACCTGTAAGTGTGTGACCTATATGTTCATCAGCTGTACTCTAAAAACCCATTGACATGTATTGCAGGTGGATTCCTGTGAATAATATTGTCAATAAATGAGAGCTATGGACTTAGCACATGTTGTATAATCCTTGGCAGCTATGGACTTAGTTCCTGTTGTATAAACCCTGGCGACGATGTGACTTCGTGCCTATTTGACATAAATTGCTGAGGAAAAGCAGTTTTGTCACCCCGATGTGTGCCTTATTTGACATAAATTGCAGAGGAAAGCAATGTTGTACTCCCATTGGTTGTCTTATTTGACATAAATTGCTGAGGAAAGCAGTGTTGTCACCCCGATGGTTGCCTTATTTAACATAAATTGCTGAGGAACCCCCGAAGCAGTGTTGTCGCCCCGACGAAAATCTTTAGACTAGGTCCCTTATAAATAGATACTTTAGGGACGTAAAGTGAGGAATACGGGAACGGGTAATCAGGGTTATTTTTGGTTGATGAAATTAATAAATTTATTGTTGAATGATGAAATTAATAAATTTATTATTTGTGGGTTGAAAACCCTATATGCTCAACAGGCTCCCAAGCCTGACCCACTCAGTTTTCTATATTACAGGTAGTGGAACAAGAGCATAGTTGGACGATGACGAGGGATTTTGGATTATAGGCCAGTAGATATAAATAAATGTTGTAAGGCCTATATTGTACTGTTTATGCTTTTGATTTGTATCGGAACATGACATCCGAAGGTTTTATAATACAATGAAAATACATTTTTTTAAGAAATGCTTTGATAAATTTTTATCATATTTTGTTTTGGGGACAAATTCCGCAACACCTTTTGAAAGATTACTTTGATTTTAATTTAAAAAGCATAAACGAAATCGGTCTTTTTCTGGCTGAGAAAAATGGGGATGTCACATCAAAACTTTTGAATATAAATAAAACACATTTTATTTAATCACCATATTGATTACACATTATTCATTGTATAATGTTTCGATTAATCAACTTAATACTTGAATTGAAACAATAGTCATCCAATGCTCCAAGCATGCACACTATGTTTACCTATGGTCCTTACTTTGTGAAATAGATCTATTGTAAACATTTCCAATGACACTCATTTGATAATTCCAAACCCTTATCTTAAGCATAATAATACCAAGTCCTTGCCACTTACTGTAATCTGTTAGATTCTAAGCTTATATGCAATGATCCTTTTGTAATGACTATGTACACAAGTCACAGAGACTATGTCAATTACAAAGCTTTCTATTGGAGATTGTTACAAGACAATTCCATAGATACGAAGTCGCATATTCAAAGAACATTCCTTTGAACATCCTTCTTGCATAAAAGTTTCTAATTTACTCATAGATTCTTGATATCCAACTCCCATTATGGAAACCTTTCCATAATTGCCATATGACTATCCATTCTTACTAGAACCCTATCTATTCAGAATTATATCCATATGGTTCATCCATTCCTATACTTCCAACTATCCATAAGCAACCAATCCTTGGTAAACCTCAGATCGTCCTTGACAGTTGTTTAATAACTTTAGTCATATCCGTTCTAGTCCTTTTTCCCTCTTAATGCCTTAGGCATTTGGAAAATTAGAACATGAAAATATTATAGAACATGCAATCGATCCTATATCCGAAGCATATGGGACACGATTCACAATATCTTACATACAGAGCTGAAACTTTACCAGTCTCTTGCTATAACATCTCCATATATAGAATTTCCTTATATCGAATCTTTTCAACATAACATTCATATATGTCATTGACTAAATTTGATTAAAATCTCAATCTAAACTTTTAGAATTGAAATGAAGTATAAGTTCCTTTCCCTTAATTATAGCAAAACAACTTTTCAAACCTTGCAACTTTGCGAATTGAAACCTTTGTTTTCTATAATTAACATTTCTAACTCGCAACACTTACCATAATAATTATGCTCCCACTAGCATGATAATTATTATCTTACTAGCATAACACTTATGCTCCCACTAACTTTGACATGTACCCAGAAATAAGCTAGACTTCTAGAAATCAATACTTGTTGACTTTCTTACCAAAGTTCATATTTCTGATACAATACGCTTCGATAAAACTTTATCTAGGCTTCTCAAACTCATACACCTTTCCTTAGATAGCTCACATGTGTGTCTAAACAATTTTAGAACTTACAACAATAAGTCTCAAATGTTTATCCCTTTTTCCATTTCTCACAATTCGAACTATGAAGAGGGACGCCGTAATCAAAATCGAATTTGAGAATGCAAATATCACAAATGCTATCTCCTTAAAATCTACTAGTGAAAGTGTTTCCTCACAATCATTTTCATGAATTGGAGAGAAACCTTATGAAACTAATATTTTATGGTGTATGTGTTCCTATCCATGTGAATTTGCCATAACCATAATCACAAGACAAGTTTAGTGACAAATCCAAACTCATATGGACTGAACATGTTCAATCTTAATTTCTTGCCACCTGGCAGCCCAAGGGCATACCATTGCTTCCAAGTTGTTAAGCAGCTCACCCTTACTGATTAGTGAACTTTCAATGATCAAGGTGCTTTGCCTTATGCAAAAAATTGAAAAATCATAGAACTCACATGCATAATCAACTTTAACTGGAATGAGCACATAAACAAGAATATGCCAACACGATAGGTTACAAACCTCAAGTTACGTGCTAGTGATTAACAATAGGTTTACTATTGATTAGTTCTTGAAACTTTCAAGATCCTTAAGACTCCCACTGACCTCTTGACATATAAGACTCTCTTTGTCAAGAAACATTACTTGACAAACAAATATTCAAGAGTTAGTGCAGTTTCTTATTAAGACAAACACTTCTGACAATCGGTCTTAGTTGATCTTTGTTTTATCCAAAACATCACAACTACCAATCTCAAATGTGCAAGAGCAAGAAAACTTTTCTACTCCACATTTTATTATGTGTTATAAACCTACTTGATATTATGTCACTCAATGTACAATCTTGGAGTATAACTCTAAGACTTGATTTTGGAACGAAGTATGATTCACCTTTTGATTTAACCATTTTAACAATTCCCGATTCCTCTTCTTAGCCATACAAGTGCACTTAGAGGATCAATTGTGATATGGTTCCATAATCACTAAGATGATTATAAAACACGATACTCAAGTACTCTCCCTTCCTTTCAGATTGGAGAAACTTTTATCTTTCTGCCTATTTGATTCTTCTTATTCGTTCTGCTATACATTGAAACTTTTTCAATGATTCAGAATTACACTTAATCTTGTAAGTATAACCATATTTACTAAACTTTTAGTAAATCATAACGAATAGTCTTAGCGTTCTTTATGGTGGACCTGACCAGTGCACAACCAAGTGTACCCGATCCCCTAGTCCTTCACTTGACTCACATATACATGTGAACAAGAAATTAGTCTTAATTTCCCAAAGATTAAGGTTCTCATCCATCATACAATACAAGTTGCATGATTCCAAGTTTCTTTCCAATTGAAACTTGGTGATGAGAATCTTTCCTTATTTGGTAAATTTAGACACTACCACAAACGAAAGAATCAAATCCATATTGCTAAAAATAGAAATATACAAACATCAATTTTCACAAATGCCATTGCAAGGAAATATAAATAAGATAAAATCAAAATTTCATTTATTTATAAAATGCAGAAAACTTTTCCTTACAATGAAATTACAAATGAAAACTATGTTGCTATACATTTCTAAGCAATCTATCATAACTCCTAAGCAACAACTCAAAACTTTGATCATCGAATCATGCGATCGAAATCCATCTTTTCGCAATCAGATTCAACTTACTCTTCCTTTAAGCTTCCTTTCTTTTCTTCGATCCTACAAACACATCAAAATGCAATCTTGTCGCATCATGTATTAAGAATGTACAAATAGGAACTTAATAGAGTTAGATAATGGACTTACCTGAAGCAGAGTCAAACCTTTTGACTTTACCATCCTTGTGGTCCTTCAGGTAGCTACGACAGCTTCGCAACCAATGCCCCTTCTCTTGGCAGTAGAAACAAACGGACTCTTTTGGAATGGTATATGGGACAATCTCAGACTTAGCCTTTTCCTTTCCCTTGGAAAGAGAAATCTCTTCTGGACTTCCAATGTTTCCATTGTCATTGTCCATGGAAGTTTGGGAAGTAGATCTTCCAATCAAATATGCTTTACCAGTGCACCAAATCATTATTGATTAAGTAGCAATTAGCAAATAGGTAAGATCGATAAGGAACATGTCGCGGTCTGTCATGTAGTAATCTTTAATGAACTCACTATATGACTTAGGAAATGATTGAAGAACCCAGTCAACAGCCAACTTCCTCGACACAACGACTCCTAACATTCCTAGCCTGTCAATGTGTGACTTCATCTCCAAGACATTTGCACACACAGACCTTCCATCTTGGTGTTTGCTAGCCAATAGGGCTTGAGTGACCTTGAACTTTTCAAGTCTTTGAACTTGTGGGTTAGGGAGAATTATTGGAGGAGGTGGAGGAAGTGAAGTATGATATTGTGGAATATCATCTTCATGTGGAAAGCTTTTTCCAACAGGATAAGGCATACCATAGTTGTCTGACCTAGACATCTACATGGGAGAAATTCAAGTTAGTTGATGTAATTCCTTAATATAACACCCAAATGAAATATTAAGGCTAGGACCCAACACAATATTTTACAATTTGGAAGAGGGATGCCGTAATCCAATTGTAAAATATTTGAAGGTAGGTAAATGGCGATTTACCAATTTCCACCATGAAAAACAAAAATGAATTTTAGGTTTTAAATGAATTGAAATTCCTAGATTATTTGAGATTCATTGAACTTTTCAATGACATGTTTAAATCTCGATTATACCCTTCAAGTTTGTGACTGGGATGCCGATGATCACAAACAAGGTGTAAATAACCATGCAAATTAGCTTGGTACACTTAATGTTACAAATCATCCAATCAATGTGTCGATTAACCACACATGCTCCATTGATCCATGATTAACATCGAGCTACCCATTGCCATCTTTCATTAGTCCCATATTAGTGTGGCGGTTAACCACACACGCTCCACTAACGACTAATAAGGTGCAATGTGCAATTTCATGGGTTAGCACCAAATTCACATTTTTCCTAAGTAACTAAGATTGAGAATTTATAAGTGTTTAGTTACTTGATATTTTCATTATACTTTTAATGAGAATTAATGTCCTATCCTACCCGTTCGACTAATGACCCTCCACCAGTCAAGGAACCGGTGGGTGAGAGTGTACACCCATTAAACCACCATTTTATAGGCAGTAACCTTATACCCCCCTTATAGACCGGCTTCGTGAATGAGGCCTACTAACGGTAAGACTGACCTTTTACTTATACATATATAATATATTAAACTTTTAATTTTATATAGTATTAGGGTGTATTTTAAACATTTAAAATACTAGGTGGTTTAATCTTTTAATTAAACTAGACTTTTAATTTAATTAAATTCAAACCATATAGTTATGGATTTATTAATACTCTTTTAATTAAACACTTTAATCAATTTAATAAAGTCTATAAGGTGTAATTGAACTATTGAAAGCATCTAGGTTATTAAAAATTCAAAATTAAAACTATTTAATTAATTTTTTAAGTTATGAACCCAAAAGTTGCATCTTTTGAAACTTTTCAATTATTATATGTTTTAGAATTCAATATGTCAAATTAAAACTTTTTAATTAAGCTTTTCAAATTCCAAAACTTGAGGGCAAATTTTGAAACTCTTCAAAACCCTTCATTTCCATAACTTATGAGTTTAATGTTATTTTAATGGATGAGACTTTTCATGTAGGACAAGTTATGGAACTCATTAAAAACATTTAGATCAATTTCAACAAATAAAATTATCATATAATTCATGATTAATCTACCTAAACTCATAAAGCAAGATAATATCAAATAAAAAATTAACAAGTAACTTTGTTTATTAACCAACAATTATCTTAAAACTTTGACAATTATCTTTTCAGTGGATGAGTATAATCACTACCATATCAGAAAAAACAGATTTTATGATGCAAAACAGTTTGTGGTAGTGATCCTAATCCAATATAGGCCAAAGAGCACGAAAATCTGCCATCTGCCAGTACAACTCGTTGAGCCAGAATTTGGACTCGTCGAGTTCATCAATGGACTCGACGAGTTCAGCCTGGCAGAAGGCCATTTTCAGTTTGCTTCAACTTTGAACAATGAACAATGCAACTATATAACAGAAAACTACCCAGGGCTCTGATACCACTGTTGGGTTTTGTGTACTATAACACTCCTATGGTGCACATACAACCCTAATAGTTTTGGATCTAAGTTTTCTCTAGTTATACATGCAATAAAGTTTCAAATCATGAAGCCTACAACTAGCATACAATTTTGGTACATGAATCATAATATCAAGTTAGAAGAATACATCTTTATTGTAGCTTGTAGGTTTGGCCTTTCAAGAGCTTAGCACCTCAAGTGTGATGCCTCAAATGGTTCACAAACACCATGAATAAAGAAGGACTTTGAGAGAGAGGCTAGACACACCAAAATCGACTATGATTCTCTTAGAATACTTAGGTGGTCCGATTTTGGCTAAGGGGTAACACTTATATAGTGTAGGATTCCAAAGGTCATGGGTAAACCCTAATCCATACACTTAGACTATGATCCGTATCTCATGTGGGCTAAATCTTCATGGATAATTACATAAATTTAGCCCATCATGGATCAATAGCCCAAACACTATATATATAACTGATTTACATAATCAGTCACTGTTAATTTAATTAGTCTCTTTTGATCACTAAATTAATTCCAAATTAATTCTTGATCAATACTAATTAAATAATATGATTTCATAATTAATATATTATACTTATAATATATTAGTAAATCATAAATAGCCTCTTTCTCAAATATCCATCCTATTAAATTGTTCTGGTGAAGGCAACCCAAATGGACCATGCTATTCTCGGGTCAATTACATACCAATTATAGTTATGGGCTTAGACACCTAATCCAACAGTTTTAAGGGTAAAGTTTCTAACTTTACCCATTAATACCTCTTCTTAAAGGGTTTAGCTCAAACCCTAGTTCCTTGGGACCTAGAACTTGGTCCTTAAGCCATCCATACACCAAACTAAAGCTTACAACCTCAAATCTAAACCCCTACATTACTTGGACACGTAAAGTTCCCACCTTTTTCCACATGCATGGCCTTTTGGGGGCTAAAAAGGCCAACATGACACTCCATGGATTGCATGGGGGCTCCAATGGCATAAAGTTTGCACCTTTATGTCATATTAGCCCCTATAGGTCCTAGATCTGGAAGAATACCCACTTATGTTGATCATTCTCCGAAAGCTATCATTCTTGGACCAAAAACCCTCATAAAATGGACATAAAGAGATCTAATGAACTAATAGTCAAGATAGAAACTTGATTACCAGAAAATGTAGCAAATGGTGTGTAGTTTTTGGATCTACTCTTTCCCTCTTGAGCCCTCTATCTTCTTCTTCTTCCACAAGCTTCAAAAGTACACAAATATCACTCCAAATGACTCACACTCTCAAATAAAGCTCTAGGGTTTCGTGGATTAGGGTTTGGGACATGGAGGATAGAAATGAGGCCAAGGGGTGGGGGTTAAGGAGCTTAAATAGGGTGCAAAACCCCGAAATTAGGGTTTCCTTCAGGCAGACCTACTCGCCGGGTCGAGGGCTCGCGACTCGTCAAGTAGATAGCTTAAAACCCACGCATGTTCTGCCCTCTACTCGACGAGTTAGGGCCACCAACTTTTCGAGTTGTCCTTTCAAAATGAATAAATTAATGAGTTAAGAGCATACAAGGAACCAAGTGTTACATATTTTGTTGAATCTTTTGATAATAGTGTTTCTATATATCAAATGTATTTTGATTTATGTATATTTTGTATGATTCATTGATTTGTAAGTGTTAAATAAGGTTTTTTTTTAATACAAATGTTATAATAGATGTTTTAGTGTTTTTATGTTATTAAAAGTCACAGTGTTTATTTTCTTCATACTTTTTGTTATTCGTTATATATACATCTTTTTTAATACAAATATTATATTAGATGTTTTAATTTTTTATGTTATTAAAAGTTGTAATGTTTATTTATTTTTCATACTTTTTGTTATTCGTTATATATAGATCATACACATTTGATATATACTTTACACAATTTTAAACGGTTTATAAAATTATCAATTAATGATATACATCACAAATACTTTAAAACTATAATAACAGAGACATATTTCCAAGAACCATATTCATTTGAAATCTCAATACAACTCAAGAGTTTTCTAATTTATCTATATATAGTACTTGCAACTCAATAGTTTTTAACTTATGATTATTAATCAGTAATGACTAATGACTTTTTATTTTCCTATAATTTATAACTCTGCAACTTATATTAGTAGTATATAATAAGTTTTGATCATAAAAAACATCAATGCGCCCGAAGATATTTGTGATTCATATACTAAGAATTAAAAAAAAATAGTTTTGTTGAATATTTGAATAATAGTGTTTTTGTATATCAAATTTATGTTATTTTGTATGATTTATAAATGGTAAATAAGTTTTTTAATATAAATGTTATAATAGATGTTTTAGTGTTTTTATGTTATTAAAAAATATAAAAGTTATTTTTTTCATATTTTTTGTTATTTGTCATACATAGATTTTTTAATACAAATGTAATAATAGATATTTTAGTATTTTTTATGTTATTAAATGTTGTAATGTTTATTTTTTTCATATTTTTGTTTAATCGTTATATATAGATCATCATACGTTTGATATAATTCACACAATTTAAACTGTATATAAAATTATTAATTAATAGTATACATCACAATGATTTAAAACTATAATGTTTAATAAAACTAATATGTTAACTATTGGTTTGCTTTACTACCAACATTGATTTTACAAGTAGAAATATTAAATAATAATTTGGTAAGAGTTATTATTTTAACTATATAATTCTATTTTCACACAACATGCGAGGATTCAGTTAGTTTGATATAAAAAATAAATCTCTTTAGTTTTCTTGTAGACATAGTTATGATGACACCGATCAAGTCCACCACATTAAATTTTCTTGTGTTCTTGTTTAATATTTTTAGCATAATCATCTATATCATTGTCCTTGTATTTTTCGAGGTTACATATTAATACCCAACATGAACCTACTCAGAGATTCTAAACACTAAATCTCTTAAATACATATATGTGAACATGATAAATATCCCTTCAACGTATCTTCAAAATCTATCATTTCAGAAATAGTTTTTTATTCCTTCAACACATCTTCAAATCCATCGGTTCAGAAATCTTTGAAGCCATCGATTTTATAAATCAAAGATTAAACTTTGAGATATTTTTTGTTCTTAGACATGTTTACGAAGATGGAGATGATGAAACTACATAACTCTCCTGCCCAAATATGTGTAAGGTATCACCATATCAACAAATTTAAGGTGAAACTTGATAACAGATTTAGGCCGGAGGGAGTGGTGACAAGTTTGTCACAGTTCACATAGGCGCCACCTAGGATTTGCCACACTCTCTCTAATTTTTACCATATACATGACATGGGTTGCCACACTTGTCATGCCAATTTTTTAAAAATAATTAATATAAAAAATAAACATTTCAAACATACTATTTTTTTAAACTAAAATTTCATTTAACTAGAATAATAATTAGGATTTATAAGTGAATGGTTGATTTTGTAATTTCAGAAACTATTTATGTAGAGAGAATTTAAGATGAGGGTACTTTTTGTTAGTAGACCAAACCCTAGGGACCTTTTATGTTCAATCTGAAAAAACTTGTTGTGTTTTCCCTCATTTGAACACATAGACATGAAGTGTTTCTTCCATTTTTTTTAACATTCACCTTCATAAAGAAAAACTAATCCCCTCTTTCTCTCTGTTTTCCCCAAACCATACACTTTCTCTTATCATCACAATTCTACCAAGTTGCCGAGCCGAGCTCGACATGCCGATGACTCGTCTCCGAATGACCTTATATGATTTAGAAAAAAAGTAGTTGCACATATATTAAAAAGGACGATCAATGAAATTTAGGCTCTATATGGAAATTGTGAATTTGTTTCAAAGGTAAAGACTAACGACAAATTATAATGAAAAAAACCTGAATTTCCACTAGAATTTTATTAGAAGTTAAAAATAAAATTTAATAATAACTTTTAAGTCTAACAAACATTAAATACATGAAGATAAATTTTTATGTTTAATTTCTTTTAATAAATATCTATGCTGATGTCATCGCCATTGGCGTAAAATAACTGATATCCGACCTATATTGCAATTTGAGTCTTTGGGTTCGGGTAGTTTGAGTTTTGGTTCTGGTCGAGTATTTTTGGGTATACCCGAAAATTACTTAAATATTACTGGTTGAATTTTTATTACATTTGGATGTAAGAAAAATGATTTCTACCGTTTCAAGTTTCAAGTGATTAATTTTGGTGTGAAAGTATTTTTTGATTTTTATGTTTTTCAAGTTTTAAGTGATTAATCTGGGTGTGAATGCAATTTTTTTTAATTAATCTGAGCATCATGAAGTCTTTTGGATTGGCACTTGTCATTTCTAATTTTCTATGGCTTTAGTTAGGTGTTGTTTGTTTTTTCGAAGTGAAAATGTCTGAAGTCTGCGGACCACCTCTGCAACCCACTGTAGCAGAAGAGGTGGAACAAACGGCTGCATCATTTAAAAAAAAGTCTGTTTGTTTTTTAACGTCTGCAGACTGCTGCAGTAAGTTAAAGTAAGACGTGAAGAGGTTTGAAGCAGCTGGTTTAGTGCTGCGCCACGCACCACACGCACAACAGTTTTTAAGTCAGAAGTCTTCTGAAAAACAAACATCTGCGAAGGGCTAAGTGTTGCGCGTGTGCTGCACGGTGCAGCAATAAGAGGCCAGAAGATGTTTTTTAGAAAAAACAAACAGCACCTTAGAGTGTATAACCACCGATTCAAAGTATGTGTACAAAAACAAAATCACTAAATAAACTATTGATGATGAAAAAAATAGACTAATTTTTTTTTAACACAACCCAACTAAGTCATAATCCAATTCAAAACGTATCCAAGTTTCAGACACATTTTAAAAACGTTTTAGGTTTCACAAAATATATTCATCCATCTTGCTTTTGGAACTGGATATAACAACAATTAAAAAAAAGCAACAATTAAAAGAGAAAACCACAACAATCATATATATATATATATATATATATATATATATATATATAATTCAGACACATTTTAAAAACGTTTTAGGTTTCACAAAATATATTCATCCATCTTGCTTTTGGAACCGGATATAACAACAATTAAAAAAAAGCAACAATTAGAAGAGAAAACCACAACAATCATATATATATATATATATATATATATATATATATATATATATATATATATATATATATATATATATATATATATAACAACAAATAAAATAGAAAACAACAACAATTATGTATATATAACACCAATTAAAAGAAACAACAACAATTTGTCTAACCATGCAACAATTAAAACAGAAAACAACAACATATAAGAGCGAAATGGCCTTCAAGAATTCAACCACTCCAAAATAATATGAAAGAGCATTTATTGCAATTTTTTGAAGTGTATCGTTAATTTGGTTGTAGCACTGTACTAGCACATGGACTTCGATATATTTATTTTGAGGTTATGAAGTTACATTTATAGTGGAAAAGCAAACGGTAGTGTCATCAAGAACACCCATGTGACACAAAAACTTCATAATAAGAACTCTCATAAACACACACATGATAAACTAGAATCTAAATAAATCATAGTAGAAACACTAAAAGACAAGTAACCAAATTTCCAAACAGAAACACGCCCAGGGGCGGATCCTTTAAGGGGCCAGGGGAGGCCATGACCCCCCCCCCCCCCCCCCCCCCGCCCGTTTTTTTGCCCAGTAACTTAATCTTGATGAGTTTGGTTCTTGATGATGTGTTTGAAATGGGGTGTGGATTATGCTAACCAAAAAAGAACCTACCGACGATTTCAAAATTGAGAAAAAAGGTAAGTTACTAAGGTATTAAAACATTTGATATCAAAATTTAACTGATATTCGAGAAATCAGGATTCAATAAAAATATCAAATAAATAAATAAATAAAGTCTTTTAAATTTTAATAGATAAACTTATAAAAGCCCAATAATCAACCTCAATTAAGACTTTTATAAACCCATAAAAAGTAGATGAAAGAAACCTAAAGAGTAAAATCTAAAAAAACCCTAACCGCGTCTCTCTTGTCTTTGGTTGCCGCTTAAAAATTGACGCCAGACAATGCCGGAAACTCGAGCTCTTCGTCGCCTCTATGTTTGACCGAAACCGTCTCTTGCTCATCTCGCTTCTAAGGTCTCCTCGTATGTTGATTTCTATCTTTTGCCTAAGGGCTCCTCGTATGTTGATTTAAAAGTATAACTTCTGAAACTGTGAACAAAAAGTCTTTGCTTGTTTTTCCTATTAAATGTGTGGTAAATAAGAGAAGCCTATCGCCTTTAAGTTTTTGTCAGCTTTTGCTTTTTGCCTATTCAATGTGTTGTCAAATAAAAGCTTTTCGTGATATAATATAATATTTTATGTTTAAATCACCATTTGATTTATATTCTAGAATTGTACAGATTTTCTTATTAATAAAAATAATCTAAAACAAAAGAATTCTTGTTATACCTTATTGATATGTTCTATAGCTGATAAAGAGACTAATATCTTTTATTATAATTGACGATAATAAATATATATGTTTGGATTTTTTTTAGACTTTTGGTTTCGCCCCCTACTTTTACTTGTCGTGTTCCGCCCCTGAACACGGCCCCCCTCCCCCCACAAAAAAAAAAAAATCAAAATCAAAATCATTAACAAGAAATTAACCAAAAAACAATCCACTTACTTTGAAACCAGAATACAAGCAGTAAAATCGCAATGCTTATTGGTGGTGGTGGTGACGAGGACTGGTGAGTGGTGATGAGATGTCGAGATCTTGTTGAGTTCGTGGCGGTAATGAGCGATGGTCTTTTGAATTTGTAAGGTTAGAATGAAGAAATAGAAGCGAAGGGTTTTCTTTTTCAGGCGACATGATCATCAGGTAAAGAAAATAGAAAACGAGTAAGAACTAAGAACGAGATGCATGGATAAGCGGATATTACCTAATAAACCATTTTTTTAAAACAAATCGGATATTTGAGTATACCTGAAACCCCAAACACATACCTTATGCCCGACCTGATAAAAATCCAGTTATCCAAATACCGAAAATGATTATTGGATACCTGGTTAACCCGACCTAATATACCCGAATTTGAAAGGGTTGCACGACTAGTTCGGGTTTCGATTATTTTCGACAGACATAACATCATACATGCAAAGAATGATATGACTATATATTAGCTTGGTACTTGTAAAACCGGATAAAATAATTTAATTAAGAGTAACAAATATAATAGTTTGCCAACAAATTTAGTAGTTTGCTATACACATACACAAAAAAATAATAATTAAACACCAAAGAAGTTCAAAACACATAATTAGTTAAAGTTTTAATGACACTAACCCTAAATAAAATATGATTATTTAGTAATGAGAAATTAAATATCCTCCTACCTATTGTTCCTACCAATCCTCCTACCCATTTAAATGATGACATGTGTCATGTTAGTATCCTAAAATATCATTAAATTTTTTTAAATAAACATTAAATGTTACACATGTCACCATCTAATTGGGTAGGATGGTATTTAGGAATAAAAAGTAGGAGGATATTTAATTTCTCTTTAGTAATATTCGGACTCTGTTTTGTTATCATTTTAACAAATATCTCCAAAAATGTAGTATATCCTAAAGATTTACTTATCAAATGGAAAATATAAATTAATAGATAAAAACCCCTGCACTATAAATACGAGCTACATATACGGCCAACCCCTGAAGATCTTCCAACACTTCTTCTAGGATCTTCTTCTCTCCCTCAAAAACCATGACTCGCATAACGGATTCCAACCATAAATCGTCGTCGACGACCATCAAGTTTCTCTATAGCTACGGCGGCAAGATTCAGCCACGTAAGATAGACGGCAAGCTTCGTTACGTCGGCGGCCATACCAGAGTTCTCGCCGTCGACCGTTTTGTCACGTACACAGAGCTGATTGTTAAGTTCTGGGAGGCGTGTGGATTTTCCGTCAAGTTGAAGTGTAAGCTGCCGACCGAAGATCTCGACGTGTTGGTGTCTATTACTGGCGATGAGGATCTCGCAGCTGTATTAGAGGAGTACGATCGAGTTTCTCCAGATGTGAAGATCAGAGCTGTTCTTTTCCCCATCGATTCGTTGAAGACAATTTCTCCTGTTTCATCTGCTGCTTCGCTTGTCGATTTTCCTGTCGCAAAACCGCTGCGGGATCCAGTTGTGGTCAATTATAACGCAATTACGCAACAACGTCCGTTCTCAGCCTTCAAGTTCCATGGTTTTCCAGTTGCTAACCCTCCGTTTGTCGGTAGATAACGTGATCAACAAATCCCTAGTGTAAAACATGGTTTAGATACTAGACAAACAAGAAGGATTACTGGACTCAAGTAGATGCTATTATAAGATTGAAATCCATATACTGTATTATTTTGTGAGATTAATCGTTGTTTTATTCATTAATTTTGATACCATCTATGCCCGGCGTTTAATTGAAGCTGCTAGGGTTCCAAACAGCCCGTTAACCTTGTTTTCTATTCTTACTACACTACGAATTTCTATTCTCTTCACGGAAAGTTCTACCAGTGTTAATGGCGATATGCGGCTTCTTTAATTTCCAAGGTAATAAGTTCAGTCTTTTTCAACTAATCTGAGTAAATTTTCTATTCCTTTTCGATCTATATATCTTCATCGATTGATTTTATTGCTCCAGGATGTAATCATGGCGTCATTCTCTTGGAACAAGTTGATTATAAGTCCCACAAGTTTGATGGAAATTTGTTATCAACGTTGTATTTATTGGTATATATATATTTTTTATAAATGGTTTTGCACTAGTATGGATGGAGAAAATTCAATGATAAGAATAAACACGATCATAATCCTTTTGAATTTATGGTCATGATTCCCAAAAGCACAAGGAAAGTAATAGACAGCAGGGAGCAACACAACGTGACGAAAGAGATAACTTTGGACTGTTATTTGATGATATAGATCCGTGGGACAGTTGATTAAGAATCGTGATTTGACGAATAAGGTAACTATCTCATAAATGATAAAACTATGTGAAGTTAAATATCCTCTTACCAAATCTTCTTATTGTTCTTCCTACTTACTGAATCATGACACGTGTCAATAGGATAATACAAGGAAAAAGAATTAATGGATTACATTTGACAATCAATGAATTGATATGAAGATAAAATACAAGAATAAATTAGGAATCAATTTAATTTTCCTAAAACTATACATCGAGGGTAGCGATTGTAAAACTATACATCGATGATGATCGTTTTATGTTTTGTAAGATCATAATCATAACATCCTTAAGCTAATCCGGCTTGCCGGATTGGGTCGATGTATTGTGCCGAACTAATAAGCGGTCCAATTCAACTTTGTGAAGTTGCAAGGTCCAATTCTACCTTGTGAAGTTGCAAAGTTCAATTCTCAATCTTTGTCAAATTTCTAAGTTTCAGTTCTCAACATTATCAAGTTGTAAGGTTCAATTTAACTTTGTCAATGTTGGATTCTCAACATTGTTAAGTTACAAGGTCTAACTTGAAAGGTTTTGCAAGGTCTAATATAACCTTGTTAATTTGCAAGGTTCATCTAGCACATAAATATATAAGTATACTATATATATCTAGCATAAATATTATTGACGTATCCCTATGGATACGTCGCGAAGCGACAAGGACAACGATACCCAACCATATCACTTAGGAGCTATATTTCATGGCCAGGAGGTTCTCTCAACTTACTGTCTAGGCTGGCTCGTCATAGAGACGGAAAACGCACCTAACATCCATACAAATAGCCAAACAACAAACCGGTTTAGGGCCGATGGGTTACTTAGTTGACATGCAGACCAAATAATTAGATCACGGGAGAAGACGCCAGCACGAGGGAATGTTTGTGTCACTAATGAAGATCCCCTCTGCACCAATCAACTCCCTTGGCGATCAGTCAGAGGACAATTGGCCGAATCCGAGCCTCTCTGTCCTGAAAAATCTGTTCGGGTGGTCCTCACAATTAGTTACCCTAAAAACCCTAGCTATATAAAGACACATATAACTCAGGTACGAGGATCGCCTCTCAAACATTCTCTCCTATACTCATCTTCTCTGATCACTTACTGACTAGACCGTCGTAGCCCCCTCCCGGGAAGCGACAGACATTGCGTGTGACTAAAGTTTTTGGTTCCGACATTCAAGCTCGAGGTTGGCACTTTGGGATTGCCATTACATCATTGGCACCGTCTGTTGTGAGTAACGAAGAACAAAATCCACACAACACACTTTTCTGAACGATAGCAATGGTAGAAACCAATGAAGGAAGTGGAGTCATTCAAAGCTTAATCCACCCTATGCAACCACTAGAACAAGTACCGACTCCGGTCCTGACACCAACATTAGATCAACCAAACATTCCGACAACATCCATAAATTCGTTAAGCAGAATCTGGATGCCCTGGTTAACACATGTCCTGGCGCCACCACGCTTTCCTCCGGCGAACGGGCTGCAAACACCTTTGGCAAGTCAAAACCTGAATGCCATCGTCGTCCCTCAGAGCGCACTGGTCACGGGAGGAACGCCGATCAATTTCTAATACAACCTCCAAAAATCGCCGTTAACAACACCAATGCCGCCACTATTTACTCCATAAAACTCACTAATAACACTTATGGAAAACATGCCTCTAACAACAAAGACATCAATTCTAACGAAGATGCCACATCTTTATCATACTCCAAATATAAACCCATACATACGATTGTAGAGCCTTTCATACACATACACCACACCGCTTACGTCACTCCAAGAACCCTTCCTCCCTCAAAACATGGTAGGAAGAAGTGTAAGCTCCCCTTTCACACTGGATCTGTTGAATTACGAAAAACCAAACACCTCTAAATTAACGACGTTGAAAATGTAAGACGGAACGACAGATCCATACAACCACATCCATACATATGAATGGATAATGACATCGCTCAAGTTAGACGAGAAATTCTGGTGCATTTACTTCACCACGACACTTGATGGAAACGTGGGGACGTGCTTCAAAACATTGGCACCAGGAAGCATCAACAACTTCTCACAATTGAAGTATGCTGTCCTTACAAACTTCATGCAATTACGACACTACAAAAGGGGCAATCGTACTATCATTAGATGTAAACAAACGGAAGGGCAGTCGGTTAATGAATATTTTCAGGGATTCACCAAAGCAAACCTTGAAGACAAAAGTATGGTTGTTGGAGCATTTATGTGGGGATTGTTGCCAGGAGAATTATCTAAGAAGTTTTTGGAAAGACCACCTTAAACGTGTCATGAGCTTAAAGAGAGAGTTGAAAGATACCTAAGCATATCTCAAAGCAATATCCAGCTCCCAATCATGTTACCTTGATCACCCAGTAACTATGGTCATGGTATCCATCAACGACAAACGTTCCAAGTAGCCAGGTTGTTGAGACGATACCAAACATATCGCAAAGATGATATAAGAACACGGAGAACATAAGTATATGAGGTTTACGACATGCAACAAGACAAACATTCTGGAGGAAGATCAATGTATTGTGAGTATCATCGAAGCACAATGCATGACACATTTGAGTGTACTATGCTTCGACGAGAGATAGATGAGAAACAATTAAAAGGAAACATCACGAAAATAGCACGAAACCTGCACAACAAGCTAGATGAAAACAAGACACCACAAAGACAAAATCAAGATAACTAGGCAGCAAAAGAGAAAACTCAGGAGATACTGGCCATCCAGTCAAGGCAATACAACAGAAAACGAGCCAACAATAGTGAAGACCTGATCAAGAATATGATGAAGCTTAGCTTCTCGGTTAATGGCCTAGTACGAAACAACTGGAGTAGGGATGACCCGCTTATCATTTAGGGATACATATGCGATACAAAAATTCATAGAGTCTACATTGATATAGGAAGCTCAACCAACATTATCTACGAGTATTGCTTTAGATAGTTGTCGAGGGCATGAAAGAACTCCACCCGTCAGCAGGAAGACTAACATGATTCACGGGTCACAACATATGGCCATTAGGAACAATGAAATTACGTTTTTCAATTTTCACTACAAAGTCATGACGGGAAGTGGAAAAAGACAGTATTATTTGAATTCGTGGTAATCCGACACCCAATAGAACACAATGTTATCCTGGGCAGGACAACATTACTTAAATTCAGAACTATAACGTCGAAATTGCATGGACTAGTTAAATTCAACACAACAGACGACCCAACAACAATGGCCGCCACAACACTGTCACACCCCCAGCCATCGACGGAAACACCGGGTGATGTAACGTCATTCTTTGTATCACAGTTATATAACATACATTGAACAGTACTAAAGAAAATACATACCTTTATTGATAACTGAAAGTTACATAACTGTTTTTCTAGGACCTATTACATAATATCCGACTATGACATACTTCTTAATGAACAGAAAGGTAATAGTAAAACTTCTTCTATTCGAATACATACCAGCTTTTCAAGTTCCTGAAAACACATGCATTTTAAAATACGTCAACATAAAGTTGGTGAGTCCACAGGTTTTGACTCCATAAAATAATACATTTTCCACGTTCAAAAGTATAGTTTTGAAAGTATCATTTTGACTCTCCAACATTTAGTATGTATATTAGGTATAATAGTTTACTTATCAATTAAGTGTTATACCTAAATATTCCTTAACCTAAGGTATAAGTAGGGGGAAACTTATACTTAACATTAATACTTGTATATGACAAAGTATAATGTTTCTAACAATTTGCTACCATGAGCCTGTAACCGCGGCTGTGACATAATACCACTGATAAAATACACTCATGATTTACCATGAGAAACAAACACACTCATGATTTACCATGAGAACAACACCGTACGCTTCATCGACGCCGAAACAATAACAAGTAAAAGGATAGTTCATCACTCGCTTTTGGTTGACTGTAGCTAACAGTCACAAGTGGGGTGGTCAACCCGTATACTAATTATACACGACTTCCTCGCTCACACGGGATTAACGGTTACAGTTCAGAGGATTTCCGCTAAGATCCCCAATCTTAGTTGATGAATACAATTACTCATGTAGACTTCGACGGCTTCCTATAGCTCTAACAATAAAAACATTTTCATGTCTAAAACCCTAAGTCACTAGACTATGCTTTTAAACATTACTCCTAACTTCATAACATTTAGGCAATATAACATCTATATCTTGAAGTAAAACCAGGTTTTATCTTGACCTAAAACCAATAATAACAACATATAACGTTCCTAGTTTTATCTTGACATAAAACTATCAATAACAATACTAAGTTTTATCTTAACATAAAACTAACAATAACAACATATAACATATCCAGTTTTATCTTGACATAAAACCAATAATAGCAACATACTTTATAACTTAACATATAGAACTTCCGAATATAACTTCGGAACTATATCACACACAACATATATATAGAATCCTAAGTATAACTCAAGATCTACATTAGTAAAATAACATGTCGACAGGTTGATAATAGTTGTATATATTCAAAATATTATATTTAGAACAACTATACCCGGCTAATATAACTATATACTATCATATAGACATAATAATAATGTATATATATTATTTAGCATGCGTTTTCCCCCGAAATATTAGAAAGTGGGGCCGTGAAACTCACCCTAGTAGCGTGATTTTATGTAATCTAAGCAGAAACGGTCAGCGTACAAGGTCGTCGGGGCTCGGGATGCAAGATGGCTTCAGCAAAGGAGAGAGGAGAAAGAAGTTTAGGTGTAAGAATGGCTGAAGTCGGACATGCTATTTATAGTAGGGATTTTGGACCCCCACGTCGTGGGTTTTATAAGGCCCACGTCGTGACTTAGGATCTTATCCTCGTAGACTTGCCATTTGCGTCCCTAGCTTCGGAAGGTGGCTATGTGACTCATCACGTCGTGAGATATCCTTGCTCACGTCGTGAACTTGGATCTTATCCCCTCGCAGCCTCGTCACACACCTTCTAGATTCCGAGATGTGGATAAATGACTTCTCACGTCGTGATTTTTGTGCTCACGTCGTGAACTCAGTCATATTAGGGTTTCTGACAGCTGAATCTTTGGAAGGTCGTAACTTTCACATACGAACTCCGTTTTTGACGTTCTTTATATGCATGCATAGGTATTTACAAGTACTACAACTCTCTTTTATACTCCAATAGCTAATGCTAAGTCTATTTTAAATTCCTCTTATTATATAGATTTATAGTGTTCGGTTTATCATAACTTCTTGATGCGAAGTCAGATTCAGACATTCTCTATATTTTTGGAATCGTATGGACGTATACTTTGAGTTGTATCATAAAGAAAGTTCATATTTATATTAGAATTTATCATGAACTACATATCACTCTTATTATATTACTAGTTTAACAAAATCACATTACATGATTGGTATAATCACATGTGATTGTCTATTGACCTATTTTGACTAGTGTTACATTCTCCCCCCGTTAGAATAATTTAGTCCCGAAATTTATCTTATGGATGGGGTTTTATCAAACAGTTGGGGGTATTTCTCTTTCATCTGATCTTCACGTTCCCAAGTAAATTCAGGTCCTCGTAAAGAGTTCCATCGAACTTTCACTACGGGAATACGACTTTGCTTTAATCGTTTGACTTCTCGATCCATGATCTCAACAGGTTCTTCTACAAAGTTGAGTTTTGTATTGACTTGTATCTCTTCGAGAGGTATAACAAGAGTGTCATCGGAAAGACATCTTTTGAGATTTGATACGTGAAAAACATCGTGCACATTACTTAGCTCTTGAGGCAACTTGAGTTGGTATGCGACAGAACCAATTCTTGCTAGTATATCAAAAGGTCCTATATACCATGGGTTTAGTTTGCCCCGTTTCCCGAATCGAATTACGCCTTTCCAAGGAGAGACCTTCAACATTACTTTATCTCTAACTTGGAATTCTAAAGGCTTACGTCTTACGTCAGCATAACTCTTTTGACAATCACGTGCAGCCTTTAATCGATCCTTAATTTCCGGTCCAGTACGTAAGGTATCTCCTGTACGTTTTTTGGCCATCTGCATGTCTCCAACTTCTGCCCAACATACTGGGGAACGACATTTTCGTCCATAAAGAGCCTCAAACGGTGCAGCCTTGATGCTGGTGTGATGACTATTGTTGTAGGAAAACTCAATTAACGGTAAATGAGTATCCCACGCATTTCCAAAGTCTATTACATAGGCTCGGAGCATATCTTCTAAAGTCTGAATGGTTCTCTCACTCTGACCATCAGTCTGTGGATGGTAAGTTGTACTCATATCTAGACGTGTTCCTAAGGATTTTTGTAGAGATTGCCAAAATCGTGAAGTGAATCTACTATCTCGGTCAGAAATAATAGAATTTGGAACTCCATGCAATCTGACAATTTCCTTAAGATAAATTCTAGTTAGCTTCTCCATCTTGTCGTTCTCCTTAATTGGTAAGAAATGGGCGGACTTAGTCAATCTATCGACTATTACCCAAATAGTGTCGAACCCACTAGGAGTTTTAGGTAACTTAGTGATGAAGTCCATTGATATCTGCTCCCATTTCCATTCAGGAATTTACGGTTGTTGAAGTAAACCTGAAGGCTTTTGATGTTCTGCCTTTACTCTAGAACAAGTCAAACATTTGCTCACATAAGTAGCAATTTCTGCCTTCATGTTTGGCCACCAATAATGTACTTTTAAATCTAAGTACATTTTGTCAGAGCCTGGATGCACAAAATATCTGGACTTGTGGGCTTCTTCTAAGACCAAGTCCCTGACTCCACCGAACTTAGGCGTCCAAATTCGGTTCATAAAGTGTCGCGTTCCGTCATCTTTTTGTATAAGTTGCTTTTCCATTCCTCGCAAAGCTTCATTCTTGATGTTTTCTTCTTTTAGAGCCTCAAGTTGAGCTTCTCTAATTTGTGCGGTAAAGTTAGAATGCATAGTTATAGTTAATGCTCGTACCTGTCGGGTTTTAATATATTCTTTCCGGCTCAAGGCATCTGCTACCACATTTGCCTTTCCGGGATGATAACGAATCTCACATTCGTAATCATTCAACAATTCGACCCATCTTCGTTGTCTCATATTAAGATCTTTTTGGTTGAAGATGTGCTGGAGACTCTTGTGGTCGGTAAAAATAGTACACTTAGTACCGTATAAGTAATGTCTCCAAATTTTTAGTGCAAAAATTACAGCTCCCAATTCAAGATCATGGGTAGTGTAATTATTCTCATGCACCTTAAGTTGTCGCAGTATACAACGAAATCTTCTGTTCCATCTGGAAGGGATAGGATTGGTGCACTACACAACATTTGCTTCAGTTTTTGAAAAGCAGCTTCTTGTTTGTCTTCCCAGTTGTACTTCGTATTCTTCTGGGTTAGTGTTGTAAGCGACTTGGCTATTTTGGAGAAATTCTCTATGAATCTACGGTAATAGCCAGCAAGTCCTAGTAATTGACGCACCTCTGTTGGCGTCTTTGGTGCTTCCCAATTCCTGATTGCTTTAACTTTGGATGACTCAACATGAATTCCTTCATTGCTAACTACATGACCTAAAAATTGTACTTCTCTAATCCAAAACTCACATTTGGAGAATTTAGCGTACAACTTTTCTTTTCTTAGTAGTTCCAAGATTATTTGCATGTGTTGACCATGTTCTTCCTTGGTTCGTGAATATATCAATATATCATCGATAAATACGATCACGAATTTATCCAGGTATGGTTTGCAAACACGATTCATGAGATCCATAAACACTGCTGGGGCATTGGTCAATCCAAAAGACATAACTAAGAACTCATAATGACCATAGCGAGTTCTAAATGCTGTCTTTGGAATGTCATCTTCTTGTACTCTGAGTTGATGGTATCCTGATCTAAGATCTATCTTTGAGTAGTAGCTAGATCCTGCAGTTGATCGAATAGATCATCAATTCTCTGAAGCGGATAACGATTCTTGATCGTTAGCTTGTTCAGCTCCCGATAATCAATACACATTCGAAAGGATCCGTCGTTCTTCTTGACAAACAAGATTGGTGCTCCCCAAGGTAAAAAACTTGGTCGGATAAAGCCTTTGTCAAGAAGTTCTTGTAGTTGGCTAGACAATTCTAGCATTTCAGATGGAGCCAACCGATAAGGAGATTTCGCTACTGGTGCTGCTCCTGGAATTAAGTCGATTCGAAACTCGACTTGTCGGACGGGAGGTATTCCAGGTAGATCTTCAGGAAACACGTCAGGGAAATCACATACTTGAGGTATGTCCTTGATTTCTTTTGTCTTTCTCTTCCTATCTACAATGTGGGCTAAGAATGCGATACATTTCTTATGTAGATATTTCTAGGTCTTAGTACAAGAGATGACTTTGAGGTTTTTCCCAGATTTATCACGATAGATAATCAGGGCTTCGCCGTTTGGTAAGGGTAGTCGTATGGCTTTTTCATGACATAGAATTTCGGCGCGGTGTGAAGATAACCAATCCATGCCAATTATGACATCAAAACTACCGATAGGCATTGGCATGAGGTTGACGTGAAAAAAGTAGTTATTAAGAGTTAACAGACAGTTTTCTAGGATTTCATGTGTTCTCTCGGTTTGACCATTAGCGATTTCTACTTCATAGATTTCTTTTAATCTGCTAGACTTATGACTTAACAATTTTCTAAACGTCGGAGTTATAAAACTTCGATCTGCTCCAGAGTCGAAGAGTACAGTAGCATATAAATTATCTATAAGAAACGTACCAGATACGACCGAAGGGTCCTGGATAGCCTCTCTGCTTCCGATCACAAACGCCCTGCCACGTCCTATGCCTCCTTGACTCCTTAACTTTGGACATTCTTTCTTGATGTGTCAAACCTACCCACACTCATAGCACTTTCTTCCTTCACCATGGCCTGCTCCAGTATTTGTTCCCTGAGTCACTGTTGCAGGTGTCGTGCTCCTGCAGTAACTAGCAGTATGCCCCTTTTTCTTGCATTTCGTGCAGACAAAACAATCACCTGGATGATGACGGTTGCACTGATTGCACCATGAAGATTTTGGTTGCGTAGGTATTGCTGTCGTGGCTGCATAATTGGTTGCCACTTCTTGTCTTTTCTCAGATGATTGTTTATGATTCTTCCTATTAAACTTGCGCTTGTTTGTCCCAGATTTGGGAGACTCAGCCTCTGAGACCACTTCTGTTCCTTGGATCTCTGTGAGGGTTAGCTGATGAGCTATTCTCTTGGTGCTGTCATAAGTCGTAGGCTTTGATGCGATCACCATGCCTTTAATTTGCGATGCTAAACCCCAGATATATCGCTCAATTTTCTTATATTTAGGGGTTACAAGTGCTGGACACATTACTGCAAGATCATTAAATCTAGCGGTATAAGCTTTTATCTCTGAACCCTTCATGGTTTGGGTCCACAATTCTTGTTCCAGTTTATGTATCTCCTCCCTAGGACAATACTCCTCCACTAGCATCATTTTTAGCTCCTCCCATTTCATGGAATTTGCATTATCAATTCCCATTGTATTCACATGGTTGTTCCACCATGTGAGTGTTGCATCAGCGAAAGTACATGCTGCAAATCGTACCTTACAATCATCTGGACATATGCTTATTTGAAAGACGGACTCTGTCTTTTCTATCCACCTTGTCAAATTAACTACCCCTTCATTTCCATGAAAGCTTTTTGGCCTGCAATTCATAAAATCTTTGTAGGTACATGTTCTAGCGGTCCCTACATGGCTTTCATTTCTAACTCCATCTCTTGTGACATTAGATAGAGCCGCACTAATTCTTTGAGCTATGATTTCTTCCAGTTGTGCTGTACCTATTGGGGGGTTTGGTTCTGGTGGTTGTTGTGGTGCTGATGGTTGGTTAGGGTTTAGCCGATTACTCCTTCTAGACATTTTGTTTTAGTTTCTAAAATAATAAGAATTTTTATGAGTTTTGTTAATTATTTAATACACGAGTACTAAATACTTCAATTATTCTTCAAAGTGTAAAACATAATGGACAACACAATGATTACTGTAATATATGCTTCATATTATTACCAGCGGTTACATCAGTTTATTTAGGTTTATAAGGGAAAAGTTTCTATAAACATTGCAAAATTTGCAAGGTTTTCTACATCCTTGCTATAAACTTTCCTCTTTTCACCTTAACTAGTATGATTTCTCTATTTACACAACCACTAGTTTTAGCTTATCTACCAGAAACCTAAATGATGACCTAGCACGTCAGTGACATTAACCACTTGCTCCTCAAGTGCTTGAGTTCTCTGCTCAAGACTTCCCGTGCGTTCTTCATTTCTTGAGGTTTGATTGTAGAGTTCTAACTCTGCAATCCTTGCATCGTGAGTAATCATGTCGTTATAGGCAAAATTTATACGATGATGGACATCCATCACCGATTCCTGATCTCGCGTCCTTTGTCCTTCTAGCCTTCGTACTCTTCCAGAGAGATGAGTAGCCCTTCCTTCTATAATTTCCATCTTATCTCCAATTTTCACACTTTTCTCAAACAATTGAGATAAAGTGTTATCTTCAGAAGAATGTGGGAGATGTGGTCGAGATGATTGACCAGTCTCATACATCTTAGCAGCTCTTTCTTCCGCCACCCACCTATCAACGGTTTGTGCGATCCGTGCAGGTTCATCTTGAACTCTATGACTGCCTGAAGATGTCGCCTTCTGACTCTTCTTAATCTTTTGCCATATCGGTATGGATTTACGTGCCGTGCGTTTCATTTTTACTCCTCCTGTAACTTTACGGTAAAGAGTGTTCAGTGGTGGTAAAGATGATGCCACCGACTCTGTCTCCTCCATGGATTCGCTTTCTTCCATTGGTTCACTCTCTTCCCATTCGTTGGAGGGTAAAGGTGCTCCATCGTCAGAAGGTATTGGATGAAAGGTGGTTAGATTTATAGGGTAGTAAGGATCGCCTACCATCATGGGGAATGAAACTTCCTCTTCTTCATCCGTATCCTCGATGATTATCCATTCTCGTGAATGTGCCATGTCGAATTCCTATACGTTTTGGATCACCAAGAGTTTTAGTCTATCAAATATTACTCCCAAATTAAATAGTTCATATGATCTAATCATAATAAAATGTAGTTGCACACCTACACCTAATTGTGATAGGATATACACACATATAAACTTTAGTTAGAATATTTGATCTAAATCCTTGAGATAAAAAACATTCCGGGTATTAAGGTGTATTCTCATCGCGGGTCTGAGTCTTTATATATGACTCTATATTCTTATTTATTGTATTCACACTTTAACTATTGTTTGTTACTTCAGGTCTATCTGATAAGGCTCCGGCCAGTCAGGACAGTCGAAAGGGCAAGATCATTTTAGCATATAGCCGTTCTGGAATCCAGCAACCCAAATCGACATGTCTATCCTTTACACCGCTCCCGTAAGTAGTCCTTCAGTAAAATAACTAATAATACTTTTTATTGTAGGCTAAGGGATATACCTAAACCAAATAGAGTAAGCCCTAAACTATAGTCGTGCTTTCCTGAGAAAGTACTAGTTCACTATAGTTAATAGCTCTGATACCAATTTCTGTCACACCCCCAGCCATCGGGTGAAACACCGGGTGATGTAACGTCATTCTTCGTATCATAGTTATATAACATACATTGAACAGTACTAAAGAAAATACATACCTTTATTGATAACTGAAAGTTACATAACGGTTTTTCTAGGACCTATTACATAATATCCGACTATGGCATACTTCTTAATAAACAGAAAGGTAACAGTAAAAGTTCTTCTATTCGAATACATACCAGCTTTTCAAGTTCCTGAAAACACATGCATTTTAAAATACGTCAACATAAAGTTGGTGAGTCCACAGGTTTTGACTCCATAAAATAATACATTTTCCACGTTCAAAAGTATAGTTTTGAAAGTATCATTTTGACTCTCCAACATTTAGTATGTATATTAGATATAATAGTTTACTTATCAATTAAGTGTTATACCTAAACATTCCTTAAACCTAAGGTATAAGTAGGGGGAAACTTATACTTAACATTAATACTTGTATACGACAAAGTATAATGTTTCTAACAATTTGCTACCATGAGCCTGTAACCGCGGCTGTGACATAATACCACTGATAAAATACACTCATGATTTACCATGAGAAACAAACACACTCATGATTTACCATGAGAACAACACCGTACGCTTCATCGACGCCGAAACAATAACAAGTAAAAGGATAGTTCATCACTCGCTTTTGGTTGACTGTAGCTAACAGTCACAAGTGGGGTGGTCAACCCGTATACTAATTATACACGACTTCCTCGCTCACACGGGATTAACGGTTACAGTTCAGAGGATTTCCGCTAAGATCCCCAATCTTAGTTGATGAATACAATTACTCATGTAGACTTCGACGGCTTCCTATAGCTCTAACAATAAAAACATTTTCATGTCTAAAACCCTAAGTCACTAGACTATGCTTTTAAACATTACTCCTAACTTCATAACATTTAGGCAATATAACATCTATATCTTGAAGTAAAACCAGGTTTTATCTTGACCTAAAACCAATAATAACAACATATAACGTTCCTAGTTTTATCTTGACATAAAACTATCAATAACAATACTAAGTTTTATCTTAACATAAAACTAACAATAACAACATATAACATATCCAGTTTTATCTTGACATAAAACCAATAATAGCAACATACTTTATAACTTAACATATAGAACTTCCGAATATAACTTCGGAACTATATCACACACAACATATATATAGAATCCTAAGTATAACTCAAGATCTACATTAGTAAAATAACATGTCGACAGGTTGATAATAGTTGTATATATTCAAAATATTATATTTAGAACAACTATACCCGGCTAATATAACTATATACTATCATATAGACATAATAATAATGTATATATATTATTTAGCATGCGTTTTCCCCCGAAATATTAGAAAGTGGGGCCGTGAAACTCACCCTAGTAGCGTGATTTTATGTAATCTAAGCAGAAACGGTCAGCGTACAAGGTCGTCGGGGCTCGGGATGCAAGATGGCTTCAGCAAAGGAGAGAGGAGAAAGAAGTTTAGGTGTAAGAATGGCTGAAGTCAGACCTGCTATTTATAGTAGGGATTTTGGACCCCCACGTCATGGGTTTTATAAAGCCCACGTCGTGACTTAGGATCTTATCCTCGTAGACTTGCCATTTGCGTCCCTAGCTTCGGAAGGTGGCTATGTGACTCATCACGTCGTGAGATATCCTTGCTCACGTCGTGAACTTGGATCTTATCCCCTCGCAGCCTCGTCACACACCTTCTAGATTCCGAGATGTGGATAAATGACTTCTCACGTCGTGATTTTTGTGCTCACGTCGTGAACTCAGTCATATTAGGGTTTCTGACAGCTGAATCTTCGGAAGGTCGTAACTTTCACATACGAACTCCGTTTTTGACGTTCTTTATATGCATGCGTAGGTATTTACAAGTACTACAACTCTCTTTTATACTCTAATAGCTAATTCTAAGTCTATTTTAAATTCCTCTTATTATAGAGATATATAGTGTTCGGTTTATCATAACTTCTTCATGCGAAGTCAGATTTAGACATTCTCTATATTTTTGGAATCGTATGGACGTATACTTTGAGTTGTATCATAAAGAAAGTTCATATTTATATTAGAATTTATCATGAACTACATATCACTCTTATCATATTACTAGTTTAACAAAATCACATTACATGATTGGTATAATCACATGTGATTGTCTATTGACCTATTTTGACTAGTGTTACAAACACCAACACGACACAAATTCTATTAGATTATGGGGCATTAGACATAACCGAAGGAGTCAAGCATCCGTATGAGGAAATACCCAAAGAAAAGGAGATCATCAATGCTAGTCACCCAGAGCAACTGGTGTGTATCGGGACAACACTCCCTAAGATAACAAGAGGAAAACTGATAATATTACTCCATAAATATCCACATGTTTTAATGTGAAAACCAGATTATATGGTGGGAGTTGATAGAGATATAATCGAGGATGGGTTGAACATACAACCTAGTAGTTTCCATATTAAACAGAAGTATCAAATAGAACCCTAGTGAGCATAATCAAAAAGCAGTCAGGCAAAGCAAAAGGCAACTGGGTCGAAGAGCTCCCCAATGTGTTATGGTCCTACTGAACTACCCCACGATCCAACACCAAAGAAACACCTTTCATCCTGATGTATGGTACGTAAGTAGTTCTCCCAGCGGAGCTATTAATTGGATCTAAGCGAGTCATAGAATTCAACAACGACATATCAGACAGTGATCTCCTCCACAACCTCGACCTCCCGAAAAAGAAGAGAGAAATAGCACAACTATGTCAAGCATTATACAAGATGTAGACATAAAACTATTACAACAAACATATGCATAAACGAGTAATTAAAGTAGGAGACTTGGTGATGTGAGCAAATGCAATTAGCCATAGTGTACCGCGAGTCAAGCTAGGCCAGACATGGGATGGTCTATATAAAATAGTCGAAGCACATCAGAATGGATCTTTTGAGTTAGAGACCTTAGAAGGAAGACAAATTCCTCGCACATGGAACATCCATGATCATAAAAAAAACTTTTAAAACAATGGAGGAGAAGAGGAAGAATCCAACAAAGAGAACACAACTCTAAGTAGTGGAAATACCCATACCACACCATTTTGTAATGACTTCGCGTATTTAGTATTTTATGCAAGCATCCATGTTAGGCTGATCACTCTATTTCTTTTCTTTTACTAAAAATCTATTTTTTCATTTTTATGCATGCACATGTTTGTTATAGGTTAAAGGATCATAACCTTTACCATGAGTTGTTTGGCTTCTCAGCTCAACTCTCCATGACGGTAGGCTGCTCAGCCCCAGGGGCGGAACGAGTTAGTTTGCAGGGGTAGCCCGTGCTACCCCTCAAGAATTCTGGAGAAGAAGGTAAGAGAAGGGAGATGAATCGTATGTATGCTAAGGTGCTACTCCTCAAATGAATTGTGCAACTCAAGAACTCAGAGAAATCCTAATCCCTGTTTGGTATGCGGTAATAGAATCAGGAAAGGACTACCGTATTCAAAAGGAATGAAAAATTGGATGTTTAGTTGGTGGCTAGAAAGGAAACATGTATTCTTGATGAAATATCGTCCCCTCTAAATGCGTCTTTTTTATTCCCGCTAACCCCCTGTTTTCATTCCATTCCTTTCATGTTTTGCCCTTTTATTGGCTCCTTGAATCGTTCAAAATCCCCAGATTCAACAAAATCGCGACATAATCAACTATTTAAAATAGATTGACAATTGATTTCAGTAATTTCAATAAAATGAATCACGTTTAAGCTTTCAGGTGTGTCATTGAATCGATTCCCATATTAGAAGCAATCAATTTTAACAGTAGAAAAAATTCGACAAGTTCATCATTCTTGGAGTTGGAGTTTCTAAAAACAATTTGAACTGTATATCTGAAAGGTATTGTAATCCTTTTCACAATTTCTTAGTCATTTGATTTCAAACTACCGAATTTAAGTTCATATGCACAAGTTGACTTTCTTGATCAAGTCTGTGCATATTAACTGTTCGCTGAATGTCTAAATGAAATGTCTTAAAGGTAGAGGGTGTAAGTTTATAGTCTTATGTTTGTGACAGTAAAAAGTGTATGTCTAATCCAGTAAAGAACAAGAGTTGTTTATATTACTAGCATAATGATCCAAAACAAAAATCTTTGCGGTTTCTCTTTAAAGGTTAGCATTCCTTTGTCCAGGTGGTAGTCTTGTAACAAGAATGGCAAACTTATCTCATAGATGGTCAGAGCATATACTAGTTTAACTTTGGAAAGTTTATTTTAGGTGTAAATTAAGTTTGATAGTTGGAGAGGTTATTGACTAATAATCTAATATCTCTTTCTAGTAAGTTTGGTGACTTCGTTCCCTGCTTTTTAATTGTTCGTTTTGGTTTTGTATTTGGAAACTTTTTGGCTTAATTGTATTATGAATAAGATTATGAAGCGGGGTTTGTAGGCAATCAAATTTTCTTTTGACTGGTAAAATCTTTAGATGAGTTTTGGGTACTGATGGTTAATTAGCTCACTTTATTTGCATCCAACACATTTACTTTTTAGCATGGTTAATTAGCTCATTTTGTTTGTTGCCAAAGCATTTACTTTTTGGTTTTTAGGAACTTTTACACGTCAAACTTTTTTTATACCATTTAAAACGATTTGCTCACTTTTATTCAAGTCGCATTGTAGACATTTTCACAGAAACAATAGAATAGGAAAAAAAATTGTGCTACCCCTAGAGAAAATTTCTGGTTCCGCCCCTGCTCAGCCCCATCACGACATTGTTGAAAGGATGGCAACCTTTACCACGAGTTTTTTGGCTTCTCAGCTCAACTCTCCATGATAGCAGACTGTTCAACCCCATCTCGATATGGTTTAAAGGATTGCAACCTTTACCACGAGTTGCTAGGCTGCTCAACCCTGTCTCGACATGGTTGAAAGGATTACAAACTATACCACGATTTTCTTGGTTTCTCAGCTCAACTCTTCACGACGGTAGACTGCTCAACCCCGTCTCGACATGGTTGGAAGGATTGCAACCTTTGCGAAGAATTGTTTAGCTACCCAATTCAACACTAAACAATGACAAGCTTCTCTGCATCAAAAAATAAATAAACTAAAAAAATAAAGAGAGGGACAAAGGAAAAACTACAACTCCAACTGGCAACTATTCCAAACAAGCAGGGATTAATTCAACAGTACTAGACATTAACAAAAGCAATATTACATCAATGTATAAAATAACGTTAGCAACCACTTGATAAAAAAAGGAAAACAAATTGTTCATGGGCCGAAAGCCCTACAGAAATTAAACAACCACCCAGGGCTCCCAAAAGAAAACAATAACAAAAGAAAGATAGACAGAAAACACAAAAGTTGTCATGATATTATCATCTTCACACCCGAAAAGGGTAACACAATTGGAACAAACCTATCACGCAACAAAGCTTCCTCCTTTTCTATCGTCACCATCCAAGCCTGTAATCTTAGCCACACCATTGATACCTCCATCAGCACGATCTTCATAAATGCATAGTTCCTTCAGGTCATCAACATCCAATTCACCCAAGTGCAGTAAAGTTGCATAATCGCAGGAAACAAATGCATAAATAGAATCTGTAACCTTACCAGCATGGCTCAAAGAAGAACTAGCTGCGCCAATGTCAAATGTCCTAACAACAACTTCCCTCTTTACACTTTCTAGGCTCGATTCTTCCCCGACATCCCAACAAATATTCTTGATAAGACTAATGCCATGAATAAATTCGAGAAGCTCGATAACCTTATCCACCACTCTCACTACACCCTCATTAACAACCCAGTTAAGATGAAATTCTAATTTTGCTGCAAATTCTTTAGTATCAATGAGCATTTTATCATTCTCCAACAACTTCCTCTCCATAATTTCAACACGAATGCTCAAAGCTTCATTCTTTTGCATAATCTCATCCAATTTTTACTCCATGTCCGCTACTCGCTCCTCCACTACCGCTTTATCTGACGCAAGTAACCCTAATTTTTTTTTTATCAAAAGTACTTGCATTGCATTCCAAAGAAGCTAGATGACCCCACAAGTCTTTCTTATTGGTACACAGATCAACATTAGTGTCTCTCAGATGACAAATACATCTTGCCCCAACATCAAGAAAGTAGGAAGATTAAGCGCATGCAAATTCGAGATACCTAATTCTATTTTAGTAATTAACCCATTAGGGAAAGTGTGACGTGCAAAATCTACAACACTCTCCCTCAGGGAAAATAGGCAGATTGAGCACGAGTAAATTCGGGAGTCGGTAGAAAGATTCCACCTCGAAACGAAAGGTTTGCTAGCACCAATACGATCCCTCTACGACCTACTAGTGTCAATGCCAATCAAAGGAATATTGGAGCTGGTTGCAGACTTCTTAATCTTTTGCCCTATAGCACCACAGGCACAATCTACACGGATTTTCTCGGACACAACATGTTGATTAGTCACCTTAAATTTCCCCTTAGACCGTTCGACGTCATCATCGGGAACCGGTATGACTTCCCCACTGGAATAACGGAGATCTGCAAGAAGGTTTGCAACAACTTTCCTCCTCTTCACACAAACTACAATAAGCACATTACTACCACCATCTGTGCTAAGATTGGAAGCATCCAACAGAGCTCTCCTCCTAACCTGACGATCTCCAAACCCATAAAGAATGCCTTATTTGCTGTCTTCCATGAAATTCGAATCGCTAGGTTTGTTGTGTTTTGACAACCTAGAAACTGGGGCATTGACAGGAACCCCAAAAACATGTTAGCTACACCAATGACACTCCCACCATGGGACAAAATATCTATACCGAAAAATCACCATTCTCAACATCCGTCTAGGAAAAGGTAGGTATTTAGACAAATCAAGCTCGCTAAAATACAAGCCCCCCTTATAATTCTTACCCAAAACTCCACAAACCTTAACATATGTTCCTCCCATATCGAACCAGACACCAAAATCGATCAACTTCCAATATTCTTTTTCCCTTTTCTTTATTTTCTTAAGGGGGGGGGGGGGGAGAAGAAGAGGGGGAAATAAAGAGAACATGGAGAATGTTGAGAGGAGAAAATACAGGAGGAAAGACTAAAAGCACTTACCATGTTGATCACATAGAACTTCAACATCTTCACACGATGATGCCACTCAATACTCATCCCTGCCCTGGCTAAGATGTATTCAGGAAACTCCTCACGTATGACATGGAAACCATTCAAATGACAAACAACCTCTTTGTTATGTGGCAACAATTTAGGGGTGCCGCCAGAAGTAGATTCTGAGCGGAAGTATGGACCTCCGACACGGGAACCATTTACCTAGATACAACTATTTTGCCAGTTTTTAGGGCTGCTCTCCCTTGCTGGCAAAAGAACATGGCTATTCTTTCGAGCATAAAAGGTATACTTGTTGTCGGTGGTGGAAAAACAAACATAGTTCTTAAAGACCAAAATGTTAGGAAGCATACCTTGAGAACAACAAAGCATCTCAAATGTCATGATCTTCATAACAACATTTAGGGTCCACTCTTAGATGTTAATGATGGGTTTTATAGATTACAATAACTATGTGCTTACGGAATTTCACTTAACATTTAAGGGAACATGCAACCTAAAGGATCTATGTCTATAACACTTTGAATGTAACATGCCATGAACAAACAAATAACTAGAACCCTAATGTCTTCCAAGTATAATCAAATCACAAGAATAAAGGTTACATACATTTTTATTTGTTGTAGTAAAAAAAATCAATCCAATCATTCTTCAAATGTTCTTAGAAGCAAGCACCAAAAATATTATGCATATGATGGTTCATACCCAAACCCTAACAACTAAGAAAACTTGAAGAGGGAGGTGGAGGGAGGTAAATTTTTGGACATGCTCTAAGAAAAAGGAGTGGCAAAAATATGAGGCTAATAGACGCTATTTATAGCTAATAGGAAAACCCTAGATAACCTAACCTGATTAAAATAATATTATATCAAATCAGGTAATTATCTAGTTTCCTAATAATCGGTATTATTTTTAAGGGATATTCTAGAAACCGTAGAATAGTCCTCAAAATTGTCCACCTCTTTTGGAGGGTTCTGGAATCCCTTTTGTTCAACTATTGAACAATTACAGCTTAGGTCCTTACACATTTAATTAATCCAATTAATCCCAAATTTAATTCTAGTTAATTTTTGATTAATTCTTAATTAAATAATACTATTTCTAAATAATATATAATTTTAATAATATATTAACAAATCATTTATTACTATTTATTAATCATATAATAAATCAATAAATTAGTCTCTCTCTCTAAAAGTCATCATATCCAATTACCAGTTTTGAAAGCAACCCAAAAGGACTTTGCTAACAGCTTAAGTATATACCAATTTAGTTATTGGATTACACACCTAATACAACAGTCTTCCACTTGAATAAGTCTATAACTACAATTTCCAGTATAACTTCTAAACTAACAGCAAATGGTGCTTCCTAAAGCAACTCCAGTCTCTGATTTGATCAAACAATAGTCCAAAGATAAGTGATCAAATATTCCTTCGTTCTACAAGACATCGTATGGACATGAGACATAGATTGAAATCAATCTCATTGTCCAAAATCCTGTTTCCCGATTTCCTGATTTATGACAACTGAATTTAGAATACTAGTTGAATACATCAATTCAGTCCGGGCTCGGCCAAACACTTCAGATGTCGACAACAAATCATCAAGGGTCCCAAATATATCGCTTTTCTTGTTATGGAAAAAGGAATAAATAAATTTCGACTTATATGCTTGTATCTTTTACTCATCAAATCAGGCACGATGCTATGTTTTATAACATCAAGTTACTGATGCATTTACATAACACCAATGCACAATCGACTTGTAAATTACAACTCATATATCTCCATTTTAAGAATATAAGATATTATCATCTCATAATTACTCGTGATAGAATCCATGAAGTAATTCTCTGAGCGTGAGTTTATCCAATACTCAAAATCTCTATTTTCCTAGTACTCATGAATATTGTAGCAATACAATATGATATGTCTAATCTCCTTAGACAATGTACAATCCAATCCATAACAGTCTTCATTCACTACTTACTCCCAAAAGTATGAGTGACTGTGGAATTTTGAATAATCAAATCATTCAGGAAGTAAAACATGCAAAGTGAAACACAATAATAAACTAATTAAATATGGTTTCAAAAATATTGAATATAAATAATCTCTATTATTTAATCACCATAATAATCACGACTTTATTCATTGTATAATGTTTTGAGTAATCATCTAACCACTTGAATTAAAAATTTGTCATGCCATATTATAAACATGCATACTATGCCTCTCTATGGTCCTTCCTTAGTAAACAAAGCATCTGGACATTATTCCAATGATGCTCATTTCATAATTCCAAATTCTTATCACTATCCAAGATGTGACGGAATTCCAACTTAACATGCATTAATCTCTTGTGATATCAAGATTTCAAAGTCTCAAAGACTGATCCTTTGATATTACAGAATATCTTATTGGAACTTTGTTACTAGAAACAACTCCCCGATAATGAAGGTTCTAATTCAAAGTACACTCCTTGAACACTTCTCTTGCATTAAAGTATCCAACACACATGTAGACTTTTCAAGTATCTCCCATTATGGAAACATTTCCATATTTCCAGACAACAATTAATTCTGATCAAGAACCATCTCAATCCAGAATCATGTCACTATGGTCCATCCACATTAATATCATACTTTGAAGTATCCACAAGCAACCAATAATTTTGTATAACCTTAGAATGTCATTGACAGTTGTTTAACAACTTTAGTCACACAAAATTATAGTCATTTTTCTCACAATTCTCTAAGTATTTGAAAAAATTACAATAAGTGAATATCATAGCATATATAATCGATCCTATATCCGAAGCATATGGGACTTGACTTATTATGTATCACATAAGGATTTGATATTTGTTCAGTCTTTTGATATAATATTTTCATATATTAAATTTCCTATGTTGAACCATTTTAACATGATATTCATATACGTGTATGACTAAGTTCTATTAAACCCTACAATCTAAACCTTTAGATTTGGAAAAAATGTATGAGTGCCCTCTCCCTTACGTCTACTATAGTGAAACAATTCCCAAACTTTGCAATTTTCAAATTGAAAACTTTGTTCCCTACGAACAAATATTGTCAACATGCAATACTAGCATAACAATTATGTTCCCAATAGCTTTGACATCTACCTAGAAATCAATTGGACTTATAGATACTCTTGAGTTTCTTACTAAAGTACAAACTTCTGTTACGCGATGCTTCGATAAGTCTCCAACTAGACTTCTTAAGCCTATACACCTTAACTAGATAACATATGTGTGTGTGTTTAAACCCTTTCAGAAGTTATAGATATATGTCTTGAAAGTTCAAACAATTCCTTGTCATTCCTCATAATTCGAAATATGAATAGGGATGCCGTAATCATATTATGAATTTGAGAACGTAATTAACACAACTAATATCCATATTGATCTTTGTCAAATCTTTAGAATCTACCAGAGAAAGTATTTCCTCATAATCGTTCTCATGAATTAGAGCAAAAACTTTGACACCTTGATTTCATGGTGAATATGTTCCCATCCATGTGAATCTATCATTTCCAACCTACGATCATAAGAAAAGGTTTAGGACAAAACCAAATTCAAATTTAGCTTTTCTTCATGGACTAGACTTCGCTATTCTAAATTTCTTGCGCTATGGTAGCTCAAGGGCCTACCAATGCTTCCACGTTGTTAACAACTCACCCATATTTATCAATGTACTTTCACTGACCAATGCACTTTTTCTTTTGCAGTTAAATGAAAAACATAGAACTCATAAGAATTGCCAACTCAGATAGAAGTGCACAGAAATAAGAATGTGTCAACCAAACACGATAGGTTATCAACCTCAGATAGCGTGCTAGTGATAACTAAAAGGTTTATTGTCGATTGACTCTTGAAACTCTCAAGATCAATATGACTCCCACTGACTTCTCGACATATGAGTTTTCTCTAAAAGAACATTCCTTTGACGAGCTAAAAAAATATTCAAAAGTTCATGTGGATTCCCGATAAGAAAACACTTCATAGAATAGGTCTTAATTTATCTTTTGTTTCTCGATTAACAAAAAACATCACAACTCAAATTCTATATGTGCTAGAGTTAGAAAAAAAAATTACTCCACATATTTTGAGGTGTTTTCAACCTTCTTAGTTTGAAATGAGTTTCAAGATATGATTCATAGTTACTAGAGCATGACTCTACAACTTGCTTTGGAATGAAGTATGATTCATATCTTAATCGAACTATTTCCATCAATTTCTGATTCCTCTTCTTAGTCATAAAATTGCACTAATATTTTCTTCGATGATCAATTGTTATATAAGTCCACAATCACTAAGATGATCATAAAACATGATACTAAAGCATTCTCCTTTCTTTTCAGACTAGAGAATCTTTTATCTTTATGCTTAATAGATTCCTCTATTTGTTCTGCTACTCTTTGAATATTTTCAAAGTATTAGAATTATACTTAATCTCATAAACACAACCATATTTACTGAAACATTAGTAAATCATAACGAACAGAGTTATCGTCCTTTGTGGTGGATCTGAATAGTCCATATCAACATGTACTAGATCCACCAGTTCTTCATTTGCCTCACGTAAACATGTGATCAATGAATTAGTCATAATTTTCCAATGAACAAGATTCTCATGCATCATACAATTTGAATTGTATGACTCCAAGTTTCTATCCAATTGAAACTTGGTGATGAGATTTCGTTTCACTTAGTCAATTATGACAATACCACAAGTAATATTATAAGAATCAAATCCACAATTAATATCGCTATTATAAAAAATGTAACCAACACTTTCATAAATGCCATTATAAGGAAATACAAAATAAGGCAACCAGATAAACCAAAATTTTCACTTTTATTGCAAATAAACTAAAAGTTGGAACTTGTCATTATAACGTATAAAATGAAAACTAGGTTTGTAGACATCTCCGAAGAATAATAACAATCTATTAAATTATCCCAACTTCTTAAAAGTAGCTCCAAATTCTGATCTTCGAACCATATGACTAAATTCCATTTCTCATTATCAAATTTAGATCACCTTGCTCAAGCTTCCTTCTTTCTCTTAGCTCCTTTAACACCATAAAAATGTGATCATCACATTATGTATGGAGAGTCTATGAATAGGAAATTATAAATCAATGGAGTCAGATAATGGATGTACTTCAAATAGAGTCACACGACTTGACTTTACCACCTCTAAGATCTTTCATGTATTTTAGGTAGCTTTGTTTCCAATGTCCCTTCAATTGGTAGTAGAAACAAATTGACTCTTTGGGGTTAACACTTGGAATGATCCCATAACTAGTTTTTCCCTATACCATATAATCAAATGATTTGATCTTGGATGACCCTTTTCCATTAGGAAGATAAATCTTTTCTGGACCACCATTGTTACCATTGTCAGTGTCCATAGAAACCTTGGAATTAGACCCTACAAGCATCTCTGCTTCAGATGTGCTCTTAATCATTTCTGCTTCAACATCTATCAACATTTGGGTCAGATCAATTAGGGACATGTCGATATTCCTCATATAAAAGTTCTCAATGAACTGATCATATTTCTTTAGAAGCGAGAGAAGAACCAAGTCACTAGCTTTCTCCTTTGGGAAAACAACACCTATTCTATCAAACTTGTCAATGTACGATGTCATTTTTTATAACATGCGTACATATAAAATTTCCATCTTGATGTTTACATGCCAATAGGGATTGAGTAAGTTCGTATCTTTCAACTTGAGGAAAATGTGACGTTGGGAGAGTCACAGGAGGAGGAGGTAGAAGAGTTGAATAAGCATGATGTCTGGTTCCACCAATTCCCGAAGAAGGGAAAACATTTTCACTTTGATCAGAATGTGGAAGATCATCTTCAGAAAAAAGAGGAAAATAATTTCCAAAAGAAGAGGAAGACTATATCTATCTTCATAAGACATCAAAACTTAGGAGAAAAGAGAATTCAAGTTAGTTGATTTTAATCTTTAATTATTAACCCAAAATTTAAATTAAGGCTAGGATATTTATTTTCGATTTGAACTTTGAAGAGGGATGCCATAATCAAATTTGAATCTATTTTAGGTAGGTAAGGCTTTTACCAATTCTAATCTTATGAAACTCCTAGATCTTTTGAGATTCATTGAATTTTATCAATCGCATGTTTAATCTTTGTGACAACCCGAAATTTTTTTGTTTTGAAAGCCCAGTCAGTCAACTCAACTGAGTGTCAAACTCACTGGAAATGAGTTCCAGCCTGATTAAAGGTCATTCTAAGGAGTTTTAAGCCTAATACACTTAAGGAATGAGTGTTAGGAAGTACCTGCTAGGACCACAGTATAGCATGCAAGCCTTAAACTCCATCAAGAGGAGTTTACGGCCAAGTTACCAAGAGTTTACGGCCGTAAACTCAAGGGGGCCGTAAACTCACCTCTACATATATAAAACTTGGCCATTTTTCTCATTCTTTCCTTTCCTTGGCCGATTTTCTTCAAATCCTCTCAAGTATCATCCAACTTTTCATACTAGATCATCAAAAGTAGTAAGTGTTCTTCCTTGATTTGTTGTTACATCTCATTATCTAGTATCATTCCATGATTCCATCCATGAAATCATTCCATTTGCTAGATCTTCAAGTTTCACCAAGAACACCAAGAACAGACACTAGTGTTCTTGGCCAAAATCAACCATTTCAAGCCTCTATATCGTAAGTACTCTTCCCTACACTTGATATCTAGTTAGGACTCATGCTTAGAGACTTGAAAACATCAAGAACACAAGAACAAAAGCAGTTTACGGCCAAGCCATCTCCCATGGCCGTAAACCCCTTTAAGTGTGCCATTTTGGCCATAAACCCTCCTAGATGCAAAGCTTGTGACCTAGAACCCTTCATTGATGAGAATAGGACCTTAAACTACTCTCAAATGTATAATGACCATGAGTTTACGGCTGTAAACTCCTTTGGGCCGTAAACTCATCAAAAGCCTCCATTGAGTTGGTCTTTCTCATGCTTGTGTAGAGCAAAAGTCTCTCAAGCTTCCCTAGCCTTCAAACAAACACTTATGCATGTTTGACCATGAGTTTACGGCCGTAAACTCCCTTTGGCTGTAAACCCATGGTAGTAAACTCATGGTATTACCATTCCACTCTCCTTTGATGAATCACATGTGATTCCAACACTTGGTCAAAGTGTTTCCTAGTCCCGGAAGGTGTTTCCTTTCATATAGTGGCTTATAAACACTATATTCATGCCAAAATATGTCAATATATGTCATTTAGGACTTTTTGTGTCTCGGGACTTCATTCGTGGAACTTCTCATCCTTACACGCGTATTCGTTGAATCACCCACATCAGGTGAGTTCATACCCCACAATGAATCTTTTAAACTGTTTTAAATTCTTTTAAAGGGGGAGAATACAAGTTGAACACAATGATAATTGTGTAATTGTTTGTTATAAACATCTTTCAAAGGGTTGCTTATGTCTTTTATAAGTGATCAAAACATTTCAAAAACTCTTTTAAAGTTATTTTACTTCATAGTTTAGCAAAACTCCATTTTTAAAGTACAAGCATAACTTAGTAGATAAATGAGTCTTTTCAACAACAGTTCAAGTAAAACATTAGTAAACTATAATGGGTATAGTTTAGAGATTCAGTTCATACTAGATACAATACACGATAACAGAACGAACATACTATACGAGAAACATAACAAACATATTAAGTTGCTATAGCATGGAACTACTACAGGATCTAATTATACCAATAAATCACTAACTCATTGTTCTTAACAAAAGGTGATAGTTAAATTGGGTATACATGATCATATAACTTTAATGTGAATTACACGATTAGCAATTGTTTGCTACAGTCGTGTTTGGTCCCTAGAATCTCTTGACAGGGAGAGCGTATAGTATGGGTACTAGCCTTCACATTATGACCTTACTAAAACAAACATGTTTTAAGGTAATTAGTACTACAGATTGTCAATTCAAAAGACAACTGCGTACCTAAAATTTCCCATTACTTTCAGTAAGTGGCAGTTCCACTTGGAAGCTAATACAAACTATTTTCGAGTCAAGATAGTTATAAACTAGGGAAAACTTACATTTTACAAACGACAAACAGAACAGTCGAGTCTAGTACATTCAGTAGAAAGGGACCATAATGCTAACCTTATGATTCCTTAATGTATACATCAAAGGATATATATATATATATATATATATATATATATATATATATATATATATATATATATATATATATATAACAATAGGCTCCGACAGATAATAGGATGTGTGTTCTCCGCTTCACTTCCTGTTCCTTGTTTGGTTGTGGGTTTGGAACGGATTCACCCAATCTATTATCTATTCGATTTTAGATATATATATATATATATATATATATATATATATATATATATGTTCAGTGTACATTAAGTCATCATAAGGGTGCCAGGTATGGGTCAAGTCATAGGACACAAAGTCAATGCACAGTTTTCTAGTACAAAACAAACTTTCCAAATCAGAACTTTTGGTATACAAAACTAGAAACTTCCCAGTAAAGGGTTTAATCCATTTTATTAAACAAGTATAAACTTAAAGGACTTAGGTGATTAACTCTATAATACCTTAGTTTATACATCATGGTTATATATCATTAATACCCAACATGTAGTTGAATGTGTGCTTTCCGCCTTACTTCCTGTTCCTTGTTTGGTTGTGGGCTTAGGGCAGATTCACCCAATTAACTATCTATTCGATATTAGATCATATATAGCCAGTATAAACTAAGTGATTATAGAAGTAATCACTGTGGTCACCATTTTATTATAAGAAATAAGGGTTTTCTTAAAGAATCTTTTCATTAAATATAAAGGAACTATTAGAATTAACTCCATGAGTAACAAATGAATACGCCAGGGTTATATACAACAATGATCTAACAAACAATGGGATGTGTGCTATCCGCCTTACGTCCTGTTCCTTGTTTGGTTGTGGGCTTAGGGCAGATGCGCACAGTCGATTGTTTGTTTACTCTGAGTCTTATATAACTTGTATCCATTTAGTACTCATAGAAGGGATTGTAGAGTCATTTTTACTTATCTTTCGTTAAAGTAGGAAATATAGGATTTTCTAGGGGAACAGGCGAACTTTTCTAAACAGAACTTACAACTTACTACATTTTACAACAACATTTTACAACTTACTCACATCACTAAAATCTTATGAACTCACCAGCTTAGTTGCTGATCAACTCTTTCAAATAACTTGTATTCTCAGGAGACTAATAGACAGGTACTTGTGCTGGGAATTCAGAAGATGGAGCATAATAGCTTCAAGTCTTGTTTTGTTATTTGCTTATGAATTCTATGTTTTGTGAACACACGCATTGTAAACACTTTCTTTCTAATGAAATGGTTGTTCATTACTTGCTTACTATAATGCATATCTTGTGATACTAAACATGACGTCCTCCACCCCCGAACGTTTCCGCCGTTCCGGTTTTAGGGTGTGATAGATTGGTATCAGAGCATTGTTTATAGTGAACTAAGTATATCAACCGATAAAAGATATACAACTATAAATACAATGGGGCTTAAGTGCTCTGGATAATGATATATTTTAAGAGTATAACGATAAGTTATAAAAAATATACCTACTTGCTTATACATGTACATACTAGACCAAGTATAACAAGAAGAACCGAACTAAAGTATCTAAAGGTTGAACATTATCGTCAAACCTGAACAGTTATGTAATCATATCTAGGATCAATATAGCCTGATCAACTATATTCATTCGAGATGTGACCGACATGTGTTTGGGAGTGATGTGGTGTTGCAACAGTCTTAAAACTTACCTAAACACCAGTCAAGAGAATTCTAGATCAAGTACATTACATTAAAGTACTATAGGAGTATTTTAGGCCATGTAAACAACTTATGTGATAACTTAAAAGATCCTTACGGATAGGTCTATAATCTTACAATGTATACTCTTAAAGTTTTATATAATTGAGATCTTATAGACTTAGAATTTGTGATCTACGCTTCACTACCCATTCCTCTTATGGTTGTGGTTTTGAAGTAGGATCATTTATTCGAAGGTCTATTTAATCTTGAATTATATACAACTTGTATACCTTGTGCAATTATAGGAGGACTCTGTAAGGATCACCCCATAAAGTTACCATTAATCTCATAGATTCTTTAGTCACCTCCATTCTCGCACGACAACCCAGATAGATGTAACCACTTCCTCATAAGCAGTCAAGAGAAGTTTTGAAGGAGGGATCAACCGAAGTAACCAGAACGTCTAATGAGTCACACTAATAAATAGTAATCTTGGTTAACTAAATGAGTTAGTGGAAACACTACTCACATTATGTGTTAGGATTATTTTATTACATGCAGCTGGTAACAGTTATTCAGGTACCAGATATTCATTCGAGGATAGCCATTTCTAATTCATAAAGTTTATGTGGTATAGAATTTTATGAATTGTTTCTAGAACTCTGTGGAAGTCAGGACCCGATACACCCAGAACTAGGATAACCTTTTCTTTTCAGCTTTTGGCTTGTGTCCATTGTTTTAGACTTATTCCGTCCCATCTTTGTATTCTTTTAGCAAAGATGCCTCCTCGCAGACCAAACAGGCGCACTATTCCGATAACTCCAACACCTCCACCACAAATCGATACGACAACTCTAAATGCTGCAGTAGCTGCGGCTGTGGCAACAGCCATGGCTCAATATCATCCCACCAGTTCCAACGGAGGAGGAACACCTGTTCATTCTACTCAAGGTGAGGTCCCTGTGCGCTCGAGAGAGTGCTCCTACAAGGACTTCACCAACTGCAAACCCCTTTCCTTTAATGGAAATGGTGGAGTCATCGCTCTGATGTGATGGTTCGAGAAAACAGATTCGGTTTTCGAAATCTGTTCGTGCCCAAAAGGGAGCAAAGTGAAGTATGCTGCCTGCACCTTCTCCAACAGAGCCCTGACATGGTGGAACAGCCATGTTAAGTCACTGACCCTATCAGTGGCTAACTCCATAGGTTGGGAAAACCTAAAAGAGTTAATGCTGGAAGAGTACTGCCCAAGGGGCGAAGTACAAAAACTGGAAAAAGAACTATGGGAGCTCAAGATGGTCGGCTCAGACATAGTGGCCTACACTGACAGGTTTAGCGACCTGGCATCACTATGCCCCGGGATGGTTACCTCGGAGAGCAAGAAGATAGAACGATACATTTGGGGTCTGACTGCTCCGACCCAAGGAGATGTGTTGTCTTCTAACCCAGCCACATTCGATAGTGCCAAACGCCTGGCCCAACGACTCATTGACCATGGATTCCGCCATGGTGTAGGAGTCCTCGTTCCCGAGCCATCAAAGGGAAATGACTATAATCAGAAGTCGGGGAACAAGAGGAAGAAGAAGCGAACAACATAGGACACCCTGCAAGAGAAACAAGCGAGTACTATGTACGTCGCTACAACGCATGCTGCTCCAGCACCTGCCAGTCGATATGCTGGAACCCTCCCGAAGTGTGGAAAGTGCACCTATCACCACACCAGAGTATGCCGGGAAATGCAGTGTCTGAACTGCCACAGAAAGGGACACACAGTCCGTTTCTGCAGGGCACCGGCTCAACCGATGTCCCAAGTCCACGGAGCTGAAGAAAACCAAGCTTGTTATGGCTGTGGTGAGTCTGGACACAATCAGAGGGACTGCCCGATAACAAAGAACTCAGGAGCGGATGGACGAATTCTGATGATCACCGCAGGGGAATCTACCCCGGAGTCGTCGACGAGCAGCGGTACGTTTTTGAAATAGTAATTACTTTGAAAATTAATTTATATTCATATAAGATTAAAACTTGGGGAAAACACTTAAAAAGTAATTATAATAACTTACATATTGAAATAGATCACAGTATTCAAGAGAACTAAAAAGATCCGTTTACAGAAGCTATGATGGAGTAGCATATACATCATGGTTGTGAATAACTAAGAGGCTGCAGGCTTAGAGTGAGTGATTCTGCCTTAATCCCTGTTCCTTATTTGGTTGAGGATTTGAAGCAGAGTTACTCAGTCGACTGTCTTATTCGTCTTAAATATTCATAACTTGTATATGACAGGCGATCGTAGTGGTACCAAGGAGGATCATGATATAAAGTATCATCACCAGTTATCAAAGCACTTTAATTTGTATGTATGCGCACATAGCGGTACGATACGTAGGAGTGTTAACATCAAAGGGAAAACAGAAAGCACTGGAACACACAAAGAGTACATTGTCGAATACACTAGGGATACATCATCGTATAACAGACGTTTCTTTCAAAATTGGCCAAAACTTTGTTCAGTAAAGAGTCCATTACTATCATTCGTCATGAATTGGCGTGGTCCTCACCATACTAAGTTCATATGTTTCTATCGCCTTGATCGTCAAGTTCTCGAAACTTTCTTCATTCGTATCGACGGTCCGACCTAAACCTCAGTTTTATTTTTCGTATTCTAAACCCCGAAGTACTCGTGCGAAGAATACTTTGTCCTCCGAAGCCTTATCGTCAGATGTCCGCAGACCGTCATGAAATACCACTCGTCCAGCAGACCAAGTTCAAGCACAGAGGCTAAGGACGAATACAACCCACCTATCCCTATTCAGCGTATACGCGAGGGTGGTATATGATTATGATTACGCAGATTTAGTATGTGTGTTTCCGCCCTATCTCCTGTTCCTTGTTTGGTTGTAGACTTGGGGTAGAGTCGCACATCCGACCGTCTTACTAATCCTAATTATATGCGACTTGTATATACGAGGTAATGATAGATGGACCACGTATGAATCCTATCATGAACACCAGGGCAAAGTTGCCAGGTCTACGAGTAGGTATTCTGCCAATCAGAGGAGCGCAACCCCAGTAGTACTGCTAAGAAAGCTAATTTCGGGACGAAATTCCTTCTAACGGGGGGATGATGTGACAACCCGAAAATTTTTTGTTTTGAAAGCCCAGTCAGTCAACTCAACTAAGTGTCAAACTCACTGGAAATGAGTTCTAGCCTGATTAAAGGTCATTCTAAGGAGTTTTAAGCCTAATACACTTAAGGAATGAGTGTTAGGAAGTACCTGCTAGGACCACAGTATAGCATGCAAGCCTTAAACTCCATCAAGAGGATTTTACGGCCAAGTTACCAAGAGTTTATGGCCGTAAACTCAAGGGGGCCGTAAACTCACCTCTACATATATAAAACTTGGCCATTTTTCTCATTCTTTCCTTTCCTTGGCCGATTTTCTTCAAATCCTCTCAAGTATCATCCAACTTTTCATCCTAGATCATCAAAAGTAGTAAGTGTTCTTCCTTGATTTGTTGCTACATCTCATTATCTAGTATCATTCCATGATTCCATCCATGAAATCATTCCATTTGCTAGATCTTCAAGTTTCACCAAGAACACCAAGAACAGACACTAACTCATTGTTCTTAACAAAAGGTGATAGTTAAATTGGGTATACATGATCATATAACTTTAATGTGAATTACACGATTAGCAATTGTTTGCTACAGTCGCGTTTGGTCCCCAGAATCTCTTGACAGGGAGAGCGTATAGTATGGGTACTAGCCTTCACATTATGACCTTACTAAAACAAACATGTTTTAAGGTAATTAGTACTACAGATTGTCAATTCAAAAGACAACTGCGTACCTAAAATTTCCCATTACTTTCAGTAAGTGGCAGTTCCACTTGGAAGCTAATACAAACTATTTTCGAGTCAAGATAGTTATAAACTAGGGAAAACTTACATTTTACAAACGACAAACAGAACAGTCGAGTCTAGTACATTCAGTAGAAAGGGACCATAATGCTAACCTTATGATTCCTTAATGTATACATCAAAGGATATATATATATATATATATATATATATATATATATATATATATATATATATATATATATATATATATATATATATATATATATATATATAACAATAGGCTCCGACAGATAATAGGATGTGTGTTCTCCGCTTCACTTCCTGTTCCTTGTTTGGTTGTGGGCTTGGAACGGATTCACCCAATCTATTATTTATTCGATTTTAGATATATATATATATATATATATATATATATATATATATATATATATATGTTCAGTATACATTAAGTCATCATAAGGGTACCAGGTATGGGTCAAGTCATAGGACACAAAGTCAATGCACAGTTTTCTAGTACAAAACAAACTTTCCAAATCAGAACTTTTGGTATACAAAACTAGAAACTTCCCAGTAAAGGGTTTAATCCATTTTATTAAACAAGTATAAACTTAAAGGACTTAGGTGATTAACTCTATAATACCTTAGTTTATACATCATGGTTATATATCATTAATACCCAACAGGTAGTTGAATGTGTGCTTTCCGCCTTACTTCCTGTTCCTTGTTTGGTTGTGGGCTTAGGGCAGATTCACCCAATTAACTATCTATTCGATATTAGATCATATATAGCCAGTATAAACTAAGTGATTATAGAAGTAATCACTGTGGTCACCATTTTATTATAAGAAATAAGGGTTTTCTTAAAGAATCTTTTCATTAAATATAAAGGAACTATTAGAATTAACTCCATGAGTAACAAATGAATACGCCAGGGTTATATACAACAATGATTTAACAAACAATGGGATGTGTGCTATCCGCCTTACTTCCTGTTCCTTGTTTGGTTGTGGGCTTAGGGCAGATGCGCACAGTTGATTGTTTGTTTACTCTGAGTCTTATATAACTTGTATCCATTTAGTACTCATAGAAGGGATTGTAGAGTCATTTTTACTTATCTTTCGTTAAAGTAGGAAATATAGGATTTTCTAGGGGAATATGCGAACTTTTCTAAATAGAACTTACAACTTACTACATTTTACAACAACATTTTACAACTTACTCACATCACTAAAATCTTATGAACTCACCAGCTTAATTGCTGATCAACTCTTTCAAATAACTTGTATTCTCAGGAGACTAATAGACAGGTACTTGTGCTGGGAATTCAGAAGATGGAGCATAATATCTTCAAGTCTTGTTTTGTTATTTGCTTATGAATTCTATGTTTTGTGAACACACGCATTGTAAACACTTTCTTTCTAATGAAATGGTTGTTCATTACTTGCTTACTATAATGCATATCTTGTGATACTAAACATGATGTCCTCCACCCCCAAATGTTTCCGCCGTTCCGGTTTTGGGGTGTGACAATCTTGGATAATGCTCTTAATTTTGTGATTGGGATGCCGATGATCACAAACGAGTTGTGAATAATCATGCAAACCCGCTTGACAACCTTGATGTCATTTATCATCTCACATTGATATGTCGGTTAACCACACACGCTTCATCAACAATGATAATTTTCAAGATGCCCATCATATATCTTTATAGTCCCTATTTGTGTGTCGGTTAACCACACACGCTCCACTAACAACATATAAAGCATGATGTGTGTTTTCATGGATTAGCATACTTTTCATATTTTTCCTAAAGTAACTATGAGTGGGATTTAAAAAATGTTTAGTTACTTTATATCATTATACTTATTAATGAGATTATGTCTTATCAAAATCATTCGGCTAACGACCCTCCACCATACAAGGGAGCGGTGGGTAAGAGTGGACACCCAATGATAGTCATTTTATAGGTCGCTTCCTTAAACTCTCCTTATATTATGACTTCGTGAATGAGGCCTACTATTGATTTGATTGACTTTGTCTTATACATATAATATTTTAAACTTTTAATTATATATATATATATATATATATATATATATTGTAAGGTATATTTTAAAACATTTAAAAATACAAGGTTTAATCTTTTAATTATATAAATTAAACCTTTTAATTTAGTTAAATTTCAACTAATTTATAGATTTGTTAATTTTCTTTTAATTAATCATTTAATCAAATTAATAATAAGATCCATAAGGATAATATTAATTAATCTTATAATCAATCATTATCTAGTCTAAGAATATCTCCTAACATTTATGGTTTTATTTAATTATCCTATATAAGCAAAATTCAGATTTGGAAGATATTAAAAGATATAATTACCAAATAAAAACCATATAAATCAAGTTAGGCAAAAAAAATCCGAAATACTGGAAATAGCAGATCTCACGTTGTGAGGAATAAATGCTCACGACGTGAGAAACAGATTTTCTCAAAAACAATTTTGATCAGTTTGTCAAATATACAAACAATGTTAGACACACCAAGACTCTGATACAACTGATGAGTTTTATAGATTACAATAACTATGTGCCTGCGGAATTTCACTTAACATTTAAGGGAACATGCAACCTAAAGGATCTATGTCTTTAACACTTTGAATGTAACATGCCATGAAAAACAAAATAATTAGAACCATAATATCTTCCTAGTATAATCAAATCACAAGAATTAAGGTTACATACCTTTTGATTTGTTGTAGTAAACAAATCAATCCAATCTTTCTTCAAAGGCTCTTGGAAGCAAGCACCAGAAATCTCGTTCCTTTAATGGTTCACACCCAAACCCTAGCAACTAAGGAAACTTGAAAAGAGAGAGGAGGAGGGAGACAAATATTTGGCTATGCTCTTAGCAAAAGGAGTGGCCGAAAATATGAGGTCTTTTGAAGCTTTTCCTCCCGATGTAATCTTTAGGTCTTTTGAAGCTTCTATTCTGCCTGATTTCATTTCTCCTTCGTGGGTATGCTTCCCTGAGTATCTCTTTTCTTTGGGTCTCAAATACCCTTTTTCGGGCATTATTTCTGATTTCTTCCAAGCCACCAATCTTTCATATATTGAAGTTTTGCCTGTTATCTGGAGGGTCTTATTTTGGATTGATCGAGTGAATCGTTCCCACAATCTGGACATATGTCTTACCGAGTTGGCTTATGTTTATTATCTTTCTACTTTTGGAAATTCTTGTTTTTTGCTTAACGTCAAAACCAACAAATCTCCTCTTATTCTGAAAACAAAACACAATGATGGAGCCCTGAAGGAAAAATCCTTTTTTGTGAGGCGTGACTCTATTGCCGGCGAAGATGTCTTGCCTAAAGCATGGGTTAAAAAGGGTAGGATCTATTTGTTGATTTTTAGGATCCAAGGATTTACTTTTCTTATTTTGTTTATTGTAATGTAGGTTTAAACTTTGGAGAAGCTTTTTCTGTTGCTGAGGACACTAAGGATAAGATCATGACCTTCCTTGCTTTACCTGCAAACTTCAGATCATTCAAGCTCGAGTACCCTAGCCTTCAAGAAGGCTCATCCACCATATCTTTGATGGCCACTGGTAAGGATTATTTATCTGTTTTGACATTAGGATCCTGAACTAATGAGGATCCTTCACAATATGTAGGATCTAAAGCTACTCGTTCTAGTGCTTGATTTGTCTTATCTGAGCTCGAAGATGACATGTCTAGCGACCTACTTGTGGTGAAGAAGGAAAAAATCCCTCCCTCTCTTCCTCCTAAGAAGACCCAACTTGATCTTGCTGTGAAGACCCAGACATTTAGCAAGAGGCAATCGTCCGATGTCTGGGATCTTGAGAATGTTGGAACAGACGAGGCGCTAAAGAAGCTGATCTCCATCTCCCAATCCATAAGAATTCTTGTGTTCTTTTCGTTTAATTTTATTTTTTACTTAAAGTTGCCCTTCTTAGCTCACTGATCACGTCTCTTGCTCCCATGAGGATCTCAAGGCCAAGTTTGCTCAAACATAGCAGGATTTGAGGGAGCAGGAGGGAATCAACAAGGAGCTCCTGCAGAGGGTGGAGAAGTTGTCTAAGGAAAAATCTAGGAAAGAAAAGGAGCATGTGGCTGAAATAGGCGAGGTGATTGAGAAAGTGAGGATGAGCGTTGCTGTTGTTGTTTGGGAGACAAAAATCAAGCGTGTGGAGGATCTTGAGAATGCGGGATCCTGGAATGTAGCCGGATGACGTGAGGCCCTGGGCAAATTAATTGGCGAGCCTGTTGTTGCAAGTCAGGATCCTGCATTGCAACCAAAGGAAGGAGGAGAGAAGACGAAGGTGGCTCCAGGTGGTGGTGATAATTCTGCAGCTTAAATTTTATTTAGTTAAAAACAATTTTAATATTTTGGCCGTGTAAGACAATATTTCACTTCTTTTGGGGTTGGTGGGTAACCCCTTTTTTACTTTATGCACTCTGGTGTTTGATGTTTATATTTGTTTTGCTTGCATGGTTGGCTTGTGTGGTTGCAGTAATAGGATTTATGTGGATCCTTACATAGTCAATATCCTTAAAAGTTCAAGTCTTACATGAACTCTTTAAGATCTGAATAAACTGAAAATAGTTAGTCATCAATTGGGGATCTTAAAACAGTTAAGACTGTTTAAGATAACTAACCTTCAAACATTACGTAGGAAAATATTTTTAAAGGATAGATAGAACCTGGTGCTCCTTGGGGATCATAATCTTAGGATAAATTTGAAGTTGTGATTCCTTTAGTATGATCCTCAGGAGTTGACTGGGAATAATCCCAACTTAGAATATAACTGGGAATGATCCCTATTTGTAACATGATAATGCTACGAGCCTTGGACATTTCTTTGGGAAGATCCCAATTTTTGATAACATGATAATGTTTATGGATCTTGGCAAATCATTGGGGAAAATCCAACTTAAGACAATACGTTAGCGTTATAAACCTTAGAAAATTACTAAGGAAAATCCCAACTTTAGATAAAACGTCAGTGTTATAAACCTTAGGAAATTACTGGGGAAAATCCCAACTTAAGATAACACGTTAGTGTCATAAACCTTAGCAGATTACTGGGGAAAATCCCAACTTAAGATAACACGTTAGTGTTACAAACATTAGGCTTAAATGTCAGGATCATAATATATGTTCAGAAATGAAAGGGTTGCCAATTCACTACAGCATGAAATGATCCCCTTATCCTGCTAATTCACTACAGTGTGAAATGATCCCCTTATCCACATCCCATAGTAAGATTTCGTGCGTCCAAGCGAGGTGTAGAAACCTTAACTCGTATGAAAGAAGTAATTAAATCTGTAAACCTTAGAGGGGATTAAGTACCCTTAATCATAGGAGATATGACCAGTCTCTATTTGTAGTTGCTAGGATATTTGCGTACTGCAATCATTAAGATCATAGATTGATGTATCTATCGGAATCCCTGAGTGCTAGGATCTTCGAATGTCAGGATCCTCGTGTGTCAGGATCCTCGAGTTCATGGGCATTGAAATTGTTAGCTTGGAGTGGGCGTTAGCTTCGCTAACTCCCCTTCGATTCTTAAGTTAGTAATGGTTTTTAGAAGAGTAAATAAAAGAATCAAATAAAAGTAGAGGGTAGAGAAAATGTACCTTGAATTCGTGAAAAGTGATTTATGCAACTTACATGAAATATGCCTTCAGATGAATGGAATTTCGGGACCTTGGCTAAGTGTTCCCTTCAAGGGTAGTTAGCCAATATGCTGTTGGGTTATTAGCATAACATCATTCCTATGGTGTACATGCAACCCTAATTGCTTTGATCTAGGTTTTTCTAATTTGAATATACAACATTGAATACCAAAGCAATAACCCTATGACTAGCATATAACAATCGAAATTGACATATAAACTAGTTAAAATGATTACCTCAACTTGTTATGTAGTAATAACAAGAACTCCTTGACCTTTAAAAGCTTAGTGCCTCAAATGTTGCACCTCTAATGGAGTCACAAACACCACTAGCTACAAGGAAGAACAAGAGAGAGAGGAGAGGCTTAAAATCAGCTATGGAATCCTTCTAGGGTTTCTAGTGTCCGATTTTGGCATGCCCAAGGGTTCCTTATATAGCTGAGCAATTAGGGTTTCAGTAAAAACCCTAATCCAGTTGCTTAGTCCTTAAGCAGCCTAAAGGATCCTTTCAGAAGGCCCCTTGGACGATTTCTATATGGACTCCCATATAGAATTCGTCCATTGCTTCCTTATGGATCCTAAGCCCAACTTTGTAACTATCTTATAATTACAATATTAGTCCCCTTGATTTAATTAATCTCTTTTGACCACAAAACTAATTCTAAATTAATTCTTGATCAATATTAATTAAACCATATGATTTCTCTTTTAATATATTATTCACATAATATATTAATAAATTACAATTAATCCTCTTTCTCCATAATTTATCCTATCAGTTGCTAAGGTGAAGGCAACCCAAAAGGACCATGCCCATAATCGGGTCAAGTACATACCAAAATAGTTATGGGCTTAGACACCTAATCCAACAGTCTCCTACTTGGATAAGTCTAATAACTATTTTGCAAGTACGACTTCAGAACCTGATTAGCAATCGTAGCTTTCAAAAGCCGCTGTCGAACTCTGATCTTATCAGCAACGCGTCCTTTAGATAAGAGATCATATATTCCTCCATTCTAGATATCGTATGAACCGAGACATGGATTATAATCATTCTCTCTGTTCATGTGTTGTTTCCCGATTTCCGATTTAAGACGACTGACAATAGACTACAATTGAACACATCAACTTAGTCCAAGCTTGGCCAAGCGCTTAAGGTGTCATCACTAAATCATCGAGGGGCCCACAAATATTGCTTTTATCCCTCTTAGGGTAAAAGGAATGGATAAACTTCGCCTTAAGTGCTCACTTGTACTTACTCATTAAATCACACACAACAATATTTTTTATAACACCAAGTTACTGGTGCGTTTACAAATGTCAATGTGCAACCGACTTGCAAACTACAACTCACATGTCTCCGCTTCAAGAATATAAGATATTATCGTCTCACTAATCACTCGTGATAAAATCCATGAAGTGATTCAAGTGAGCGTGGGTTTAATCCAATACTCAAATCTTATTTCAGGAGCACTCATGAACACTGCAACAGACTTTTGCTATGTCTAAAACGCTTTAGACAATCTATAGTCGGATTCATGACAGTCTTACCTCATTACTTAATTCCAAAGTATGATAGACTGTGGATGGTTTGAATAATCTTATTATTCGAGAAGTCAAAACATGCGAAGTGAAACACAAGAATAATTGAATCCAATATGGCCTCAACACTTTGAGTATAAATAAAACACCTTTTATTTAATCACCACATCGATTACACATTATTCATTGTATAATGTTTCAGATAATCAACTTAATACTTGAATTGAAAAACAATAGTTATCCCATGCTCCAAGCATGCACACTATGTTTACCTATGGTCCTTACTTTGTGAAATAGATCAAATGAACACATTTCCAATGATGCTCATTTCAAAATTCCCAATCCTTATGACAAGTGTAAGAATATCAAATTCTTGCCACTATTAGAATATATTAGATTCTAACATTTTACGTAATGATCCTTTTGTAATGTCATAGCACCAAAGTCACAAAGACTTTGCCAATGAAATTACAAAGTGCTCTATTGGAGATTGTTACAAGACAACTCCATAGACATGAAGTCTCAAATTCAAAGTACATTCCTTTGAATATCCTTCTTGCATAAAAGTTTCTAATCTACATAAATCCTTAATATCCAACTCCCATTATGGAAACATTTCCATATTTGCCATTTGAAAACTCATTCTAAATAGAATGCTATCTATTCGTAATAATGTCAATATGGTCCATCCATTAGTATACTTCCAACTGCCCACAAGTGACCAATCCTTGGTGAACCTTAGATTGTACTTGACAATTGTTTAACTTACTTTAGTCATATCCGATTCTTGTCTTTCTTCCCTCTTAACGCTCTAGGCATTTGGAATAGACAGAATGGCTGAATATTACAGTATATGTAATTGATCCTATACCCGAAACGTATGGGATACGATACATAATGTCTTACATAAAGACTTGATACTTTACCTGTCTCTCGCTATAATATTGCTATATATAGAATTCCCTTATGTTGAATCTTTTCAACATACCATTCATATATGTCCTTTGACTAAATTTGATTAAAATTTCTCGATCTAAGCTTTTAGATTTTAAATGAAGTATAAGATTCTCTCCCTTAATTATAGCAAAACAACCTTTCAACATCTGCAACTTTGCGAATTGAAACTTTTGTTTTCTATAATTAACATTGCTAACTCGCAACATAATAATCATGCTCCCACTAACACGATAATCATATTATTACCAACATAACACTTATGCTCCCACTAGCTTTGACATGTATTAGAAAACAGCTGGACTTTTAGAAATCAATACTTATTGACTTTCCTACTAAAGTTCATATTTCTGGTACATGATGCTTCGATAAGCTTTTGTCTAAGCTCATACACCTTTTATTAGAAAGCTCATATGTGTGTTTAAACAATTTCAAAACTTATATCAATAAGTCCCAAATGTTTAGACTAACTGCCAAGTCTCACAATTCGAACTATGAAGAGGGATGCCGTAATCATAATCGAATTTAAGAATGCAATTTACACAATCGCTATCTTCCTAGTGAAAGCGTTTCCTCACAATCATTTTCATGAAGCGGAGAGAAACCTTATCACTTAGATTTTATGGTGTAAGCGTTCCTATCCATGTGAATTTGTCATAACCATAATCATAAGACAATGTTTGTGACAAATCCAAACTCATATGGACTGAACTTGTTCAATCTTAATTTCTTGCCACCTGGCAGCACAAGGGCCTACCATGTATTCCAAGTTGTTTAGCAGATCACCCACACAGATCAATGTACTTTCCATTGATCAAGGTGCTTTGCCTTATGCATTCAAATGAGAACTCATAGAACTCACACACATATTCAACTTAACTAGAATGGCACAGAAACAAGAATATGTCAACACGATAGGTTACAAACCTCAAGTCGTGTGCTAGTTTTTAACAATAGGTTCATTCTTGATTAGTTCCTGAAGCTATTCAAGACCATTAAGACTCCTACTGACCTCTTGACATATAGGATTCTCTTGTCAAGAACCATTCCTTGACAAACAAATATTCTCTTTTCAATGATTCAGAATTACACTTAATATTGTAAGCATAACCATATTTACTAAACTTTAACAAATCATGACGAATATTCTTATCGTTGTTTGTGGTGGACCTGGCCTAGTGCACAACAATGCGTACTAGATCCCCTAGTCCTTCACTTGACATACTTATGTGAACAAGGAATTAGTCTAAATTTCCCAAATACGAAGGTTCTCATTCATCACACAAAACAAGTTATATGATTCCAAGTTTCTGTCCAATTGAAACTTAGGTGATGAGAATCATTCCTTATTTGGTAAATTTCCGACACTACCACAAACATAATAAAGAATCACATCCATTTTAATATTGCTAACAATAGAAACATACAAACATCAATTTTCATAAATGCCATTGCAAGGATATATAAATAAGACAAAACAAAATTTGTTTTATTTATAAAAACGCGGAAAAACATGTCCTTACAACGCAATTACAAATGAAAACTATGTTACTAAATATTTCTAAGCAATCTATTCTAACTCTTAACCAGCAGCTCAAAAATCCGATCTTCGAATCATGCGATCGAAATCCATCTCTTTGCGACCAGATTTAACTCATCCTTTAATCTTCCTTTCTTTTCTTCGATCCTACAAAACATCAAAATGCAATCTTATCACATCATGTATTAAGAATCTACAAATAGGAACGTAATAGAGTTAGATAGTGGATTTTACCTGAAGCAGAGTCATACATCTTGACTTTCCCATCTTCGCGATCCTTCAGGTAGATATGGCAGCTTCGCATCCAATGCCCCTTCTCTTGGCAGTAGAAACAAATGGACACTTTTGGAACAACACATGGGATAATCTCAGATTCAGCCTTTCTCTTTACCCTCCGGTCAAACGGTTTGACCTTGGTTGATCCCTTTCCATTGGGAAGAGAAGACTTTTCTGGACTTCCAATGTTGCCATTGTCGATATCCATGGAAGTTTGGGAAGTTGACTTACTGGTCAAATTTTCTTTACTAGTCCGCCAAATCATTGCTGATTCAGCAGCAATTAGCAAATAGGTAAGATCAATGAGGGTCACGTCGTGGTCCATCATATAGTACTCTCTAATGAACTCACTGTATGAGTCCAGAAGTGATTGAAAAACCAAGCCAACAACCAACTTCCTAGAGACTTCGACACCCAACATTCCCAATCTATCAATATGCAACTTCATATCCAAGACATGAGCACATACAGACTTTCCATCTTCGTGTTTGTTTGCCAATAAGGCTTGAGTGACCTTGAACTTTTCAAGTCTTCGAACACATGGGTCAGGGAGAATTATTGGAGGAGGTGGAGGAAGTGAAGCATGATTTCCATTTCCACAATCCAATCGTGGAACATCATCCTCATGTGGAAAACCTTTTCCAAAGGATTTGGGAAGACCATAGTTGTTAGATTTTGACATCTACAAAACGGGAGAAAAATTCAAGTTAGTTGATAAGAATCCTTGATATAACACCGAAATGAAATACCAAGGCTAGGATCCAACACAATAATCTACAACTCGGAAGAGGGATGCCGTATTCCAGCTACAGAATATTTGAAGGTAGGTAAATGATGATTTACCAATTTCCACTATGAAAAACGAAAATGAAAATTAGGTTTTAAATGAATTGAAAATCCTACATCTTTTGAGATTCATTGAACTTTTCAATGGCATGTTTAATCTCGATTATGTAATGACGTAAATTTTCAAAACAATTTTTCATTTTTAAATCATCAAAAACAATATCATAACAAACTGTATCCAATGTCATCATAACAACAATTCCCAGAATCTCAAAACATAATCTCTATGAGTGTGTACAGATCATGCCGGCGCCTTCCCGCGATCCTCGCTAGTACCTGAAACACATAACACAACAACTGTAAGCATAAATGCTTAGTGAGTTCCCCAAGATACCACATACAACACATACGCCTTTCCAGGCCATAACTCTGTGGGACCTTCCGGTCCAAGTGTCTCAGGGGACTTCCGTCCCGAATCCCGGTAGACCTTCCGGTCCTACCCGTATCGACCTTCCGGTCCGTAACCTCTTGACCTTCCGGTCCATATCATCTTGACCTTACGGTCCTTATCATACATAACATACATAACACATACATATCACATAACAACATACAACTCATACATCTCATAGCATATAAGACCTTCCGGTCACACATAGGTACCCTTCCAGGTACAATATAATGAGAAGACTCACCTCAATGAAGTCGGATAAGCTCTCGTGCTCAATGTCCCGACCTAGCCTCCTCCTATCATTCAAATAACATCTCCGATCAATACTCTCTCATAGTCTCATCTCTAAAGATTGGGTAGAAGGCCATTCTACCCCTCCATGAACTCTCTTGAATCAGTCTTGACCAGAACCCGAAAGTCAACGGTCAAACTTTGACCCGACTCGTCGAGTGCATATGGGCGACTCGGCGAGTCCATGCGGGTCCTCTGAATCCTTCTAGCCTCTCTTGGCTCATCGAGTCATCCTTCCACTCGACGGGTTCCTCCTGTCATGAATCACGGGGCAACCCCGACTCGACTCGTCGAGTCCACTTTTGAACTCGGCGAGTTGCTTCCATGATCATACTCAAATGACCTTCTGAGGTCAGATCTGCTTCTCTAATCTAAAGATCTGACCTTCCCAAGCATAATAATCACGTAAAGGTCGAATCTTGGTACACATGCAACACACCCAAAGCTTCTTTTGGTGAAATAACCTCTAAAATGGCCTCCTAGGCTCATAACTCAAAAGGTATGGCATAAAGCAGAGTGGTAAGGACTCTCTGGACCTCTTAAGGTCCAGATCTATGAACCATTTCGCCTTGGGACCTCACATACTCCAGATTCAACTAAAAGAGGCATAAAGAAAACCCTAGATTCCACTAGAATCATTATAAACACGAGAATGGCACAGATTGTTACCTCCAACAGCTTCCTCTGATCAAATAGAAGTGGATCCAAGCTCCTCAACCCGCTTAGCTTGTTCTACATCCTTCCTTCTTGGTAAAACACACAAGAAATGGTGAATTAGCCTTCCTCTTGCACCACAAACGATCTCTCTGCTCTCTAGGGTTTCTCAGGGGTGAAGGTTGCCACAAATGAGGGCCATAAGGTCCCTTAAATAGGGCACATGCCCGGGGATTTAGGGTTTCCACCCACAGCGCCTACTCGGTGAGTCTACTCTTGGACTCGTCGATTAGTTCATTAAACTTACGTGGCCACCCCGCTCCTACTCGACGAGTTATCGCACCAACTCGTCGGGTAGATCAAAGATTCTCAAAAATAAATAATTAAAAATAATATACCTGGAAATCCGGGTGTTACAGATTATGCCCTTCATGTTTGCGACTGGGATGCCGAGGATCACAAACAAGGTGTGGATAACCATGAAAATTAGTTTGGTACTCTCGAAGATGTCTATCACCTAATCAATGTGCCGGTTAACCACACACGCTCCATTGATCTATGATAATCTACGAGCTACCCATTGCCATCCTTCATTGGTCCCATATTAGTGTGCCGGTTAACCACACACGCTCCACTAACGACCAACAAGGTGCAATGTGCAATTTCATGGATTAGCACAAACTCCACATTTTTCCTAAAGTAACTAAGATTTGGGAATTTATCAAAGGCGTTTAGTTACTTTGTATTTCATTATACTTATAATGGAAGGTTGTGTCCTATCCTACTCGTTCGGCTAACGACCCTCCACTAGTCAAGAGTGCGGTGGGTGAGAGTGGATACCCATTCAATCGTCATTTTATAGGCAATTTCCTTAAACACTCCTTATAGACCAGCTTCGTGAATGAGGCCTACTAACGGTAAGACTAACATTTACTTATACATATATAATATTAAACTTTTAATTCTATATAGTATAAGGGTGTATTTTACACTTTTAAAATACTATGTGGTTCAATCTATTAATAAATTAGACTTTTAATTTGATTAACTTAAACCATATAATTATGGATTTATTAATTATCTCTTTTAATTAAACACTTAATTAATTTAATAAAACCATAAGGGTGTAATTTGAACTTTTCAAAGTACTAGGGTTTTAGAATTCAATATTTCAAAATTAATACCTTTTAATTAAATTTTAAATTCCAAAACTTGAGGGCAAGTTTTAAAACCTTTCTAAACATTAGGGTTTAACTATTTAAATTTCAAAAACTAAAACTTTTAAGTTCAAATTTAAACTATAAAACCTAAAGGGTGTAATTTGAAACTTTTCAAACTTACTAGGTCAAATATTTGACTCATAATAATCATATATTATCCATATTTAACCAAATCCATTAATTTGGTTAAGGATAATCATTCCAAACATAAATAATCGTTTTAGGCAATAAAAACGACTTTTGGTAATTATCCTTAACAAAATCTGCTCAAAAAATCGAAAATCCCGGCAACAGCACACTGGACTCGCCGAGTCCAATGTGGAACTCGCCGAGTTCATGCAACTCGTCGAGTCCACTAATGGGCTCATCGAGTCGGCGTCGCAGACATCAAAAATTCGACTTTTTGATCCTTTGGCAGTTCACTTTTGCATCTATTCAACTAGAAAAACGACCTAGGCTCTGATACCACTGTTGGATTATTAGCATAACATCATTCCTATGGTGTACATGCAACCCTCATTGCTTTGATCTAGGTTTTTCTAATTTGAACATACAACATTGAATACCAAAGCAATAACCCTATGACTAGCATATAACAATCGAAATTGACATATAAACTAGTTAGAATGATTACCACTTGTTATGTAGTAATAACAGGAACTCATTGACCTTTAAAAGCTTAGTGCCTCAAATGTTGCACCTCTAATGGAGTCACAAACACCACTAGCAACAAGGAAGAACAAGAGAGAGAGGAGAGGCTCAAAATCAACTATGGAATCCTTCTAGGGTTTCTAGTGTCCGATTTTGGCATGCCCAAGGGTTCCGTATATAGCTGAGCAATAAGGGTTTCAGTCAAAACCCTAATCCAGTTGCTTAGTCCTTAAGCAGCCCAAAGGATCCTTCCAGAAGGCCCCTTGGACGATTTCTATATGGACTCCCATATAGAATCGTCCATTGCTTCCTTATGGATCCTAAGCCCAACTTTGTAACTATGTGACATCCACATTTTTCACGGCCAGAAAAGACCGATTATGTTTATGCTTTATAAAAATCAGAGTACCTCTTTTAATAAAAATGTTGCGGAACTTGCTCCCAGAAAACATGATAAATACGTTATCAAAGCATTTCCGAAGAAATGTATTTTTATTCATTTTCAAAACCTTGGGATGTCATCGTCAATACAGAAACATAAGCATAAACAGAACTTACATTCATTTACACTAGTGATCTACATCTCTTTTAAATCTCTCAATGTAATGTAACTTAATATCGACACCTGTGATACAAATAAACTGAGTGGGTCAGGTTGGGAAACCTGGTGAGTACATAGAGTTTTCAACCCACAATAAGTTAATTATTATGTTTAAACATCAAACAATCAACCCAATTACCCATCCCCATTATCTTCTTTACTCTTAAGGATCTACCCTAAGAATCAGCTATTTCTTGTTCATTCATTCCTAAGGATCATCCTAAGGAATAGGCACGAAATTCATCGTTGCCAGGGCTTACTCTACTGGCACTAAGTCGCATAGTCGCCAGGATATAGGCACTAAGTCTCATAGTCGCCATGGTTTATACAACAGGCACTACGTCGCATAGTCGCCAGGGTTCAGGCACTAAGTCTCATAGTCGCCAGGGTTTATACAACATGCACTACGTCGCATAGTCGCCAAGGTTTAGGCACTAAGTCTCATAGTCGCCAGGGTTATCTCGTTTATCGACAGTATCATTTTCGAGAATCCACTCGCAATACGTGTCAATGGGTTTTTAGAGTACAGCTGGTGAATACATAGTTCAAATACACCTACAGGTTGCGAGCCTGCTAGTGTTCCACTGGACTGTCTAGAATAGTCTGTGGTTGTCATCTATACTCTGCTGAATGACGGGGCCAACACATGGGTAAAAGGCTTCTCTCATGGTTCACCTCTCACCCTTATCTCATGGTCTATATCACCTCTCATCATTTTGTTTTTGTCACACAACAACTATCTCATCTACCCATGTTTTACCCAACACATTTTGTAGATATAAAATACATATGCAGTTTAAATCATTTAAAACATGTATAAAAATCTTTCACCCAGCATAGACGGCAAGTATACAGACAATATGCACACGTAGCATGTAATTTATATTAAATACTTCATATCTATATGTAAGATGAAAGGGACTATGCACTCACCTGATTAGGTGGTGACGCGGTACTCGGACAACACTTCGTTATCCCAAAACAATTTTTCCTTTGATAAAACCTAGTATCAATACCACTAAGGTTTAGTCTAACGTTAACCGCGACTAATTAATAGTCTAGCTATTATTACTATTATATAAGCGTTAAACAATACTTATATAACCCATAATAAGAGCCCAAGTACTTATTATAAGTTCCTAATAACGTTAATATAATTAAATAAAAGCTATATTCAAAATAGCGTAGGCGTAGCTCACTTATAGCGGGTTTTATAGAAAACCGGGCTTCGCTTGGAGCAGCGTTTCTGAGCCGAGAGACTCTTTTTCTCGGGACTCCGGGAGCCTCGGGGCTTCCTTCGGGTGCTAGGGGGTTTACCTAGACTTTAGGGGGCTTAAGGGGGGCTAGAGAGAAGTTCTAGAGAGAGAAGGAGAAGATGGGAAGGTGTGAGAATGAATGGAACCCGACACCTCTATTTACAGGAGGCTGAAGGAAGATTCACGTCGTGAATCTCTTGATGTTCACGTCGTGAGTGAGCTTGGGCTCCAAGTCACAGCCTGGTGCTGACACGTGGCATCGCACACAGGGTGGAAATCACCCAATTTTCAAAAATTCATAACTTTCGTATACGTGCTCCGTTTTCGACGTTCTTTATATCCACGCGTAGGTAAAAATAAGATCTACAACTTTCATTTTGACTCTGTCGGCTAATTCTCGACCGATCTTAAATTTAACAGTAGGAGGAGATTAGACTGTTAAATGACCGCGAAGAATTCGTAACTCCTTCATACGGACTTCGTTTTCGTCTGTCTTTCTACTGTTGAGTTCCTATTAATGAGATCTTCAACTCTCATTTTGGTCGCATAGGCCAAAAACCGCTCGAACTAAAATTCGAGTTTCGGGCCGTGAAGTGCTATGCCAAATCTTAGAAAATTCATAACTTCCTCATACGAAGTCAGATTTGGGCGTTCTTTTTATGGATGTTATCAGTTTAACATATTCTACGACTTTCGTTTAGATTACTAAGGCCAAAAATTCCTCTATCGTAAATTCACTGTTTTACGTTTCCCGGTGCCGTGCCGGTTTTGCCGCGAAACTTCGACGGCCATAACTTCTTCGTTGTAACTCGGATTTCGGCGTTCTTGATATGTACGGAACCCTTGATACATATTCTACAAGTTGGTTAAGATTATTTATTCTAAATAATCTTTTGTCGAAAAGTCGTTTTCGACCCCTATTATTTCTAAATTGACTAGCCCGGATCTACGGGCGTTACAATTATCTCCCCTTAGGATGATTACATCCCGGAATCATCAACGAAGCAGGGCTCACATGATGACTCCATACGTTATCTCTTCATACTAAGTAATAACCGTAACTTTGATGTTTCTTCGAACGAGTATCTAACTCTAAGACTTCCTGACTGCAGGCGGTGCCCGATCTTGGACCCGCTCTCTATCTCATGTTAGACTTCCAATCATGATCTTCATGTCACGATCTCGATGTTTATTGGAGACTCCTTCTTTAACAAACTTGAGATAAGTTTCTTCCTTCGATTATCATAATAGACCGACGGGTCATGTTCTAATGACCTCTCATTGTATGATGCATTGCTTGGACTCATGTCTTTTAAAGTCAAATTCCAGAACAGACTATACCTTCCTTCATGTTCTAATCATATCTTAAATGGTAGCATTTCTAGCTACAAGCAACTATCGGGATACCTCTACCGATCGCTTTGATTACCTTTTATTTAAATCTTCCGGCTTAAGTCGGATGCTACATCAAACTTGCTTCTCTGAACCACGTCACACACTCATCTTGGTCGGACTCGATATGATATGACCTCTAGGGTCAGAATAACAATCATCTTCTCAGTCATTAGCGAGACGATGGTAACGACATACTTGAATAAAACGGAATCAATTACTAGCTTCTTGGTAACCTTGTGACTTTCCCTGATCTAAGTGTGAGTCCTGTGCTTCCGGTAGTATAGGCCTCTACTATCATTCACACCTACTCATACTCGTCCCAAGTATTTTCTCGCAGTTTTCCAAGTCACCATACAAGAAGATCACATAACAATTTAACACACCAGATAACAAAACGGAGGTTTATATTATTCCTTGAAATGATTACATAGGTGTCCAAGTTTACCCTAAACTATGCCTCTAGTAGGCTACATCATACGATACTGTGGCTACTGCATAACTCAATCTTCGGATACGAACTCCTCATCCTCGATTTCTTGTGTCGTTTTCTGCCTCGTCGAGGATCATGTGGAATGCCATTGGCCTTGGGGGTGTGTTTGGCCTCGCTGTCTCGTTTTTCTTTGGGCAATCTCTAGAAATATGCCCTTCTTTGTTACACCCGTAGCACACCTTCTTGTTGGATGCGCAGTTGTTGGCGTAATGCCCTGTCTTTCCACATTTGTAGCAAGTCATTTCCTCGCTACACTTCCCAAAATGTTTCTTCTTACACTTCTCGCACCATTTCGATTCGTTTCCTCCTTCACTAAACTCTTTTGAACCAGACTTGATCTTTTTATTGTTGGGCTTTGCAGACCCCTCGAACTTCCTTTTCTTGCCAACCTCAACCTTGCCGGCAGCTCTTCCCTTAATCATATCCTCCACAGACTTGGCGGCCCAGATAGCTACCTCCAGAGTAGATGCCTGACGCACTGGCACCGCGTACTCCCATGGAAGTCCCTTTGCGTACTTGTCGATTTTCGTCAGCTCATCCGGAACAAGACGCAAGGCGAATTCCATCTTCTCTGTGATGTTGTTGGTGTATTCATCAATTGACATGCTTCCTTTCTTCAGGGTCAGGAATTGGTTCTCTAGCTCGAGTAGGTTTTGGGCTGAGCAGTACTTGCGTTTGAATTGCACCAAAAACTCTGCCCATGTTAGTTGCAGGGGCTCATTGGGGCTCATAGTCTTTCCCAGGGTGTTCCACCAACGAAACGCGCCTCCTCGAAACTGACGCACTGCAAACGTGGTTTGTAGCTTGCCTTTGCAACCACATGTCATGAAGGATAATTCCATCTCCGAGACCCAATCCATAACTTCGATCGGATCTTCCTTCCCAGTGAAAGTCGATGGCTTGCAAGTTAGAAAATCTTTGTACTTGCATTCATTCCTCTCGACTCCATCATCTTGGTTGTTCCTCCTAATCATCGGCGGATCAGCTTGACCAACGGTCCTATTGTAGTTTCAGGCACTAAGTCTCATAGTCGCCAGGGTTTATACAACATGCACTACGTCGCATAGTCGCCAGGGTTTAGGCACTAAGTCTCATATTCGCCAGGGTTATCTCGTTTATCGACATTATCGTTTCCGAGAATCCACTCGCAATACGTGTCAATGGGTTTTTAGAGTACAGCTGGTGAATACATAGTTCAAATACACCTACAGGTTGCGAGCCTGCTAGTGTTCCACTGGACTGTCTAGAATAGTCTGTGGTTGTCATCTATACTCTGCTGAATGACGGGGCCAACACATGGGTAAAAGGCTTCTCTCATGGTTCACCTCTCACCCTTATCTCATGGTCTATATCACCTCTCATAACTTCCTCATACGAAGTCAGATTTGGGCGTTCTTTTTATGGATGTTATCAGTTTAACAATTCTACGACTTTTAATTAGATTACTAAGGCCAAAAATTCCTCTATCGTAAACTCACTATTTTACGTTTCCCGGTGTCGTGCCGGTTTTGCCGCGAAACTTCGACGGGCCATAACTTCTTCGTTGTAACTCGGATTCCGGCGTTCTTGATATGTACGGAACCCTTGATACATATTCTACAAGTTGGTTAAGATTATTTATTCTAAATAATCTTTTGTCGAAAAGTCGTTTTCGACCCCTATTATTTCTAAATAATCTTAGGGTAAAAGGAATGGATAAACTTCGCCTCAAATGCTCACTTGTACTTACTCATTAAATCACACACAACAATATTTTTTATAACACCAAGTTACTGGTGCGTTTACAAATGTCAATGTGCAACCGACTTGCAAACTACAACTCACATGTCTCCGCTTCAAGAATATAAGATATTATCGTCTCACTAATCACTCGTGATAAAATCCATGAAGTGATTCAAGTGAGCGTGAGTTTAATCCAATACTCAAATCTTATTTCAGGAGCACTCATGAACACTGCAGCAGACTTTTGCTATGTCTAAAACGCTTTAGACAATCTATAGTCGGATTCATGACAGTCTTACCTCATTACTTAATTCCAAAGTATGATAGACTGTGGATGGTTTGAATAATCTTATTATTCGAGAAGTCAAAACATGCGAAGTGAAACACAAGAATAATTGAATCCAATATGGCCTCAACACTTTTATACACCACATCGATTACACATTATTCATTGTATAATGTTTCAGATAATCAACTTAATACTTGAATTGAAAAACAATAGTTATCCCATGCTCCAAGCATGCACACTATGTTTAGCTATGGTCCTTACTTTGTGAAATAGATCAAATGAACACATTTCCAATGATGCTCATTTCAAAATTCCCAATCCTTATGACAAGTGTAAGAATATCAAATTCTTGCCACTATTAGAATATATTAGATTCTAACATTTTACGTAATGATCCTTTTGTAATGTCATAGCACCAAAGTCACAAAGACTTTGCCAATGAAATTACAAAGTGCTCTATTGGAGATTGTTACAAGACAACTCCATAGACATGAAGTCTCAAATTCAAAGTACATTCCTTTGAATATCCTTCTTGCATAAAAGTTTCTAATCTACATAAATCCTTAATATCCAACTCCCATTATGGAAACATTTCCATATTTGCCATTTGAAAACTCATTCTAAATAGAATGCTATCTATTCGTAATAATGTCAATATGGTCCATCCATTAGTATACTTCCAACTGCCCACAAGTGACCAATCCTTGGCGAACCTTAGATTGTACTTGACAATTGTTTAACTTACTTTAGTCATATCCGATTCTTGTCCTTCTTCCCTCTTAACGCTCTAGGCATTTGGAATAGACAGAATGGCTGAATATTACAGTATATGTAATTGATCCTATACCCGAAACGTATGGGATACGATACATAATGTCTTACATAAAGACTTGATACTTTACCTGTCTCTCGCTATAATATTGCTATATATAGAATTCCCTTATGTTGAATCTTTTCAACATACCATTCATATATGTCCTTTGACTAAATTTGATTAAAATTTCTCGATCTAAGCTTTTAGATTTTAAATGAAGTATAAGATTCTCTCCCTTAATTATAGCAAAACAACCTTTCAACATCTGCAACTTTGCGAATTGAAACTTTTGTTTTCTATAATTAACATTGCTAACTCGCAACATAATAATCATGCTCCCACTAACATGATAATCATATTATTACCAACATAACACTTATGCTCCCACTAGCTTTGACATGTACTAGAAAACAACCGGACTTTTAGAAATCAATACTTATTGACTTTCCTACTAAAGTTCATATTTCTGGTACATGATGCTTCGATAAGCTTTTGTCTAAGCTCATACACCTTTTATTAGAAAGCTCATATGTGTGTCTAAACAATTTCAAAACTTATATCAATAAGTCCCAAATGTTTAGACTAACTGCCAAGTCTCACAATTCGAACTATGAAGAGGGATGCCGTAATCATAATCGAATTTAAGAATGCAATTTACACAATCGCTATCTTCCTAGTGAAAGCGTTTCCTCACAATCATTTTCATGAAGCGGAGAGAAACCTTATCACTTAGATTTTATGGTGTAAGCGTTCCTATCCATGTGAATTTGTCATAACCATAATCATAAGACAATGTTTGTGACAAATCCAAACTCATATGGACTGAACTTGTTCAATCTTAATTTCTTGCCACCTGGCAGCACAAGGGCCTACCATGTATTCCAAGTTGTTTAGCAGATCACCCACACAGATCAATGTACTTTCCATTGATCAAGGTGCTTTGCCTTATGCATTCAAATGAGAACTTATAGAACTCACACACATATTCAACTTAACTAGAATGGCACAGAAACAAGAATATGTCAACACGATAGGTTACAAACCTCAAGTCGTGTGCTAGTTTTTAACAATAGGTTCATTCTTGATTAGTTCCTGAAGCTATTCAAGACCATTAAGACTCCTACTGACCTCTTGACATATAGGATTCTCTTGTCAAGAACCATTCCTTGACAAACAAATATTCAAGAGTTAGTGCAGATTCTTATTAAGACTAACACTTTTACACAATTGGTCTTAGTTTGTCTTTGTCTTACTCAAGACATCACAATTTACCAATTTCACATGTGCGAGAGTAAGAAACATTTCTACTCCACATTTGATGAGTGTTATAAACTTTCTTAAGATGTGTCACTCAAGTCACAATCTTGGAGTTCAACTCTAAGACTTGATTTTGGAACGAAGTATGATTCACCTTTTGATTTAAACCATTTCAACAATTTCCAATTCCTCTTCTTAGCCATACTAGTGCACTAAGGTGTCCTTAGAGGATCAATTGTGATACAGTTTCATAATCACTAAGTTAATCATAGAACACGATACTTAAGTACTCTCCCTTCTTTTCAGATTGGAGAAACTTTTATCTTTCTGCCTAATTGATTATTTCTTATTCGTTCTGTCATACATTGAAACTTTTCAATGATTCAGAATTACACTTAATATTGTAAGCATAACCATATTTACTAAACTTTAACAAATCATGACGAATATTCTTATCGTTGTTTGTGGTGGACCTGGCCTAGTGCACAACAATGCGTACTAGATCCCCTAGTCCTTCACTTGACATACTTATGTGAACAAGGAATTAGTCTAAATTTCCCAAATACGAAGGTTCTCATTCATCACACAAAACAAGTTATATGATTCCAAGTTTCTGTCCAATTGAAACTTAGGTGATGAGAATCATTCCTTATTTGGTAAATTTCCGACACTACCACAAACATAATAAAGAATCACATCCATTTTAATATTGCTAACAATAGAAACATACAAACATCAATTTTCATAAATGCCATTGCAAGGATATATAAATAAGACAAAACAAAATTTGTTTTATTTATAAAAACGCAGAAAAACATGTCCTTACAACGCAATTACAAATGAAAACTATGTTACTAAATATTTCTAAGCAATCTATTCTAACTCTTAACCAGCAGCTCAAAAATCCGATCTTCGAATCATGCGATCGAAATCCATCTCTTTGCGACCAGATTTAACTCATCCTTTAATCTTCCTTTCTTTTCTTCGATCCTACAAAACATCAAAATGCAATCTTATCACATCATGTATTAAGAATCTACAAATAGGAACGTAATAGAGTTAGATAGTGGATTTTACCTGAAGCAGAGTCATACATCTTGACTTTCCCATCTTCGCGATCCTTCAGGTAGATATGGCAGCTTCGCATCCAATGCCCCTTCTCTTGGCAGTAGAAACAAATGGACACTTTTGGAACAACACATGGGATAATCTCAGATTCAGCCTTTCTCTTTACCCTCCGGTCAAACGGTTTGACCTTGGTTGATCCCTTTCCATTGGGAAGAGAAGACTTTTCTGGACTTCCAATGTTGCCATTGTCGATATCCATGGAAGTTTGGGAAGTTGACTTACTGGTCAAATTTTCTTTACTAGTCCGCCAAATCATTGCTAATTCAGCAGCAATTAGCAAATAGGTAAGATCAATGAGGGTCACGTCGTGGTCCATCATATAGTACTCTCTAATGAACTCACTGTATGAGTCCAGAAGTGATTGAAGAACCAAGTCAACAACCAACTTCCTAGAGACTTCGACACCCAACATTCCCAATCTATCAATATGCAACTTCATATCCAAGACATGAGCACATACAGACTTTCCATCTTCGTGTTTGTTTGCCAATAAGGCTTGAGTGACCTTGAACTTTTCAAGTCTTCGAACACATGGGTCAGGGAGAATTATTGGAGGAGGTGAAGGAAGTGAAGCATGATTTCCATTTCCACAATCCAATCGTGGAACATCATCCTCATGTGGAAAACCTTTTCCAAAGGATTTGGGAAGACCATAGTTGTTAGATTTTGACATCTACAAAACGGGAGAAAAATTCAAGTTAGTTGATAAGAATCCTTGATATAACACCGAAATGAAATACCAAGGCTAGGATCCAACACAATAATCTACAACTCGGAAGAGGGATGCCGTATTCCAGCTGCAGAATATTTGAAGGTAGGTAAATGATGATTTACCAATTTCCACCATGAAAAACGAAAATGAAAATTAGGTTTTAAATGAATTGAAACTCCTAGATCTTTTGAGATTCATTGAACTTTTCAATGGCATGTTTAATCTCGATTATGTAATGACGTAAATTTTCAAAACAATTTTTCATTTTTAAATCATCAAAAACAATATCATAACAAACTGTATCCAATGTCATCATAACAACAATTCCCAGAATCTCAAAACATAATCTCTATGAGTGTGTACAGATCATGCCGGCGCCTTCCCGCGATCCTCGCTAGTACCTGAAACACATAACACAACAACTGTAAGCATAAATGCTTAGTGAGTTCCCCAAGATACCACATACAACACATACGCCTTTCCAGGCCATAACTCTGTGGGACCTTCCGGTCCAAGTGTCTCAGGGGACTTCCGTCCCGAATCCCGGTAGACCTTCCGGTCCTACCCGTATCGACCTTCCGGTCCGTAACCTCTTGACCTTCCGGTCCATATCATCTTGACCTTCCGATCCTTATCATACATAGCATACATAACACATACATATCACATAACAACATACAACTCATACATCTCATAGCATATACGACCTTCCGGTCACACATAGGTACCCTTCCAGGTACAATATAATGAGAAGACTCACCTCAATGAAGTCGGATAAGCTCTCGTGCTCAATGTCCCGACCTAGCCTCCTCCTATCATTCAAATAACATCTCCGATCAATACTCTCTCATAGTCTCATCTCTAAAGATTGGGTAGAAGGCCATTCTACCCCTCCATGAACTCTCTTGAATCAGTCTTGACCAGAACCCGAAAGTCAACGGTCAAACTTTGACCCGACTCGTCGAGTGCATATGGGCGACTCGGCGAGTCCATGCGGGTCCTCTGAATCCTTCTAGCCTCTCTTGGCTCATCGAGTCATCCTTCCACTCGACGGGTTCCTCCTGTCATGAATCACGGGGCAACCCCGACTCGACTCGTCGAGTCCACTTTTGAACTCGGCGAGTTGCTTCCATGATCATACTCAAATGACCTTCTGAGGTCAGATCTGCTTCTCTAATCTATAGATCTGACCTTCCCAAGCATAATAATCACGTAAAGGTCGAATCTTGGTACACATGCAACACACCCAAAGCTTCTTTTGGTGAAATAACCTCTAAAATGGCCTCCTAGGCTCATAACTCAAAAGGTATGGCATAAAGCAGAGTGGTAAGGACTCTCTGGACCTCTTAAGGTCCAGATCTATGAACCATTTCGCCTTGGGACCTCACATACTCCAGATTCAACTAAAAGAGGCATAAAGAAAACCCTAGATTCCACTAGAATCATTATAAACACGAGAATGGCACAGATTGTTACCTCCAACAGCTTCCTCTGATCAAATAGAAGTGGATCCAAGCTCCTCAACCCGCTTAGCTTGTTCTACCTCCTTCCTTCTTGCTAAAACACACAAGAAATGGTGAATTAGCCTTCCTCTTGCACCACAAACGATCTCTCTACTCTCTAGGGTTTCTCAGGGGTGAAGGTTGCCACAAATGAGGGCCATAAGGTCCCTTAAATAGGGCACATGCCCGGGGATTTAGGGTTTCCACCCACAGCGCCTACTCGGCGAGTCTACTCTTGGACTCGTCGATTAGTTCATTAAACTTACGTGGCCACCCCGCTCCTACTCGACGAGTTATCGCACCAACTCGTCGGGTAGATCAAAGATTCTCAAAAATAAATAATTAAAAATAATATACCTGGAAATCCGGGTGTTACAGATTATGCCCTTCATGTTTGCGACTGGGATGCCGAGGATCACAAACAAGGTGTGGATAACCATGAAAATTAGTTTGGTACTCTCGAAGATGTCTATCACCTAATCAATGTGCCGGTTAACCACACACGCTCCATTGATCTATGATAATCTACGAGCTACCCATTGCCATCCTTCATTGGTCCCATATTAGTGTGCCGGTTAACCACACACGCTCCACTAACGACCAACAAGGTGCAATGTGCAATTTCATGGATTAGCACAAACTCCATTGATCTATGATAACACGCTCCACTAACGACTCTGAGCTGTCAACAACCTCTGCTTGACCTGCCGTATCTGCTCAGTCGTCTGAAGCACTATCTCAGTGCTACCCATCACGCGCTGCCCTACCTCTCCCCAGCAAATGGGAGTCCGCCATCTCCTCCCGTACAACAACTCGAAGGGAGGCATACCAATACTCGAATGGTGGCTGTTGTTATAGGAAAACTCAGCCAACGGCAAGTACGTGTCCCAACTTCCTCCGAAGTCCAACACACATGCTCGAAGCATGTCCTCGAGCGTCTGAATCGTCCGCTCACTCTGCCCATCAGTCTGTGGGTGGTAGGCGGTACTGAAATGCAACCTTGTACCCAACTCCTCATGGAACTTCTTCCAGAACCTGGAAGTGAAACGTACATCTCGATCTGACACAATCGAGATCGGTACTCCATGACGCGATACCACCTCTCTCACATACAACTCGGCCAATTTCTCTGCGGAAGAGCTCTCACTGATAGCAAGGAAGTGAGCGCTCTTCGTCAGCCGGTCAACAATCACCCAAATTGCATCGACACCCCTCGCAGTCTTTGGCAATTTGGTGATAAAATCCATGGAAATCTGTTCCCACTTCCACTGGGGAACCTCAAGTGGCTGCAACTTGCCATGTGGACGCTGGTGCTCGGCCTTAACCCGACGACAGGTCAAGCACCTCTCAACGAACCACGCAACATCCCTCTTCATACAGGGCCACCAATAGTCTTTCTTCAAATCTAAATACATCTTAGTGGCTCCGGGATGGATCGAGAACCTCGATCTATGCGCCTCCTCCATCAGAATGGTACGTGCCCCGCCTGCATACGGCACCCAAATCTGACCTTGAAAGGTCATCAGCCCTCCGCTATCGGTAACGAACTCAGACACCTGCCCGATCACCCGCTCCCTCTTGCGGTTCTCTGGTATTACGGCCTCTGCCTGGGCCTCCCGAATGGTGTCCAGTACCGAAGTCATCACCGTCAATCGCATACAAGTGTCTCGAATCGGGGCACTCTCTGCCCTACGGCTCAGAGCATCAGCTACAACATTAGCTTTGCCCGGGTGGTATAGGATCTCACAATCGTAATCCTTCACCACATCCAACCATCTCCTCTGGCGCATATTCAGGTTGGGCTGATCCATCAAATACTTCAAACTCTTGTGGTCCGTGTATATGGTACACCGAACCCCATACAGATAGTGACACCAGATCTTGAGGGCGAACACCACTGCCCCCAACTCCAGATCGTGGGTGGGATACCTCGTCTCATGAGGCTTCAGCTGTCTCAATGCATACGCTATCACATGCCCCCTCTGCATAAGTACTGCACCCAACCCCGATATCGATGCGTCACAATACACCACAAAATCCTCCATCCCTTCCGGGAGGGCTAACACCGGGGCTTCGCATAATCTCTGGCGAAGTGTCTCAAACGAGGTCTGCTGCTCCGGACCCCACGAAAAAGCAACACCCTTCCGGGTCAACCTGGTGAGAGCCACGGCGATCTTGGAGAAATCTATGATAAATCTCCGATAGTAGCCGGCCAACCCCAGAAAACTCCTGATCGCGGTGGGTGATCTCAGCACCTCCCACCTCATAACCGCCTCAATCGTGGCCGAATCGACCAAAATCCCATTCTGGTTGACGAGATGCCCCAAGAACTGGACCTCCCGTAACCAGAACTCGCACTTGGAGAATTTGGCATAAAGCCTCTCCGACCTCAATACCCCAAGAATCTCTCTCAGATGCTCCTCATGTTGCTCTCTAGATCTCGAATACACCAAAATATCATAAATAAACACGATCACCGAACGATCCAACATCGGCCTGCACACCCTGTTTGAGATCCATGAACGCCGCCGGTGCATTGGTGAGCCCGAAAGGCATCACCACGAACTCGTAAATCCCATAATGAGTCCTAAACGCCTTCTTCTGGATATCCTCATCACGCACTCTCATCTGATGATATCCAGACCTCAGATCAATCTTGGAGAACCAAGACGCTCCCTGCAACTGATCGAACAAATCGTCGATCCTCGGTAATGGGTAACGGTTCTTGACCGTCAACTTGTTCAACTCCCGGTAATCAATGCACATTGATAAACCAATGAATCGAGTAATGAATTAATCAGAGTATGAATTCAAGTAAGAATATGAGATTTGAACACACAATGTAAATATGATCTTGTTATGCTCTATTATGCTTTCGAATTCTTTACAGAGAATAGTAGACAAGTCTGTAAAAGTTTTTATCTAACTCTAGTAAATAACCCTATTTATTGGGAACTGAAAGCATACAAAAAATATACTAAGGCATTGACTCTAAAGCTTCGAATAAAAGCGCCCTAGTAAAATACATTACAAAATATTCGAAGAGTCCAAAACATACTTCGACTAATTACAACAATTCAACCCTTACAATCTCCCCCTTTGTAATCATAGTCGAAGTTTTCAATTTGTAAGAAGTGTGATGGAATACAGTAATACTCTTCGAATCTCCGTGTACCAGGAGATAATCTTCTTCAGCTCTTTCTTGTCGCCTTCATTGTTCTTCTTGCAATGATTCATACGAACAATCAAGTTCGTATATTGAGATGTTGAATATCTCTCGACTTCACTTGCTTGGAATAAGAACCGTTTAGACTTTCCAGCTTTGTCTTTTCCTGCGAAGACAATTCCAAAAGGCTTCAGGCAAATTTCACCATCAGCATACTTCTTCAATTCAACCTGAGTCTTCGTAGGAGCCATCGGAGCTTTAATTTCCATTCCTTTGGCAGTAGCTAGTTCAACATCTGTTAGTACCAAACACTCATAATAGTTTTCGATAAAAATCTTGATGTGAGCTACTCCAAGCTTGAATTCATCTGGTTCTGTGTTTTGAAGGTATGAGAATGATTTGTCTTTCAAAAGTAATGCAACTTGTATAAGATCATTCAAGTTCATTAATGGAAAATCTACAACAGTGAATTCGCAAATATTTCCATTTGCCCTGGCAACCACATACTTAACATTTTGGACTGTGTTTTCGAAAACCACATCCTTTTTCATACTTATGACCTTCTTGATTTTTATTGAAGACCAAACTTCCTCAGGGGCTTTTCCAAGAACAGCATGAAAATGAATTTTCATGTGTGTACCTTCATTTTTATTTTTAAAATTCCCTTCTGCTTTGAACTGATGCATGATAAACATCATTTCGTTTATGGGAAAATCCAACTGGCCTGCATCAGTATTTGTGACCAAATAACTCTGCTTTGGTTTCTTCTCAAATGAATACATGTGATTGAATGCAACCTTGGCCTCAATTGTTTCGTAGTTATAGTGTTTAGTTGGATCCCCTTTATCCATTCCCTTCGGATCATTTGCTCGCTGAGCCATAATGCTTTGAACTATTCTGAGCTTTTCGATTTCAGCATCAACTTCAGCCTTCTTTTCTTCTTTTGATTTTTCCACCATAATCGATTTTCCTTTATCATTCAATGCTTGATTGTCAGTTGTCTCTTTTGGTTTTGAACCACTCCCACCAGTCTCCGAAGATTTACCAATCACAATTCCTTTCGAAATTGGTCTTGCAATTGGCATTGTTGTTACGACTGTTGAAGTCACCTGTTCAGCAGAAATAATTATTGGTTTTGTTGTAGGGATTTTCGAAGAAAAGACTTTTCCCACAACTTTCGCATCTTCTCCACTAGTCTTCGACTCACTAGTTTTTCTTTCTCCCCCTTGCACCCCTGTGAAAACAGGTGGGGCATTTGTGGTTGGAAGAAGACTTGATATGCGAAAGAGAGGAGCAAGTTGCTTGTTGAGAATGGCTTCGAATTGGATAAACTTCTGAGATAAAAATTCAGAAGTAATCAGTGGAGAAGAAACTGGCCTATCAGAGATCTCTTTTAACTCCTTAAGCAACTTAAGCACTTCGTCAAAGCTTGCACTTTCGGATGTTGAAAGTTGAGTAATTTGAGGACTCAAATTTTCATACAACTTAACAAATCGAGTGACTGCGTCACAAATGATATCAACCTTTTGATGCAATGATGCATAGTCATGTTGAACAGTTGCTATTTCTCTTTTCATATCTTCACGAAGTTCATGAATTTGCAAGTTGACATCCTCTCGAACTTTCTTCACATCTTGAATAAAAAGAACATGTCGTTCCTTTGCAACATTCTTCAATTCTTTCAGATTACCAGCAAACTTCGAACTCTGAGAATTGATCCGAATTTCATTGTTTTGATCATTATGATCAATCTTCTCCAAGACTCGAGATTTAGAATCTTTAAGCATCCCCGATACTTTACTTATGATTCTGGATTCAAACACCTTCAGCAATGAATCAACTTCAACACTTGAAACAGACGAACCAACCCCTAGATCTGCTTGAGATTGAATGACTGAATTCAACTTTTGATTTAAAATCTTAAACCGCTTCATGGTCATCAGCATGTGATCTGGAAACTGCTCTTCTTCTTCATGAAACTCCAAGTCGTCAAACATACCGCCAAACCCCTCATTATCAGGCTCTGTCTCCATACAAACAGTTTCTTGAATAGGTGAAGTTGTTTTGGGTGGCTCAGTAGATTGAGAAGAAAAAATAGACGTAAAGGGTTGATCAAGAATGTGTTCGAATGTTGGGGAATCTGTTGTTGAAGTAAGAGGAGTAGAAGATAACGGTAAAGAAACAGTACTTGCAAAAGGAGCAGAAGTAGATGGACCTGTAGCTTCATTCTTCGAACCTCCTTCACCCATATTGACATTTGCATCCGTATCAGATACGTGTGCAGGGATGCTTGATGTTCGAACCTCCTCAGGAACTGATTTGGCAATCGAATCTTCGGGTGGTATGACAACCGTCTTCTCAGGAGTGAAGCTTTCGGTAATAAGAGTAAACTCTGGAGTTTCAGGAACTCTTTCACTATCATCATCTGTTGACTCAGTAGAAATTACAAGTTTTCGAGTCTTCTTCTTCTTTTTCTTTGACAAATGCTTTGCCATGTCTCCAGCCCTTCGTTTCTTGGACACCGGTGAAACAGGTGCATGCACTTCTCTAATTAGAATCCCTTGATGAGTTATTTGAGGTTTTCGAACCACTTTGTGCGTTGGAGACTTGGACTTCATTTTAATTCTTCGAAACATGCCAGTCTTCGAAGGAAGGACTACATGTTCTTGTGTTTCTTCAATAATGGGCTCAATTACTTGAGTCTCAGCAACAGTCACTTCAACTGTTTCAGGCTTCTTCTTTGGAGATTTCGAAGATCTGGACTCAGTTTCATGCTTTCTCGACTTCTTGGTTTTCTTATCATCTCCTCCTAGTAAAACACCAGTTTTAATTGAAGAATCAATGGTCGTCAAATAGGCTACCAATACAGGGTTCGAAGAATCAACTCTTTTAAGCATCGCATCTGGAATATGAGCAACTGTAGGAAAAACATCAGCATTATCTGTAACCTCCTTCAGATATTGGTAAGATTGAAAAACTGCTTTGTCTTCATCAGTGGGTACCAAAATCCCTTCCTTATTGTAAAAGTGTTGCAGAATTAAACTCCAGTATCTTGCACACGAAATACCATGAATAACATTCGTGTGTTCTACACCCTTTTGAAATTCCTTCCACAACTGTGTAGAATAATCTACTTGAAGATCATAGTAGATTCCAGCAACCATGACATAAACCTCCATTCTTCCTTTATCAAGGCCAGCTGATCTCCCAGTCAAACAGCGTAGAAAAATACCAAATAAGAAATTCCAGATTCGTGGAAGACCAGATTTCTTAAAATCACTAATCTTGGACAATGGTGGCTGATATCCCATCTCATTAAACATGTGAACGATTTGTGGAAAAGTAAATGAAACATATGGAGGCAAATTCGGAATATCAAGAATTTGGCAAAATACTTTCTTGGTTAGCCTGACCTTTTTGTCGTTCACCAGATGAAAAGTAATCGTATCAGTTGCTTTGTTATATGTCGCAGTTGATCCTGTTTGAGAAAGCCAGGACAATGAAACAGAGAAAGAGTTGAACATCGCTTTGGCCAAAACCGAGTTCTTCAAAGCAACTATGAGCATCTTTAATTCTTCCGGGTACTGAGAAACGTCACCCTCCAAGTAGTAGTTTGTTGCTTGAATCTTCATTATTGGTAATGAAGAAGCATCTTCAGTGGTATGAGAATCAACATGAGCAGAAGTCGCCATTGTTAGGGTTTGAAGATGATGATGAACAGAGAATTTTGGGAAATTTGCTTTTTGATCGCGTAAACTGACAATGAACCCCTGGAATTTCTTTTTATATGTAACCCTTAAATTTGAATTTGAAGCGGGATATGTATTTAATGATATCCGACGTGGCACCTTGAAAACCGGACCATTACTGCGTAAAAGTAGCCATGCGTCAAAAAGTAGCTGTCACATCGCCTTGCGAAACGGACAGAATACCATACCTCATTTATAAACAGCCTGTCTTGTAATCCCCAAGAAAATTGTAACCGTTAGAACCATTCGAATGGAAGCAAGGCTCTTTCACTTTTCGGATGAAAAGCGAAGTCATACGCCAGAAGTTCGAAATCATCAGCCTGAGTTGGTATTACTCAGAACCTCAAGGATTTCGTGAGTGCTGTGTTCCAAAGAATAGAGACGAGAAACAAATATAATAAAAATATGGGATATTGTGATGTCAAACCATTGACACAAAAGCAGATGAAATCCCGGGCAAAGATTACTTCATTAATCATTAAGAGAAATGATCAAGAGCTTGTATGGGTTCCTGTGAATTACAATCGAATACTTGTTGATAAGTATCAAAGGGCTTCTTTTATAATGCTTCGAGGATGGTTTAAAATTTTGTTACATGTCATCCTAAACATAAGGTGAGAAATTGTAACAAAAATTACTTGTTTGACTAGTGTAGTCAGTGACAAGTTGGCTTTGAAAATTTTTGAAATGACTAGGACATTCGAATGAAACTCACACGGAAATCATATTCAAGAAAAAAAATTTATATGCTGGATCTTGTTGGATAACAAACATCGTGGGTTTCGAATGTTTGATCAAGACCACTCATTCGAAATGAATATGATTTGGAGTTTCGAATTTGGGTACAGAAACAAAAGTTTCGTGAAAATCTGGAACTTAGTTCCCCGTCAATTCCTTAAAAGTTTCGTGAAAAAAATTGGGTTTCACTTTCATCACGGTCTCATGATGTCAGATCATAAACACAGAGTTTTGATATATCTAAGTCTCGATGGGTTTGATCAGAGACCTCTCGGACATATGTCTTCGTGTGTGATCGTGAAAGAATTTTATGGATGACAAAGATTGATGTAAGACATGAAAAGTACCTCTGTTGTGTTTGGACCAAACAGTAAACTCTTAACTCATTTTGAGAAGAGTAAGGTAGCTCAAAGACTAATGTGAAAATAAGCCTGATTGGGAAGAAATCTTCGTATGAATAATTTCATTAAGGCTTTCTTACACACACATTGAGTCATGGAGGCTTTGGTCAACATACAGCAGCATGCTTCTAGGGACATCCTAACTAGTTCGAATGATGAAAAATTTATCGATTCATACGAAAAATGTACCGTACCCGAGTACTGCAAGCATAATATCCGTTGTATCTTCATGAGAATCTGCAACAAAATACTAAAAAGAAATAGGAATCAAAATATTTTTGATGTTTTGATTTTTCGAAAATAAAGACAGACCAAACGAAAATCTTTTTGATTTTTTAAAATTTTCAAAAATTAAATGACAAAATAAACGAAAATCTTTTTGGATTTAGGAATTTTCTGAAAACTAAATGACAAAACAAACAAAAATCTTTTTGAATTTTTAAATTTTTCGAAAATTAAATGACAAAATAAATGAAAATCTTTTTAGATTTTGGAATTTTCTGAAAATTAAATGACAAAACAAACAAAAATCTTTTTGGATTTTTGAATTTTCGAAAATTGAAATAGTACTTGATGCAAAAATTTTATCATCCCCTTATAAGTAACAAATGTACGAATGCGAAGAGGTCGAAGCGTTGACTATGAACAGTAACAACTAAATCAACCCTTAAAATAAGTAACAAATGTGCGAATTCGAAGGGGTTGAAGCGTTGACTATGAACAGTAACCTCTGAATGCTGAATGATTTTGCATTATCTTTTAGTCAGCGCCTCTGAATCATTCCTTATCATGCATCATTCTTCTTTTTCGCATGGAACAAAATTTCCATCGATCATTCCAAGTCCTTCTATAATCTTCACAAGGGATTTTTCATCCAAAGCTTTCGTGAAAATGTCAGCTAACTGATCAGTTGTTTTCACGAAATGTACTTCAATATTTCCATCTTCCACGTGATCTTTGATGAAATGATAACGAAGAGCTATATGTTTAGTCTTCGAATGCTGCACAGGGTTATGACAAATTCTTATCGCACTTTGAGAATCACAATATAATGGAATCTTTTTCATATTGATTGCATAATCACGCAATTGACTTTGGATCCATATTATTTGTGAAGTGCAAGCAGCAGCAGCCACATATTCTGCTTCAGCTGTTGAAATTGATACGCATGTTTGCTTTTTCGACTGCCAGCTCACCAATTTGCCATCAAGAAATTGACATCCACCACTTGTGCTTTTTCGATCAAGATTACAACCACCCAGGTCTGCATCCGAATATGCTTGTACAAAGAACCCGGTGTTCGAAGGATACCACAATCCTAATGAAATTGTTCCTTTAAGATAACGAAAGATATTCTTCACAACAGTGAGATGTGGTTCTCATGGATTAGACTGATACCTAGCACAATTACACACAGAAAACATGATATCAGGTCTACTAGCTGTAAGATAAAGTAATGAACCAATCATGCTCCTATATAAAGTTATGTCAACGGCAGGTTTATCTAACGAAGATGTAAGCTTTATGCCTGTTGCCATTGGAACTCGTAACTTCGTGCTATTCGTCAATCCAAACTTTTCCAACAGATTCTTCGTATATTTTTCTTGATTAATAAAAATTCCTTTTCTGTTTTGACGAATATTCAAACCAAGAAAATTATTGATTTTTCCCATCATGCTCATTTCGAACTTACTTTTCATCAAATCTTCGAATTCTCTAGACAAAGCAGGGTCAGTCGAGCCAAAAATAATATCATCAACATAAATTTGAACAAGCATTAGATGATTCCCCACTTTCTTTCGAAATAATGTGGGATCAACTGATCCTTGTTTAAATTAAGATTGTTTCAAAAATGAGGTAAGAGTTGCATACCATGCTCGTGGTGCTTGTTTTAAACCAAAAACTGCCTTATCTAAAATATAAACATGATTTGGAAATTCTTCGTTAATAAAACCTGGGGGTTGTTCCACGTAAACAGTTTCTTCAAGCTCTCCATTTAGAAATGCACATTTCACGTCCATTTGATAAACATCAAAATCTTTGTGAGCTGTATAAGCCAGAAATATACGAACCGCCTCGAGTCTTGCGACAGGGGCAAAAGTTTCTTCATAGTCGATTCCTTCTTGTTGTGAATATCCTTTAACAACAAGTCTGGCTTTGTTTCGAACAATATTTCCATCTTTGTCGGTTTTATTTTTGAAAATCTATTTTAACCCGACAATCGAAACATTTTCAGGTTTAGGAATTAACCTCCAAACCTTGTTTCGTTCAAATTCAGACAATTTAGATTGCATTGCAACAACCCAATCTGAGTGTTCCATTGCAATCTTAACTGTTTTTTGTTCAATTTTAGAAATGAAAACATTGAACATGCAAAATTCTTGATGAGTATTCAATACCTCATTCTTTGCACGAATTTGAGCTCTTGTTAAAACTCCCTCTTATGGATTCCCAATTACTTGATCCTTCGGATGATCTTTTGTCCACTTTTCCATTGGCAGATATGCTGGATCAAATTCCAAAGGTGCATCTTCGTATATATCATCGTTTTCTGAGCCTACAATCGAACAAGCATCATCAAAATCATTATTATCTTCAATATTTTCTGAATGCTCCCCCTCAACATTATGCTCCCCCTCAACATCATCATTCATCCTTTCTTTTTCCCCTCGAAAGAATGCTGTTCGTCATCTAATGTATTCGAATCCAAGTGCTCCCCCTCCACTGGATTGTTTTGCATACTTTCGCCATTTTCTGGAGAATTTGATGTTGAAGTATCATTAAGCTTTGTTAGTTTAGAGATATGATTATCACTTGCATTGATTTCAGCATCAACAGCATGATCTGAAATTCCAAAAATTAAATCATAATCAATATCTAATGTTTGTGAGGATTCATATTCATCTTGTATGTTTTTCAGAATTGGATGATTTTCAAACTGAGTTGTTGTTTGTTTAATGTAGTAATCATCAAATGTAAGATTAAAAGTTTCTTCAACTTTTCATGTTCTTTTATTCAACACACGATATGCAACTGAATTATGCGAATATCCCAAGAAAATCCCTTCATCTGCTTTTGCTTGAAATTTCGTAAGATTATCCTTGAGATTCATAATGAAGCACCTGCATCCGAAAACATGAAAAAATTTTACATTAGGTTTTCGATTTTTGAGAATTTCATATGGAGTAATGTTGAAACGACGATGAATAAACGATCTGTTTTGAGTGAAACATGCGGTTGATACTGCTTCAGCCCAAAGATATGGTGGAAGATTCGCATATGCCAACATAGTCCTTGCCGCTTCGCATAGAGACCTATTTCTTCGTTCAACAACACCGTTTTGTTGTGGTGTGTATGGAGATGAAAAATTATGCGAAATCCCTTTGTCCACCAAAAATGAATCAAGAACCTTGTTCTTAAATTCAGTTCCATGATCACTCTTAATTTTTCAAACAATCTTCTTCAATGTTGTTTCCATCTTTTTGATAAAGTCAATCATGATTTGTGCAACTTTAGAATTAAGCCTGAGAAAATAAACCCACGTAAATCTGGAAAAATCATCAACAGTCACTAAAATATACCTTTTCTTGTTGAGAGTTGAAACAGTCGAAGGACCACACAAATCAATATGTAAGAGCTCCAGAGGTGCAACTATTTTCGAATCAATCGTAATTGGATGACCTTGTTTATGTTGCTTGCCAACTTCACAAGCTGCACATAAAGAATCATTGTCAAATTTAAGTACAGGTAAACCTCTTACCAGATCTTGTACCACAAGTTTATTGATGTTTCGAAAATTGAGATGAGAAAGTCTTCGATGCCAAAGCCAACTTAAGTCTGATGTTGCCTTCGAAAGAAGACATATAGCAGGTTTCCCTACTATCGGATTGATGTCCAAAGTGAACATGTCACCTTTCCTTTTGGATTTCAGTAACACCTCTTTTGTTGTAACATTCGAAATAATACTTCCTTCTTCGTTAAAAAGAACTTGATTGCCAGTGCCCACAACAAGTTGAGAAACACTTATCAAGTTATGTTGAAGACCTTCAACATATGCCACCCGATTTACTGTGAATTGACCATTCGTGATCTTCCCATATCCTTTGACTTGACATTTTTGATTGTTCCCAAACTTCACTACTCCAGCATTTTTGAGACTTCGAAAATCTCGTAAATTCTCCTTCTTCCCAGTCATGTGACGAGAGCAACCACTATCGATGTACCACTTATTATCATATTGCTCATCACATAGTACCTACATTCAATGGAAAAATTTAGGTACCCAAGGCTTTTTGGGTCCTTGGAAATTAGATTTCAATTTCGAATGTAATGAAGAACTTTTAACCCAATCACAAACTTTTGTTTTGAGACTATCAATTAAGTTCACTTCTTCATTTAAAGGAACCGAAACATAAGTTTTTGATGGTTTCGAATGTTCACTGACATTACCCTTCGAATTCTGAGTTTGTGAATGAACATTCTTTGCTTTTATAACTGGTTTCCATGCTTTGACTGATATGTTCGAATCCTTAGACGATGAACTGCCATTTGATGAATTATTCACATACTTTTCATATGCTTCGTGAATTTGCTCCTTTGAAAATGTATTTGACTGATACATCTTTCCTTTTCCTTCAAGCCAATGATCAATGTTCTTCCTTGACGTTATTCCTTTTTCTCGTGAAGTTTTCATAGTTTCTTTCTTCGTTTGATTTGGAAAATTTGGTTTTATAGGAACAAAATTAACTTTTGGTTTTGTTATAAAAGATTTAGTATATGATGTATCAACTGTTGATTTAAAATGTTGACGTTGAAATAATTTTTGATTTGGTTTTGAGTTATTTGAAAATTTTCTTGGAATATTAGTTTCTGAAACTTTCGAAAACATTGGTTGTTTATTCACTTCAGACTTTGAATGATTTGATTGAGATGAATGTTGAGGTTTTGTTGAAAAAGAGGAATTTTTAGCTTTGAAAACATTTTTGGGTGATTGTGATTCAACCATCTTTTGAGACTCAACATTTTGCCAAAATATTTTCTTTCTTGCTTGTCTGTTTGAAATGTTGTTTCCTTCGAAAATTTGTCAATTTGATCTTTGAATTCCTTGGAGTTTAATTTGACAACTTTTTCACATTCCTTTTCAACTTGTTTTGAATTCTCTTTTTCAATTTTTGATTTTTCAACCTATTTTCTTTGTGGTTTTTGACGTTGGAAAACATACGAATTCTTTGTTAAGTTGTTTTCAACTGTGCTTTGATTTGCGAAAAAACCTTCATCAGTTGTTTTTGAATTATCCTCTTCAACTAACTTCTTTAATTCTGGTTTGATTTTCTCAACATTTCCAGTAGTTACGAAAACTTGATTTGGAAAAATGACATTATCTGTACATTTGAAATTTGGATAAACCACTGAATTCGTTTCAAGATAGTGTTCACCTTTTTCATTCATCACTTTTTCGAACTTTTGTGTATCACCATACACCTGATCAACCACAATTCGAGGACTTTCTTCTTCCTTTGAAGATTTCTTTTCCTTCGAAATGTTCACTTCATCTTCATCATCACTATCATCAGTTTGGCTGTCTTTGAGATCCACGAAGTTCATATCATAAACTTTCGAAGTTGAGGGTTTATCAGTTTCATTTTCAACCATCAAATCCTTAACTTTTTCTTTTCCTTTAGATGTTGAAGCAACATTAACAACAGACAACTGAGAACAATCAACATCTTCAAGTTCACTAATTTCACTAATATTGTCAGAATTATCTTCAATATCAGCAAAATTAGATTGAGAATCAGATGTTGAATTCTCAGTCTTTTTCAAAATTTGAATTTGTTCAGATTTAGTCAAAGTATCATTCACTATGTTAACTAATTCATTCGCATCAAGACATTCATCAATTTTGACAATTCCATATTTATATCTATCATCAGGGACTCTGTCAAAATCAGCTATTATTTGCTCACAATCATACGAAATATTATCTACCTTGGCTCTTTCGAATGCTAGGAAAGGTAGTAATTTTCTATGTTGCTCTTTACTTATATCACATGAATGATGTAAATCAGTTAATTTGCTATAAAGTCGTTTAGCAGAATTACAATAGATGTTTCTTTGTGCTAGCAAAAGTTTAACATCACTCGATAACCTATCCCTATCACACATTATATTTGTCATTTGTAATTCCAAACATTCAGTTTTGCTTATTTTCATGTCTAATATCTTTTTGACCTCTAACAACTCCATTGACAACTTGTTGGCCTCATTGCTAGCAGACACAACAATTGAATCAAAATAAGTAACCGTCTCATCAAAAGAAATTAGTTCAGAATCATAATCATGTGTAGGAATATTAAAAGATTCGAGAATTTTACGTACCTTTGTTGTCATTGGAGATTTGTCAGCTGCTTTGGATACGAAGCATCGTCCCCTCACTTCGAATTCCTCATCATCTGAGTCCTCCTCCATTTTCGCATACAACGCCCCATGCGTTGGAATCCTCATTTCCTCATCGTCTGACCCGGATGACCAGATTTGATAAGTTCCATCTTCATCCTCATGCTCACCTTTTGCAACCAATGACAAATTCTTTGCTTTAGTACTAACCACCTCAAGCTTTTCTGCATAATATGCCTCATCTTTGACTTTATTCTTCCTCTCATCCTTCTTTCGAAGCATACAGTCATTTGCAAGATGATTCGTACCGTTGCAATAATGACAATCTATTCCTGCATCACCTTTCAGCTTCTTCTCACCCTTTCCATCAGCTATCTTCGAATCTTGCTTCTCAACTTTCTTTTTCTCCTCAACAACATTTTTACTCACAAAATTTCCTTTCACCTCAGCAAGCTTAGTCTTCGAATTGAACGGCTTTTTGAAAAATTTCTTGACACGATTATTCGAGTAAAATGCTATTTCTTCATCATCCGAATTCATGATGAATCCTTCTTCTTCCTCAGAATCACCATTTTCAGCTTCTTTCTCAGAAATCTTTGATACAAGAATTAATGGACCTCCCAAATTCAACTTCGATTCCTCAGCAATTTCATTTACCTCAATTTCGTGTGTTTTCAATTGATTATACAAATCATTGAGAGTTGATGTATCAAAACTTTGCTGATTCTTCACCATCATACTTACACTTCTCCATTCTTTTCGAAGCCCCATTACAAAGATGAGATTGAATTCCATTGAAGTTCTGGTAATTCCATAGCGATTGCACTGATAGATTAACTCGTTCAGACGATCATAGTAAACTTCAATTGTTTCTCCTTCTTTTTGTTTGAAATCTTTCAACTCAACCAAACACTGTTTAACTGAATTGATTTTTGTCTTCTCACTTCCTTGAAATTTATCTTTCAGATTGTTACAGACTTCCTTTGCAGTTGTACAACTCCTAACATAATTGTACACAACTGGAGGTAATGCACCTCGCAGTTCCCTCATACACCTCTTCTCCAGTTTCTTCAGACGATCAGTTTGATTATCAACTCCAGAATTTGTAGAAGATGATCCAATTGATTGAACATTCACTGGAACATTGACATTTCCAGTGATACATGACCATAATTCTTCATCCAGACCATTCAGATAATCCTGCATACGATCAGCCCACTGATCATAGTATTCAGGGATTAGCATTGGAATTTTGGTTGATGAACCTAGCAGATGAGAAAACGAGGTCATCGAATTGAGATTGAAACTCACCATTGTTGTACGGAAGAAGATTTTGAGAAGTTTGAAAAGATTTGAGAATTTGAAAACAAACTAGATGAATCAAATCGAATTGATGAGAATAACACTCGATTCAACAATTCAAATGCAGAATCGAATCACAGACTAAGATCTAGACAATTTTTCACTTTCAAAAAGTGCGGAAACTTTTGAATCAAAAAATTGATTCAAAAACTTTTTGAACAGCGTGAAAATCAGATCAGAGATATGATTCCTGCTCTGATACCAATTGATGAACCAATGAATCGAGTAATGAATTAATCAGAGTATGAATTCAAGTAAGAATATGAGATTTGAACACACGATGTAAATATGATCTTGTTATGCTCTATTATGCTTTCGAATTCTTTACAGAGAATAGTAGACAAGTCTGTAAAAGTTCTTATCTAACTCTAGTAAATAACCCTATTTATAGGGAACAGAAAGCATACAAAAAATATACTAAGGCATTGACTCTAAAGCTTCGAATAAAAGCGCCCTAGTAAAATACATTACAAAATATTCGAAGAGTCCAAAACATACTTCGACTAATTACAACAATTCGACCCTTACACATATCCAGTGTGAACCATCCTTTTTCTTGACAAAAAGGATCGGCGCTCCCCAAGGTGAGCTACTCGGTCTAATAAACCCCTTCCCCAACAGCTCTTGAAGCTGCGAGGATAACTCCTGCATCTCTGGCGGCGCAAGGCGATAGGGCGCCTTGGCGATAGGGCGCCTTGGCGATAGGCGTATCTCCCGGAACCAAATCAATGCGGAACTCCACCTGCCTCTCGGGAGGCACACCCGACAACTCCTCGGGAAAAACATCCGGGAACTCACGCACTATCGGAACATCATCAACCGAAATCGACCTCCCTGCGGCCACTTGTGTATCCATCACATAAGCTACAAACCCGCTGCAGCCCTGTTGTAAACTCTGTCTCGCTCTGGCAGCCGAACAAAATGCTGACCTACATCGGGTACCCTCGCCGTACACCGTAAATACTCCCCCACTAAGGTCTCGTATCGTCACCAACTATCGCTCGCAGTCTATAACAGCCCTAAATCGGCTCAACCAATCCATGCCCACTATGACACATTCGTCCCCCATTGCAATCGGGATTAGATCTATTGGGAACTCAACACCGAAATCTCGAGTACACATCCTCGAATCACATCCGTAGCATACACCGCTCGCTCGTCAGCTATGGAAACTCGTAGAGGTCGACTCAACGCCTCCCACTGGATACTGATGTGCTGACTAAAAGCTAACGACACAAATGACCGACTCGCACCCGAGTCAAATAACACCAAAGCAGGTACATAATTCACAAGAAAAGTATGTATGCATATCATAATATAAGCACAACACCTCAAACTCAGCATAAATAAATGAATGAATACATACCAGCCACGACATCGGGCGTTGCGCGGACCTCCTCCGCTGTCAACTGGAAGGCTCTCCCGCGAGACTTCGGTGCCTCGGCCTTCACTGGCCGAACCTCAGTAGCTCGCACGGCGGCAGGGGCAGATCCCTGCGGTGCTCCCTGTGCTGTCTCCCGCAGCTGCGGACACTCAGCCTTCCGGTGTCCGGTTTGGTTGCAATGAAAGCAAACCATGAACCCCTTAGGGCAGTCCTTGGCTATGTGCCCCTCCTTGCCACATTTGTAGCAAGCACCTGATCGACAAACCCCATCGTGTCCCTTTCCGCACTTCCCATAAGTGCGGCCCTTCTGGCCTCCAGATCTCGAATCGGCGGGCTTTGCCCGTCTTGGCTGCCGGCTGAGACTGTGCCGGCCGCCGATCCATCCCCCGAGACTCGGCCTCCTCCCTGGCCTGAGTCTCCAACTCAATCTTCCTCTTCCAGGCATTTTCCTGGAGCTCAGGAAATGTCCGGTAAGTCGAGTTCGAAACGAACTCCCGAATATCCCTCCTCAGAACGCTCAAATACCAGCTCATGCGTGCCTGCTCGGTAGACACCTGCTCAGGGCAGAACATCGCCCTCTCATGAAAATTCCTGGTAACCACAGTAACATAATCAGTGCCCTGCTTGAGGTACAAGAACTACTGAGCCAGCCGTTCCCTCTCCACCGGGGGAACATACTCGTCTCTGATCATGGTGGTGAACCTCTCCCAGGTCACCTCTGAAATCTCTGCAAGAGTGAAGCTCGCCGTCACGAACTTCCACCAGTCCTTCGCTCCTAAGCGAAGCTGGTTCAGCGCGAACCGTACCCTCAGATGCTCTGGACATGAACACGTGTAGAAGCATCCCTCAATATCAGAAATCCATCTCATCGCAATGATCGGATCCTGCGTCCCGTCAAACTCTGGTGGCTTCGTGTTGCTGAACTCTCGAAACAACAACGAGTCACCTCCCTGAGGCCTGGCAGCAGCCACAGTTGCAGTAGCTGCAGCAGCCGCAGCCTCAGTCACCGCTGCGTACCGCTCATCAAAAGTCTCAATCAATGTGGTCTTGATTGACCCGAACATCTTCGGAATCTCGGCTCGAATCGCCGCTGCCACCTCATCGTGGATCATCTGACGAAGCTCCTCGTCACTGACGCCGCTCGTCTCAGGTCTGTGGCGTGTCCCAACCATGATGCCTCTGAAATACAACATAATAATATCAGACACTCGCTCGATCATACTCGCACTCGATAACTCAACCCTACTTGTTCCTTAGTACCCTAAGGATTCTTACTTGGACTGCGCACTGCTCCGGTGTCTTCAGTAGTACGGGCCCTATACTACCGTCCACACCGCATCAGTATTCACCCCAAGTCCTCCTCCTAGGATCCTAGATCACAAGTACTCTACATCTTGCTGGCATAGGCTACCCTTTGGTAGACCTCTCATAAGCTCCTCACTACTACCTACTCACTCTCAAGCATCACATAGTAGCATAAATCTTCCTAGGCTAAGGCATCACAAATCAGGCCACTCTAGTCCTAATATGAATACCTAGCCTACTCTAGCATGCGTAACATATCATAATATAACTCATAACATATAATGTAAGGGTATTTTGGGAAATCACCGTTCAAGCGCTGGCTGATCATACACACTGCTTCCTTCTGCTTTTCTCAAATTCTTTTACCTTTTTTTTGAAAAATTGTTTATTTTGTGAAAAACTTTCTCAAATCCTCAGTTTGAGTTCAAATACACCCGAAGGTGCATCTGAATCCCTCAAACCAAGGCTCTGATACCAACTTGTAACGACGTAAATTTTCAAAACAATTTTTCATTTTTAAATCATCAAAAACAATATCATAACAAACTGTATCCAATGTCATCATAACAACAATTCCCAGAATCTCAAAACATAATCTCTATGAGTGTGTACAGATCATGCCGGCGCCTTCCCGCGATCCTCGCTAGTACCTGAAACACATAACACAACAACTGTAAGCATAAATGCTTAGTGAGTTCCCCAAGATACCACATACAACACATACGCCTTTCCAGGCCATAACTATGTGGGACCTTCCGGTCCAAGTGTCTTAGGGGACTTCCGTCCCAAATCCCGGTAGACCTTCCGGTCCTACCCGTATCGACCTTCCGGTCCGTAACCTCTTGACCTTCCGGTCCATATCATCTTGACCTTCCGGCCCTTATCATACATAGCATACATAACACATACATATCACATAACAACATACAACTCGTACATCTCATATCATATAAGACCTTCCGGTCACACATAGGTACCCTTCCAGGTACATTATAGTGAGAAGACTCACCTCAATGAAGTCGGATAAGCTCTCGTGCTCAATGTCCCGACCTAGCCTCCTCCTATCATTCAAATAATATCACTGATCAATACTCTCTCAGAGTCTCATCTCTAAAGATTGGGTAGAAGGCCATTCTACCCCTTCCTGAACTCTCTTGAATCAGTCTTGACCAGAACCCAAAAGTCAACGGTCAAACTTTGACCCGACTCGTCGAGTGCACATGGGCGACTCGACGAGTCCATGCGGGTCCTCTGAATCCTTCTAGCCTCTCTTGGCTCGTCGAGTCATCCTTCCACCCGACTCGACTCGTCGAGTCTACTTTTGAACTCGGCGAGTTGCTTCCATGATCATACTCAAATGACCTTCTGAGGTCAGATCTGCTTCTCTAATCTATAGATCTGACCTTCCCAAGCATAATAATCACGTAAAGGTCGAATCTTGGTACACATGCAACACACCCAAAGCTTCTTTTGGTGAAATAACCTCTAAAATGGCCTCCTAGGCTCATAACTCAAAAGGTATGGCATAAAGCAGAGTGGTAAGGACTCTCTGGACCTCTTAAGGTCCAGATCTATGAACCATTTCGCGGACCTCACATACTCCAGATTCAACTAAAAGAGGCATAAAGAAAACCCTAGATTCCACTAGAATCATTATAAACACGAGAATGGCACAGATTGTTACCTCCAACAGCTTCCTCTGATCAAATAGAAGTGGATCCAAGCTCCTCAACCCGCTTAGCTTGTTCTACCTCCTTCCTTCTTGCTAAAACACACAAGAAATGGTGAATTAGCCTTCCTCTTGCACCACAAACGATCTCTCTGCTCTCTAGGGTTTCTCAGGGGTGAAGGTGGCCGCAAATGAGGGCCATAAGGTCCTTTAAATAGGGCACATGCCCGGGGATTTAGGGTTTCCACCCACAGCGCCTACTCGGCGAGTCTACTCTTGGACTCGTCGAGTAGTTCATTAAACTTACGTGGCCACCCCGCTCCTACTCGACGAGTTATCGCACCAACTCGTCGAGTAGATCAAAGATTCTCAAAAATAAATAATTAAAAATAATATACCTGGAAATCCGGGTGTTACAGATTATGCCCTTCATGTTTGCGACTGGGATGCCGAGGATCACAAACAAGGTGTGGATAACCATGAAAATTAGTTTGGTACTCTCGAAGATGTCTATCACCTAATCAATGTGCCGGTTAACCACACACGCTCCATTGATCTATGATAATCTACGAGCTACCCATTGCCATCCTTCATTGGTCCCATATTAGTGTGCCGGTTAACCACACACGCTCCACTAACGACCAACAAGGTGCAATGTGCAATTTCATGGATTAGCACAAACTCCACATTTTTCCTAAAGTAACTAAGATTTGGGAATTTATCAAAGGCGTTTAGTTACTTTGTATTTCATTATACTTATAATGGAAGGTTGTGTCCTATCCTACCCGTTCGGCTAACGACCCTCCACTAGTCAAGAGTGCGGTGGGTGAGAGTGGATACCCATTCAATCGTCATTTTATAGGCAATTTCCTTAAACACTCCTTATAGACCAGCTTCGTGAATGAGGCCTACTAACGGTAAGACTAACATTTACTTATACATATATAATATTAAACTTTTAATTCTATATAGTATAAGGGTGTATTTTACACTTTTAAAATACTATGTGGTTCAATCTATTAATAAATTAGACTTTTAATTTGATTAACTTAAACCATATAATTATGGATTTATTAATTATCTCTTTTAATTAAACACTTAATTAATTTAATAAAACCATAAGGGTGTAATTTGAACTTTTCAAAGTACTAGGGTTTTAGAATTCAATATTTCAAAATTAATACCTTTTAATTAAATTTTAAATTCCAAAACTTGAGGGCAAGTTTTAAAACCTTTCTAAACATTAGGGTTTAACTATTTAAATTTCAAAAACTAAAACTTTTAAGTTCAAATTTAAACTATATAACCTAAAGGGTGTAATTTGAAACTTTTCAAACTTACTAGGTCAAATATTTGACTCATAATAATCATATATTATCCATATTTAACCAAATCCATTAATTTTGATAAGGATAATCATTCCAAACATAAATAATCGTTTTAGGCAATAAAAACGACTTTTGGTAATTATCCTTAACAAAATCTGCTCAAAAAATCGAAAATCCCGGCAACAGCACACTGGACTCGCCGAGTCCAATGTGGAACTCGCCGAGTTCATGCAACTCGTCGAGTCCACTAATGGGCTCATCGAGTCAGCGTCGCAGACATCAAAAATTCGACTTTTTGATCCTTTGGCAGTTCACTTTTGCATCTATTCAACTAGAAAAACGACCTAGGCTCTGATACCACTGTTGGATTATTAGCATAACATCATTCCTATGGTGTACATGCAACCCTAATTGCTTTGATCTAGGTTTTTCTAATTTGAACATACAACATTGAATACCAAAGCAATAACCCTATGACTAGCATATAACAATCGAAATTGACATATAAACTAGTTAGAATGATTACCACTTGTTATGTAGTAATAACAGGAACTCATTGACCTTTAAAAGCTTAGTGCCTCAAATGTTGCACCTCTAATGGAGTCACAAACACCACTAGCAACAAGGAAGAACAAGAGAGAGAGGAGAGGCTCAAAATCAACTATGGAATCCTTCTAGGGTTTCTAGTGTCCGATTTTGGCATGCCCAAGGGTTCCGTATATAGCTGAGCAATAAGGGTTTCAGTCAAAACCCTAATCCAGTTGCTTAGTCCTTAAGCAGCCCAAAGGATCCTTCCAGAAGGCCCCTTGGACGATTTCTATATGGACTCCCATATAGAATCGTCCATTGCTTCCTTATGGATCCTAAGCCCAACTTTGTAACTATGTGACATCCATATTTTTCACGGCCAGAAAAGACCGATTATGTTTATGCTTTATAAAAATCAGAGTACCTCTTTTAATAAAAATGTTGCGGAACTTGCTCCCAGAAAACATGATAAATACGTTATCAAAGCATTTCCGAAGAAATGTATTTTTATTCATTTTCAAAACCTTGGGATGTCATCGTCAATACAGAAACATAAGCATAAACAGAAACTTACATTCATTTACACTAGTGATCTACATCTCTTTTAAATCTCTCAGTGTAATGTAACTTCATATCGACACCTGTGATACAAATAAACTGAGTGGGTCAGGTTGGGAAACCTGGTGAGTACATAGGGTTTTCAACCCAAAATAAGTTAATTATTATGTTTAAACATCAAACAATCAACCCAATTACCCATCCCCATTATCTTCTTTACTCTTAAGGATCTACCCTAAGAATCACCTATTTCTTGTTCATTCATTCCTAAGGATCATCCTAAGGAATAGGCACGAAATCCATCGTTGCCAGACTCTACTGGCACTAAGTCGCATAGTCACCAGGATATAGGCACTAAGTCTCATAGTCGCCAGGGTTTATACAACAGGCACTACGTCGCATAGTCGCCAGGGTTCAGGCACTAAGTCTCATAGTCGCCAGGGTTTATACAACATGCACTACGTCGCATAGTCGCCAGGGTTTAGGCACTAAGTCTCATAGTCGCCAGGGTTATCTCGTTTATCGACAGTATCATTTTCGAGCCTGCTAGTGTTCCACTGGACTGTCTAGAATAGTCTGTGGTTGTCATCCATAATCTGCTGAATGACGGGGCCAACACATGGGTAAAAGGCTTCTCTCATGGTTCACCTCTCACCCTTATCTCATGGTCTATATCACCTCTCATCATTTTGTTTTTGTCACACAACAACTATCTCATCTACCCATGTTTTACCCAACACATTTTGTAGATATAAAATACATATGCAGTTTAAATCATTTAAAACATGTATAAAAATCTTTCACCCAGCATAGACGGCAAGTATACAGACAATATGCACACGTAGCATGTAATTTATATTAAATACTTCATATCTATATGTAAGATGAAAGGGACTATGCACTCACCTGATTAGGTGGTGACGCGGTACTCGGACAACACTTCGTTATCCCAAAACAATTTTTCCTTTGATAAAACCTATTATCAATACCACTAAGGTTTAGTCTAACGTTAACCGCGACTAATTAATAGTCTAGCTATTATTACTATTATATAAGCGTTAAATAATACTTATATAACCCATAATAATAGCCTAAGTACTTATTATAAGTTCCTAATAACGTTACTATAATTAAATAAAAGCTATATTAAAAATAACATAGGCGTAGCTCACTTACAGCGGGTTTTATAGAAAACCGGGTTTCGCTTGGAGCAGCATTTCTGAGCCGAGAGACTCTTTTTCTCGGGACTCTGGGAGCCTCGGGGCTTCCTTCGGGTGCTAGGGGGTTTACCTAGACTGTAGGGGGCTTAAGGGGGGCTAGAGAGAAGTTCTAGAGAGAGAAGGAGAAGATGGGAAGGTGTGAGAATGAATGGAACCCGACACCTCTATTTATAGGAGGCTGAAGGAAGATTCATGTCGTGAATCTCTTGATGTTCACGTCGTGAGTGAGCTTGGGCTCCAAGTCACAGCCTGGTGCTGACACGTGGCATCGCACAAAGGGTGGAAATCAGCCGATTTTCAAAAAGTCATAACTTTCGCATATGAGATCCGTTTTCGACATTCTTTATATCCACGCATAGGTAAAAATAAGATCTACAACTTTCATTTTGACTCTGTCGGCTAATTCTCGACCGATCTTAAATTTAACAGTAGGAGATTAGACTGTTAAATGACCGCGAAGAATTCGTAACTCCTTCATACGGACTCCGTTTTCGTCTGTCTTTCTACCGTTGAGTTCCTATTAATGAGATCTTCAACTCTCATTTTGGTCGCGTAGGCCAAAAACCGCTCGAACTAAAATTCGAGTTTCGGGCCGTGAAGTGATATGCCAAATCTTAGAAAATTCATAACTTCCTCATACGAAGTCAGATTTGGGCGTTCTTTTTATGGATGTTCTCGGTTTAACATATTCTACGACTTTCGTTTAGATTACTAAGGCCAAAAATTCCTCTATCGTAAATTCACTGTTTTACGTTTCCCGATGCCGTGCCGGTTTTGCCGCGAAACTTCGACGGCCATAACTTCTTCGTTGTAACTCGGATTTCGGCGTTCTTGATATGTACGGAACCCTTGATACATATTCTACAAGTTGTTTAAGATTATTTATTCTAAATAATCTTTTGTCGAAAAGTCGTTTTCGACCCCTATTATTTCTAAATTGACTAGCCCGGATCTACGGGCGTTACAATTATCTCCCCTTAGGATGATTACATCCTAGAATCATCAACGAAGCAGGGCTCACATGATGACTCCATACGTTATCTCTTCATACTAAGTAATAACCGTAACTTTGATGTTTCTTCGAACGAGTATCTAACTCTAAGACTTCCTGACTGCAGGCGGTGCCCGATCTTGGACCCGCTCTCTATCTCATGTTAGACTTCCAATCATGATCTTCATGTCACGATCTCGATGTTTATTGGAGACTCCTTCTTTAACAAACTTGAGATAAGTTTCTTCCTTCGATTATCATAATAGACCGACGGGTCATGTTCTAATGACCTCTCATTGTATGATGCATTGCTTGGACTCATGTCTTTTAAAGTCAAATTCCAGAACAGACTATACCTTCCTTCATGTTCTAATCATATCTTAAATGGTAGCATTTCTAGCTACAAGCAACTATCGGGATACCTCTACCGATCGCTTTGATTACCTTTTATTTAAATCTTCCGGCTTAAGTCGGATGCTACATCAAACTTGCTTCTCTGAACCACGTCACACACTCATCTTGGTCGGACTTGATATGATATGACCTCTAGGGTCAGAATAACAATCATCTTCTCAGTCATTAGCGAGACGATGGTAACGACATACTTGAATAAAACGGAATCAATTACTAGCTTCTTGGTAACCTTGTGACTTTACCTGATCTAAGTGTGAGTCCTGTGCTTCCGGTAGTATAGGCCTCTACTACCATTCACACCTACTCATACTCGTCCCAAGTATTTTCTTGCAGTTTTCCAAGTCACCATACAAGAAGATCACATAACAATTTAACACACCAGATAACAAAACGGAGGTTTATATTATTCCTTGAAATGATTACATAGGTGTCCAAGTTTACCCTAAACTATGCCTCTAGTAGGCTACATCATACGATACTGTGGCTACTGCATAACTCAATCTTCGAAATACGAACTCCTCATCCTCGATTTCTTGTGTCGTTTTCTGCCTCGTCGAGGATCATGTGGAATGCCATTGGCCTTGGGGGTGTGTTTGGCCTCGCTGTCTCGTTTTTCTTTGGGCAATCTCTAGAAATATGCCCTTCTTTGTTACACCCGTAGCACACCTTCTTGTTGGATGCGCAGTTGTTGGCATAATGCCCTGTCTTTCCACATTTGTAGCAAGTCATTTCCTCGCTACACTTCCTAAAATGTTTCTTCTTACACTTCTCGCACCATTTCGATTCGTTTCCTCCTTCACTAAACTCTTTTGAACCAGACTTGATCTTCTTATTGTTGGGCTTTGCAGACCCCTCGAACTTCCTTTTCTTGCCAACCTCAACCTTGTCGGCAGCTCTTCCCTTAATCATATCCTCCACAGACTTGGCGGCCCAGATAGCTACCTCCAGAGTAGATGCCTGACGCACTGGCACCGCGTACTCCCATGGAAGTCCCTTTGCGTACTTGTCGATTTTCGTCAGCTCATCCGGAACAAGACGCAAGGCGAATTCCATCTTCTCTGTGATGTTGTTGGTGTATTCATCAATTGACATGCTTCCTTTCTTCAGGGTCAGGAATTGGTTCTCTAGCTCGAGTAGGTTTTGGGCTGAGCAGTACTTGCGTTTGAATTGCACCAAAAACTCTGCCCATGTTAGTTGCAGGGGCTCATTGGGGCTCATAGTCTTTCCCAGGGTGTTCCACCAACGAAACGCGCCTCCTCGAAACTGACGCACTGCAAACGTGGTTTGTAGCTTGCCTTTGCAACCACATGTCATGAAGGATAATTCCATCTCCGAGACCCAATCCATAACTTCGATCGGATCTTCCTTCCCAGTGAAAGTCGATGGCTTGCAAGTTAGAAAATCTTTGTACTTGCATTCATTCCTCTCGACTCCATCATCTTGGTTGTTCCTCCTAATCATCGGCGGATCAGCTTGACCAACGGTCCTATTGCAGTTTCCCTCCTCAAACTGCCCATCATTCAATTCAGGTTCTTCAACAGGCATCGTAGGTTCATCCCTCTCTTGTAGTAGTAACCTCCTTGTTTCCTCCATTTGACGATCAAACATCATCTGGATAATTGCTTATACCCCGACCATCATGATTGTCTCAGGAGCGGCTGCTACAACGGGTATTTTCTCAATCACTGGTGGTTGATTCCTGTTTCCATTCGCGTTCCTGGCTCCACTGCGGGTTCTTGCCATTTCGGTCTATACACCAATTCAGACGTTCGGTGCGAAACGACGAGAATTAAGACAGGAAAGATATTACGATCAACATGTAAATCTCCCTATTACACCGAAAAGTTACATGCGAGTTCTAATACCGTAATTAAACGTTTAGAAGTCTGAACACATAAAGTTTCCAGATCCGGTCGACAACAGACCATAGATCCGATCATATAACGCATATCATAAATCATTTAGCACATAAAATCATGTCAAGCATTTTCCCTAAATAAGCTAGTGTTTGTGTCTGTTCAGGTGTATTACCTAAATTCATTAGACACACTCCTCACAATCATCGCTTAGCATTCTAAGTTTAAGTCTAGAAATCCTATAAATTCCTAGTTCGCTTAAACTAATGCTCTGATACTAACTGTGACATCCCCATTTTTCACGGCCAGAAAAGACCGATTATGTTTATGCTTTATAAAAATCAGAGTACCTCTTTTAATAAAAATGTTGCGGAATTTGTTCCCAGAAAACATGATAAATACGTTATCAAAGCATTTCCGAAGAAATGTATTTTTATTCATTTTCAAAACCTTGGGATGTCATCGTCAATACAGAAACATAAGCATAAACAGAAACTTACATTCATTTACACTAGTGATCTACATCTCTTTTAAATCTCTCAGTGTAATGTAACTTCATATCGACACTTGTGATACAAATAAACTGAGTGGGTCAGGTTGGGAAACCTGGTGAGTACATAGGGTTTTCAACCCAAAATAAGTTAATTATTATGTTTAAACATCAAACAATCAACCCAATTACCCATCCCCATTATCTTCTTTACTCTTAAGGATCTACCCTAAGAATCACCTATTTCTTGTTCATTCATTCCTAAGGATCATCCTAAGGAATAGGCACGAAATCCATCGTTGCCAGACTCTACTGGCACTAAGTCGCATAGTCACCAGGATATAGGCACTAAGTCTCATAGTCGCCAGGGTTTATACAACAGGCACTACGTCGCATAGTCGCCAGGGTTCAGGCACTAAGTCTCATAGTCGCCAGGGTTTATACAACATGCACTACGTCGCATAGTCGCCAGGGTTTAGGCACTAAGTCTCATATTCGCCAGGGTTATCTCGTTTATCGACATTATCGTTTCCGAGAATCCACTCGCAATACGTGTCAATGGGTTTTTAGAGTACAGCTGGTGAATACATAGTTCAAATACACCTACAGGTTGCGAGCCTGCTAGTGTTCCACTGGACTGTCTAGAATAGTCTGTGGTTGTCATCCATACTCTGCTGAATGACGGGGCCAACACATGGGTAAAAGGCTTTTCTCATGGTTCACCTCTCACCCTTATCTCATGGTCTATATCACCTCTCATCATTTTGTTTTTGTCACACAACAACTATTTCATCTACCCATGTTTTACCCAACACATTTTGTAGATATAAAATACATATGCAGTTTAAATCATTTAAAACATGTATAAAACTCTTCACCCAGCATAGACGGCAAGTATATAGACAATATGCACATGTAGCATGTAATTTATATTAAATACTTCATATCTATGTGTAAGATGAAAGGGACTATGCACTCACCTGATTAGGTGGTGACGCGGTACTCGGACAGCACTTCGTTATCCCAAAACAATTTTTCCTTTGACAAAACCTAGTATCAATACCACTACGGTTTAGTCTAACGTTAACCGCGACTAATTAATAGTCTAGCTATTATTACTATTATATAAGCATTAAACAATACTTATATAACCCATAATAATAGCCCAAGTACTTATTATAAGTTCCTAATAACGTTAATATAATTAAATAAAAGCTATATTCAAAATAGCGTAGGCGCAGCTCACTTATAGCGGGTTTTATAGAAAACCGGGCTTCGCTTGGAGCAGCGTTTCTGAGCCGAGAGACTCTTTTTCTCGGGACTCCGGGAGCCTCGGGGCTTCTTTCGGGTGCTAGGGGGTTTACCTAGACTTTAGGGGGCTTAAGGGGGGCTAGAGAGAAGTTCTAGAGAGAGAAGGAGAAGATGGGAAGGTGTGAGAATGAATGGAACCTGACACCTCTATTTACAGGAGGCTGAAGGAAGATTCACGTCGTGAATCTCTTGATGTTCACGTCGTGAGTGAGCTTGGGCTCCAAGTCACAGCCTGGTGCTGACACGTGACATCGCACACAGGGTGGAAATCACCCAATTTTCAAAAATTCATAACTTTCGTATACGTGCTCCGTTTTCGACGTTCTTTATATCCACGCATAGGTAAAAATAAGATCTACAACTTTCATTTTGACTCTGTCGGCTAATTCTCGACCGATCTTAAATTTAACAGTAGGAGGAGATTAGACTGTTAAATGACCGCGAAGAATTCGTAACTCCTTCATACGGACTCCGTTTTCGTCTGTCTTTCTACTGTTGAGTTCCTATTAATGAGATCTTCAACTCTCATTTTGGTCGCGTAGGCCAAAAACCGCTCGAACTAAAATTCGAGTTTCGGGCCGTAAAGTGCTATGCCAAATCTTAGAAAATTCATAACTTCCTCATACGAAGTCAGATTTGGGCGTTCTTTTTATGGATGTTCTCGGTTTAACAAATTCTACGACTTTTAATTAGATTACTAAGGCCAAAAATTCCTCTATCGTAAACTCACTATTTTACGTTTCCCGGTGTCGTGCCGGTTTTGCCGCGAAAGTTCGACGGGCCATAACTTCTTCGTTGTAACTCGGATTCCGGCGTTCTTTATATGTACGGAACCTTTGAGACATATTCTACAAGTTGGTTAAGATTATTTATTCTAAATAATCTTTTGTCGAAAAGTCGTTTTCGACCCCTATTATTTCTAAATTGACTAGCCCGGATCTACGGGCGTTACAAACTATCTTATAATTACAATATTAGTCCCCTTGATTTAATTAATCTCTTTTGACCACAAAACTAGTTCTAAATTAATTCTTGATCAATATTAATTAAACCATATGATTTCCCTTTTAATATCTTATTCACATAATATATTAATAAATCACAATTAATCCTCTTTCTCCATAATTTATCCTATCCGTTGCTAAGGTGAAGGTAACCCAAAAGGACCATGCTCATAATCGGGTCAAGTACATACCAAAATAGTTATGGGCTTAGACACCTAATCCAACATATGCCCCCTTTCCTGCTTTTGAATCAATGAGATATGGTCCTTCCCATTTAGGTGCCAATTTGCTTGCATTAGGATCCTTGGTATTTTGGAATGTCTTCCTAAGGACCAAGTCACCTACCTAGAATCTTCTGACTTTGATGTTCTTGTTATATGCTTTAGTTATCCCTTAATGATGAGCAACAATACGAATTCTAGCAAGATACTTGAGTTCATCGATAATGTCAAGATCTTGGGCTAGGATCCTATCGTTGTTCTCTTGATCCTACAATTGGTATCTTGCTGTTGGGATAACTACTTCAGTAGAGATCACGACTTATGTTCCAAACACCAAGGAGTATGGAGTTTGGGCAGTGGCCATTTTTGAAGTGGTCCTATCTACCCATAGGACGGAAGAAATTCCTCTGCCCATCTTCCTTTCTTCTCATCTATCCTTTTATTTAAACTGTTGACGATGATCTTGTTGTTGGATTCAGCTTGACCATTAGCTTGAGGATGGACATGAGTGGACATTATCATTTTAATTCCCCTAACTCGTGCAAAAGTCTCTAATCCTCTTGCTTATGAACTGGGATCCATTATCGCATATGATGTCAGCAGGGATCCCAAACATGGTCAAGATATTACATTTGATAAATGAGACTACCTCCTTGTCTCATATCGAAACAAAGGCTTCAGACTCTATCCATTTCGAGAAGTAGTCTATCATCACTAGTATGAACACCTTTCCACCAGGAGCTTTGTGACAACCGAGACTTTTAACTTGTAAGATCCGTTAATACTATCTCGATTTTATCATCATTTAACACTGTTTAAGGGTGTAATGATACGTTCTAAGCTTGAGTACAGTTGGGAATGAGTTTAGGAATGAGCCAACATGTCGTTTTGAAGCAAAATCGGGCCATACACCCTCATGAGAGGTGTGTACGGCCGCACACACGGGTGTGCGGCCGCACACCCACCCTCCAGCCATACACCCCCTCATATATAAAGGATGAGACCCCTTCACTCATTCCTTTCCTTTGGCTTTCTCTCACTACTTTCTCTTTCTAAAAACTACATCCAAGAACACTCTAAAGGCCTCAAAAACATGAACCACTTCATCATTCAGCTTGTTATAGTGGTAAGACACTTGAATCTAAGCCTAAAACTCATAGTTTTCTTCGTGTTCTTCGTCCTTTGAAGGTGTACGGCCGCACACCTTCATAAGGTGGCCGCACACGCCTTAAAGACTCTCCAAAGTGAAGAGTTTGGCCCCGATTTACTAGTTGAACATGGTATTAGCACAAGAACACCTCAAAATCGACATTTCGGACACGAATGAGGAGTGTACGGCCGCACACTCCTGTGTGCAACCGCACACACAGCCTGGCCGCACACCCACTCATATGGCCGTACACCTCCCTTATTTGATCATATAGGGTCCCGACAAGCATTTCCAAGTCTTTAGGGTGGTTTCCCGTCATGTTTTGTCATGAAACACCCAAATTCTAACACACATATGTGTTATCACATGGTAATAGGATCCACTTGCGTACGAAACATCGGTTGACACTCAACACTCGTAACCAATTGTGCTTTCGGATCCTACGATAAACTGTGAGTTCATACCCCTATACTTTTCCGAGTTTTTCATGTTTTTAGGGGGGGGGGGGAATACAAGCAAAAGTACAAGGAAACTTGTGCTCAAATATATTATTTTGTTTAAAATAATTACATGTTCAGTATGCTTTCAAACACAGAAAACCATTTTACCACTCGATTTAGAAAATCAACTCGTAGAAACAGTTTTCAAATCTAAAGCAAGGAACTTGTGAACCTTATCATAATATGTATTATTTCATAAAGGATTCACGCAAATCATAAACATGATTTTCAACATTGTTACTTGTAAGTTCGTTAGGCTAAGTTTGAGACATGTCCTTGGTAACACTCCCCCGGATTCGTGAGTGAAGGACTACGACTTATAACCAGAATCACTTGGAGGGAGAGCGTGACTATTGTGTATAGATCTATATAGGACTGACTATCCCGCACCCTCCCTGCTAGCTACAGCGGAACCGTTAGGTTCAGGGGTGACAAAGTCATAAAAGATATTGGCCCCCGTTCGTGCCTTATCCAGTCAAAGTACGGTTATGGCACTCACAACTTAGGTAGCGAGAATTTACTTTTGGTAATAATGAAACTAGTGAACTAACCTCAAAGTAATAACCGATTTGATTACTAGAGGGTATTCATAATACCCTTAGGATCTAGTTCACTACCTATTTTATTAGCTTTATTTATGTAATAAGGCTAATACGACTCTCAGCGAGCAACCAGTGTACTTCAAGGAAACTACATCTAACAATACAAGTATGGTAGAGACTTGTACATCTCATATCAGAATCAAAAATCAAACATCTTGCGTAAGGAAAATATAGGATTTTCTTGGGATAACTCAATCTTTCATAAACAGATGGTTTATCATATAACTAATGGGAAATCAAACATCTTTCATAAGAAAATATGGGATTTTCTTGGGAAACAACTTTTCAAAGAATCAAGGAAACATTTCTTTCACTAGAATTAACCGCTTATGAACTCACCAACTTTATGCTGATATTCTTTAAAACTGCTTGTATTCTCAGGGCATCAATAGACAGGTACTTCTGCCGACTTTTTGAGAAGACGGAGCGTTTCGGATTTACATCTTTTACTTTTGCTATATATATACTGATATGTATAAACCATGTTTTTGAACAATGTAAGTATTCTTATTATAATGTAATGGTTGTGTTTACTACGCTTACTATGATACAACTGTTGTGATACTACGCATGACGTCCTCCGCCCCGGAACGTTTCCGCCTTCGGTTTCGGGGTGTGACAGATTGGTATCAGAGCTATTGTTTATAGTGAACTAAGTATACCGAACCTTACATGGTATACAACTATAAACACTAAGGAGCTATAGTGCTCTGAATTAAAAGTATACTTTCAAAATATGAGTATTTTTACAAAAGTATACAAGTATACCTACGTACCAGAAACAGTATCCTGAGTAGAACAAAACAAAAGTATTTTGGATGTTGAACACTGCAGTTAAATCTGGGCAGTTATGTAATCATGTCTTGGGTCAATATAGCCTGATCGACTATATTTATTTGAGACATTACCAACATGTGCTTGGGAGTGACTTTGGTGTTGCAACAGGCCTAAAACTTACCCCGTATCCATACAACTTAAAATACTATAGGAGTATTTTAGTCAGAGTCGAACACTTCGTAGAAATTCATTCCAAGTGTTGCTACTCATTCCTCTTAGCGATAACTTACTTGCATTAGTAACTTTTCTTTGCTTATCGCTTAGTAGAACACTCTAACCATCATATTGAGATACATCTTGCTTTATATCTCTTGATTCGATTCCAGAGGACTTACCATCCTCTTCTTCCTGATTGATTCTAGAACAAGATGCCTCCCCGTAAAAGACTTATCAGAAGGAATGACGACGCTCCACCACCACCGCCCCCTCATTTCGATCCCGTTATGTTCCAAGCAGCTGTTACTGCTGTCGTGGTAGCCGCGATGTCACAGATGAATCCTGGCGGATCTGGTGGTCAGGGAGGTGGTACTCATCCCCAAAGTCATGAAGGTGGTCAGGGACACCAGAAGGAGTGTTCCTATAAAGACTTCATGAACGCAAAACCCACATCCTTCGACGGCACTGGAGGTGTCATTGTCCTGACTCAATGGATCGAGAAAATTGAGTCCATCTTCGAAATCTGTTCCTGTTCGGAGGTCAATAAAGTAAAGTTCGCCGCTTGCACTTTCGCCAACAGGGCACTGACCTGGTGGAATGGTCAGGTCAAATCCCTAACCCTACCAGTGGCAAACGCTATGGGTTGGGAGAACTTAAAGGAACTCATGATAGCTGAGTACTGCCCTCGGGGCGAAATGCAGAAATTAGAGCATGAACTCTGGAACCTAAAGATGAAGGGTTCCGACATTGCTACCTACACTTCTAGGTTTGAAGACCTAGCGCTTCTTTGCCCGGGAATGGTCACCACGGAAAGCAAAAAGATAGAAAGATACATTTGGGGACTAACCCAACCCACCAAAGGAAATGTCCTGGCTGTTAGGCCAAACACCTTTGACAGCGCTAAGTGTCTGGCGTAAACACTCATAGATCATGGAGTCGATCTCGATGAAATGACAGCCACTCCCGAACCGGCTAAAGGGAGTGGTGAGAAAAGAAAGTTCTGGAGACAGAAAAAGGGCCAATCTTCGCAGGAACCCTCAAAGAAGCAACACACGGTAGCAGTCCACACTGCTACTACTCCTGCTGCTACTCCTGCAACTCAAGCACCTACCAATAGGTATACTGGCACCCTCCCTTGGTGCAGTAAGTGCAATTATCATCATCACATCCCTGGCCCATGTCGTGAACTACTTTGCAAAAACTGTGGCAAGAAAGGCCACCTGACTCGAGATTGCAGAACACCAATTCAACCAACCGATCAGGACTCTGGAACTGGTGTTGGTCAAGCCTGTTATAACTGTGGAGAAGTCGGGCATTACAAGAGAAACTGCCCCACGGCACCAACAACTGGCAATACTGGGAAAGTTCTATCTATGGGACGAGAAGAGGCCGTGGCTGGCCCTACCGTTGTGACGGGTACGTTCCTCCTCGATAACTCTTATGCATGTATTCTTTTCGATTCTGGTGCGGAGAGAAGTTTTGTTAGCCATGCATTCAAACATCTTCTTAGGCATAAACCTCAACCATTAACTGAAATATTTACCGTCGAGATGGCTAACGGTGAGAAAGAGAGCATTAATAATATATATATGTAGGCTGTACTCTTACCTTAAATAATCATTCTTTTCCCATCGACCTTATGCCAGTTTCCATAAAAAGCTTCGATGTCATCATCGGCATGGATTGGTTGAGCTCCAAACGTGCTGATATCCTTTGCTTTGAAAAAGCCATCCGTCTCAATCTTCTCTCTGGAGAAACCCTCATGATCTATGGCGATAAACTCAGTTCAAACCTCCGTATCATTTCGTGCATCAAAGCCCAGAAACTCCTGCGAAAGGAGTGTTATGCATTCCTAGCCCATGTCATTAACGAGAAACAGGAAGTTAAAGACCTCGAGAGCATCCCCGAAGTCTGCAACTTTCCCGATGTTTTTCCCGAAGATCTCCCGGGAATCCCTCCCGAACGCCAAGTCGAGTTTCGTATCGACTTAATCCCCAGAGCTACTCCTGTAGCTAAATCTCCATATCGCCTAGCACCCGCAGAAATGCAGGAGCTATCAAGTCAGGTCAATGAGCTGCTCAGCAAAGGGTCCATCAGATCGAGTTCCTCACCCTGGGGAGCCCTGATCTTGTTCGTGAAAAAGAAGGATGGATCCTTTCGGATGTGCATTGACTATCGAGAGCTGAACAAGCTCACTGTCAAAAACCGTTACCCTCTTCCTCGAATCGACGATCTCTTCGACCAACTTCAAGGAGCCAGCTACTTCTCGAAAATAGATCTAAGATCAGGGTACCATCAGCTGCGAGCCCATGAGAGTGATGTTCCTAAAACAGCATTTCAGACTCGATATGGTCACTACGAGTTCGTAGTAATGCCCTTCGGTCTAACCAACGCACCGACAGTGTTCATTGACCTGATGAACCGGGTGTGCCGTCCTTTCTTGGACAAGTTCGTCATCGTATTTATCGACGATATACTTGTCTATTCCAGAAGCGAGGGGGATCACAAACAACACTTGAGATTGGTGCTGGAAACTCTAAGGGCGGAGAAGCTTTACGCAAAATTCTCAAAGTGCGAATTCTGGATTCGAAAAGTAACCTTCCTAGGTCATGTGGTAAGCGAGGAAGGCATACACGTGGACCCCTCCAAAATCAAAGCGATAGAGAATTGGTCAGCACCGAAGACGCCCATAGAAATCCGTCAATTCTTGGGCCTCGCTGGCTACTATCGCAGATTTAACCAGAATTTCTCCAGAATTGCCAAACCCTTAACCACTCTGACTCAGAAAGGCGTACCCTTTTGTTGGAGTGAAAAGCAAGACACTGCGTTCCAAACGTTGAAGCGGGCCCTATGCAGCGCACCTATCCTGTCTCTGTCCGAAGGAACGGAGGACTTCGTTGTCTACTGTGATGCATCCAAACAGGGCCTAGGCTGTGTTTTCATGCAACGGGGAAAAGTTATTGCTTACGCCTCAAGACAGCTGAAAGTACACGAAGTTAACTATACAACGCATGACCTAGAATTGGGAGCAGTGGTCTTCGCACTGAAGATATGGAGACATTATCTCTACGGAACCAAGTGCACTATCTTCACTGACCATAAAAGCCTACAGCACATCTTCGACCAGAAGGAGCTGAACATGCGACAACGGTGTTGGGTCAAGCTACTCAGCGATTACGAATGCGAAATCCGCTACCATCCCGACAAGGCCAATGTGGTGGCAGATGCCCTCAGCCGAAAAGAGTACTCAGGTCGCAGAGTGAAGGCACTGACCATGACTATCCATTCCCATTTATCCGCGCAAATCAAGGAGGCTCAGCTGGAAGCCTTAAAACCAGGGAACATGCCGGGTGAAGCCTTGAGGGGAATGGAAAAGAACCTAGAGATCAAGGGAGACGGAGTCTATTATTTCGTGGACCGGATCTGGACCCCAAAGTTTGGTGGTTATAGAGAGGTTGTAATGAACGAAGCTCACACGACCAGATACTCCGTTCACCCAGGTTCGGACAAGATGTACCTCGATCTCAAGAAGTTATATTGGTGGCCAAACATGAAAGCGGAGATCGCTACATTCGTGAGCAAGTGTCTGACTTGCGCCAAAGTAAAGATCGAATATCAGAAACCCTCAGGTCTACTCCAACAGCCAGAAATTCCCGAATGGAAGTGGGAGAGGATTACTATGGATTTCATCACCAAACTACCCAAATCTCCGAGTGGGTACGACGCCATTTGGGTGATAGTCGATCGACTGACTAAATCCGCTCACTTCCTGCCAATCAAAGAAAACTTCAAAATGGAGAGACTGACACGAATCTACATCCAAGAGATAGTCCGACTGCACGGTGTACCTGTGTCCATCATCTCCGATCGAGATAGCAGGTTCACTTCGAGATTCTGGCAGTCCCTGCAGAAGGCTCTTGGAACTAAGCTGGACATGAGTACAACTTATCATCCTCAAACAGATGGGCAGAGTGAGAGAACCATACAAACCTTGGAAGACATGTTGAGAGCATGTGTCATCGATTTCGGTAAGTCGTGGGACATCCATTTACCCTTGGTCGAGTTCTCCTACAACAACAGCTACCATACCAGCATCAAGGTTGCGCCTTTCGAATCCCTCTATGGCCGCAAGTGCAGATCCCCTCTATGCTGGGCTGAGGTGGGCGACACACAGTTAGCCAAGGGACAAGTCCCAGATAGCACTCTCACTGGTCCAGAAATCATTCGAGAAACCACAGAAAAGATCGTCCAAATTCGAGAATGACTGAAAGCCTCTCGAGATAGACAAAAGAGCTACGCCGACATACGACGAAAACCCTTGGAGTTCCAGTTTGGAGACCTCGTTCTGTTGAAGGTCTCGCCCTGGAAAGGCATGATACGCTTTGGGAAGCGTGGAAGGCTAAATCCAAGATACATAAGACCATTCGAGATCCTTGCTAGGATCGGTCCCGTGGCATACAAGTCACAGCCTGGTGCTGACACGTGACATCGCACACAGGGTGGAAATCACCCAATTTTCAAAAATTCATAACTTTCGTATACGTGCTCCGTTTTCGACGTTCTTTATATCCACGTGTAGGTAAAAATAAGATCTACTACTTTCATTTTGACTCTGTCGGCTAATTCTCGACCGATTTTAAATTTAACAGTAGGAGGAGATTAGACTGTTAAATGACCGCGAAGAATTCGTAACTCCTTCATACGGACTCCGTTTTCGTCTGTCTTTCTCCTGTTGAGTTCTTATTAATGAGATCTTCAACTCTCATTTTGGTCACGTAGGCCAAAAACCGCTCGAAATAAAATTCGAGTTTCGGGCCGTAAAGTGCTATGCCAAATCTTAGAAAATTCATAACTTCCTCATACGAAATCAGATTTGGGCGTTCTTTTTATGGATGTTCTCGGTTTAACAAATTCTACGACTTTTATTTAGATTACTAAGGCCAAAAAATCATCTATCGTAAACTCACTATTTTACGTTTCCCGATGTCGTGCTGGTTTTGCCGCGAAACTTCGACGGGCCATAACTTCTTCGTTGTAACTCGGATTTCGGCGTTCTTTATATGTACGGAACCTTTGAGACATATTCTACAAGTTGGTTAAGATTATTTATTCTAAATAATCTTTTGTTGAAAAGTCGTTTTCGACCCCTATTATTTCTAAATTGACTAGCCCGGATCTACGGGCGTTACAAACTATCTTATAATTACAATATTAGTCCCCTTGATTTAATTAATCTCTTTTGACCACAAAACTAGTTCTAAATTAATTCTTGATCAATATTAATTAAACCATATGATTTCCCTTTTAATATCTTATTCACATAATATATTAATAAATCACAATTAATCCTCTTTCTCCATAATTTATCCTATCCGTTGCTAAGGTGAAGGCAACCCAAAAGGACCATGCCCATAATCGGGTCAAGTACATACCAAAATAGTTATGGGCTTAGACACCTAATCCAACATATGCCCCCTTTCCTGCTTTTGAATCAATGAGATATGGTCCTTCCCATTTAGGTGCCAATTTGCTTGCATTAGGATCCTTGGTATTTTGGAATGTCTTCCTAAGGACCAAGTCACCTACCTAGAATCTTCTGACTTTGATGTTCTTGTTATATGCTTTAGTGATCCTTTAATGATGAGCAACAATACGAATTCTAGCAAGATACTTGAGTTCATCGATAGTGTCAAGATCTTGGGCTAGGATCCTATCGTTGTTCTCTTGATCCTACAATTGGTATCTTGCTGTTGGGATAACTACTTCAGTAAAGATCACGACTTATGTTACAAACACCAAGGAGTATGGAGTTTGGCCAGTGGCCATTTTTGAAGTGGTCCTATCTACCCATAGGACGGAAGAAATTCCTCTGCCCATCTTCCTTTCTTCTCATCTATCCTTTTATTTAAACTGTTGACGATGATCTTGTTGTTGGATTCAGCTTGACCATTAGCTTGAGGATGGACATGAGTGGACATTATCATTTTAATTCCCCTAACTCGTGCAAAAGTCTCTAATCCTCTTGCTTATGAACTGGGATCCATTATCGCATATGATGTCAGCAGGGATCCCAAACATGGTCAAGATATTACATTTGATAAATGAGACTACCTCCTTGTCTCATATCAAAACAAAGGCTTCAGACTCTATCCATTTCGAGAAGTAGTCTATCATCACTAGTATGAACACCTTTCCACCAGGAGCTTTGTGACAACCGAGACTTTTAACTTGTAAGATCCGTTAATACTATCTCGATTTTATCATCATTTAACATTGTTTAAGGGTGTAATGATACGTTCTAAGCTTGAGTACAGTTGGGAATGAGTTTAGGAATGAGCCAACATGTCGTTTTGAAGCAAAATCGGGCCATACACCCTCATGAGAGGTGTGTACGGCCGCACACACGGGTGTGCGGCCGCACACCCACCCTCCAGCCATACACCCCCTCATATATAAAGTATGAGACCCCTTTACTCATTCCTTTCCTTTGGCTTTCTCTCACTACTTTCTCTTTCTAAAAACTACATCCAAGAACACTCTAAAGGCCTTAAAAACGTGAACCACTTCATCATTCAGCTTGTTATAGTGGTAAGACACTTGAATCTAAGCCTAAAACTCATAGTGTTCTTCGTGTTCTTCGTCCTTTGAAGGTGTACGACCACACACCTTCATAAGGTGGTCGCACACGCCTTAAAGACTCTCCAAAGTGAAGAGTTTGGCTCCCATTTACTAGTTGAACATGGTATTAGCACAAGAACACCTCAAAATCGACATTTCGGACACGAATGAGGAGTGTACGGACGCACACTCCTGTGTACGGCCGCACACTCCTGTGTACGGCCGTACACACAGCCTGGCCGCACAGCCTAGCCGCACACCCACTCATATGGCCGTACACCTCCCTTATTTGATCATATAGGGTCCCGACAAGCATTTCCAAGTCTTTAGGGTGGTTTCCCGTCATGTTTAGTCATGAAACACCCAAATTCTAACACACATATGTGTTATCACATGGTAATAGGATCCACTTGAGTACGAAACATCGGTTGACACTCAACACTCGTAACCAATTGTGCTTTCGGATCCTACGATAAACTGTGAGTTCATACCCCTATACTTTTCCGAGTTTTTCATGTTTTCAGGGGGGGAATACAAGCAAAAGTACAAGGAAACTTGTACTCAAATATATTATTTTGTTTAAAGTAATTACATGTTCAGTATGCTTTCAAACACAGAAAACCGTTTTACCACTCGATTTAGAAAATCAACTCGTAGAAACAGTTTTCAAATCTAAAGCAAGGAACTTGTGAACCTTATCATAATATGTATTATTTCATAAAGGATTCACGCAAATCATAAACAGGATTTTCAACATTGTTACTTGTAAGTTCGTTAGGCTAAGTTTGAGACATGTCCTTGGTAACACTCCCCCGGATTCGTGAGTGAAGGACTACGACTTATAACCAGAATCTCTTGGAGGGAGAGCGTGACTATTGTGTATAGATCTATATGGGACTGACTATCCCGCACCCTCCCTGCTAGCTACAGCGGAACCGTTAGGTTCAGGGGTGACAAAGTCATAAAAGATATTGGCCCCCGTTCGTGCCTTATCCAGTCAAAGTACGGTTATGGCACTCACAACTTAGGTAGCGAGAATTTACTTTTAGTAATAATTGAACTAGTGAACTAACCTCAAAGTAATAACCGATTTGATTACTAGAGGGTATTCATAATACCCTTAGGATCTAGTTCACTACCTATTTTATTAGTTTTATTTATGTAATAAGGCTAATACGACTCTCAGCGAGCAACCAGGGTACTTCAAGGAAACTACATCTAACGATACAGGTATGGTAGATACTTGTACATCTCATATCAGAATCAAAAATCAAACATCTTGCGTAAGGAAAATATTGGATTTTCTTGGGATAACTCAATCTTTCATAAACAGATGGTTTATCATATAACTAATGGGAAATCAAACATCTTTCATAAGAAAATATGGGATTTTCTTGGGAAACAACTTTTCAAAGAATCAAGGAAACATTTCCTTCACTAGAATTAACCGCTTATGAACTCACCAGCTTTATGCTGATATTCTTTAAAACTGCTTGTATTCTCAGGGCATCAATAGACAGGTACTTCTGCCGACTTTTTGAGAAGACGGAGCGTTTCGGATTTACATCTTTTACTTTTGCTATATATACTGATATGTATAAACCATGTTTTTGAACAATGTAAATATTATTATTATAATGTAATGGTTGTGTTTACTACGCTTACTATGATACAACTGTTGTGATACTACGCATGACGTCCTCCGCCCCGGAACGTTTCCGCTTTCGGTTTCGGGGTGTGACAAGCTTTTGGTAGCTTGCCAACTATATCAATTCTCCATTTCATGAATGGATAAGGGGAAATGATAGGATGCAATGGTTCTGCAGGTTGATGAAGGATGTTGTTATGTCTTTGACAAGCATCACATCTTTGGGCATGCTAGAAAGCATCATTTTTCATTGTTGGCCAGTAGTATCCTATCCTTAACACCTTGGAACATAAGGATCTAGCCCAATGTGGTTGCCACAATCTCCTTCATGTATATCTTTTAGGACTTCTGCAACCTCGTGATCTTCTAAGCATCTAAGGTATGGGCCTACCATGGATTTCCTACATAGTTTCCCTTGGATCATCACAAAACGTGAGACCCTCATTTTAAATGCTTTATCGCTTTTCTCTTCTCTTGGGATCGTGCCATTATGGAGATATTCCATAATAGGCTGGATCCAGGATTTCGAGTATTGCAGAGGATCCTGAATGTTGGGATCTTGAAGATTAGGATCTTGAGGAAGTGGTTGAGGTTCAGGGTCCTCGATTATTGCTACATTGGTTGTTTGATCATGGTCATTGGGATTATCTGGTTTGTTGGAGGGATCTTCTATCACTGGGATCAATATATGGGTTATAGGGATCCCGAATTATGGTGGGAACCTAAGGGAAGATCTTGTTGGATTAGGTGTCTAAGCCCATAAGTATAATTGGTATGTACTTGACCAGAGAGTAGTATGGTCCATTTCGGGTTGCCTTCACCAAAGCAATTTGATAAGATGGATATTTGAGAAAGAGGTTATTTGTGATTTATTAATATATTATAAGTATAATATATTAATAGAGAAATCATATTATTTAATTAGTATTGATCAAGAATTAATTTGGAATTAATTTAGTGATCAAAAGAGACTAATTAAATTAATGGGGACTGATTATGTAAACCAGTGATACATATGGTTTGGGTTATTGATCAATCATGGACTAAATTTATGTGAGAGTCCATGAAGAGTTAGTCCACATGAGTTATTGGATCATAAGCCTAAGTGTAAGAATTAGGGTTTACATATGACTCTTGGAATTCTACAGTATATATGTATTCCCTTAAGCCCAAAATCGACACACAAGTGTCACAACACGAACATAGCCGATTTTTGGTGTGTCTAGCCTCTCTCTCATTTGTCCTCCATTTGCTCTTGGTGTTTGTGACTTGTTTGAGGCATCACACTTGGGGTGCTAAGCTCTTGAAAGGCCACAACTCTACATGCTACAACAAAGAGGTAATTGTCTAACTTATTTTTATGTTTCAAATATCAAGTTGTATGCTAGTTATAGGTTTCATGCTTTGGATATTTTTTGTTGCATGTATAACTAGAGAAAACTTAGATCCAAAGCATTATGGTTGTATGTGCACCATAGGGATGTTAGAGTACATAAAACCCAACAGATCCTAGATTGGCCAGTGTGTCTGCCTCAACATTTTCTTCTTTGGGAACTTGGCTTAAGCTGAAAGCTTCGAATTCAGAGGCCAATTTTTTGAGGATCTAGAGGTATAGTGCTAGTCTTTCGCCTTTTACTGCATATGATTCATTAAAATGATTAGTTAATAATAAGGAATCAACGAATACCTGAAGATCCTTGATTTGAAGATCTTTGGCCAGCTGTAATCCCCTGATCAATGCTTCGTATTCACCCTCGTTATTGGTTGCATCGAATCACAGCTGCCTGCCTGGAGTATGATGTCCCCCTATGGTGATTTTAGTATGATCGCTAGGCCTGTTCCTCTGAAGTTGTAAGATCTATCAGTGAAGAGTTTCGATCTTCCCATGTTTTTTTTGGAGTTCCTTGCTTTCCAATTTTGCTTCAGGTTGTAGATCATCACTAAAATCAGCCACAAAGTCTGCTAGTGCTTGTGATTTTATCGTTGATCTTGGTTCATATTTGATGTCATATGTGCTCAGCTTCACGGACCACTTCGCCATCCTACCTGACATCTCTGGTTTTCACATAACATTCTTAACGGGATAATTAGTTTTTACATGTATAGTATGTGTTTCGAAATAGTGTCTTAATTTTGTTGAAGCAGTTACTAATGTAAGTATTAGTTTTTCAAGATGTGAGTACTTGGTCTCAGGATCCAAGAGACTTTTACTTACATAGTAGATGGGATGTTGGTCTCCGTTAAGATCTTTGGCTAAAACAACACTTACAACGTTAGAAGATACTGAGAGGTATATGACTAGTGGTTCCCCATATAGTGGTTACACCAATTAGGGTGCTAAACTTAAATAATTTTTCTGTTCCTGAAAAGCATCTTCGTGCTTTTTGGTCCACTCAAACCATTTGTTCTTTTTCAACATGTCATAGAAAGGTCTACACCTCTCTGAGGATCTTGAGATGAACCTGTTTGGTGCTGCTACTCTTCCTGTTAGTATCTGGATATCCTTTGTCGAGGATATGGATCTTAAATCGATGATGACCTTTATTTTCTCTGGACTTTCTTCTATTCCTCTTTTAGTCACCATGTATCCGAGGAACTTGCCTGATCTCATTCCAAAATGGCATTTGGAAGGATTCAACTTCATGTTATATTCGTCTAGTATGTTGAAGGTGTCCCTAAGATCCTTGAAGTGATCTTCAGCTTTCTTTGATTTAACCACCATGTCATTGATGTAGACTTCATGTTGGGAATTCAGTATCAGCAATCACTGGAGCAAATCTTGAGATCCTGTGGCTCGTTGGGGAAAATTCCGGTATAGGTTGCACCACCCCGGGCACACTGGAGATCATATGCCTTAACTGCTAAAGTTCCTTGGCCATGACCGGGCTTATTCCTACATCAACGTCCATGGAGTTAGTATTAAAAGTATTATTATTCACAGAGTTACCAGGATCCTTGTTATTGGGAGTGACGAAGGTTTTTCCAAGATCCTGGATCATATGAGCTTGCTCTTTTGGAGCTACACCCCAAGCGGGAGCAGGGGCCGGTGTTGAGGATCCTATCTAACGGTGATTTCTTAAGGATCATGTATTGTCAAATCTCAGGATCTTGGGTTGCAAGATCGAGGGTGATGCTTCTTGGGGTTTATGGATTTCCGCCCTCATTCTCTACATTTCCTTGAGTACCGTCCTGTTGTCCTCCTGCTGCTTAGTGACTTGTCGTTCTAATATCTTCATCATAGCAAAGAGCTCATTATTGGAAATCAATACAGGAGGATCCTGAAATCCTTAGGTAGCGACCGGAGAGGTGTTTTTCTTCGGTGCCTCATAAGCTTTTTTGGGAGCTCCGCCAGGAGGTGGTGGAAGGTTTTTAGAAGAAATGAAAGGAATTGAGGAAACGGATAAGGTTGGTTGGGTAGACATGATACTCTAACAATTGTGTACACCACGATCCCACAATGGGAGCCAAATTGTTTTGGTCGAAAATTGATCAAATGTAATTCAGCAAAATTGTATTAGAGGATGTGGTGTTAGAATAATGCAAACACAGAGTAATGATCAAAGTGAGACAAGTGAGTTACAAGAAAAGCCCTTGATCATTTATAGGACCTTCGACATAAAACCTTGTGAGGTGATAATGATCAACTGCCTTGTTGTTTTTTATTGATTTTAATTTGAGATTACAGAGATGATGAAGATAATACGAGTACAAGTATAATGGTAGAGCTAATTGTGTGTGTGGTGTGCAATTTACAAGTGTTATTTATAGTCTAAGCTGAATAACAAGAAGTTCGATATTTCCGGGATCCTCCTTGAACAAAAATTTGCATGTTGTTTGACTTGGTATTCCCGGGGTCTTAAGCTTGGTTGAAGTGATTCTCCGCTGAGAATGAGTATTATGTTGACTAAGTTTGCACATGTGAGAAAAAGAAAGAAGAATATAGACGTTATAAGCGTTAGGAAATATTAGTGATAATAGTCAGGATCCTGAGATATGTTTAAGGATATTGAGACTTAAGGTATATTGAGGATCCTGAATATATCTCTGGGATCCTGCCCCTAACAACATCCTACTTTTTTTTATTGTAGCATTGTACTTTCCAAACAAACCATTAAAAGTTAAGTGATGTTCCAATCAATACATACATACATATACATATAGATACACATAGACATACATCCTACACATATTGCATATACGTACAAATATACTTTCCATTATAACATCGTACTTTTTTTTCATTTTTTCCATTATGGCATTGTACTTTCCAAACAAGCCCTTAAAAGTTAAGTGATGTTCTAATCAGTACATACATACATATAAATACAAATATGCTTAAACATACATCCTACACATATTGAATATGCATTATGGCATCCTACTTTTTATCAATTTTCCATTATAACATTGTACTTTCCAAATAAGCCCTTAAAAGTTAAGTGATGTTCCAATCAATACATACATACATATACATACAAATAGACTTAAACATACATCCTATACATTTTTCATATACATTATAACATCCTACTTTTTTTTTGTCATTTTCTATGATAACATTGTACTATTTCATTATAGCATACAATTTTTCTTTTTTCAAGGTAAACATATACATTAATACATACATATATACACACATTACATACATTTATGCGTACTATTTCATATACATACATCATACACATTACATACATACATAATGCATACAATGTGAAGAACTAGATGAAAATACTTCATGAAATGAAATAGAACTTGTGGTGGAATTAAATCATAATGGTGGTGGTGTTGTGGGGGCGTTGTGGCGGCAGAAAATCCGACAACGGTGGTGGCAGTGGTGACAGCCCTAGCTTAAAGGTCAACAATTCTTAATACACAAAAGCAAACACTCAACTCAGTAAATGGTCACTGGAGAGAAGAGAAATGAAAAAAAAAGGAGGAGAATGACCTTTCCGTCTCCATTATCGGAATAAAAAATCTGTCGTCGGTGATGACGGCCTTGTCATCGCCAGTGATAAAGCATGCCACCGGTAGTAATCTATCGTCTTAGTTGCACTTTGGTAGGAAATCAAGAGAGCAAAAGGGTGGATAGACTATAGGAAAGCGGAGAAGAGAAAGGTATATCTGCATAGAGCATAGTGATAAATCTAGTGTTTTAGTATCGACGTTAAGTTTTAGCGGCGACACCTTCTGGAGGGAACTTATACCGTATTTTCTTCGAGCATTAGCAGCGACGATTGTCGTCACCATTGACGTCGTCGCAATAGTATATGAGATATTCATTTCCAGCAGTTGGATTAGGCCCATATCGACAGATAAGGTTTAAACAATGCCTTTGACGCGAATCGTGAGTTTTTACCTTTAGCAGCGACTGCCACCTTTAGCGGCGACATCTAACGCGAAAGTTAGATGTTGTCACTAAAGGCATCGCCGCCAAAAGTTAGTGGATACTCTAGCAATGATTTTCTTAACATATTAAGTCTTAACATAATAAATCTCCTAACCCACAATTGAAACCAAATTTGAAATTATGTTGCAAGTATAGTCCAACCTAATGATAACGGTGTTAAGCGAAAGTCACAAATTAATCTTAGCATATTCTCTTACCCACTTCTTCTAAATCATAAGGCATCTATATATTAGTTTCAAATTCAAATTCGTTTCTAACTAAATCGTAGTGGGTGTTGCACCCTTATCCTATAATTCTTGATATTATATGCTAAAATTTCAACGAAAAGATCAAGGATCATTTAAAATCTCGTTGCAATTACGATGATATATACAAGCCGTTATCTATGATCAAACGGACATCTATACCAAACAATACTAATCTATTATTTTGCATTGTTATACGCAAATTATACGATGCATGCTTTCATTATATTTCGTTATTATTTAAAAAAATGTATATTTCAGTTGGTTAAATTTTAATTTAACTTAAAACTAGTGTAAGAATTATTCCAATTTTCTTTTTCTTTTTTCAAAAAAAAATGTAAATTGTATTACTACCATAGAATGAATGAATGAATGAAATTGTTCGAAAAGATGACCTGAAAATATGGAAGCCATGGTTGCAAAAAGTTATCTTCAAATTGATACAATCATGGCCATAATGCCGTTGTCATCGGCCTTCGATTATTTGTTGGCTTCCTTCTTTCTCTGATTCTCCCGTTCGGATGAGACATACGTGACGCACCGATCAACATATAATCAATAACTAGAAGCTAGATCGATCAGGCCTGCGTCACGTTCATTCATCTCTCTGAATCATATATATATCTTTTGAATTAGCTTAGCGTTAGCGCCATGGATCCGAATCCAAGCCCAAGGAAGATGCGAATTCTTTCTTATGTTATGACAAAAATTCCTAGTTTCAAACGCCGGCAATTGCAGGAGCTTGAGAATGAAAAACAAATCCGGGCGTCTTATTTACCGGAAACCTATTCCGAACTCTCCGAACGTGAATCCTACACCGAACTCGCCGAACGTGTGGCTCAACTTACGGACGATGACATCCTCGCCACCATCCGTTCGGTCGTCGTCGAGGTCTCTCAGATTCGATCCGTCCTCAAAACTCTTGGCGAGCGTCCCGACCCCGAGGCTGTTGATTCCGCTAGGGTGAAGCTTCATGAGATGGATTCGCCCTTCGCTCAGCAGTTGGACGAGATCGCGATGGCCGAAGGCGGCGTTGAGGAGGTGGAATCGAGGAGGAAAGCGGTAAAGAGGGAGAAACAGATGTTCAGGGCCCTGATCTCGTTGGATGAGATGCATGACAGCTATGCCAATTTGTTGATTGTAGCCGAGAGGAGGCTTCAGAAGCTTTATGAGACGGCTAAGGCGGCAGGAAAGTTAAACGTCCTTGACCGGAGGGCTTCTTCCATGCTTCCGACCATCGCCGAGGAGGTTAAGGAGGAGATGGCTGATATTCTTCAGGATGCGTTGATTAACGGTGTCGAACGGATTGATTTATCTCGTCGCCGGTTGCCCTTCATCCCTGAAGCCTTCGGGAAGCTTCGTACATTGGTTTCCCTTAACCTATCCTGCAATAAACTTATGGTTCGTCTTTTAACATTCTATTATTTCTTCTTCCAATCATCTTCAGATCGATCTAAAGGAATCACATCACAGATCTCTTTCAGCTTTCTCGATTCTGCTCTAATTAACTTTTTTGTATTGAAACAGGCCATTCCAGATTCAGTTGCAGGACTCACAAATCTCGAGGCACTTGATGTTTCTGCTAATCTATTTGAATCACTACCAGATGCCATCAGATCGCTAAAGAAGTTGCAGATCCTAAATGTATCGAGGAACAAGCTCACTTCGTTGCCCGATGGACTTTGTAAATGCAGGTAAATATAACCAAATTTAATTTCTGTTCTTCCCTCCCTCTGCATCATTCTAAACTCACAAATTAATTAATGTTGTTGATTAAATGAATTCAGATCATTGGTAGAATTCGATGCAAGTTTCAACAAGATCTCGTATCTCCCCGCCAACATCGGGTATGAACTGGTGAATCTAAAAAAGCTTATGATGCCTTTGAACAAGTTGCGCACCCTTCCTACCTCCATCGGCGAAATGGTATCTCTTCAGATTCTAGATGTACACTTCAACGAGCTCAAAGGTCTCCCATCCTCCATCGGAAAGTTAACAAAACTGGAGATCATTAACATCGGTAGCAACTTCAACGACCTTACATACCTCCCGGATTCAATCGGAAATCTAACCAGCCTTAGGGAATTGGACGTCTGCAACAACCAAATCAGCGAACTTCCAATCACATTCGCTCGTCTCGTGAATCTAAACAGACTCGTAGTTGACCATAATCCGTTGATGGATCCTCCTCCGGAGGTGGTGGCGGAAGGTGTGGAAGCGGTGATGGTGTATATGAGCAAGAAGTTGTACGATAAGATCGTGGAAGAAGAGAAACGAATCATATTGGAACGGGAAGAACAGCTTCAGGCTGGGTGGTTCACGACGTTATTTTTTGGGCCTGTCGCCGGTCCCGGCGCAACTTATCCTTACCTCACTCATCGACTATGATCAAATGATTCAAATCATCATGTTATCCAACGACGTAGTTAACTTTTGCATGAGGTGGTGGTGTTCTTCATTCCACCTTGTTATATTTACCTGTTTTAATCCTCACTCAGTTTGTATGTTGATGATTCCGAGGCATGTTTACCCAACCAAAAGCAAGAATATAAATACATGAATGTAAGGTTTTCAAGGTAAGATGGTGATATATGTAACATGCAAAATTTTATTCCTTGTATTTATGGATGATATATCGAAATAAAATGGTCTCGTGTCTTTTTTGATATCATGTGTCACATTCACATATTGTTTTGGCCCAGCTTCATTATTTTTTGAAACAAAATAGAACAGGACATTGAGTTAGGTTGGTAAGTGGAAACCCGTTTAACGTGTATTTTTAATGTATACATCTTAAATCATTTTAATTGAAGATAGATTATTGTTGTAACAATATGGTTTTTGTTTTATAGAGAATAAAAAAGTAATTATAGGTCAACATCAACACTATATATCGGTCTCATAAGAAAGGCGTAACCCGAGATGTAGGATAGTCGGCAACTCCTACCAAAGGGTGATGAAACTGACTAACTGAGTTTGTAAAAAACTTCCGTCAAAAAGAAAAAAAAAAAAAGTAAAAATACATAAACAAAATATAAATAAATATAAGAATGATAAAAGCTCACATTGGATTATCCCAGCATATAAAAACGTCATCTTGCAATGAAGAAAACAATAGTGTTAGTCTAAAAGATTGGATTATCCCAGCATATAAAAACGTCATCTTGCAATGAAGAAAACAATAGTGTTAGTCTAAAACAAGGAACTATTGAGCTAAAATAAATTTGTACGTAGAGTGGGGCAAGGCTCCGTAAGAAAAACATGATAAGATAGATGAGTAAATTAAATGAGTAAGCTATCATATCTAGCGCAAACAAAGAAAAGAGAGCTACATCCTAAACTACCTAAATACTACTATGCTACTTTGATCCTAAGTCTGTTGTTTAATATCTAAGTTCGTGTCCTAGAAAAGAGATAACTCCTTCGAGTATAATCTTACACTATCTAGCTCACTTTATTCTCGGACGACCTCTTGTTCTCTCCCCTTGATTGTGATTGTCTCCTAAAACACCCTTCATATACGTCAAATGGTATGCCAAATTATAAATGTCATATCAAAACATTAAACACACTTGTAAAAATAAAGTCTCGATGTATTACAAATAAACAAAGTTTAAAATGTTCCAAAAGAAAGAGTATGATTGTGTATCAAATCAAACATCATAACATAAGCTATAAATAAACCACTTGTGGCGTTCTAAAATCTACAACATTCTCAAACATTATCACTTCGCTAATTGTCAAAATATGTGGTTTAGACTCGGAAAGCCTAGTAACTAATACATGGGCGCAACACCTAGTAGGCCAAGGTACTTACACTTCCCTTCACCAATACACAACCCCCAAAATCTTTTAAAAAGTAGGCTTGAAAGTGAACAACATATATAAAGAAAAAGAAGCATCAAGATAAAAGCAATTTGTCTAACATAATAAAAGTAATGTATACGCGTTGTTGTTAAGGTCCGGTTGATGAAAGTATATATGCTAAACATCGTTTGTTTGGACTGTCCGGTCGATGAAATCACATATGCTAAACACCACTCATTTGGATCGTCCAATTGATGACAACACATATGTTAAACGTCGCTCATTTGGACTGTACGGTTAATGAAAACACTATTGGTTTAAGATGTCCAAGCCAATAACTAAATTAATATATTCTTGAATTATAAACAAAGTCTTTTTTGGGTTGCCCTCATAACTAGTAACCGTATAAAATGACTTTTGAAGAGAGATAAATTGATTTGTTAATTTATTATATGATTAATAAATTAATTAGAAATTAAAATAAATGATTTATTAATATATTATATGATTAATATATTAATTTGAAATAGTAATAATTAATTAAGAAATAATCAAAAACTAGTAAGAAAGCCCGGGCTTCGCCCCTGGTTGTTTTTTTTTTTGTTTTTAATTTTTTTTGTGTTATAACAAATTTCACAAATATTACTGGAAATAACGTTGTGTACAATTCAAAGAAGTTTTGTGTCCTCTACATTCGCTTCGTCCTCTGCCTTCTGCCTCTGGTCTCTTCTGTGGAACTGTTAGACCAACAAAATTATCATAATTTCTTATGAAATGTTAAGTTAATTGTATTAATAATGAGAGGAACTTACATTGACACTATTCAAACATTTTTTTTCTTTTCTACTCTAACAATGTCGCCCTTTTCCATTGAAGTAACCATCCGCTAATACCTAAAAAATGACATAAATACCCTCAACAGAAGAAACATGAATTAACAATTTAACAAAAATGATAGATGATTCATAGAATATACTTGTTCAACAAGTGACCGATTCATTGGATCAAACGCCAACAAATTCCGTTATAGCCTAAGTGTCAACGTGTCAACATCTAGAAACTTCTCAAAAAATATGACTGCTTTCTTTCTACTCATATCAGGTATCTTCTTACCTTGTTATTGCACACCTGAATCAAAGATCATAAAACAGATTCAACCCATGTGCAAATTTTGGGAGAGCTGGAAACAAAATGGTCAAAATACATTATTCATTCCAATGGATTTATCCATTTCCTAATCTAGAGGATTACCTTAATTTGTGAATGGATATCAGTGAGGAAATGTTTATTATGCTTCAGATAATTTCTAAAATCCTTCATGAAAATCTCTAATAGTTAAAAATTATTCCATCATAATGTAAACTCAACCAAATAGGTAGGTATCTGTGTTTTTCTTAAACATATGTGTTGAACATACCAAATCATGTAACACCTGTGACATACAAACACCATTTATTATTCTCTACCTGCATTCTCAGCATTAGCCTATAAAACACATAAGTTAGAGAAAGAGAAAAAAAAGCACCTAAATGTCCAACTCGATTACTTCAAATGTACTTGGTTCTAACCCCATATACCCTACAAATTTCATGTCAGTTTTGTTAATTGATTGAAGCTTATAATGACTCTCCATGTGACATAAGTTTTTGGAGTTTACATGAGACTATCCACATCTTTTTTAACCTTCACTACATTTATAATCTTCTACTCACACAAATGTTGAATAAACAAACATGCCTTATTAAATCAGTTGATATCGTAAGCAAAAGAAAGGTTAACAGAGTAATTACATTGGATAATGGAAGCTGGACAAAAATGCCATGAATTGATTCCCGGTGATTTAACATTGAAACAACATCAACGACTTCATTTTCTTTAATTTTTTCAATAAGCCCTATTACTACTGAGGCGTTCATTAAGAAATTGAGGGCATTACCACATTATAATGTATAATTGGCCAAATAAGTTATCTAAACAAGTGTTTATTAGGGAAGAGGGAGTCATTCCTTCCCAACCCACTGAACCCACTGTCACATCAATTTTTGTCTCTTATTTTTTTCATCTTTCCCAACCCACAACACACGAAAATCCTATCTTTCTCAACCCACTTAACCCAGTCAATTAAAAAAAATACAAAACAAATAAGGTACAAGTTTTAAAACACATTGTACAAGAGAAAATGTGTAACACCCATAAAAATGAGACCAAATTTAAACTTTTCAAAACATTAAAGATCCATTAATGATTACAAATTCGTTTTCCAAAATAGTTTATATCATAGTTTTTCCCCAGAACCATAAACAGAACATGAGGAGATGTACGATCATGCCTTCGCCTTGCCGCGATCCCCTGATGTACCTGAAACAATAAACTGAAACTGTAAGCCCGAAAGCTTAGTGAGCTCCCCCAAAATACCGATACACTGCATATAACACATAAATAAGCAACAGCATGTACTGGGTCCACAGCTTTGCAGACTGGATCACCCCTGAATCCACAGTGTGAGTCTGGATTGCCTTACGGGCCCACAGCTCACATCTGGATTGCCATCGAGCCCACAGTACGAGTCTCACTTAGCCCGTAACTGGAATGCTCCCGGGTTTGTTGGTTACCGCACGAAGCAGTATCACCTCAACCCATCCCACATAACATATCAACATATAACATAACCACTGAGTATGCAGATAATCATATAACAACACAGGTAGTCCTACAGATCTACCTAACTGGCATAACCACTGAGCATGCAGATAATCATATAACAACACAGGTAGTCCTACAGATCTACCTAACTGGCATAACCACTAGCATGCAACATTAACTTCATACTCAACATACTAACACTGCTAGGATAACATATTCAATGGGCCGGCCTTGATGCCTTAGACCCCTTAGTATAGTGAGGTAACTCACCTTGCGACTGCCGACTGGAAATAGAAAGCTCAACTCTCGAATCACCGCCACAAACCCCACCACCTATACCCAACACATCATAAGGTTTATAAATTCCTGAATACCCTAGAAGTCAACTGGTCAACCCTTGGTCAAAGTCAAAGTCAACTGTCAAGGTCAACAGTCCATGTTGACCTCAACTCGTCGAGTACCCTCAGCTACTCGCCGAGTTTCTTGCAATACTTGTCCGCTCGCCGAGTCACCAGAATGACTCGTCGAGTTCCTAAGGTTCGTGGTCAAAGCTCCACGGCCACTCGTCGGGTTTTCCTTCTTGCAACTCGACAAGTCCACACACATCCATTAATTGGGAAACCTTAACTGACTCGCCGAGTTGTTCATCCAACTCGTGGAGTCTACGGCAATCTTCATCGGACTCGCCGAGTTGTTCATCCAACTCGTCGGGTCCATGCCCATCTTCATATGACTCGCCGAGTCGACCATGCGGCTCGTCGAGTCCCTTCAGTCCTTTAACCATACATGCACTTTTTAAGCCATGCCAAGGCTCCAAATTGCAGATCCAACTTCCTTAGGCATTCTTATCACGTAAAGTTGCAAACTTTACGTGCATGCAAGGCTTTTAAGACCCTAAAATGACAAAACTAAGCTTGAAATGAAGTTACACACTTGAGGGAAGGCTCATACTAGGCAAAGCTGATGACTTTATGAATCTAGAGGCCAAGGGGAGTCCAGATCTGAAGTTACAACTTCAGATCTTGGCTTAAGCACAAGAAACCTTTCTTAAAACTCATGCAAAAGAGGGTTTAGATGAAAATGAGCCAAGGAGAATGGTCAAGTACCTTCAAGAGAGTGCTTACTGATGCAGATCTTGAATCCCACGAGCTCTTGATTCAACTAGCTTGTTTCCCCAAGTGTTTCCTTCACCCAAAATCCTTCCTCCAAGCTCAAACTCTCCAAAAGAAAACACACACACACGACTTAGGGTTAAAGATGGACAAGAAGCAGTAAAGGGGAGGCTGGGGGAGGCCAATGATCCTTTAAATATAGTGAAATGCCCTGGAATTTAGGGTTTCATCTGCCAGCTCCTGCTGGTCGAGTCCCTTCTTGGACTCGGCGAATAGGTCACTAAAACGCGTGTACCATCCCGCTACTACTCGACGAGTAGGGCGACCAACTCGTCGAGTAGACCCAAAGACCAAGAAGGATTGTAACATCCCAAAATTCAAGGCCAAAAATTTCATTTTTAAATCATAACTAAACCATAGTATTAAACCATTTCAAACATACTAAAAGAGTTATATAACAAAACAGAGTATCTTTTCAAAACACTTGTTCATTTCATCAGAGTAAAACATCCCAGGCTGTCTAATCAATGGTGTGTACCATGCGATCACCCCGAGCTCTTCCCTCCGCTATCGGAAGTATCTGAAATGAAAACTGAAAACCGTAAGCACGAAGATTAGTGAGTTCCCCAACCTACCACATACCCTGCATAATCACATACTGCAAATACCGAGCCACGCCCGCTACTTTGGGCCTCGCCCACTACTTCGGGCCTCGCCCGCTTCAACGGCCCTGCCGCTCCAGGCCCCGCCTGGCTTCGAGCCCCGCTCGGATACAAATCTGTTTCTCTTAGGCCCCGCCTGTCCCTGGGCCCCGCCCGCTAACATATACTAACACATAAACATACCACAACACATAACTAAATATATATACTACTGAATCCTGTTCTAAGGCCTCGCCTATCTTGGGCCTCGCCCTTGTCCTGCTACTGATGAATCATGGAACCCCGTCAACGCTTCTTCTGATAGTGAGATACGGGCCCAACCCACACTCACTCCTTTCCTAACTTGGGCCTCGCCCCTGCTCTGCTGCTAATGAGATATGGAACACCGTCCACACTCTGCTATTGGTGGGATACGGGACCTCGCCCACACTCACCTCCCTACCAGTCACATACAAGTATCACACAGACAACAAGTATACTCTATCATGCAAACCATTCCTTGGGCACCCGCCCGACATTGGACCTTGGTCCTGAATATCATGCTAGCAAACAGTGCCTAGGGCTAACCCCCGGGTCTTCCTACTCACAACTACATGGGCCGGCATTGTGGCCGTAGACCCATTCACACAAAGGGAAACTCACCTCAATATGCTGAAGCTGCTGATAATCCTTTGGCTGCTGTCTGAAAACTCTCTGAACCGCTGCTCCTCTAGCTCCCCGAGCTACTATTATCAATATAACATTTAGTTCCAAACTGAACTCTAGAAGTCAAACTAAGTCAACTTTGGTTAAAGTCAAAGTCTTGTTCAAAGTCAACCTTCCAGTTGACTCGACTCGCCGAGTCAACCCGAAGACTCGTCGAGTCCTTAAACTCAGAAGCTATCAAAATACTACCCAACTCGTCGAGTCACCCCAAGACTCGTCGAGTTCAACGATCTCTGAGTCCCATCCTGTCCAACTCACTGAGTCACCGCTCAACTCACTGATATGCGTCTTAACCAGAAGAGGTTGGGGGTTCTGCGACCCGACTCGTCGAGTCCAAGAACAGACTCGCCGAGTCCTAGGCAATCTTCAACAGACTCGCCGAGTTGTTCTTCCAACTCGTCGAGTTCCTGCCCATCTTCATACAACTCGCCGAGTCCACCCATGTGACTCGCCGAGTCGCTTCAGTTCTTAAACCATACAGTGGCTTTTCGAGCCATGCAGGGGCTCCAAACTATAGATCCACTCTTCTAAGGCCCACCCTTCACGTAAAGTTGCAAACTTTACGTGAAACCAAGGAGCTATAGGCTTAAAACACTCTAGGGCTAGGGTTTAAGACAAACATGCTTCACCAACACACCAAGGGCTGATACTTTACGGGTTTTTGGACCAGAACAAGCCTAGATCTGAAGTAGCAACCTCAGATCTGGACTTCTAACTTGAAATGGCTCCTTTACATGCCAAAATGGCCCCAAAACATCATCCAAGAAAAGATCTAGAAGCAACAAAGGCAAAGTGACAGATTGTTACCTTCAAACTGTTGCTCACAACCAAAGAGTTGAATCCTGCAGCTCCTTAGTGGTCAAATCCTCCAAATCTTCCTCTTGCAAAAGCCCCAAGTTCACTTTCCTCCTCCTCTTACTCAAATTAGGGTTTGGAATCGCTTAAAGAATCTTCTGGCCGACAAGGGGGGCTGAGGAGAGGACATAAGGTCCTTTAAATATGGTGCAAACCCTAAGATTAGGGCTTTTCTCGTCCAGACCAGAGTCGCTGAGTCCACTCGCCGACTCGTCGAGTCGGTCACTTATTTTATAACCCGGATCCCGCTCCGACTCGTCGAGTTCTTTCCTGGACTCGACGAGTTGACTCCTTGACTTAGAGCTTTTCCTTTCTTTTCTTGGTCTTTCTGATTATGGGTGTTACAACTCTCCCCCACTTAAACTAAACTTCGTCCTCGAAGTTTCTCTACGACCAATCGCCAGGCAATCTTCTTTCAACACCCTGCTTAAAAATCTAATACCAGCTGCCTACCTCTGCTGGCCTTCCGCCCGATCATTCTGACGATCATTAATCCTTGCGGATAGTATTCTCGGGTTCAACCTAACCCTGCCCATCCTGGGAATACAACTTACTCTGACAATCCTTCCGGTACTCCCCGAGTACTTATGCTGGACATCCTAGGGGTTCACCCCTTTTTCCTTGTGCGTTTTTTGGCCTTCCCTAGGCAACGTTCCATAACCAACTACCTCCCCTATCACTGTGAAGGACCTATCCTTCACCAAATCCATTACTCCCGCTACTTCCAGTGCGGGTCATTACTGCCAGTACTTACTGGACACTTCTTACTACTATAACTTAGTGCTGAGCACCCATCCCATCGAATGGTTCAGATAATCCTTCGAGTAAAAGATTCATCCCTGCAACGGTTAGACTCAAACGAGAGCTGGGCAACTGGGTCAAACCCTTCCCTCTGAGATTATTTGACCCTCCTGTGAGATGCATAACACTCTCCGGTCATCCAGCTATCTCATACCATACCTCTCTATCATTACTTCCCCGCCTCAAAGTTTTGCTGTCTCTCATCTGCCTTCCAGAAGAACCGAGACCACCCTGCTCTCAACGGATTCTTCTGATGACTGGGTCACTGGATACCCACCAGCTACTACGACTAGCACAATCTCTTAGTCGCTCCCAGCGACTTCCGAAGGAACCTCGACTATCCAAACTTCTCTATCTATCCTGCTACCCTGGCGCTACAAGTCCTGGGATCCTCGATCCCCTAACTTGACCCTAAGGTCCTTACCAGGTCCCACCTGTGCTACTATAACTCACGGGCCCCGCCCACGGGTCTCACCCGAAACCCTATTACTGATCAACCCTGCTCTCAGGTGTCACCTATACTGCTACTCACATACGGGCCTCGCCCACGGGTCTCACCCAACTACATCCTGGAGTGGCCTCTCCCAAGGTCTCATCTCTCTAGGGCTACGCAGGCCAACTCCATACTAATCACAACGAACTACCCTTTACTGATCCCTACCTTGCCAACTAGGAGATACGGGCCCCCCGCCCACACTCCGAGAACTAGGAGATTCGGGCCCCCGCCCACACTCCGCTATCTAAACTGCTAATGAACGCTACGGCTTACCCGCAGTCTTACATCACTTCCCTCACTAACTTGCTACTGGGGAATGCTGCGGCTGACCCGTAGTCTTACATCCTAACTAAAATCACGTCCTGTCGAGAAAATCTTCAACCTGGTTTCCCAAACCAATCCTCTACTGATCGCTATTACACGCACTCAACACTGGGGAGTTTCCCAACTCCCAACTCACGCGTTTCTCAATCCGATCAGCCACTCAGACTACTATCCTGCTCAACAAAGTTGCGAACTCATCCCAGCTTCGCACTTTCTTCCGTTCCGGACTATACGAGGGTTCCTCCCCCACTTCGATTCAACTAGCTCCTTACAGTTCACTGTCTGGAAAGGATTACCAATCCTTCTTACCACTCCATGGTCGATCTGCTAAAAACTTATGCTTACCGCTGCTGGTGCTCCAAAACTACCCAATACCCCGACGCCACCGTCCTTGAAAGCTGGTGAAATACTTCTAGAATCCCAATCTCACTCTTGCTACAGCGACCGCATCCTGAGTGACCTACTCTTAAAGGGATACAACTACGGACTACTACTCTAAACCCATGGTATGCAGATGGCATATAACTCAATCATAAGCAGGAGACAGAATCCAAAGTACAATCAATAATATCGATGCAGTACCATAGCAATTATATCACAGATAAAACTGTCAAACCGATAAAGGATACGCACCTGGCACATCTGGGGCTGCTTGCATGTCATCTGAAACCAATTGGTACGCCCTGCTCCGTGCCGTAGGCGCCTCTGCCCGGCCCTGTCGAATGTCGGTGACCCTCAAAGTCGCGGGAGCAGGTGCTATCACCTGTCCTGCTGAAAGCAAAATCGGACGCTGGGCCTTCTTGTGGCCCCTCTGACTGCAATGGAAACATATCAGGTCTGTTCCCTGGGTGGTGGAAGTAGTACAATCTCTGCTAAAATGACCAGTTCGGCCGCACTTGAAGCAGCCTGAATCCCCACCACTGCCACTCCTACACGCACCCTCGTGTGTCCTGCCACACTTCCCGCATCGGCTGCGGCTCTGGAAATCCCTCGATCTCGAGTCTGACCCCTTGGGTCTCTTGCCTGAACCTGTGGCTACATGTATCTCATCCGGTTTCCTCTTCCTCTCTAACTCCAAATCAATCTCCCTTTCTCTAGCTCGTGCAATCATGTCCTCCAGCGTCTTGCAGCTGGACCTGCTCACAAACTGCCTGATGTCACTCCTCAGCATCTCGTGATATCGAGCTTTCTTCATCTCCTCGTCCGCCACATACTGCGGAACCAGAAGAGCCCTCTCCCTAAACTTGGCAGTGATCTCCGCCACAGTCTCAGTCGTCTTCTGAAGGTCCTGAAACTCCTGTGTCAACTGTTGTACCTCAATAACTGGTGCAAACTCAGCCCTGAATCGGGCCGAGAAATCACTCCATGTCATCGCGTCCAACACGGCATCATCTCCAATGGCATGTCCAACCTCCTCCCACCAATCCCGTGCTCTGTCCTTCAGAAGATAGGAGGCAAGTCGGACCTTGTCCCCCTCAGGACATCGGCTCGTACGAAAGGCGTTGGCAGCATCGGCCAACCACCTGCTGCTAGCGATGGGGTACCTAGCCCTATGGTAATCTGGTGCGCCACAAGCTCTAAACTCTCAGAACGTCAAAGTACGCGCTCCTATCATAGCCACCATCTCTGCACGGAAGGCTCCCAACCTTTCATCTAATATCTCCAGTATGCCCTCCTTGACCGTGCCAAAGATCACAGGAGTCTGATCTAGAATACTGCGTGTAACCTCGGCTGATACAAACTCCCTCATCCGCTCCTCGAGCTGCTCGGTCCCTGAACCCAAGCCTGATCCCTCTCCGGCGCCTGATCCGTCAACTGGTCTACCCCGTAGTGCCACCATTCTGCAACATATCATAACTGTCATTAACATGCACATCTCTACTGAGGGATCACACTCACACTACAAGTTTCCCGGTCTCATCTCGGCCTTTCCCGAATCGAGTATGGATCCTCTGCTTTCAGTAGTACGGGCCCATACTACCTTCCACATCTATCCGTACTTTCCTCAAGAACCGCTTCGACTCCACCAGGTCACTTCTACTACTATTGATCTCTGCTACTCTCATCCTAGGCTTGCCCTTGGGAAATCTCTGACTCCACCCAATCCAGTCCTCAGCTGCTGAAGGCCTCCTTGTAATGCCAATTAGCCATCACCTGAATACCATCACATGTGACGAGGCTCAGATAATCCTTCGAGTAAAAGACTCGTCCCTACAATGGTTAGACTCAGACGAGAGCTGTGCAATAGGGCCAAATCCAGCACTCTGAGATTATTCAACCCTAATCACATGTGACATGACGTATGCACCTGATGGCTAACTCCCATCACTCAGAGTCCTACAAAGCACAAAGCAAGCAACATTCGGACACAGGAAACTACTCAAGCAAATCTATTCTCATAACGAGAAACTGTACTAGCATGCGACATAATATCATATACTCAGGCATAACCTAAACAGGCTATCCTACTACTGTCTAACCAGTACTATCATGCAGCTCAAAAGCACATATAACAGGCACGTAAGGCATCCTTCCTAGATCCTTAGCCCTAAACTAGCATGCTGTTCTACTAACTGAAACTGATAAACATAACATAAACTTGTATGGGTATTTTGGGGTACTTACTTGAGCTCGGCTGATTGCATGCACCACACCCTTTTCTCTTTTCAAAGTTCTTTTCTTTCTAAAATTTCTTTTCGCTTTTTCTAAAACTCTTTTCTTTTTAAGTTTCTTTTTGCTTTTCTAAAACTCTTTTATTTTGAAAACTTTATACCACTTCCTTAGTTTGAGTTCAGACACACTCGAGAGTGCGCCCGAATCCTTCATACCAAGGCTCTGATACCAACTTGTGACATCCCAAAATTCAAGGCCAAAAATTTCATTTTTAAATCATAACTAAACCATAGTATTAAATCATTTCAAACATACTAAAAGAGTTATATAACAAATCAGAGTATCTTTTCAAAACACTTGTTCATTTCATCAGAGTAAAACATCTCAGGCTGTCTAATCAATGGTGTGTGCCATGCGATCACCCCGAGCTCTTCCCTCCGCTACCAGAAGTACCTGAAACCAAAACTGAAAACCGTAAGCACGAAGCTTGGTGAGTTCCCCAACCTACCACAAACCCTCCATAATCACATACTGCAAATACCGAGCCACGCCCGCTACTTTAGGCCTCGCCCACTACCTCGGGCCTCGCCCGCTTCAACGGCCCCGCCGCTCCAGGCCCCGCCTGGCATCGAGCCCCGCTCGGATACAGGTTTGTTTCTCTTAGGCCCCGCCTATCCCTGGGTCCCGCCCGCTAACATATACTAACACATAAACATACCACAACACATAACTAAATATATATACTACTGAATCCTGTTCTAAGGCCTCGCCTATCTTGGGCCTCGCCCTTGTCCTGCTACTGATGAATCATGGAACCCCGTCCACGCTTCTTCTGATAGTGAGATACGGGCCCAGCCCACACTCACTCCTTTCCTAACTTAGGCCTCGCCCCTGCTCTGCTGCTAATGAGATATGGAACACCGTCCACACTCTGCTATTGGTGGGATACGGGACCTCGCCCACACTCACCTTCCTACCAGGCATATACAAGTATCACACAGACAACAAGTATACTCTATCATGCAAACCATTCCTTGGGCACCCGCCCGACATTGGACCTTGGTCCTGAATATCATGCTAGCAAACAGTGCCTAGGGCTAATCCCCGGTTCTTCCTACTCACAACTACATGGGCCGGCATTATGGTCGTAGACCCATTTACACAAAGGGAAACTCACCTCAAACTACTGAAGTTGCTGATAATCCTCTGGCTGCTGTCTGACAACTATCTGAACCGCTGCTCCTCTAGCTTCCCGAGCTACTATTATCAATATAACACTTAGTTCCAAACTGAACTCTAGAAGTCAAACTAAGTCAACTCTGGTTAAAGTCAAAGTCCTGGTCAAAGTCAACCTTCCAGTTGACTTGACTCGCCGAGTCAACCCGAAGATTCGCCGAGTCCTTAAACTCAGAAGCTCTCAAAATACTACCCAACTCGCCGAGTCACCCCAGGACTCGTCGAGTTCAACGATCTCTGAGTCCCATCCTGTCCAACTCACTGAGTCACCGCTCAACTCACTGATCTGCGTCTTAACCAGAAGAGGTTGGGGGTTCTGCGACCCGACTCGTCGAGTCCAGGAACAGACTCGCCGAGTCCTAGGCAATCTTCAACAGACTCGCCGAGTTGTTCTTCCAACTCGTCGAGTTCCTGCCCATCTTCATACAACTCGCCGAGTCCACCCATGTGACTCGCCGAGTCGCTTCAGTTCTTAAACCATACAGTGGCTTTTCGAGCCATGCAGGGGCTCCAAACTGTATATCCACTCTTCTAAGGCCCAGCCTTCACGTAAAGTTGCAAACTTTACGTGAAACCAAGGAGCTATAGGCTTAAAACACTCTAGGGCTAGGGTTTAAGACAAACATGCTTCACCAACACACCAAGGGCTGATACTTTACGGGCTTTTGGACCAGAACAAGCCTAGATCTGAAGTAGCAACCTCAGATATGGACTTCTAACTCGAAATGGCTCCTTTACATGCCAAAATGGCCCCAAAACATCATCCAAGAAAAGATTTAGAAGCAACAAAGGCAAAGTGACAAATTATTACCTTCAAACTGTTGCTCACAACCAAAGAGTTGAATCCTCCAGCTCCTTAGTGGTCAAATCCTCCAAATCTTCCTCTTGCAAAAGCCCCAAGTTCACTTTCCTCCTCCTCTTACTCAAATTAGGGTTTGGAATCGCTTAAAGAATCTTCTGGCCGACAAGGGGGGCTGAGGAGAGGACATAAGGTCCTTTAAATAGGGTGCAAACCCTAAGATTAGGGCTTTTCTCGTCCAGAACAGACTCGCCGAGTCCACTCGCCGACTCACCGAGTCGGTCACTTATTTTATAACCCGGATCCCGCTCCGACTCGTTGAGTTCTTCCCTGGACTCGATGAGTTGACTCCTTGACTTAGAGCTTTTCCTTTCTTTTCTTGGTCTTTCTGATTCTGGGTGTTACAAGGATTCATACATAAATCAATACCTGAGAATCAGGGCGTTACAATTCTCCCCCACTTGAACTAGACTTCGCCCTCAAAGTCTGCTGAGGTAAACAACACAGTGTAATGCTCTCGCACCTCCGCCTCCGGCTCCCATGTCCACTCGGATCCCCTCCGATGTTCCCACTGCACCTTCACCAAAGGTATCTCCTTGTTCCGCAAAATTTTCTTCTTCATTTCCAAAATGGCCACAGGCCTCTCCACGTAATTCAGGCGCTCGTCAACCTGAATATCATCCAACGATACTACTGCCTCTTGGTCCATAATGCACTTTCACAACTGCGAAACGTGGAAGGTGTTGTGAATCCGGCTAAGCTCCTCTGGTAGCTCTAGCCTGTAAGCCACCTTGCCAATCCTGGCAATGATCCTGAACGGCCCAATGTAACGGGGACCCAATTTCCCCCTCTTTCTGAAGCGGATCACACCCTTCCAGGGTGAGACCTTCAGAAGTACCATATCACCCACCTGGAACTCTAACTCAGATCGGCGCCTGTCGGCATAACTCTTCTGCCGACTCTGAGTGGTCTGCAATCGCTGCCTAATCTGCTGAATCTTTTCGGTAGTCTGCAGAACTGATGGGTTTTAGGTACAACAAATAAACTAGAAACAATTCCTAAGTTCACATGCAACCTACTTTGGATCTATGTTTTAACTATTGAACATACAACTTTGAATTGCAAAACAAGAACCCTAGAGGAGAGAGGCTAATTTCGAAATTAACAAACTAGGGTTTAGGGTTTACATACCTTTCAATTGTTATAGCAAACAATTGATATTCCCTTGATCTTGATCTTGATCTTCTTGGAAGCTTTAGCACCACAAGTGTAATGCCTCTAATGGAATCACACCCAAACTAGCAAGAAGGAAAGTAGAAGAAGAGAGAGGGGAGAGGGAGTATGCAAAATCTCGGCCTTAGGGTTTCTTCAAAAGAAAGAGTGACCAAAAACATGAACCAGGAGGCTCCTTATATAGCTGAGGGATTTAGGGTTTAAGGGAAACCCTAGTTATCCTTTGCTTAGGGCCTAAGCAAACCCAAGGGCCTTATCCAAGCCCCTATGGACGAAATTATTAGGGTTTCCCCTAAAGATTTCGTCCACCCTCTTCCAAGGGGGTTCTAGAGCCTTTCACTCAACTATTAGATAATTGCAAACTAGTCCCTGCACCTTATAATTAATTCTTTTAACCCCAAAATCAATTCTGATTAATTTCTGGCTAACAATTAATTAAACATAATGATTTCTAATTAATATATTAATCCATTAACATATTAATAAATCATTTATATATATATATATATATATATATATATATATATATATATATATATATATATATATTAATTTATTAATCTTATAAATTAATATCTCTCCTTTCATAATTTCCTTGTCCAGTTGCTAGGTTGAGGGCAACCCAAAAGGACTGTGCTGCTATCAATTCAAGTACATACCAATTATAGTTATGGGCTTAGACACCTAATCCAACAGTCTCCCACTTGGATAAGTCTGTAACTATAATTGCTAGTATGCCTTCTAAATTTGACCAGCAAATTGTAGCTTCCAAAAAGCTGCTGCCGAACTCTGACCCAGTCAGTTATGTGTTCTAAGATAAGTGATCATATAACCCTTCGTTCTGCATGATATCCCCAGACAAAAGACATGGAATGTAATCAATCTCTTTGTCCAGAATCTATGTTTCCCGATTCCTGATTTGTGATGATGAAAGACTTCTAATCGAACACATCAATTCAGTCCTGGCTGGGCCCAGCACATAAGTCAACACCAAATCATCGAGGGGCCCACATATATCGCTTTTCCTGTTAGGGAAAAAGGAACGAATAAACGTTGACTCATATGCTTGTATCTTTTACTCATCAAATTATGCATGACAATACGTTTTATAACACCAAGTTACTGATGCGTTTTCGTATCACCAATGCACAACCGACTTGTAAATTACAACTCATATATCTTCGTTTCAAGATTATAAGATATTATCGTCTCAGTATTACTCGTGATGAATTCCATGAAGTAATACTCTGAGCGAGGGTTTATCCAATACTCAAATCTCAATTTCTGAGTACTCATGAACGTTGCAGCAATTCTATTGCCATGTCTATCCTTAGACAATCTGCAATCCAATTCATGACAGTCTTAATTCACTACTTACTTCCAAGAGTACGAGCGACTGTGGAGTTTGAATAATCTCATTATTCAGGAAGTAAAACATGCAAAAATGAAACACAATAATAAACAATCGACAAAAGGTAGTAGCCAAACTTATAAATAATACTTTATTATTTAATCACCAAAGGTCAATTACATTTACTTTGTTACAAGTTTCAAAAACTAATCTAACTACTAAAAGTAATATCATCTTTCAGTCCTATGCTCCGAGCATGCTGAATATGCTTAGCCCTACTCAGACCCTTTGTGAGGGGATCTGCTGGGTTATCTTCAGATGACACCCTCTTTACTATAAGATGGCCTTCTTCAACTCTATGTCTGATGAAATGGTACTTTCTGTCGATATGTCTGGTCTTACCATGATCTCTCGGTTCCTTTGTCAAGGCAACCGCTCCTTCATTATCGCATAACAGTTCCATAGGCTCCTGGATGGTTGGAACAACTCCGAGATCCCCGATGAAGTTCCTCAACCAAGCTGCTTCTTTCGACGCTTCACTTGCTGCTATGTACTCTGATTCACAAGTAGAATCAGCCACCGTATTTTGCTTGGAACTCTTCCAAGTAACTGCTCCTCCATTCAGTAAAAACACCCAGCCTGACTGAGAACGGAAGTTATCTCTATCCGTCTGAAAGCTGGCATCACTGTAACCATCTACTCTCAAAGTATCACTGCCACCAAGCACAAGGACCCAGTCCTTTGTCCTTCGCAAATACTTGAGTATATTCTTAACTGCTATCCAATGAGCTCTACCTGGGTTTCCCTGATAGCGACTGACCATGCTCAAAGCAAATGCCACATCAGGGCGAGTACATGTCATAGCGTACATGATCGATCCGACAGCGGAAGCATAAGGTACACGATTCATGTCATCTATTTCAACATCTGTACTCGGACATTGAGTCTTACTCAATTTGGTATTGCTCTGGATAGGTAGCTCTCCCTTCTTGGAATTTTCCATACTAAACCTCTTTAGTACCTTATCCAAGTATGTGCTCTGACTAAGTCCAATTAGTCTCTTCTTTATATCTCTCAATATTCTAATCCCAAGAATATAGGCAGCTTCTCCAAGGTCTTTCATGGCAAAACACTTTCCAAGCCAAGACTTAACCTCTTTCAAGGTTGGAACGTCGTTACCAATGAGTAATATGTCATCGACATACAACACCAGAAAAGTTACTATACTCCCACTAGCCTTGATATACACACAAAACTCATCTTCACTTCTAGAGAAACCAAACTCTTTGACTTTCTCATGGAAGCAAAGATTCCAACTGCGAGATTCTTGTTTCAATCCATAAATGGATTTCTCAAGCTTGCACACTCTATTGGGGAACTTTGCATCAACAAAACCCTCTGGCTGACTCATGTAAACATCTTCAGCCAACTTCCCATTAAGGAAAGCAGTTTTGACATCCATCTGCCAGATTTCATAATCATGAAAGGCAGCTATGGCGAGCAATATCCTAATAGATTTAATCTTAGCTACTGGTGAGAAGGTCTCATCATAGTCAACCCCTGGGGTTTGAGTGAAACCTTTTGCAACCAGTCGAGCTTTGAATGTGTGCACATTCCCATCCATGTTTGTCTTCTTCTTGAAGATCCATTTGCACCCAACTGTCTTGCGACCTGGTGCACTATCAACCAAATTCCAAACTTGGTTGTCATACATGGACTTAATCTCGCTGTCCATTGCCTCTTTCCACTTGGAAGCCTCTGGGCCTGCCATTGCTTCCTTATAAGTGACTGGTTCATCCAAGTTTACCAGTGTTTTTTTGTACTTATGAATGTGTCACCATCTGAAGTAATATGAAAACCATACAACTCAGGTGGCACACTCACCCTAGTGGATCTTCTAAGAGGTAATGAGTTATCAATTGGTTCAACAGGAACTGTTTCCTCTGTTTGAGTGCTAGTGTCATCTAAGGTTCCTTCATTGGCTGACTCTTGTATTTCTTCAAGGTCAATAGTGCTCCCACTGTCCTCTTTGAATATGAGCTCTCTTTCAAGAAAGACTCCTCTTCGTGCTACAAAGACCACGTTTTCACTAGGCCTGTAGAACAAATATCCAAAAGACTGCTTTGGGTAACCAATGAAAACACATTTCTCACTTCTAGCTGCTAGCTTGTCGTGAGTCTCTCGTCTTACGAAAGCTTCACAACCCCAGACTTTAACATGTGCTAACGAGGGAACTTTCCCTGTCCACATTTCGTGAGGTGTTTTGGCAACCTTCTTGGTAGGGACAAGATTGAGGATGTGGGCGGCTGTCTCTAAGGCATACCCCCAGAAGTGAATGGGAAGCGAAGCCCGACTCATCATAGAACGAACCATGTCTAACAAGGTTCGACTACGCCTCTCAGCTACACCATTTAACTGTGGTGTCCTAGGAGGAGTCAATTGTGAGACTATCCCACATTCTTTCAGATAGTCGTTAAACTCGATACTAAGATACTCCCCGCCTCTATCGGATCTAAGTATCTTTATCTTTCTGCCCAATTTATTTTCGACTTCATGCTTAAACTCTTTGAACTTTTCAAAAGTTTCTGACTTATGCTTGATCAAGTAGATATATCCATATCTGCTATAATCGTCAGTGAAAGTCACATAAAATCGATTAGCATCTCTTGTAGTTGATCTGAAGGGTCCACACACATCCGTGTGTATGAGATCCAACAGACCTTCACCTCTTTCACAAGACCTTGTGAATGGTGATTTTGTCATCTTTCCCAAAAGACAAGACTCACACATATCATCTGACTTTAGGTCAAATGATTCCAACACTCCATCCTTTTGGAGTTGGGCTATGCGTTTCTTGTTAATGTGTCCAAGACGACAATGCCACAAGCATGCCTTGTCTACACTATTAGACAAGTCAATATTAAGTACACTATTTCCTAGGCTATCAACACAAGTCACTGTTTCATACACACCATTACAAGGCAAAGCTTCAAACATAAAAACACCATTCTTATAAACAGAAATTGAACCATTCAAATCATTAAAAGAATATGTAAAACCTTGTCTGAACAATGCATGAAATGAAATAATGTTTCTCGTCATCTCAGACGAATAGCAACAATTTATTAAATCTAATCTAACATCATTACTAATCAGAAGCTGATAAACTCCGATCTTGGTTACTGGTGAAGACTTTCTGTTTCCCATGATCAGGTTTATCCTTCCTCGCTCTATCTCCTCACTTTCCTTTAGACCCTGCAAATCAGAACAGATATGAAAACCACATCCTGTATCAAGGACCCATGAACGAGAAGATAATGAGTTATTAGCAGAAATAGTGTAAATACCTGCCGAAGATGGCTTCACTTTGCCATCCTTGATATCTTGCAGATACTGTGGGCAAGATCTCTTCCAATGCCCCTTTTGGTTGCAGTAAAAGCAAACTGCCTCTTTTGGATCAGAAACATGGGGAGTGGAACCATTGGGCTTAGCCTTTGGGCCATTACTAGATGACCCAGCTTGAGCCTTGCTCTTCCAGTTTTGCTTGGGAGGACATTTCCTCTTTTTCCCCTTTCCCTGTCCAATAGCCAAAATAGGGGCACTCGTAGGTGTGGAGGGTATACTTTTACCCTTCATCCCTGCCTCAGCTGTCTGCAACAAGTTGTGCAATTGGGCCAAGGTCTGCTCAGTATTGTTCAAATGGTAAGTTAGAATAAACTGGCCATAACATTCAGGAAGTGAGTTCAAGACCATGTCAATGGCCAATTCCTCATCAAAGTGAATATTGAGCTTGACCAAACGCTCTATGTAGCGTTGCATTCTTTGCACATGTGACACTACTGACTCCCCATCTTTCATCTTGCAAGCCATGAGTGACTTGACTACTTCGAACTTTTCTTGACGAGCTCGCTTATGGTACTTTTCCATAAGGTCCTTGTTCATCTCGAAAGGCCAGTAGTCCTCATAGTACCTCTGCAGTTCTGGGGACATAGTTGCCACCATGATGCATGCCACTTTGGTAGCATCATCATAATGTTTCTTGTAGGCAGCAAGATCTTCAGGAGTAGCTTCATTCTCATCAAGCTCTTTGAGCTCCTTTTCAAGAACATATTCTTTATTCTCGAAACGAAGAGCCATCTTGATGTTGCGCATCCAATCGTTATAGTTTGAGCCATCCATAACGACTTTGGAGCATATATTGAGCAAAGAGAAGTTTTGGTTGGAGGAGGACGAAGCAGAAGTGTTTCCAGGAGTAGACATCTGAAAAGAAAGAAAGTTTTAGTTAGATTTCAAGATACCTTAATAGAATAACCCAAAGATATAATATCAAGGTTAGGATCCAACTATGAAGATTCACAACTTAGAAATGGGATGCCGAGATCCAAGTGCAAATTTCATAAAGGTAGGTGAATGACGATTCACCAATTCCACCATTAGACGAAACAAACGAAGTGAAATTCCTAATTCTTTTGAGATACATTGAAACTATTCAATGGCATGTTTTAATCTCAGATTATGCTCTTCTATTTGTGACTGGGATGCCGAGGATCACAAACAAGATGTGAATAACCATGCAAATGTGCTTGGTAACCTCATTGTCTTTATCATTAACTATTGATGTGCTGGTAAACCACACACGCTCCATCAAAATGACAATTATGAGATACCCATTACTACTTTTTATTAGTGCCTTTTAGTGTGCTGGTTAACCACACACGCTCCACTAACGACCAATAAAGCATAATGTGCAATTTCATGGATTAGCATACTTTTCACATTTTTCCTAAAGTAACTAGAGTTGGGATTTTGAAAATAATGTTCTAGTACTTTCTTTAATATCATTATACTTTTAATGAGAAGTAGTTGTCCTATCAAATCTGTTCTGCTAACGACCCTCCACTAATCAAGGAAGCGGTGGGTGAGAGTGGACACCCATTCAACTACCATTTTATAGGCAGTTTCCTTATACCCCCCTTATAGATTAGCTTCGTGAATGAGGCATACTAGCGATTTGACTGACCATGTTCTTATACATATATAATATTAAACTTTTAATTATATATATATATATATATATATATATATATATATATATATATATATAAGGTGTGTTTTAAAACATTTTAAAACTTCAAGGGTTTATAAATTTCGAAATTTAAGCTATTAAATGTAAATTTAAATAAACCAATTAACTAGATTTAATATTTATCTTTTAATGAACTATTAATCAAATTATTAAATCTTGTAAGGATTATCTAATTAAATTAATCCATTAATTTAATCCTAATCCTTATCCCTCTAAATTTCGAAAATTAGGGTAAGGATAATTATCCAATTAATCTAATTAAGTAACAATTATCCAAAACAAGAAACCCTAGTTATCCTGTAGCATATTTCGAAATTTACAAGGGAGGAGGCTAGGGTTTTCAAAACCCTAACCCTAATTTCGATTAGGGTTCTTTGGAGGCTAGGGTTTTCGAAAAAACCCTTTGATCCAAAACCCTAGAAATCGAAAATTTGGCCTTTAGGGTTTAATAGCTATAAACCCTAATTTGCAATTCAACAATTGTAGCAATTCAATTTAAAACAATAATGGCTCTGATACCACTGATGGGTTTTAGGTACAACAAATAAACTAGAAACAATTCCTAAGTTCACATGCAACCTACTTTGGATCTATGTTTTAACTATTGAACATACAACTTTGAATTACAAAACAAGAACCCTAGAGGAGAGAGGCTAATTTCGAAATTAACAAACTAGGGTTTAGGGTTTACATACCTTTCAATTGTTATAGCAAACAATTGATATTCCCTTGATCTTGATCTTGATCTTCTTGGAAGCTTTAGCACCACAAGTGTAATGCCTCTAATGGAATCACACCCAAACTAGCAAGAAGGAAAGTAGAAGAAGAGAGAGGGGAGAGGGAGTATGAAAAATCTCGGCCTTAGGGTTTCTTCAAAAGAAAGAGTGACCAAAAACATGAACCAGGAGGCTCCTTATATAGCTGAGGGATTTAGGGTTTAAGGGAAACCCTAGTTATCCTTTGCTTAGGGCCTAAGCAAACCCAAGGGCCTTATCCAAGCCCCTATGGACGAAATTATTAGGGTTTCCCCTAAAGATTTCGTCCACCCTCTTCCAAGGGGGTTCTAGAGCCTTCCACTCAACTATTAGATAATTGCAAACTAGTCCCTGCACCTTATAATTAATTCTTTTAACCCCAAAATCAATTCTGATTAATTTCTGGCTAACAATTAATTAAACATAATGATTTCTAATTAATATATTAATCCATTAACATATTAATAAATCATTTATATATATATTAATTTATTAATCTTATAAATTAATATCTCTCCTTTCATAATTTCCTTGTCCAGTTGCTAGGTTGAGGGCAACCCAAAAGGACTGTGCTGCTATCAATTCAAGTACATACCAATTATAGTTATGGGCTTAGACACCTAATCCAACAAGAACTACCTCCGTCCGTCCCATCACTCGGTGTCCAACCTCACACCAACAAACCGGGGTGCGACATCTTCGCCCATACAATAACTCAAAAGGCGGGGCGCCAATGCTGGAATGGTAGCTGTTGTTGTAGGCGAACTCTGCAAGCGGTAGGTGGGAATCCCAACTCCACCGAAGTCAATGACACACGCCCTCAGCATATCCTCGAGGGTCTGAATGGTCCGCTCACTCTGACCGTCAGTCTGCGGATGGAATGCTGTGCTAAAGTGCAACTGTGACAACCCGAAATTTCTATTATGTACAACCATTCACTTCAATAGAAGTCAGAACTGTTTCTGCTAACTTTCAAGCTTTTTGGAATAAGTTTGAGTGTTTTAAAGTTAGTACTTTAGGAGATAACAGGAGAGAGGATGCCTTAGGGTTTATTGTGCAACAATAATGTCCCAAAACTCCAAGAGTTTGGAGTTTACGGCCTAAACAAGGTGTTTACGGCCGTAAACCCCAAGGGGTATAAATATGGCACTTAGCCATTTTATTCACTTTTTCACATTTTCAAGAACTATAACTCATTTCTCTCTCAAGTATCATCTGACTTTTCTTCAAGATCTTCAAGAAAGTAAGTGTTTCTTGCCTTGTTTAGTCGATATCTTCCTTAATCTAGTGATCTTACGTGATTTCATCCGTGAAATCATTCCATTTGTGTAGATCTTCAAGTGTTCTTAGTTTCACCAAGAACACACACTAGTGTTCTTGGACTTTTAGCACCTTTTCAAGCTTTTACATAGTAAGTACTCTTACCCTAGTGTGTTATAAGACTTGTTACACTTCTTAAACATCTAGAAAACATAAGGAAACACAAGATCAAAGGTGTTTACAGTCCAAGATGTTCTTGGACCGTAAACCCTAATAAAGGGGCCAAAGTGTGCCCTAGTCCCTTACCAAGCCTTGGAAACTAGTCTAGATACCATCCTTGATGTGCTTAGGACTTAAAACATCAAAAAGACCATAAACCATTTGGGTTTACGGCCGTAAACCCAAGGAGAAATGGTCCAAGGACCGTAAACTCCACAAAGGAGTGAAATGGTGCCCTAAACACTTCCTAAGGCTTAAACATGAAGTAGGAATGCTTCTTATGACCTTTAAAGCTTAAAAACACAAAATGGTAAAAGTACCATGAGTTTACGGCCGTAAACTCATGAGTTTACGACCGTAAACTCAATGAGTGATGGTCACAAAACCGTAAACTCCAAAAGAGTTTACCCTTGGACCCCAAACTCAATAGCAATGTCCTACAACCCTTAGATGCAATCCTTAGTACTTATAACACTTAAATAAAGTGTTTTACATGTCCTAGGATGTCTTAAATTGGTTAATTAGTTGTTTAATGACTAATTGGATACATATATGTGTTATTATATGTTAAATAGGATCCTTGTGTGTGTTCAAGTCTTCACTTGACACTTAGCATCCTATAACATCCGTTCATCCAAACCACGCACTACAGGTGAGTTCATACCCCTTAATTAACCTTTTAAATGTTTTTAAATGCTTTTATGGGGGGGATACAAGTTGAACTATTATAGTTATTATATCAATGACATGTGATTAATAACTACCAAACAAGTGGATTTCTTACTTTTCAAACTGTGTTACCAAACTGTTTTACTTCAAACTGTTTTATAAACTCTTTTTCATATCAAATACTTTTATTAAACTCTTTTAACTTATATTCTGTGTATCTATGTAGATATAGTTATATAAGTAGGATTGAAAGGACTTAGGACTGATAACTCACCTTACTTCCTGTTCCTTGTTTGGTTGTGGACTTAGGGTATTCAGGTTATTTGTCCGAAGGTCGTTTGAATCCTAGTTATATATCATGTATATGTGTATAGATATAAAAGGTTACTTCATTCAGTTCAATACCTTTGGGTAGCAAAGGTATACAAACACGTTCATACATTCAAACAACATTACTAGTAAACTATAATAGGTATAGTTTAGGGAGATACTAATGCTATTACTAGAACAGTGAAACATACAATGAGTCAGATCATACATGAGTCAATAACAAACAATAGAATACTATGATGAGAAACAAACAATAGAATACTATGATGAGAAACAAACAATAGAATACTATGATGAGAAACAAACAATACATGCTAGACAGGGAGAGAACACACAATACAGCTAGCACATACATATACTAGAACATTACTACATTTATGTGAGCCACGTAACGGGGCATGGCACTACCTGTCATGACCATTTTGTATCCAGAATCTCCTTAAGTGGGGAGCGTATGAGTTTGTGTATAGATCTATACTGGATTGACTATCCTACACCTTGCTGCTCGCTACAGTGGGACTTGCAAGTCTACGGGTGCCAAACGTCATTTCTTACGACGTCTTACATCGTCGTTTTTCTATGAGTCGGTAGCAGGATACAGGCCGATCACATGGTACTTTAAATAACAATTGGTTTAAGGTAGTTAGTACAGCAGTAGTTACTTAATACAACACTACAGTACTATTTCATTTTCCCATTACATTTACTTTGTGATCTTCACACAATAAACAATAATGTAAAAACTATATTTTTGGTTAATGATAGTCGGATTTGGGAAAATACACACTCTTACAAGAGACACACACAGATACTAGATGCCTTGGTAGAAGGCTACTTTTAGTAGGAAACATAGGGTTTTCTAGGAGAGTTCAAACAATTACAAACTTTTACAAACTTATTCAATTACAGACTTACAAATTCTTTCATACAAATACAGACATTAATATACTTATGATCTCACCAGCTTTAAAGCTGATAAACTCTTTCAAAATAACTTGTATTCTCAGGTCACCAGTAGACAGGTACCGGTGCCAAGTTTTGAGAAGATGGAGCTCGTACAAGACTCATCTTTTATTTTGATGTATATTTTTGGTGTCTATATAACTTGACAGAACACACTTGTATGAAATTATATTATTAATGCAATGGATGATGTTGTTGCTTGTTTACTACTTTGCATTGTTGTGATACTGAACATGACGTCCTCCACCCCCGAACGTTTCCGCCGTTCCGGTTTTGGGGTGTGACAGGACCCGCGTGCCCAGTTCCTCATGGAACTTCTACCAAAAACCGGGAGGTAAACCTAACATCTCGGTCGGAGACAATGGACACGGGAACCCCATGGCTAGACACGACCTCGCGAACATACATGTCGGCCAACTTCTCGGCCGACGAACTCTCACGAATAGCCAAGAAATGGGCACTCTTTGTCAATCAATCTACGATGACCCATATGGCATCTAATCCCTTCGCCGTCCTCGGCAACTTGGTAATGAAATCCATCGTGATCTGTTCCCATTTCCACATGGGAATCTCTAGAGGTTGCAGCTTACCATGCGGCCTCTGATGCTCGGCCTTGATCATCCTACATGTCAAGCACCTCTCGACATACCAAGCGATTTCTCGCTTCATACATGGCCACCAGTAACTCAAACTCATGTCTCGGTACATCTTGGTGGCCCCCGGGTGTATGGAAAAATGAGACTTATGAGCCTCCTCCATCATTGTCTGTCTGACTCCACCAGTCATCGGAACCCAAACTCGACCACATCGGGTCAATAACCCCCGGCCATCCTGAACAAACCGAACGCTTTCCCCCTTGATCCTTTCCAACTTCCAATTCTCTGGTCGCATGCCCTTGACCTGAGCATCTCTGATCAAACTCACAAGCGGGGAATCCACTGCTATCCTCATACATATCGTTGGGGTGGAAGTCCCAGCTGACTTGCAGCTCAGAGCGTCCGCCACCACATTCGCTTTACTGGGGTGGTAAAGGATCTCGCAATCGTAGTCCTTGACTACATCCAGCCACCTGCGCTGCCTCATGTTCAGGTTCGGCTGATCCATGATATGTCTCAAGCTCTTGTGATCCGATTAAATGGTACAACGGACCCCATAAAGGTAATGTCTCCATATCTTGAGAGCGAACACTACTGCTCCCAGCTCCAAATCGTGCGTAGGGTATCTTGTCTCATGCGGCTTCAGCTGCCGCGATGCATAGGCTATCACTCGTCCTCTCTGCATGAGGACCGCCCCCAAACCTGTGATGGATGTATCACAGAACACCAAGAAATCCTCAACTCCCTCCGGGAGTGTCAAGACCGGGGCCTCGCATAACCGCTGTCGAAGGGTCTCAAACGCCCTCTGCTGCTCAGGGCCCCACCGGAATTCCACCCCCTTCCTCGTCAGACGAGTGAGGGGTACTGCAATCTTGGAGAAATCCTGAACGAATCTCCGGTAGTACCCTGCTAATCCCAAAAAGCTCCTGATGTCTAAGGGAGATTTCGGAACCTCCCACTGCATTACCGCTTCGATTTTGGCCGGATCGACCAACATCCCCTCCTGGTTAACGAGATGCCCCAGGAACTGGACCTCTCGTAACCAAAACTCGCACTTTGAGAACTTGGCATAGAGCCGTTCTCGCCTCAAGACTCTCAATAACTCCCGTAGATGCTCCTCATGCTGCTCTCGGGTCTTGGAATACACCAAGATATCATCTATGAATACAATGACCGAACGATCGAGCATCGGTCTGCAGACCCGATTCATCAGGTCCATAAATACTGCTGGTGCGTTGGTGAGCCCAAACGGCATCACCACGAACTCGTAATGTCCATAACGAGTCCGGAACGCGGTCTTCTCCATGTCCTCCTCTCTGACCCGGACCTGATGATATCCCGACCTCAAATCTATCTTGGAGAACTACGATACCCCCTGCAACTGATCAAAGAGATCATCTATCCTAGGGAGAGGATAACGGTTCTTTACCGTCAACTTGTTCAGCTCCTTATAATCAATGCACATCCGGTGCGAGCCATCCTTCTTCCTGACGAAGAGGATCGGTGCTCCCCATGGAGAACTGCTAGGTCGGATGAACTGCTTTCCCAGCAGCTCCTGAAGCTGTGATGACAACTCCTACATCTCAGGTGGTGCCAACCGGTATGGCGCCTTGGCGATAGGGGCCGCACCTGGCACTAGGTCGATCCTGAACTCGACCTGCCTCTCCGGAGGCACTCCGGGTAATTCCTCCGGAAACACATCAGCAAACTCTCTGACTACCGGAACCTCTGAAAGTGAAATCTGATCCCTGACCCGCGTATCCACCACATACGCTAGATAACCCGCACACCCGTGTTGAATGTCCTGCCGAGCCCTGGCGGCTGAACAGAACCCTGACCCCACTCTGGTTCCCTCACCATATACGATCAGTTCTCCCCCACTTGGGGTTCGAACCACCACCCGCTGACCCTCACAATCAATCATGGCACCGAATCGACTGAGCCAGTCCATCCCCACAATCACACATACATCCCTCATAGGAATCGGGATCAAGTCTATCGGAAAAGGTATCCCGAAGATCTTCATCTCACATCCTCGGTAGACCGAAGAAGCAGAAACCCCGTGTTCGTTAGCGATAGAGACTCGCAACGGACACTCTAGTTTGCCTACTGGCACTCTAAATTCCCTACTAAATGTCTGAGATACAAAAGACCGATTCGCCCCCGAGTTAAATAAAACCAATGCAGGTAAGGAGTTCACATGAAACGTACAACAGATAAGCATACTACGGATATAGTAAATAAGATAAAAGACAGTAACATACCAGCAACCACATCCGGTGCAGCCTTGGCCTCCTCGGCCGTAAGCTGGAAGGCACGCCCCTGAGCCTTTGGAGGCTCTGACTTAACTGGCCTCCCATCAGAAATCCTCAATGTAGTTGGCGCGGAAACCTGCGCCGGCTTAGCGGCAAGCAACGGACAGTTGGCCTTTACGTGGCCAACCTGATCACAGTGATAACATAACCTCATACCCTGAACCGGGACTGCCTGGCGATAGTCCTTCGCGTAATGCCCCTCCTTGCCACACTTGTGGCACCCACTACCAACTCGACACATACCAGAATGACCCTTGCCACACTTTCCACAAGTGCGACTCTGCTGACCCCCGGTCCTAGAATCAGCGGTCATAGACCGCTTCGGTGCCGGCTGCGACTGTGTCGGGGCCTGCCGCTGCTCCCTCGACTGCAGCTCAATCTCCAACTCACGCCGCCTAGCGGCCTCCTGCAACTCCAAAAGAGTATCATATCGCTGGGTAGACACAAACTGACGGATGTCAACCTTGAGCATGCTCAGATAACGAGTCATCTGAGCCTGCTCGGAAGCGAACTCTGGGCAGAACATTGCCCTCTCTGTAAACATGCAGGTGATCTCTGTCACCGACTCCCCATCCTGTCTCAAACTTAAAAACTCCTGTGACAACCGTTCCCGCTCGACCCGTGGAATGAATCGGGCACGAAACATATCCCTGAACTGCTCCCAAGTAACAGCAGCTCTCTGATCATCAGTGTACGACCCAGTCGCCAATCTCCACCAGTCCTTGGCCCCGGACCTTAGCAGGTTCAGAGCACACCGGACCTTCTGGTCAGTAGGGCATGAGCAGGTAAAGAAACACCCCTCCACATCTGAGATCCACCTCATAGCCATGATGGGGTCCTGCGTCCCATCAAAAGTAGGGGGCTTCGTGTTATCGAAGTCCCTGTACTGGAAGCCCCGAGTGGCTCCTCCTCCTCCCCCTGCCGTTGTTACAGCCGATGCAGCTGCAGCGGCAGCCGTCTCAGCAAGGGATGCGTATCGCTCATCGAAGTACTCGACCATGGCGGTCTTAATAGACCCAAACATCTTCGGCAGCTGTGCCCGGAAAGCAGCAGCAACCTCATCATGCAGGATCTCCCGAATCCTGACGTCCAACTCCTCTGTACCCATCTGCACCACGGGCTCAGGTGCTGTTGGCCCCTCCTGGCCCCCATCTCCTGATCCTGATCCTGAACCGGATCCAGTCACAAATCGTCTCGTCATCACCATTCTGAAACATATCACAAGATATCAGATAATCCACATAAACAACTAGGAGCCAACTTCCGACTAAACCCTGGGGTTGTGACTTCCTTGGTACGTGTATGGGTCCTGTGCTTTCAGTAGTACGGGCCCATACTACCTTCCACACCTACCCATATTTGTCTCAAGTATCACCACAACACCCTACTAATACATAAACATAGTGAGCGCTCAATCCTCACTCCTAGAGGAATGCTAGATATCTCATAACCCATTCATCCATGAAACTTCCACCAACCCTGCAGCACTAGTGTATGCTAGCTATACATAACACTGGACCCTATAGACTTTCGAATATCCGATCCTACCCTAAGCCCTAATCAATGAGAACAGAACATAAGGTCAAACCCAACATTCTCAGGCTATAAGATCTTACTTATGTATAACCGTGATGCATACACTAAGCAACTACGGTAATGATGTCAATCTCATATAAGGAAAACCCTAGGCTAGCAGGCATCATATAATCAGGCAATTCTATCATGCAATTCCTGAAGATCCCTAGCCTATCTCTAGCATGTTGTTCTAACATATCACATAATCAAATAACTGTATGGTATTTTGGGGTCTACTTACTGGCTCCGACTGATCGTACACCCTGCATCCTCCTTTACTTATTTGAAAACCATTTTAGAAATTATTTTGAAGACCTTCCCTTGATTTGAGACTGGATTCACACTCATGTTCCTCCAATTCACTCAAACCAAGGCTCTGATACCAACTTGTAACACCCATAAAAATGAGACCAAATTTAAACTTTTCAAAACATTAAAGATCCATTAATGATTACAAATTCGTTTTCCAAAATAGTTTATATCAGAGTTTTTCCCCAGAACCATAAACAGAACAGGAGGAGCTGTACGATCATGCCTTCGCCTTGCCGCGATCCCCTGATGTACCTGAAACAATAAACTAAAACTGTAAGCCCGAAAGCTTAGTGAGCTCCCCCAAAATACCGATACACTGCATATAACACATAAATAAGCAACAACATGTACTGGGTCCACAACTTTGCAGACTGAATCACCCCTGAGCCCACAGTGTGAGTCTGGATTGCCTTACGGGCCCATATCTCACATCTGGATTGCCATCGAGCCCACAGTACGAGTCTCCCTTAGCCCGTAACTGGAATGCTCCCGGGTTTGTTGGTTACCGCACGGAGCAGTATCACCTCAACCCATCCCACATAACATATCAACATATAACATAACCACTGAGTATGCAGATAATCATATAACAACACAGGTAGTCCTACAGATCTACCTAACTGGCATAACCACTGAGCATGCAGATAATCATATAACAACACAGGTAGTCCTACAGATCTACCTAACTGGCATAACCACTAGCATGCAACATTAACTTCATACTCAACATACTAACACTGCTAGGATAACATATTCAATGGGCCGGCCTTGATGCCTTAGACCCCTTAGTATAGTGAGGTAACTCACCTTGCGACTGCCGACTGGAAATAGAAAGCTCAACTCTCGAATCACCGCCACGAACCCCACCACCTATACCCAACACATCATAAGGTTTATAAATTCCTGAATACCCCAGAAGTCAACTGGTCAACCCTTGGTCAAAGTCAAAGTCAACTGTCAAGATCAACAGTCGATGTTGACCTCAACTCGTCGAGTACCCTCAGCTACTCGCCGAGTTTCTTGCAATACTTGTCCGCTCGCCGAGTCACCAAAATGACTCGTCGAGTTCCTAAGGTTCGTGGTCGAAGCTCCAAGGCCACTCGTCGGGTTTTCCTTCTTGCAACTCAACAAGTCCACACACATCCATTAATTGGGAAACCTTAACTGGCTCGCCGAGTTGTTCATCCAACTCGTGGAGTCTACGGCAATCTTCATCGGACTCGCCGAGTTGTTCATCCAACTCGTCGGGTCCATGCCCATCTTCATATGACTCGCCGAGTCGACCATGCGGCTCGTCTAGCCCCTTCAGTCCTTTAACCATACGGGCACTTTTTAAGCCATGCCAAGGCTCTAAATTGCAGATCCAACTTCCTTAGGCATGCTTATCACGTAAAGTTGCAAACTTTACGTGCATGCAAGGCTTTTAAGACCCTAAAATGACAAAACTAAGCTTGCAATGAAGTTACACACTTGAGGGAAGGCTCATACTAGGCAAAGCTGATGACTTTATGAATCTAGAAGCCAAGGGGAGTCCAGATCTGAAGTTACAACTTCAGATCTTGGCTTAAGCACAAGAAACCTTTCTTAAAACTCATGTAAAAGAGGGTTTAGGTGAAAATGAGCCCAGGAGAACGGTCAAGTGCCTTCAAGAGAGTGCTTACTGATGCAGATCTTGAATCCCACGAGCTCTTGCTTCAACTAGCTTGTTTCACCAAGTGTTTCCTTCACCCAAAATCCTTCCTCCAAGCTCAAACTCTCCAAAAGAACACACACACACACACACACGACTTAGGGTTAAAGAGGGACAAGAAGCAGTAAAGGGGAGGATGGGGAGGCCAATGATCCTTTAAATAGGGTGAAATGCCCCAGAATTTAGGGTTTCATCTGCCAGGTCCTGCTCGTCGAGTCCCTTCTTGGACTCGGCGAGTAGGTCACTAAAACGCATGGACCATCCCGCTACTACTCGATGAGTAGGTCGACCAACTCGTCGAGTAGACCCAAAGACCAAGAAGGATTCATACATAAATCAATACCTGAGAATCAGGGCGTTACAAAATAGGAGAGAGAGAGTAGAGAGAGATGATGAAGTGGTTAGTTAAGCCAATTTAACAACTCGCTGAAGAGGGAGTGGTACCAACAGTAACTCTGTTGTTAATTAAGATTTTACCTTGATTTTTTTGTATTTTTTTAATCGAATGGGTTGAGTGGGTTCAAAAAGATAGGGTTTTCGTGTGTTGTGGGTTGGGAAAGATGAATTAAAATAAAAGAGAAAAAGTGATGTGGCAGTGGGTTCAGTGGGTTGGGGGGAATGACTCCCTCTTCCCTTAACAATTTCAAACAATTGGTTGTCTTTCCCATCCTCAAAGATGGAACCATAGGTGCTTTTGCAAAATATTGAACCTCTTTTCATATGATCGAGCAACATAAAAACATAAAAATGAAAAATCAATTTACAAAGAACTCAAAATTGTGAAATTGTAGATGTTTATACCTATTGTAGCAGGGGTAGGTAGATTTAAGCTTGTAAGGTTACAAAGAAAATCATACAACTCTTGAACATAAAAACAGAAATCAAAATAATATCATTTCAGGGAATCAGACCCTTTTCAGCAAGAATAAATTCAGAAACTTGAAGAATTTTGAATGCAAAATAGGTAAATAATTGATATATTTTGTATAGATTTACCTGGAATTGAGGTCGGATCACCACATGTTAGAACAATGTTCTAGTAGGATCGATTGATTCTAAACAGAAAAGCAATAAATTACGTAATAAAGAACACAGGGATGGTTTAACTGATATCGAATGATTAAGCTTTAACACCTCAGAAGAGCTCGATTAAGAACTTCGACTATAGAGGTGTTTAGGGTTACAAAGCAATAATGATAATAATCACGACCGTATCTAAGGCATACATGCATGCACTATTTATAGCTTAACCCTAATTAATAATCACGGATGGACAGGCCCAATCCGGATATACAAAATAAATCCCATGACGCAACATAAAATACCCAACAATCTCCCCATTTGCGTCAATGGAGCTGAGAGCTCAGTTCGGTTGAGCTATAGAAGACTTCTTGGCAGTCTTGAACACCTTCAGTATAATGGCCAGTAGAGTATGACGAAAAGTAATATACCACCGAAGCATGTCAGTGAAGTTCTTCTTGTCTGACTCAGTGTTTTGCTTGCATCGATAGATAATATTGATTATATGCTCCAAGCAGTCAGTTGAGAACAAATGCTTATCAACAAGAGCCAAAAGAAATCTGTTAGCTTTGCCTCTTGTGAACATCACTGTGAGATGTGTAGAATCAATTTGACCCAGCTTCATCTTGTTCACATCTCCAGGCTTTGCGGTTGGCTTTACAGTTGGTTTCTTCTTCAAAACAATAGCTATCTCCTGATCCATTGTAGCAACTTCATGGACATAGGAAGCCAACATCCTCTTCAGATGATCTAGGATCGGCTCATACTCCTTCGCATTAGTGAGCAAAATGTTGAACAATAAGATCCAATCATGAGGATTCAAGTTAGGAAGATCTGCCAGGGAAATCACAGAAATCGAGTTGTCTGAACCTTGGGTTATTTTGAAATTAATATTAACAAACTTCCCTGCAGGCGAAGGTTTCAGCACCTTGACAGTTGTAATCTTTTGTGCACTCCAAGTCAGATACTCAGGCTGGCCGAACTTGAGATAAAAATCGATAAGTTCACGATCAACTTGAGGGTGAGGTGAGGGAACTTGAACTGTTGAATCAAAGCAGTGAAAAGTAAATGCCTTTCGTGTTATAGGCATATCAAACTGTGAGTCCCTTGTATTCTCACAATCAAACGAAGCTACAGGTTCCAGTCAGTACACGCTTGGAAACTCTATTGCTTCTTTGATGAGCGTTTCCCTAGTCCAAGGAGGAAACAAAGCCTTTTTGCAATTTAAGGCATCTTGCTCTTCCTTGTTCTTTCGCTCCCTCTCTTCTGCTTCCTTTGCAACTTGAAGGGTTTCATCTAACTCCTTATCCCTTTTCTTCCGTTTCAGGGCATCAGCAATAGTTTCTTCTTCATCACTATCATCAGCAAGTCATTTCTTCTTTTCTTGATTCCCAGAACCCGAAGCTTCATTACCCTTCGCTTCTGTTTTAACAGTGACCTTCGGTTGCGTTTTCTGAGCACATTCTCCCCCTTGTTTTGGAGGTACAAATCGCTCCGAAACACCCATCATCTCATATAGAAGTTCAAGGACAGGAAGAAGCTTGGAGGTCAGGTGATTCCGGATGGTCAGTGTAAGAATCGAATCATGAGCATTAAGAGCATTGTGCAGCATATTCTGAACGTCACCAGCACAACTCCGGAAAACAGCACGCTCAGTTTTCAACAATGAAATCTCCCACTCAGCTTGAGCCAATTGAACCTTCTGGACTTCAATGGTAGATGTTTGACGAGCAAGATCCTCCCGTAATGCGCTTTCCTTTGCTAAATCAGCATGGAGTTTTTCAAGACGAGAATTCACTAAGCTAAGAAGAGAAGTGTTCTCAGCTTGAATTTTAGAACGAACAGTCTCGAACTTGGCTTGCTCCCCTTGTAGTGACTTTGAGAGAGAGTCAACTGAAGCATTTACTTTAGCTGCATTCGCATCAGCATGACCCTTAAGGGATTCAAGAAAGATCTGAGAACTGTGAATGAGTTCAGCAACATCTGTAGTAGCCTTCTGACATGAAGATGTGGATGCTTCAACCGCCTTTGTGGATTTATCAATTGCCCCTGTATACTGTTTAAAAGTAGTGTCCAGGAAAGCCTTCAGCACAACATCATTATACTTCGAAGAAGAAGCGAGCAATTGATCAAGCTTTTCATCGAGAGTTTGCACTTGTTGTCTGGTTACTGGAGCCTCTTCATCTTCATCAGTGGGAAGTCTATAAGGACTATAATAGTTTGAGTCAAACTCAAGATTGTCACCACTGAGAGTAGCACCAGAATCAGTTGAGGGTGAGGGTGAAAGAGGTTTGGATGTAACAGGGGTTTCGGTTTCAGTATTAGCCCCCGTATCAGATACGTTGACATTTACTGGAGGTTCGGTTGGAGTGGTGGAAATAGGTGTAGTTGTGATAGTTGCTTGTGAAAAGATGGGAGGGGGTAAAGGAGTTGTAGAGATTGGTACGGTACTAACTGGTGGTGGTGGTGGAATTGGAGCAACCGAAACTGGAACAGTAGTCTTCGGTGGAGATAGAGGAGGAGTTGGAATATCGTCATTGAGTGGTTCAGTGGGAGTTGGAGAACGAGGAGGTGTATTACCTCTTGGTGAACCGTGATGCTGAACCTTTTCTTCCTCATCATCCGATTTCTCCTCAGCATGATCTGAACTTGAAGGAGAAGGACTCTTTGATTTCCTAGCCATCTTCTTAACTTTCTCTAGAGCTGAAGAATCAGCCTTTTCATCATTTCGCTTTTTGGACTTGACAAGCTTAGAAGAAGGACCTTCGGTTTCCACCTTTTTGGGATATGCCATCTTCCCTCGCTTTGTTGGCTTTTCCACAGCATCTAAGGCAGCCTTCTGTTCAGGAGTCAGTTCTCTTGGGCCTTTGGGAGTAAGCTTCCGGTAGTCAGCCATCACATTACTTTCGCTCGACACACACCTGTACATTGGTTTAGGTATCGAACCAATGTGAGAAAACTTGGTGGCATCTGAGAAGATAATCTTCTTCGTATGAAAAGTAGCCACAGAGGAGACCAATGCATCTTTCATAACTAGAATCTGTAAGTTGTCAATGGCCCGTCGGGTGACGATGGTCCAGAAACGACCACATGAAATCTCTGAATATCTAGTGGAGGTGTTGAGACTTTGCACCAGTTGCGACCAAATAATCGAGCCATAATCCAGATTAATACCATTGTAGAGACCATAGAGAATGGTCAGAAAACCCTTACTCGTACCATCTGACCCAGCTACCCGTTCTGTTAAACCTTTGTTGATAAGAGTAAGTAACCCATTCCATTGTGGCGGCAAACACGGCTTCTTAAACTTCGTCACTGTGGTAAAAACATCGGTATACCCCATATCATAAATCATCATAAACAACTGGGTTGTAGTGATGAAATCAGGAGAGATGACAGAAGCATCGACGGCAAGCCTTAACAGGGAACATAATCGGCCTTTCGAAATTGATGCCTTGTGAGTGAAGATTTGAAAATAGATCCTCTCCTTGTTCTTGTCGTAAGACGCAGTAGAATACACTTGTGACAGCAGAGACATGGGAACAGATTCCACTTGCGTAAGAGCGATAAACAGTGGGGAGTACTTGAGACATTCAACAACGTGGATCATGTACGAATCATACAAAAAGGGGTTTAGTTGAATGATCATGTTCTGATTAGGTTTGATCACGAGCAATGACGATGAAGCAGTTTGATCTTGAACAGATGATGATTCCGCCATTGTTGATGTAAGGAAGAAGATGAATAGTTTAAGATCACATGTTGTATTTGAGAGAGTTTGAAGAAGGTAAGAAGGTACAATATGTGCGAGAAACCCTTTATATACCGTTGCCAGGAGAGAGAAAGAATCTCCGTGATGGTGATGCGATCACTGAAACGTCGCCTGAAAAAGCGCGATTTGACAGCTTGGTTTCCCCATATATACGTCATCAAGCGTGGGTTTAGGAACCGTTTCAAATTCACACGCCCAATATGAATTATTATCCGGTTACGTGATGCAAAATCTTATCCACATATCGTCTTTTCAAATTCACTTTCGCTCCATATGTCAAAATAACCACTGTCGCTCCAAAAAAAACTTTAAAAGGGCCATAAAGAACATCAACCAGAAGTTTGGAAAATCACAAAGAATTTTCGTGTAAGAGTGTGCCAAAAAATAAAGAAATAAAGCAAAATATGTACAGGATGTGAGTGATGTCTTTAATAAGACATGAAGCATATGATTCCGGGCAAGAATCTCTTCCTTCAAAGTCAAGAGAGACTTGAAGTGCTTATGTGGTTCCCCGAGAAAATACGATCGAGTGTTTGTAAAGAAACACCAAAAGGCTTCTTTTTAAATAATAGGTTTAAAGGGTGGCTTATCTTCAACCGAACATCGATACTTAACATAAGACCGAAAGTTGGATGAAGTACTTGTGAGACCGATGTGGTCTGTTGAACAAGTAGGTTGGATATAATTTGTTGTGACTAATGATGTTATAAAAAAAATCTCAAAAACAAAAAAAAACAAACTTGATCTTTTGGGAAGAAATGCCTTGGTGTTAGACAATTTCATAAAGACCACTAAAAAAATAAGATTTCGTTAGGTAACAAGTGAGAACTTGAATATTAAAATGCACCGTCAATTCATTATTGGTGTTGGATTTTGGGTCTCACTTAGCACGTGGTGTACGCATCTAAGATCATCAACGCAGATTTTGTGTAACCATAAACTTCAGTGGTAATATCTGAGAGTCTCAAGGGTTACCTTGGTGAACCGAAAGTTGATGGAGAAGGTAGAGGAGGTGGTTAAGGAACCGAAAGTACCCCTGCTATATATAAAAGTGACAAAGCAGAAAACTCTTAACTCATTTGAGAAGAGTAAGGTAGCTCATGACTTGAGTGAATTTAGCAGCTTGATTGGGAAGAAACGATAGGTATAGATCGAATCATTAAGGCCTTACTCATAGTCTTAGAGGCTTCGGTCTACATGCAGCAACATGCTTCTAGGGACACTTAACTAGTTTAAATTAAAAAGGTTGTTCCTGCCCTAGCTCCAATTTATGTAGCAACGATGTACTTGGTACCTAGTAAAGAGAATAAACAAAGACACACACAAACAAAACAAATAATAAAAACAAAAGAGAAACAAGAATTAAAAGATAAAACCTTTTGCAATTTTGAATTTTCTGAAAAATAAAAAAACCAAATTATTTTTGGATTTTTGAAGTTTCTGAAAAATAATAAAAACAGAAAATATTTTTGGATTTTTGAACTTTCTGAAAAATAATAAAAACAGAAAATATTTTTAGATTTTTGAAGTTTCTGAAAAATAAAAACAGAAAAATAAACAAAATGAAATTAATACTAAACACTCTTGGAATAAAAATAAAAGAGAAAATAGAGCAAGAAAAAAATTTAAAAGAGAGTTTACAAAGTATACAGCCGAAACCAAACCTTAAAATAATGAAGCGAAATAAGCCGAGCGTTCGGTTCATTTCGGTTCCCTAAAATTCCGGAGCCGAAATAGACCGAGCGTTCGGTTCATTTCGGTTCCCGAAAATTATGGAGCCGAAATAGACCGAGCGTTCGGTTCATTTCGGTTCCCGAAAAATCCGGAACCGAAATAGACCGAGCGTTCGCTCTATTTCGCTTGTCTAATTTTTAGAGAGAGGTTTGAGGGTTTGGTACCGACTCTGCTTCCATCATTCCCAAACCTTGTAGAATTTTATTGAAGCTTGCTTCTGGTAAGGCTTTAGTGAAGATGTCAGCCAGTTGATCAGAGGACCGAACGAAATGTACTTCCACGTTTCCATCTTCAACATGGTCCTTGATGAAATGGTATCTTAGTGCAATATGCGTTGTCTTTGAGTGTTGCATTGGATTGTGACATATTCTTATCGCACTTTCAGAGTCACAATAGAGAGGTATTTTCTTCATACTCAGTCCGTAGTCTCTTAGTTGGCTTTGTATCCATATCACTTGTGAGGTACAGGATGCTGCAGCTATATACTCAGCTTCGGCTGTTGAAAGAGACACACAGGTTTGCTTCTTGGACTGCCAGCTAACAAGTTTACCGTTAAGGAATTGGCATCCTCCAGTTGTACTCTTTCGGTCTAGACCGCATCCTCCAAGATCGGCGTCAGAAAAGGCTTGAACAAAGAATCCGGATCTAGCACGGTACCAGAGACCGAGAGAAGAGGTTCGCTTCAGATAACGGAAAATATTTTTCACTACCACCATATGAGGTTCTCTTGGATTTGCTTAACACCTGGCACAATAACAAACAGAGAACATAATGTCTGGTCTACTAGCTGTTAGATACATAAGAGACCCTATCATTTGACGATAGAGTGTTACGTCAACAGTAGGTTTTTCCAGAGATGGTGTTAACTTTGTGCCAAACGTCATGGGAACCTTCACCTTCGAATCTCCCGTCATACCGAACTTCACCAGCAAGTTCTTCGTGTAGGACTCCTGGTTGATAAAAATGCCTTCCAGTCCCTGTCTTATATTCAATCCAAGGAAAAAGTTAATTGGACCCATTGCGCTCATTTCAAATTAATCTCCATCAACTTCTTGACTTCAGCCGTTAAGCTAGGATTCGTGGAGCCGAAGATGATGCCATCGACATAAATCTGAACTATCATTAGATGTTCGCCTTCTTTCTTTAGGAAGAAGGTTGGGTCAACCGAACCTTGCTTGAATTTCGACATTTTAAGAACGCGAGTTAATGTTTCATACCAGGCTCTCGGTGCTTGCTTCAGACCATATACAACTTTATCCAACACATAGCAGTGATCAGGGTATTTCTCGTTCACGAACCCAGGTGGTTGCTCAACATACACCATTTCTTCTAGTTCTCCATTTAAAAAAGCACATTTCACGTCCATCTGGAAAACTTCGAAGTTTTTATGAGCAGTGTAATCCATAAAGATTCTAACTGATTCTAACCTTGCTACAGGAGAGAAGGTATCTTCATAGTCTATCCCTTCTTCTTGGCAATATCCCTTCACCACCAGCCGAGCCTTATTGCGAATGACGTTGCCCTCTTTATCCAACTTATTCCTGAAGACCCATTTTAAGCCGACTACAGAAGCATCCTTTGGAGTGGGAATCAGTCTCCAAACTCGATTACGTTCAAACTCATGGAGTTCATCTTGCATTGCTTGTACCCAATCAGCGTGATCAAGTGCAGCATTAACCGTCTTTAGTTCGATTTTCGAGACAAACGAATTAAACATGCAGAATTCAACATGAGAGAATAAGGCAGTTTGTTTCGCTTTCAATTGAGAACGTGTGAGAACTTGCTCAGATGATTCACCAACTATTTGTGTTTTGGGATGATCCTTGGTCCATTTCATTAGAGGAGGGTAATTTGGGTCATAGACAGGATCCAACTCTGCATTTACCTCTTCTTCAAATTCTGATTGATCACCTTCGTCATTTGTATTCTCATTCTCCCCCTCAAATGGCAAAGTGTATCCCATGTCAGGTTCAGGATTTTCACCATCGGTTGGAGTTGGATTCTCCCCCTCGATTGGACTATTATGGGTTGGGGTTGGAGTTGGATTCTCCCCCTCGCAAGACAAATCGGTTGTTTTGGGTACAGATGAACCCTCCCCCTTGAACGTTGAGCTGTTGTTTAGAGGTTCAGTTGAGGGTTGACCACCAGTCGGTTTAGGAGAAGCACTTTCCATATCTTTTGCAGCTTCATCGATGATCTTTTTCAGATTGTCAATTTTGTTGTCTGCTGCTTTCGCTTCTGAGTGTATGGCCTTTTCTGGTTCATCAAATAGCCTTATACACTCTTCAAACAAGTTGGAAATGGGAACCGAGACTTGTCCGGATTGTGGAAATATTTCCCCCATGGTACTTTCGCTTGTTTGGACTTTCTTCATGTAATTGTCATCAAAGGTTACATAGTAGGATTCTTCAATACATTTGTAGCGTTTATTCAAAATCCTATATGCCTTTGAATTGAGTGAATAACCAAGAAAAATTCCCTCATCGGCTTTGACGTCGAACTTGTTTCGGTTCTCTTTAGAATTGAAGATAAAGCATCTTGAACCAAACACGTGGAAAAACTTAACGTTGGGCTTTCGATTGTTCAGAATCTCATACGGAGTGATGGAGAATCGTTTGTTAAGTAACGATCGGTTCTAAGTATAGCACGCAGTTACAACTGCATCGGCCCAGAAGTATAGTGGAAGAGAAGCGAAGCTTAGCATGGTTCGGGCTGCCTCACATAAGGAACGGTTTTGTCTCTCAACAATTTCATTATGTTGTGGTGTATAGGGAGCCGAGAAGTTGTGAGATATCCCCTTTTCAGCCAGAAAATCTTCAAAATCTTTATTCTTGAATTCAAGCCCATTGTCGCTTCTAATATTCCTCACCAGCTTTCGCAGCTGTAGTTACACTTGCTTGATAAACGCCTTCAACTTGGGAGTCGCTTCTGATTTCTGTTTAAGAAAGAAAACCCAGGTGAAGCGTGAAAAATCATCTACTATGACAAGAATGAACTTACTACCACCGATGCTTTCGATAGCCGAAGGTCCATATAAGTCAATATGCAGAAGTTCAAGAGCTTCAACAATCTTTGTATTGATACGTGTAGGATGGCTCTTTCTGCTTTGTTTGCCCATCTCACACGCTGCACACAGGTGTTCCTTATCAAACTTGAGAAGAGGAAGGCCTCGAACATGATCACCAAGCACCAACTTATTAATGTCTTTGAAGTTCAGGTGCGATAGGCGTCGATGTCATAACCAGCTTTCATCAGAGTTCGCCTTTGACAACAGGCATATTGCTGGTTTTCCTCGAATTGGGTTAAGATTTAAAGGATACATCTCTCCTTTGCGTTCAGACTTCAACAGAACTCTTTTGGATTGCTTTTCAATAATTTCTGATCCCTCATCATCGAATGAAACTTTCAAACCAGTTCCCACAACCAATTGAGATACACTGATGAGGTTGTGCTGCAATCCTTCCACGTAAGCCACTTTTCGAATTGTGAATTCTTCGTTGGTTATCATTCCATATTCTCTGATTGTGCCAAAAGAATTGTTTCCATACTTCACATATCCACCATCATTAAGGGACCGAAACTCCCTCAGCTCTTCCCTCCTTCCTGTCATGTGACGAGAGCAGCCACTGTCAATGTACCATTCGTCATCGAACTGCTCGTCACTTATAACCTGCAAATTCAAGCAGATTTAGGAAGCCAAAGTCTCTTGGGCCCTGGTGAGTCTTTTACAGAAACAGGAATAGCAACAGAAAGATCAACCAAATAAGTTCTTTTTATTAGAGTGGTTTCGTCTTTTCTTTTAATGGTATACACCTTGATTTTGTTTTTATCTTGTTTAAATTGTGGTGTATCAGATGGTGTGTTGTTAGATGGTCTTGGAATCTTCTTTTGAATCCTAGGATTAGCTTACTTTTTCTTATTATTGCTATCAGAATTCGAATCAAGCTTTCCCTTTCCTTTGATGTCCTTCATTAAATTCGGCTTTTGTTGGTCGCAGGAAGGACCGAAGCTTGACTTTTGGTTGTTAGCCTTGATGTTGTGACCGAAACTAGATGTTCGTTTCTGAGATCTGGTATTGTAACTGAAACTGATGTTGGAACCGAAACTGGATGTTCGGTTCTGAGCTTTGGTGTTGGAACCGAAACTGGATGTTCGGTTCTGAGCTTTGGAATTGGAACCGAAACTGGATGTTCTGTTCTGAGCTTTGGAATTGGAACCGAAACTGGATGTTCGGTTCTGAGCTTTGGAATAATAGGAGCTTGGACTAAAACTTACCTTTCGGTTTGGCTTGTCATTTTCTTTGACGTTTAACTCTTTCTTGGAAGGAACGTAGTTAGGGTTTTGAGACTGCCAAAACCGTTTTCGCTCATTCAGATTCTTCATGTATCTCTGATTTCTTTGGCGTTTCTGTTCAGCCAACTGTTTTTGAGATTTATGAATATTGAAGCTTGATTTTGGCTTCTCCTTTTGAGTTTCGGTTGTCTTGGAAGATACATTGGATACTTTCTTTGGTTCTTCTGGTATCTCTTTTGTTCCACTCGTTCTTGGTTTATCAAAACTTGAGGGCTTGTTGATGGGTTCAGCAACGTATCTACCTTTTACCCTCCACGAGGTTCGCTCCGATAAACCGACAGTTTCATCAGCATTATCGATAGGGGCAGACCAGAAGTAATCGTCGCATCCTTCAGCATTGTCTGTGTCGACTAAGATTTTCAATTCTGCTGTTTGTTTTTCAGTGACCCCTGTAACAGCATATACTTGATTTGGCACTGTTTGAACTTTCTGATAGACCATTGCTTTCTCTTTGAGTTTCTGCGGCTTGTCCTTTGACAGGCGAGTATATTCAACCGAGTTCTCAGATATGAGTGGTTTTTCATTCTAGGTTTCGCTCTTCATAAATTCAGAGCAATCAACCACATCTTCCACCGAGATTTCGCTCATCTCACTTTCCTCATCAAATTCAGACGTGTTTTCTATATTCTTTTTATGTTCTGAAATTAATTTGGCGTTAGATGAGTCAAATGTTTGAATGGTCTCGGACTTAATTTTCAACCTATCGTTTTCATCTAAAAGATTTTTGAGCATACATTTATGTTCCTTAGAGTCAATAAAGGTCTCTATCTTGTCCAGTCCGATTTTATAAGTGATGGAAGTCTCTTCTGAGGACATTATGGATTCACACTCAGCGATGACCTCATCCTCCTTAAATTTAAGGAAGGGTAAGATCATCTTATGAATCTTTTTCCCTATTTCACAATTTAAGTGCAACTGAGTAATATTCGTATATAAGTGTTTAGCAATCAAGCAAAAAACATTTCGTTGTTTTAAAAACTTTAAATTGTCTCGTTGCAAATAAATAATCTCATCCCTAGCCCTAGTTAACTCCGTCTCCTTCAGCTCAATCCACATCCTTCTCTCCTCACTCTTCGAAGACACCCTGCTGAGTTAGTCATTTAGGTTAGAGTTCGTTAAGCGAGTTTGCATGAGACTACCACTTAAGTTAGAAAATTTAAATTTTAGTTCATTTAATTCTTCTTCATAATTTGTTGCAGGAACTTTAAGTGATTCAAGGATGGATTGTACCTTTTTGATCAGCCGATCAAAGTCGTTGATCTTCTCACTCACGGGCTTGGCTGCAAAACACTTGTCCTCAGTCAGGTTCGGCTCCTTATGCTCACCTTCGGTTGGTCTTCCAGCAGTAACCATCAAACATTTCCCAGCCGAACTCGTAGCTTCCTCTCTCGCCAAGTAAGCTCTTCCATGTGTGGGTTTTCTCACTTCTTCATCCTCATAATCGGTTGACCAGACTTCAACGCCACCGAACTCATCTTCATCCACATTTTCCTGCACAATCAAGGCATTCATTGAACTATTAGTTGCCTTCTTTTTCTTTATTTCTTCCAACTTTCGCATGTAATACGCCTCATCATCTTCACTGTCCCTTTTCTCAACCATCTTCCTCAACATGCAATCTTTGGCAAAGTGGTTCTTGCCATGACAGTAATTGCAGTCGAATCCAGAGTCTCCTGCAAGCTTGCTTTCTTTCTTGTCGTCATCCTTTTGAGAGGTGTTCTTCGTTTCTTCTATCACCTTCTCAGAGCTGTAACTTCCTTGCCAGTTTCTGTTCTTATTGAAAGGGAACTTCCTTCGTGAAAACTTCTTTAGGTTGGTGACCATCATTGCATATTCTTCGCCTGTAAGGTCACACTCAGACATATCTGAATCCTCCTCTTCTTCTGCAACACTTTTGTCTTTTGAGACAAGGGCCAGCGATCCCACACACGAAACTATCTTCGCCTCCTTGGTTACCACGCTTTCATGGGATTTAAGAATACCCACCAGTTTTGCTAGCGAGTATGATTTAAATTGTTCATGAGCTTTCACTGTTGAAACCACTGCCATCCATTCTGGTCTTAAACCATTCATGAAGGTCACCTTCTGCTCAATCAATTTTCTTTCAATACCATGCTTGATCATCTTGCTAAGGAGATGATTGAAGCGATCGAAGGTTTGTATTAGTTTCTCTTCAGGTTTCTGTTCGAAAACTCCAAATTCTGAGAGCAACAAGGTTTAGATCGAGTGTTCTAGATCCTCATCGGTTGAGTACAGTTCTTTTAACCTATCCCAGATTTCTTTAGTCGTCGTGCATGAACCGACTAAACGAAAAGTGTCAGATTGCAATGCGAATCTGGTCATTCTCATGGCTTTCACATTACATAGCACCTTGTCCTTTTCATCCTGTGGCATCTTATCTACGTCCGCGACAAGCTGATTATATTCTTTTTGAGTCTTCACTGTCCTGTTTGTTCCAGAGTGAACAAACGGCCCCATCGTGATAGCTTCCCAGATGAGATAACCATTATCTTCAGATCCAACTACGTAATCTTCAAAGTGATGCGCCCACATTTCATAGTCTTGAGTGTAAAGAATGGGAACCCTTGTAGTGGATCCAATGTTGTTGGAGATGTTGATGGGATTAGTTTGTGAATCGTCGTGAGACATGATGAGCCTTTCCTTGGAACTGCTAGAATCAGACCTGTAAACTTGAGATTAGGGTTTTATCAAACACAATAGTTACCGTCGACGGGAAGAAGACGCTTCTTTATATTCGATAAAAACGGAAACCCTTAAGAATTCTTCAAACAGAAGGAATGTGTATTGATTACACAGTCTCCTGCTCTGATACCAACTGTTAGAACAATGTTCTAGTAGGATCGATTGATTCTAAATAGAAAAGCAATAAATTACGTAATAAAGAACACAGGGATGGTTTAACTGATGTCGAATGATTAAGCTTTAACACCTCAGAAGAGCTTGATTAAGAACTTCGACTATAGAGGTGTTTAGGGTTACAAAGCAATAATGATAATAATCACGACCGTATCTAAGGCATACATGCATGCACTATTTATAGCTTAACCCTAATTAATAATCACGGATGGACAGGCCCAATCCGGATATACAAAATAAAGCCCATGACGCAACATAAAATACCCAACACCACAACTACCGCAATCAGTAAGGCAAACCATCTATATTAGTAGAGATTTAGGAAGTTCCTTTGGTTATGAATTTTCACGAAAATTTATATTCTTAAGATTAAAATTGAAAAAAATTGCTATTTAATACACTAATTATCATGTACAAAGAAGAAGGGCAACTGAAGAGCAAATGCTTACTGACTGAAGTCGAAGCTCTTTCTGCCCTAATTTCTTAAACTCAAATTTGGTCTGAAGAAGAAGGGAAACTGAAGAGAAAAAGCTACAAAGTTGAGATGAAGAAAGGTGTAGGTGGCTCCAAATTGAAGAGACGGTGAAACATCGAGTAGTGTCTATCAGTTCTATAACACGTATCACTTACTGAAAGAAGTGGTGGATTACAGATGGCCTACATTCCATTGGAAGATAAGAACGGTGAAAAAAAGTTGATGACAAAGCGAACTCTAGTCGTAACTCCAAACAAAGAAATTCTACTTTTCATCGGTGCCACTAAGCCAACTACAAACAATACCAGCCAAAAAGCCAAACCACAACATAACAAAAGAAAAAAAACCACAAATGTCACACTGTAAAACGTTTTGGTCCAAAAATGTCACAATTGAAAGGTTACTTGAAAGGTTACTGTTCCTAAGATCTATGTTCATATTCTAATTAATTTCAGGTTAATTAGAATTAATTGGAAGTGCAAGGACTTAAGTTGTAATTGTTCAATAGTTGAACGAGAGGGAATTATAGAAGGTTCCTAGCCCTGGACAGTTTTGGGGAGGATAATTAGGGTTTCTGGAATATTCCTTGTAGATTAATAAGGAGTTGGATAAATATCTAATTTAAGATATTATTATTATATTCGAATTAGGGTTATCCAAGGCTTCCTGTTTCAGCTATAAATAGACCCCTTGGCTTATTGTTTTTTTCCACTCCTTCCTACTCTCATAGAGCCAAAATTGTGCTCTTGCATTCTCTCTCCTCAAGTCTTCTAGTTGCTAGGGTTTTGGGTACAAGCCATAAAAGACACTACAACTTTTGGTGCTTGCTTTCCCAGGAACTTCAAGAGGATTTGGTGTGATTATTTATTATAACAATCAAAAGGTATGCCTTAGAGACAGTTGCCCGTATCGTGAATCTTAGTCCAACAAAGAAAGTTGACAAAACATCTCATGAGATGTGGACAGGGAAAGCTCCCTCGCTCGCACATATCAACGTATAGGGTTATGAAGCACTCGTAAGATGAGAGACTCACGATAAACTTAAGCCCAGAGTCGAGAAGTGTTATTTCATTGGCTACCCACATAAGTCCTTTGGATACTTGTTCTACAGACCTAGTGAGAACGTGGTGTTTGTACCTTAAAGAGGAGTCTTTCATGAGAGAGGGCTCATATTCAAAGAGGACAACAAGAGTGCTATTGATCTTTAAGAAATTCAAGAGTCATCCAATGAAGGAGCCTCATACAACACTAACACTCAATTTGAGGAAGAAATTCCAGTTGATCCAATTGACAACTCATTACCCCTTCGTCGATCCAGTAGGGTTAGCATGCTACCTGAGTTCTATGGTTTCCATATAACTTCGGATGGTGATAATTTGTCAGTGATCGTACATTGGTAAATTTGGATGAACCTGCCAACTACAAGGAAGCAATGGCAAGCCCTGAGGCTGCTAAATGGAAGGATCTAATGGAGAGTAAGATTCAGTAAATGTATGATGACCAAGTGTGGAACTTGGTTGATCATGTACCTGGTCGAAAGAGAGTCGGGTGCAAATGGATCTTCAAGAAGAAGATCGACATAGATGGGAAGGTACACACTTTCAAAGCTAGACTGGTTGTTAAGGGCTTTACTCAAACCCAAGGGATTGACAATTATGAGACCTTTTAACCAATAGCTAAGATAAAGTCTATCAAGATAATGCTTGCTATAGCTGCATTTCATGATTATGAAATATGGTATATGGATGTTAAAACCACTTTCCTCAATGGGAAGTTATCTGAGGATGTCTACATGAGTCAGCCAAAGGGTTTTGTACATGCCAAGTTTCCTGATAGAGTATCTAAGCTTAAGAAGTCCATTTATGGATTGAAAAAATCATCTCGCAGCTGGAATCTTTGTTTCCATGAGAAAGTTGTTAGGTGCATTTTATGCACCTATTTTGCACATCTATTTTTGTCATTTCGTTGTATTTATTTCATAACTCTTGCATCTACTTATCTATTTGGGCACTTGCATATTTTATTCGTAATGTCTGGCACTTCACTATTTTTGGTTTATTTTGTAGGCATTATGGAGCTTGGAGCATTGGAGGCGAGCAGGGAGCTTGGAGCATTGGAGCATGAAGAGAAGATGGATCGGGAGTATCGCAGAAAAGACCTTGAAGACATAAGTTGAGTCGTTGCATTTCATCATATCAAATGACCATGTTTGAAGCACGGTCTGTGTCACACCGACATGGGTCATGTTTGTCATTTTCATCTTATATTTGAGAAACATGACTCGGAGTGAAGCTAGACCGAAGATGAAGCAAAGTTTGGAGACTTATTAGAGTTTTTGCAAAAAGCATGTCCATGCTAAAACACATGGTCAAAACACATGGCCATGCTAAAAACACATGGCATTGAGTTAGGCACGTGAGCAGTTAATAAAATAAAGGAAATCGCCATTTTTCAACAGGAACGGTTTCTGAAGTAACTTTTAGCGATTTTGGGAGATATTTGGGAGTTCTTGAAGATTTTTAATCATTTCAAACACTTTTGATTTCCATTTGTAAGCATTAAACATTTCGTCAATTCCCTCTTTTTGTTGGGTGATTTGTTCTTAGCCATGTGTGGCTAAGAAAACCTAATTTCTAGTTCTTGTTCAAAACATGTTGATTGCTTAACTTGAAGAATATGGCTTGATATTTGATTTATGATTCTAATCTAGTGATTATATTATTTTTTAAACTAGAATCCTTGAATTTGATTTATGTTTTATTGGCCACTTATATGAATTGAATTCTTGTGTAGTTAATTAACTTTTAGGTCACCTAATCGTTCTATAAAGTTAATGATTGGTATCAAACAATAGGTTTTCTTATCGTAAAACATATATCACATGTTTTCACATTTCCAAGAGTATGAGAAGAAATGAACATTGTTGGGAAGTTTGTACAAAACTTAGTACAGTTTTTCAATACAATCTAAGAGCATGTTTAGGTTGAATTACTAAAGCTAGGTGTAGTCAAAGAGTGTGTTTTGATTAGATAATTTGGCAAGCGAGACGTATTAGAGTGTGTTAATATCTTTTAATACCAACTTATAGCAATCTTGAATTATATCAAGTCATAATCAAGTTAAATGACAACATTGAGAACTAAAACTAGAACCATTCCAATAAATTGTTGAAAAATCTAGTTCATTTTCTGTTTGTTCTTAAAGTAGATTGTTATTTTCATTATTTAACTTTTGCAAACAAACCCCCCACCCTTTTATGACCAAAGTACCTTGTGCAAAGAGGTATAAACTTTTATCCCGTTTCTCTGAGGATCGACCCTGCTTACCGTTTACTACCATTTTAGTGCATTGAAGCGGTGTATTTTGAGTCTATTGTACCTCTATTATTTTTTGGGTTTAACACACCTAACAAAAGTCAAAGAGTTTGGATTCTCTAGAAGTGAAGATGAGTCATGTGTATATGTCAAAGCTAGTGGGAGTATAGTAACATTCGTAGTGTTGTATGTTGATGGCATACTCCTTATAGGAAACAACGTTCCAACTTTGCAAGAAGTTAAGTCTTGGCTTGGAAAGTGTTTCGGTATGAAGGATCTAGGGGAAGTGCCCTATATTCTTGGAATAACAATTCATCAACATAGAAAGAATCGTCTTATTGGTCTTAGCTAGAGTACATATGTAACAATTGGGAATTTCCCATCACCAATTGTTACAAAAGATTAGCATCAACCGATGATAATGATAAAACTTTTTATATTAAAGAAAAATATGATCAGTTAGATGATAGTGATAGAACTTTTCATATTAAAGGAAAATATGATCAGTTAGATGATAGTGATAGAACTTTTCATATTAAAAGAAAATATGATTAGTTAGATGATAGTGATAGAACTTTTCAGTTAGATAAAGATAATAGGGTCAAAAATGAGTGACCAAAAAGTTATATGATGGTTAGTGTATTTGGAAAGTACACAACAAAATGAGTCTGATGATATAAGCGTTGCAAAAATCTGACTCTGATTGGAGGAGTTATGATTTTATAAAGATAAGAACCAACCGTGTTAATAACGCTATTAGCGTCAAAATAACATGTAGATATCGGTGGAGTTTCGGTTAATGTCACTAAAAGGAAAATCATAGTAACCCGTGAGATAAAGACTTTTAAAAGAAAAAGGTCAAAAACGAAGTTTGTATGAAGGAGATACGATTTTAGAAAAATATAAAATACGGGTTAAAAACAAAAGTCAAAATTTGACAACGCGACCTTAAGGAAAGTTATAGTACTAGTAGAAAGCTACACAAATATATAAGAGGGTAAGAAACAAGATTCATATAAGGAAGATATGAATTTTTACAAAAGATCTAGGATTACACGTCAGGTGCGCGTCATGCCTGGCGCGCACACCTGACACCTAGATTCGTCGAAGATTAGGGTGACGTGGACCATCAGAAGTGTGACATGTGGCAATCTCTGGATGGAGCCACGAAGCAAGTGCACGCCACGCATGAAGTGCGCCACGCGCACAACCCCAATAAATATAGGTGCTCACTTTCTGATTTTATTCATCCCAAACACTCTCTCTATACCTCTCAAGTCGTTTCAGAAATCCTCTCGATGACGCGAAGCTTCAGATGCAATGGCTCGGATGCGTCAGAATATGCCGCTAAAGTGAGTACAATGCCCTTATTTTCACTATTTTAAATGTTTTATCGGGAGAATACGTTCTTATCAAATGGTTTTATCAAAATATATTTATCATTATAAATATCAAATCATTTTGTAAAGCTTAAGGCCTTAGGACAACGTATCTGTAGATACTATGCCTAGTGTTAAGTTATGATATTATGCCTAAGGGATATGATGCCCGATAGTCTAGGAAACGATAATGCCTACATGTTATACTGGCAAAATTTCCTAGGATAACCTAGTACCTAGAAGTTATGTTGTGTAACGTCCCGAAAATCCAAGGTAAATTTTTTTATTTTTAAAACAATAAATCATACAAACAAGTTGTTCCAAAACCGATCAAAGTGAATATATCATTTAAACATCATAATAATATCATTAATTTTCAATGAGGAAAACTCTGGGGGATGTTGTGCAGTCACGTCGGGCCCTTCTCTTTCGAACCGAAAGTACCTGAAACCATAAATATGAAGCCGTAAGCACAAAGCTTAGTGAGTTCCCTAAAATACCATATACCAAAACATACAAGTGTGATGGGTTACCCCCGTGGTCTTTCCTTGCAATGCCCAGGGCCAAATCCCGGTTTTACATACAAGTGCCAGGGGCTAGATCCTGGTCTTTCATACAACTACCAGGGGCCAGATCCTGGTCTTTCACACAACTGCCAAGGGCCAGATCCTGGTCTTTCACACAATTGCCAAGGGCCAGATCCTGGTTTTTTGTACGATTTCCAGGGGCCATATCCTATCTTCCATGCAAGCATCAAAGAGACAACTAGCATTCCACATAAAAAGTAATGGGCCGACATTGGTGCCTTCGACCCATGAATATAGTGAGAAAACTCACCTCATAGTTTGAAAGAATAGCTGCACCGATCACTGCTCTAAAACTTATCTCTACCGATCACCTATACAATTAACAGGAACCCAAATCTCAAACTATAAATCAAATTACCCAAAATGCCCTTAGGTCAAACTTGGTCAACGCTGGTCAATGTCAAAGTCAACGGTTAAGGTCAAAAAGTCAATATTTCATCCCAGCGGAGTACGCCCTGCGTACCAAGTGAGTACGCCCAACATACTTTGATGTTGACCAAAAAGCGGGGCGCTGACCGCGTACGTGCAGCGTACCACCATGTATGCCCAACGTACGCAGCCTAGTCCCAAAACTCCATTAAGAGCTTATTTCATTAAGCCCTATGTCCAAAACTCAGATCCATGCCCAAAAAGATATCCTAAGTCATAAAGTTTCCAACTTTATAATTGTGCATGGCTATAAAGTGCTTAATGTCCAAAACCCTAAGTTCTTAACCCAATAAGACATCACAACTCTTGTATGGAAGGGATAAAAGGGCCAAGATCACATTTTTATGGTTTATAATAGCCCCATAATGGATAAAGTTTCCAACTTTATCCATTAGAATGGTCCCAACAAACAAGATCTAATCTTTAAGTCTCAAAGGGACCCAAAAGTGCATCTTTTTCAACTTAATTCATTAAGTACAATTCTCCAACCTTCAGATCTGAATCAAAATGATGTTTAGATGGATAAAGTTTCCAACTTTATCCATAACAAGGTCAACAACTTTCAGGATCTAAACTTTATTGAAACATCCCAAAAATATGGTCCAAAAATTTCGTTTTAAATCATTTAAGAAAAACCATAATTCATCACATAATAATAAAATCACAAGTCATGTATCTCCAAAAACATCATATCAATATATTGTATCAAAATCACGTGTCAAAACATCAGAGTCTAAACATCCCAGACTAAAAACTATGGTGTGTGTCATGTAGTCATCTCGAGCTCTTCCCCTTGCTAGTGGAAGTACTTGAAACCAAAACTAAAAATTGTAAGCACGAAGCTTAGTGAGTCTACCCAATCTACCACACAACATACACATAACATGCAACTAGGAGATACGGGCCCCGACCACTCTCATGGAGATTCGGGCCCCGCCCACACTCTGTTGTCTAGGAGATTCGGGCCCCGCCCACACTCCGCTGTCTAACATGCATACAAGTATCACACAGACAACAAGTATATCTATTTCTATCAAGCAGTCCTATATACATACTCCGAAAAATCACTCCAGGTCATCGCATCGAAAACCGCATCATCCCAATGGCTCGTCCGACCTCCTCCCACCAGTCACGTGCCCTGTCCTTCAGAAGTCAGGACGCAAGTCTAACCTTGTCCCCCTTGGGACATCTGATGGTGTGAAATGCGTTGGCGACATCCGCCAACCATCTGGTACTCACAATGGGGTCCCGAGCCCCATGGTAATCGGGAGCTCCACAAGCCCTGAACTCCCTAAATGTCAGTGTGTGCTCCCCTAGCATGGCCGCCATCTCGGTGCGGAATGCACCCAACCTCTCATCAAGTATCTCCATAATTCCCTCCTTGACCGATCCAAAGATCACAGGAGTATAGTCTAGAATGCTGCGTGTGATCTCAAACGAGATAAACTCTCTCGTCTGCTCGTCAAGCTGCCCGACTCCAGAGCCCGAGCCTGATCCCTCACCAGTGCCTGAAGTGCCGACTGGCCTAGTGCGTAGCGTGACCATTCTGAAAATACACCATAACAAACATCAGTATACTCATCATAACTCAAGGAATCTCACATACTACAAGTTTCCTAGGTTCATCTAAGTCTTCCTTGATTCGAGTACGAATCATCTGCTTTCAGTAGTATGGGCCCATACTACCATCTACATCTATCCGTACTTTCCTCAAGAACTGCCTTGACTCCACCAAGTCCCTTCTGCTACTATTACTATTCTCATGGTAATCTCATCATAGGCTTACCCTAGGGTAACCACCAACCCACTCTCTGCTATCAGCTGCATAAGAAGTCCCTGCTATCTCCCCCTAACTAGCTCGCGAATACCATTACATATCACTAAAACTAGATAATTCTTCGAATGAAAGATCCTACCCTACAACGGTTGGACTCAAACAAGAGCTGCGAAATAGAGCTAGACCTAACCTTCTGAAATTATTTAATCCTTGCAATATGTAACTTAACATATTCATTTACTAGTTAGTAAAAGATAACTAAGACTCCTAAAAGCACAAAGCAAGCAACATTCGAGCATCGAGTAAACATAATCAAGCATATCCTAATCAGGCCATCATATCACTGACTAATCTGTACTAGCATGCAGTTCACAAAGCTGATAAACATGTAACAGGCACATAAGGCATCCTTCCAAGATCCTTAGTCCTAATCTAGCAAGTAGTTCTCAAAAACATATCATAACATAAACTTGTATGGGTAATTTGGGAGTACTTACTTGAGCTCGGCTGATTGCATGCACCACACCCTTTTCTCTTTTCAAAATTCTTTTCTCTTTTCAAAGTTCTTTTTATAAAACGGTTTTCTTTGGAAAATTTTCATACCAATTCCTTAGTTTGAGTTCAGACACACCCGAGAGTATGCCCGAATCCCTCAAACCAAGGCTCTATTACCAACTTTAAACATCCCAAAAATATGGTCCAAAAATTCCGTTTTAAATCATTTAAGAAAAACCATAATTCATCACATAATAATAAAATCACAAGTCATGTATCTCCAAAAACATCATATCAATATATTGTATCAAAATCACGAGTCAAAACATCCCACGCTAAAAATTGTGGTGTGTATCATGCAGTCATCCCGAGCTCTTCCCCTTGCTATTGGAAGTACCTGAAACCAAAACTGAGAACTGTAAGCACGAAGCTTAGTGAGTCTCCCCAATCTACCACATACAATACACATAACATGCAACTAGGAGATACGGGCCCCGCCCACTCTCATGGAGATTCGGGCCCTGCCTACACTCTGCTGTCTAGGAGATTCGGGCCACGCCCACACTCCGCTGTCTAGGAGATTCGGGCCCCGCCCACACTCCGCTGTCTAGCATGCATACAAGTATCACACAGACAACAAGTATATCTATTTCTATCAAGCAGTCCTATATTCATACTCAAATAATACTATGAGATTCGGGCCCCGCCCACACTCGGCTACTATGAGATTCGGGCCCCGCGCACACTCAGCTACTAACATCATACATATATGGGTCGGCCTTGGTTCCGTAGACCCGTTCCTACTGAAGGAAACTCACCTCGCAAAGCTGACTGCTGAAATCTCGAGTGAGGAATCTCCGACGGCTGCTCCAATGACTCCCCGACTATTATTATCACAATAACACTTAGTCAAAACCTGATAATCCTCCTTAGGGTAAAATGACCATTTTACCCCCGATAAAAGTCAACGTTCTGGTCAAAGTAAACCTTCTGGTTAACCCAACTCGCCGAGTTGCTCCATCAACTCGCCGAGTCCTAGAATCCTGAAATCGCGATCTAACTCATCGAGTCATCCCCCTGACTCACCGAGTTCCCTGGCTAGTCATAGTTGCGATTTATCGAATTAACTCGTCGAGTCCCTTCACCGACTCGTTGAGTTCTACCTTAAGCTAAAACGGGACAACACAACCCAACTCGTCGAGTTCCTCTATGGACTCGACGAGTTCCTCTGTTTGTTTGGCCATCTTAACAGATTAATCCTCTACTCTCCAAATCCAAAGTCCATACTTCATCTACATACTGGAAATGCCCTTTTAAGGGTAAAGTTTCCAACTTTACCCGTTGATAACCCTTCATAATGGGTTTAGCTAAAACCCTAGTTCTTTTAGGACATAGATCTTTCTCCAAAATCCATATCAATCCAAACCAAAGCATGAAAACCCAGAGCTTGCATGGGGGCTTCAATGGCATAAAGTTTGCACCTTTATGCCTTAACAACCCTTAATGATCCCAGATTTGAAAGGATCCTTGCTTGGGACGTCCAAATCCCAAGGGTCAAGCTTCTTGGACCAAAACCCTCAAAAAGTGGAAATAATGAGATCTAATGAACAAATGATCAAGTTAGAGACTTGATTACCAGAAAGTGAAGGGAATGAGATGTTGCTTCTGGATCTACAATCTTCTCTTAGATTCCTCTAGCTTTTTCTTCTTCTACAAGCTTCAAATCACACAAGATTACTCAAAAATGGCTCACACACTCACATAATGCTCTAGGGTTTCATGGATTAGGGTTTCGGACTTGGAGACTGGAAATGAGGCCAAAAGGTGGGGATTAAGATTGTCACTCCCCCGGACCAGACGGCGGAAACATCCGGAGGCGGGTGACTTCATTGTGCAGTATCATAACAATCGAATAAAATGAAACAGAGCAATCCAAACATCATACATTGAGATAACAAAATTATAATGTTTACATATTGTATTTATCCTTCGAATTACACAAAAGAGACATAAGCAGAAAAATCCAAACTACAGCTAATATTCTTGCATTCGCGTCCCTTGTTACCTGCTTACTAGATCACTGAGAATACAAGTCGTTTTGAAAAGCGTCAACTAAAAAGTCGGTGAGTTCATAAGCATTTTTGTATAAAATCATTTACACTTGTTTAGAATCGTTCTCATTGTACTTTCAGAAAGTCCGATATTTTCTATGAAATCGTTTGAAGTCTTGCCTTGAAAATCATGGATATATATGTTTGCATGTCGTTACTTTTGTTCATCCTTATAAGGAGTGATTTTTGAAAAGTAGTGTAATTTGTAAAAGCGAGCTGTGTACGAGAATAGTTCTTTTGAATAGTAATAGTCAACCATTTCCAGAAAAATCCCTTATTTTCAAAAAGAGAATATGGTTGAAAATCTTGTTCCTCTTATCGAGTAAAATAGTGTGTGCATTCTAGTTTATCGTTATCGAAATCGTAGAAAATCGTTTTCTCCAGAAAATCCTATATTTTCTGCTATAAAATATTCGTAAGTTCTAGTTCCAACTATGTATATGTGTGGGTTAGTTTATCATTTTCAAAATCGTTTACAAACGTTTTCCATAGCGTCCTACGCTTTTTAATTTGTAAAATAGCAGCATTACGACTCTATACTTGTTAGGAGAAAGAATCAACATGGCAATTGTGGACATTCTACGCGATGAGAAAGGACAGTCAACGCAACAAATGCGGACCATCACTAATCTGACGGAGTGCCCATTTTGGCGTTTCTCATGAACGTAAGATTTAACAACTTCATAAAGAATAGAGGATACTTTGTGTACAAAAGAGCCTCCCAACTATTGGGTGTGTCCAACTTAATCCCTTTATCTATGCTTTCATGTCTAGAGATAAAAGTTATAAAAAGGGACCTTGATAAGTGGACACTATTTCTAGTAATTTTCGAAAATGGGAACTTTGTGACTATTTGCAAACTATCAGGGAGTATTTTATAAATATTCGATATAAAAGTTTGCGTCAAGAAAATATACAAATAGAGCCTTTAGGACAGAAATATTTGCATGTCATAAACTGCTGTCGTAAAACCTCCAAGAACATGAGTAATGTTCTATATGTCATAAAACAGAAAATGCGTGTCATAACCGGCAGTTATAAATTTATACAAATTATAACTTGACACTTTTTCTCTTGACTAAAATGACTTATTTTTCAATAAACAAAAAGGAACAAACACGAGCACCCAGTTAACAAGCACAATCAACGATATGGAACGAGAACGATATTTCTATTCAATGAGTACGAATTTCATTATTTATCTAACAAATAATGGATTTCTAATGACTGCTCAAAAGGTTGTTAATATTCTAGTCAGACAAATCTCAAAAGTACCTAAATATAAAAATATTAGTGTACGTCTAAACTCCTGTAAGGAGTTATAGCCAGAGTCTCCTGGAGGGGGAGCGAGAATTTGTGTATAAATCTATACGGGGTTGACACCCCGCACCTTCGCTGTTCGCTACAGCTAGACAGACCAGTCTAAGGTGACAAATATCTTTTCCAAAAACTAGGGCGCTTGAGAAACGCCAAAACGGGCACTCCGTCATATAAGTATGGTTATAACGACTCACTAGAATATGTTATGTCATCTAGAAAATTTATGTAAGGAAAAACCTCATAAATAAATTTTGGCACGTTGTGTTGACCGTCCTATACATGATAAGTGATGATCCGCATTTGTTGCGTTGAATGTCCTTTTTCATCGCGTAGAATGTCCACAATTGCCATGTTGATTCTTTCTCCTAACAAGTATAGAGTCGTAATGCTGCTATTTTACAAATTAAAAAGCGTAGGACTCTATGGAAAACGTTTGTAAACGATTTTCAAAACGATAAACTAACCCACACATATACATAGTTGGAACTAGAACTTACGAATATTTTATAGCAGAAAATATAGGATTTTCTGGAGAAAACGATTTTCTACGATTTCGATAACGATAAACTAGAACGCACACACTATTTTACTCGATAAGAGGAACAAGATTTTCAACCATATTCTCTTTTTGAAAATAAGGGATTTTTCTGGAAACGGTTGACTATTATTATTCAAAAGAACTATTCTCGTACACAACTCGCGTTTACAAATTACACTACTTTTCAAAAATCACTCCTTATAAGGATGAACAAAAGTAATGACATGCACACACATATATCCATGATTTTCAAGGCAAGACTTCAAACGATTTCATAGAAAATATCGGATTTTCTGAAAGTACAATGAGAACGATTCTAAACAAGTGTAAATGATTTTATACAAAAATGCTTATGAACTCACCAACTTTTTAGTTGACGCTTTTCAAAACGACTTGTATTCTCAGGGATCTAGTAAGCAGGTAACAAGGGACGCGGATGCAAGAATATTAGCTGTAGTTTGGATTTTTCTGCTTATGTCTCTTTTGTGTAATTCAAAGGACAAATACAATATGTAAAAAATGTAAGTTTTTTATCTCAATGTATGATGTTTGGATTGCTCTGTTTCATTTATATTCAATTGTTATGATACTGCACAATGAAGTCACCCACCTCCGGACGTTTCCGCCGTCTGGTACGGGGGTGTGACAAAGATGCTTAAATAGGGTGCAAAAACCCGAAATTAGGGTTTCACTCTGGCAGACCTACTCGCCGAGTCGAGGGCTCTCGACTCGTCGAGTAGATAGCTTAAAACCCACGTCCAAAACTCGTTTCTACTCAACGAGTCTTGGGCTTCCAACTCGTCGAGTAGCTCTATTAAAATGAATAATTTATAAATAAAAGCGTACCGGAAACCAGGCGTTACATTTATGCACTTAAAGTGACCAAAAGCTCTGTAACATCCCAAAAATCATGATCAAAAATTTCATTTTTAATTATTTAATAAAACCATAGTTATCAAAATCACCTCATCAAAACATAAGTCATCGTATCAAATCAAAGTATCATATCAAAACACATGTCAATATATCAGAGTAAAACATCCCAGGCTAAACAAAATGGTGTGTGCACTGCAGTCATCCCGAGCTCTTCCCCTTGCTACCGGAAGTACCTGAAACCAAAACTAGAAACTGTAAGCACGAAGCTTAGTGAGTCTCCCCAAACTACCACATATCATACACATAATCACATAATCACATAATAACATAACATGGGCCTTGCCCGCTACATCGGGCCCCGACCGGCATCGGACCGAAGTCCGGCATCGGGCCCCTCTCGGTATCAAGCAAAGCTCGGTATACATATAAACATATCAACAAATACACATAAATAATCACATAACATAAACATATAAACATTCCTCGGGCCCCACCCGACATCGGACCGAAATCCGAAAACATATGAACATTCCTCGGGCTTTCCCCGACATCGGACCGAAGTCTGGAAACATATAAACCAAGCACATGCAAGAATCACGAAGACATCAAGCATACAAACATTCCTCGGGCTTTCCCCGGCATCGGACCGAAGTCCGAAAACATATAAATCTACATCGGGCACTGCCCGACATCGTACCTTAGTCCGGAATATACTAGCATACATAAATGGTCCGACATTGGTGCCTTAGACCCGTTCCTAGAGGAGGAAACTCACCTCAATGTCGTGTGAATAGTTGAAACGTCTCTGCTCCGCACCCGGCTCTACTCACACCCTATACATAACAACCTCTTAGATACCATTCCATACTCAAAACCCCTTCACGGGTTAACCTTGCTCAAAGTTAAAGTCAAGGTCAAAGTCAACGTCCAGTCAAAGTCAACCACGAGTTGACTGAACTCGTCGAGTCATCTTCTAACTCATTGAGTTTCCATGCTTCTCAGAATCATGATAAAACGAGTCAACTCGTCGAGTCCTTCCTCAAACTCGTCGAATTCTACCCTTTACAGGATCAGGACAAATCATCCCAACTCGTCGAGTTCCTCTATGAACTCGTCGAGTTTTTTAGTCTGTTAAGCCTTTCTTATTGGATTAAGCCCCTATTCTTCAAATATAAGCTCCATACTTCACACATATACCGAAAATGTCCTTTTAAGGGTAAAGTTTCCAACTTTACCCGTTAACACCCTTCCTTAAGTGATTTAGCTCAAACCCTAACTCCATAAGACCTAGATCTTGATCCCAAAAGCCCTTAATACTTCAAGCTAAGGCATACCAACTAAGATTTGGACCCTAGACGCTACATGAACACGTAAAGCTTCCAACATTCTCTCCATGCATGGCCTTTTGGAGCTTAAAAGGCCAAAATGATATCCTAAAGCTTGCATGGGGATTCAATGGCCATAAAGTTTGCATCTTTATGCCATGAAAGTCCTTCAAGGCTCCAGATTTGAAAGTATACTCACTTGGGACGTCCATTTCCCAAGGATCATGCTAGTTGGACCAAAAACCCAATAAAAGTGATAAGAAAGAGATCTAAGTAATCATTAAGAAAGTTTGAGACTTGCTTACCAGAAAATGTTGATAATGAAGTGAAGTTGTTGGATCTATAACCTCCTTCTTGAGTCATCAAGCTTCTCATTCTTCCACAAGCTTCACACACACAAGATTTCTCTCAAAAATGACTCACAAGCTCACACAATGCATTAGGGTTTTAAGATATAGGGTTTGGGATTTGGAGGCTGGAAATGAGGCTAGCATGAGGGGATTAAGATGCTTAAATAGGGTGCAAAACCCCGAAATTAGGGTTGCACCTCTGCCAGCCTACTCGTCGAGTTTAGGGCTCTCAACTCGTCGAGTGGGTTACTTAAAACCCGCGTCTCATCTGATCTCTACTCGACGAGTTTGGGGCTTCCAACTCATCAAGTTGCTCTATAAAAATGAATAATTATAATTTAAATACATACCAGGAACCCGCCGTTACAAGCTCATAACACCCAAAACTATCTAGATCTAACAATTTCATCATCAAGATTCAAACTTTATACCTCTAGAAGAAAGATCAAGGTGAACAAAGTCTGGATCTACAAGCTCCAATGCAACAAACACTTCTTCAGTGAGTTCCTTCTTCTCCAAGGTGAACCAAGAACACTCCAAAGCACTTAAAACACCTTCTTTTGCTCACAAGTCTCAATCAAGGGTTATGGTTACAAGAGAGGGTGTTGGAGTGGTGGAGGATGAGAATGGAATGGTTTGGGGGAGTTAAGGAGCTTAAATAGGGCTGAAACCACGAAAATAGGGTTTGGGCACTGATCGCGTACACCCAACGTACTCAATTTACGCCCAGCATACTAGGAATGACCTAGTATGTCCAGCGTACACATTGAGTACGCCCAACGTACGCGACTCAACCCAAAACCGTCGTAACTTCAATCGGTTATAACTTCTTCGTTCCAACTCCGTTTTTGACGATCTTTATATCCACGGAAAGGTATTGAAGAGCTCTACAATATTATCTAAATATCTTAGACTAAAAACTTCTCAAAAAAATCCATATTTCATGCAAGAACCCGACCTATGACTTTGCCCGTTTTACCTTTTGACTCCAAAACACAATTTAATGGTTTAGATCTCATAACCATCATTACCTCCTTCCAAAAGGTCTAAAAATCACCTCCTTAAGGCCCAAAGCCTTTACACAATCGACTTCCAGCCCACGGCCCTAAATCACGGAATGATCCCGAACAGGGTGTTACAACTCCCCCTCACTTAAATTAGATTTCGTCCTCGAAATCATTCCTTACTATCTCCTTTACCGAACTAAATGATCCTGACTGAACTCCCTAAATCCCAAAAATGATTGGGGATGTCACCTCCCTCTGATGACCACCCACCCTTACTGATGTTGAACCCAAAATAGCATATATCACAAGCCCTAATGAAGAATGAACCTCAAATTTTTCCCTTACAACAACGAGTATCCAACCGCTATACCTAAAACTGAAAACCCTAAACAATGTCAGACTCCCAGACAGACAGAACCAATCAAAACAGTTCCCACAAAGACTCAACTTCACAACCCAAACCGAACAAACCTATCCGACCTGAACAAATTTACAGATATCCAAAAACATATACACCCCGATCACCTACCAGATCCCTAATAAAAGTCGACCCTAACATACGATGCCATTCCAATAATTGCACCCATCCTAAGCAGAACTCACATACTGACGACAGATGAATCCTTGCTCCCGCTGACCTTAACCGATAAAGGATAATCATCACTACTTAGCTCAAAACCAGGAATCCAATACCTTATCCGACTTCCTGACATACAAAACCATTCTAAATCACAACTAATATGGCTCCAGTTTGCAATCTAATCCGAACAAAATCCTTATGACCCTAAATTATCATGTTAACCAACATTCGCATTTTCGATCTATCCAAGATATTTTGAGCTCCGAGCTGATCTACCAATTATCTGAAGCGCCGAATTCCCGACCGGTCACTGAAACTGACATCCTTTCAATAGACCGTACCACGAGATTCTAACCAAGAGTCTGTTTGGCCAAGCTACCCTATCCTACTTGTATATACGGCTTCAACGGCCCACTTGCTCAACCATCATACTGATGTAATGTAGCTTATTTTACTCTAAATGAATGCTACATGTCCAGCTGTAATCCTGCATCATGACCGACCCCATATGGCCCACGTCCTTCCTTGATTCCACGAATGTTGTGGCCTTCCCACAGTCTCACAACACCTCTATTACTACCTGCCAAACTAGTGAATGCTACGGTCACCCCGCAGTCTTACAACACTTCTATCACTACCTACCAACCTAGTGAATGCTATGGTCACCCCGCAGTCTTACAATAACTCTATCACTACCTGCTAACCTAGTGAGTGCTACGGCCACCCCGCAGTATTACAACACTTCCACACTACCTGCTAACCTAGTGAATGCTACAGCCACCACATAGTCTTACAGCACTTCCACACTGCCATGGACCCAACCCCATGGTCTTACTGTGCATCTACCATACCAACCATAATCATCATGAGTCGAAACCTCATCCGGCTATACCTTAATCAGGTGTTTGGGTTATGCTTCGAACCCCAAAGCCTTCATCAGACAAGAACAGTCAAAGAGGCTCTAACACAATCCCTACACCTGAAACTAATCACCTACCCTCCATGTGTCACCACTAATGCGCAAGGTAACTTGAAATATCATTCCTTGTGCAATCCCATAGTCCAAGAGGTTCTCCCCCACATGGATTCAACTACGCTTTTCCAACCACAAAATTGATATATTTCCAATCTATCTCGCAACCTGGTTACTCGAAGCTATCGACAACTTGAGCCCACAAGTACTGTAACATCCAAAAAATTTCAACAATTTTTTTTTCAAAAAACCCATTTACTAAAAGAAGTGTTTACAAAACCATTGTTTCCAAACAAAACTAAAACTGTAAGCACGAAGCTTAGTGAGTTCCGCCAAAGAACTACTACACAAACATATAACATATACAATCAAACATGTCGGGTCCAATCAACCATCGGGTTGGAATACCCCAGGCCCAATCAACCTCCGGGTCCAGTCATCCTCAGGATAGAATACCCCAGGTTGGAATGCCAATATACAACGGGTTCAGTCAACCATCGGGTTGGAATACCCCAGGCCCAGTCAACCATCGGGTTGTTATGCCAATATACAACGTGTCCAGTAAACCATCGGGTTAGAATACCCCAAGCCCATTTAACCATCGGGTTGGAATGCCAATATACAACGGGTCCGGTCATCCTCGGGATGGAATACCCTCAGGCCCAATCAACCATTGGGTTGGAATGCCCGCGGTCTGTTGGCTCACACATACTAGTAGTAAAGCCACACCCACCAACCAAAATATTTGCACATATAACAGATAAACATATAACCGACCAATAAACTATCAGACAGATCTATAGATCACTACTGCATACTCACGTCCTATATACCAGGACTCAGATCTAACAAATCACTACAGTATAACGATATTCTATCACAGAGTAGGACATCAAATCCAATGGACTGACCTTGGTGCCTTCAACCCATAAGTATAGTGAGGAAACTCGCATCTCGATCTGATCAATAGCTGATGAGGTCCCGACTCCGAATCTCAGCACTAACCGTTACCTATCCATCCAAATGACCAATTCTCAAACACCATCCAAAAACCCAAAATACCCTTTGGTCAAACTTGGTCAAAGTCAAATGAGTCAACCTAGCCGAGTCAACCCAGCCGAGTCAACACAAACTGTGTATGCGGGGCGTACTCGAGCATTGACCACTATCGGGTTGGTTGACTACGTACGCGTTGTGTACTCAGATTACACAGGGCGTACACCCAGTCTTCCCAAAAACACATTAAGAGCTTAATGCCTTAAGATCCTACGTCCAACTTCCAGATCCAAGGCTAAATCATCCTCAAGAGTCATAAAGTTTCCAACTTTATGACTTTGCATGTCCATTAAGTGCTTAACTCAACATCTTAATACATTAAGACCTTCTAAAGAATTCATGGAGAAAAACCAACCATTAAGACCCTATTTTTATGACTCAAGAGCCTTCCTAAGGTCTGAAAGGATGGCTTAATGGGTCAAAAACATGTCATGCTCAAGAATCACCATTTTGGGACAAAAAGTGACTTTAAAGACTGAAATGTCTAGATCTAGAAGATGGAGTGGTAAAGTTGCAAGTTATATACCTCCTAGACCCGAAGGTTGCAAACAAGGAGAAGACTTTAGATCCAAAGTGCTTCCCAAACTCCAAGTTCTCCACACCACTCTCCTCTTCTTTACGTACATCTCTAATCACTCCAAAGGCTCCAAAATGCTCTCTTTCTCTTAGGGTTTGCTTGGGGATCGATTTCACAGGAAAGAGGCTGAATAAGAATGAGATGTGAGGCTATAATGATGCTTAAATATGAGCCAAACCCTACCCATACCTTCCTCAAGAGTTATCCTGAATCCTACTAGTCACCTTCTCAAATCGATACTCCAAGTACCTGCTAAACAGTGCAAACCAACCCACTAAAGCACTTCCTAGGCTCTCCTAGGTTCCCGACCTCACCCTGCCATCATCTGTAGAAAAACTCCCAATAATGTCAGCTAACCACTTTATGAATACAATCGCATGCAACAAAGCTTAGATAATTCTTCGAGAAAAAGACTCAACCCTACAACGGTTGGACTCAGATAAGAACTGCGCAATAGAGTCAAATCCATCACTCTGAGATTATTTAACCATTGCAACATGTGGCTTAACATATTCACTTAATAGTTAACTCACATCACTAAGAGTTCCACAAAGCACAAAGCAAGCAACATACATGCAGTAACACTCCAAGCCATAAAACAAACAAAGGGCATCCCACACTCACTTGCTACTACCATGCTAGGAACTTCTACTCTCACTTCCGGTTGCCTTTTGCATGAAAATTATACACAATCTGTGATCAAATAGACTTTCGAATAAAAGATTCTACCCTAGGACCACAACCAGACAAGGAATAGGAAATAAGGCCAATCAGTTGTTATAGGGCTATATGATCCTAACCGTATACAATTTTTAAAGCATACACTTAGCAATTACTGTTACCAATACATATTCCCAATCATAGCATCCAATGCTTCCTAGGCTATAAGGCATCACATATCAGGTCGATCTATCATGCAATTCCTGAAAATATCCCTAGCCTTATCTTAGCATGTGAAAATTTATATCATATACCATATTAACATGTACGAGTATTCTAGGAATCACTTACTTGAGCTCGGCTGATTGCACGCATCACACCCCCTTTTTCTTTATAAAAGTCTTTTCAGAACTTATTTTCTTTACAAAAATCTTTTTAGAAACTTATTTTCTTTCAAAAGATTACCAATTCCTCAATTTGAGTTCAGACATACCCAAGAGTGTGCCCGAATACCTCAAACCAAGTCTCTGATACCAAATTGTAACGTCCCGAAATCCAAGGTAAATTTTTTTATTTTTAAAATAATAAATCAGACAAACGAGTTGTTCCAAAACCGATCAAAATGCATATATCATTTAAACATCAGAGTAATATCATTAATTGCTAATGCGGAAAACTCTAGGGGATGTTGTGCAGTCACGTCGAACCCTTCCCTTTCCAACCGAAAGTACCTGAAACCATAAATATGAAACCGTAAGCACAAAGCTTAGTGAGTTCCCTAAAATACCACATACCAAAACATACAAGAGTGATGGGTTATCCCCGTGGTCTTTCCTTGCAATGCAGAGGGCCAAATCCCGGTTTTACATACAAGTGTCAGGGGCCAGATCCTGGTCTTTCATACAACTGCCAGGGGCCAGATCCTGGTCTTTCACACAATTGCCAAGGGCCAGATCCTGGTCTTTCGTACGATTTCCAGGGGCCAGATTATGGTCTTCCATGCAAGCATCACAGAGACAACTAGCATTCCACGTAACAAGTAGTGGGCTGACATTGGTGCCTTCAACCCATGGATATAGTGAGAAAACTCACCTCATAGTCTGAAAGAATAGTTGCACCGATCACTGCTTTAAAAGCTATCTCTACCGGTCACCTATACAATTAACGGGAACCCAAATCTCAAACTCTAAATCAAATTACCCAAAATGCCCTTAGGTCAAACTTGGTCAACCCTGGTCAATGTCAAAGTCAACGGTTAAGGTCAAAAAGTCAATATTTCTTACCAGCGGAGTACGCCCTGCGTACCAAGAGAGTACGCCCAGCATACTTTGATGTTGACCAAAAGCGGGGCGCTGACCGCGTACGTGTAGTGTACCACCATGTATGCCCAACGTACGCAGCCTAGTCCCAAAACTCCATTAAGAGCTTATTCCATTAAGCCCTTATGTCCAAAACTCAAATCCATGCTCAAAAAGATATCCTAAGTCATAAAGTTTCCAACTTTATAATTGTGCATGGCTATAAAGTGCTTAATGTCCAAAACCCTAAGTTCTTAACCCAATAAGACATCACAACTCTTGTATGGAAGGGATAAAAGGGCCAAGATCACATTTTTATGGTTCATAATAGCTCCATAATGGATAAAGTTTCTAAATTTATCCATTAGAATGGTCCCAACAAACAAGATCTAATCTTTAAGTCTAAAAGGGACCCAAAAGTGCATCTTTTTCAACTTAATCCATTAAGTACAATTCTCCAACCTTCAGATCTGAATCAAAATGATGTTTAGATGGATAAAGTTTCCAACTTTATCCATAACAAGGTCAAAAACTTTCAAGATCTAAACTTTATGAACTTAAAGTGACCAAAAGCTCATAAAACCCAAAACTAGCTAGATCTAACAATTTCATCATCAAGATTCAAACTTTATACCTCTAAAAGAAAGATCAAGGTGAACAAAGTCTGGATCTACAAGCTCCAATGCAACCAACACTTCTTCAATGGCTTCCTTCTACTCCAAGATGCACCAAGAACACTCCAAATCACTTAAAAACACCTTCTTTTTTATCACAAGGCTCAATCTAGGGTTAGGGTTACAAGAGAGGGTGTTGGAGAGGTGGAGGATGAGAATGGAATGAGTTTGGGGGAGTTAAGGAGCTTAAATAGGGCTCAAACCACGAAAATAGGGTTTGGGCACTGATCGCGTACGCCCATCGTACTCAATTTATTCCCAACATACTAGGAATGCCCTAGTATGCCCACCATACATGTTGAGTATGACCATCGTACGCGGCTCAACCCAAAACCGCCCTAACTTCAAACGGTCATAACTTCTTGGTTCCAACTCTGTTTTCGACGATCTTTATATCCACAGAAAGGTATTGAAGAGCTCTACAATATTATCTAAACATCATGGACTAAAAACTTCTTGAAAAAAAGTCCATATTTCACGCAAGAACCCGGCCTATGACTTTTCCCATTTTACCCTTTGACTCCAAAACACAATTCAAAGGTTTAGATCTCATAACCATCATTACCTCCTTCCAAAAGGTCTAAACATCGCCTCCTTAAGGCCCAACGCCTTTACGCAATTGACTTCCGGTCCACGACCCTGAATCACAGAATGATCTCGAACAGGGTGTTACTTGTTGGTCAAATATAAGGATATGCAATGTACTTAGTTGTTACTCTCCCCAAATATCTTGTTTTCAAATAACCATAATTAGGGTTTATATATATATATATATATATATATATATATATATATATATATACCCGCGCCAAGCGACGGGTGCGAATCATTTTTTTTCATAAATTAGTTTCTAGAGACGATTAGTGTTTTTTGCAGAAATAATTTACATCTAAATAGTTATCAATAACAATCGTGTTAGCATAAACAAAATTAATATGAATTAAAAATGAAAAATTATGATTCTTTATAAATGTACATGAACATAACGAAACATAACGAAATTATAAATAATATAGGCAAATTTTAAAAATTTTGTAATATTGAAATACTTTAAATGAAAATAAACTACTTATTTTATCCAAAAATCACTCAAACAGTTAAATTTGTAACTCCAAAATGCTCCAACGAACTTATCCGATCCTTGAGCAATACCCAACTTTTTAACAAAAATCAACAAATATTAATATTTTTTTAAATATCTATTTAATAATAAACGCAACTTGGTTGTCATACACAATAGGATATCTCACTTGTTTCAGCAACACCTATTAGCTCTTGTTCTCATATAAACTCACTTCCGTTAACAGTTCCTCTAACATCATTAATTTTTTCCCTCTAATAGATGTATTAAACCAATGTTACAAAAAAAAAGATGGTATATCATATTTACATATAAAGAAACAAATATATAATAAATCATAAGCCCCGAAGCTTTTTGAGACATATAGTGTTTGCTTCATTTTCTTCTCTTAACTATAATGCTCAAAATCATATATTCAATACTTGCAACATAATAAATTGAAGGAACTAAACTGTAGTGAATCATAGGAATTAAACTCTTTTGCATTAAACTTACCATCAAAAATATGTCATGTTGATGTTCACCACTCACAGCAAGATGTCAAGATATTTAATTATTTGAAATATATAGAAGAAACATTAACCTGAACAGAACCGGAGCATACCAGCAAGTCCGCAAATGAAAAACCCTCCATCTCAGTATCTAAATATTATGAAAATTAACAGTAGACAACAACGAAAATCAAAGAAATACAAGGTAAAAAAAACAAAGTGTACCTATGTTTCTTGGATAACTACATTCTATAATATGAATGTTAAATACAGATGACAAAGAAAAAATCAATAATTTGAAGCGAAGTCTTCAATAGCACTACGAAAATTAAGGAGATCGGTTAGTTATCAATAAGGAAATACTCTTTTGATAAGCACATGTCAGACTTACTATTTCCCATTAGATGAATTCGTTTTGGAGTTGATTCTTGATATAACAAATCTCTGGATAAGAAGAATGTATAAGTAAACCATATCTATAATTAGTACTGACTTTAATAACCTTCATCACTAAACCTTATTCCACGTTTATATAAACACAACGAAATGACATGTTAAAATGATCCACTAATTGTTACCGACTACAATGACACAAAAAGTTGTAAATATTGATGACTTTGAAATGAACCAATAATTGACTTACACTCTCATAAAATTTAAAACATTAGATCATTACCATTTTTGAGTGAGATTTCTATGTACATCTGTTGCATCTATTCTCACCCCTGTTCCTTTTCTTTCCCAAACAGAAATTAAGTTCCTAAACCTAATTCCCATTTGCTCCATGAAAAATTTATCAAAACAATAGAATAATAAAAAATTTTAAAATTCAGTAGAGTTAGGGTTTACACTTGGATATGAGGAGAAAAGAGGAAATCGTTTGGCAAAGAAAGGAGAGTCGCAGGTTGTGGGGACGTGTTCTGATTATCACTCGGTTCTTTGAACACTGTCTTCATCTTTAGAAGTGGAGTAGATGAATCATCTCCCAAATGTTCTTACACATAAACAAATTAAAAGCAAATAAAACACATATAGTTAGGCAAACTAATAGAAAAGGAAAGAGAACTAAGATGTTGACGCATACAATGGTACACATTCTTTGAATGAGGGGAAGACATAAACAAAAATACCAAAAGAAGATGAAGCACAAATTATGGTACACATATTATATTTCCATGTACCCTCATTCCCATATCGTATACCTGTTGAACATAATCATAGCTTTGTACGTGAGTAGAATAACAACGTACTTTATTTATTTAATTTTTTGGAATGGCAGTTGTGACTTGTGAACGACAGAGACCGTTAATAATTGCTAAAGATGTAGAAATCAATGTGTTCCTCATGTAATTATTATTGAAATTCTTTAATAGTTTGTTTTTGAAATATACCTAATAATGAGGTAGTATTTGCCAATCACATCGTCATAATGCTTTATTGAGTTGTAAACCTTGACAATGCCACAATCATCAAAATTTCAGCCAACAAAAAACTCATAATGGGGTTTTTCAGTACAATGGAGAGGGATAAGTAAAAAAGAAACCTAAACCTGATCTACATATTCTTTGAAATGCGGCCTTAAAGAATAGAAATTTAGAAATTTATCCATAATTTGTGAATTATGTACAGATCTATAAATAAAAACCTAGATTTTAGGGGTAGAAAGTGAAAGAGATACAAAAAAATTTTGATTGTGAATAATTTGTACATTATAGTTGAGTTGTACCATGATCAAAAACAAAAACTCCTGCTGCTGCGCAAATCCACCATCGGGTACCCTTTTCACAACCCTTAATAGAATATGCAAAATATGATTACACTAACAAAATATGATTTGTATACATATACTTACATATTTTTATTTTTTCCTAATAGCAATAGAAGGTGAAAACGGCAATGGAGACGACAATGAGACGCTTTGGGTGATGCTGAAAATCGAACATTTCTTCGAGTGGTGCAGAAAATCGATGACGGTGGTCATTGGTGTCTAGATTTCGATCCAGGTCCAAGAAATAAAAAAACACACACAGTTAGAGAGATAGATAGGGACCTAGTGGTGGTTTAGATCTAGCAGTGATGGAAGAGTTAGATAGGGGAATGAAGCCCTAAATAATGTCGCACAACCTTAAATCGTCAAAGAAAACTTTGTAATCAACCTGAAATCATGAAAAAAAAAACAATTAAATCATGAATTTGTGAAGAAAAAACTTACCTAGCCAACCAATTGTGAAAGAACTGAGAGAGTCGATGCAATATAAAGCTTATTTAATATTGACCTATTCAATCGGCTTGGGATGACCGATTCAAGGGGAGATGAATTTGTTTAGTTTTAAGAGATAGGAGTGAGTTATAATAGGCGTTTTTATTATGTTATTTGACTTTTTCAAACCTTGACCGGTTAATTTTAATGCATAAATTAATTGTAAATAGTGCAATAAGGCTTGTACGACTTAAAATTCAGCATTTGACTAAAAATGTTTTATAAGGTATTAAGATATATATATATATATATATATATATATATATATATATATAATTATGAGATCAAATATTATAATTAGAAAATATAAGATAAAAGATTTATATTGTGATAGTTGTAGGAAATCCCTAGGAAGGATTAAGATAAAAGATTGCAACTATCAAATATAAGATAAAACATTTATATTGTGATAATTATAGGAAATACCTAGGAATGATTTAGATAAAATATAACAGATAAAAGATAAAAGATAAATACCTAATTAAGTTCAATGCGTTAGTGAGTTGTTAATTCATCAAAAGACCTTAATTAAATTCGGCATTCCCCAGATACCTATAATAGTTAATCTTGCGAGATCTAGAAAGATATGTATAGATCAATACAGGGTCTGACAACCCCACCTGCGATTGCTAGCTAAAATCATGACATGATAACTTGCTTATTATTCACTATTCGACGTCCGATTAAGCGTCGTGGCGGGGAACAATTATTAGTCAAATAACGTCGAATATGGGCGCTCATGGTAATGCATTAGATCACCTTAGGGTATGACTACCATTGGGACGCCTTAGAATGGTAGATAAAATACGTTAGGATCATTAGATATCCTAAAAAGATAGTAAATTATGATTAATAAATATATCCTAAAAGATACTAAGATAGGATCATCAGATATCCTAGAAGATAATAAGATATGATCGTTAGATATCCTATAAGATAGTAAGCTAGGGTTAATAAAATACTTTAGGAAATGTTTTTATAGAAGAAAAAGGATTCTTAAAATAATATAACCCAATAAAAGCCAAAAACTATAAAAACTTGTGCACTCACCAACATCATGTTGACGTTTTCAAAAATCACATGTGTTCCTAGGAAAGAGTAAGAGATCAAGTCAAAAAAGGATTATCGACATAAAGACTTGTAGATTTCGTTTAGAAAAGGTAAATGATTGGCGCTCTGTGATTTGGGAAATCTTTATACCATCACCACTCGACATTTTCTGCCATCAGCCGGGGAGGGTGTGACAATATATTTGGATAAAATACTGAAGCGTTTCAGTATGGAGAATTCCAAGAAATGAGAATTGCTCATTCATCGTACTGTTAAATTAAGTAAGACCCTCAAAGACCCAATACAAATGAAGAGATAGTTATAATGGGTCGAGTCCCGTATGCTTCGGATGTAGGATCGATCATGTATACAATGACATGTACTCGCCCTGATGTGTCTTTTGGTTTGAGCATGCTTAGTCGATTTCATGGAAATCCTGGCAGAGCCCATTGGATTGCGGTAAAGAATATTCTTAAGTATCTGCGAAGAACAAAAGACATGTTTCTAGTTCTCGACGGCAGTGATACGTTAATAGTGAGTGGTTACAACGACGTCAGATTTCAAACAGATCGAGACAACTTTTGTTCGTAATCTGGCTTGGTATTCTTATTGAATGGGGAGCGGTTACTTGGAAAAGCTCCAAGCAAGACATGGTGGCTGATTCCACCTGTGAGTCAGAGTAAATTGCAGTGAGTGAAGCATCGAAGGAAGCGGCTTAGCTAAAGAACTTTATTAGAGATCTTAGAGTCGTTCCAACTATTCAAGAACCAATGGAGCTCTTCTGTGATAAACACTAAGAGCATAGGCTTAAGAGACGATGCTAGTTTTAGTAGTTAGGTGATAATTTGAAACTTGTAACAAAATGAATGTAATTGTTTTTGGTGATAGAATAATAAAGAATTATTTATGAGTATTGTACTTCATTATTCAATTATTTATTCTTATGTTTTATTTTGCATGCTTTACTTCCTTAGTAATACGAATTATTCAAACTTCCACAGTCATTCATACTTTTGGAAGTGAGTAGTGAATTAAGTTTGTCATGAATTGATTGTAGCTTGTCAATTGAGGTTAAGACATTGCAATTGGAATTGCTATAATATTAATGAGTACGTTAAAAATATAGATTTTAAGTATTGGATAAACATGCTTAGAGATTACTTCATGGATCTTGTCACGAGTAATTATAAGAAAATAATATCTACTATTCTTCAAATGGAGATACATAAGTTGTAATTTACAAATCAGTTGTATATTGGTGTTGCGTAAACACATCAGTAACTTGATGTTATAAAACGTAGTATCATATATGATTTGGTGAGTAAAGGTTACAATTATGTAGTCAAAGTTTATTTGCTCTTTTTGCCCTAACAGGAAAAGCAATATAAGTGGGCCCCTTGGTGATTTGATGTTAACATTATACTATTGGGCCCAGCCATGACTAATTGACGTGTTCAATTTGTAGTCTAAAAAAGTCTTTACAAATCGGGAAATCGGAAAATAAATATTAGACAGTGAGATTGATTATGATCCATTTCTCATGTCCATAAGATATCATGAAGAATGAAAGAATAGTTGATCACTTATCTTAGAGCCAATGGTTGATTTGAATTAGAGTTTAGCAGTGGCTTTGGGGAGCACACTTTGTTGTTTAGTTCAAGGTCTATACTTGCAATTGTAGTTACAGACTTATCCAAGTTGGAGCCTGTTGGGTTAAAGTGTCTAAGCCAATAACTAAACTGGTATATTCTTGAATTAGAAGCAAATTCCTTTTTGGGATGCCCTCATAACTAGTAACTGAATAAAATGACTTTTAAGGAGAAGAGCTTGATTTGTTAATTTATTATGTGATTAATAAATTAATTAAAAATTAAAATAAATGATTTATTAATATATTATATGATTAATATATTAATTTGAAATAGTAATAATCAATTAAGAATTAATCAGAACTTAATTAGAATTAATTTCAGATTAATTAGAATTAATTAGAAGTGCAAGGACTTAAGCTGTGATTGTTCAATAGTTGAACGAGGGGGAATTCCAAAAGCTTCCTAGCCCTTGACGGTTTTGGGGAAGATAATTAGGGTTTCTAGAATATTCATTATAGATAAATAATGAGTTGGATAATTACCTAATTTAAGATATTATAATTATATTCAAATTAGAGTTATCTAATGTTTCTTGTTTCAACTATAAATAGACTTATTGGCCTATTATTTTCGCTCACTCCTTCCTACTCTGATAGTGCCAAAATTTTGCTTATGCCTTCTCTCTCCTCAAGTCTTCTAGTTGCTAGGGTTTTGGTACAAGCCATTAGAGGCACCCAAGCTTTTAGTTCTTGCTTCCAAGGTACTTCAAGAGGATTTTGTGTGATTATTTACTATAACAATCAAAAGGTCTGTAACCCTAATCTTATTGAATTTCGATTTCCATAGCCTTCCCTTAGGATTTCCTGATGTTCATAGATAATTGCTATCAACAGAGAAAACATAGATCCATTCTAGGTTGCATCTGAACTTAAAGGTTAAGTGTTTTCCGCTACATGTATTTTTTTATAACCTAGAAAACCCATCAAGCACGTATGATAAATATTTCATATTTGGACTGTTATGAATATCATAAACACCATAAATATATGCAACTGCACATATGCTCCTAATTCCTACCCAAGTCTTCTCAAGTCTAACCTTATATGTCCTTAATTGAGAAGTGTCTCACATACTCATTATAGGAAAATTGTCCAAGTAATGAAGGCATGTTTACCAAACATTATAGGGACTACCATACCCAAAATAATATGCTCATTACATAAGATCCACACTAAGGTAGTTAGCCTTACATACAAGTAAAGATTTATAAAATACCACCACACTCATTAAATGAGAAGTTGTATCACATACTGGTTTCGCATTACTCATGGTTACCCGTGACAGTCGTTAAGGCTACTCAAGTCTAATCTCATATACTCTAAGTTGAGGAATTTAGAAAAATAGCCTAATTTATTAATGACTCGTCCAAAAATTAGGGTTTATCAAAAAATAGAAATTTAGATTATTATTGTAACAAAATGGTTGTGTTTTAAAGAGAATAAAAAAGTAAGAGTTGTCTGATTGTTGTTGATTGAGTCAATGCATGATTGAGTCAGACTCAACCTTTTTTATTTGACATAGTAAAAGACATATCAGAGGTTGCTAATTCTGATATCAAACTATCTAAATCTAATTGAGTAAGATTCAACATCTTACCAGACCATGTAAGATACATATTAAAAACCCCTAATTTATGAACGTTATCTTGGGACCTCACCAAGGGATGTTAGCATATTTGTATATTTTAGTTGTGTATTAGCTATAATGTGTTCCATTGTATAGCTAGCTCACTTTGTATTTAGCCTTTTATTGTAATGTATCTTTTATATATTCGGTGGAATGCAATATTACGTTTCATGGGAAAATATTACACAGTTAACTCTAAGTATGAAAACACCATGTGAGTTATGTTTTTCTTTTCTATTATGTACGATTCCCATGTTAATTCTATTTAAATTTTAGTTGTGTATGATTGCTAAAGTATGCAAAAAGTGAATATAAAGCATATGTTTATGTGTTGTTTCGAGGGCAGATAATGGATACCTTTTGGTATATAGGATTATAAATAAACAATATCATGCATTTTAGAAGTTATGGCTATCCGAAGTTAAGACGAAAAAAATATAAAATAACGACGCGACTTTATGAATACCGCGATGCGCAACTAGACTACTATTATTCCATCGTGGGGACTGAACCGGACAAATAACCGATGTCATTTATTATTTTTTTAAAAAACAATTAGTTGCGGTGCGTTTTTTGATTATATACCGCACATAAATAGACACACTAAACTATCTGTAAACATTGTGTACCAAAAAACGTACAACGAATAAAATTATGTATATTAATACCGATTATTATGTGTTAAAAGTTATAAAACATTTAGGCATTACAATATAATGTTAAGTTTGAAAAAAATAAAATTTTATAAATCAAAAATTGCTAAAGAAATTCAAATTAATATTATAAAATGGCATTGATGAATTAAAAATCTCAATAACTAAAATATGTTAAGTGAAACTTCTTACAAAATTAAAGGGGTGTAATTAAAAATTCTATTAATCTTATGGCTATTTAGGAAAATGGGCATTATTTATTATTAAAATAACAATAAACAATAAAACGGAGATCAATCAATCAAAAAATTTCAGGATGATTCGTGAGTTTAAGATTTTATTCATGTATTTAAAATCACCCTAAACTATTTGTACGGTACTTCTTATCAATTCTTCAAGAATATACATGAGACCTAGTTTAACGTGAAATCACCTGTTCCTACGCAAAATCCCTATTAAAATTGGAGGCATATCTCTAGTCAAACTGCCAAGTGTTCATGAATTCATGTTTTTAACTTGACTTATTTATGATTCCACAATTTCCAATATATATATGGGGTCCTTCATATTTATCTTTTATATATTAAAAAAATTAATATGATGCGTTATCATGGATTACGTGTTTGATCGTATGACATGCTGTTAGCATGGCATCCATAAATGCAATTTCTGAGCGCAACCCAACTGCTATATTCCATTATTTCTTAAAAAGATTCAAGAAAAAAAAGAGTGTATAGCCATGGATGAAGAGAACCCGAGAAATGTTCTTGAGGTTCCTCTTATTGTTCCAAGTTCAAGAACTGAAAATGGTTGTGATCATATTAATTTAGGGGGAAGAATTAGAAGATTTAGATGGGTTAAGATAAAATCGAGCATTGTCATCTCAGATTCGATCATAGAACTAAAGCAACAACTGAAGTTAGCAGGGCCACTTTGTGTGGTGAGTCTTTTGCAGTATAGTTTGGAGATAATTTCTGTGATGTTCGTCGGTCATCTTGGAGAGCTTTCCCTTTCTGCTGCTTCAATGGCGACCTCTTTTGCTTCTGTCACTGGCTTTAGCTTCATGGTATTACTATATTTTCAATCATTATTTTATTAGTGGGTCCCACGTTTATTTATAATCGTCGTTGAACAATTCTCCGTATTTATTTGAGTTTGTCACGAAATTATTATTTGATTCTTTGTTTTGCAATTATAATTCTCTCTTTTTCCCTTTAGCATTCAGGCTTTTGATTCAAAAGATTGATAATTGGTTCTTTCGTAGGAGTATAGGACCCACATAGTAAAAAAAAAAAAAAAAAAAAAGTAGATAGATGGTAGAGAGTAGAAACCAGTGATATATATACACATGGCAAACGTCTATACGTTACGTACCCTGAAAATTTGTTTGTAGCATAAGAAAACTAGTATGGATGGAGTTATATTTTTTTTACCCATAACAGGAACCTACTTATAGTTCTTCATGGATAATGGCAATGTTCTTTATATTTTTAATGATAATAGCAACATACTTATATTTTGCTACCAATATATATAGCACTCTCCTTTATTTGTTACATATGGCTATTATGTGTAAGTAAATGTAAGAACATTGCCATTATGGGTAAAAAATGTGTGTTGTGTAAAGAAACTATAAGTACATTTCAGTTATGTGTTATATATTGCTATTACAAGAAAAAAAAATGTAATTATGATGCTACTATGGGTAAAGAAATTTAACTACATTGCTAGCTAGTATAGATAAAAGACAAAATACATTGCTATTTCCTGCAATTTACTCAAATGTTATTCCTTTTGAGTACCCTGGTTGTCCAGTAGTTGTCCTTTTTTTAACTTTTGATGCCAAATTTATATTTAGAAAATAGTAGTGTGCCTTGTGATTGATGGCATTATTGATTCATCAAATATCTTCACATTAATCTAAAAATAACTAAATCAAGTTTCTGTGATTATAATTAGCTTGGAATGGGAAGTGCACTGGAAACATTCTGTGGACAAGCTTATGGAGCAGAACAATATCGTATGCTTGGTGTACACACACAAAGAGCAATGGTTGTACTCATGCTTATGGCTATTCCTATATCCATCATATGGACTTTCACATGCACAATCTTTACTTTTTTTGGACAAGATTTAGAGATCTCAACTAAAGCTGGATCATACACACGTTGGCTGATTCCAAGTATCTTCCCTTATGGGCTTCTTCAATGTCAGTTGAGATTCTTACAAGCTCAAAGTAACACAAAAGTTTTGATGATAAGCACTGGATTAACAAGCTTAATTCACATTCTTGTTTGCTGGATTTGTGTTTTTAAGTTGGGATTAGGCTGTGAAGGGGCTGCACTTTCTTGTGCTGTTTCTTATTGGATTAATGTGTTGATTTTATCGATTTATATCAAGTTTTCTCCTGCTTTTGAAAAAACATGGATGGGTTTTTGTAAAGAAGGTGTGACAAATCTTGGCGACTTTCTTGTGTTGAGCATACCATCTGCACTCATGGTCTGGTTAGTTAGTCTGGAATGTGAATATATAGTGGTATAATTTTCTTCAATGTTTTTGATAATCGAGTTCAATTTTATGAGATGCATAGGGGTTGTAAATTGTAATTTAGCATTGTGTTTGTTTTAGAAAAGAAACTAATGTGATTTATGTTTATGTATTAGCCTGGAGTATTGGTCTTACGAGTTCCTCGTGTTCATGTCTGGTCTTCTTCCAAATCCAAAACTTGAAACTTCAATGATGTCTGTCAGGTATGTTATTAAGTTGTCCCAAGTAGATCACATATGAAATGATGTTAATGTGTCATATTTTGTTGTTGTAATTTGTTTTTTTTTCCGGGATAATCACATGACCACCTTTATGTCCATCAATTTTGCAAATGTGTCCAGTTGTGAATTGTGATATATAATGTTTTTTGAATCACCACTAAAAATCTTTAGAAGATTAAGAAAAATTTCAAAGAAAATTAAATATTGCAAAATAGACATATATATATATATATATATATATATATATATATATATATATATATATATATATATATATATATATATATATATATTGTGAAATACTCGACTACACATTCACATAATATATGCTAAGTATAGTGTTTTTCTTCGAATTTTTTTGAAGGTTTTTTGGGGTTAGGATCCTTAAAAGAATAATTTCGCAATTAGCAATGCCACCGTTTGAGAATTTTTTGTGTAAAAGATAAAAGAGTTAAATAAAGGGTAAAAAAAAGTGGTCGTTTTGTTAAATACACCATCTTCTTTTGGTATTTTTAAAATTATCCTTTTCTTGTGTGCAGTCTCACTACAAGTTCAGTGATCTTCAGAATTCCTTACGGATTTGGGAGTGCAGTAAGGTACATCTACTACAAAATAAAATAATAAATGCAAAATAAATATCTTAAAAAAGTATATGTTTGTGTTTTTTACTCATTTATATCGGATTAATTTATGTGAAGCACGAGAGTTTCAAACGAATTAGGAGCTGGGAAACCAAAGGCTGCACAGCTTGCAGCACGAGTTGTGATCTTTTTAGCCATTACAGAAGGAGTTCTCATAAGCTTACTTTTAGTTGCTATTCGACATATCTGGGGCTATTTATTCACCAATGAAGAAGAAGTTGTGAGTTATATGTCTTCAATCATGCCTGTTCTTGCATTATCCAACTTCATGGATGGAATTCAAGGTGTTCTCTCAGGTAAAAAAGCGTCAACCTTCTGATACTTAATGCACCCAAACTTGCAAAATCAGAATCTTTAAGGTACAAATGATTATTTAATTCCGAAAAAAAAGGTACTGCAAGAGGATGTGGGTGGCAAAACATCGGTGCAATTGTGAACCTTGGAGCATATTACATCGTTGGTCTTCCTTGTTCAGCCATCTTGACTTTTTTACTGCATTATGGAGGAATGGTAAAAGAGAAAAAAAAATTATATGTTCTTTTTTTTTTTAAACTATATATTTTCCTGCAAGCCGTACACAAAGTACAATTTTTTTCAATGCAGGGACTCTGGATGGGGATCATAGGAGGGAGTGGTCTACAAGCAATAGTTTTCTTGGTCATTACTATGCGCACCAACTGGGAACAACAGGTACATGTACATGTTCCAGTTAGTGCATGTCAAATACCTATCTCTACATATATAGAATTTCTATGTAGTTGTAAACTTCATTACTAAATCAATAAACCTTTATAGTGGGCTTGTAGAATAAATGGTTACCGTGGTTTTTCATTTTATTTGGTTAAGGTCTAAACTTTTGAAAAGTTATAGACTTGGTCATTTTCAATAAGTTTTGTTGTGATTTTGGTCCCTCTTCCGTTAACTTTAACAACTTTGTTGTTAACTTTTTAAAAATGACTATTTTACCCTCAGGGACCATTTCTGCAACCAAACTACAATGATCATTTCTACATATCTTCTTTTTATTTTTATTGAATTATTATATATTAATAAATGTTATATTTAATATATGTTATTTATATATTAATAAATAGTATTTTATTAGATTATTAATTTCTTTTAATTATTTTTTTTAATTTCTTTGTTATCGGATATTTTAATTGGATTATTATATATGAATAAATATTATTTTTAATATATAATATTATATATTAATAAATATTATTATATTTGATTATTAATTTATTTTAGTTAATTTTTTTATTGGATTATTATATATTATAAAATAATTATTTTTAATTTATAATATTTATATCCTAATAAATACTACATTATCAGATTATTAATTTCTTTCAGTTAATTATTTTAATTCTTTTTTTTTATTAGTTCTTTTTTATTGGAATATTACTTTTAGTTTATTATTTTTTTATATAATAAATATTATTTACTATATTGTTAATTTATTTTTATTGTATAATATTAATCTTTTTAATTTTATTAGTTCCACCATAAAGTTATCAAAATACGATAAAACGTCGCCTGCTCATCAATTAAAATCGTCGAGACCACCACCAAAAATCTTCATCGAATGTCCGACGAAACCCTACTAACTTTTTCCATCCTAGCCACCTACGATAATATTTTCACAATCCGCTGAAATCCTTCATATCTCACACAATGCGCAACAAATTCCTATAAATATTAAAAGCGGTTGTGGTGATCGGGTGATGGTAGTGATGTTATCGCACGTGACTACCGTCATCATTTGTTGTAAAAGGTTGGTGGGTTTCTGTCCGATCTCCGATGAAGATGTTTTGTGGTGATCCTGACTATTTTTGATGATGAGAGGCAACACTTTTACGTGTTTTGGCGACTTTGTGGTGGAACTAATAAAATTAAAATGAATTAATAGTATAAATTAAAAATAAACTAATAAACTAATAATCCAACAAAATAATATTTATTATATATAAAATAATAAATTAAAGTAATATTCCAATAAAAAAGAATTAAAAAAATTAACTAAAAGAAATTAATAATCTGATAATATAATATTTATTAGGATATAAATATTATAATATAAAAATAATATTTATTAATATATAAATATTATATATTAAAAATAATATTTATTCATATATTATAATCAAATTAAAATATTCGATATCAAAGAAATTTAAAAAATTTAATTAAAAGAAACTAATAATGTAATAAATTAATATTTATTAATATATAAATAGAATATATTAAAAATAATATTTATTAATATATAATAATTCATTAAAAATAAAAAGAAGATATGTAGAAATGGACCTTGTAGTTTGGTTGCAGAAATGGTCCTTGATGGTAAAATAGTTATTTTAAAAAAGTTAACAGTCAAGCCGTTAAAGTTAACGGAAGAGAGACCAAAATCACAACAAAACTTGTTGAAAACGACCAAATCTGCAACTTTTCAAAGGTTTAGACCTTAACCACATAAAATGAGAAACCAGACCACTTTAACTTTACAGTTTTGTCTTTATCTATATTGATTTTACAGTTTTGTCATTATCTATATTGATATATAAGTACTGTAATTTGTATTTAAATTCGTTCTTACAACTTTATTTCAGGCAATAAATGCACGGATTCGGGTGTGTGGTGGCAGCTAGCCGAAGCGATAGACATGACTCAAGAAATGATATTTATTCGCTGGCGTTGTCCCACTAATGTGATTGATAAGTGGTAAGAAAAACTTGATTTCCATTAGTAAGAAAAACTTAGATGCTTCAAAATGTGAATAGAAGTTTGATGATGGGTACTAATTTAGCTCTTGGATTTTCTCTCCACAGTTTCTGTGTGGATTTATGTAATCTTTCTATCAAAATTGCAGATTTAAACCTTCTTTAATAGCAAGCATTTGATTGATTCATCTGCTGCCTCTCAGGTAGCTTGGATTTTGGTGAAAGTATAGATTACAATTTCTTTGATGACATATAATATTAGGGAACACCTTTAATCGTATGGAAAATACTTCACACAACCATGATAACAAAAGTCTTTTTTATTGAAAGGCAAAATCTATATTACAATATATACTATAATACTTTTAAACGAATATGAGACAATATTTAATGGATGTCTACTTCTCTAACATGAGAAGTTGGTAGACCTATATGAAAATCATTAAATGCCGAATGTTCGACCTAGACAACTTATACAAACAACAATAAAATAATCTAATAAAATTGGTTGGTTTGAAATATGACAACGCTATTGGAGAAATTTTTTCAAACCATAACTTTTTCAAAAAGCTTGTTAATTAACAAGCTTGACCAAGTGTTTTTCAAAGATTTGGTTGCTCTATTGGTTTTCAACCAATTGTAAATAGATATTTATACCATGTGAGACCCGTGTATTACACGGGGTGATTTAAAAAAAAATCAACATTAAAGTGTAAACATAAAATATTTTTTTAATATACCACTTTAAAATAAGAAAGGAATAACGTATTTATTCCAATTTAATATCGTATATATGATATTTAATATTTGTATATGACTTTAATCAATGGCGGAACCAATTAGTTGGCAGGGGTAGCAGGGGTAGCACGTGCTACCCCTCACTTCTCTCTACATATGTTAAAAAATTGGATTTTTATTATATAAACATATAGTGTTTAATAGTGCTCTAGTCTAAGTAAAAAGTTCAAAGCTCTAAACTATTTCCAGTTAATGAATGACCACTAAATTAATGGAGCCGCCCACTTGCCGGTGTAATGCATACAATATTTCTGCAAAGGAAAAAATGCATGGACAAGACAAAGAGCTTATTTGGCATCTAGGCTTCTTCTTCCGAATATCTCACAGCTAGGCTAGGCTAATTGCTTATTTGGCTTGGTTTCTGTTTTTCAGAATGAAATAAGTATCATTTATTAATTAGTTTACATTGATTTTTAATGTTTTTTATTTTAGTTTAAGTTGGTTGTTCAAATCAAAATAAAAAATTAGCTAATTAGTTATTTTGTTTGTAGGGTTTTATTGGAAATCTTTTTAAAAGAAAATTGGATGTTGGCAATGGTAGTAGTGATAAAAGTGGTGTAGTGTATTCGAAAAATGGATAAACGAAGATGTCAACTTTAAAATATAAAACTTTTGGACTAGTTTGGTATATCTAATGCAATCATATTTAAAAAAATAATAATAAGACTTATTATCATTTATCAAGAAATCTTTGTGCTACCCCTAACAAAAGTTTCTAGTTCCGCCAGTAACTTTAATCTTAAAAATTGAAACAAACCAAAAATTGACAAGTGGATAATATTTATTTCAAAAATACCACAAAATGACAAGTGTCAAAATTTATTAAAGATTGACATGTGGCAAAAAAAAACTTCGTTTATTAAGGAGAATAAATAAATAAGCAATTTAAAAAAGTTCTTGTTCTATTATGGAGATAAAATGAACGTTTTAATAAAAAAGTTCCATCAAAAACTTTGCGAGTATTTCAACATTGGTTAATTTATTACATATGTACAAAGTGAGTGTCCAACAGTCCCACAATGATCTTTCCACAGGATATGGGTTGTTAGAGAGGTGGGTGTGACGTGTTATTAGGAGAAAAAACAAGGAAACGACGTTAGCAAATGTTATGGTGGTAACGGGAAGCAACGAGAATGTCTTTAACACGCAATAACGGGAGGGAGGAGCGGTGTTCATTGGCGTTATCACGTGTTATTAGGCACAATAACTGCCCACTCCGAGTAGTCTTATGAATTCTGATTTCCACTTTCCAGACGAGGATAAAGCCTTTTTGGAAGCAAACACCAGCTTCATCGATGAATGTACCATATCTACGGGTATGCCAAAGCTTTTCCGAGTGGGGAAAAAAGATAGCTTTTTTTTATTTATTTATTTATTTTTTTTTTTTGCTTTCGACTTCAATAATGCAAAATGTACAATAAATTATCAGATGATTAAAGCGTAATTAGATCCACTAGGCCTAATTACTGAGTCACCATCTGTACTAGGCTAGTCAAATCGCACGTTATGCATCATGCATGATCAGTCTTTAAAAGTAATGTGATTTTATGTATCTTTTAGATTCAAATATTGTCAACTTTTACAAAACTCTCCATGTCTTTTTCTCCCCATATATTGCACCCCTTTTTCCGAAATCAAGTGCCACCAAACATCTCATTCTCCATGTAACCGAGGAGAGAAAATTGAAGAGAAATGGACTCCAAACCGCTTATCGGGTCTTCTCTTATAATCCAAAACTCGAAATACAGATTCGAGTTTGATCATGTAACCGAGGTTTTCACAGAACTGAAGCAACAACTGATGTTAGCAGGCCCTTTTATTCTCGTTAGCTTTCTTCAGTACAGTTTTCTGCTAACATCAATCATGTTCATAGGCCATGCATCTTGGAGAGCTTGCTCTCTCCGGTGCGTCTATGGCCACATCTTTCGCCAGTGTCACGGGTTTCTCCTTCATGGTAACAAAAAGATCTGTTGTGTTTCCTTTTATGGGTCATTTCTGTATATATAGTTAACTGATTCATTTTATTTCTTATCAGATGGGCATGGGGAGTGCATTGGAAACATTGTGTGGGCAAACTTATGGTGCAAAACAGTATCATATGCTTGGTGTACACTTGCAAAGAGCCATGGCAATACTGATGCTAATGGGTATCCCAATTTCTCTGATTTGGGCATCCACGGGACAAATCTTTACGTATTTTGGACAAGATTTGGAAATCTCAGAACAAGCTGGGAATTACGCACATTGGTTGATCCCCAGCATCTTCCCATACTGTCTACTTCAATGTCAGATAAGATTCTTGCAGACTCAAAACAACACGAAGCCTTTAATGATAAGCACAGGATTTGCAAGCCTACTTCATGTGTTATGTTGTTGGATCTTGGTTTCCAAATGTGGGTTTGGTAGCTCGGGTGCCGCTCTCTCGGTTGCCATCTCGTACTGGATTAATGTGCTGATTTTGGGTCTTTATATCAAGTTTTCACATACCTGTGAAAGAACATGGCTCGGGTTTCCTATAGATGGTGTTCGTGATCTTGCCGGATTTCTTGCTTTAGGAATACCTTCAGCTCTCATGGTCTGGTCAGTTTCAACTCAATGCTGCTTGTTTTTTTCGCCATCTTTTCCGGTCTTTATTGTTAAAAATTTAAAGATACCTTCTTTCGGTTCTTTTTTTCATCATATATAAAAGCTTGGAGTATTGGTCGTATGAGTTTTTGGTTTTACTCTCTGGAATCCTTCCAAATCCAAAGCTAGAAACATCGATGATGTGTATCAGGTGCATATGCATTGCATGCAAACCCTGTTTTCTTTCACTTAAAGATTCAGCTTCATATATACTTCATACTAACATTTCAAATCTTCTTTAATTCTCTAAGTCTTAGTACAATCTCATTGGCCTACAGAATCCCCTTCGGTTTAGGCAGTGCAGTCAGGTATATATATACTCTTAATAGGTCTATACCTTTCTAGTATATATATACTATAGTTACTTACTGACATTTATGATTTATGGCGCTAATTAACAGCACCAGGGTCTCAAATGAACTTGGAGCAGGAAAACACGAAGCGGCGGAATTAGCGGTATGGGTTGCTTTATCACTAGTTGTCACAGAAGTACTCTTGATTGGATTGCTTTTAGTGGTGGCTGGTGGCGTTTGGTCTAAGTTGTACACCGGTGAAGCTGAAGTTGTGAGCTATATGTCGGTAGTTATGCCTGTACTCGCTTTATCAAACGTCATGGATGGAATCCAAGGTGTACTATCAGGTTAGACTAATATATACAGATTAAAGATGTCAATGAAACATGAACCATGAACCCCAAATCAAAGGTGTTGCGAGAGGATGTGGTTGGCAGAAGATCTGCACGTTGGTGAATTTAGGAGCTTATTACCTCGTCGGCCTTCCTTTCGCCATGGCTCTGACATTTGTGTACGGTTTGGGAGGGAAGGTGATGTCATTTCTTGTTAGCTTTTTATTTATTTATTATTATTATTTTTTTTATAGTGAGCTTGATTTTAATGAATTTGTTTGCAGGGTCTGTGGATGGGGATTATTTGTGGGAGTGGGGTTCAAGCAGTGCTGCTTTTAATAATCACGGCTTGTACGAACTGGGAAAAAGAAGTAGGACATCAAGTTCTTGACTTATGTATATAATTAAAGCTTCTTATCTTCTTCTAAAGTCTCACATTCACCAAGATACTTGTAGTTCTTGATTTTCTTTTTAGAAAAACTCAACTTAAAACACCGAGGACTCCAACTTACCACATGTAAGCATCCCAACTTATCACGCATAGGAGCCAACCACATCAGCTAAATACTACACACTCACCGGTAGGAAAAGAGAGATAGAGGGGAGTGATAGAGAGGGAATAAGAGAGAGATTGTGATTTGTGAAGGTAGTTGGAGTCATGAGAACTCACATCACCACCATGCTGGGTCCCCCTCCCTCCCAACTAACACATCAACCCACTTCCATATCATCATATGCTTAAAAAATACCCACCATTCCGTTTAGTCTTAGGATGAAAGAGACTGTCTCTAGCCGTTGTAGAACTCCCAGTCCCCTATACAATGAGATGATGAAATGCCAAAGCTTTTACGATTCATCACTTAAAAAATATGTTTTGATTTTTATAACATTCGTTATGATTCATTTTCTTCAATTAAAATATAGAGTACAAAAGTAAAATAAATGTCTTTTTAAAAAGATGAATCAAAAAAATAAAATTAAATAAACAGAAAAGTTGCTAATAACATTCGCCACAAAAGAGGAAAAGGAAAATATATTCCAAACTAAGATAGGATAAAAATATAATAATCCTCTACACTTAGAGAAATATACATATAATGCTAACATCTACTAATGTTTTGCAGGCGAAAAAAGCGATGAATGGGGTGTATGATAGCAACATTCCAACGCGTTTGGTCTCATGAGGTTGTATTTGCAACATACTTGGTCTTTAATTGGTAGTTATTTTAGGATCTTGATTATATTATAGAAAAACCAATCGGTAAATGAGGATTTCTATTGGTTTAACGATTATGACATGTTATAAGTTTATAAGTTTAAATGTATTGATAGCATGTATTTAAAGAATTATTTTTGGTTTGATGATGGGTGCCCTTGTGACATCATACAAGTGTATATATGGTTCTCAGAAGTAGGGGTGCAAACGAATCAAATTAGTTGTGAGTTACTTGGAATCAACTCGCTAAAAGTTTGATTGGAAATCGATTTTAAACGAGTTTGAGCCAAGATCGAGCATAAGATTAAGCTTGTTTATTAAACGAACTCCAGCTCTAAGTCTGTGATACTAAGCCCGATTAGGCCCGCGGGTCTAAACAAGCCTACATATATACAATATAAAATTTTGAATTATATTTTTATATATTAAAATAAGTAATTATTTAAAAAACACTATTTTAGGGAATTAGATATACCGAGTCATTCCAAAACCCAGTTTGAGCATGTATAATGTTAAATGATTTGGAGCCCAAAAAATTTTAAACAAGCCGAGTGCGGTCAGGCTCGTTTGCTTCCCTATTGAGAAGTGTAGGTTAATGTTATGCTTGCTAGCAAAAAAATTTATATTGAAATTAATATCATTCTAAAATAAAATAAAAACAATTGTCTTGACAACTTTATGGAAATAAAACTATTTCTTCTCAATAAAGATTGACTTTATATTATTTATATGCTGTTAAAAATTGTTGTAATATATATCCTACTTTGCTATATTTTAAAAATTACATATTCTATGTTGATACGTCATGGAAAATTGCACCACATATTGTATTTTATCGAACCACATCACATAATCTTTTTGCATAAACAACATCACTATAAACTCCATTTTCATGGCATTTATCTATCAATAACTTCCGTAAGATTACTATATAAAACTATGTGACTACTTTTATAAGAATGTAAAATAAGAACATACGAGAATTAGTCAATTAGGTTGGCAAAGGGAACGATTGTTATTTAACTAAAATCAGGAAAAACCATGAAGCTTTAAAGAACACATTATCGTCCAAGCCACCATGCCGAATACAAGCTCGAGAATATTTTATAATTCAAATCATATCATCTCCTTACAGTCATGTTCCACTATATAAGATTTCTCCCGAACCATATAACTAATTGATGTAATCACTTCCCTATATGTGGCTTGTGTATCCTATTATAAACTTTCTAGAATGTGGGTTTATTGGGATGCTCAATAGAAGGATTGGACTTAGAATTCTCATTGATGGTCGCCTCTTAAAGAATTTTCATTTTTAAAGACATTTTTCATAAAGTAAATAAATAATCAAACTTTGTTTCCAAGACAAAACAATAGAAATCAGAGTATCAAAATCATCTTTCAAAATATAAATCAGTAGAAGATGTGTACGATCACGTCTTCCCCTTGTCCCGATCATTTGAAGTACCAGAAAACATTTAAATCCACAAATGTAAGTCAAAGCATAGTGGTTTTCCCAAAATACCCCACACAACAATACATATATAATGCATGCACACCAGGCCTACAGCACAAGGCCGGACCGCTCCCGAGCCTACAACATATAGTTGGATCGCTCCCGGGTATGTTGGCCTACAACACAAAGCAGTACCGTCTCAACCCAACCACACTATGTCGACATATGCACCAAAAAAATACCAAGAAAGCATATGTAATCATAGCAGATCTAACAGTCTAACAGATCACTACAACATAACAACATCCTGATCCTACATACAAGGACACATACTGCAGTACAAAGTATAATGAGAAAACTCACATCGCAGTCTAGCATACAACCGCACTACTCACAGATCCAATAAATGGTACTGCAGGTCACCTATACAACAATCAGGGATCAAATCTTAAACTACAACCCAAAACCCCTAAATTGGCCTAAAGTCGAACTTTGTCAAAAAGTCAACAGTCAACAGTCAAAATCTCCTAGCCGACCGCCACGTTGTGACCGAGATTTTATCACTTCGTGGGGGTCTCAAGACAAAACAGTCGCGGATAATATCTTTTCTCATGTCGTGAACGCCAATCATTCACGTTGTGAGAACTATTATGGCCTTCTTAATGCATTGAGTTCTTAATCACTAAGGCTACTTATCTGTAACATCCCAAAAATTAAGACCAAAAATTTCATTTTAATTATAATAAAAACCATCAACCCAAACGTGTTTTATAAAACCATACAAGAAAATCAGAGTATGTCAAACGACCAATCTAATACATCAGAGCTATATAAATCGGAAATCATAGTGTGTGTGTGTGTGCAATGCGGTCATCTCGAGCTCTTCCCCTTCGAACCAAAAGTACCTGAAACATAAAGTGAAAACCGTAAGCACGAAGTTTAGTGAGTTCCCCAAAACACAAAATACCATACATGTCAAACATATAATGGGCCCCGCCCAACATCGATCCCCGCTCAGAACAGATCTGTCAGTAATATGATATGGGCCCCGCCTCATCACATTCATCAGGGCCCACCTGTCATTGGGCCCCGCCCGGTATACATACAAACACATAAACACATGTAAGAATCACAAAGATAAATAACATACAATACACTCATTAGTCCCCGCCTGGCATCGGGCCCCGCCCTGTATACATATCAGATAACATACATGCAAGAGTCACGCAGACAACTAGCATCCTAATCATAATAAACCATGGAACGACATTAGTACCTTTGATCCGCCAAGCACAGTGAGGAAACACACCTCAAGCTGCTGAATATCTCAGATAAAAGCCCGGACTGCTGGTCCGGAAAATCCTCGCGCTAGCATCAACAAATAAGACCCAATTAATAATTGGTCCACAACCCATAGTTGGAATCCTAGTCTAGTTGTCCATCACTCAGGGTAAAAGTTCATTTTACCCTTTCCTCACTTAGCCCAAAATCCGAGGCCCAATCCACTAGCACCAAAAAGCCCAATATGGCCCAACTTCCTAAATGGGCCCAAAACCCATCATGGGCCTAATCCAAAAAGACCCAAAGCCTAATAATGCCCCAAGGTCAAAAATACTATTGGCCCAACAAGGACCAAACCCTAAAATTCCAAGTATGGCCCAAAATGTGAAATTCAACAAAAAGTCAAACTGCTAAGTACGCACGGCGTACTCAGACTTACACCCAGCGTACTCCTTCCGGGGCCAATACGCATAGCATATGAGTTGGGTACACCCAGCGTACTCCATAGACAACCAACCCTTCCATTAAGAACTTAATCGGTTAAGTCACTAAGCCAAACTCACATATTTGATCCTAAATGGTGTCTTAACACGTAAATTTGGTAACTTTACACACTTTCATGACTTAATGGGGCCCAAAACTCAAAAAGAACCATAAGAGTAACTCTAACTCATGCATGGGCCAAGATGACTTATCAAGATTGCATTTTTATGAACAAGGGACCTCAAAAATGCCAAAATCTACCATCCCTAGCTTCCAGAGTAGCTCATACTCTCAAGCATGGCTTAAAGGACCATAAGAAGCATAAAACAAGCCCTAACTAGATCTAACCAAAGGATTTATTAGGTTAGGAGCTTTATACCTCAAATAGCTTGCAAAGTTGATGAAGATCCTGGATCTTCAAGCTCCAAGTCCACCAAAGCTTCACTTCCTACAAGGGGCACAAAAACACCACAAAAATCACATAAAGGCTCACAAACACTCAATGAAGATTAGGGTTTCATTTTTAGGGTTTGGAGAAGTGGAGGCTGGTCATAAGAAACCCCAAAGGCAACTTAAGGTGTTTAAATATGGCATAAACCTTAAAAATAGGGTTTATCCCATCTGATAGTACGCCCTGATTACTCCTATGTACGCCCAGCGTACGTGGGCGCCTCCACGACCATCTAAGGAGCCAGTACGCACAACATACTTATAGAGTATGTCCATCGTACTCGGCTAGGGACCATTTCGCAAAGATTTTAAAAATGAAGGGCTTAAGGGAAAAACCTGGAAATGCAGTGTTACAATTCTCCCCCACTTGAATCAGACTTCGCCCTCGAAGTCCGCTGTCGTAAATAACTCTGGGTAATGCTCCCTCATCTCGTCTTTAGGATCCCACGTCCATTGTGAACCCTTGTGGTGCTGCCACTGGACTTTCACCAACTCAACAACCTTGTTCCTCAAGGTTTTCGTCTTCCGGTCAAGGATCGTCACTGGTCTCTGGATATAATTCAAGCGATCGTCCACCTGAATATCCTCCAATGGAACCACCACGGAATCATCAACCAAACACTTCCGTAGCTGAGAGACATGAAATGTGCTATGGATCTGACTAAGCTCCTCGGGAAGATCCAAGCGATAAGCAACCCGGCCCACCCGGGCCAAAACCCTGAAAGGACCAATGTACCTGGGGCCCAACTTGCTCCTCTTCCTGAATCGGATAACACTTTTTCCAAGGCGACACCTTCAGGTGAACCATATCCCCAACCTGGAACTTTAGGTCCAATCGGCGTTTGTCGTCATAGATCTTCTGTCGACTCTGTGTTGTCTGAAGTCTACCCCGAACCTACTGAATCAACTCAATAGCCTTGAGTACCACTTTAGTACTCCCCACGACTCGCTGACCGACCTCATCCCAACATATCGGGTTCCCGCACTTCCTCCGATAGAGCATCTCAAAAGGAGGTCGTTCGATTCTGGCGTGATAACTATATGAAAACTCTGCCAAAGGAAGATATGGATCCCAACTCCCACTGAAGTCCAATACACATGCCCACAGTATATCCTCCAGATTTTGGATAGTCCTCTCACTCTGTCCGTCAGTCTGCAGGTGGGAAGTCGTGATGAAATGCAGACGAGTACCCAACTCCTCATGAAACCTCTTCCAAAACCTGGAAGTAAACCGGACATCTCTGTCTGAAACCACAAAAACCGGAACCCCATGACATGCCACAACCTCCCTAATGTAAATGTCGACCAACTTCTTGGCGGAGATTATCTCCTGAATCGGAATGAAATGTGCGCTCTTGGTCAATCGATCCACGATGACCCATATCGAATCCACTCTGCACGTTGTCCATGGCAACTTTATGATGAAATCCATGGTAATCTCTTTCTATTTCCAAACAGGAATGTCTAACGGTTGCATCTTTCCGTGAGGTCACTGATGATTGGCCTTGAATTTCCTACAAGTCAAGCACCTCTTCACATGTCGTGCCACATCCCGCTTCATACAGTGCCACCAATAATCAGGATGGATATCTCTATACATCTTTTTTGCTCCGGGATGGATAGAGAACCTCGACTTGTGCGCCTCCTCCATCAGAACCTGATGCGCACCACCCCAATAAGGAACCCACACCCTCCGATGGAGAGTCAATAACCCTCGGTTATCATAATCGAAGGAAGCCACCTGACCCTCTATACGCTCACTCTTCTGATGCTCTTCCTTCATAGCCTCAACCTGAGCCTCTCGAATATGCTCCAAGAATGGAGTAATCACTGTCATCCTCAAACACACATCCCTGATCGGAGCCGCGACCGCCTTACGAATGAGAGCATCGGCCACCACATTGGCCTTCCCCGTATGGTAAAGGATCTCACAATTGTAATCCTTCACTACATCCAACCACTGACGCTGCCTCATGTTCAGATTCGGTTGATCCATCAGATACCTCAGGCTCTTGTGATCCATGTAAATAGTACAGTAGACCCCATAGAGGTAATGTTGCTAAATCTTGAGGGCAAACACCATAGCCCCCAACTCCAAGTCATGCATCGGATAATTCGCCTCATAAGGCTTCAACTACACCCAAACTCGTGATCGACACATCACAATAAACCACAAAATCCTCAACACCCTCTGGCAGGGTCAGAATCGGCGCCTCACACAATCTCTGTCTCAGGGTCTCAAAAGTTGCTTGTTGCTCAAGTCCCCAGTGAAAAGTGACAATCTTCTTAGTCAATCGAGTCATAGGAACCGCTATCTTGGAGAAATCCTAAATGAATCTCTGATAATAGCCTGCTAGACCAAGGAAACTCCCAATCTCAGATGGAGACTTCGGAACCTCCCGTCTCATAACTGCCTCGACCTTGGCCAGATCGACCAGAATACCGTTCTGGTTGACAAGGTGTCCCAGAAACTGCACCTCACGCAACCAAAACTCACACTTGAAGAACTTTACATACAGTTCATGATGGGTTTTGGGCACTACATCAATCATATGGTGTACATGCAAACCCTAAAGCTTTGGATCTAGTTTGTCTAATGAACATGCAATAATCATCCAAAGCTCATAAACCCTAGATCTAGCATATAATAATCGATATCATCATAATAAAAGGGTTTAGATCATACCTTGATTGTTATGTAGCAATAACAATCACAACCCTTTTTGATCTTGACTCTTGAAAGCTTAGTGCCTCAAATGTTGCCCCTGTAATGGAATCACAAACACCATGAGCAACAAGATGACTTAGGAGAAGGAGGAAGAGGCACAAAAAAGTCTAAGAACCCTTAGGGATTACTTCCACACATTTTTGGGGCCTTAGGGGTTCCTTATATAGTTAGGCTATTAGGGTTATCAAACAAGGAAACCCTAATTTGACTGCTTAAGCTTTAAGCAGCCCATAGACTCCCTCCTTAGAAGCCTTGGACGAATTCTAATGGGTTTCCCCATAGATTGCGTCCACTCCAACTTCTATGGAGTCCATTAGCCCAATTATGCAATTATCTTATAATTACAGTATCAGTCCCCTTTATTTAATTAATCTCTTTTAGCCATAAAATTAATTCTTAATTAATTCTTTACTAATATTAATTAAACAATATGATTTCTCTTTTAACATATTATTCTTATAATATATTAATAAATCATAATTAATCACCTTTCTCCTTAGTTTATCCTATTAGTTGCTATGGTGAAGGCAACCCAAAAGGACCATGCTCGTAATCGGGTCAAGTACATACCAAAATAGTCATGGGCTTAGACATCTAATTCAACAGTTAACAGTCTCTCCCTCCTCAAGGTCTCTAATATCTCCCTCAAATGCTCTTTATGCAGCTCCTGGGTCTTAGAATAGACACGGATGTCATCAATAAACACAATCACAGACCGATGTAACATGGGTCTGTATACGCGATTCATGATGTCCATGAATGCGACTAGAGCATTGGTGAGCCCAAAGGGCATCACCACAAACTCGTAATGACCATAAAGAGTCTGGAAGGTCGTCTTCTGTATATCCTCCTCTCTGACCCTCATTTGAATATAACATGAACGTAGATCGATCTTGGAAAACCAAGATGCGCCCTGAAGGTGGTCAAACAAGTCATCAATCCTTGGGAATGGATAACGGTTCTTCACTATTAGCTTATTCAGCTCCCGGTAGCCAATACAAATCCGATGTGTCACGTCTTTCTTCTTTACAAACAGGATCGGCGCTCCTTATGGCGAACTACTTGGTCTAATGAACCCATTGTCTAACAGCTCCTGAAGCTGTGTAGACAACTCTCGTATCTCTGGAGGAGCTAACCGATATGGTGCTTTGGCTATCGAAGCTGCACCAGGACCCAAGTCAATCCTAAACTCCACCTGCCTCTTCGGAGGCACTCCAGGAAAGTCCTTCGGGAACACATCCAGGTATTCCCGAACAACCGACACATCATCCACTATCGCCTTACCCTTATCCCAAGTATCCATAACATAGGCAACATATTCGAAACAACCTTGCTGAAGATAGCGTCTGTCCCTAGCTGTTGAACATAGAATCGGCCCACGTTGAGCACTCTCTCCCTGAACCACTAACTCCCTTCCCCCTCCCCACTTGGTGTCTGAATACGTACCATCTGGTGCTCGTAATCAATCACTGCCCCATTGGGGCTCAACCTGTCCATCCTTATAATCACCTTGTTCCCGTGTAATGGAATAGGAAATAAATAAATTAGATACTGCTCGTTGAACATCTCCATAACACAACCCCAATGAACCCTCAATACCCGGACAGATCGATCATCCGCAATCTCAACCTCTAATGGACAATCCAGTTCCGTTGGAGCACCAACAAACATCTTGATAAGCTCAAGAGATACAGAAGATCGGGTAGCCCCTGAATCAAACAATACCAAGGCAAAGATATCGTTCACAAGGAACGATCCTAAAACAAAACACACAAATATAAGCAGAAAAATCAATATAAATAAAGAGATAAGGAGAAGATACATACCCGTCACCAGATCAGGTGTTGCACGAGCCTCCTCGACTGTCAGCTGAAAAGTTGTGCTCCTCACAACAGGGGCATCCGCCTTGCCCTGCCAGCCATCAGTAACCCGTAGAGTCGCTGGAGCGGGTACTGCAACTGGTCCTCCCGCTGCTAAACTTGGGCAATTGACCTTCTTATGACCCCTTTAACTGCAATGGAAGCAAATCAGATCAGATACCCTAGTGGTGGTGGTAGTAGCAGTGCAATCCCTGCTAATATGACCCGTCCTGCCGCACTTGAAGCAGCCAGAACCACCCACCCTGCATGCCCCATCGTGCGTCTTGTCGCACTTTCCGCAACGGCCCCGACCCTGCTGGCCTGTAACATCCCGTTTAAATAGAATAATTAAATAATAAATTGGGAACCCCAGGAAGTAATTATTATGATTATTTCATACTATTATAGTCCAAGATCAATTAATAATTATTGGAATGTTAGTTTCGGGGATTAAAGAATAATATTGGAATTAATTTGAAAGGGTCTTGAATGGTTGGGGTTAAAAGAGTAAATTTTGGACCTATATTGGAAAGATATTGTAAAAGGAGGGGCTGTTGGGTAAATTGCGGGTTTAATTTGAAAGGAATTTCTGGAGTCAGGGTAGAAACGGTAACATTTGGATTAGTTTTGAAAGAATCGGGGGAAGGAGGGACTGATCCTGTTAATATGGGATAAACTTGTGTGGGGCATGGGGTATTAAATGTTGGATTAATGTCTAAGTCCATAACTATATTTGGTATGTACTTGACCCGACCCGGCATGGTCCATTTGGGTTGCACTTCACCGACACAATTTATATGGATAGTCTTTTGAGAATAGTATATTTATGATTTATATTAATATAATATAAGTTCTAATATATTAATATGGAATCATATTATTTAATTAGTATTGATCAAGAATTAATTTAGAATTAATTAAGTGATCAAAAAGAACTAATTAAATATTGACTCTTATATATATGGAATGGGCCAAGTTCATTTAGGTTGGGCTAAGCTTTCATGGATGGTCCATGGAGCTTTTAACCCATGGATCCTATGTAAATGAAAGGTCATGGGTATTAGGGTTTACATGGATGTAACCCTAATCCTCCATAATATATAAAGGGGTCATTGGCTCACAAAATTGGCACAAGTGTGTGAAAATAAGAGTGGGCCGATTTTAGTGTGCATACATATTCTCTCAAGTTCTTCCAAGGTGTTTTGGTGATTTGTGATTCCATTTGAGGCTTCCACACTATTGGGGCTAAGCTCTTAAAGCTTGAAGACATCAAGCTACATCAAAAGGTATGTCATCTAACTAGAACTTTGTAGTATAGGTGCTTCATAATATGCTAGTTAGGATGAAACCTTGGAATAGTTAATATTTGCATGTATAATAGAGAAAACATAGATTCAAGGTTTATAGGGTTGCATGTACACCATAGGAGTGTTAGAATGCTCAAAACCCAACAGTGGTATCAGAGACATGGGTTGTTTTCTGTTATATTGATGCAAATGTTTTATTTTCAAGTTTAAAAAAAAGGAAAAAAAAACATGACGTTTGTCAAATTTTAAGATAATTACTTGTTTTGTGAAAAACGAATTATTTGTAAAATTTGAATCATTTGTTATATGAGTTGAATTATGTCAAATTTAGTAAAAGATAAAATGATATGATTATTTTATTAGTTTTAAAAGTTTGATCGAAATGTTTTAAGGAGTTACATATTTTGTCATAAAATTTTGGAGTTCAAAAGTTTTTTTTAAAGTTGTGATCTTAAGGGTTTTTGAAACTTCCATAAGTTATGGATATTAAAGTTTTTTTTAAAAAAAAATTGATTCAAAGTTTTTATGGAGTTACAAAATTTGGTGTTAATGTTTTAAAGAATTCCATAACTTGTTCTTAAGTTATGGAACATGGAAAGTTTCATCATAAAACACCATTAATTCCATAAGTTATGGAATCCAAAGGTTTTCAAGAATTACAAAACTTGCCCTCAAGTTTTGGAATTTGAGAAAAGTTTTTTATGAAAAAAAGAATTGAATTCTAAAACTCTTGGGTTCATAACTTAAACAATTAATTAAATGGTTTTAATTTTGAGTTTAATAATTGGAATTATGATGTTTTGTTGAATAGTTCAAATTAACTCTTATGGACTTTATTAATAGTTAATTAAAGCGTTTAATTAAAAGAGTATTATTAATCCATAAATATATGGTTTGAGTTTAATTAAATTAAAAGTCTAGTTTAATTAATAGATTAAACCACCAAATATTTTAAATGTCTAAAATACACCCTTATACTATTATAATATTAAAAGTTTAATATATTATATGTATAAGAGCAAGTCGTCTTACCATTAGTAGGCCTCATTCACGAAGCCGGTCTATAAGGGGGGTATAAGGTTACTACCTATAAAATGGCAGTTTAATGGGTGTCCACTCTCACTCACCGCTTCCTTGACCGGTGGAGGGTCGTTAGCCGAACAGGTAGGACAAGGACTATAATTATCCCTTCATTATAAGTATAATGATAAATACTAAGTAACTAAACACTTATAAATTCCCAATCTTAGTTACTTAGGAAAATGTGAATAAGGTGCTAATCCATGAAATTACACTTTGCACTTTGTTTAAGCTGTTAGTGGAGCGTGTGTGGTTAACCGGCACACTAACCTGAACTTAACAAGGTAGGCAAAGGGTAACTTAATGTTTATCATATTATCGTTGGAGCGTGTGTGGTTAACCGACACATCGATTGAGGGGTAAATATTAAGGGTACCAAGTATATTTGCATGGTTACTTCACACCTTGTTTTGTGATCCTCGGCATCCCAGTCACAAAGCCTGAAGGGCACACTCGAGATTGAAACATGTCATTGAAAAGTTCAATGAATCTCAAAAGAATCTAGGAGTTTCAAAACCAATTAAAACCTAATAATACATTTCGTTTATCTTGGTGGAAATTGGTGAATCGTCATTCACCTACCTTCAAATATTTTATAGCTTGGATTACAACATCCCTCTTCCAAGTTATAAAATAGTTTGTTGGGTCCTAGCCTTAATATATCATATTGGGTGTTATATTAAGGACTTAAATCAACTTTACGTGAATTTCTCCCATTGTTGATGTTTGGTTTAGACAACAATGATCTTCCCAAACCAAGCTTTCCTAATGAATATGACTTCCCGAGTTTGGCTCATGGAAGTCTGTTAGGGCGTGTCAAACCCAACAAATAAAGGGTACAAATGACTCCTTAAACACTACTACTATGCACTAAAAACGTAGTACAAGGTAAGTAGGGTCGATCCACAGAGACACGGGACAAATGCTTATACCTTTTTGCGCAAGGTACAATATGATCACAAAAGAGGGGGATTTAAATGCAATGATTCAAATAAGAGCTAATTTAATGAGTAAGCAATTGATTAAGTGAAATAAGTTCAAGATTTGTAAGTACTTCAACTCTATGCAAGACAAATTAGCAATGTGATTCCATGGATGACAAGATATTTGTTTAATTCTATCTAAGTTGGTACTTGAAAGTGTTAACAAGCTCTAACACTTCCCATTCACCACAATAATTAACCAAAACAAGCTCTTTGATTAATCCTAACCTTACCAATCTAATCTAAACAAACTCTTAGAATTAGGTTGAAAGATTGCATTAAACTTTATGTGAATGTTCCCAACAACACTCAATACTCCTCATAAGCTCGGGAGCATAAGAATGTGTGAATAAGATTTACACTAAATTCATTCAATAGAAATCAGTTTAGTGCTTGTTACCTAGTCCAATTTACAAAACAATTACGGATTTTGCAATTAGATAACTTGAATGATCTAACCCTAATTCAAATGGCCAATAAGAATCACAATTAGAATCAAACATTCGATTGAAACAAAATCAAATTCACTAGATAGAAAATTGAAAGAAAACATCAAGTCATATGATTGAAATCACAACTAGAAGTCAAGACATAAAGTTGGAGAATCTAGGGTTCTAGCCACTCATGACTAGAACAAGATCACAAATCTAGAAAATGAAATTAAAGTTCTTACAAAATGAAATCAAATGTTCCCAAGTGTTAATCAACTTCAAAATCCTCAATAAAATCGCCTTCTCTACTCCAAAAATCGACCCCCCCCCCCCAAAGTAAAAAAGTCGGTTCCCCCCTTTAAAAATGGTGAAAAACTTCTTTAAAACCCGCATTTACGTTTACACGGCCCGCGTAAATTAACACTGTCATTTACACGGCCCGCGTAAACGCAAAAATATACTGTGCAGAAATCTACGTTTACACGGCCCGCGTAAACGCGAGGCTTGCATTTACACGGCCGTGTAAATCTCTGTAAAGCCAAAATCTTCATTTCTTTGATATCTTGCTCCTCGGTGCTCCGCAAGTCCTGAAATTTTGTCCGCAACTTTTATTTACCTCCTCCAACAATATCCTACCTCCAAAAGTCCCTAAAATATCACAAAAGTATGTGAATGAAATTGCCTCATGAAAAATCCCGAAAAACATGCAAAATGCATGAGTTTAACCCTATATGCAATGTACTTTTATGAAATAAAGCTACAAAATGGGTACATGAAATGCACCTAACAAATCTCCCCAAGCTTAAACCTTTTTTGTCCTCAAGAAAGAACAATAAAATTTAAACCGGAGAAAATAAAATAAAAGAGAAGAAAAGAAAATCAAAGTTAAACTTTTTTTTTTTTGAAACTTGATGCAAGAAATCAAAACAAACATGAAAAAATATATCCAACCCAATTAACCCTGTTTTGTACCATAGTTGAGAATGTACCTGTCATACCTTGAGTCAACTTGGCTTTAGTCTCAAAATATTATATGATAATAGAAATAAGACTTTGGCCACTCCCTAATACAACTCAACAGAATCAAAGATCACAACACTAATTCCCTTTCAATATCATCAAGTCAATTCTTGGAACAAATTATGGTCTTACTCTCGTGAAATTATATGTGACAAAACATGCTCAACCATCTTTGTTTCATAAAATATAACAATGCTCGACCCCAGCTATTTGTTGATCAACAACAATCTTTTTCTGAAAAATCTTTTCTAAAAATTCCCTAATATTTACCCAAATTGGTTACAAGATTCAAACCATTTACTCCAGTCAAAGTAATTAACATTCAGTCCCAATGTCATAAGTTCAAATCCAAGTCCAAGGGAATCTTTTGGCAGCCAAATATTTTTCTTAAACATAATATTCAATTAAACTATAAACACAACTATATACAAACTTCCTAATTACATTTTTTTTACAAATAAAGCTCATGGATTTCTTTGAAATCCGTGTAACGGGCTTCCAACCAACACATCCAGATCAAATGACCTTAGTGTGCTAGATTTAAAAGGATCCCTCGGGTTTACTTGCCCGAACCTCAAAGGCCACAGATTAGCTTTATTTGCTATTATTAAGTTCATGACTTTCTATGGAACCCATGTAACGAATTTTCAACTCAATCAGTCCCAAACAATTTAGCTTTAGGCGATTAGATGTAAAACACCCATCAGAGTGTACTTATTCGAATCCCAAAGGTCACAGATTAACTTAATAATAGTTTTTTTTTATTATTATTATTTTTTATTTTTTCATATAAATAAGATAACATATAACACTCTTATTAATTTATTTGCTAGGCCTATTTCTTTATATTTTCGTCCTTGACTTTCCTCTTGTGGGACATCTCACGGTCTATTACCGTGAGGACTTCTAAGACATTTTTCAGGGGACTAAAGGTTAACATGCAAAGACCCGTAAGTATAGTTGAAAGCTATGTCCCCAAGCAGGGTATATAAAAGGGAATGAGTAGAAAGGACTTTTTAGAGCGCTGGAAGGCTCGGGACATTGAAATTTTGCATTCTTTTTTTCTTTTTTTTATTTGGCATTTTAAGTTCAATTGAGCACTTACTACTCATAAGACCAGTCATATGTCCCAAAGAATCGACTCATACCTGCTGTTATGCTCAAATGTTGACAATCTTCTCACTTTCTGTTTTGCACAAGTAGCTTCGGGAGGTGTGTTCGTGTGCGATTAACTTGCTTTTAGATTTTCAATAAAAAGAGCAAGTCTAATCTCAAGGCACATGACTCATTTACCAGTTCAACTGTTTCGAAAAGATTCGGTTGCTTAGGATTGGATCAATTGTTTTTTTTTTCAAAGAATGCAATGCAAAAATTTGGATGCAAACAAAATGCAAAGAAAATAATAAAAATTAGAATAGAAAGAAAATCTTTTTGTTTTTTGAAAAATTTTCTATGCAGAAAAATGAACAAGAAAATAAAAATTAATGCAATATGTACAAAATTAATGCAACCTACATGCAACGGAATTTATGCATGGATGGATGCCCCTCCCCAAGCTTAAAATATAGCATCTTCCTCGATGCTTGGAGAGAGGCATAGTCAGCCTATTAAGAGTCGGATGGTGGAGGATGGTAGCTGATTTGGGAATGGGTCTAAAACATTCACAAATGCACACCAATTGAATTTTAAGTAAAATATGAACGATTAAAGATATGGAAAGAATTTACCAAATCTTTCTTGGTGCCTTACAATTGTGGTGTGAACCTCCTCTTCATCCTCCCCAAGCTATCCGTGAAGTATTTTTGGAGCCGGAGATTCATTTTCTAGGCATAAAAAATAAGTTTAAAACCATTTGGGACATTAAAAAAATTGAAATTTACCAAAGACTAAAAAGTTTTAAAAGAAAGAAAAAAAAAACTCCGGGTTGCCTCCCGGTTAGCTGCCCTTGTTTTAAGTCGTTGGCTCGACTTGGCCCTGAATGTGCTTTGTTCTAAGTAGGTGGGCCTTTACAACACATTAACCTTCTCGCCACTTCCTTCAATTGAAAACTTATCTTCTACCTGACTTTTTTTTTCTTTTTTTTTTAAAGCACCTGCTCATAAAATGCTTGGCATAAACAATTAGTAACACCGTGTCCTCGGCAACGGCGCCAATTTGTTAGGGAATGGCAAACCCAACAAATAAAGGGTACAAATGACTCCTTAAACACTACTACTATGCACTAAAAACATAGTACAAGGTAAGTAGGGTCGATCCACAGAGACACGGGACAAATGCTTATACCTTTTTGCGCAAGGTACAATATGATCACAAAAGAGGGGGATTTAAATGCAATGATTCAAATAAGAGATAATTTAATGAGTAAGCAATTGATTAAGTGAAATAAGTTCAAGATTTGTAAGTACTCCAACTCTATGCAAGACAAATTAGCAATGTGATTCCATGGATGACAAGATATTTGTTTAATTCTATCTAAGTTGGTACTTGAAAGTGTTAACAAGCTCTAACACTTCCCATTCACCACAATAATTAACCAAAACAAGCTCTTTGATTAATCCTAACCTTACCAATCTAATCTAAACAAACTCTTAGAATTAGGTTGAAAGATTGCATTAAACTTTATGTGAATGTTCCCAACAACACTCAATACTCCTCATAAGCTCGGGAGCATAAGAATGTGTGAATAAGATTTACACTAAATTCATTCAATAGAAATCAGTTTAGTGCTTGTTACCTAGTCCAATTTACAAAACAATTACGGATTTTGCAATTAGATAACTTGAATGATCTAACCCTAATTCAAATGGCCAATAAGAATCACAATTAGAATCAAACATTCGATTGAAACAAAATCAAATTCACTAGATAGAAAATTGAAAGAAAACATCAAGTCATATGATTGAAATCACAACTAGAAGTCAAGACATAAAGTTGGAGAATCTAGGGTTCTAGCCACTCATGACTAGAACAAGATCACAAATCTAGAAAATGAAATTAAAGTTCTTACAAAATGAAATCAAATGTTCCCAAGTGTTAATCAACTTCAAAATCCTCAAGAAAATCGCCTTCTTTACTCCAAAAATCGACCCCCCCCCCCCAAAGTAAAAAGTCGGTTCCCCCCTTTAAAAATGGTGAAAAACTGCTTTAAAACCCGCATTTACGTTTACACGGCCCGCGTAAATTAACACTGTCATTTACACGGCCCGCGTAAACACAAAAATATACTGTGCAGAAATCTACGTTTACACGGCCCGCGTAAACGCAAGGCTTGCATTTACACGGCCGTGTAAATCTCTATAAAGCCAAAATCTTCATTTCTTTGATATCTTGCTCCTCGGTGCTCCGCAAGTCCTGAAATTTTGTCCGCAACTTTTATTTACCTCCTCCAACAATATCCTACCTCCAAAAGTCCCTAAAATATCACAAAAGTACGTGAATGAAATTGCCTCATGAAAAATCCCGAAAAAACATGCAAAATGCATGAGTTTAACCCTATATGCAATGTACTTTTATGAAATAAAGCTACAAAATGGGTACATGAAATGCACCTAACAAAGTCATACTTCTCTTCCTCCACCTCCTCCAATTATTCTCCCTAACCCACAAGTTCAAGGTCACTCAAGCCCTAATGGCAAGCAAGGTCTATGTGTGATCACATCTTAGAGATGAAGTCACATATTGACAAGCCGGGAGAGTTGGGTGTCAAAGTCTTGAGAAAGTTGGATGTTCCATCACTTTCTAAGTCACATAGTGAGTTCCTTTGGGACTACTATGAAACAGACTATGACATGAACCTTAATGATCATATCTATTTGCTTGGTGCTGCTGAATCAACAATGATTTGGAACGATAGTAAAGCAAATTTGATTAGAAGATCAACTTCCCAAAAAACTTTATGGACAGTGACAATGGTGACACTGGAAACCCAGAAAAAGCATTCTCTTCCTAATGGAAAGGGATTGACCATAGTCAACCCGATTGACCAAATGGTAAAGAGAAAGGCTAAGTCTGAGATAGTCCCATTACCAAAGGGTCCATATGTTTATTTTGCCAAATGAAGGGGCGTTGATTGCAAAGCTGCCAAATTTACCTAAGGATGTTAAAGTCAATAAGTTTGACTCTACATCAGGTAGACCCCATTATCTAACTCTGTTAAGTTCTATTCTGAGATCCTCATTACATGATGTGACTGGGTCACATGTTGATGTTTTAAGAATCAAAGAATAGAGAGAAATCTTAAAGGAAGTATATGTTGATTCTGATCGCGAAGGTGGATTTCGATCACATCAGAATTTTGAGCAGTTGCTTAAAAAGTTATGATATATTGCTAAGGAATAGATAACAACAATTTTCCATGTGGATTGTAAGGATAAGTTTTTCCGCAAAGTTTTAAAATAAAAGAAAATTGTTTAATTTTATTTATTTGAAGTATCCTTACAATGGCATTTGTGGAAAATTATTGCTTATATGATTCCACTGACAACAATATTGGAAAATGGATTTGATTCTTTCATTTGTGGTAGTGTCTAAATTTACCAAATCAGGAAAGTTCCTCATCGCCCAAGTTTCAATTGGACCGAAACTTGGAATCATGCAAGTTGAATAGTATGATGAATGAGAACTTTCAAGCATTGGAAAATCAAGACTAATTACTTGTTCACATGGATGTGTGAGTCAAGTGAAGGACTAAAGGGATCGAGTACACATTCTTGTGCACTGGTCATGTCCACCACAAAGCTCGTTAAGACTATTTGATTTACTAAAGTTTAGTAAATATGGTTATACTTACAAGTTTAAGTATAATTCTGAAACATTGGAAAAGTCTCAATGTATGGCAGAACGAATGGGAAGAATCAAATTAGGCAGAAAGATAAAAGTTTCTCAAATCTGAAAAGATGGGAGAGTACTTTAGTATCATGTTTGTGATCATCTTAATGATTTAGAAATCATATCACAATTAGTCCTCTAAAGGTCATCTTAGTGCATTATTATGACTAAGAAGAGGAGTCATGAATTGTTGAAATGGTTAGATCAGGAAGATGAGTCATACTTCGTTCCAAAACAATTCTTAGAGTCATACTCTAAGATTGTAACTTGAGTGACATATCTTAAAGAAAGGTTTGAAACACTTGTCAAATGTAAGAGTAAAATTTTCCTACTCTTGTACATTTGAAATTGGTAAGTTGTGATGTTTTGGATAAAACAAAGACCAACTAAGGCCAATTGTGTGAAGTGTTTGTCTTGATAAAGAATTTGCACTATCTCTTGAATATTTGGCAAGATAGTCTTATATGTCAAGAGGATAGTGGGAGTCTTAAAGATCCTAAAAAGAATTTCAAGAACTAATCAAGAATAAAACCTGAGGTTCTTCACTAGCACACGACTTGAGGTTTATAACCTATCGTGTTGACATATTCTGTGCCCATTCCAGTTAAAGTTGGCTTTGCATAGGAGTTCTGAAAGTTCTCAATTGGTTGCATAACAGCTTGGAAGCAATGGCAGGCCCTGTACTGTCAGGTGGCAAGAAGTTAAGATTGCATAAGTTCAGTCCATATGAGTTTGGATTTGTCATTATCCTTGTCTTGTGACTATGGTTTTGACGATTCACATGGATAAGAACACATACACCATAAAATCTAAGGGTCATAAGGTTTCTCTCCGATTCATGAAAATGATGGTGAGGAAACACTTCCACCAAGTAGATTTGAAGCAGATGGCAAAAGGTCTAAACAATTGAGACTATGATTACGGCATCCCTTTTCATAGTTCTGAAATTGTTTAGATACACATGCATGCTATCTAAGGAAAGGTGTATGATTTTGATAAATTTTTATCAAAGCATCTCGTATCAGAAATCTGAACTTTGGTAAGAAAGTCAATAAAGTATTGATTTCTAGAAGTCCATCTGATTTCTGAGTACATGTCAAAGCTAGTGGGAGCATAAGTGTTATGCTAATAATCATCATGTTAGTGGGAGCATGATAATTATTGTTAGTGTTGCAAGTTAGCAATGTTAATTATAGAAAACAAAAGTTTCAATTTGTGAGGCTGCAGGGATTAAAAAAGTTGTTTTGCTATAATTAAGGGAGAGGATATACTTCATTTCAGTTCTAAAGGCTTAGATTGAGACCTTAATCATCCTTAGTCAAGAATATATATATGAATTTCATGTTGGATTGGTTCAACTTAAGGAAATTCTATATATTGCGTTCTCAAAATTCGATTATGATTACGGCATCCCTCTTCATAGTCAAATTTTGAAAACATGGCAAATAAAAATATTGTAGCAAAATACTGGTCTAGAATCATGTCTTTATGTGAGACATCATGAATCGTGTACCATTTGCTTTGGGTACATGATCGATTGCATGTGCTATAATATTTGTCATTTCTAAATTTTCCAAATGCCCAGAGGCATTAAGAAGGGAAAAGGTCTAGAATTGGATATGACTAAAATGATTAAGCAATTGTCGAGGACAATCTGAGGTTTACCAAAGATTGGTTGCTCAGGGATAGTTGGAAGTATAGTGCTAATTTTGGAAGGACCATATTGACATATTCTGAAAAGAGGCATCTCTTATTCAGAAGTGATAGTCAAAATGAGAATATGGAGTTGTCTCCATAGGTGGAAGTTATCTGTGTAAGATTAGAGAACTTAATGCAAGAAGCATGTCCAAAGCAATGTACTTTGAATATGAGACTTAGTTTCCATGGAGTTGATCTCCATTGGAATACCTTATAATGACTGTTGACAAGTCTTTGTGACTTTGTACATATTCATTACAGGAGGGTCAGTGCATATAAGTTTAAAATCTAAACAGATTTCGATAAATGATAGGAATTTGAAATTCTCACATTTTTCGATAAGGATTTGGGAGTGTGAAATTAGAATCATTGAAATTATGTTCAATTGGTTTATTTCACAAAGTAAGGATCATAGACAAACATAGAGTGCATACTTGGTGTATGGCAAAGCTATTGTTTAAGAAAAACATAGTGTACATGCTTGGAGCATGGGACAACTAGTGTTTTTAATTCAAGTATAAAGTTGATAAAACCGAAACAATGAATAATGAGTAATCAGTATGGTGATAAATAAAAGTGTTTATTTATATTCATAGGGTTTGATACCATATTTGATTCATTTATTCTTGTGTTTCACTTTGCATGTTTTGACTTCCAGAATAACTAAGTCGCTCTTCCTGAATGATTAAGTTATTCAAACCATCCACAGTCGGTCATATGTTGGAAGTAGATATGAATCAAGACTGTCATGGGTTGGTTTGTAGAGGTCCAAGTTGGTGGACAAAGTGGTGCTACAACACTCATGAGTGCTCATAAGTTCTGAGTATTGGATTCAACCCGCGCTCATTTGAATCACTTCATGGATTTTATCACGAGTGATCATGAGACGATAATATCTTATATTCTTCAAACCTAGAGATATGAGTTGTTACTATGAGTTGGTTATACATTGATTGCACGAAAACGCATTTGGTAACTCGATGTTATAAAATGTGCCTTTGTGTATGATTCAACAAGTAGTAGAACAAGCCGTATGAGTCGAAGTTTATCCATTCCTTTTACCTTCGGGATAAAAGCGATATCTATGGGCCCCTCGATGATTTAGCGATGACACATGTGAGTGCTTGGCCAAGCCAGGACTGATTTGATTTGTTCAATCAGTCAGTCATCATAAATCGAAAATCGGGAAACAACAAATGGACAGAGAGAATGATTATAATCCATGTCTCGGTCCATATGATATCTAGAATGGAGGAATATATGATCCCTTATCTAATGGACAAGTCATTGACAAGGTCAGAGTTCGACAGCGGCTTTAAGAGCTACGATTGTCAGTTAGGTTTTGAAGTCATACTCAATAATAGTTTTAGACTTATCCAAGTGGGAGACTGTTGGATTAATGTTTAAGTCCATAACTATATTTGGTATGTACTTGACCCGACCCGGCATGGTCCATTTGGGTTGCACTTCACCGACACAATTTATATGGATAGTCTTTTGAGAATAGTATATTTATGATTTATATTAATATATTATAAGTTCTAATATATTAATATGGAATCATATTATTTAATTAGTATTGATCAAGAATTAATTTAGAATTAATTAAGTGATCAAAAAGAACTAATTAGATATTGACTCTTATATATATGGAATGGGCCAAGTTCATTTAGGTTGGGCTAAGCTTTCATGGATGGTCCATGGAGCTTTTAACCCATGGATCCTATGTAAATGAAAGGTCATGGGTATTAGGGTTTACATGGATGTAACCCTAATCCTCCATAATATATAAAGGGGTCCTTGGCTCACAAAATTGGCACAAGTGTGTGAAAATAAGAGTGGGCCGATTTTAGTGTGCATACATATTCTCTCAAGTTCTTCCAAGGTGTTTTGGTGATTTGTGATTCCATTTGAGGCTTCCACACTATTGGGGCTAAGCTCTTAAAGCTTGAAGACATCAAGCTACATCAAAAGGTATGTCATCTAACTAGAACTTTGTAGTATAGGTGCTTCATAATATGCTAGTTAGGATGAAACCTTGGAATAGTTAATATTTGCATGTATAATAGAGAAAACATAGATCCAAGGTTTATAGGGTTGCATGTACACCATAGGAGTGTTGGAATGCTCAAAACCCAACATTAAACCCGTCACCACTGTGAACCCTAACCCTAGCAACGTGCAGCCGCCATCTCTTTCACCCTCCGTCTCCAACCTCCCTCCAGCCGCCGCTACCACCATATTTCCCTGATTTCCGACGTCACTACTCCTCTTTCCGTTGAGTCGTAACCATCGTCGTTGGAGTCGTCGAGCACCACCACCACAGCCATGCCAACTGTAACGTCGTGAATGGCCGGAGAACGCTAAAGCGCCGCCGTCAACCACGTAACCAACCACCGCTGCTAATCTACGATCGGATATGTGCCAACACCGTTAGGGAGGAGCTTCCAGGACCATGAAGACCGTGGGTGCTGTCGCCATCGTTTTCTGACGCATCTGCTCCTTCGACGCCATCGGTTGACGCACACGACAGTCGCCGGCGTTTCCCGACGGCCCCATTGCTATTCCGTCAAGAAACTACTGTTGTCGTCGGGATTATTGTTGACGAAGCCAGGGCACTGAAGACCGACGACGTGACTGGATCGCTGCCACCTTCTTCCTTCTTTTCTCACCATTAACCGTCGTGGGTGCCGTTAGCGCTGCTGCCTGCTTTCCCGCCACCACCGCTAGGTGGGTGGCCGGAATCCTTTGTATAAATTAGTGTGTCGTGGGTGTTGTTTGATGGCCGGAAAACGGAGGAGAAACCCACCATGGCCGCCAGCCATGATGGCTGTCACCCCCTACCACCACCTGCCGCCACGGTGTGGCTGTGTGTGTATGTGTAATTAGTGTGTGTGTTAGTTTTATGTGAGTGTGTGTGTGTGTGTTGAGTATTGTTGTAAGTTGTAATAGCGTGGGAATAATGAAAGAAAAGAAACTGAAACCACCACCGTGAGGTGGTGGTTGCCGCCTCCTGCCGCTACCGGCCGCCGTGTTGGGTGGCAATATGCTTTGATTGCGTTTGGACCTCGTTTGGGATGATTGGACAAGAATGGGCCCAATGGAACCATAATGGGCCCAATAAGGCCCAATGTGACCTAAAAGCCCAACCAATGGATTAATGGGCTAGTATTGGGTTAGAAAACCCTAAGGGCATAAAACCCTAATTGTGGGAATTGATAGGCACACACACGGGAATTATTTAATAACTTGAAATATTAAATAATAATCATGGGCAAATTAACCTAAGTCAATATTAAACTTATTGGATTAAGTCCTTAATGGGTTAAGTAAGAAACACTTAACCCTAATCATCATTTCATGTGAAAACCCTAATTTTGGGATTATGTGCTTGGACTTATCGGGACCCACATTTGGGCCATTAGAATGGAATTGTGTATTAAGCTCAATCACACCATATGACTTATTTTGTAAAGTGAGGGACTTAATGGATTAAGTCCTTAATGGGTTAAGTGAGAAACACTTAACCCTAATTGTCATTTTATGTGAAACCCTAATTTCACTTGGACTATTAATGGGCTTTCCAAGAATAAGCAAATTGACTAAATAATTATAGGGGTTTTAGGACAAGGCCCATGTGAGAGTCTTGGGCCCAATTTGGAAAATTGGGCCATAGATGGGCCATAACTGGGCCTTTATGATTATGTGATAATGGGCCATGGGAATTGGATTGGAATAATCGGATGCGCCTTAAGGAAAGACCATGTAGAGGTCTGGGCCCAATTTTCCATATGTTAGGCTTTAGCCCATTGGTTGACTATTGGGCCTTTGGAGTGTGAGTTGGACCTTGGGCTTGGAACCCAATTATTAATTGTGTGTTGTTTGATGTTGACAGCTTGGGAATCTGTCAACCAGCAGCTGGAGTTTTGTCTGCGGAACTTCAGCAGTGCGCCAGGTGAGTTATCCTCACTATACTCAAGGGTCTAAGGCACCAAGGACGGCCATTTGAATTGTTATTGGTTATGTTATGCTAGTTTGATCTGTTAGATCGGTATCCTAGAGGGTAGGATGATAATATGTGATGTGGTATGACCTGTTAGTTCGGTATCCTAGGGGGTAGGATAATATTATGTGGTATGGTCCGTTAGACCAGTTGTTGTCTATAGACTGTTATGTGATTATCTGTTATATGTGCACATGTTTGTTTGGCGGTTGAGGCTTATCTGCTTTGTGCGAAAGCCAATAGAACTGGGCATTCCAACCTGCTGGTTGTGGGCCGTGAGTATTCCATCCTGAGGATGATTGGACTCATAGTATGTGGGCATTCCAACCTGTTGGTTGTGGGCCGTGAGTATTCCATCCCGAGGATGATTAGACTCATAGTATGTGGGCATTCCAACCTGTTGGTTGTGGGCCTGGGGTATTCCATCCTGGGGATGATTGGACCCATAGTATGTTGGCATTCCAATCGGATGGTTGAGGACCTGGGGTATTCCAACCCGATGGTTGACTGGACCCATAGTATATTGTTTATGATTATGTGTGTATTGTTGTGGGTATGGGTATTTTGGGGGAACTCACTAAGCTTTCAGGCTTACAGTTTCAGTTTATTGTTTCAGGTGCATCAGGGGATCGTGGCAAGGCAAATGCGTGATCGTACAGCTCCTCACTTTTTATGACTTTGTTTCTGGGATACTATGATATGATACATTTTGAAAACAAGTTTTGTAATGGTTAATAGATATGAAATGTTTTTAAAAGTTTAAATTTGGCATGATTTTTATGGGTGTTACAAGTTGGTATTAGAGCCTTGGTTTGAGTGAATTGGAGGAACACTCGTGTGAATCCAGTCTCAAATCAAGGAAAGGATTTTAAAATGATTTTTAAATGGTTTTCAAAATAAGTAAAGGAGGATGCAGGGTGTACGATCAGCCAAAGCCAGTAAATAGACCCCAAAATACCATACAGTTATTTGATTATGTGATATGTCAGAACAGCATGCTAGTTCTAGGCTAGGGATATTCAGTAATTGCATGATAGAATTGTCTGATTACATGATGTCTGCTAGCCTAGGGTTTCCTTTATATGAGATTGACATCATTACTGTAGTTGCTTAGTGTATGCATCAAGGTTATACATAATTAAGATCTTATAGCCTGAGAATGTTTGATTTGGCCTTATGTTTTGTTCTTGTTTGATTGGGAGCTTAGGGTAGGATTGGATATTCGAAAGTCTATAGGGTCCAGCGTTATGTATGGCTAGCATACACTAGTGCTGCAGGGTTGGTGGAAGTTTCATTGATGGGTGGGTAGTGAGAGGCCGGGAGGCCAGTTATGATATATTCAGTATTCCTCTAGGAGTGAGGATTGAGCGCTCGCTATCTTTACGTATATTGTCAGGGTGTTGTGGTGATACTTGAGACAAATATGGGTAGGTGTGGAAGGTAGTAGGGGCCCATACTACTAAAAGCACAGGACCCATACGCGTAGCAAGGAAGTCACAACCCCTAGGGTTGGGTAGGGAGTTGGTCCCCTGTCATATTATGGGTTATCAGAGATCTTTCTGGTGTATTATCAGAATGGTGGTTATGAGACGTCTTGAGACCGGATCCGGGTCAGGATCGGGAGCTGGCAGCCAGGATAGGCAAGTATTGTCAGAGGATCATGTCAGTGAGATCACCCAGGAGGTGGTGATCGAGGTTGTCCGGGGACAGTTTCCGGAGAGGTTTGGGTCTATTAAGTCCGCCATGGTTGAGTATTTCGACGAGCGCTATGCAGCCATTGCCGAGACGGTTGACGTGGCAGTTATAGCAGCTGTAACAACGGCAAGGGGAGGAGCTGGTCGAGCTTTCCAGTACCGGGACTTGTTACTGGGACATATTCTGATGAGCAGAGGACTATAGTTATCTGGGATCAGGAAGATGATTTGTACTCGTTATATTTCTGCGGGTTGAGCGGGAGAGGATAACACATGAGTTTCTGGATTTGAGGCTCGGGGGTTTTTGGTTGAGGCCGAAATGTGAGTCGCGGGGACTCCGAAAAGGAGTAATAATTATGTTCAGCTGGAGTTATGCAGCTGGAATTAGAATTGTTAATTGATAGGATTGGAATGTTGTTTTCTAGGGCAAAGATTGTGCCCTTTCAGTTTATGAGCTCGAAGGATTGAGCAGGCTTGTGACCCTAGGATCAGGTTGTATTCTACCTCGGGGTCAGTTGGTCGTCGGGATTGGCGACAGTAGTTTAGCACTGGTAAGCGCGGGTGGGGTCGATGTGGCATAAGTATTTTGGAGGTCCAGTTCGCCTTGGATCTCTTGTATCGGACGGTAAGGATTGATTGTACGATCTATTGCACTTTTGGGATTGTAGACTATGTCTTGGGAGTAGTTGTAGACCAGTTTAGGGCAAAGGGGTGGTTTCAGCTACTGCAGTTCAGTTGTGGATGATTGAGCTGGTGAGTGAGTCAGGGATCGAGACCCTGAATGATATGATTTCTAAAGCACCAAGGGAAGTAGCTCGTTGTTGAGACATTAGTTGGAGCATCTATCCTTGGACTTCAAGATTTGGGTGTGAGATTATTCGAGCATTAGGGACTGTTGGTTTCCTGGGGATTCAGGAAGTGTTCATCTAATTATTTGAAGTGTGTGATCATTTGGGGAGGCTAGTATGGAGTACTAGTTGGTGAGGTCTGATTGTCATCAGATCGATCGTTGGAAGTAAGAAGGATTGGGAATTCTCAAATTTCCATGTATTGTTAAGACTTAGTTGAATCTAAGTGGGGGAGAATCGAACCGGAATACAGAAGCAGGATCGGTTTTGAAAATGGGATAAGTCTCGCATCGTTTTCAAGAAGGAAGACAACCCTAGTGATTGCTTGGTTTGAGTGTTGTGTGAGTTGGGAGTCCGGTAAAACTCCCCAGCATGTGAATCGCGTCTTCTCGGTGCTTAATAACAGAACTTGGGGAAATCAGGTTGGGATTCTATCCATGAATTAAGTTCAGTTGTGTGTTAGGTCGAGTGCGTGTTCGACCAGTATGGAAAGTGTTGTAAGACTACGGGGGTGGCCGTATCATTCATTAGCGATCAGTTAGTATGTGAAGTGTTGTAAGACTGCGGGGGTAGCCGTAGCATTCATCAGGTTGGCAGATAGTGTTAGAAGTGTTGTAAATCTGCGGGTGTAGCCATAGCATTCACAAGGTTAGCAGATAGTGCTAAAGTGATGTAAGTCTGGGGGTGTAGCCACATCATTCTCTAGGTTGGTAGATAGTATGAGCGCGTTGCTTGGATGCGGAAGGGACAGTAGTAACCACCAATTCGAGTGTAGCAGTGAGGATATGGAAATCCACAGATTGGTTTATGGGTTTCCCCAGAGGGATTAGACCTGATTAAGCCAGTGATAAGACTGTAGGAACGTCACTACAGTTATGAGATCAAGGAAGCAATGGATTGCTTAAGGTTGCTTGTGATGTAAGGCTACCATTGGTCATGTAGCAATTGCTTTTAGCCGTGGATTTGGTAACGACGGGATACGACGCATGGATCTGATCGGTTGGATCATGAGGTTGTTAGAGTCGCAGTGGCATGATAACTAGTGGCAACTAGTTCCAGGGAAGGATTTCGTTCGGAAGTCGTGTGAGGCAACTAAGTGGGAGACCTTTAGCTCCGCAACCAGGCCGAAACCCGGTATTTCAGATGAGTGTTACTTGCTTGTGGCGAATCAGAGGATTTTTGGATGAGATGCAAGGATAGGTCCTTCGATTTCAAGTTATGGGTTAGACCCGAGTTATGTATATAGTGGTATTCCAATCTAGGGTATTCCATCATGAGGATGATCGGACCCTACGATTGAGTGGACCTGACGTGTTTGGTATTCCAACCCGAGGGTTGATTGGACCAAACATGTGTGTGATACGAGGGTATTCCATCCTAGGGATGACTGGACCCGTCGTAGGCATGCCTGGTATTCCAGCCCGAGGTTGATTGGACCAGGTATGAGTGTGTGTGCTTATGAGCCGGTTATTATAGGTATGTGGTTTGGACATCCAAGCCAAAGTCCCAAAATCAAGCCCTAAACTACAAAAGATGAGATCTAATAAGCTACATGTCAAGGTTATGACTTTATACCTCCAAGATGCAGCCTTTGATGTAGAGTTTCTGGATCCAAGATCACTCCTCCAAGCTTACTACTTCTCTCTTCAAGACTTCCTTCAAGAATCACTCCAAAACTCTCAAAACTCAATGAACAAGTGAGGAAAACAATATAGGGTTTCTTCTGGGCAAGGGAGGCTGATAAGGAGGCCAACCCTAGAAGTTAAGTCCTTTAAATAGGGTACAATGCCCGAAAAATTAGGGTTTTCATCCCCAGCGTCAACTCATTGAGTTGGGGCCTTCCAACTCGTCGAGTAGACCCTTAATCCCGCGTCCAAAAAGATTCCTACACGACGATTTGGAGCTCCCCAACTCGTCGAGTTCCAGCCCAAACCCTAAAATATTGAGAAATAAATAATACCTGGATCAAGCATTACAAGTAACAGACTCATCCCTACAATGGTTGGACTCAAACAAGAGTTGCGCAATAGAGTCAAATCCGTCACTCTGAAATTATCCAACCTTTGTCACATGTGACTTGACATATTCACTTAGTAGCTGACTCCCATCACCTAGAAGTTCCACAAAGCACAAATCAAGCAGCATTCGTGTAGTATCACTCCAATCCAACCTACTACAACACATATTAGGAGCTCACACTCCCTCAACTGATTGCCTTACACATCCGAGTCAAACTCAATCCAACATCCCATGCTTCCTAGACTACCATGCATCACGTATCAGGCCAACCTATCACTGGCTAAACAGAACTAACATGCAAGTCTACAAGCTCATACAATAGGCATATAAAGGCGTCTCTCCTAGCATTATAACATGCAAAAACTGAGCAGATCCTTAGCCCTAACTAGCATGCGATTCCACAGATTCACAGATCAAAGCATAACAGATAACATGTATGGGTATTTTGGGAAAACTTACTTGAGCTCGGCTGATTGCATGCACCACACCCTTTTCTTATTTTAGAAAACTCTTTCCTTCAGTAGATATATTTATTTTCGAAAAACTTTACCAAATCCTCGGTTTGAGTTCAGATACACCCAGGAGTGTGCCCGAATCCCTCAAACCAAGGCTCTTATACCAACTCGTAACATCCCAAAAAATATTGACATAAAATTTTGTTTGATTTATAAAAGAAGGATCATCCATTACTTGTTTAATTAAAACATATATATTATAATCAGAGTATAAATCCTAGAACAAGTCAAATGCGGAATAATAAGTGTGCGTGCTATGCAGTTAACCCGAGCTCTTTCTTTTGAAAACCAAAGTACCTGAAACATAAACTGAAAACCGTAAGCACAAAGCTTAGTGAGTTCCCCAAGATACCACATACCATTCATATCATACAATAATGAGATACGGGCCCCGCCCACACTCGGATGACAGTGAGATACGGGCCCCGCCCATACTTGAATAACAGGCCCCGCCCAATAAGATACGGGACCCGCCCACACTCAGATAATATTGAGATACAGGCCCCGCCCACACTCGAATAACGGGCCCTGCCCAATGAGATACGGGCCCCGCCCATACTCAGATAATAATGAGATATGCGCCCCACCCACACTCGCATAACATATATCGAATAAGCACATACACATGCAACATAGATACATAGCATGCAAACAGTCATTGTCGCCCGGTCATCGGACCTTAGCCCGGAAAGCATACAAACACATACACATGCAAGAGTCACGAAGACAACTAGCCTACTAACATATCATAAACATGGGCCGGCATTGGTGCCTTCGACCCACTAAACTCAATGAGGAAACTCACATCGCACTGCTGAATCACGCAGACATCCCTGGTTGCTGGCTGACAGATTCCCGAACAGTCAACATCAAAACAAAACCCAATTAACAATTGGGTTCCATTACATAACCATAAATCCATACGTGGGGTAAAAAGATCATGTTACCCCTAACCTAGCTTGGTTCAAGATCAAGGCCCAAACCCACACTCTCGAGGCCCAAAAGCCAAACAATCAACCAAGGCCAGAAAATTGGGCCCAAACCCCTTACATGGGCCTTACCCTAAAGCCCATCCAAAAATCCTAGTCCATACACTTGTTCTCAAATGGCCCAACAAGAACCCAAACACCTAAACCCAATTCGAAGCCCAACATATTTAGGGTTTTCACATAAAATGACGATTAGGGTTAAGTAAAAACACTTAACCCATTAAGTCCATCACCCTACTAGGTCAATTATACAATATGGTTGGGTATAATTCAAAATTCTAATCCAACGGTCCAAACGCGGGCCCCGATAAGTCCCAAACAAAAGTTTCCAAGATTAGGGTTTTCTAAACCCTAATTAGGGTTTCCAACCCAAAAACATGCCAGCTAGATCCAAAGTTTAGTTTTTAGGTTAATTAGGGTTTCATTAGGTCGGGCACCACCGACTGCCACCTCGAGCGGTGGTGGTCGACGGTGGCTCACGGCGGCAGCCACCACCTCACGGTGGTGGTGATGGGTTTTCTTTAACTTTGAACCAAGAAATATCCAACCAACGACACACCACTACAATACATGCATTCCCACGATTTCACACACACACAACCACCTCCCAAGGTGGCTGGTGGCGGCAGAAGAAGGCAATATGGCGGCAGCCACCATGGTTGGCTGTCATGGTGGTTATTCGTGATTTCCGGTCATCTACACACACATAACGGTTGAACACGCACTCCCTCGCCGCCCTAAACTGGACACACACCATACAGGCGGAATAACACACACAACACCGCCACCTATGCAGTGGTAGACGGCAGCCGGGGAACGCAGCAAGAGGGACAGCCGTCCGGAGCGACGACGACGACGGGACTCGGGGAAATGGTGGAAAAAGTGAATGAGCACATTACCGGGGAAGGAGATGCAGCAGCGACCACGAAATCGTCGGTCTTTGTAATCACAGGCGACGACAGTGCGTGAAACGGCGGGCAACAGCAGCGCTAATGGTCAACATTAGCGGCGACGGTGTAACCCTTGGTGATACTAGTGACGTGACCGACGGCGAAACAGAAGAAGAAGAAGGCATTTCCGAGAATGACAGTGACACAGCTATGACGTCGGTCTTCAGCAGCCTTGGCTTCGTCGGCAGCAACCACAGTGGCGTTGGTTTAGTGGTTCGTGACCTTGACAGCGGAGGGGGGTGGCGGCGGCTGGAGGGAAGGAATAAGGTTGGCGGCTGGAGGATGTCATTAGGGTTAGGGTTTCCTTGGTGATGCAACCTTATTAGGGAAGGGACCGGGTTCAAGTCTCGCGTCTGATTTGAATCACATTCCCATAATTACACTTTCAGTCCCTCCCCCACAAATCCTTTTCAAACTAAGCCCATTAGTTAGCAAACAGCCCCCAGCTTCCAAAATTTATTACAATTCAAGTCCAAATATTTCAATAAAGATCCCAAATTCTAGAAATTATGTCATTTAGCTCCTTATGACTAACATTGATAACTTATTACGGATTTAGTGCTGCTACATTTATTAATTTTTTTTATCTATTTATTTATTTAATAAACGGAACGTTACAGTATGAGGTCAACCACCGCGATGGTGGTCAACTGCGAGGGTTGGAGTACGGTCAGCATACCTCCGGAGTACACCCCACGTACTCGTACTGGGTTAGCCCCGATGAGTTGACTCGGTTGGGTTGACTCGACTGGGTTGACTCGGTTGACTTAGTGAGTTTGACCAGTTGACTTTGACCAAGTTTGACCATTGAGGGTATTTTGTGTATTTTGGGATTTTGATGGAATTGGTCTTTGGTGGGATTAGGTGTCGGTTAGAGAGCTGAGTTTCAGAGTCAGGGACCTTATCAGCTTCTGTTCAGTTTGCGAGGTGAGTCTTCCTCACTGTACTTTCGGGTCGAAGGCACCAAGGTCGGCCCATTGGATTGATATCCTGGTTTATTGTATGTTGGCATGATGTAGTGATCTGTTAGACTGGTATCCTGGTATATAGGATGATGCTATGCTTGGGGATCTGTAAGATCTGTTCGATTGTCAGTTGACTGGTTATATGTTTATATGTTTATATGTTTATCTGTTATATATATGTCGACATGTTATGTGTGGTTGGGTTGAGGCGAACCAGTGGAGAGTGAAGGCCAAGAGACCCAGGGCGGACCAGATAGATTGAAGGCCCGTGAGGCGGACCAGTCAGGCCGAAGGCCCAGAGAACGGTCCAGATAGGCTGAAGGCCCGGTAAGGCGGTCCAGTCATGCTGAAGGTTCTATGAGCAGTCCAGATAGACTGTAGACCTGCGAGGCGGTCCAGTCAGGCTGAAGGCTTTGTATGCATGCTGTTTGTTATTGTTGTTATGTGTATTGTGTGTTGGTACTTTGGGAGATCTCACTAAGCGTTGGCTTAAAGTTTTGGGTTATGTTTCAGGTACTTCGGATAATCACGGGAAGGCGAAGGCGTGACCGTACACATCCTCATGTTTTGACTTATGATTTTGGGAGTCGTTGAACATGTTTTGAGAATTATGTTTGTAAACAATTTGTGAAATTGGTTGGTTTTAAAAAGTTTAAATTTTTCATGGTTTTTATGAGTGTTACATAAGATCATATCGGAGGTAGGGTCTGTTTGGTATATAGAGTATACTGTTTGGAAACCCCACTTTAAACACCTCACTAAATCTAGCATAGACATCACCCCCGTAGGTAGATCAATCAATATTATGATATGGAATTACTGATAAATCTTATTTATAGATTCATAATAACGACTATGAATGTAAATATAAGTTATACTTAAATTAAAATAAGTGCAGCTTAACTTACAGAGATTTTCTAGCGAAAAGTCAAAAATTGCACTGGCAGAAATTCGACTAGAAAACTTTTATTTGCTGCAAACTTCGATCCTCCAGAGCCTAGCTAAATACCTAAAAACCTAAGATATTTTCGGAATTTTCGGAGAGATATTGCTAGAGAGAAGTTCTGGTGAAGTGAGGAGTGAATGAGGCAATTTTTGCCAGGTGCGCCGCATGCTTTTAGAGGCGCACTGCACGCTTTGGCGACGTCGATCCTCTGCCATGTTGCCATGTGTCAAATTCTGGGTGGTCTGTGTTGATGTTTCTAGAAGCGTCGCGCGTACGCAAATTCTGGGTGGTCTGTGTTGATGTTTCTATCTCCGTTTTCAACATTCTTTATATCCACGCATAACTATCAACAAGTACTAAAACTTTCATTTAGACCCGGTCGGCTAATTCTCACTTTATTTTTAAAGTTATATTTTTAACAGGTTTAAATTGGTAAAGTCCGTATAAAAATCATAACTCTTTTGTACGACATCCGTTATCGATTGTCTTTATATCGACGGACTCCTATTCATGAGATCTTCGATTCTCGTTTAGATTGTTTTGTCTAACACTCAACCGATTTGGATTTCGATTTCTGTGTCCACACTGTTGCGCTGAAACTTTCGAAAAAATATAACTTCCTCATATGAATCCAGATTTAGGCGTTCTCTATATGCACGCTCTTGGTTTTACGATTACTCCGACTTTCGTTTAGATTACTTAGGCTAATAAGCAATCGATCTCTGATTCAATTTTCATGATGCGTATAGTCGTGCCAGTTTGATCGCGAACATTCGAAGAAACATAACTTCTTCATATGAAGTCGGATTTAAGCGCTTCTTATATCCACAAGATAGCCATTACTAGTACTACATCTTTATCTAATATTTTTGTTGTATCTTAAATGTCTAGCCCGACTCCGCGGGCGTTACGACAATACCATAATCCAATAGACGATACAAGTTCAAACAATTCTAATGCAACTAAATATAAAGAAGAAGAATCAAAGATACAATACATAGTTCTTAATGAATAGAGGGTGTAAAGAGCCCAAACCATAACTCCTATTTTGTTGTCATTAATGCACAACTGTGCATTTAATATTTGTATAATCCTAGATAGGCATGCCATCTTTGATTTCCTCTTTTTCAAATACAAGTTTTGAAGGGTAAAATATAGTTTTTAAAAGCATTAGTTACAAGGTTCTGTAAATAAGAAAAAGGGAGTGGATATTGATTCTACTACGTGTCTGATCTTCTCTATACATATGGAGGAGACTCACCATCTATTTTACTAGTGTAATTTGGCGATGGAGGTGGATGGTTGGATATCAACATTCATTCTTTCACTAGTATTGGTGATATGTTTCAATGGCCAAACCATAACTCCTATTTTGTAGTCATTAATGCACAAATTGTGCATTCAATCGTAGATAGGCATGCCATCTTTGATTTCATCTTTTACAAATACAAGTTTTGAAAGGTAAAATACAAGTTTTTAAAGGCATTAGTTACAAGGTTCTTTAAATAAGAAAGGGGGAATGGATATTGATTCTACTGTGTCGATCTGCTCTATACATGTGGAGGAGACTCACCATCTATTTTACTCATGTGATTTGGCGATGGAGGTGTGACAGCGTGTGAAACGATGGTTGGATATCGACATTCATTCTTTCACTAGTATTGGTTATATGTTTCAATGGCTAGACTCTTACTATGTGTTGGCGGTGAAGAAGAGTATATTGGATTCAATATTTATTATCGTGCTTTGGATGTTATGTTCATATCAAAATTCACTTATATTTTATTCAAAGAAATATCATAAGGCAAGTCTATTCGAACTATAGTGACGTTCACTTTTAATTGGTTCTAACTATAGAAATGTAAAGCTAAGTATAATTAGACAGTTTGGGTTAGAAATCTCATTATGTAATTTCCTTTCCTTTTTATTTTTGCTGGCATCTAGCTAGTTTTTTTTAGTAAACTTTGATGCCTTTAAAAAAAAGTGACGTTTTAAACAAATATCTTGCTAATACAGTTAAAGATTAAATCACTTGTAACATTATTAGATGGAAATGCAATTTCAGTTGCTAGTGAGTATTTCTAGAGCTTGAGAAGTATGAAAATGGTTTAAATTTTTTCTTAAGTTTAAATATATGGGGTTGATGGGTTACGAATTCACAACCTTATAACAAAATTGCAGGCGAGGTCTATGATTTCGTTGGCTATATATTTTGGATCGTATTCTTGATTTTTAGTTATTTTTTTTATTAAATTTCTTTTTTCTCTAATAAATTAAAAGCTACTTATTATAATTGGTTGATTCACACTTATGGCGCCTACCCAAACTTTCTCTCCACGCCCACCTTAAAGTCATTGACAAATTCACCCCTTATCCATAAAACTACGATTTTAATAAAATTCCCTATTATATAATTGTTACAGGCATTATTTTATATATAATGCTAAACTATAATTTAAAATTGATAACTCAATTTTTTTCATCTTTCTTATAAAAAAATATTTAACAAAATATCGTATCATGTTAATCTAAGTAGACCCATTGCATTATGTTGCATTTAGTTGATAAAGGGCAACACTTCCATATTATAAATATCTCTTTTATCTTTGTATATAGAAAATTAAAAAGTAACATAGTTTTTAGAGTTTTAGATTAAAAAAAAACTCTTAAAAAATTAAGTTGCTTTTAGTTTTTAATAGAACTGAAACTTTAAATCCATAAACTATTTCAAATAGCATTCGACAAAAAAACCATTTTATAGTTTTGCAAATCGACTTAATTACCATTTTTTAAATCAATGACATGTTTTAGATAAGTCATTTTATGTAATTTTACACGTTTTGGAATCTTACAACAACTTTTGTCAAACACTTATATACAAATAAAAGTTTCAGCTTTCAACTTCCAGCTACCAGCTACTACCAATTAGTTTTGTCGAACACGTTCATAATAAGCCACTTATTTTAACAGTTGTCTCCAACCAAAACGATATACTAAATGAAATACTTTCATCCTATCTTTACAAAAGCTTAAGGGTGGTTGGTCATTCTCTTTCTTTTACTTTCTAGCATTTCTTCTCTTCTACGTCAACGCCACATCAGCTACTAATTAAAAACTATGTAATGCAAGTGAACCAAGGATCATCGAGATACCTGTAGGCTTGAATGAGACAAAATAGTGGGGACATCAAGAATGGTGTTCCCGGCGACACAACGGTACCACATCGAAAAAAAACTTCAATCCAACTTATATTTAGAGCACACCGATCACCCTAATGCATAACCGTCCTCGAGGTGTATGCACATGAGATACTTGTATTGTTATAATTTGATGATAAGTCAATTACAATTTTTCTTTCTTATTAAAATTTTAAAGATATTTTTACTGAATTCATAAGAGCATTGGATATGGGCCGGTGTTATAACGCCATCTTACATGTCACATCAACCTTAACACCACCATAACACCATATAGGAAATATGTTCCAATGTTATAACTTGTTAAGAGGTAGAAAAAGGTAGAGAGAAAGAGAAAGAGGGAAGAAAAATGATTTTGATTGGTTCTTATTCTCGTTTCAATAAGTTGTGACGAGCACGAGAAGTGCCATAACGAGAAGAAACGAGAAGGGGGGCGTCACGACGGCGTTTTCGTGTGCCACATCATCCGGTTGCTTCTCGTTGTTGGCCCATACCGCATCGTCTAAGAGGTACAAATTTAATATGATGGTGATGTATTTGTATACATGAAAATATGACTTTTGGTTTCCTTAATGTGTTAGTTTTCCAAGATTTCTTTGGAAGAAAGAAAGAAATTCTACCTCTTCACACCGTTCTTTATATACCCGACCCAAAATTCATTCCATTTTCATAACCTCATAGCGATCGAAATCGCTTCTCTCTTCGCGGCTCACGGCTACGCGTTTCGATCAATTTCCTATCATCCAATCTAACTGGGTTTTCTTTCTTATCGTTAATAATCATTCGGAGCTATTTTATCTTCGTTTTCGCAAGCGTTGTTTCTGTTTCTTTCAAGGGTTGTTATCACTTCAGTCTCTCACATGGCTTCTTCGTCAATCGTGATCAAGGTTTGTTCTTAACGCTTCGTTATCGTTTAAATTGTATAACCTTATGTCTTAATATCTATGTTCGTTCAATCTGAGCCAGATTTTAGTATTGTGTTCTCTCGTGTTTCGTTTTTTTTTTTGGGTAATTTTTTCTTTGTATTGTTTTTAAAGATGATTTTTTATGCGAATTGAACGTTATTGGGTGCTGTTTTGGAGCTAGGGTTAGGGTTTTTGTTTAACCGTTTGTGATGAGGACGATTGGTGCTGTTTTTCTGAAACCTTATATCGCCCTGTTTCTAAGTGGGTTTGATTTCGAGTTATTATTGATTTCTATCATCATATACAGTGTATTGAAGGGTGAAGGTGGTAACTCATCAGGTTGAAACCCTTAAGTATGAAAATACTCGTTATCTATTTGTTAATGTAAATTAAAAGAAAACTACGTATTTCATGCAAGTTTCATGCATCTTATCTGCAGTTTGGTTAATCTTAGCTTAAATATCTGGATATATTTGTGAACTTTTTTGCAGGTTAAGTTCGGTAAAACTCTCAGGCGCTTCAGTGCATCCATCAATGACAATAATCTTGCTCTTGACACTGTTGCTTTGAGGGAAAAGATACGTAGTCTCTTCAACTTCAATCCTGATGTTGATTTTACTCTCACATACGTTGATGAAGATGGAGATGCAGTCACTCTTGCCGATGATGATGATCTTCGTGATGTTGTTGGACAGTCTCTGAACCCTTTAAGGATCACTGTCAAGCTTGAAAATGGCAGCCATGGTGAATCATCTGGGACCCCAACACTAACAACGTTCCCCCTGAGAACATCACAACCCCAGATCCCTTTTGGACCAATTCCAAATGTGTTGTCTGAATTTCTTAAATCTATGCCTGAACCCCTGCGTGATCAAATTACAAAACTGCCCCTCGAGTTGGCATCCAAAGCAACACCCTCTACCCCTGTGATATCTGAGCTTGTGGAAAAGATGACACATGCATACTTGAATCAAATTTCTGGTTCCATGGCTACACCAAGGGCCCACACATCTACTGGTGAGTCATCAACTGTGAAGAATAATAAGCCTGAAGCTGAAAGTTCAAACTCAAAGAACAAAGAGAAGGTTGAAAAGACGTCTGAAGGTGTGAAGTTTAAAGATGTTCAACCACCAAAACCCATGGATCTTAATGCTCCTTACTTCGACTATGAAGCTTTTCCATCAGCTGTGGAAGGGTATAATGGGAATTCCTCTACTGAGAAAAACAAAGACACTACCGATAGTGTGGAGAACAAGAAAGATTCCGGATGGGCTCAGGGGATGGTGAATGCAACAAATCAATGCCCATTTTCAGGGATGCCATTACCTAATGAGTCATATCATCATCATCCTTCTCGTGGACATGGTCATCATCATCATTGGAAAAGATATGGCCATGGAAATGGCTTGGGAAGTCTGGTATTCCATAGAGGTGTTCGTTGTGATGGTTGTGGAGTCCACCCGATAACCGGGCCCCGTTTCAAATCCAAAGTGTAAGTAAAATCATGAATCTTTGTTGTTAAATTCAAATCCATCTTTTTTTTTTTTTCTAAACTTTTTATACTTTTTGCAGGAAGGAAGATTATGATTTATGCAGTGATTGTTTTGCTGGAATGGGAAATGTTTCTGATTACATAAGAATGGATCGTCCGACTAATGCTGTTAGGCATCATATGCCTTTCAGAGGTTACCACGATCCTGTAAGTAGTTTTCTTTTTCTTTTTTCTTTTTATTATATTTGGTTTTTATATGGTGATATTGAGTGTATGTTTTGGGTTTTGGTAGTCTGTTCGTATTCCAACTCCTGGTTTGCCTCATGCTTTGAGGGCTCCTGGAAGTAAGTTGCCAAGGGCAAAGCTTGATAGCAGATTCATTCTTGATGTGAATGTTCTTGATGGAACAATCATGGCTCCTTTCACTAATTTTACTAAAATCTGGAGGATGAGGAATAATGGGACTGTTATTTGGCCATGTGGTTCACAGCTTCAATGGATTGGAGGTGATAGGTTGAGCAATTCAGTCTCTGTTGACATTGAGGTTTGTAGCTATACTATTACTACCTTCTTCTTTCTTTTAAATCAAATCTCTTTCATAGTGTTTGGTATAATGGAATCATGAATTGAATGGAATGAGAAAGAATCTGTTTGTTTTGTCAATTTTCATTCCTTGTGTGTTTTTTTGTTCCGTTATTCTTTTCCATTCCGTTCTTTCAAGCCAGCCAAACATGATATTGATAATGGAATGTAATGACTCATTCCATTCCCGTGTTTGATTCTCTCAGATTCCAAGTGATGGGTTGGGTGTGGAGCAGGAGCTTGACATTGCAGTTGACTTTAATGCCCCTGAGCTTCCAGGTCGATACATTTCATACTGGCGTATGGCATCGCCATCTGGACAGAAGTTTGGACAGCGTGTTTGGGTCTTAATCCAGGTGGATTCCTCCATGAAAGACATGGGTGAAACCCAAATTAATCTCAACCTGCCACCTGTCAAGATGAACATCCCCCCTGTGGGCCCTATCCCTGAGCCTGAGGTTATCAATGAAAACACAAATCTTACTGGAAACAATTTGATCAAGGTCAATGATTCTACAGAAAATACACCTCCTGCTAATAATCAGGACATGGATTTTCCCATCAATGACACCTTGATTATCACTAGTAATGGCATGGCTACTACTTCTACTACTGTTTCACCACCAGTGGGGCCCACTGCTAGCTCTCCTGTTTTCCGATCTGCTGAGGTGGAAAATGCTTTGGGTATCGTTTCTACAGAGCCGCCTGCTTATCCTACTGTGGACTTCTCTGAAGTGCCGCCTGTGATTACTGGTGCCACCTCGTCTCCGGTGGTGGTGGTGGACCCATCTGGATCTCCTCAGGAGGGAAGTGAGGATCATCTTCTTCAGGAGGAGAGTCTGTTGGTGGAGCTGGAATCAATGGGGTTTAAGCAGTTGGATTTGAACAAGGAGGTGTTGAGGATGAACAATTATGATCTTGAGAAATCGGTTGATGATCTTTGTGGTGTTTCAGAGTGGGATCCGATGCTTGAGGAGTTGCAGGAAATGGTGAGTGTTGTTGAATTCTGTGTTTTTTAGGGTTTGTTTGATTGATGATGATTGTGTGATAATAAATATGTTGTGTTGTTTGTTTTAGGGTTTTGTTGATGAGGAGGCGAACAGGAGGCTTTTGAAGAAGAACAACGGAAGCATCAAGCGTGTGGTGATGGATCTCATCAATGGAGAGAGGGCTTGATTGAAGAAGTCGCTTTTTAAGTGATGATTATCTAAATAAATTGAAGTGGATCAAGACTTGTTTTTTTTTTTTTTATGTGTGTGTGTGTTGTGTGTGTTGGTGAATAATGAAGGATGTTTATGTGTGGGTTTATTATTTTTTATGTGTGGGGTTGATGGTTTCTTGGTTTATGGAACTTTGTGCTGTATGCTCTCATTATATGACGTTGTTTGTAATATAAGATGGGTTTTTGTTTGTGTATATGTTTGCTTTGATTATTTAAAATATTTTGTTATTTTGTTCATTAAATATTTAATAAGTATGTTATATGAATAATGTATACATGTAAAGCACCTTTGGCCTTGGGTGCATGAATTTGGGCAACATCCTCTTTGAATAAGTTGTTGTCAACTCTGAACACTTGCCGTACAACATCATCTTTGATAGCAACATGATCAATATAAATCATGTCATATATTTTGAGTAGAGCTGAACAAACCGGATCGGATCAAATCCGCCCCATGTGGACCTCTATTAAATAATCCCATTATTAAATATTGAACTACGGTTTATTGATTGAAACGAATTGTGATGGTTTTAAACCTTCACAAATTCTAAATTTAAGTTTCTAATCATCGTCATTCGGTGTCTAATATTGATTTTTATTTTGTATTACCGTTGGATTAAGTTTTGTATATATACATAGGAAACATGCATGAAAGTATCGAAACTTACTCAACTCCTTCCATTTTCTTATAATGTACTTTCTATTTTAGATGGTCAATAATGGTCAATAAGTTGGTTTCATGGTTTGAAAAAAAGTTTATTTTTAAGGTTGGTTTTGAGAATGCGTATGACTCTATTAGTTGGGATTATTTAGATTAGATTATGAGTTTTATGGGTTTTAGCGACAAGTGAAGATCATGGATTCGTGGTATGTTTAAAAATGCTAGATCTTTGGTACTTTTGAAAGGTAGTCCTTTTGAAGAGTTTCCTTTTCAGAGGGTTAAGGCGGGATGACCGATTTCTCCTTTTTTGTTTATTATTGTCATGAAAGGTCTTCATGTGGCAATGATAGATACCGTGAGGGAGAGAGTGTTTCGAGGTGTTCCTTTGGGAACATGAGACTTGCTTATTTCTCATCTTTTTATGCGGATAATGTTCTTTTTATAAGTGAGTGGATGAGAGAAACGTGTGAAATCTCATTTGTATTCTTTGGTGTTTTTATATGGTTTCAGGTTTAAAGATCAATCTTTGTAAATTTAGATTACTAGGAATGGTGGTGACGGATACTGAAGTTTCTTTGTTGGCTACTATTACTGGTTGCTCTTCATTTACTTTCCTTTTACTATTGGAATCCCAATTGGGGAATCTATGGTGCGAGTAAAAGGGTGGGATCAATCTATGACCAACAACACAAAGCAGGACCGCCTCAACCCACTACTACCATATGTCGACATATAAACAATTTGGATCAAGTATGCACATAATACAGACAAACAACAATCATACAGCTCATTACCGCCTACTAGTCCTCTCACAACACACAGTCCCGCTACCAGCTAACCTCCATGAAATGCGTAACCATAAGTACCCAGAGGTGCGATAGCCACCCGAACAGATGATCCTATTCTACAGCCACAACCAAACAAGGAACGGGCAAGAAAGCCTAGATCAATAGTTCTCAAGCTATCCTACATGACCACATACAGTCCTTAGGGCACTCCACTAGATGATAACCAGTAAGCACCGAGAGTCATACAGATCTAACAGATCACTATAGCATAGCAACATCCTACATACTAGGATACAAATCTAATGGATCACTACAACATAACAACATCCTACATACCAGGATACAGATCTAACGGATCACTACAGCATAGCAACATCCTACATACCAGGATACAGATCTAACGGATCACTACAGCATAGCAACATCCTACATACCAGGATACAGATCTAACGAATCACTACATCATAACAACATCCTACATACCAGGATACAAGTCTAACGGATCACTATAGCATAGCAACATACCATATATCGACAATCTAAAGAATGCATAACCATACATACTTAGAGGTGAGATTAGGGATGTCAACGGGATCAAACGCGAGCGGAAATAGTTGCCCCTGCCCCCGCCCCCGAAATTAGTTGTTGCCCCCGCCCCCGGATCCCCCGTTTACATAGCCCCCGGTCCCGCCCCCGGTTACCTCCATCGCCCCTGGTCCCGCCCGTTCCCCCGGTTCTCCCGGTTTATAGGCTTAAAATTGGATTATTTTTTTTTTGCTAAAAATCTGCTTTGTTTTGGGCTAAAAAGACTATTTTTAATAACTTTAAAGGCTTAAAATCTAATCTTTTAGAAACCAAAAAATTAAAAATCCAACATTACGAATCTAACATTACAAAACGACAATTCCAACAATCTTACAAACATAAAATACGACAAATCCAACATTACAAATGTAAAATACGACAAATGCAACATTACAAATATAAAATACTGACATGTCCAAAAATATATGACCAATTCACTACATCTTCAATATCTTTTAATTGCCTAAACCTAGAATTAGAAAATCTATTTTGTATATGTATTTTATATTAAATATATATTTTTTTACACAAATGTACAATCGGGGCCCCCGCGGGAGTATGGGACGGAAATACCGACTCCCGACCCCGGTCCCGAAAATAAACGGGGTTTAATTCTGCCCCCGCCCCCGCTCCCAGTTTTTTTAATATTGTAATCCCGTACGGTATCGGGGTCCCATGGGAACGGGGTCCCGCGGGGGTTTTTGACATCCCTAGGTGAGATAGACACCCGGACAGGTGATCCTACTTTAGAGCCACAACCAAACAAGGAACATGAAAGAAAGCCTAGATCAAAAGTTCTTAGGCATTCCTACATGACTACATAGAGTACCTAGGGCACTCTACTAGATGATAACCAATAAGTATAGGTAGACATACAGATCTACAGATCACTACCGCATAGCAACATCCTACATACCAAGATACAGATCTAACAGATCACTACAGCATAACAACATCCTATGTACCAAAATGCAGATCTAACAGATCACTACAACATAGCAACATCCTATACCAGGATATATATCTAACTGGTCACTACAGCATAGCAACATACTAAATACCAACAATCCAAGGAATGCATAACCGTATATATTCATAGGTGAGATAGACACCCAGACAGGTGATCTTATTCTAGAGCCACAACCAAACAAGGAACATGCAAGAAAGTCTAGATCAAGAGTCCTCAGTCTATCCTACATGACTATATACAATACCTATGACATCCTTCTACTAAAATATAACCAAAACTAGTGGGCCAACATTGGTGTGACATCCCCATTTTCACGGCCAGAAAAGACCGATTTTGTTTATGCTTTATTTGAAAATCAGAGTAATATTTTAAATAAAAGTGTTGCGGAATTTGTTCCCAGAAAAACATGATAAATACGTTATCAAAGCATTTCCTAAATTCGTATTATATTCATTTTAAAACGTTGGGATGTCATCGTTAATATAGAAACATAAGCATAAACAGAACTTACATTCATTAACACTTGTGATTTACATCTCCTTAATCTCTCAGTGTAATGTAACTTCATATCGACACCTGTGATACAAATAAACTTAAGTGAGTCAGGTTGGGAAACCTGGTGAGTACATAGGGATTTCAATCCCACAATGTTATATTATATATATAATTTAGAACTCACAAAATATACAATTTCACCATATATATATATATATATATATATAAGCAACTCTTACCCCACCCCGTCGTTCCTCCCAAAGACACTATCCATACTCTCAGACCTTAAACTTTACCTCTTTACTTAATCCATACTCTCGGATCTAATCCATGCTCTCGGATTAATAACTGTGCCCATTCCATACTCTCATACTAGGGACAAATGTCTATGTCTAAATCCATACTCCCCGATTAATGACAAATAACTATGTCCTATCCATACTCCCGGATTAAGGACAACTGACTATGTCTTAATCCATACTCCCGGATTAATGACAATTGACTATTTCCAATCCATACTCTCGGACTAGGGACAATGACTATGTCTAATCCATGCTCCCAGATCAATGACATATTTTAACGTTCTATTCTCCGTGTATATCTCACTCGTACTCATAAGAAGATACTACCCAATATTCCTCATAATGTTAATTTAGGTGTACTCTTTATCCTAAATCATCATATATTATCAGGTATGTTCTTTAACACGTATCTCAGGCAGCATCAAATAATTCGCACATAAACATATATTTAATACTTCAATCAATACTTGTATTAAAATCATGTTCATGAAAGGGACTATGCACTCACTTGTTAAGGTGGTGATTTCGAACTCAGACAGCGCTTCGCTTCTTAAAAATAATTTCCTTCGACGAAACCTAGTATTATTACCACTAGATTTTAGTCTAATATTTACCGTGACTAATTATTAGTCTTATTATTATTATTATTATTATTATTATTATTATTATTATATAAGCGTTTAAACAATATTTTCCAACCACTATGTACAGACAGCGGCCAGACATAAAACACTAGAGGACAGGACCATTTTGACATATAGCACTTCTGAAATCCAACAACCCTATGCGGCCCTTTAAACCAGATTCCTCATATCGCGAGTAGTTAAAAAGATATTAGAACGACACTTATAGAAGTCATAATAATAGCCCAAATATTTATTATAAGTTCATAATAACAATACTAATTTTAAATATAAGCTATATTTAAAATAGGGTAAGCATAACTTACTTACAAGGGGGTTTTAGCTAGGAGACGAACTCTGCAGGGGCAGAACTTCGTCGTTGAATCTTTCTTAATGATACCTTCTTAATGATATATACATATGTATATATATGTGTACGTATATACGATTTATACTTTATTTTAATACGTAAATATGTTATTATAATTTGTAACTTGTTCATACGAACTTTGTTTTTGACGCTCTTTATATCCAGGCGTAGATGGAGACGTACTCTACAGCTTTCATTTAGACTCTGTCGGCTAGTTTTGACTTTATTTTTAAAGTTGTATTTTTAACAGGCCGGGACAGGAAAAGTCCGTTAAAAATTCATAACTTCTTCATCCGACGTCCATTTTCTTCTATATTTTTACCGTTGCGCTACTATTAGTGAGATCTTCAATTCTCATTTAGGTTGCGTTGGCCAAAAATCGATCGATCTAAAATTCAAATTTCGGGTTGTGCACTGCTATGCCAAATCTTAGAAAAATCATAACTTCCTCATACGAAGTCAGATTTTGACGTTATTTTTATGCACACTCTTGGTTTAACGTATATTACAACTTTCATTTAGATATCTAAGGCTAAAAATTAGTTTATCAAAAATTCACGTTTTACGTTACGCCGCGTCGTGCCGGTTTCGCCGTAAAACTTCAACGGGCCATAACTTCTTCGTTATAACTCGGATTTCGGCGTTCTTTATATGTACGGAACCCTTGTAACATATACTATAACTTGGTTAAGATTAATCCTTATAAATAATATTCCATCAAAAACTCATTTTTGATGCTCATTGTCTCTAAATTGACTAGCCCAGATCTGAGGGCGTTACAATTATCTCCCCCTTAGGATGATTACGTCCCAGAATCATCAATGAAACAGGGATTGTTTAATGACTCCATACGTTATCCTAGGTAATAATCGTAACTCTATGTTTCTTTGAATGAGTATCTAACTCCTGGTTTTCTTGACTGCAAGTAGTGCTCGATCTTGCACCCGCTCTCTATCTCATGTTAGACTCCAAATTATGACCTTCCAGTCACAATCTTGATCCTTATTGGAGACAAACTTAATATAAGTTCTTTTATTCCTACAATGGACCGATGTGTCATATTCTAATGATCTATCATCGTATGTTGCAACGCTTATACTTAGGTCTCTCAGAGTCAAATTTCCAGAACAGACTATACCTTCCTTCATGTTCTAATGTGATATAATCACACCTTAAAAGGTAGCATTTCTAGCTACAAGCAATTATCGCGATACCTCTACTGATCGTTTTGATTATTTTTTATTTCAATATTTTGTCTTAAGTCAAATGCGACACCGAACTTGGTTCTCTGAACCATTTAACATACTCATCTTAGTCGGACTCGATTTGGTATAACCACTTGGGTCGGAACAACAATCATCTTTTTAGTCATTACCGAAACGATGGTAACAACATACATGAACAAAACAGAATCAATTACTAGCGCCTTGGTAACCTTGTGACTTTCCCTGATCCAAGTGTGAGTCCTGTGCTTCCGATAGTATAGGCCTCTACTACCATTCACACCTACTCATACTCGTCCCAAGTATTGTCCCGCAGTTTTTCCAAGTCACCATAAAAGAATTTCACATAGTCATTTAACACATATGAATGTGTCCAAATAAAAATTTCCCTAGACTCTACTAGGACTTCTTCCATGCGTATCTTCAATCATCAATTATGCTTCAACTCGGTTGGTGGTGGAAATGCCAAACAATGGGATAACTTCACGGATTATACCAATAAAAATATTTCTTTCTGCCAATTGAAAGTGTACTTCTCCCGTACTAAACATATTATTTATTAGATGCATTCTAAAGGCAAGATGCCTTTCTTACGATATCTTCCGATAGGTGTCATTCACTATCATAAGCCTTTTCATTTCCTCCATTTACTCAATTCTCTACGAGTCTTCACCATGACGTTATGTTCACGGAAGCATGCTGTAACACCCATAAAATTCAAGCCAATTTAAAACTTTTTAAACAATCCAAAAACCATTAGTTATTACAAAACTTGTTTTCAAAAGGCATAATATCAGAGTATCCCAGAAACATAAACATAAATATGAGGAGCTGTATGATCACGCCTTCGCCTTGCCGCGATCCCCTGATGTACCTGAAACAATAAACTGAAACTGTAAGCCCGAGGCTTAGTGAGTTCCCCAAAATACCGATACACTGCACATAATACATATACAAATAACAGCATGTACTGGGTCCACAACTTTACAGACTGGAATACCCCTGGGCCCACAGTGTGAGTCTGGATTGCCTACCGGGCCCACAGCTCACATCTGGATTGCCATCGAGCCCACAGTACGAGTCTGGATTGCCATCGAGCCCACAGTACGAGTCTGGATTGCCTACCGGGCCCACAACTCGTATCTGGAATGCTGTTAGGGTTTGTTGGTCACCGCACGAAGCGGTACATCCTCAACCCATCCCACATAACATATCAACATATAACATAACTACTGAGCATGCAGATAATGATATAACAACACAGGTAGTCCTACAGATCTACCTAACTGGCATAACCACTAGCATGCAACACTAACTCATACTCAACTTCTAACACTGCTAGGATAACATATCCAATGGGTCGGCATTGGTGCCTTAGACCCCTTAGCATAGTGAGGTAACTCACCTCGCACTGTCGACTCGAAGATAAACTCAAGCTCTTGGATTGCCGGTACAACTCCACCACCTGAATGCACCGTAGAACCATGCTTGTAAATTTTCAATTCCCAAAATACCCCAGAAGTCCAATAGTCAACCCTTGGTCAAAGTCAAAGTCAACTGTCAAGGTCAACATTCCATATTGACCTTAACTCGTCGAGTACCACCAACCACTCGCCGAGTTCCTTGCATATCCTGCTAACTCGCTGAGTCACTTGAGCGACTCGTCGAGTTCCTAATGTCAGTGGCCGCAAACTCCTTGGCCAACTCGTCGAGTTTCCCCTTTTACAACTCGTCGGGTTCATACGTGTCCAAAGGTTGGGAAAACCCTAGCCGACTCGCCGAGTCATTCGACTGACTCGCCGAGCCCAAGGCAATCTTCATCGGACTCGTCGAGCTATTCATCCAACTCGTCGAGTATATGACTATCTTCATATGACTCACCGAGTCGACCTTGCGACTCGTCGCGTCCCTTCAGTCCTTCAACCATACAGATGCTTTTTAAGTCATGCAAAGGCTCCATATTGCAGATCTAAGCTCCTAGGGCATACTTCTTACGTAAAGTTGCAAACTTTACGTACATGCAAGGTGCTAATGACTTAAATCAAGCTAAAGAAGTGGTTCTTAGGCAAGGGATCACACTAGCATGCTAAAGGCTGAGACTTTATGATTGTAAGGGCCAAGATGAGCCTAGATCTGAAGTTGCAACTTAAGATCTTGGTTCACCACTCAAATAAAGTACCAAAATGCCAAATGGCCCCAAAAGTCAAACATAGAAGGATCTAACTAAGAGAAGGTCAAGGTAATGACTTGATACCTTCAAATGATGCTAAGCTGGGGTAGACTTCAGATCTACACACGTTCCTTGCCTCACACTTCTTGATCTTCAAGCTCCTTGCAACAAAATCTTCCTTCCAACTTGAAAAATACACTAAATGGGGCACACGCACGAATTAGGGTTTCAGAGCTCAAGGGGACGGTGAGGGGAGGCCAAAGGAGGCTAATGATCCCTTAAATAGGGTGTGAAACCCCAAAAATTAGGGTTTCGTCCTTCAGCACCTACTCGCCGAGTCCGTTTTCGACTCGTCGAGTCGATCACTTAAGATATGCGACCAAAACCGTGCCTACTCGACGAGTCAGGGCATCCAACTCGTCGAGTCGACCTAAAAAGTTGGAAATACATGGTTGAAAGTTTGTACCTGAGAGTCGGGGCGTTACACATGCATCCAGTTTATTGAAACGAGAATATAGATAGAGAAGATTTAGACGTGTATTCCTCCTTATTACTCCGAAAAGTTACATGCCAGTTCTAATATCGTAATTAAACGTTTAGAAATCTGAACACATAAAATTTCCAGATCTGGTCGGCAACAGACCATAGATCCGATCAAATAATGGCATCATAAAGCATCACAAATCATCTAGCACATAAAGCAATTTAGGCATCTTCCCTAAATGAGCTAGTGCTCGTGTCTATTCAGGTGTGCTACCTAAAATATATTAGACACACTCCTCACGATCATCGCTTAGCATTCTAAGTTTATGTCTAGAAATAAATCTTTATTCCTAGTTCGCTTAAACTAATGCTATGATACCAATTGTGACATCCCCATTTTCACGGCCAGAAAAGACCGATTTTGTTTATGCTTTATTTGAAAATCAAAGTAATATTTTAAATAAAAGTGTTGTGGAATTTGTTCCCAGAAAAACATGATAAATACGTTATCAAATCATTTCCTAATAAATGTATTTTATTCATTTTAAAACGTTGGGATGTCATCGTCAATATAGAAACATAAGCACAAACAGAACTTACATTATTTAGGTTTCTATTACACATTATTTAGCATTCTAAGATATGTTTGACATTATTTAGGTTACATATGCATTGGCTGTTGGAGATGATATCTATCAGATGATCCTGGGTCATATAAAGATGTTATTATAAGTAAAGGAGCATCACATTAATGGTAGCAATGAATGGATAAATACAATCATTATAGAAGATTGGATCTAGTACCATTACCAAATTGAACAAAACCAGTAGGATGATGGGTCTTTAAAAGGAAAGAATGAATTATAGGGGTTGAATCGACGAGATTCAAAGCAAGGCTAGTGTCAAAGTGTTCTCACAAAAGGAAGCGACCAAATATCATGAAGTTTTCTCGCCTTTTGTGAAACACCAACCAATTCGGTTTCTATTAGCCATGGTACATGCGTTTAATTTGAGCTTGAGTAGATTGACATCAAATTCTTACATGGTAATTTACAAGATAATATTTACATTTCTCATTTTCCTTGATGCCAAGAAAGATCATGTGTATTTGCTAAAAAAATCTTTATGGTTTGAAACATTCCCTAAGGCGGTGGTACATAATTGTTGATTCATCTTTGATTTTTCATGGCTATGATTGAAATCAATTTGATGATTGTGTCTACTTGAATGAATTGTTTGATGGTTCCTACATATATTTGTTTTTACAGTGGATTCCATGTTAATTGTAGCTAATAATATGGCTAAAACTAATGACTTGAAATTTTTACTAAAAAGTGAATTCAAGATGAAGGATTTGATTGCAACAAAGTATATATTGGGCATAGAGATTTTGAGGGATAGAGGAGTAGGTTTTTAACAAAATTATAATGAGAAAGTCCCGCAATCATTCTATATGGATCAATCCCAACTAGCATGTCACCTTTAGCATCACATTTTAAACTATACTGCAACACAATACCAACGCAAATGAGAAGAGTTACATGAGCAATGTTCCATATCCTAGTGTTGTTGGAAGCCTCATGTATGATATGGTTTGTATTGGACCCAAGCTGGCCTGTACAGTTAACGTAGTGAGCAGGTTTATAAGCATTTCGGGGAAGGCTCATTGGAAAGCAGTTAAGTGGACTATGCGAAGAAAAGTGAGAAGTACCATTGGACAAGCAAATCACTTTTGGAATCACCTTTAATATTAATGTGTGACCAGGAATTTGGTGAACCAAATAAATAATCTAACCCAAACGAAATGGAGAGACCCAGATGGTGATTTTCGAAGGGATAAGTGTTTGATGTAGGTTGAGGATCATTAGGCCCGAGGACGTACATGACAAACACTTATCCCATGGGTGTGGGAGCCCACTGCAACATAGATTTGTTTAGATGTTTCGAGTTTACTTGTGTATGAGTTTGATCCTATAGTTCCTAGTGATTACGGTTATAAGTATATGTAGCAATGAATTCCAATGCAATCACTCTATCGAGTAATAGCAGAGTAATAGAAGAGTCTTCGATTCACGCCCATGGACGTAAGTCAAATGGACCCAACCATATTAATTATCTATGTCGTTTTTTATTGCTTTTCTTTGATTGCTTATGTAACAATAAAAATCACTTTACATATATGTATATATTTTTATTGTTTTTCTTTGATTGTTTGTGTAACAATAAAGAATCACATTAAATATATGATATATCGTAACAAACAATAAAGAAGCACATGTACTTTGAAAAAAAGAAGTACTATAGTTTTGAATAATTCAATGACTTTATATAGAATATTGTCATTCTTAGTAGATTTAAGAAACTATTAAAAATCAAAATCATACCCTAAATACTGGTATTATACATCCAAATAACGCCCGACTCCACAATTTCATGTGAATTACATTATAATTATTAATTAATTAAAACTATACCCTTTTAATAGAACTGTTCTTTCTTAAATCGTTACAAGTCTAAACTAGGGGGGAAAAGGTAATTAGCCGAGGGGCAGTTATGTAAAGTCGCTATCTCCTCCCACATGTTAAAGGGATCAGTTCCCATGTGCAACTCTTTTAATTTATTCATTCATTGCAGAATAACTTCCCACTCTCGTGCCCTGTTTTGTTGTTTTCTCTCCTCCAAAAGACAATCACCCAACGTCTTCAATGATTTTGTCTCCCAATCAACAACTCATCAATTTCTTTACCCTCAATTTTCATCAACACTTTATAAAAAAATAGATACATTTCGATTTTTAATGTCAAAAATACGATATAGAAAAGAAAATTCGACATAAAAAATATCAAAACGGGTTATCTAATTTCATACCCATTCCCAAGTGTTGGATCTAATCTTAGCATCATTGACTTATGATGAGTGCTGTTACCTTTTTCTGAGTACAATAAAGTACAATACTGTCCTTTGTTTTTTGGTTGCATCATCCCATGTGGCTTTAATGTAAAAGAGAGAGAAAAAGGGAGAGAGAATATATATATATACAACGTCTCAAGGTTACAAATAAAATGGTGCATTTGTGTTGACTTCATCTTACATATCTAAGAAAGAAAAAGAAAAATGGGAAGCATGGATAGTTTCTCTTCAATTGATGAGTATAGATTTGATCCCAAATGGTTGATTCATCCCGAGCATCTTTTTGTTGGGCCAAGAATTGGTGAAGGAGCTCATGCAAAGGTCTATGAAGGAAAGTAAGTAAAAAGATTCCCATACCTTCGTCAATCAATCAATCAATCAATCAATCTTGAATCTTGATTATCTGTTTTGGTTATATGACTAATGGGCAAATGGGTGATTTCCAATTCTCATTTAGATATAAAAACCAGAATGTTGCGATCAAAATCGTTCATAGAGGTGACACACCCGAAGAAATCGTGAAGAGGGAAGCTCGATTTGTGAGAGAGGTTGCTACATGGTCTAGAGTTCAACACAAGAATCTTGCAAAGGTTTGATTTTGATTTATATTTTTTGAGTTTTGTTTAAGAAAGAATAATATAAAAAAGTTGACAAATTGTTTTTTTTTTTTTTGTGTTAAATAGTTTATAGGGGCATGTAAAGAGCCTATGATGGTTATTGTTACAGAAATTTTAACGGGAGGGTCATTACGTAAATATATGTTGAATAAAAGACCGGGGTGTTTGGATATGCATGTTGCTATTGGTTTTGCACTTGATATTGCTCGTGCTATGGAGTGTTTGCATTCTCATGGAATCATTCATCGCGATCTAAAGCCTGGTAAGTTTTGAATCCGTTGGAATTGAAAAAAAAGAAAAACTGTTTGTTTTGTCTGATGGAATGGAATTTATCATTCCCGAAGGAAATATGATTCCTTCGTTTATCACGCGGGAGGTGTTCTTTTTCATTCCATCATGGAATGAAAAAAGAAAAGTTGTTTATTTTGCTTGATGGAATCAAATGAATTATTGATCATGGAAATGATTCCTAACCTGTTTTTTGAATTATAAAACTTTCAATGACACGAATCCTTATCAATAATTTCATGATTTTAGTTAAATTGTAATTTTATTTTTCAAAAAATTTACTAGAAAAATATTTTTTTATCCCTTTTATCGTGTTTAATTTTTTTAGTTGTGTAAAATATAAATTCTATAATATTAAAAAAAAATTCATATGAAATCATTTCATTCCGACAAGCCAACCAAACAAGATTATGGATTCATGGAATGTAATGACTCATTCCATTACCTTGGTGATTCCATTCCATTCCATGGAACTAAACATACCCATGGCTAATGATCTCTATTAAATCCTACAATTAATTTAATTTCTAATTTTCTACAGAAAACTTGGTGTTGACAAAAGATCAAAGAACATTAAAACTTGTAGATTTTGGATTAGCAAGAGAAGAGACAGTTACAGAGATGATGACAGCTGAAACAGGGACATATCGTTGGATGGCTCCAGAGGTAATTTTTTTAATCTTTTTTTTTTCTTTTTTTTTATCAAAGATAAAGATTTTAAATGTTTTTTTTATTTTTCAATAGTTATATAGCACTGTGACACTAAGGCAAGGAGAAAAGAAGCATTACAACCAGAAAGTAGATGCTTATAGCTTTGCAATTGTATTATGGGAACTTTTACACAACAGACTACCCTTTGAGGGTATGTCCAACCTCCAAGCTGCTTATGCTGCAGCTTTCAAGGTAAAATACTAACTTCATCATTTCTCCTAAAGGGCAAAATAGTAATATTTACTTGCTTTTTTTTTATCTTTTTCAGAATGTGAGGCCAAGTTTGGAAGATCTACCAGAAGATTTAGCAATGATTCTGAGTTCATGTTGGATGGAGGATCCAGATGCTCGACCAAACTTCAGTCAAATCATACAAATGTTGTTACATTATTTTTCGACCATTTTGCCCTCCAAACCCATACTTCCTTCTCGCCTTTTTGTTAATGAAAATGCCCCCATGTCTCCAGAATCTCCAGGGACAAGTGCTTTAATGGCAGTCTGCAATTTTACAGGGGATACCCCTAGAGAAATGGAACATAATAAGCCAAAAGGTTTCTTTTTCTGTTTTAACCAGTGCTATTAATGCCCAAATCACAAGGTGATCAAGTATGAACGTGTATTTTTTATAAACGTGTGGTGTTTTTCTAAGAAAAATGCAAACTTTATCATCTTGTAAAAATTATTCAGCTCTGGGTTATAATGTTATATGATATAGATGTTGTCATTTGATGTGTTTTGGTTCTATATTTACCATTTTAAACAAGTTTTTGACAAAAGATATGATAAAATTTCTGTTCAATAAGACTAAAAAGTGAAATAAAGTGTCACAAACTCACAATTTTTCACCAGTAATCATTGCAAGAACACAATCCATCTTTGAAATGATGAAACCGAGTTCGATCCCTAACAATTATCTCTCTATTATAAACTTTTGAAATCATTTTTGTTGCTTCATGACAATCATTACACACCCGAAGATTCTTTGAAACCCTAATAGGGGTACCAATGGAAGTCTTAATAAGTCCAAAAGCAATTGCTAATTTCTCACTATGATGAGACACCGATGTTTCTTTATCATATTCTTCTGCCTCCAATCTTGCATCTTCTATATTCATCACATAACCAGCCAACTTTATCCCCTTCATCATCTTTTCAGTAGCTGCATATATTTTCTCAGACTCAAAATTCGCATCATCTTCAGCAAAAAACTCATGAATGACACCATTGACTTCAATTGAGCTACAACCTGGAGTTTTTTTAATAACACCCTTTTCTTTCATCTCTCTTCTTACCCTAAATGCATCTTCTAACCTACCAACTGATGCATAGATGCTAGATAGAAGTAAATAATCTCCACTATGAACAGTTTCCAAATCCATTATCTTCTTCAATGACTCTTCTCCAATTCCAACGTTTTTATAAACTTTGCATGATGCCAATAATGTCCTCCAGATAAGTGCATTTGGCTTCATGTTCATTGGCATGTTTTGTATAAATTGATAAGCCTCCTCCAATAATCCAGCTCTCCCTAACATATCAACCATGCAACCATAATGCTCGATTTTTGGTTCTATATCAAAATCTTTAATCATACTTGCAAACAACTCACGACCTTTTTTAACTAAACCTGAGTGACTACAAGCAGAAAGAACACCAATGAAAGTTATATCATTTGGTTGTATATGTTTGGTCAACATCAGGTCAAAGTATTTGAGAGCTGTGTCCCCTTGTCCATTGCTTGCAAGACCTTGAATGAGTACACTCCATGACAATACATTCTTTCTTGCCATTTTTTTAAAGACTTCAATTGAGTTATCAATAGAGCCACATTTTGCATAAAAATGTAATAAAGCAGTTCCGAGTGTTACTGTAAGTGGTAATTTTTTCTTGTTTATATAGAAATGGACCCATTTACCCATTGCTAAAGCTCCAAGTTCAGCACATGAAGAAAGGACACTGACCATGGTGACCTCATTGGGTTCAATGTTAGCTTTTTGCATGTCATGGAATAGGGAAAGTGCTTCTTTGCATCTATTTGATTGGTTGTAGCCAGATATCATTGCACTCCAAGCAACCACATCCTTATGTGACATTTGATTAAACAAACTTCGAGCTTTATCCACATGCCCACATTTAGCATACATGTCAACAAGAGAAGTGATTAAAGTGGGATTCCTTTTGAGCCCATTTGCTTCTATATAGTCTTTGATCCATTCCCCTAACTTCAAAGCACCAACACGTCCACATGCTGTCAAAACACTAACTAAAGTGACCTCATCAAACTTCGTATCTGTTTCAAGCATGTAGTGAAACAAATCAACAGCTTCTTTCCAGCACCCACTCTTTGTATAACCAGAAAACAACGCATTCCATGCAAAAATGTCTCTTTCAGACATTTCATCAAACACCTTGCGAGCAATCCCAGCTTGCCCACAGTTTGCATACATTTTGATCAGACCATTCTCGGCAAACCCAGACGATCTGTATCCCAATTTCATAAGCTGACCGTGAATTTGTTTCCCCTCCTCCAAAGCTCGTAATCTTGAGCAAGCTTTTAAAACACAAGGAAAGGTAAACTCGTCTGGCTCCACCGACGTTTCCTTCATTTTCTTGAACATAAGAACAGCTTCATGAGAGAAATTTTTCAAAGTCAGGCCCCTTATCATGATGTTGTATGCAGATGAATTGGGCTCGTTTAACTTCTCGAAAACAGAGATGGCATAATCCATAGGTTGGTGACGCAGGAGGATGGCAGCGGATTCTAGGAAGTTTTCCGCCACCGACGGACTGCTGATGAAACGGGTTTTGATGAGATGGGCATGAATTTGGTGGAGGTCTCTTACAGTCTTGCATTGTTCAAGAATCAGTGGTTTAGGATTATCAGGGAATTGAGTGATTATTATAGGTTTTGTGGTGGTTATTTTGGCGGGAGAGATGGAAACTGCAACAGCCATTATCCTTTCTTGTTTCAATCTTGAGAAACAAGAATTATAATTTCTAAAGCTCGAATCTTTAGGGGGTGTTTGGACCCTCCATGGAAATCCTACATCTAATTCCGATTTTTAAGTAACAATAATTATTTTCAAAATATTTACACTAAAACGGATGCCTTTTATTGGATAATACGTATACATGATATACTTGATATAGCTTCGAAATCAAGATAACGCAACACCAAAGGCAACAAAGGAATAAACGTGCATATCATTTACCACTCATGTCCAACCAATTTATTCCATTGCCATGCCACCATATGATCAAAAAAGAATTCGATTCAATAGTGACAACCCGTCTTTTCCAAACCATATTCGCAATGACTACATCCTCTCAAGTGTTTATAAATATCTTAGAATTATCATAACCACAATTATACTTCACACAAACAAGAAAAACAATGTCTAGAAGCTTAAACCATGGTTATGGTTTCAACAACCGTATGAACATGCGTAGGGATCCTATAATCACCTATGATGTTCCTCAATCCAGCAACATCCACTTGGTATTTGATGATGATCGTGTCATGTTTGAGGATGAGCGCCCTATTGTTGGCTACCCGCATCGTGTTGCCTTTGAGGAACATCATGAGCGCCCTGTTGTTGGCTACCCGAACCGTGTTGTCTTTGAGGAACATCATGCTAGTCCCGTGCATAAAAATCACCGACATGGCTCAATAGAGCCACGCAAGCAAGTCCACTTTGTTGAGCATGATGAGAGGGTTATTGAATCGGTTGATAACTTTGGAAATCAAAAAGTTTATAAGGAAAGTGTTGATAGTGAAGCTGACGGGTTCATCACACGAAAGCATAAGAACTTTGAGTTGAACAAGTTTGGAACATTTAATTATTTATATTAACATGGATGAAGTTTGGATTGTGTTTTAATATGGATTGTGTAATGTTTGTATTTCCTGTCTTATTTATCTAAATAAGGAGCAATTTGTTTGTTCCTATGTTGTTTTCATCCTAGCCATGTATTGTAAGATATTTGGTATTGAATTTAAAGATATTTTATTAGTATAGAAGTGCACGCCAATTGAGCAGAAGTATGTTTAAAATGATGAAGACCACAAAATGATGAAGACCACGCAAAAAAGAATCAGAGTCAATGAACAAGTGAATACAAGGGAGGGGGGCGATATGATTAGTTGTCGCAAAGAATGGGATTGAGATGGGAGTAGATGTTATAGGTAAGGGCAATGGCGGAGCTAGTTTTGGCGTTGGGGTAAAACTGAATCCCCAAAATAAAATTTATATATTAAATTTTATATATTAATTTCTTATATGTAAACAAGTTTAACTATCTTGCACCCCCAACTCGAAAACTTATACCTTATTGCGTGTTTTTTTTTTCTAAAAAATAATTGCATGACAGAAAACCTATGAAAATAAAAATCCAAATCATGAAATAAATTCTTTACAACTCCTAACGCTAGCATTAGATTAAATACTATGATAAAAAAAAGTTTATTATATTTTAATCCAAAAATACTACAAATTCTAACCATTATCATCGAATGTACTATAATTTCTATAAAACCTAACAAATAAATTAACAAAAAGGTACCACAAAACATTAAAAACTAAAACTCTAACCTTACAATCTGTTGTCACCGTCAAAAGGTCATGTTGTTTTGACGAGAACCGTCTCCTATTACCCTTCTTCTCGTCTTGACAGAATTAACATGTGGCTTGCAAAGTCACCGTATATGTAATCACTCTCTATAACTTTCATAACCTCTCTCTCTCTCTCTCTCTCTCTCTCTATATATATATATATATATATATATATATATATATATATATATATATATATATATATAAAATTCACTTTTTGCTTCTCTATTTTTTGAAATAGAAAATAAAGCACATCTTATTCATGTAATTAATTTACTTTCTATAATAATATTTGTATCATAACATTTTTATTAACTTATTAATTTGTGTATAATTAGTCTTTTAGATTGTTAATATTATATGTGTGTAATGATTTTGGACATAATTATAAATTTTGTTATAAAAAAAACACCTCATTAATTTTATGAATAAAATGTAATGAATGAATCAAACTCGTAAATAATAACTATAAGTTTTGATTTCCGTTGTTGAGAGACTAGAGAAGAGAACAAGAGCAGTTTTTCATCATCAATTAGATAGTTTTTTTGTTAAAGAATGAAATTTCAAAAGGTTTTATATTTTTCATCCATATTCAAGTACTATTCTAAATTTTTATTATTTTTGTACATTCATATTAAAATTTCTAGCTCCGCCACTGGATAAGAATATCATTGGGAGGAATGTTGCAATGTGTTTATGATAATAAGGTTGGTGGGTGTGGAAGTGGTATGACTCGACACACGATGGAAATGTCACATTTATATGATCGAACGAAATGTCGGGATTAAACAAAAATTAATTAATACCCACCCATGCTTAACGATTAGTATTTGGTGAAGACAGTTGAAACTAACTAAAATTAACCTTGCGAAGAGTAAAGTGTCCCTACAAATGTCTATCACAAGTTATATGTGGCAGAAAAAACCTACGGTTTTATCGCGAGTTTACATATACTATTTAGCGACTTTTGTGGTTATTTTGTTATAATCTTAAAAAATATAGTTGTATAGAGATACACTTCTATTTTACATTCTCATTTTTTATGCATAACTCAATAATAAAACACTAAATACGTGTACTAATCATTAATACCAAATTTGATGTTAGAGTTTTTTTTTTTTTTTTTGGATATTTTAATTATTCAAACTTAAACTTTTATACATTTTAATATATCAAATGCATGATAATATCGCAATATTTTAAATTAGATTGATATTAAACTTACTATGTATATTAAATCTGTTTTCTATATTTTAAACTTATATAATAACTTAGATATTAATGATTAAAAGCACAATAGATATGTAAATAAATCACATATTTGATATTTACGACAATATCAATAATTTAATAATTAACTTTTCAAAAACTTCTATTTTTTTATTTTTGTAGTATGGCTTTTCTAGGGAAAATGACTCTTGAGGGTAATTAACTTTTGCGTTTGTACTCATTTGTTCAATTTCCTTTTTTTTGTATTCAATATATCATCGAACTTGTTGTTTGTGTTCACCATAACCCTTTGACCGACTATCACAGGTCAAAAGCCGGTCAAAAGGGTTATGGTGAACGCAAACAACAAGTTCGATGGTATATTGAATACAAAAAAAAGGGACCAAATGAGTACAAACGCAAAAGTTAATTACCCTCAAGAGTCATTTTTCTGCTTTTCTATTAACCTTTTCGGGGAAAAATAATTAATTTGTCATTATTTATTTAAAAATATAAATAAACCCTTCTTATATACTTTGTAATATTTTAAATACGCATTTTAAAAATAACATTAGTTGACACTAATATTTAAAAAAAATAAAAACAATAAAATATTATGTGATCGTAATGTTTTTTAATCTTAAATAGTTGTCTAATTTTAAAAGTTTGAAAAAAAATTATGATATATTTTTTATAATTATTTTTATTTTTATATTTAGATAAATAGATTTAATGATCAAACAACAATAAAAATTAAGTATATGGATTTAACTAATGTGTAAAATGAAACATCTTTGAAGAAATTTATGAGTCAACCACCACCAGAGAACCTAAAGTTGGAACTAGTACTCTACACAAGGTTGAAAAACATGTTGAGCCTTAGAAAATGGTTACCGAGAAATGTGACATAGTTTCACCTTTTGTCATTCGGTCTAATAGATTACATCATAAACCATAAAGATATGGATTATTCATATATGATGATAATGAGTTAATGGTAGATGATAGTAAACATATCAGCTATTAGGAGGCCATGATAGAACCAGTGTATGCTAATGAAAATAGGGTATGGACAGTGTGGTGTAATCAGTATACGATAATTAAGTATGGGACTTGGTTGATAGATTGCCTACTGTAACCAATTAGGATATAAATGGGTCTTAAAAATGAAGACCGATATTGATGAGAAGGTACACACATATAAGGCGTGACTGATTACAAAATGATACACTAAAACTCAAGGAGTTTATTATGAGGAAACATTTTCTGCTAGTAGAAATGATAAAAATCTATCAGGATAATGATTGTCATAGCAACATTTTATGATTATGATTATGAATATGGAAAATGGATGTAAAAACCACTTTCCTAAACGAAAACAAACTTACATAGGATGTGTTCGTGACACAACCTGATGGTTTTGTACATGCCAGGTATCCAAACAAAAAGTGTAAGCTTCAGATGACCATTTGTTGACTCAAAACAAGCATCTCGAAGTTGGAAATCTGGAATCACTATATAACATCCCCATTTTTACGGTCATTTTTAAAATTTTTATTTATGCTTATTTTTAAAACATAGTATTTCTTTTGTTGCGAAATTGGTCCCAAAAATAATATTTCAATGTGAGATAATATTAACATTAAACATTTCCGAAGAAATGTTCGATATTGATATTCTTTCAGAACATGGGATGTCATAACTGATACAAAACATAAGCAGAAACACACATTGCATTAATTTACACTAATGATCTACATCTCCTTTAATCTCTTAGTGTAATGTATCCTAGCATCGATTCCTGTGATACAAATTAACTAAGTGGGTCAGGTTGGGAAACCTGGTGAGTACATAGGGTTTTAAACCCACAAACCTATAGTTAATATGTTTAATCAGCAAACAAACAATTAACCCAATTACACATCCCCGCTTTCTTATGTATTCTTCCCTAAGGGGTTATCCTAGGGGTCATCACCTACATCGCGTTTACCTATCATCGCCCACATCGCATTTCCTTGTGTGTTTGTTGTTAAGGACTTTTCCTAAGGATCATCGCCTACATCGCATAGACAGTAATGTTTCGGGGATTACTCCCCCAATATGTGTCCAAAGGGTTAGAGTATCATCATATGAATACGTAGTTACTACATCGCTTGAACTCGTAAATCATCACCTACAGGTTATGAGCCTGTCAGTGTTTCCACATGACTTGTTTAGATTAGTCAGTGGTCGCCATCTATACTGTGGTATATGACTACATCGCAACATCGCAAGTCAAGGCTAGGGCATCTCCTAGTCATCTCCTATTTATCATCACCTATCTACCATCATCTATCTATCATCACCTATCTATCATCTCCTATCTACCATAACCTATTACTACCCAATACATATCTATAAATGTATAATACTTATATAATTAAATCAGTTAAATATCATCTCATAATATCTTATCTAACACATAATATTCTTAGCATAGATAATAAGCACATAAGCATAAAATTATTTAGATATTTCATATCTATTTGTAAGATGAAAGTAATTATGCACTCACTTGTTAAAGTGGATGATTGGAAAGTTGGGCAGCGCTTCGCTTTAGCACTTGGCTTTTCCTTTGATATGACATAGGTTCAATTATTTTTAAGTCTTAGATTACCTCTTATTACTAATTAATAGTCTAGATCCCTCAACAATCTTAGTGTCTACTGATCTATAGCTGATAAGAGACAACCGGGTATGATCATATCGGAGGTAGGGTCCGTTTGGTATACAAAGTATACCGTTTACAAATCCCACTTTAAACACATCACTAAATCTAGCCTAGAAATTATCACCGTAAGTAGATCAATCAGTAATATGACGTTGGAATCACTGATAAATCTTAATTATAAGATCATAATAATGGTTATGACTATAATTAAAAGTTACACTTGAATAAAATAAGTGTAGTTTAACTTACAGAGTAATCTAGTGAAAATTGGGAAATTGTACGGACATAATCTCGATCTGGGAGTTTCTACTCTCTGGCTATCTGACCGTCGCAGGGCTTCACCGAAGGGGCCGGAAATTTGGGAGTAAAAGGGACTAAAAGCTAGAAGGTACTTCAGAGACTTTCTATAACACCCGGAATCTTGAGGAACAATTGTTGGGAATAAATCCCCTTTTGAGGATTGGACACGGCGTATTGGAGGAACCAACACGGCGTGTCGAGATAAGAAGAAGCATAACTTTCATTAAGGTCAACACGGCGTGTTGCCCCTTGGAACACGGCGTGTTGACGGCTGGAATGAAAACCCAATATTTCGGGTTTTTCTCCCTAATTAAAGGAATAAGGAGGCTAGGGTTTGTCCATCCTCAACCCCTCGTGCCCTGAAAGAAACCCTAATAATCTTCCTCCACTTTTAGAGCTAGTTTTGGTGCTTTTGAAGCTAAAGACGGAAGAATGAGGAGGAAGGAAGCAAAGATCAAGCAAGCAAGTCCCCATTCTCCATCTTGGCACTCTTCTGGACTTTTGTAAGTGTCCAAGACTCGATTTTATCATTCCAAGTTGTTAGATCTTGAGTTTTGTCCCTTTAACTTCTTGTTCTTGAATGATGGAATGGTTAGATCTCATAAAGTTTGCAACTTTATGAATCTCCGGGTCAAGGTGACTTAGTAGTGTTTTGGATCTGGATTATAATCAAGTTTTGATGTCATACATAGATATTAGGTCATAAAACCCCAATTTGACCTAATATGGGTTCAATACATGCATTGGACATGTATGTCTATAAAGCACCAACCTTTGGGATGGTTTTGGTGTTTGAGTCACTTCTAGAAAGGATGGAATTCAGACTTTGAGGATTAAGTGCTTGTTGGTTAAGCTCTTGCATTATTAAGCTTTATGGATTGAGTTTTTAACCTTTTTGGGTAGTCCTAATGGATACAGTGGGAAACTTTATCCTTCTGGACTACATTATGGACTATATATGAGCTTTGGAGCTCTTGGAACCGAAGAAAACAACTTAATGTATTAAGTTATTGGAACTTCGGCAAACACGGCGTGTTTCTAAGTCAACACGGTGTGTTGGCTGGGGCTTTCCCGACTGTTTGGATGTCGTCGGAGCACAACGTGGCCAAGGGGCAACACGGTGTGTTTGGTCAACATGGACAGTTGACTTTGACTTTGACCATAAGTTTGATCAGGGTTGACCATGGGATATTTTGGGCCATATTTGGGCCTTAGGTGTTCAATTGGAATTTGGACTTTTGGATTTTTGAATTGGGCCTTGGCTTTGGGCCAAGTTATGAAGAGGGTAAAAAGGTCTTTTACCCTAGTTTGGACACTTAGTGTGGGTTGGATCCGATTATTGATGGATGATTAACCTGTGATTGATAGCGTGGGGATTCTTGCGGACCAACAGCCAGAGATTCTTTCTGTGAGATTCGGCAGTGCGAGGTAAGTCTCCTCACTGTACTATGGGTCGAAGGCACCAATGCCGACCCATTTGGTTTATGTTTTATAGGAAGACCATGGGGTGGCCCTTGCCATTTGTATGAAAGACCAAGAGGTGGCTCCTGTAAAATCTATATGAAAGACCAAAGTTTGGACTCTGGCAGTGAAGTAGATAAGTAGTTGTAGATTGTATGTTAGTTGTCTTTGTGATGCTTGCATGGAAGACCAGGAGGTGGCTCCTGGAACTTGTCTGTAAGACCCAAGGTTTGGTCCCTGGCCTGGCAATGAAAGACCATGATATGGCTCGTGGCATAATGGCAAGACTATGGTTGACACATAGCACCTCCTATTGCATGTTTGACAAGTATGACTCGTATGTTATGTATGGTATGTGGTATTTGGGGAAATCACTAAGATTTGTGTTTACAGTTGTTGTTTATGGTTTTCAGGTACTTTCGGTTCGAAAGGGAAGGACCCGGCTTGATCGCAGCGCATACACCCATATTTTCCGCAACTTTAAGATTTTGGGATTATACTCTGATAACTGCATTTATTATAAAATACATTTAAGAGTTTGGATAAATGATAAATGAGTGTTTTGGTTGTTTTAAAAATGAAATTTTTACCTTCGTATTTTGGGATGTTACAAATTTGAAGGAAATTCGATGTGAAAAATGACTGAAATCCGAGATCTATATATAGGTGAAAATGAGTGTGCGCCACACATAGATAAGGTGCGCGTCGCGCATCTAGTGGGAAGAAGGTGACGTGTTGCCTTTTGCGTGGTGTCACGTGTCGCATTTTGGGTGGTGTGTCAGTGTGCGTCGCGCATGCTATCGGTGCACGTGGTTGCGCGTGAAATTTTCTGTTTTCTTAGAAAATTCATTACTTGTTCATATGAGCTCCGTTTTCGACGAGTTTTATATCCATGCGTAGCTATCGACTAGATCTATAACTGTCATTTAGACTCTGTCGACTAATTTTGTTTTTATGTTTAATGTTATATTTTTAACAGTCATAGACAGTTAAAATCCGTTAAAAATTCATAACTTTCTCGTCCGACGTCCGTTCTCGACTGTCTTTATATTGTCGGGTTTTGATATGGGCATATTTAGTCATATAATTCATGCATTATCGTAATACTTTATGTTGTTTTTGTCTCAAATATTGAACAAAATGTACTTAATTAGTTTAAAATCTCATTTCAGCAACAAAGACATGCTCGGAAGGAAAAGGAAGCTGAATTGGCGATTGGAAGCTTGGATCTTGTATTTTGAAGAAAGAAGGATGTTGTTGGACAGCTTGACCCCTCGTTAGTGTTTTAGCCATATCTCATGACTCGTAACTCTGATTGACGAGATTCAAAATGTTCTGAAAACTAGACACAATTTCGGACGACTTTAATGTTTTGAGAAAATATTTATTCCAAACGAACACGTCGTGCTTAATAGAACCTTCACGATTCTTGACGTTGACTTGGAGAATACAGGATTTATATGACAAATACGTCGTGTTGGGTCCTAAAACATGCCGTGTTGCGCCGTTTTTCAGAATCTATATATTTGGATCGTTTCTATTCGAAACCCTAACGTTGGCTTGGAGTTTTTAGCGACTTTTGGAAGCCAAAGACATTCTCAAGGAGCTTTGGAACTTAGAATTCGACTAGAGACTATTTTTGAAGAGATCAAAGGCAATTAATCATTACTTTTCTTAATTCTTTTGTGTGAATCATGTTTACAACATTATATTTCGTGTTTATGGTTTTATTTGTTGAAGTTATGGGCTAAAACACCATACTTCTGTTTAGAATAGATAATCTTATGACTATGTGTTGATTGAGTGGCTTTGGATTAAGTAGATTTGGTTATTTATCATGATAAGCTTGTTAAAAGATTCTTGAATGTTAATGACAATTATTTTCTGTTAATTACTAAGTATATTGAGTTGTATGAACATCTGCTTGATTGCTTGCCTCTTATGATTTTGATGACCATCAAGATTGTAAGCCTAGTGTTGTGAACATAACCTAGGGTTAATTAGAAAATAAGTAAATTAATGTATGAGCATGTATGATGACCAACCATATATGATTTAATTGAACCAATCAATTTAATTAACTACCATTACAAGTCTTGCATGATTCGACTCGAATACTAGGAAGCTTGTTAGTTTAATCACTTGATCACTGCTTAAATTAACTCATTTGTTAAGGGATTACTAATAGTGAACATGAACCTAATCATATTAGAAATCAGTAATTGATGCTTGCCACGAAATCGACCATAGGAATAAGTGAATCGAATCTAAACGGGAGTCTCTTTAATATTATTGAATCTAGTTGTCTTTTGTTCCTCTTTCTAGTTGTTAATTGTTCTTGCTAAAGTGTTTAAGTAATTGCTTACATTTCTCGTCTTGTAAAACTGGAGAAAAACTCTGCATTAATTCATTGTTTAAATTAGATAATATTAGTAGTAAATTTAATTGTTTACCGTTCCTTGTGTTTGATACCCTACTTACCTTCACTAAACTGCTAATTGATAGGTACACTGTCTTCTGTGTGTTTGTTTTTGTGTTTAAGTTAATTAGGATTAAAACTAGTACATTCTACATGTATCAAGTTTTTTGCGCCGTTGCCGGGGAACGATTCTAAATAGTTAATTTTATTTTCTAATTGTTATAGATCCTTTGTGTGAGATTTATCTCATATAAAGTTACAATTTTTTCTGTTTTAATATTTATTATTATGTATTTTCCAAATCTCGATGCTCTTGATGCTTTTCTTGAGGAAGTAGTACATGAAATTGAGCAATAATATGAGAAGTATGACTCAAATGGTAATTTGAAGAAATTAGGAAGATGGTTAGATAACATCTTACCTAACAAACAAGAGCAATCTAAGTTTCAAGAGCTAATGTTAAAAGATGAAGAATTTAATCCAGAACAATATTTGGAGGAGTTGAAAAGGTTGCTAGCAGAGGGGTCAGACGAAGAACAAGAACAAGCTGAATTGCAGGAACCACGCCGTAGTTTGACCATTACCACGATGTGGCCCCTGTTTTTCCGGTTTGTGTTTCGAAGCATGGGGTGACGATTCCAACTTTGGAGAAAATTCTGAGGTACGATCCATTTATGATTAGTACCCTACCAGTTCCTACCCTTGTCAAAATTCTTGGGTTTTCTGAATTCAAGCTCGCTTGGCCAATTTTAGAAGCAAAGAGCCGAATTTTACAAATTGGTCCAAAAGAATATTCAATGCAACGTATGGATTGGCATTGATTTTATTTGAAGTTTATTAAGTTGAGAGTCCAGCTCAAGACTCGCACAAAAAGAAGCGCTTGCGGGAGGCAACCCGTCGTTTGAGTTTGCATTTCTTTTTCCTTTATCTTTCTTTTACTTTTCAATCTTATTTTATTTATGTTTGAAGTGTTTAAGACAATTTTTATTTGTTTTTTTTTATTTTGTGTTTTTGGTTCGTTTGTTTTAAAACTTCTAGTAATTAGGGGTAATATAGGAACTTTAAATTTAATGTTTGTTTTCCTTTTATTATGTAGTTTTTGTTTTTGATCTTTGCAGAAGTTAGGTTGAGAATAGAACGAGTATTTAAAGCGTGAGAGGAACAAGTGAGGGGTCGAGTCGTTAACGAGAGATTAGAAGATTTTGAGAGCAATTTTTGAGTCCGGTGATTATAATTGCAAGAAAGGGATCACGTTACAGAAGACACAAAAGGTGTATTGCATTAATACCCTTTGTGAACCAAAGAATCGTTGTTAGAGAAGGAGTAAAAATTTCACGTTTTAAACATTAAACACGCCGTGGTCATACCACAACACGGCGTGTTCCAGAAGAAAAACACGATTTTTGTCTGAATAAAAATTCAACACGACGTGTTTCCCACTACAACTCGGCGTGTTGCTACCTCAGTCAATTTTCTCGAGTCATTGATTTGATCATATTCAAGGTGGGCATTATCCACATTTATGTATTACATTTCTATGCTTTCCAAGAAGCTTTTTCCAGTTGTGTTACGAATTGTCAACCACACGAGACGTATGCCACACAAGGCATGGATGAGTTGTTCCCATGCTAAAAGTCATCTGAAGAAGGAGCTAAAAAGAAGAATTATCAACCTCGCCACTACTATCCTAGGGGAGTCCGTTCATTTTCTCCTCTTTTTACTTGTTATTTTATTTGTGCATAAAATAAAATAAGTTTGGGGTAGGGGTTGGTTACATTAGTTACATTAGAATCCTTGGCATAATTTTGAAAATTTGAACATAAATAAATAAAATTACTAGGTTAATTCAGATAATTATGGTAAAACAATTAGAATTCCATGCTAGTATTGTGTTTGATGATTCTTTGAGGACCTAAATGTTTAGTTGAGCCAATATACATTATAATGCATTGGTGGCCTCCTTTATTCTAGTGAAATCATGGAACAAAAACATAACCTTGCTTAGTTTGAGGGACGCAACAAGTTTAGCATCGTGTACTTGAAATGTATCCAGGAAAGCTTAAGTAGTCATTGCACACTAAGACTAATACCTTTAATCAATAAAGGTTGAAGTTAAAACCCCTTGCGTAAGCATATGTTTTTTAGGTTTTTAGATTTGAGTGAAAAAAGTACGTTTGAAAAAAAAAAGTGCTGAAATGTTTGAAAAAATCTACAAGTATGAAGACATGAAGAAGAGCTACAAAGTATCACAAATTCAAAGCGAAAGTGGGTAGAACTATAAATATTAAGGGTATATTATAGTTATATATAGTTAACGTTATATAGACTTAGAATATGTGATCTAGCTTCATTTCTTGTTCCTTGTTTGGTTGTGGATTTAGAGTCGGGTCATTTAATCGAAGGTCGAATATACCCAAGTTATATATAATTAGTTGTGACAACCCGAAACTTTGTCCGTTTCCGTTACGCGATTTCCGTTAATAAAATTTCGAATTCATTAACTTTTCCGTCAAACTTCTTGGTTTAGAAAATAATCTAGTTATTTATATAATTAAATTATTTACGAGTCGGAACCAAAAATCGCGCGGACACCCGAATATCTCGAAAAATCAATCAGATCTGGCCTAAGTGAGTTTACAACCGTAAACTCGTTTACGACCGTAAACTCGTTTACGGTCAGCAAAGGGTGGACCCCCCCACCACCGACCACAAAACCACTATAAATATGAGACCTCCACCTTCATTTGAACATTTATGGCCAAAAACTCTCTCCTTCTCTCTCTAAGAACCTCGACCGTAAACACCTTTTTGGTGGTGCTTTTGACTGAAAACCCACTTTCATCGATTCGATCAAGTCCCGGTAACATTCCTCAACCGAATACAAGTGTACCTCTAACACGTTATCTAACGAAATCTCTAATTTAGATACATATATATATTTATTTGATAATAGGATTCCGTTAAGTGTCACGTGCAACAACTCGAGGATCTTCATTTCAGTCAACGATTTCACAACAAGAACTGTGACTTCATACCCCTACATTTTCCGTATTTTTAATGTTTTCAGGGGGGAATACAAGCTAAACATAAATGTTTTCAAAACTCATGCAATTCTCATACTTTAACCATTTTGTACTGTGTTGAGCATAAGGGACGTTTTCACTAAAATTGCATAGTTTTCCGGATTCGTTATTCACTACGTTATACATGCAAACTATAATCGGTATAGTTTGGGATTTTATAAACATAACAAGTACAGAAACTTTCACTACTAAACATATGCACTAAGACAGAAACAGTTTACAGTTTACCTCACTACTTTATCATGGTATTCATAACTGTAATTATCACTACATACGGTATACATACGGATTTTCACTATGGTAGAACGCTACTACACTACATGTAAACTAGATTGTACGATACTGTGAGGCGCTACTTCAATACTGTACCCTTAGGTGTACAGGGATAAATCCTATCATAGTATAACCAGAGTCTCCTGGAGGGAGAGCGTGAGATTTGTGAATAGATCTATTAGGGACTGACAATCCCACACCCGAACTGCTAGCTACAGTTGGGCAGGCATGCCTAGGGTGACAAATGTCATTTAACTCGACGCCTGAAGAACGTTGGAAAGGTCTCTAGTCATATCAAGTATGGTTATACGACTCACAATATGTATAAATCACCTTTAGTTTACAACTTAACAATCTTCAACAGTTCTATTTTTACTAAATAGAACTGATACACACTACGTATACTGGCTAAAGCCAGGGCTTTTCAAACAGAACCGATTATGCAATGGTTTCACATACAAAATACTTATACCTCATGATCAGTTTTAGCTAGTCACATGAGGTAGTATTTTCGCATATCACTACAGTTTTCAGTAACGAACATTCATGGTTTTTATACGAAATCGATAACGCTACCTTTTCACTAAAGAAAATATCGGATTTTCTTGGAACCATACAGATATTCATGGTTTATTATAGAACTGATAATACTACATTTTCACTAAGGAAAATATCGTATTTTCTTGAAACTATACAAATATTTTCCGAACTCATCAATGATTTTCACTACAAACCACCGCTTATGAACTCACTAGCTTTATGCTGATACTCTTTCAAACTGCTCGTATTCTCAGGAAATCAGTAGACAGGTACTTGCTGGATTTTCGAGGAACTGGAGCAATAAGAGTTTTATGTTTATACTATACAAAGCTATTGGATGTAATTCAAACAAAGTTTCAGTCAAGTTTCAACTGATGTAAACATTTTTATTTAAGTATTCATTGTAATGGTTGTGTTGCTATGATTGCTGTTATTCATTGGTTGTGATGCTACACATGACGTCCTCCGCCCCGGAACGTTTCCGCCATCGGTTTCGGGGTGTGACATTAGTATACACTTTATAGTTATAGTAATACCTGGAACAAGTCATACAAAATACATTAATTGTTAACTCTAAGTCTCTCTTGTAGGAACTTGTATCCTTAATCTATCGTTACTAACTACATTCTCTATCTCTTATCCCTATTCTCGCTTAGATAACAATGGCTGGAGTTCGTCTACCTGGAGACCCTTACTTTCCCAATCAAGGGCAAGATGCAGAGCCAAAAGAGAATCATGAAATCCCCTTAGATGATCATTTTGCAGAAAATTTTCCTGGAGACAATGATTCCGAATTAGAAGCCTATAATCCACCACCAGTTGCCCAGAATCCTAATCCACGACAAAATTTCCAAGGCCCGACGCCTTCGTGGGCTGAGAACTTGGGTAGGTGGAGCCGAGAGCAAGGTCAACCCTTACTCTACAACGGAGACCGAAGCTTCTACAACATAAGTGAGGGAGTCTCTGCAGACAGAATTCTTCCTATCTTGGTTCATCGAGTGGCTCGAAATGTTAAGCTAGGAGTGACAACCATTCAACAAACTGTAGAGCTTGATGTGGACACGAATGCCAATACGGATCGAATTAGCAATCTTGAACTTGCTCATAACAGAGCAATGAGAGACAATGAGGCTCTGCTGCAAGAGCTAGCTGCAACTCGAGCTGAAGTCATAGAGCTCCGAGCACGCCAGACAGTGTATGAAAGACATCTGCTTAATGTGGAATGTCAGCTGGCTGAGTTGAGGGTTCGCCCGAGTGATGTCCGTCGCCAGTAGGAGATGCTCTACTTATCCTTTCTTTTGGTTTAATAAATGGATTATACTCTACTCGCTCTCTGTTTACTCATTTGGTTATAGTTAAGTCTGCGGATATGTTCTAGCGTTATTTTTCATGTTTTTCAGTACGACCGCGAAAATTTCATTTTCGGTAGGTCAGTATGATGTCGATGTTTTTCCCGGAATTTGGTGTATTGTAGACCTGTTTAGGGTCAAGTTTTCCAGACTTTATGTATTCAAGATGCCAATAAAAATTGACATGCATCTTCATACTCTTTGAAAAATAACCATTCAATTTCATATTATCATGTTGCAAGTTTTACTTGTAATAGACTTCTATTTCCAATTCATTACAAGATTCATGTTGAACTAAATATTTTAGTTCAGAGATATCAAATTCATATTCACTCTTGATATCTTACATCTTTTTATCTTTTAACTTTTATAGTAAAAGATGCCTCCTCAGAGAAATCCAAGACGTAACAATGTTAATGAAGCACCTCCACCACCTCCACCACCACCTCCTCAATTCGACGTTGTTATGTTTCAAGCAGCTGTCACGACAGTCATTGCAGCTGCCATGTCACATATCAACACCCCTGGTGCTAGTGGGTCAGGAACTGGTGCACATCTGTCTAACCATGGCGAGAGTCATGGACACTCGCGAGAGTGTACTTATAAAGATTTCTCGAACGCAAAACCCATGACCTTTAACGGGACTGGAGGATTTATGGCGTTAAAACAGTGGATTGAAAAGACAGAAGCAATTTTCGAAATCTGCTCCTGTCCAGAGAGCAGCAAAGTCAAATTCGTTGTTTGTACCTTTTCGGATAGAGCCCTAACATGGTGGAGCAGCCATGTTAAGTTACTGACTCTGGTAGTGGCTAACTCTATAAGCTGGGAGAACTTAAAGACTATGCTGATGCGCGAATACTGTCCGCGAGGAGAAATTCAGAAACTTGAGCAAGAGCTCTGGGGTCTTACAATGGTTGGTTCGGACATAACAACATATACCAATAGATTCTGTGACTTGGCAATTCTTTGTCCAGAAATGATTGCTCTGGAGAGCAAAAAGATCGAGAGATATATTTGGGGACTGTCGCCCCAGATTCAATCAAGTGTCTTAGCTTCAAGGCTTGTTACCTTTGATAGTGCCAAAGAGCTGGCACAATCTCTTATTGACCACGGAGCCCGTCAAAACTCAGTGGTTGCTGCACCAGAACAACCGGAGGTAAACAATAACAACAACAGCAGCAAGAAGAAAGGTTGGAACAAGAGGAAGGGCAAGTTTTCACAAGAATCCTCAAAGAAGCAACAACTAGTGACCGTCAATGCTGCTACTGTACCTGCTGCTATTCCTGCTACCCCTGCGCCAGCTAAGCCTTATGTTGGTAATCTCCCCAAATGCAACAAGTGCAGTTTTCACCATAACGGAAATTGTCGGGAAATGCAGTGTCGTAACTGCAACAAAAAAGGGCATACTGCCCGATTCTGTAGATCACCACCCCAACCGATTAACCAAGTACCTGCCGTTGGAGTAGGTCAAGCATGCTACCAATGCGGTGATGTGGGGCATTTCAAGAGAGATTGTCCAAAAGCTGGAAATGTCGGTGGAATTGGGAGGATTTTAGCTTTGGGTCACGAAGAAGCGGTGGCAGACCCTGCGGTGGTCACGGGTACGTTTCTTCTCAACAACACTTATGCATGCATTCTATTTGATTGTGGTGCTGAGAAGAGCTTTGTGAGCCATAATTTCAAACACTTGCTAAATCAAAACTCCCAACCACTAAATGAAACTTTCACTGTCGAAATGGCTAACGGGAAATCCGAATCCACCAATGATATATACATAGGATGTACTCTTACCATGAATAACTTTTCATTCCCAATCGACCTTATGCCGGTCTCTATCAAAAGTTTTGACGTCATAATAGGTATGGATTGGTTGTGCCCTAACCATGCTGACATCCTATGCTATGAAAGAGCCATTCGTCTGAACTTGCCAACTAACGAAACTCTTATTATCTACGGCGACAAACCCGGAACGAACCTTCAGATCATTTCTTGCATCAAGGCACATAAGTACCTTCGCAAAGAGTACTGTGCTTTCTTAGCTCACGTGGTAGACAAAAAGCAAGAAGTGAAAGACATCGCAAGCATTCCTAAGGTCCGCAACTTTCCCGACATTTTTCCCGATGACCTTCCAGGAGTGCCTCCCGAACGACAAGTCGAATTCAGAATCGACTTAATCTCTGGGGATACCCCTCTATCCAAATCCCCTTATCGTCTTGCACCTTCTGAAATGCAGGAATTATCTAGCCAGCTTAACGAACTCCTTAGCAAAGGTTTCATAAGACCAAGCTTCTCACCCTGGGGAGCACCGGTTTTGTTCGTAAAGAAGAAGGATGGATCATTCTGTATGTGCATAGACGACCGCGAGCTGAATAAACTTACCATCAAGAATCAATATCCTCTGCCTCGCATTGACGATCTGTTCGACCAACTTCAAGGTGCGAGCTACTTATCAAAAATAGACTTAAGGTCCGGGTATCACCAGTTACAGATTTTGGAGGAGGACATTCCCAAAACCGCATTCAGAACTCGTTATGGTCATTACGAGATTGTAGTGATGCCATTCGGATTAACGAATGCACCTGTTGTGTTCATGGACCTAATGAATAGAGTGTGTCATCCATTCATGGACAAATTCGTCATAGTCTTCATTGATGACATCCTTATCTACTGAAGAAGTGAATAGGAACATGGCCAACATCTTCATCAAGTATTGCAAACTCTTAGAACAGAGAAACTCTATGCGAAGTTCTCAAAGTGCGAGTTTTGGATCAGGAAGGTTGATTTCCTAGGTCACGTGGTCAATTCAGAAGGAATACACGTGGATCCTTCCAAAATCAAGGCAATCGAGAACTGGCCAGCACCCAAAACACCTACAGAAATCCATCAATTCTTAGGTCTTGCTGGCTACTATCGCAGATTCATCCAGAATTTCTCTCGAATCGCTAAACCTCTTACCACCCTGACACAAAAGGGTGTAACTTTTAGCTGGGGAGAGAAGCAAGAATCAGCGTTCCAAACGCTGAAGCAAGCTCTGTGTAGTGCACCAATCATGTCTCTTCCTGAAGGGACAGAGGATTTTGTAGTGTACTGTGATGCTTCTAATCAAGGGCTTGGATGTGTTCTTATGCAAAGAGGAAAGGTTATATCCTACGCCTCAAGACAGCTTAAGACACATGAGGTCAACTATACAACACATAACCTTGAATTAGGAGCAGTGGTTTTTGCCTTGAAGATCTGGAGGCATTACCTCTATGGTACAAAGTGCACAATATTTACTGATCATAAAAGCCTTCAACATATCTTTGATCATAAAGAACTCAATATGAGGCAACGACGATGGGTGGAGCTACTGAATGACTACGAATGTGAGATTCGTTATCACCCCGATAAGTCCAACGTAGTAGCTGACGCCCTTAGCAGAAAAGAATACTCGGGACGCCGAGTAAAGTCGTTGACCATGACAATCTATTCATATCTGTCCACACAGATCATAGAGGCTCAACTCGAGGCCTTAAAACCCGAAAACGTGACAGGTGAAGCCCTGAGAGGAATGGATAAGAACTTTGGAGTCAAGGATGATGGAGTCTGTTATTTCATGAACCGGATCTGGACACCAAAGTTTGGTGGTTACAGAGACGTGGTTCTGAATGACGCACACAAAACCTGATACTCCATTCATCCAGGTTCAGACAAGATGTATCTGGACCTCAAGAAACTATATTGGTGGCCTAACATGAAGGCCAAAATTGCTACCTTTGTGGGCAAGTGCCTTACTTGCGCCAAAGTCAAGGTAGAATACCAGAAACCTTCAGGTTTATTACAACAGCCTGAAATCCCTGAATGCAGGTGGGAGAGGATTACAATGGATTTCATAACTAAGTTACCCAAGACAACGGGTGGTTATGATACTATTTGGGTAATCATCGATAGAGTAACCAAATCTGCACACTTCTTACCAATCAAAGAGACCGACAAAATGGAGAAGCTAACAAGAACTTACCTCAAGGAGATCGTTAGACTGCATGGTGTGCCAATATCTAGTATTTCAGACCGAGATAGTAGATTCACCTCTCGTTTCTGGCAGTCTTTACAAAAATCTTTGGGAACTAGGCTGGACATGAGTACAACCTACCATCAACAAACCGACGGACAAAGTGAGAGGACGATTCAAACTTTAGAAGACATGTTGCGAGTTTGCATTTGGAAAGGCATGGGATACTCATTTACCCCTTGTCGAATTCTCTTATAACAACAATTATCACACTAGCATAAAGGATGCTCCTTTCGAAGCCCTCTATGGCCGCAAGTGCAGATCACCTCTGTGTTGGGCTGAAGTGGGTGACACGCAGCTAGCTAGAAGTCAAGTTCCTGACAGTACTCTTACTGGTCCGGAAATCATTCGCGAAACTACGGAGAAAATCATACAAATCCGGGAGCGACTTAAAGCTTCCAGAGATAGACAGAAAAGCTACGATGACAAAAGAATAAAACCTTTGGAATTCCAGGTTGGTGACCGCGTCATGTTGAAGGTCTCACCCTGGAAGGGCATGATACACTTTGGAAAGCGTGACAAGCTGAATCCAAGGTACATAGGACCATTCGAGATTCTTGCTAGAATCGGTCCAGTAGCTTACAAACTCCGACGACCCCAAGAACTGAGTAACATACATCCTGTTTTCCACGTCTCTAACTTGAAAAAGTGTTTATCCGATGAGACTCTTGTAATCCCACTCGACGAAATCGAGATCAACGAGAGCCTCAACTTCGTGGAAGAACCAGTAGAGATCATGGACCGAGAGGTCAAGCAAACAAAGCAGAGCCGTATCCCGATAGTGAAGGTTCGCTGGAATGCCAAGCGAGGACCTGAATTCACTTGGGAGCGCGAGGATCAAATGAAACTGAAATATCCTCATCTTTTTACTTAGTTATTTGTATTTTCTTAAACTCTAATTTCGGGATGAAATTCTCTCTAACGGGGGGATGATGTGAAAACCTGAAATTTCTATCTTGTAAAGCCATTCAATTCAATCGAAAGTCAGACTTGTTTCTGCTTTCTTCTACCAGTGTTAAGGGTCTGTTTGAGTGTTCTAAGCCTAGTACACTCAAGGATTAAGTGTTAGGAAGTATCTACGAGAGTTCATTGTGCAGCATTCAAGCCGGAAAACTCCAACACTTGGAGTTTATGGCCGTAAACTAAAGATTACGGCCGTAATCTCTTGCTTGGCCGTGAACTCCACCCTTATGTATGATATTCCTTCATTTTTCATCATTTCTCACACACTCAACTCAAGAACACTCAATTCTCTCTCAAGTATCAACAAGAACACTTCTATTTCTCGACAAATTTGTAAGTGAATCTTTCTATGTTAGTTGATATCCTTCTTAATCTAGTGAAACCCCTTGATAACATCCTTGAATTCATCAGTTTTCCTTCAAGATCTTCAAATCTTCATCCTTTCACCAAGAACACCTACTATTTTGTTTGGGCCGTGAACACCCCTTCAAGCTTCTAAATCGTAAGTATCCTTTCCATGTACTTGATATTCATTAGAAGCTCTTGAAATACGTCCAAGAATCAACCATTTTAGCTTGAACACCAAGAGTTTACGGCCATGGCATCTCCCTTAGCCGTAAACCCTTCTCATTATCTTCTTAGGTCGTAATCATCAATGGCCGTGAACACCTTGGCTGTAATCACCTATGGCCGTGAACACCTTGTCCGTAAACACCCATGGCCGTCAACACACTCAAGTGTGGTCGTGAACTCCCTTAACCCAATCATATGTGATTGATACACTCCATTGTGAGTGATTCCTAGTTCCTAGGGATGTTTCCAATTCATGATTAGTTGATATATACACTAATTATATAGATATATGTGTCATTATATTCTTAATAGGATCCGTTTGTGCTCGAGACTTCACTTGACACTTAGCATCCTATATCGATCTTACATTCGAATCACTCACTACATGTGAGTTCATACCCCCGTATTTTCATAGTTTTTATTGTTTTAAGGGGGGGATACAAGTCTTACACAAAGATTTTGTGTTACAAACAAAAGGTTTCAAATATCTTATCAAAATGGATTTCAGTTATGATCAATTCAATTGGTTTTCAAAGATTATGTTAAAATGACATTAAGTCACTAAAAGTATTTCAAAGTATTAAACTTCTTTTAAAATCGTTTCTTTTTATAAACTTATATTTTTCCCCAGAAATCATATTATATATATATATATATATATATATATATATATATATATATATATATAAGATTTAAAAGGCTTAGGACTGATAACCCACTTTGGTTCATTTTCCTTGTTTGGATGTGGGATTATAAGTATCAGTTATTTGTCCGAGTGTCATTTAAATTTTACTTATATATTTGTATATGTATATAAGTATAAAATTTAGTTCATTAAGTTCAATTACCCTTTGTAACATGTTGAGCAATGGTTTGCATTCATGAATACTCGGTATCAATTCAGAAAGTACAAATAAATTATAATAGGTATAATTTATGAATCTCAGAACATTAATTCACAATTCAAGTATACTAAAGTACATTGTTTTACAAGAACAAATGTTTGATTCAAACTAATCAAGAGTATACACCTTTCATATACATGTTAAGAATACTACTTCAAGAAGATACTGTCAATCATTTATTTCAGAATGATTGAGTTTTCATAACTAATATACATGTAACGTTTATATGCTTTTTATGAGTCAATTGATACATGTTGTTTAATTTACTTTAAACAATATAGTTAAAGTCCTGACATTATAACCAGAATCTCTAGTCGGGGATCGAAACAATGTGTGTATAGATCTATATTGGGATTGACAACCCCGCACTCAGATTACTAGCTACAGTCAGGCATACACGCCTACGAGTGACAGTTGTTATCAACAGCTTTCAACACCTTCAATGTGTTGGGTCAGGCCATCTAGTCAGTATGGTTATAATAACTCATTAAAAATATATTAACAATATGTTAGTGTATAATTAACTAAACATAAGTACATTTTCAAAGTACTAGTTTTACAAGATACAAATACAGTATTACATTACAGTTTACGATAACAGCTGGTGGAACCAGGCACACTCACAGTTACAAGTTTTACACAAAGGAATACAAATACATAACATTGGTTTACAAATAAAACGGTTTTATAAGATTAAAACTACTTTTCATATACAGCACAAAATATAGGATTTTCTGGAACAATTTACATATTCAAGAAACAGAACACATTCATTCGAACATAAATACTTATGCACTCACTCAACTTTATGTTGATACTCTATTTTCAAATTACTTGTATTCTCAGGGAATCAGTAGACAGGTACTCCCCGATGTACTAGGCTTAGAACACTCAAACAGATCCTTAACACCCAGCGTACCAGTTGGGTACACCCAATGTACTTATGTTTAGTTAATTATACACTAACGTATTGTTAATATCTTTTTAATGAGTTATTATAACCATACTGACTAGATAGATACTCTATTTTCAAATTACTTGTATTATCGGTGCCATTACAAGCAGCGTACCAGCTGGGTACACCCAATGTACTCTCCAGCTCACCATTCCACTCTATTAAGCACTTAATCAGCTAAGACCACTTGCCAAACTCTCATATCTGATCCTAAATGGTGACTTAATACGTAAAGTTGGCAACTTTACACCCATGCATGACTTAATGGGACCCAACACTCAAAAAGAAGCTTAATAAGGCTCTTAACACTTGCCTAGACCAATATCTTTCATAAAGTTTTCATATATATGAACAAGGTGATGGGTTATGAGCACTACAACATTCTTATGGTGTACATGCAAACCCTAAAGCTTTGGATCTAGTTTGTCTAATGAACATGCAATAATCATCCAAAGCCATAAACCCTAGATCTAGCATGTGATAATCAATATTAACATAAGAATTAGGGTTTGGATCATACCTTGATTGTTATGTAGCAATAACAATCTATTCCTTCTTGTAATTGGCTTCTAAAAGCTTAGAGTCACAAATGTCACTCCTCTAATGGCTCACAAACATCAAGAGCAAGAGGATGAAGAAGGAGAAGAGGAGAGGCACTCAAAACGTCTAGAAACCCTAAGGAAACTCTTAGCTACGTTTTTGTGCCCTAGGGGTGCTTAAATAGTGAGGCTATTAGGGTTATCTAACAAGGAAACCCTAATTTGACTGCTTAGGCCCTAAGCAACCCATGGACTCCTCCTTTAGAGGCCTTGGACGATTTCTAATGGGTTTCCCCATAGAATTCGTCCACCCCTCTAATAAGAAGTCCATTAGCCCAATATTCAACTATCACACAATTGATAGTTCTAGTCCCCTAAGTTTAATTAATCTCTTTTAGCCACAAAATTAATTCTTAATTAATTATTGACTAATATTAATTAAACAATATGATTTCTCCTTTAATATATTATTCTCATAATATATTAATAAATCATAATTAATCCTCTTTCTCCATAATTCATCCTATCAAGTTGCTTTGGTGAAGGCAACCCAAAAGGACCATGCACCATCGGGTCAAGTACATACCAAAATAGTTATGGGCTTAGACACTAATCCAACAGTCTCCCACTTGGATAAGTCTAATAACTATTCTGCGTATGACTTCAGATCCTGATCAACAATCGTAGCTTTCAAAAGCCGCTGTCAACTCTGATCTTATCAGATACGCGTCCTTTAGACAAGGGATCATGTATTCCTCCATTCTAGATATCGTATAGACGTGAGACATGGATTGAAATCAATCTCTCAGTCTATGTGTTGTTTCCTGATTTCCGATTTATGACAACTGACTAATTTGAACAAATCAAATCAGTCCTGGCCCGGCCGAGCACTTTCCTTTGTCGTCACTAAATCATCGAGGGGCCCACAGATATCGCTTTTATCCTACATTGGGTAAAAAGAACGGACAAACTTCGACTCAATGCTCGCTTGTACTTACTCACTGAATCACACACAACAATACATTTTATAACACCAGGTTACTGGTGCGTTTACATATTATCAATGTGCAACCGACTCGCAAGATACAACTCACACATCTCGGTTTCAAGAATATAAGATATTATCGTCTCACCAATCACTCGTGATAAAATCCATGAAGTGATCCAAGTGATCGTGGGTTTAATCCAATGCTCAAGTCATATTCGTAAGCACTCATGAACGTTGTAGCAAACTTTTGCTATGTCTAATACATTTTAGACAATCTACACACCAATTCATGACAATCTTCTTTCATACCTACTCCCAAAGTATGAGCGACTGTGGAACGTTCAAATAATTCGATTATTCTCAAATAACTCAATTATTTAGGAAGTCAAAACATGCAAATTGAAACACAAGAATAATACTAATCTTATATGGCCCCAAACTTTTGAGTATAAATAAAACACTTTTATTTAATCACCATATTGATTACTCATTATTTGTTGTTTCGGGTAATCAACTTCTTACTTGAATTATAACGACCATTGTCCCATGCTCTTAGCATGCACACTATGTTTACTTATGGTCCTTACTCTGTGAAATAGTATAATTGAATAACATTTTCAATCACACACATTTTACAATTCCCAATCCTTACCATAAGTGTAAGAATACCAAATTCTTCCCACTTATAGAATATGGTAGATTCTAACACTTTATGCAACGGTCCTTTCGTAATGTCACAGCACCAAAGTCACAAAGACTATTGCCAATGAAATTACAAAGTCCTCTATTGGAGATTGTTACAAGACAATTCCATAGATGTGAAGTCTCACATTCAAAGTACATTTCTTTGAACATCCTTCTTGCATAAAAGTTTGTAATCTAGACATAAATTCTTAACGTCCAACTCCCAATATAGCGGAGTGTGGGTGAGGCCCGTATCTCCTAGATAGCGGAGTGTGGGCGAGGCTCGTATCTCCTAGATAGCGGAGTGTGGGCGAGGCTCGTATCTCCTAGACAGTAGAGTGTGGGCGAGGCCCGTGTCTCTTAGATAGCTGAGTGTGGGCGAGGCTTATATCTCATAGTAGTTGAGTGTGGGCGAGGCCCATATCTTATAGATAGTCGAGTGTGGGCGAGGCCCGTATCTCCTTGAGTGTGGGCTGGGGGGCCGTATCTCCTAGCTGAATGTTATGTGTATGGTATGTGGTAGTTTGGGGAAAATTCACTAAGCTTCGTGCTTACGGTTTTTAGTTTTGGTTTCAGGTACTTCCGGTAGCGTACTTCAGGGTTTTGGAGCTTAAAGAGTACTTCTGGCCACAAAACCCTCACTCTTAAAGGTACTTCTGGAGTACGCCCAACGTACTCCTGGTACACCCAGCGTACTTCAGGGTCCTTCCGCGATCAACCATACTTTAACACCCTAAATCAGGTATGGCTTGAACCCTCTTAGAATCCATATTTTGTCATAACTGGCCCCTTGAGTACATTGGGCGTACTTATGAGTACACTTAGCGTACTCTGCATGAAGGATCGCGGAGGAGCCTTACGTATGCTGGGCGTACGTAAGGGTACGTCGGGCGTACGCAGCAGAGGGCCAAAACCCTAAATCTCGGACTTGTCCCCTATTTAAACGCCTTTTAGCCTCTTGGACCAAAACCCTACTAGCCTCTCTAGCCTCTTTTCGTCTACTTTCAGCTGTGATAGTGTGTGTGAGGGTTTTGGAGCTTAAAGAGTGAGTTTTGTGGCCATTTTAGAGTTCTTTCAAGGAGGAGGGAGTTGCTAACAAGCTTGGTTCGAGTTGGTACTTCAAGAATCTGCATATCGGTCATCTTGCAAAGCTCCTGGAGGTAAAAAGCTTGCACCTTTCCACTTAAGTCTCTAGATCTAGCTATGGTTTTCTAGATTTGTTCCTTTTGTGGATTTTGGACCTCCATTTGTGAGTTTAGCAACTCCAGTAGATGGGAATGACATATCTGAGGTCCCTTGGTCATTTAATGTCATAAAAATGGAGTCTTGGTGGGATTTTGGACCTCATGCATGGGTTAAGAGCCTTGGAAAGGTCTTATTGGGGATGTTGGGTGCATTTATGGCATGAAAAAGCATAAAGTTGCCAACTTTATGCCTTAGGACGTCTTATCAAGCTTAGATCTGACTTTTGGACGTAAAGGAATCGTATATTAAGCACTTAATGGAGAAAGTGCTTAACCAGGTTGTACGCTGGGCGTAACCCAGTGTACGCCGCGCGTAGTCCCCAAGACCCTAGTACGCTGCGCGTACCAGGATGGTACGCCAAACGTACGCATCACAGTTGAGCCCAAATCTTTTTTGGGCCTTTGAGCTAATGGGCCTCATTTGGTCATTAGATATGGTTATATTCTGGAAATTTCGAGTCTTTTATCTGTTTTGGGCCATGGACATATGGATTAGGCCTTATTGGGATAAGGGGCCCATTAATGATCTTGGACTTGGACTTTGGGGCCCATTAACACGGGAAGGATTATTGGGCCTCATGGAAGGGTTTGTAGTTTGGGTTTCCTTCGATTAATTAAAATCCTAACATTGGTTAATGCTATCTTTCAGCACGGGAGGTTACAGACTGTTAGGAGAGCAGCTTTTGTATTCAGCAGACTGAGGTGAGTCTTCTCATCATACCTATGGGTCTAAGGCACCAAGGTCGGCCTATTATGTGATTATGATTTATGTATTAGTCATTCTGTGATTTGATATGATATGTGATGGTGTGTTTTGGATGTAAAACCATGTGGGGTAGCCCATGGCAGTCCTAGGTAAAGACCATGTGGGGTAGCCCATGACATTAGATGTAAGACCCTATAGGGTAGCCCATGGCAGTCTGTAACGCCCGTGTTTCTAGGCTAGGCATTAATATTGACATAATGGTCTAGGTTAACCTTTGTAACTCATTTAGAAGAAATGAAAAGGAATTATGTGAATTTTATGTGAATTATGTGTTTTATGCTTAATTATTAGGGTTTAATTAATTAAGAATAAAAATGAGCATCAAAATTAAATATTAGATAAAGCCGATATCTATTAAGAAACTTGTAGTGGGCGTGACAAGGATTACAGATATATAAAGAATGCCGAAATCCGAGTTATAACGAAGAAATTATGACCTGTCGAAGTTTCGCGACAAAACCGGCACGGGGCCGAATGTCGTAAAAAGTGAGTTTTTGATAAACTACTTTTTAGCCTTAGTGATCTAACGAAACTTGTAGTGTTCGTTAAACCGAGAGTAGGTATAAAAAGAACGCCCAAATCTGACTTCGTATGAGGAAGTTATGATTTTTCGAAGTTTCAGCTTAGCAGTAGATAACTAAAAACTCGAATTTTAGATCGAGTGATTTTTAGCCGACACGACCTAAACGAGAATCGAAGGTCTCGTCATTAGTAGCACAACGGTAAAAAGTCTGACGAAAACGGACGTCGGATGAAGAAGTTATGAATTTTTAACAGATTTCCTGTCCCGGTCTGTTAAAAATAATAATATAAAAATTAAAGTCAAAATTAGCCGACGAAGTCTAAATGAAAGTTGTAGAGCGTAATTTTACCTACGCGTGCATATAAAGAACGTCAAAAACGGAACTCGTATGCGAAAGTTATGGATTTTTGAAGTTTTTGCACAAAAATCGAGAAATTTCGCATAGGTGGCTTCGGCCACGTCACCCTCGCTTAAATCGCGCCACGTGTCCGAAATCTGCTGAGTCACCGAGGCCAGCTGGCGAGACGTGTCGCCTTCCCTCGCATCCGAAGCTGCGGTCCACTAAGAATCCAACGCGTACCCACTTCTGACGTGTCCGAGCCTCGCAGGAAGCGTCACGACCGAACCCTTGGACCATAGCCCTCGGTCCAATCAGAAGGTGACACCAGGACCCTCGCACGTGCGAGCCATCTGCGTGCCTTCGCCTCCTGCTGTCGCGTGTCTTCGCTGCTGACTCAGCCTTCTTAGCCGACTTCGGACCTCGCCTATAAATAGAAGGCATGCGAGCCTTCCCGGGTAATTTTGGGAAATTGCCCATTTTTACCCCCTTTTCAATATTTTAGCCATTTTCGCTTCCCCCGATGCCCCAAGATCATTTCCAACGCCCGGAACACGTCCTGGAGTGCCCGAGAAGCCCGAGAAATTTATTTTTCGGTTTCGAAGCCCGACCCTCGCAGAGCCCGGTTTCTCAATAAAACTCCCGGTTTTATTAGAAACGATCGTTTTAGGAAACGAATTGCTGCCCGATTTTCATTAAATCAGGTGAGTGTATAGTCACTTTCACCTTACACATAGATATGAAGTATTTACCTTAAAATACGTGCTATGTGTAAATATATTAATTGTTTATTTGAGGTAACTGTTGAATTGATGTTTTATACAAGTTTTAAACTGTATATATATTTTTATCTACAAATATGTTGGGTAAACATGGGTAGATGAATTAGATGATGTGTGATGAAATAAAAGTGATGAGAGGTATCGATGTTTAAGATGATCTAGTCATCTAGCAGAGTATAGACAACGGCCACAGACTATTTTAGATAGCCCAGCGGAACGTTAGTAGACTTGTAATCGGTACGTATGTTTGAACTATATGTTCATTAGGTATTTTTGAACTATGTGTTCATCCATTAGTTCTTCCTTTTGACACTATTACGTGTCGGGGTACGGGAGCGTACGGGAGTACTTTATCAGTATTTTCCCTATACTTTTATTTGGAAGAGCTTTGGAGTCTTTGTTCTTTTATGAAGTGATCAGACGAGCTTCATGAGTTAGTGATATAGATCATGAGTTAAATAGTGGGTGTATGATGAAAAGTGAGTTGGATAGATGAGATGATCAGTGATATAGATCATGAGTTGAAAGTGAGTGGTGAAATATGGGAAAAGCTTCTACCCAAATGTTGGCGTGAGTGGTGCAATATGAGAAAAGCCCTTACCCAACGTTGACCCCCGTCATTCAGCAGAGTAGGGATGACAACCATGGACTGTTCTAGACGGTCTGCGGAACACTAGCATGCTCGCAACCTGTAGGTGTTAATGGACTTGAGTGTTCATTCGCTGTACTCTAAGACCCCCGTTATTCAGCAGAGTATGGATGACAACCATGGACTGTTTTGACGGTCTGTGGAACACTAGCAGGCTCGTAACCTGTAGGTGTTAATGGACTTAAGTGTTCATTCGTTGTACTCTATTCCCCTCATGAGTGCCTTTAGGGCATGTAAGGCTGGGGAAACCCCTTAAGTATGTTCATCAGCTGTATGGAAAACCCATTGACATGTATTGCGGGGGTGGGGGGGGGGGGGAACTCCCGTGGGAAATACCGTCAATAAATAAGAGCTATGGACTTAGTATATGGAAAACCCATTGACATGTATTGCCGGGGGGGGGGAACTCCCGTGGGAAATATCGTTGATGAATAAGAGCTATGGACTAGCACATGGCGACGATGTGAATTCGTGCCTATTTGACATAAATTGCTGAAGGAAAGCAATGTTGTCACCTTGTTGGTTGTTTTATGTTAGGATGTCTTGTTTGACATAACTTGCTGAGGGAAAGCAATGTTGTCACCCCGATGTTTGTTTTATTTGACATAACTTGCTGAGGAACCCCCAAAGCAATGTTGTCACCCCTATTGATAATCCTTAGGCCAGGTCCCTTATGATAGTTGTTTTAGGGACGTAAAGTGAGGATAATGGGAATGGGTAATTAGGGTTATTTTGGTTGATGGAATTAATAAATTTATTGTTGATTGAGAACTTAATAAGTTTATTATTATTGTGGGTTGAAAACCCTATATGCTCACCAGGCTCCCAAGCCTGACCCACTCAGTTTAATTGTATCACATGTATCGATACGAAGTTGCTTACACTGAGAGATTAAAAGAGAAGTAGATCACTAGTGTAAATGAATGTAAGTTTTGTTTATGCTTATGTTTTTGTATTGACAATGGCATCCCAATGGTTTAAGTGAATAAAATACATTTCTTCGGAAATGATTTGATAACATATTTATCATGTTTTTCTGGGAACAAATTCTGCAACACTTTTAATCAAATGATTACTCTGAAATTATTTTAAAAGCATAAATTAAATCGGTCTTTTCTGGCCGTGAAATTGGGGATGTCACACAGTCCTAGGTGAAGGCCATGTGGGGTAGCCCATGACATTGGATGTAAGACCATGTGGGTTAGCCCATGGCAGTCATAGGTAAAGACCATGTGGGGTTGCCCATGACATTCTTACATGTTTTATGTATGCATGGCTTATGTGATATGTGTGTAGCTTTAATTAGCTAACAGGATATGTGTATGTGTATTGTGTGTGGTATGCTCTGGGGGACTCACTAAGCATTTCGCTTACAGGTTGTTGATTTGTTTCAGGTACGTCTGAGCCCAAGGGTAAAGGCAAGGCGTGATGGTGCGGCGTGCACTCTATCTCTCTTTCATTGATATGTTTTTGGGGACACTATGATGAATTAAATAAGTTGTAATGATTACTGATTTGAAAACAATTATGTTGGGATTTCATGGTTTATGCAAATGTGTTTTATTAATTAAATGAAAATTTATTTGAAAATTTTGGGTCGTTACACATACTAGTACGCCCGACTCCGTGTACGCCCAACGTACTAGGCTTAGCCCTAAAACCACTAAACTTCCGAAGGCCATAACTTCTTCGTTCTAAGCCCGATTTCGACGATCTTTATATCCATGGAAAGTAATGAGAAGCTCTATAATCCTATCATCTCTCATTCTTAAATCCAAAATTCATAAGTAGCCTGGACTATCACTTTACAATTGTACCATTGGGATCGAAAGCACAAACCGAACTTCTTGGATCACATAATCTACATTACCCACATCCGAATGGGTCTAAACTTCTCTTTCCCAGATCCCGAAGCTTTATGATACTTGATCTTCGGGTCACGACCCAAAATTATGAAACGACTCGAAACAGGGTGTTACAGTTTGGATATAGTACCGAACATTTATATTTGCATGATAGAATCAATTCGCTCCCATTCCTCCTTGATAACAACAAAGTTTTCAATTTTAGCTTTTAGATGATCAGTCGTTCCAAATCTGGTGCAGTGAGTCTGAAAAAGTTTTCTCCATGCATCATATTTAAGCTTTTCTAGATCAAGAACGATGGGTATGGAGGATTTGATATTTGATATGCCATAAGATTTATTTGCATTGACATTGGGATTGGATGTTGATGGTGTTGGATTAGATGTCTAAGCCCATAACTATTTTGGTATGTACTTGACCCGATTATGAGCATGGTCCTTTTGGGTTGCCTTCACCATAGCAACTGATAGGATGAATTAAGGAGAAAGAGGATTAATTATGATTTATTAATATATTATGTGAATAATATATTAAAAGAAAAATCATATTGTTTAATTAATATTAGTCAATAATTAATTAAGAATTAATTTTGTGGCTAAAAGAGATTAATTAAATAAAGGGGACTGATATTGCAATTATATGATAGTTGCAAATTGGGCTATGGTTTCCTAATGGAAAGGGGATTGGACGAAATCTATGGGAGGCCCATATGATTTTCGTCCAAGGGCTTTTTAGAGGGACTCCATGGGTTGCTTAAGGCCTAAGCAGAGAATTAGGGTTTCACCTGAAACCCTAGCAACCCTCACAAGTATATAAAGACCCCTAAGGCTCCCAAAAACGTGGCTATCACTTCTAAGAGAACCCTAGACGTTTTTGGTGCCTCCTCCTCCCTCTCCTAAGTCATCTTGTTGCTAGTGGTGTTTGTGACTCCATTAGAGGTGCAACATTTGAGGCACTAAGCTTTCAGAAGTCAAGATCAGGAAGGATTTGTGATTGTTACTGCTACATAACAATCAAGGTAATGTTTCTAACCCTAATCTTATGTCAATTTCAATAATAGCATGTTAGATCTAGGGTTTATGCTTTGGTATTCAATGTTGTTGTATTCATAGTAGAAAACCTAGATAAAAGCAATTAGGGTTGCATGTACACCATAAGAATGATGTAATGCTCATAACCCATCAGATGGTTGCACCGTGATTCAAATAAAGTGAAGAAAACATAAAAGAAACTGAGATTGATAGAAGATAGAAGATAGAAAATAATCAACTGAGAAGGGTTTTCACCAGGAACGAAGAATCGACGACTAGGGTGAGAAATTGTAGGAGGTCTTTGATACCATGCAATCTTTAATATTTTCCCATAAAATTAACCTTTCTCATTAAAATAATATATATACATAATACAAATGTATGGGCCGAATACCAAAAACATGGGCCAAACATAATACAATACATCAAATATACATTAACATTCTTTACTAGATGTTGCATGCCCTTTAATCCTGATTAGAAACTCGTTATGACCCAATATCATAGATTCCCACATCTACTCCTTTATTGTCATGACCCAATATCAATTTAAGTTCTAATCAACCTTTAAAAGGAGTAATATACTTTGGAATCCTCATCTCTAATTATTTGACAATTTATAATCGCCATCTTTCATCTTCCATGTAAGTCAGTCTCTTTGAAAGGTCATTCTCATGAAAAGAAAAACTTCCTCTCTGTCGAGGATTTTCCTCACTAAGCTTTTAGGAAAGTCAGGACAAGGACTCTAATTGTAATAGAGACAACCCCGTCTTCTCTTAGCTATATGCTAAACACTAGTCTTTGCTTTTCATCAATGCGTTCCGATTAGTTCAGGCCGGTCGATAAAATCCTCCGAGTGACTAACCATCACTGACGACTCGTGAGCTCGCAGGGCTCATAGGATGGGATCGAAGAGGAAAGCCCTTCTCTTCATTTCATTGGCGGGTTAGAGAAATGTTCACGACGTAAGTCAGTGGAAGCAAACGGGTGCACTAGAGTTTACATATTTCAATCGTATTAATACTTGCATTAGTATATTAATTCACCTTATGAAACATTTCACCGTGTGATAGTATTTTGCAGGTGCACTATATAAAACAAAAAATATACGAAACAACATTATTATTTATTTATTTTTGACAAAAATCACTATTTTGTAGGGGTGACAATTTATGACACGACACGAAAAAAATACACGAAACGAAACGAAATTGGGACGAAACTGAAATTTGAATTCGTGTTCGTGTTAACTGTAAAAAACACGATGTCGTGTCATGTCGTGTTCGTGTTCAAAATTTGACACGAAATTGAGACGATTTAGCAGTTCTTTATCGTGTTTTTCGTGTTTGTCATGTTATATTTGATAAAATATTCATTACATAAACTAGTTTTTAGTATATGTTATATTTGTCGTGTCGTGTCATGTTTGTCGTTTTTTAATTCGTTCGTTTTCGTGTTAGTTAGAAAAAACACGACATCGTGTCGTGTCGTGTTACATAAAACCTTGTCGTGTCGTGTCATGTCAGACAGAAACACGAAACAATAGCACGATTTGCCACCCTACTATTTTGTAGTTGAGCTGCTGCATGGATGGTTATTAGGAGAATTTTGTTATTTTTTATTTATTTTTTTCTTAATAAAAGCATTAAAAATAGCTATTTCATCATTTCCTATTTAAGTTATAGCCTATAGAGTTGTTACGGAACCGGGTTAAGCCACACGCGAGCCAAAGAGGCAACTCACGCACTCACGGTCTATTCATGATTTTTTGCAACTATCTTCCCGCGCTCATTTTAAACAGCAGAAAGAAGCATACGCTTTTTGGGAAAGTCCTAACCTAGGGTTTTACAGCACAAAATTCCCAATCGCAACTGCTCACCATGGAAATGGTAACGAGTACTCCGATGGAGATCTCCGTTCAAATTGTCACCAATGGAGACGCCCCTCACGAACAGACGGACGCCGTCCCTGATTCCGCAGTAGATTCTTCCCCACCACCGGCTGTGGCGGAAGACAAAATCCTCATTTCAGGTATTATGAACTCTAAAAAGGCATCTGTAACACCTATTAGACTTGTATATGACTGATAGCAGCTCGTCAGCTTCAGCAGTTGCCTGCAGCTAGCTTCAGTGGTTGATGAATTTAAGTTAGTTAGTCAGTTTCTACTTTCTATGTTTTTCCTATAAACTCTTCTTAATAGCTGGCAATTGATTTAACGCATCCAGTTTTCATCTTCTTCGATTGCTCTCTGTTCTCCTTCTGTTCATGTTCTAATAGCACCTAATTATAGACGGTGTTGTACATTTGATTTTTTTGAGATTACAGAAGCTGAAGTTTTGTAATTATTGTAGTTGAAGTTTGCTTGAAGCCTTCTAGCACAGCTCGAATGGAGGATGTGAAATTAGCTGTCGAAAGGTAATTACTTTCATGAACTGCATATATCTGTATTCTAGAGACAAAAATGTATTTACTATATGTAAAAAACGATTACTAGTACCTTAAAGTTGAGCAAATTCTTCCTTTCTACTTCCCCATCTCCAAAAAATAGCCCACTTTAAAATATTGTTTGAATGTCAATGAAAACTATTCCTGATTAAATACAATCAAAGACTATTTATCCAATCATTAGCTTGTAATTCAGCAACATCGAATTTTCCCTAAGATTAATTTATAAAGCAACTTCTGTAGGAAAAAGAAAATTTGAAGTCTATTTTTGGGGATCTAAAGGGAATTATTGACATATGCAAATGCAACTTCAGTGCTGTGAACTAGTAGAACTAAAATCTCCAGCTTTTTTATTTTGTTCAGAATGCTGGAAAATAGGAATTTAAGCTATGTTGATGGTCCAATCGATATACCTCAGGATGACACCTTTTTGAAAGAGAACGTGCAAAGAATATGTATTTGTGACACAGGTATATGTTTTACCCTGTATTCAAACTACAATCATTGTAAAATGGTATGCTATAATTTAATTACCTAATTTTTTATGTATAATAATGTCCTCATTATCATTTATTTATCTTGTTGGCAGAGGAACGGGTCACAAACCATGGTATTTTGTTGTTTTGGCAAGTCAAACCTCTTGTGCATGTCTTTCAGGTAATTTGATATTCTGTTTGTTGTCTATGTTTATGCAATATGGCTAGTGTGTTCTTAAAGTTTATATTTGCAACTTATTACTTACAACATGTTTATACTTTATACTCATTTAGTACTTTTCATTCATGGTTATTTGGATATTGTTGTTGCTTATTCAGCTTAGTGAAGAGGGACCTTGTGAAGATTTAGATGGGGATAGCCAACTTTCCAGCTTTAGTGAATGGATGCTTCCTGCAAAGGACTTTGATGGCATGTGGGAAAGGTTAGAATTCATGAATCATGACCTATTTTAATATTTTCAAATAGAATGATTTGAAATGAATTAAAGCTGATAAAAGGTTTGATTCTGCAGCTTAGTTTATGAATCTGGTCTCAAGCAACGCTTACTAAAATATGCAGCAAGTGCTTTACTTTTCACTGAAAAGGGTGTTGACCCTTTACTTGTATCATGGAACCGGTAAGTTTTGGAATTGAAAACAAAACATAACATGGAATGGAATCTCAAATTCCGATTCCACCGGAATCCATGAAACAAACACACCTTGAGTCTAATGCCATTTCTATAACTTTTGCAGTATCATTCTTCTACATGGTCCTCCAGGAACAGGCAAAACATCATTATGCAAAGCCTTAGCACAAAAACTGTCAATACGTTTTAGCTCCAGGTTTGTATATTTTCTATTCCCATCAATCACTGATTCCATTCCTTTTATTCACTGAAACAAGTTTTATTTATTTTCTGCAATTAAAACAGATATCCACATAGTCAGCTCGTGGAAGTCAATGCACATTCATTGTTCAGTAAATGGTTTTCTGAAAGTGGCAAATTGGTAAATTCACAGCTTTATTTATCTCAGATTAGCTCATAATCTCATTATATCTGACTTGTACACATGGTTTCAGGTTGCCAAACTTTTTCAGAAAATTCAAGAAATGGTGGAGGAAGACAACAATCTGGTATTCGTTTTGATTGGTGAGAAGTGTGTGATTGTGTATTAAATTAAATTCTTACTTTTTTTTAATCATTGAAGAAAAAAAAAAATACTAATAGCTTGATATTGTGCAGATGAAGTTGAAAGCCTAGCAGCAGCAAGAAAAGCTGCTTTATCTGGCTCAGAACCTTCAGATTCTATAAGGGTAATTAACATTTTCTCAAAAAAAAAAATTCTAACCATTTTTTTTAATAATAAAATACCAAATTGGATATTTGTTTATTAGGTGGTTAATGCTCTACTGACTCAAATGGACAAATTAAAGTCCTCACCAAATGTCATCATTCTCACCACATCCAACATAACAGCTGCTATTGGTATGTTTTTTTTTTCACAAAAAAAAAACCTTAAAATCCCCAAAAATGTCATCATTTTGTCTCATTTTTAATTTCTTGTAGATATTGCATTTGTTGATCGAGCCGATATAAAAGCATACGTGGGCCCACCTACTCTACAAGCACGATATGAAATACTCAGATCCTGTTTACAGGAGCTTTTAAGAACTGGAATTTTGTCCACTTCTCAGGTATAAAAAAAAATTATAAATTTATCCGTTTTCTAAAATACTTAATTAATTAAAGAATTTGCACTTACACATAGGATGATGATGATGAGTTAATTCTTCCGAATTATGCTTCTTTGAAAGACAAGTTAGCTTCAGCAACACCACAAGGCTCTGAATACCACTTGAACATATGGAAGCATTTGATGGAAGCTGCTGAAGCATGTGAAGTGAGAAAAAACAAAAATCTATTTCTTTCATAATTTAAATAAAAGTAATTATTAATTTATATTTATTTATATTCAGGGATTGAGTGGAAGATCATTAAGGAAGCTTCCATTTTTGGCTCATGCGAATGGTGAATGTGATGACCTCACAAAGTTCTTGCAAACAATGATCAGCACTATCAACAGGGAGCGATCTGAGATACCTGATTAAGTGCGTCTGTTTACTTTCAGACACTTTTGTGAAATATGATGGATCGCTTGTTTTCTTTCTTCAGTGCTAAATCTATTGAGCTTGTGAATATAGCATAGGCACTTTATTTCATAAAAAAAAAAAAACTTGAACTAATATACCTACAATATATTCTTCATCTCAATCTTCAAAATCCAATCCTGTGTTTATTAGCTTATCTGGTATGTATTCGTGAAGAGAATTTCTTCTTCAAAGTATAATGTTTTATTAAGAAAAAAAATATAGAATGTTATAATAAGAAAAGTAAAAATAGAATATTATAATGAAAAAAGAAAGAATAAAAATATTTGTATTTTTCGTGGTTAAGATTATAATATATTTACACCCACTTCATAAAAGACAAAGAATATAGTAAAGAACAATGCAAAGAAGTAGACCCTCATGATATTGTTGAACAACACTTTTTGAAAGAATAATAAAGAAAGCCTTAAAGGTTAAGAAACCTAAAAATGAAAGATGTAAAAGGTTGACAATACAATATTCTTTCTTAGCCTCAATAATGACTTTCAGTTTGTATAATGTGGAGAGAATTTAGGTGTCACTAAATTGATGATGACACATATAATAACAATTTAACCAATAATAGCAAGTGTTATAGCACGATTTAGTCCCCTTTTAAACCATTGTGTTGGTCCTATCCCTACTTTTTAATTTGTGGTTAGGTTTGTTGCTTGTCATAGATTTATAGAATATTCTTTAACTATATAAATTAAATAATTTTTTTTGAACAACTAAATTTTATTAACAAACTAGTAAGGTGTTTGTAAAAAAAATCAATTACAAAGGAATGTAAATAACCATATTTTGAAGGCTGATAATCCAATTAACTAAAATTTTACGATTCATGTTGACAAACGAGTAAATGAATGATCAATTATAGACTCAAAAATGGATCTAAGAGTCTCCGAACAAAATCTAGAAACTACAGACATAAAATAGATCCCAATGGTCCCTAAAATCGAACTCAACAACATAGAACAACCTTAATGGACAACATTTTTGTCTCTCATTTTGACAACTTATTCTAAAATCCGTCAATCAATGTCTTCCAACCAAGGTTGTAGAACTCGCTACTCGGTACCTGTTCGGCCGGCTACCGAGTAGCGAGTACTCGGAGAGTACTCGGATTTGGTAATTCAAGTAGAAATATTTTTAGGGAAATTATATTTGTCAAAATAATAAGTTGATTGAAATATATAACAAAATTAGATGCATGTGAATACACAAAAACTGAAAAACACTCAATAGTCTCACTTCATGAATATAACTGAAAATTTAAGATATATATGTAGTAATAATCACATGTGTGTGTGTTAAATAATAAATCATTAAGTATATTATACATATTAATCACTGAGTTGGCTGAGTTTTACAACATTGTTCGCTTCATTAAGGGGTCGATCGGGGAGTATTAAGATTCTGTAACTCGCATCGGTAAGGGGTTGAGTAGGGAGTACTCGGCTGCGTAATTGACCAATTTGGCGAGTCTTACAACACTGCTTCCAACCTATCACCATTTCCATATTCAAACCTACATGGATACCTAAATAGGTAAACATACGTTTATCCGCTGACAACCTGTAATACCAGCGAAATGCTCCATATTATGCAAATAAACATCAACATCGTACAAGTTTGATTTTTAATAATTTAATTTTAAAACCGAACACAAATAAAAACATCTTAACACCTTAGAAATATTTTCACTCAACCATTCTTTTAAAAAGAAAACATTATCAACGTAAAAGAAATGAGAGATTACTATATCACCATTCTTGCAACTTTTTAAACACACGTTTGTTTGTTTGTTTGTTTTTTTAAATATATTTAATTGGATCCATCTGATGGATGTCCAATTTTACATCCAATTACAATCGACCAAAGTATCATAAATATTTATAAAAAGAACATCCACTTTAAAATATAAATTTTAAAGATTCAATAAAAACCAAAATATAATAACAATCAACAATACTTAAAGTTCAAAAGCGGAATGTTTCAACCAAAATAAAATAAAATTCCATAGTTTGATATCTAGTTGGATGATAATTAAATTATAATTTGATAATAGTTGCATAACAGATTAATAGTTGGATGATATATATATATATATATATATATATATATATATATATATATATATATATATATATATATATATATATATATATATATATATATATATATATAAAGCATATTGGAAAATTCTTGAATTTTAAGAGGTATAATTTTAAATCTTGGGTAAATTACACCATTCGTCCCTCGTACACATGTCAGAAAGCGTGTTTAGTCCATATTTTCAAAAATTAACTCGGACCGTCCCTTATTATTTTAAAGTCTGTACGCTTCGTCCCTCATTAATTTAAATTTGCATGTTGTACCCCTTTCCAACTATAAAATGACTATATTGCCCTTAATATTTTATTATTACATTAATCATAAATTATTTTATATTAAAAAAAAGAAATTAAATACCCTAACCCACCTCCCCGTTCCCTTTCCCCCTTTCCTTTTACATTCCTTCTACCTCCTTCGTTTCCAGGTTACTAAACCCCACCATCACTTCATCGGATTCATCTTTTGCCGAGGAACATCGCCTCAACGATTTCATCTCTTCCGGCGAGCATCAAGACACCCCAAATGAAGAACCGTCGACCGCTCTCTCTTTCTTCTCCGGTCTCAATCAAGAATTTTCAGACTCTTTCTTTCTTCTTTGTTCGAATCGGAGGCAGAGGCGGCCAGTATCTCCTGCGACATGGTTACAGAGGGAAGAGGGGCTGAAGACCATTTTAAATTTGTTCAAATCGGCACCAAGTGCAGATCTTTTAGATATGATAAAATCTGAACGCTAGTTTCTTTCTTTCTTTTCTGTTTGTTTTATCAATTCCCAGACTTCAAACTCATAAACTTGTATGGGTAATTTGGGAGTACTTACTTGAGCTCGGCTGATTGCATGCACCACACCCTTTTCTCTATTTCAAAAACTCTTTTCCTTTTAAGTTTTCTTTTTCAAAAATTCTTTCGAAAGCATTTTTCTTTTGAAAATCTTTTTACCATTTCCTTAGTTTGAGTCCAGTCACACCCGAGAGTGTGCCTGAATCCCTCAAACCAAGGCTCTGATACCAACTTGTAACATCCCAAAATACGACCCACAAATTTTCGTTTGAAAACTTTACTAAACCATAATATCAAATATTAAAAGATAAATCCATGGATCATGCGTCTCAAAATGTCATAATAAGTTTATCAAATCAACTGATGGCAAAACATATCAAAATATCTGAATAAAACTCTCAGGATAAAACTGAAGCTGTGGTGTGTGCGATGCCATCATCCCGAGCTCTTCCCTTTGCTAGCGGAAGTACCTGAAACCAAAAATGAAACTGTAAGCATGAAGCTTAGTGAGCTCCCCCAAACTACCACATACCATACAATAACATATAAAGCAACTACTGGGCCTTGCCCACTGCATCGGACCGAAATCCGGAAACTGCATCGGACCGAAGTCCGGAATTAACCAGGGCCTTGCCCTCTGCATCGGACCGAAGTCCGGAAACTGCATCGGACCGAAGTCCGGAACTAACCAGGGCCTTGCCCTCTGCATCGGATCGAAGTCCGGAACTGCATCAGACCGAAGTCCGGAACTAACCAGGGCCTTGCCCTCTGCATCGGACCGAAGTCCGGAACTGACTGAACATAACATAGCATAATCATAACTACTAGCATAAATACATATACTGCATACTGCATCAGACCGAAGTCTGGAACACATAACACACAGACATGCTTGAATCACAAAGACATCAAGCACACTGAACTACTGCATCGGACCGAAGTCCGGAACTACTGCTAAATAAACGGGCCGACATTGTGGCCGTAGACCCGTTCCTACTGGAAGGAAACTCACCTCGTAACGCTGGCTGCTGAGGTGCTAAATCTGAGACTGTCTGACTGCTGCTCCGGAACTCCCCGGCTACAAATCCCAAAAACACTAAATCAAATACTGATAACTAATCTCAGGGTAAAATGACTATTTTACCCCTGGTCAAAGTCAACTTCCTGGTCAAAGTCAACTTCCTGGTCAAAGTCAACTTCCTGGTTGACTCTACTCGCCGAGTCCTATTATGAACTCGCCGAGTTCCCGAACTCAATCTTTTCTACTCGCGACTCGACTCGCCGAGTCCCTCTACTTCCATATCCTTGTTCTAACCCACTGAGTCCTCTTCCACTTGCTGATTCAACTCACAACTCTAAAATCGGAGAAATCAGGAGTTTGCGCTCCGACTCGCCGAGTCCAAGAACAACTCGTCGAGTCCTATGCATGTCCTCACTAAACAGTTGATTTTAATCGATTCCAGTGTATCCAATTCATATATCTGAGCTTCTAGGGCCGATATAACACGTAAAGTTGCCAACTTTACGTACATGCATAGAGGTATGAAGCTAAAACACCAAAATATGCTAGAAATGGGAACCTAGGGTTTGGAACAAGGCCTTGCTTTGCATAAAGGTAGCTACTTTGAGCTCCTGGGGCTCAATGATGTCCAGATCTATAGCTCACTACCCTAAAGGAGCTCCAATCTCGAGTTTGGACCTTGAAATGTCCCAAAAATGGCAAAACAAGCATATATGAAGATCTACTAGGAAAATGAACAAGGTAGAGGCTTTATTACCAGATGAAGTAGCAAATGGAAGCTAGCTTCTGGATCTCCTTCTGCACCTTCACTCCTTCCTTCTCTTCTACACTTCCAAGAATACACCAAAACACTCAAAATCAAGAAGGAATCACTCAAACTCACCAATGGAGGCCAGGGTTTTGAGGGGGAAACGCTCTAAGGGTGCTGGAGGCTGGGATGGGGGCTATAAGGACGTTTAAATAGGGTACAAGCCCTAAGGATTAGGGTTTCATCCCGACTGGCCTACTCGTCGAGTCCAGGCGCGGACTCGCCGAGTAGATCACTTAAAACTCCCGTCCAACCTGGCATCTACTCGACGAGTTAGGACTACTACTCGTCGAGTAGCTCTTTACAAAAGACTTTTAATAAATTAATACGTACCAGGTACGGGGCGTTACAATTCTCCCCTACTTATCTTAGACTTCGTCCTCGAAGTCTGCTGTCTCTGGAAACAACTCTGGGTAGTGCTCCCTCATCTCTTCCTCGGGCTCCGACGTCCACTCCGAACCATTGCGGTGCTGCCACTGCACCTTAACTAACTCTACTGACTTGTTCCTCAGGTTTTTCACCTTGCGATCTAGAATCGCCACTGGTCTCTCGATATAGTTTAGGCTATCGTCAACCTGAATGTCCTCCAGGGGTACTACTGCTGAATCATCCACTAAGCACTTCCGCAACTAAGAAACATGGAACGTGCTGTGGATCTGGCTGAGCTCTGCTGGAAGATCTAACCGATAAGCAACCCGACCCACCCGGGCCAAAAGCCTAAACGGACCAATGAATCTGGGGCCCAGCTTGCCCCTCTTTCGAAATCTGATAACACCCTTCCAGGGTGACACTTTCAGGAGGACCATATCGCCCACCTGAAAATCCAAGTCCGAACGCCTCCTGTCGACGTAACTCTTCTGTCGACTCTGTGCAGTCTGCAGTCTGCTACCGACCTGCTGGATCAACTATGTGGTCTTGAGCACCACCTCAGTGCTTCCGATGACCCTCTGACCGACCTCGCCCCAACAAATCGGGGTCCTACACTTCCTCCCGTAAAGAATCTTGAAAGGAGGGCGGTCAATACTGGCGTGGTAACTGTTGTTATACGAAAATTCTGCTAATGGAAGATACGTATCCCAACTGCCACCAAAATCTAGAACACATGCCCGCAACATGTCCTCGAGAGTCTGAATCGTCCTCTCGCTCTGCCCGTCCGTCTGAGGGTGGAAAGCGGTGCTAAAGTGAAGACGAGTCCCCATCTCATCATGAAACCGTTTCCAAAACCTGGAAGTGAACCGGACGTCTCGATCTGATACTACTGATACAAGCACTCCATGCCGTGCCACTACCTCGCGCACATAAATATCGGCTAGCTTCTCGGCCGATATGCTCTCCTGAATCGGTATAAAATGCGCGCTCTTGGTCAGCCGATCCACTATGACCCAAATCGAATCAACTCCACGTGCGGTCCTGGGAAGCTTAGTGATGAAATCCATAGTGATATCCTCCCATTTCCACACGGGAATGTCTAACGGCTGCATCTTGCCGTGGGGTCTCTGATGCTCCGCCTTGACCTTCCTGCAGGTCAGGCATCTCTCCACGTACCAAGCTACGTCCCGCTTCATGCAGGGCCACCAATAGTCGGGTCGAAGATCTCTGTACATCCTCGTCGCCCCTGGGTGGATGGAGAACCGAGACTTGTGAGCCTCGTCCATCAAAACCTGTCGTACTCCACCCCAGGACGGTACCCATACTCTCCCATGAAGGGTCAACAATCCTCGACTGTCATAGTCAAAGGAAGCTACTCGGCCCACAATCCTCTCACACTTCTGTCTCTCCTCCTTCTGGCCCTCAACCTGTGCCTCTCTGATCTGCTCCAACAATGGAGTAATCACTGTCATCCTCAAACATACATCCCTGATCGGGGCTGCTACCGCCTTGCGGCTCAGGGCGTCGGCCACTACGTTGGCCTTGCCCGGATGATAAAGGATCTCACAGTCATAATCCTTTACCACGTCTAACCATCGGCGCTGCCTCATGTTCAGATTCGGCTGATCCATGAGGTACCTCAAACTCTTGTGATCCGTATAAATGATACAACGGACCCCATAGAGGTAATGTCTCCAAATCTTGAGGGCGAACACCACTGCCCCCAGCTCTAAATCGTGCGTCGGATAGTTAGCCTCGTGAGGCTTCAACTGTCTAGAGGCATAAGCTATCACATGCCCTCGCTGCATCAACACTGCTCCCATACCTGTGATCGAAGCATCACAGTAAACCACAAAATCCTCTACTCCCTCTGGCAGGGTGAGAATTGGCGCCTCGCACAATCTCTGTCTGAGGGTTTAAAATGCTGCCTGCTGCTCAGGCCCCAACGAAACACCACCGACTTCTTGGTCAGTCGTGTGAGCGGAACTGCTATCTTGGAGAAATCCTGGATGAATCTCCTGTAGTACCCTGCCAGTCCTAGGAAACTCTGAATCTCAGTTGGAGACCTCGGGACCTCCCACTGCATCACGACCTCTATCTTGGCCGGATCTACTAGTATACCCCTCTGGTTGACGAGGTGACCAAGGAACTGCACCTCGCGCAACCAAAACTCGCACTTGGAGAACTTTGCGAACAGTCTCTCCCTTCTCAGCGTCTCTAGCACCTCTCTCAGGTGCTCCTCATGCTGCTCCTGAGTCTTGGAATAAACCAAAGCTCCATATTGTAGATCCAACCTCCTAGGGCATGGTTTCAACGTAAAGTTGCAAACTTTACGTACATGCATGGTCCTAAATGCCAAAACTAGACTAAGGGAAAGGTTAACTCAAAGGGAAAGACCCAAGCTTGCCAAATCTCATAACTTTATGGTTGTAGGGACCAAGGGGAGTCCAGATCTTAAGTTACAACTTCAGATCTTACCCCAATACCCGAAATGACTTCCAAATATCCTAAAGATGGCACTAAACTTAGGCATGAAGAGATCTAATTAAAGATAAGCCAAGGCAACGACTTTATACCTCCAAAATGATGCCAAGATGAAGTAGAGTCAGATTCACAAGCTCCTCTTTGCTCTAAGCTTCTTATACTTCACACATTCTTCACAAAATGCACCAAAGTCACTCTTTAAGCCTCACAATCACTCAAGAACAAGGTTAATAGCGATTAGGGTTTCTTCTGGCCGTCAAGGGGTGATAAGGGACTGGAGGAAAGGACTTAAGGCCCTTTAAATAGGGTGCGAACCCTAAAAATTAGGGTTTCTTCTCCCAGCTCCTACTCGTCGAGTCCAGGTCCCCCGACTCGTCGAGTAGATCCAATAATCCATGCGGACTAACCCTCCTCTACACGACGAGTTGGGGGAAACCAACTCGTCGAGTAGGTCCATAAATATGTATATAATGCTTTAAAACTTGTACCTGAGAGTCGGGGTGTTACATGAGTCGTGGGCCTGGCGGCAAGGTCAAGCCTAAGTCATGACGAGCATTGGCGAGTCATGACGTATTTCAATGCGTGACAATTTTATATACATTAAAAAAGATCAATCATAGAATTATAGAATTATATCAAGTTTTTAAAAGTGGTATATGATCATTTAATATAAAAAATTAACAAAAACTTAATTTTTTTATACCCGATAAAAAAACAAAAACAAAAGATCAAAAAACCCCGCCTTGAAAAAAACTCGTATCATAACGCGATAAGACACACCTTAACACGTTATTTGAGCGTCATGTTTAACAAATCCGCCTTAGACGTTTTCGTAACGGCTACACCATGTCTCACGTCATGACACGTTTGAGGCGCCTTTTAGAACGATGGTTTATTATGAAGCATTGTATCCATGTATACTAGAACGATATGCATGCATACAAGAATGCTAAAAGACCATTTGGTTATATTTGACTACCGTATGATCTATGACTACGTCATATGTGAATCTGGGTAATTTTGTATGTTTCTTAAAAATTGGTTTATAACATTCCACTATATGTATATGTTAACTAACAACAAATTATTCTATAGAAAAAAAATCTCTAATATATAATTAACCTTTATTTCACTATCTTTCGAAATTGGATATATGATATAATGACTATTTCAATAAGATATATAGATAATGTTTAGTTTATTAAGTGTTTTTTAAAAGGTAAATGTTCTAAAACACAAAAAACAACTAAATGCAATAAAAAAATGTTATATATAATTAGTTTTTGCCGAGAAACTTTGCATATTTCTACATATAGTGTTTAGTTTATTAAATTAGATATCGAAGCAGATCCTAACCATTGTGAATATTTTCTCTATTTAAGTTGTAAACATGTTAAAAGTTAATAACAAATGATATGTTTCAGTTTATCAAACAAAATAACTTTTTTATTACTAAATTAAATGAAACATTTGATTTATTTAATAATTCGGTTTTAACATCATTGCAAATTGAAAAAACTGATTTGAATAATAAAATTGTATCATTTTGAGAGAAATATTGTTAGCTAAAAACAGGCAATTTACATTCTTTATTTGGTTATATTTGACTACCACTTGCTCTATGACGTTATATTATATTACACTTTTAAACTACTATAAAACCTAAAAAAAATACATATACGTATGAATATTCATTCATTAAAAAATAAATATCATGCTTAATTTACTAATTTTTAAATTAGACAATCATAAAACAAATTCCATGACTCCTTCCACAACAATTTATCTCAATATGTACATCCTACCAACATTCAACTCAAATCAATAACATAATCCCTTAAATTACAATTAATTAATAGGTTTACAACTATTTTGTTATTATTTTACATTTTTGAAAAGAATTTAGGGACGTTAAAGAGAACTACTTTTTTAAATAACATAATCCTATGCCTATAGAAAAGATTCTAATAGTGAAAAGGAAACTATTTGAAAAAAAAACTATTAATTACCATCTTATTAAGCAATAAACTGCACATATAATTTTTTTAGGCACAACTCCATCAACCTTCAAAATATGTGTCAACGAGTGTACAACTAGTATGTATATATATATATATATATATATATATAGAGGAGGGTTCAATTGAGAAAAAAAAAGGTTGAGAATGGGGGAATCATTCTCAGCCAATCATTTAATTAGCATCTTAACATAAAATACACGGTGACAAAATTGTAAATATGATATGATATCCTTCAATCACAGATACATAATTGTGGATAATTTGATAACAATTCAAATTCATTACTACTCGATCGTTCATCATCCAAATTTCTTCTCCAACCTTCAACGATCATCCAGATTTCTTCAATTAAATCCTCGATCAACATCATCCAGTGTTAATCAATCATCCATCTTCGTCAAAAACACGTTCATCAACATCATTCAACAGTAGACAAAAAAAAAATCGTTTTTGGTTCTTTCAATCCAACCTTCAATTATGCTTGAATTCGAGCATATCTTCAACATCTACGATTAATTATACTCCCAGTGTCATTAGATCAACATCATCGATAATCAACAACAATTTCACTTCATATCATTCATTCAACATCGATCATCAAACAAAACTTCTAAATTAAGGTTAGAAAAACGTCAAATCATTTTTTTTTTGAAAAATTTCATATAATTCTCTATCAATCTACTATTTTGTAAGTTTTAAATAGTCAAAGTATCATGTTTTTAGCATTTTTAAAAAAACTTACTTGTATGCACTCCAACTGTTTGATGAAATGCATAAACTAAATTATCACGTTATATTCACATATGAATATGTTTTCGCACCTTAATCAGTATATGATTATTAAAACACAAAACAAATATACAATTTTATATGTTATTCATATGTGAATAACATATAAAAATTATATATATTTGTGAATATACCTTGTAATATTCATATGTTAATATCCTGTGTAATATTCATATGTGAATAAACTGTGTAATATTCACATATGAATATACCATCTAATATTCATAAGTGAATATATCATCTAATACTTACAAGTGAAAATACTATGTAATATTCGCAAGTGAATGCATCATTTAATATTTAAATATGAATATATTGTATCATATTCACAAGTGTATATACTATATATTATTCACATGTGAATATACTGTGTAATATTCATGAATGAATATACCATGCAATATTTAGATGTGACTAGAATGTGTAATATTCACAAGTAAATATACCATATACTATTCACATGTGAATCTACCATATAATATTCATATGTGAATATACTATGTAATATTCATTTGTGAATATACCATGTAATATCACATGTAAATATACAATATAAACAACATATATCATATAATATTCACATATGATTATACATTCATGTGTGAATATACCATATGATAATTAGAATGTGATAAATCGCTATTATTATGAGCTAAAAATATATTTTTAACATTTTTTATGTGTATTCACATGTTTTTCAGGCATCGTTATAACTCAATAAAAGAATAACATTTCAATCAATGGTTGGTTCATATCCCGGTGGTTGAGGATTGGTTGACGTAATTGAGAAGATATCATTGACGAAGACAATATGTTTTTATATTCATGTGTAAATGTTATACAATTTAATATATTCTTCATTTTGATCGTGTTAAATTCAAATGCAAATGATATTCATTAACCAATACAATGTTGTTTGTCTTAGTATAATGTTGATTTTACATGTAAAATAATATTGTTACAATATACAAAAAAACTATTCACAAACCAATTCTTATAGTGTATTATTTATTTTTATATATAAAGGTTGTATTCACAAAATAAATAAATCAACATGTATAGTTTATTCACATAAATAAAAATAACAGATTACAATGATATTTTTACTAGTGTGATTGAAGTTAGTAACATCATCAGTAAATATGTCGTAATGATTTCTAAACTTTATTCATATATGAATAAATAGCATGTCATGATGATGTCATCACTAGTAGGAATGAAAATTTAGTGACATCATCAAAACAATTTGCCGCAATGAAGTTTAGTCTCGGAATTGGACAAAATTCACATATTTGATGTAAAATGGTGCGATTTACAAAACTCACCGCTTCGCCGTGACGTACGGTGTTTTTCGGCCATTCGGGACTGTTTAGGGCCTCAAAATGACGTTTTTCTATTTTTATAATTTTCTGAAAAAAAAGTTATCATTTATTCACAAATGAATATAACATTAATAAAAATATATATGCTTATATAATTATTTTATTAACCTAAAAAGATTAGTTGTATGTGAATAAATATATATTCTTATCAAATACTTTTTTTATCTTTAATTTTATATATTTTGTAGTCCTCGGTTTTATTGACAGTTTTATTCATTGGTGAATAATATATATATATATATATATATATATATATATATATATATATATATATATATATTCACATTTGATTATTACATATATATTCATTTGTGAATATTACATATGTTCAGATGCGGATATAATTCTTATATGTTAATTCACATATGAATTACAAACTTGCTTAGGACCTCAAAACAATGTTTTTTTTTTTCCGAAAAGAATACATTATCACTTATGAATAAAAAGTATGATTAATTTTTTTATAATTTAAATATCATTCATATATGAATATAGCATATAATAAACATAGTATATTCATATTTAAATATTAGACGATGCATTCAATTGTGAATATTACATAGTATATTCACTTGTGAATATTAGATGGTATATTCACTTATGAATATTATATGATATTTTCATATGTGAATATTACATAGTATTACATGGTATATCACATGTGAATTTTACATAGTATATTCACTTGTGAATATAATATGATATATTCACTTATGAATATTACACAGTATATTCACATATGAATATTACAATGTGTTTTCACAAATATATATAATTTTTATACGTTATTCACATATGAATAACATACAGACTTGCATATTTGTTTTTTTTTTAATAATCATATACTGATTCAGGTCGGAAAACATATTCATATGTGAATATATCGTGGTAATTTAGTTTATGCATTTCATCAAACAGTTGGAGTGCATACAAGTTAACTTTTTTAAAAATGTTAAAAACATGATACTTCCAATTCAAGTTATCAATTCCAAATCATCATATACTTCCGATTTCGACTTTGAAGCGTGCAATTCCGATTTTCATTTCATTCCAAAAAAAAAATCCGATTTCAATTTTGAAACCTTGAAATCCCGATTCCAGATTTCTTTGTAATACTAATAATCAAGACGCGAACTGTTCCGATTAGAATATATGTTCCAATTTCAAAAGCTTCCGACTTTAGATGCGACATCCTATGTCTGATCGATTTCACATTTTGATTTTGATTTCCGAAAATCCGATTAGGAACCTGTGAGTACCGATTCCGAGTCCTTCAATGTCGACTGTGACTGCGAGTCCAGAACTCCAATTCCAATTTCATGAACAACAAAGAAATTCCGATTCCAACTGAGTTCGTTTGCAAATCTGGGAAATTCAAATTCGGAGTATTCAACAAAGAAATCGATGTTACGTATTTTAGATTGAAGGTTATTATCATATTTACAAGTTTGCCACCGTGTCTTTTATGCTTAGATTAAATGAGTGGCTGGGAATGATTCCCCCATTCTCAACCTTTTTTATTTTCTCAATTGAACTTACCTCTCTCTCTCTCTCTCTATATATATATATATATATATATATATATATATATATAATTGGATAATAGTTGGATTATAATTGAATATATCAAATTGGATTATAATTAGATATATCCATCTGGATGATAATTGAGAACAATTGGATTGATTGAATCGGTTCGGTTTGTGATTGGATATAGATGGTCATCTAACAACCAATAGATCCAGTTATATGTTGAAAATTTCACTTTTATCCAATCCAGATACAATTTGATATCCAATATATGTCGATTGGTTTGAATTGGATTGGTTTTTATGTGCGCTCTATATACTAGTGGTTTAATCCAAATAGATAAAGATCACGAAGGATTGTTAAGAACAATTTTGGGTGGATTTCGATGGTTAATTTCACAAATATCGAAATTTTGGTAGCAAGTAGCAAATTTTGATAGCTATATTTCAAAAAATATCAGTGGCTACTGTAACACATGTTTCTGAGGATATTAAATTGTTAATTTGAGGATTTCAAGATTTGGGGGTTTTGGGAATAACCTGTTGTCGCCACGCGAGTAGTAGAGTGTGGCGCCGTGAGCCACATCACAAGTAGTGGCGCGATCAAGGTATAGATCACGACTCGCAGTTGCAATCAACCCAAACCTAGATTTCGAGCCTTGAGCCCTATTTAAGGAATAATATGCTTAGGTTTTGCTTCAACCATTAGTCTCCACCCCCAAAAATCCTTCACCTCCAAAACCCTAACCTTATTTTCCTTCCTTCCTTGCGTTTGTTTTCTTGTAGAGAAAGATTGAAGAGTTGGTTGGAATGGTGTGTAAAGGAAAGCAAATTCTAGAGATTTTCTAACTTCGTGTGGCCTTCTTATTGGTGTTTTTAGGTTACAATAACAATGTACTTGTGGAATTTCACATAACACTTATGGATACATGCAACCTAAATCATTTTATGGCTTTTCAATATTAATAACAACATACTTTATGAAACAAAAAATGAAACCCTATGATAATCGAAAATCATAGATAGGAAACATATCTTTGCTTAAATCGAATTAAGCTAATCAAACTATTTGAAGATCTCCTTGGAAAACTAGCTCCTGTTGTGTGGTAGCCTCTAATATGTCACACCCAAATTCCTAAGAAACACTAGGATCGAATATAGGAGAGAATGGAGAGGAGAAAACCAGATTTCTCTAGGTATGAGAGGTAGTGGCCAATTTTGGCTAGGGGCACTCCTATTTATACCGTGCAGATACCTAAAAATCTAAATCTAAATAATAAAATAATAGTATTTTCTTCCTATTCAAATTATGTTTCCTTATCTGACTAGGAGACTTCCAGAAACCATAAAGAGCGCTCCTAGAACCGTCCACCCCTAGGAAGGTTCTGGATTCTCTCCTTTGCTCAACTCTTGAACACTTGAAGTATAACACTCAAAAATCACAATAAATTTAAAATTTTCAAAACCAACCATTAATCAACACTGTTTACAAAAATAGTCATTGTTTCAAAAATATTATTTCAAATCAGAGTTTTCCCAAGACCCAGTGACATAAAACAGGAAGTTGTGTACAGTCACACCTTTGCCTTTCCACGATCCTCTGAAGTACCTGAAACGATAAACTAAACACTGTAAACCAAATCTTAGTGAGTTCCCCCAAAGTACCAGCACACACACATAACAACATATACTGGGTCCATAGCTAGAAAGACTGGATTACCCCCGAGCCCACAGTATGAGTCTGACATGCCAGTCGGGCCCTCAACTCATATATGGAATGCTCCCGAGCCCTCAGTATGAGTCTGGCATGCCATTTGGGCCCTCAGCTCATATTTAGAATGCTCCCGAGCCCTCAGTATGAGTATGACATTCTATTCGGGCCCTCGGCTCATATATGGAATACTCCTAGGTTTGTTGGCTACAACACAAAGCAATACAACCTCAACCCAACACAATATGACGAAATATGTAACAGATAAACATAATCATAGAACCAGAAAGTATATATAATCATGCATATCTACTAATCAGCTACAAACTAGCATATTACTATCCTAACCAAGATAAATGATCTAGTGGGCCGACATTGGTGCCTTCGACCCACAGTACAGTGAGAAGAAACTCACCTCAAAGTCTGAAAAATAGTTGAACAATACACTGCTCCGAATACCGGCTCAACAGGTTACATATTCAACAGATAGAGACCAAGGCTTAACTATAGCTCAAAATACCCAAAATACCCTTAAGTCAAACTTGGTCAACCCTGGTCAAAGTCAAAGTCAACGGTCAAGGTCCAAAAGTCAATATTTCTTCCCAACAAAGTACGCCCAGCGTACCAAGAGAGTACGCCCAATGTACTCTGATGTTGACCAAAAGCGGGGTGCTGACCGCATATGCGTATCGTATGCTGCCCAGACTCAAAACATCATTAAGAGCTTATTCCATTAATCCCTTCCGTCCAAAACTCAGATCTAAGCCCAAAATGATGTCCTAATTCATAAAGTTTCCAGCTTTATGACTTTACATGGCTATAAAGAGTCCAATACCAAAATCCCTAACTCCTTAACCCATTAAGACTTCCTAGCTCATGCATGAAAGGATATTAACGACCAAGAACCCATTTTTATGACTCAAGCTACCCTAAAACCTCTAAAAGGACAACTCATGAAGTCTAGAGTAGACCATACTTAAGAACACCAAGCAAAAGTGTAGCAAACCGTTATTTCAAATCTATGTAATAGTACAAATCAATTTGTAGTTCTTTTTAAAATAATAAAGAGAAATTTTTGTATACTATGTATATTTACATAATCGACCCTCAAAAATGAAGTATTAAATAATCTTGATTGGGATGAACAAAGTGGTAGAGATTGTAACAAGGTTTCCAAAAATATAAAGAACACTAAAATCCGAGTTATAACGAAGAAGTTATGACCAATCGAAGATCCGCGACAAAACCGGTAAAACATTGTTCAGTGTAAAAAGTGAGTTTTCAATAAAAGGCTTTTTAGCCTTAATAATCTAAATTAAAGTTGTAGAATATGTTAAACCGAGAACTTTCATAAAAAGAACGTCAAAATCTGACTTCGTATTAGGAAGTTATGATTTTTCTAAAGTTCAGTATAACAGTATACAGCTAAAAACTCGAAATAAAGATCAAATGATTTTTAGCCAACACAACCTAAACGAGAATCGAAGGTCTCGTCAACAGTAGTACAACGGTAAAAATACAGACAAAAATGGACTTCGGATAAAGAAGTTATGAATTTGTAACGGATTTTCCTGTACCGGTCTGTTAAAAATAATAATTTCTAAAATAAAGTCAAAATTAGCCGACGAAGTCTAAACGAAAGTCGTAGAGTATAATCTCACCTACGTGTGTATTTAAAGAACGTCGAAAACGGAGCTCGTATACGAAAGTTATGAATTTCGCAAGTTTTGGGGACAAAAATCGTAAAATATTGAAAACCGGGAAAATTCGCATGGTTGGGGTTCGGCCACGTCACCTCGCATGCGAGGCTGCCTCGTGTCCGCCCCGTGTCTGTTTCTGATTCGACCGAAGGTGTGGCCCAACCCGGTTCCGACACGCATCTGAGGCTGCCGCGTGCCTCGCTTCTCTTTCTGACGCGTGCCCCACCTTGCTTCCGAAGCCGCCACCTATCCGAACACGTGTCCCCTCCTCCCCCCTCCGGACCTAACCCTCGCACCTATATAAAGGGTGCGATATTCTCCGGTTTTCACTCCCCTTTTTCACAATTTTTCACACTTTTTCACTTCTTTCACCTCTCTAAACTTCCCTACAACCCCCCGAAGCCCCGATATCATATCTAACACCCGAAGCAAGTCCCAAAGCCCCGAGATTCTCGAGAAAAACAACCTTCTCCAGTCGAAACTCTGCTTGTGTAAAGCCCGGTTTTTCATCAAGTAAACTCTTTCCCAGAGAACGAAATGCTATCCAAATCACCACATATCAAGTGAGTTCATACCCCCGTATTTTCATAGTTTTTACTGTTTTAAAGGGGGGGGGGGGGGGGTGAATACAAGTCTAACACAAGGATTTTGTGTTACAAACAAATGATTTCAAATTGTGATAAAATGACATTAAGTCATCAAAAATATTTCAAAATATTAAACTCTTTTATAAACTTATATTTTTCCCCAAAAATCATATATATATATATATATATATATATATATATATATATATATATATATATATATATATATATATATAAGATTTAAAAAGCTTAGGACTGATAACTCATTTTGGGTCTTTTTCCTTGTTTGGATGTGGGCTTATAGTATCGGTTATTTGTCCGAATGTCGTTTAAATTTTACTTATATATAATTGTATATGTATATAAATATAAAAGTTATTTCATTCAGTTTAGATACCCTTTGTAACATGTTGAGCTAGGGGTTACATTCATAAACAGTTAGTACCAATTCAGAAAGTACATATAAATTATAATAGGTATAATTTATGATACATAGAACATTAATTCACGATTCAAGTATACTAGAATACACCGTTTTACAAGAAACAAGGGTTTGATTAAAAACTAATCGAGGGTATACAAATTTCAAATACATGTTAAGAATACTAATTCAGGAATATACAATCAATCATTATTTCAGGATGATTGGGTTTTCATAACTATTATACATATAACGTCTATATGCTTTTTATGAGTCATTTGATTCAGGTTGTTTAGTTCATTTAAACAACATAGTTAAAGTCCTGACATTATAACCAGAATCTCCAGTCGGGGATCGAAACAATGTGTGTATAGATCTATATTGGGATTGACAACCCCGCACTCAGACTGCTAGCTACAGTCAGGCATACACGCCTACGAGTGACAGTTGTTATCAACAATTTTAGACGCCTTCAAAGCGTTGGGTCAGGCCATCTAGTCTCAGTATGGCTATAATAACTCATTAAAAAGGATATTAACAATACGTTAGTGTATAATTAACTAAACGTAAGTACATTTTCAAAGTACCAGTTTACGATGATACACTTTTTACAGTATTACATCTTAGTATTCAATAAACAGTTGGTTAAGCCAGTCACACTCTCACTTATACAATTTATACAAAAGGAATTCAATAACAGAACATTGGTTTACAAATAGAAGATTTTATGGGATTAAAACTACTTTTGATATATTACAGAAAATATAGGATTTTCTGGAACAGTTTACATATTCAAAGAACAAAAAACATACTGTTAAACATAAATATTTATGCACTCACTCAACTTTATGTTGCTACTCTCTTTTCAAATTACTTGTATTCTCAGGGAAACAATAAACAGGTACTCCCCGAGCTTTTTGAGAAGATGGAGCCATTTTGAGTCATATATTCTGTATTTTGCTATAACTATTTTGGTGTCAATATATAGTGATTGAACACATGTAAATACTTTTACTTTTAAATACAAAGGTTGTTTGTACTTTGATTACTATGATGCATGTGTTGTGATACTACAAATGAAGTCCTCCACCCCCGGACGTTTCCGCCGTCTGGTTTAGGGGTGTGACAGATTGGTATCAAAGCATTTCTTTATAGTGAAATCAGTATATCAATCCATAAAAGATATACAAACTATAAATACATTTGGGACTAAGAGCTCTGACTACAAGTATAATTTTAAAATATAAGTCTTTATTAAAAAGTATACTAACACTTATACATACAGGAACAGTATCACAATCATAACAACTCAAAAGTATTTGGATATTGGACACTGCACTCAAACCTGGACAGTTATGTAATCACATATGGGATCAATATAGCCTGATCAACTATATTGGTTTGAGATATGACCAACATGTGTTTGGGAGTGATGGTAGTGTTGCAGCAAGTCTAAAACGTACCAACTACATATACAGAAGTAACTCTAGAGCAGAACATAAATTTAAAATACTATAGGAGTATTTTATGATACTATAGATACAATAGTTTAACATCAATGTTTAATATTATATGCTTTAGTTTTTTTTCATGCACAGACACAATGGCCGGATTTCATTTACCAGGGGACCCTTACTTTCCGAACCACGGTAATGAAGGATGGATAGTAGAGGATCCGGAAGAAGAGGAAGAAGAAGATGAAGATGAAGATTCAGAGGGTACCGAAACAGAACCCACGGTATACAATCCCCCACCAGCCATCCACCTCCCGCATTTAGGCAAGGATTTCAAGGGATAACGCCAGTTTGGGGAGATCATATATACCACTGGAGCAGACAACAGGGCCAGCGCCCACCCTATGGAATATGCCGAGATTTCTACGACCTCAGTAACGAAGGATCGGCCGACAGGGCTCTTCCTATCATTGTTCATCGTATAGCTCGCCAAACCGATCAGGCGAAGGTTTCGATAAACCGGATCTTGGAAGTCAATGCAACAACACAAATCAACGCTGCGGATATTCGTCGTCTGGATGAAATTCAAGATGAATCCCAAACCCACACCGAGGCACTGCAAAACCAAATGAATGCTGCCCTAACAGAAATAAGAGATTTAAGAGAACATCAGACTACCTTGGAAAGACAGCTAATGGAAACCAAACACCAGGAAGCAGAGTCTAGTACTCGTCGCAGTACGCGACGCAAGTAGTGTTTAAACCCGTCACCCTACTCCACCCATGCGAACCCTAACCCAAAATGATGTAGCCGCCAACCTTATGACTCCCTCTCTCTCCGACGCCGCCACCCCTCTTACTCTCACATCTCTGATCATCGAGGTCGCCGCCCACCGCCACGCCACGGAACCGCCACCATCAAGACTCGCTGTCGGCAACGACGTGAGTCACCGAGAGTTCCATCGAAGACCGGGAAGAACCACTGCATCGTCATCGTGTGAGTCGTACGCCGCCGTGTGAAGCACCAAGGCTGTGGTCGCTGCTGTCGTGTCAGGTGAACGTCGCTATCGCGATGCTGACTGTCGGAGACGCCGGAGTCCATTGCTGCTGTTTGCTGCCGGCGATTTCTAGAGACGAGACTGACGTCGGGGCCGTCGTACCTCTATCTTCTCCGGTGGATTTGGGTTCATTTTCAGAGTAAAGACTTGATGACGTGGGCGTTTGCTGGTGAGGAGTCACGGACCGACATGGGCGGCTATCAAAAGCCATGGTCACCACCGTGCCGCTGTTATTGCTGATGGACTCCATGTTGCTGCTGCTGCCGGACCACCGTGAGCCACCAGGTGGGTGGTTGGGTCCATAGTGCAAATGAGAAACGTGTGTAGGTGTTGTGTGTGTTTATTTGGCCGGAAAAAGTCATCGCCGCCACAAGCCACCGCCGGCCGCCACTAGGGTGGCTGTGTGTGTATGTATTATGTTAGTTAGTGTGTGTTTCTATTTTTGGTTTTGAGCATTGTATCTGGGCCATGGTTGGGTGGAAACCCTAATTAGGGTTTAGAAAACCCTAATTGTGAGTATTTGGGCCTTAGACTTATTGGACCCACTTTTGGGCCATTGAGATTGGATTGTGTATTAAGCCCAATCACTCCATAGCACTAGGGTGGCTGTGTGTGTGTATTATGTTAGTTAGTGTGTGTTTCTATTTTTGGTTTTGAGCATTGTATCTGGGCCATGGTTGGGTGGAAACCCTAATTAGGGTTTAGAAAACCCTAATTGTGAGTATTTGGGCCTTAGACTTATTGGACCCACTTTTGGGCCATTGAGATTGGATTGTGTATTAAGCCCAATCACTCCATAGCACTTATCTAGTAGAGTAAAGGACTTAATGGATTAAGTCCTTAATGAGTTAAGTAAGAACACTTAACCCTAATCGTTAGTTTATGTGAAACCCTAATTTCACTTGGGTTTATTGTTGGGCCTTTCTTTTGGGCCTTGATGATTGGGCTATTAAATGGGCCATCCAAAATCAAGAAAATGGACTAGAATAATTAATGGGCTTGAGGGTAAGGCCCATATGAGGGGTTGATGGGCCATATGTTGGGCTTTAATTCCTAGTTGACTTTGGGACTAAGGATTTGGGCCTTGGGCTTGAATAAGCCAAGCTTAGGGTAATGTAGTAATTATCCAAAGTATGTACTTATGGTTACGTAGTGAGACCCAATTATTAATTGGGTGTTATTTTGGTGTTGACAGTTCGAGAGTCTGTCATTCAGTAGCTGGGGGTTGAGTCTGCGGGACTTCAACAGTGTGGGATCGAGCCTTCGGGACTTCAGCAGTGCCAAGTGAGTCTTCTCACTATACCTTACCCAGAGTGGTAATTATGTGTGACCGGAAGGTCTTATGTGCTTATACGTGATATGTGATATATGTTTTATGTGAGTTGCTATGTTATGAGTTTTCCTGGTTTGGACCGGAAGGTCGACAAGGTTTGGACCGGAAGGTCAACAGAGTAGGACCGGAAGGTGTACAGAGTTAGGACCGGAGGGTCTACAGAGTCAGGATCGGAAGGTCTTATGTGCTTACATGAGTTATGTGATATTATGCAATTTGTTTATGTGATATTATGCATTTTGTCTATGTGATATTATGCATTTTGTTTATATGCTATTATGCATTTTGTTTATGTGATATATGTTCTTATCTATGTGATATGTATATGCTATGCCTTGAGCTTGCAGGGTGTGGACCGGAAGGTTAATAGGGTATGGACCGGAAGGTCATCAGAGTATGGATCGGAAGGTCAACAGAGTAGGACTGGAAGGTCTACCAGAATTGTGGGACCGGAAGGTTCCGGTCCCACAAAGACACATTGACCGGAAGGTCTCGTAAAGCTTTAGCCTCGAGTGGCTAATTATATGTGCGTGGTATTTTGGGGAGCTCACTAAGCATACGTTCTTACCGTGTTATGTGTTATGTGTTTCAGGTACTTTGTTTCAAAGGAGAGGAGTCGGCTTGGTCGCAACGCATCACACTATGTTTTCCGCACACGGGATCCTTGGGATTACACTCTGATATGGTTTTATGATACTATGTTTTGATTATTGACACTTTAGTTTTGACATGAGATATTATTATGAAAGTTTTTATATTGATCGGTTCTATGCAATAATTTAATAAAAATGAAATTTTTAGCCGTAAATTTTGGGATGTTACAAGTTGGTATCAGAGCCTTGGTTTGAGGGATTCGGGCACACTCTCGGGTGTGTCTGAACTCAAACTAAGGACTTGGTATGGAAATTTTCAAAAGTAAAATCATTTTATAAAAGAAGTTTGAAAAGAATTTGAAAAGAGAACAAAACTTTGAAAAGAACAAGGTGTTGGATGCGTGCAATCAGCCGAGCTTAAGTAAGTTTTCCCCAAGATACCCATACATGATATGTTATGATATGATATGATTGTGAGAACTGCATGCTTGATTAAGCTAAGGATCTAGGGAGGATGCCTTATATGGATGTTGTATGTGTATGAGAACTGCATGCTAGATTAGGCTAAGGATCTAGGGAGGATGCCTTATATGCTTGTTGTATGTGTATGAGAACTGCATGCTAGATTAGGGCTAAGGATCTAGGAAGATGCCTTATGTGCCTGCTGTATGTGCTTGTTGAGCTGCATGATAGTACTGATCAGTTAGTAATAGGATAGCCTGTTTAGGTTATGCCTGATTGTATGAGCCTTTGAATTGCATGTACCGATCCCTGAGTAAAGGATAGAAAGGTTTGATTGGAATAAGATGGTTAGATTTTCCATTGTCTGAATGCTGTTTGCTTTGTGCTTTGTGAGACTCTTAGTAATGTGAGCTAGCTATATTCATGAGGTAGCTAGTTGACATTACTGGGAATCTTTCAGCAGCTGAGGACTGGGTAAATTCGGGAACCTAGGAAAGCCTAGGATATGTTTTAGTGGGTTAGTAGCGAGGCTCAGAGAGACTTGGGTACCAGTTTGAGGAAGTGACTTGGAGGATTCGGGAGGATTGCTGAGGAAAGTATGGATAGGTGTGGAAGGTAGTATTGGGCCCGTACTACTGAAAGCACATGATCCATACTCGAATCGGTGAGAGTCTTGGAGAATATGAGAAGCTTCGGGGAGACGTTTGTGACCCGGTTTGGGGGACAGAGGATGTCCCGGTTGTTGCATCTTAGTCATTGGCAAGTGAGTTAGTAAGCGTGGCAGGGTGTCAGACCCTAAAGGATATGACTTTCAAGAGGTTGCAAATGCGAGATCGACTTGGAGCACTTTGAGGAGCGAGGTTTGTGCTAGGTGCGTATAGTAGAGGGTCCCGGGAAGAGACCCATGACTTCTGATCATCGGGTGAAATGCCAGCAGGGCCTGAGACAGTGTAGCACATACAAGAAAGTGCACAAGGGAGTCTGTCACTCCAAGGGTTTAGACTACTACAGGTGTGGCAGGGTTGGTCATGCCAGCTGAAGGTGATCAGTATTCCTCCATATGTTCGCGGATATGTTATCTGTTGCCACCTCATGGTGGATGTTGGGAATCTGTATCGCCTTGGAATTATGACTGAGCTTGGACAGGACAGATCTCAGGTCGGTTTTCTGTTAGTGTTTGGGTTATCAAGGATCATATATGCCATCCTGCATGCCGAAAGGTCCTTGATGAACCCACAGAGGGACGTACCTTGCGGAGTGGGTTCCGCGTGTACCATTATCATTCCGAATCTTTGATGAGATCGGTGCAGGAGTATTATTCAGAGAACATTGGGTCAGGATTAGAGCGATGGTTCTCCAGTGAAGTCAGAGATCAGTGGTTCTATCATTGTTTGGATATTGTCATTAGCTGCCTACGGAAGAACTTTGGAGTTCAAGGCACTACCATTGCTAGGGAAGGACTGGTAGCATGAAAACAGTGGACTCAGTTACGAGTGTTAAATGTATGGGTGTTCGATCATTGAATGTTCGAGAGAATTGCATTTTTTTTTGCGTGGGTTGTGCTCGGTTAGAGTTCAGTAATGCTACAAGAATGAAAGTGAGAACGAGGATTCGTCAGCCAGAGTGAAGATTAAGACCTCTGGTTGTCAGCATAGGAAGTGGATTGAGGTGTCAGACTGGACCAGATTTCATGAGTACTCTTCAAGATTTCAAAGGATGGGCGATCTTAGGATGTAACCGGTGATCGATCGCTAGCATTAGTAAGCAGAGGGTGTCATCAGTAGGATACTAGGAAGCGAGAAGGATTGGGAGTCCTTTAATTGTCACGAACCGTGAAGACTTAGTTGAATCTAAGTGGGGGAGAATCGATCAAGTGTCCAGGAACAGAAGTAGGTGTGAAACTAGGATGAGTTTCGCATCCCCGTTAGGGGGAAAGACGGTCGAGTGGCCGTCTAGGTTGAGGATTGGATGAGTTGGAAGTTTAGAAAACGTTCCAACGTTTGGTTCATGTTTTTCCTAACAGTCAGATAGTGATAGAGTGTTGTAAGACTGCGGGTGTAGCCGTATCATTCACTAGGTTGGTAGGCAGCATGAGTGCGTTGTCAGATCTCGTAAGGAGCAGTAGTAACCATCAGCTCGGGTGCAACATTTAGGATATGAAAATCCACGGATTGGATTTCGGAATTACCCAGAAGGATTAGATCAGGTTGAGCCAGTGATAGGACTGTAGGAGTGCCACTACAGTTATGGGATCAGGGAAGCGATGGACTGTATAAGATTGCTTGTGATATAAGGCTACCATCGGTTAGGTAGCAATCACTTTTAGCCTGTATTTGGTCACGTTAGGATTCGACGTATGGACCCGATCGGTTGGATCGGGAGGTTGTTAGAGCCACAGTGACATGATAACTAGTGGTAACTAGTTCCAGAGAAAGGATTTCATTTAGAAGTCGTGTAGAGCGACTGTGTGTGAGTCCTTTGGTCTCCGTAGTCGGATTGGAACCCGATATTTCAGACGGTTGTCGAACGAGTTGAGGCCAGGCAGGCCTCGGGGGGGGGGGGGGGGGTTTGGAGAGCCGTCATGTGGCAACATACTGCTTCAGACAGCTCAGTGTTCAGGCAGTTCCAACATTTTGGGCAGTATTAGTATCTGTGTTTTAGTTTGCAAGTACAGTCGAATAGCAGATAGCTTGGGATATGCTAAGTCACTTACAGCAGGACTATCTGAGTTTTAGCCAAGTATAAGTGAATCACAGGGATAAGTGATCTGTGATTCTATTTTTCAAGTAGGAGCCTGGAGATTTCAGGAGATGAGTAAGCAGCTGAGAGACAAGTGGAATGGACTCGACAATAATGATTCAGTAAGAGTGGTCTGTCAGGGATTCAGACCATCTCGAGACATCAGAATTCAGATGAAGTAGATGTGATCTTGTCTCAAGGGATTAGTTCGCCCGCAGATGTTAGGGCTTTGTGATGATTGGTCACAACTACCCTGAGAAGGCTAGGGTGCGCCCAGGATGGTGACCATGTTACTAGAGTGGTTTGGCGTATAAGAGATGGTAAGGAATGATTTCGAGGACGAAATCTAATTTAAGTGGGGGAGAGTTGTAATGCCCCGTTTATTTAAATAAATTAATAAATGTAATTTCCGGATTAATTTGTGAAGAATTTTAATAGTGGAGGGTTGTTTAGTAAGTTACAAAGTTGTTTTGAGAAGAATTTTAGAAGCAAGGGTACGTTTGGTAATTAATGGATTTAAATTGAAAAGATTTTATGGAGTCATGGACTAAAAGTGTAAGTGTTGGATTCAAATTGAGAATAAATTGTGGAGGAGGGGTTTTTTTAGTAACTTTTGGGATTATATTGAAAAGAATTTAGGAGCTGAGGTCTAAAGTGTAAATAAAGGAGCAAAATTGAAAAGAAATCGGATTGGAGGGACCAAAGATGTTAATTGATCACAAAGTTGTGTGATCGGGTATTAAACCCGTCACCCTACTCCACCCATGCGAACCCTAACCCTAAATGACGCAGCCGCCAACCTTATGACTCCCTCTCTCTCCGACGCCGCCACCCCTCTTACTCTTACATCTCCGATCATCGAGGTCGCCGCCCACCGCCACGCCACAGAACCGCCACCATCAAGACTCGCTTCCGGAGACGACGTGAGTCACCGAGAGTTCCACCGAAGACCGGGAAGAACCACTGCATCGTCATCGTGTGAGTCGTACGCCGCCGTGTGAAGCACTAAGGCTGTGGTCGCTGCTGTCGTGTCAGGTGAACGTCGCTATTGCGACGCTGACTGCCGGAGACGCCGGAGTCCATTGCTGCTGTTTGCTGCCGGCGATTTCTGGAGACGAGGCTGACGTCGGGGCCGTCGTACCTCTATCTTCTCCGATGGGTTTGGGTTCATTTTCAAAGTAAAGACTTGATGGCGTGGGCGTTTGCTGGTGAGGAGTCACGGACCGACATGGGCGGCTGACAAAAGCCATGGTCACCGCCGTCCCGCTGTTGTTGCTGATGGACGCCGTATTGCTGCTGCTGCCGGACCACCATGAGCCACCAGGTGGGTGGTTGGGTCTATAGTGCAAATGAGAAACGTGTGTCGGTGTTGTGTGTGTTTATTTGGCCGGAAAAAGTCATCGCCGCCACAAGCCACCGCCGGCCGCCACTAGGGTGGCTGTGTGTGTGTGTATTATGTTAGTTAGTGTGTGTTTCTATTTTTGGTTTTGAGCATTGTATCTGTAATTAGCATTGAGTAATCAAAAAGATAATAATAACCACCACCGTAAGGTGGTGGCCGCCGCCGTGAGCCGCCATTGACCACCACTACCCGAGGTGGTAGTGGGTGGTGCCTCACTAGCAAACCCTAATGGGCTTAAAGTTTAATTTTGGGCCATGGTTGGGTGGAAACCCTAATTAGGGTTTAGAAAACCCTAATTGTGAGTATTTGGGCCTTAGACTTATTGGACCCACTTTTGGGCCATTGAGATTGGATTGTGTATTAAGCCCAATCACTCCATAGCACTTATCTAGTAGAGTAAAGGACTTAATGGATTAAGTCCTTAATGAGTTAAGTAAGAACACTTAACCCTAATCGTTAGTTTATGTGAAACCCTAATTTCACTTGGGTTTATTGTTGGGCCTTTCTTTTGGGCCTTGATGATTGGGCTATTAAATAAGCCATCCAAAATCAAGCAAATGGACTAGAATAATTAATGGGCTTTAGGGTAAGGCCCATATGAGGGGTTGGGCCCAATTTGGAAAATTGGGCCATAGATGGGCCATATGTTGGGCTTTAATTCCTAGTTGACTTTGGGACTAAGGATTTGGGCCTTGGGCTTGAATAAGCCAAGCTTAGGGTAATGTAGTAATTATCCAAAGTATGTACTTATGGTTACGTAGTGAGACCCAATTATTAATTGGGTGTTATTTTGGTGTTGACAGTTCGAGAGTCTGTCATTCAGTAGCTGGGGGTTGAGTCTGCGGGACTTCAACAGTGTGGGATCGAGCCTTCGGGACTTCAGCAGTGCCAAGTGAGTCTTCTCACTATACCTTACCCAGAGTGGTAATTATGTGTGACCGGAAGGTCTTATGTGCTTATACGTGATATGTGATATATGTTTTATGTGAGTTGCTATGTTATGAGTTTTCCTGGTTTGGACCGGAAGGTCGACAAGGTTTGGACCGGAAGGTCAACAGAGTAGGACCGGAAGGTGTACAGAGTTAGGACCGGAGGGTCTACAGAGTCAGGATCGGAAGGTCTTATGTGCTTACATGAGTTATGTGATATTATGCAATTTGTTTATGTGATATTATGCATTTTGTCTATGTGATATTATGCATTTTGTTTATATGCTATTATGCATTTTGTTTATGTGATATATGTTCTTATCTATGTGATATGTATATGCTATGCCTTGAGCTTGCAGGGTGTGGACCGGAAGGTCAATAGGGTATGGACCGGAAGGTCATCAGAGTATGGATCGGAAGGTCAACAGAGTAGGACTGGAAGGTCTACCAGAGTTGTGGGACCGGAAGGTTCCGGTCCCACAAAGACACATTGACCGGAAGGTCTCGTAAAGCTTTAGCCTCGAGTGGCTAATTATATGTGCGTGGTATTTTGGGGAGCTCACTAAGCATGCGTGCTTACCGTGTTATGTGTTATGTGTTTCAGGTACTTTGTTTCAAAGGAGAGGAGCCGGCTTGGTCGCAACGCATCACACTATGTTTTCCGCACACGGGATCCTTGGGATTTCACTATGATATGGTTTTATGATACTATGTTTTGATTATTGACACTTTGGTTTTGACATGAGATATTATTATGAAGGTTTTTATATTGATCGGTTCTATGCAATAATTTAATAAAAATGAAATTTTTAGCCTTAAATTTTGGGATGTTACACGATGTTTTCCCAGTATTGTGGTATATTATAGACATGCCTTAAGGTCAAGTTTTCCAGACTATATGTACTTAATATACCAATACAATCGACATGTATTTTCATACTCTTTGAAAAATAACCACTCAAATTCATATTATCTTTTTACAAGTTGTACTTGTAATAGACTTCTATTACCAATTGTTTACAAGATTTATATTGAACTAAGTATTTTAGTTTAGAGATATCAAATTCATGTTTATTCTTGATATCTTACCATCTTTAACGAGAGTGTACCTATAAGGAATTCTCAAACGCTAAACCCAGTACCTTTAACGGGACTGGAGGAGTGATGGTGTTAAGACAATGGATCGAGAAAACAGAGGCAGTCTTCAAGATCTGCTCCTGCCCGGAGGGTAGCAAAGTCAAATTTGCTGTCTGTACCTTTGCTGACAGAGCCCTAACATGGTGGAACGGCCATTTTAAGTCACTGACCCTGATAGTGGCTAACTCTATAAGTTGGGAGAACTTGAAGACCATGCTCATGCGGAAGTACTGTCCGCGGGGTGAAATTCAGAAACTTGAGCAAGAGCTCTGGGGTCTTACTATGGTTGGTTCAGACATAACAACCTATACAAATCGATTCGGTGACTTAGCGATACTTTGTCCAGAAATGGTTGCTCTGGAGAGCAAAAAGATTGAGAGGTACATCTGGGGGCTATCGTCCCAGATTCAGACAAGATGCTTCTAGGCCTGTTGCCTTTGACAATGCCAAAGAGTTGGCACAGTCCCTTATTGACCACGAAACCCGTCAAAACTCTGTGGTTGCTGCCCCAGAACAACCCAAGGGAAACAACAACAACATCAAGAAGAAGGGTTGGAATAAGAGGAATGACAAATCTTCTCAGGAACCCTCGAAAAAGCAACAACTAGTGGCGGTCCATGCTGCTACTGTACCTGCTGCTATTCCTGCTAACCCTTATGCTGGTAATCTCCCCAAATGCAACAAATGCAATTTTCACCATAACGGAAATTGTCGGGAAATTCAGTGTCGTAACTGCAACAGAAAAGGGCATACTGCCCGATTCTGTAGATCACCACCCCAACCGATTAAGCAAGTACATGCCGATGGAGTAGGTCAAGCATGCTACTAATGCGGTGATGTGGGGCATTTCAAGAGAGATTGTCCAAAAGCTGGAAATGCCGGTGGAGTTGGGAGGATTCTAGTAATGGGTCACGAAGAAGCAGTGGCAGACCCTGCGGTGGTCACGGGTACGTTTCCTCTCAACAATACTTATGCATGCATTCTATTTGATTGTGGTGCTGAGAAGAGCTTCGTGAGCCATAATTTCAAACACCTGCTAAATCAAAACTCCCAACCACTAAATGAAACTTTCACAGTCAAAATGGCTAACGGGAAATCCGAATACACCAACGATATATACATAGGATGTACCCTTACCTTGAATACCTTTTTGTTCCAAATAGACCTTATGACGGTCTCTATCAAAAGTTTCGACGCCATAATAGGTATGGATTGGTTGTGCTCTAACCATGCCGACATCCTATGCTATGAAAGAGACATTCGCCTGAACTTGCCAACTAACGAAACTCTTATTATCTACGGCGACAAAACCGAAACAAACCTTCAGATCATTTATTGCATCAAGGCACAGAAGTACCTTCGCAAAGAGTACTGTGCTTTCTTAGCTCACGTGGTAGAAAAAAAGCAAGAAGTGAAAGACATCGCAAGCATTCCTGAGGTCTGCAACTTTCCTGACATTTTTCCCGACGATCTTCCCGGAGTGCCTCCCGAACGACAAGTCGAATTCAGAATTGACTTAATCCCTGGGGCTACCCCTATAGCCAAATCCCCCTATCGTCTTGCACCTTCTGAGATGCAGGAATTATCCAGCCAGCTTAACGAACTCCTTAGCAAAGTTTTCATAAGACCAAGCTTCTCACCCTGGGGAGCACCGATTTTGTTCGTAAAGAAGAAGGATGGATCATTCCGTATGTGCATAGACTACCGCGAGTATAATAAACTTACCATAAAAATCGATATCATGTGCCTCGCATTGACGATCTGTTCGACCAACTTCAAGGTGCGAACTACTTCTCGAAAATAGACTTAAGATTCGGGTATCAGCAATTATGGATTTTAGAGGAGGACATTCCCAAAACCGTGTTCAGAACTCGTTATGGTCATTACAAGTTCGTAGTGATGCCTTTCGGATTAATGAATGCACCTGCTGTGTTCATGGACTTAATGAACAGAGTGTGTCATCCATTCCTGGACAAATTCGTCATAGTCTTCATTGACGACATCCTAATCTACTCAAGAAGCGAAGAGGAGCATGGCCAACATCTTCGTCAAGTGCTACAAACCCTGAGAACAGAGAAACTTTATGCGAAGTTCTCAAAATGTGAATTTTGGATCAGGAAGGTAGATTTCCTAGGTCACGTGGTTAGTTCTGAGGGAATACACGTGGACCCTTCCAAAATCAAGGCAATTGAGAACTGGTTAGCACCCAAAAAACCTACAGAAATCCGACAATTCTTAGGTCTTGCTGGCTACTATCGCAGATTCATCCAGAATTTCTCTCGAATCGCTAAACCGCATACCACCCTGACACAAAAGGGTGTAACTTTTAGTTGGGGAGAGAAGCAAGAAACATCGTTCCAAACGTTGAAACGAGCTTTGTGCAGTGCATCGATCTTGTCTCTACCTGAAGGGACAAAGGACTTTGTAGTGTACTGTGATGCTTATAATCAAGGGCTTGGATGTATTTTGATGCAACGAGGAAAGGTTATATCCTACGCCTCGAGGCAGCTCAAGACACATGAAGTCAACTATACAACGCATGACCTTGAGCTAGGAGCAGTGGTATTTGCTTTGAAGATATGGAGACATTACCTATATGGCACGAAATGCACAGTATTCACGGACCATAAAAGTCTCCAACATATCTTCGACCAAAAAGAGATAAACATGAGACAACGACGGTGGGTGGAGCTACTGAACGATTACAAATGTGAAATTCGTTATCACCCTGGTAAAGCCAATGTAGTAGCTGACGCTCTTAGCAGAAAAGAATACTCGGGACGCCGAGTAAAGTCGTTGACCATGACGATCCATTCACATCTGTCCACATAGATCAAAGAGGCTCAACTCGAGGCCTTAAAACCCGAAAACGTGACAGGTGAATCCCTGAGAGGAATGTATAAGAATTTCGAAGTCAGAGGTGATAGAGTCTATTATTTCATGAACCGGATCTGGACACCAAAGTTTGGTGGTTACAGAGACGTGGTTATGAATGAAGCACACAAAACCCGATACTCCATTTATCCAGGTTCAGACAAAATGTATTTGGACCTTAAGAAACTTTACTGGTGGCCTAACATGAAGGCCGAGATTGCTACCTTTATGGGCAAGTGTCTTACTTGTGCCAAAGTCAAGGTTGAATACCAGAAACCTTCAGAACTATTGCAACAATCTGAAATCCCTGAATGGAAGTGGGAGCGGATTACGATGAATTTCATAACTAAGTTACCCAAGACAACGGGTGGTTATGATACTATTTGGGTAATCGTCGATAGATTGACAAAATCCGCACACTTCTTGCCTATAAAAGAAAATGACAAGATGGATAAGCTAACAAGAACTTACATCAGAGAAATAGTTACACTGCATGGTGTACCAATATCTATTATTTCTTACCGAGATAGTAGATTCACTTCTCGTTTCTGGCAGTCTTTACAAAACTCTCTGGGAACTAGGCTGGACATGAGTACAGCCTACCATCCACAAATGGACGGACAAAGTGAGAGGACGATTCAAACTCTAGAAGATATGTTGCGAGCCTGCCTGATAGACGTTGGTAAAGCATGGGATATTCATTTACCCCTTGTCGAATTCTCTTACAATAATAGTTATCACACTAGCATAAAGGCTGCTCCTTTCGAATCCCTCTATGTCCGTAAGTGCAGATCACCTCTGTGCTGGGCTGAAGTGGGTGACACGCAACTAGCTAGAGGTCAAGTTCCTGACAGTACTCTCACTGGTCCGGAAATCATTCGTGAAACTACGGAGAAAATCGTACAAATTTGAGAGCGACTTAAAGCTTCCAGAGATAGACAGAAAAGCTACGCTGATAAAAGGAGAAAACCCTTGGAGTTCCAGGTTGGTGACCGCGTCTTGTTAAACGTCTTTTCAGAATCGTTCCTGTAGCTTACAAACTTCGACTACCCCAAGAACTAAGTAACATTCATCCTACCTTCCACGTTTCGAACTTGAAAAAGTGTCTATCCGACGAGACTCTTGTGATCCCACTCGAGAAAATCGAATTAAACGAGAGTATCAACTTTGTGGAAGAACCCGTAGAGATTCTAGACAGGGAAGTTAAGAAAACCAACCAAAACCGTATCTTGATAGTGAAGGTTCGCTGGAATGCAAAACGGGGACTTGAATTCACTTGGGAGCGAGAGGATCAAATGCAACAGAAATATCTACATCTTTTTCCCTAGTCTTTCTGTAATGCTATAGTCCTAATTTCGAGACGAAATTCTCTCTAACGGGGGGATAATGTAGCAAACCGTTATTTCAAATCTATGTAATAGTATAAATCAATTTGTAGTTCTTTTTAAAATAATAAAGAGAAATTTTTGTATACTATGTACATTTACATAATCGACCCTCAAAAATGAAGTATTAAATAATCTTGATTGGTATGAACAAAGTGGTAGAGATTGTAACAAGGTTTCCAAAAATATAAAGAACACTAAAATCCGAGTTATAACGAAGAAGTTATGACCAATCGAAGATCCGCGACAAAACCGGTAAAACACTGTTCAGTGTAAAAAGTGAGTTTTCAATAAAAGGCTTTTTAGCCTTAACTATCCAAATGAAAGTTGTAGAATATGTTGAACCGAGAACTTTCATAAAAAGAACGTCAAAATCTGACTTCGTATGAGGAAGTTATGATTTTTCTAAAGTTCAGTATAACAATATACAGCTAAAAACTCGAAATAAAGATCAAATGATTTTTAGCCGACACAACCTAAACGAGAATCGAAGGTCTCGTCAATATTAGTACAACGGTAAAAAGACAGACGCAAATGGACTTCGGATAAAGAAGTTATGAATTTTTAACGGATTTCCTGTACCGGTCTGTTAAAAATAATAAAATTTAAAATAAAGTCAAAATTAGCCGACGGAGTCTAAACGAAAGTCGTAGAGTATAATCTCACCAATACGTGCATATAAAGAACGTCGAAAACGGAGCTCGTATGCGAAAGTTATGAATTTCGCAAGTTTTGGGCACAAAAATCGAAAAATATTGAAAACCGGGAAAATTCGCATGGCTGGGGTTCGGCCACGTCACCTCGCATGCGAGGCTGCCTCGTGTCCGCCCCGTGGCCGTTTCTGATTCGACCGAAGGAGCGGACCAACCCGGTTTCGACGCGCATCCGAGGCTACCACGTGCCTCTATTCTCCTTCTAACGTGTGCCCCCTCGCTTCCGAAGCCGCCACCTGTCCGAACACGTGTCCCCTCCTCCCCCCTTCGGACTGAACCCTCGCACCTATATAAAGGGTGCGAGATTCTCCGGTCTTCACTCCCCTTTTTCACCATTTTTCACACTTTTTCACTTCTTTCACCTCTTTAAACTTCCCTACAACCCCCCGAAGCCCCGGTATCATATCTAACACCCGAAGCAAGTCCCAAAACCCCAAGATTCTCTAGAAAAACAACCTTCTTCAGTCGAAATTCTGCTTGTGTAAAGCCCAGTTTTTCATCAAGTAAACTCTTTCCCAGAAAACGAAACGCTATCCAAATCACCACATATCAAGTGAGTTCATACCCCCGTATTTTCATAGTTTTTACTGTTTTAAGGGAGGGGGGGATACAAGTCTAACACAAGGATTTTATGTTACAAACAAATGATTTCAAATTGTGATAAAATGACATTAAGTCATCAAAAGTATTTCAAAATATTAAACTCTTTTATAAACTTATATTTTTCCCCAAATATATATATATATATATATATATATATATATATATATATATATATATATATATATATATATATATATATATATATAGGGGATAGGGAATATACATTACATCCCCACCTAAGCTTAGGTACTAAACTTCTAAAATATGTCGTTTTAACAGGCTAGTTATACCCGGTTTGGTTTCACTTGGTAAATATATCATCCTCCACAACATTTCTTTCTTTCATTATCGTTTTACCATCCCTGTTTTCTTTCCTCAATTATCGTTTACTACTTCACCCAAGTAAACATTACTAAACCCTAAACCTAAACCCTAAACCCTAAATTTAAACCCTAAACCCTAAATCTAAACCTTAAATCCTAAATGTAAACCCTAAACCCTAAACCCTAAACCTAAACACTAAACCCTAAATCTAAACCCTAAACCCTAAACCCTAAACCTAAACCTAAACCCTAAACCCTAAACCCAAAACCCTAAATCTAAACTCTAAACCCTAAACTCTAAACCCTATTGTGTCGATCTTGAACTTACATCTTGAATTATTAATCGTGAATCCATTAACCGTAATCTTTATATAGTAAAACAATGTATTTTCAAGAGGTTTAGTACCTAAGCTTAGGTGAGGCTGTAATGTATATTCCCTTTTCGCATATATATATATATATATATATATATATATATATATATATATATATATATATATATATATAAGATTTAAAAGGCTTAAGACTGATAACTCATTTTGGGTCCTTTTCCTTGTTTGGATGTGGGCTTATAGTATCGGTTATTTGTCCGAATGTTGTTTAAATTTTACTTATATATAATTGTATATGTATATAAATATAAAAGTTATTTCATTCAGTTTAAATACCCTTTATAACATGTTGAGCAAGGGGTTACATTCATAAACAGTTATTACCAATTCAGAAAGTACATATAAATTATAATAGGTATAATTTATGATACATAGAACATTAATTCACGATTCAAGTATACTAGAATACACCGTTTTACAAGAAACAAGGATTTGATTAAAAACTAATCGAGGGTATTAAACTTTCAAATATATGTTAAGAATACTAATTCAGGAATATACAATCAATCATTATTTCAGGATGATTGGGTTTTCATAACTATTATACATATAACGTCTATATGCTTTTTATGAGTCATTTGATTCGGGTTGTTTAGTTCATTTAAACAACTTAGTTAAAGTCGTGACATTATAACCAGAATCTCCAGTCGGGGATCGAAACAATGTGTGTATAGATCTATATTGGGGTTGACAACCCCGCAGTCAGACTGCTAGCTACAGTCAGGCATACACGCCTACGAGTGACAGTTATTATCAACAGTTTTAGACGCCTTCTGATGAGAATATTGCACTATTGATCGATAGATTCTAAACAGAAAAACAATATTAATCAAGTAAAGAACACATGAATGGATCAAATGGCGTCGAATGATTAATATCTCACACCTCAAAAGAGCTCGATGAAGAACTTCGACTGTAGAGGTGTGCTAGGGTTACAATGCAAAAGTAATTAATGAGAACGATAACCTGAACGCTATACATGCATGTATAATATATACGCTAACCCTAATGATAATCCACGGTTGGACAGGCCCAAACCGGGTAAACAAAATATCAACATTAAGCCCATATGACGCAACACTCTGGAACCAACAATCTCCCCCTTTGCGTCAATAGAGGCGAGATACTAGTTCGGTTGAGAAAGAGCAGACTTCTTCGCTGTCTTGAACACCTTCGGTATAATGGCCAAAAGAGTGTGACGAAAAGTTATATACCACCGAAGAATGTCAGAGAGGTTCTTCTAATCCGAATCACTGTTCTGTTTACACCTGTGAGTTATATCAAGTACGTGCTCCAAACAAGTTGTGGAGAACAGGTGTTTGTCAACAAGAGCGAAAAGAAATTTTTCACCTTCGCCTCTAGTGAACATTACAGTGTGATGAACCGGATCTATCTTGCCCATTTTCATCTTATTTAGATCACTTGGCTTCCCGATAGGCTTCACAATAGGCTTCTTTCTCAAAACGTTTGCAATCTCCTGATCCATCTTAGCAACTTCATGGATGTAGGAGCCCAACATTCTCTTAATGTGATCGAGGATCGGCTCATACTGCTCTTGACTAGTAAGCAGAATATTGAACAACAAAATCCAATCGTGTGGGTTCAGATTTGGAAGATCACCTAACGGAATCATATGAACCGAGTTGTCAGAACCTCGGGTCACCCTGAACTTCACATTGATCAATTTGCGAGCAGCATTGGGTTTCAGTACCTTGATAGAGGTTATTTTTTGAGCACTCCATGTCAAGTATTGGGGTTGGGAAAATTCAAGATAATAATTGATTAAATCTCGATCAACTTGTGGGTGAGGAGAAGGAACTTCAACCGTTGAATCAAAACAATGGAACACGAATGCCCTACAGGTGATGGGCATGTCAAATTGAGAATCCCTCGTGTTTTCACATTCAAACGAGGCAACAAGTTCCAGTCAGTGAGTGTTGGGAGACTCAATCTCTTCTTTGATTAATCTTTCCCGGGTCCAAGGGGGAAAGAGAGCCTGCTTGCAAACCAGAGCATCTTGATCTTCTTTCTGTTTTCGCTCTTTCTCTTCTTCCTCTCTGGCTAATCTCAAATTTTCATCAATCTCTTTATCCCTTTTCTTCTTCTTTAAAGCCTCAGCAATCGTTTCTTCTACTTCATCATCACTATCTTCCACAACATCCTTCAGTTTTTCCTGTGCACCAGAACTCGAAGGTACATTAACATTTGGATCGGTTTTGATAATGACTTTGGGTGGAATTGGAGGATTTTGATCAGCTTCCCCCCTTGTTGCGGAGTGACCACGGGCTCCGGAACACCCTGAATCTGACTCAATATCTGAATAGCAGGAAGAAGTTTAACAGTCAAGTGATTCCGGATAGTAAGGGTGAGAACAGGATCATGAGCATTAACAAGATTACTGAGAATCGAGAGAACATCCCCAACACAACTTTTAAGAACTGCTCGCTCAGTCTTAAGTGATGCAATTTCCGTCTGGGCTTGAGAAAGATGAGATGACTGGACTTCAAGTTGTGTAGTCTTTTGAGCAAGTTCGTCCATAAACTTCTTTTCCATGGCCAGGTCAGCCTGAAGCTTATCAAGGCGAGAGTTGACCGAAGTGAGAAGAGAAGTGTGATCAGCTTGGAACTCCGTTCGAACAGAATAAAATTTTGATTTCTCTTCTTGAAGGGACTTAAAGAGAGAATCAACAGAAGCATTAACCTTTGCAGCATTGGAATCGGCATGGGCTTTGAGTGATTCCAAAAAGATCTTTGACTCATGAACGAGATCTGTTACTTTTGTTGTTGCTTTCTTGCAGGTAGATGTGGAAGCATCCGCAGCCTTTGTAGATTTGTCAATTGAGTCTGTATATTGCCGAAGAGCAGTATCAAGAAAAGCTTTTAAAACAACTTCGGAATAAGTTGCGGAGGAACCAATCAACTTGTCAAGCTTATCATGAAGAGCTTGTAAATGTAGCTTTGTCACCGGAGCATCATCAGCATCTTCACTTGGAAGTCGATAAGGACTATAATAAGTGGAATCAAAATCAAAGTTTGTACCTCCCAGAATAGGCTTAGAGTCTGTTGAAGGTGAAGGTGAGAGAGGATTGGTGGTAACAGGGGTGTTAATGCCAGCGGTATGTGCCCCCGTATCAGATACGTTGACACTCACCAAAGGTCCAGTCGTTGTGGTTGTTGTAGCTTGAGAAAAGATTGGTGGTGGTAGTGGAGCAGTAGTAGTAGGTTGAGAAGTGACAGGTGGTGGAACAGGAGCAATCGAGACTGGTATTGTGGTTTGTTTTGGAGAAGGAGGAGGAGTAGGAACATGAATCTGTACCTCAGGAGTTGTAGATCGGGGAGAAGTATTTCCCCTTGGTGAATGTTCGTGTTGAATGTCCTCTTCTTCATCGGCTAGTTGCTCCTCTTCATTGGTAGCAGAAGGCGTCGGTGCCTTTGGTAGCTTTGCCTTCTTCTTGACCTTTTTCTTTTTGTGAGAGGAAGGTGCAACTTTATCAGCCTTACGCTTTTTAGGAGACGAGGGACCTTCGGTCTCGTCTTTCTTACACTCTAGTTTCTTCCCTCTCTTAGCAGGTTTGTCAGCAACCTCCAAAGCACTCTGCATCTCAGGAGTGAGTTGGCGTGGACCAGAAGGTGGCAATTTCCTGTAATCTGCCATTACTCTACTTTCACTAGAGACACAGCGGCTCATGGATTCAGGAATAGAACCGATGTAGATGAACACTGTAGGGTCAGTTACAATAATTTTGACCATGTGAAAAGTAGCGACAGAAGACAGCAGAGCACCCTCCAGGACAGGAATCTGAAAAGTCTGAATGGCTCTGTGAGTGACTAATGTCCAGAAACGACCGCATGAAATCTCAGAATGTCTGGATGAGGAGTTGAGGCTCTGCACCAGTTGTGACGAGATTAGGGAACCATAATCCAAGTTGATTCCATTGTAGAGACCATAAAGATGTTGGGTTATGAGCGTTCTAACACTCCTAAGTGTACATGCAACCCTAAATACCTTGGATCTATGTTTTCTCTATTATACATACAATTATGAACATCCAAGGTATTATCCTAATCTAGCATACAAAATAATAAATATAACAAGATAGAATACATACCTCTTTGATGTAGAATGTCTTCATGAAGCTTGAGTGCCTAGTGCCCCAAGTGTGACACCTCAAATGGTTCACACAACACCAAATACACTTGGAATAACTTGAGAGAAACTTGAACACTCCTTGAAATCGTCTAGCCCTCACACTCACACATTAGTGCACGATTTCTTGAGCCATAGGATTCTTTTATATGGTGGCTATTAGGGTTACACCATGTAACTCATAACTTTACCCATTCCTTATGCTCCATGGATTTTAACCTCCATGGAGTATCCATGGGTCACCCCATGGACTTAGTCCAACATAAGGAATCTTGGATCACAAGCCCACATATATAAGAATGAATGATTTACACAATCAACCCATATATTTAATTAGTCTCCTTTTGATCACTTAATTAATTCCAAATTAATTCTTGATCAATACTAATTAAATAACCTTATTAATATATTAGAACTTATAATATATTAACCAACCTTAAGTGTTATTTCTCTCATTATAGTCTATCCAAATGCATGATGCCATGCAACCCAAATGGACCATGCCGGGTCGGGTCAAGTCTTACCAATTATAGTTATGGACTTAGACATTAATCCAACACTCTCCCACTTGGATAAGTCTAAAACTATTATTGCGTATGACTTCAGGAACCGATCAGCAATCGTAGCTCTCAAAAGCTTCTGTCGAACTCTGACCTTGTCGATGAACTCTGACCTTTGTCAATGACTTGTCCATTAGATAAGGGATCATATATTCCTCCATTCTAGATATCATATGGACTGAGACATGGATTATCAATCATTCTCTCTGTCCATTTGTTGTTTCTCGATTTCCGATTCATGATGACTGACTGATTGAACAAATCAAATCAGTACTGGCTTGGCCAAGCACTCACATGTATCATCTTTAAATCATCGAGGGGCCCACAGATATCGCTTTTATCCCGAAGGTAAAAGGAATGGATAAACTTCGACTCATATGGCTTGTTCTACTACTTGTTGAATCATACACAAAGGCACGTTTTATAACATCGAGTTACCAATGCGTTTTCATGCAATCAATGTATAACCAACTCATAGTAACAACTCATATCTCTAGGTTTGAAGAATATAAGATATTATCGTCTCATGATCACTCGTGATAAAATCCATGAAGTGATTCAAATGAGCGTGGGTTGAATCCAATACTCAGAACTTATGAGCACTCATGAGTGTTGTAGCACCACTTTTGTCCACCAACTTGGACCTCTACAAACCAACCCATGACAGTCTTGATTCATATCTACTTCCAACATATGACCGACTGTGGATGGTTTGAATAACTTAATCATTCAGGAAGAGCGACTTAGTTATTCTGGAAGTCAAAACATGCAAAGTGAAACACAAGAATAAATGAATCAAATATGGTATCAAACCCTATGAATATAAATAAACACTTTTATTTATCACCATACTGATTACTCATTATTCATTGTTTCGGTTTTATCAACTTTATACTTGAATTTAAAACAATAGTTGTCCCATGCTCCAAGCATGTACACTATGTTTTCTAAACACTAGTCATGCCATACACCAAGTATGCATACTATGTTTGTCTATGATCTTTACTTTGTAAAATAGATCAATTGAACATCACTCCAATGATCCTCTTTTCACAGTCCCAAATCCTTACTGCAAATGCAAGAATTCCAAATTCATGCCATTTACTGAAATCTGTTAGATTCTAAACTTATATGCATTGATCCTCTTAATGATTATGCACGAAGTCAGAAAGACTTGACAACAATCATTACAGAGCATTCCAAAGGAGATCAGCTCCTTGGAAACATCCTTCTTTCATTAAGTTTCCTAATCTTACACAGATTGAATAATTTCTAACTTTGAAACATTTCCATATTCCATTTTGACTATCACTTCTGAACAAGAGTTGCCTCCTTACAGATTATGTCAATATGGTCCTTCCAGAATTAACATTATACTTCCAGCTGTCCTTGAGCAACCAATCTTTGGTAAACCTTAGATTGTCCTCGACAATTGCTTAATCATTTTAGTCATATCCAATTCTAGACCTTTTCCCTTCATAATGCCCCAGGCATTTGGAAAATTTTAGAAAGGATGAATATAGCACATGTAATCGATCCTATATCCGAAGCATATGGGACACGATTCATGATGTCTCACATAAAGACTAAACCAGTCTTTTGCTATAATATTTCCATTTCAATTTGCCAAGTTCTCAAAATTCAGATTATGAAAAGGGATGCCGTAATCATAATCGAATTTTAGAACGCAAATAATGGACCCATATATAGAATTTCCTTATGTTGAGCCATTCCAACATGAAATTCATATATATATCCTTGATTAAATACGATTAATATCTCAATCTAAGCTTTTAGAATTGAAATGAAGTATAATTTCCTCTCCCTTAATTATAGCAAAACAACTTTTTCAACCCCTGCAACCTCACGAATTGAAACTTTTGTTTTCTATAATTAACATTGCTAACTTGCAACCTTTGTCATAATTATCATGCTCCCACTAACATGATGATTATTAGCATAACACTTATGCTCCCACTAGCTTTGACATGTACTCAGAAATCAGCTGACTTTCTTACCAAAGTTCAGATTTCTGATACTAGATTGTTTTGATAAAACTTTATCAAAATCATACACCTCTCTTAGATAGCTCACATGTGTGTCTAAACAATTTTAGAACTATGAAAAGGGATGCCGTAATCATAGTCTCAATTGTTTAGACCTTTGCCACTTCTCACAAGTCCATGTTAGTGTGCCGGTAAACCACACACGCTCCACTAACGACTTTGAGAATGCAAATATCACAATTGCTATCTAGCTAAAATCTACTTAGTGAAAGTGTTTCCTCACCATCATTTTCATGAATCGGAGAGAAACCTTATGACACTTAGATTTAATAGTGTATGTGTTCTTATCCATGTGAATTTGTCAAAACCATAATCACAAGACAAGGTTAGTGACAAATCCAAACTCATATTGATTAAACTTGTGCAATCTTAAATTCTTGCCATTTGGCAGCTCAGGTGCCTGCCATTGCTTCCAAGTAGTTGTGCAACCAATTGAGAACTCTCAGAACTCCTATGCAAAGCCAACTTGAATAGGCACAAAAATTTCAACACGATAGGTTATAAACCTCAAGTCGTGTGCTAGTGAAGGACTTTAGGTTTTATTCTTGATTAAGTCTTGAAACTTTCAAGAGCTTTAAGACTCCCACTGTCCTCTTGACATATAAGACTCCCTTGTCAAATATTCAAGAGATAGTGCGGATTCTTTATCAAGACTAACACTTTACACAATTGGCCTAAGTTGGTCTCTGTTTTATCCAAAACATCACAACTTACCAATTTCAAATGTACAAGAGTAGATAACCTTTTACTCTTACATTTGACTAGTGTTAACAAACCCTCTTTAAGATATGTCACTCAAGTTACAATCTTGGAGTATGACTCTAAGAATTGTTTTGGAACGAAGTATGACTCATCTTTTTGATTTAACCATTTCAACAATTCATGACTCCTCTTGTTAGTCATAAGAATGCACTAAGATGACTTTAGAGGACCAATTGTGATATGGTATCTTAATCATTAAGATGATCATAAACATGATACTAAAGTACTCTCCCATCTTTTCAGATTTGAGAAACTTTTATCTTTCTGCCATACTTTGATTCTTCTTATTCGTTCTGTCTCACATTGAAACTTCTCCAATGCTACAGACTTATACTTAAACTTATAAGTATAACCATATTTACTGAACTTAAGTAAATCATGACGAATAGTCTTCTTGATCTTTTGTGGTGGACTTGACCAGTGCACAAGAATGTGTACTCGATCCCTTAGTCCTTTCCTTATTCACATAAGGAATTAGTCTTAATTTTCCAAGCTGAAAGTTCTCATTCATCATACTGTACAACTTGCATGATTCCAAGTTTCGGTCCAATTGAACCTTGGGTGATGAGAATCTTTCCTTATTTGGTAATATTAGACACTACCACAACCGAAAGAATCAAATCCATTTTTCCAATATTGCTATCAATGGAATCTTATAAGCAACAACTTTTCACAAATGCCATTGTAAGGATAAATAAAATCAAAACCTTTTTCTTTTATTTTAAAACTTTGCGGAAAAACTTATCCTTACAATCCATATGAAAACCTTGTTGTTATCTATTCCTAAGCAATATAAATATCATAACTCTTAAGTAATAGCCCAAAATTCTGATCACCGAACCATGCGATTGAAATCCATCTTCGCGATCAGAATCAGCATGTACTTAATAGAGTTAGACAACGGACTTTACCTGAAGTAGAGCCAAACTTATTGACTTTAACATCCTTAGGTAAATTTGGAAGCTTCGTAACCAATGCCCCTTCCTTTGGCAATAGTTACCTATGGACCCTTGATAATGGGACTATCTCAGACTTTGCCTCTCTCTTTACCATTGGGTCAACCGAGTTGACTATGGCCGATCCCTTTCCATTGGGAAGAGAGAGCTTTACTGGATATCCAATGTCATCATTGTCAATGTCCATAGCGTTTTAGGAAGTTGATCTTAGCAAATAGATAAGATCATTAAGGGTCTTGTCTTAGTCTGTTTCATAGGATTCCCAAAAGAACTCACTATGTGACTTAGAAAGTAGTTGAGCCACCAACTTTCTCAAGACTTTGACACCCAACTCTCCCGGCTTGTCAATATGTGACTACATCTCCAAGATGTGATCACACCTAGACCTTGCCTTGCCAATAGGGCTTGAGTGACCTTAAACTTTTTAGGAACTTGTGGGTTAGGGAGAATAATTGGAGGAGGTGAAAGAAGTATGATATCCATAGGACATCATCTTCATTTAGGAAAGCTTGTTTCAAGAGATTTGAGAAGATCATAAATGTCTAGACCAGACATCTTTTTGGGAGATATTCAAGATAGTTGATTTAAAGTCCTTAATATGACACCCAATATGAAATATTAAGGCTAGGACCCAACAAACTATTTTATAACTTAGAAGAGGGATGTCGTAATCCAAGCTATAAAATATTAAAGGTAGGTGAATGACGATTCACCAATTTCCACCATGAAAAACGAAATAATTTATTAGGTTTTAATTGGATTTGAAAGTCCTAGATCTTTGAGATTCATTGAACTGTTCAAAGGCATGTTTCAATCTCGAGTGTGCCCTTCAGGTTTTGTGACTGGGATGCCGAGGATCACAAAACAAGGTGTGAATAACCATGCAAATATACTTGGTACCCTTAATATTTACCCCTTAATCAGTGTGCCGGTTAACCACACACGCTCCACCGATACTATGATAAATATTAAGTTACCCTTTGCCTACCTTGTTAAGTCCAGGTTAGTGTGCCGGTTAACCACACACGCTCCACTAACGACTTAAGCAAAGTGCAAAGTGTAATTTCATGGGTTAGCACCAAATTCACATTTTCCTAAGTAACTAAGATTGGGTATTAATAAGAGTTTAGTTACTTAGTATTTATCATTAATACTTTTAATGAAAGGAGAATTATAGTACTTGTCCTACCTGTTCGGCTATACATATATATAAATATTATTAACTTATAATATTATAAATATTATAAGTATTATTAACTTATAATATTATAAAGTATAAGTATAAGGGTTGAATTTTAACTTTATAATATTATAAAGGAGAATTATAGTCCTTGTCCTACCTGTTCGGCCTACTAACGGTAAGACTGACTTTACTCTTATACATATATATAAATATTATTAACTTATAATATTATAAAGTATAAGGGTTGAATTTTAACTTTTAAAATTCTAAGGGCTAACTTGGAATTAAAGTATTCAAGTTTGAAACTATTCAAAACTAATTAATTCCATAACTTATGAGTTTAAAGTAGTTTTAATTAAAAAAAAAACTCTTCAAGTTCCATAACTTGAGGACAAGTTATGGAAGACTTTAAACTAATTAATAAAAAAATAACTTTTTTTTATTGTAACTTATGGAACTAATTAAGGTTACACTTTTTTTTAATTTAATGAAGAGACTCTTGAACCTCCATAACTTGAGGACAAGTTATGGAGTCATAAAACCATTTAATTAGAACTAGACTCTTCATTTTGTAACCTTTGCCAACTTTTATGAGTTTTATGATTCTTAAATGTGACTTTTCATATAACTTGAGGACAAGTTACAAAAACACACTTTGGAATCAACTCTTAGATTAAAATGGATTGAAAACAACTATTTCACACAACTTTTCTATTAATCTAAGAACCTCATAAGAACAAGATAATTCAAATCATCAATCTTCAAGAAATTAGCATGAACATACAAACTAATACAAATCTTGAAATTATAACAATTATCTTAGAAATTGGATTAGCATGAACATTACCACATCAAAAACAAGTTTATAAGTCCAAAAACATCTTAGGGTAATGTTCCTAGTCCAATTCCAGCCAAAACAATCGAATATATGCATCCAACTCGATTTTTCAGCTACTTTTGCAAGTATAACAAGAAAACAAGCCTAGGCTCTGATACCACTGTTGGGTTATGAGCATTATAACACTCCTAAGTGTACATGCAACCCTAAATACCTTGGATCTATGTTTTCTCTATTATACATACAATTATGAACATCCAAGGTATTATCCTAATCTAGCATACAAAATAATAAATATAACAAGATAGAATACATACCTCTTTGATGTAGAATGTCTTCATGAAGCTTGAGTGCCTAGTGCCCCAAGTGTGACACCTCAAATGGTTCACACAACACCAAATACACTTGGAATAACTTAAGAGAAACTTGAACACTCCTTGAAATCGTCTAGCCCTCACACTCACACATTAGTGCACGATTTCTTGAGCCATGGGATTCTTTTATATGGTGGCTATTAGGGTTACACCATGTAAGTCATAACTTTACCCATTCCTTATGCTCCATGGATTTTAACCTCCATGGAGTATCCATGGGTCACCCCATGGACTTAGTCCAACATAAGGAATCTTGGATCACAAGCCCACATATATAAGAATGAATGATTTACACAATCAACCCATATATTTAATTAGTCTCCTTTTGATCACTTAATTAATTCCAAATTAATTCTTGATCAATACTAATTAAATAACCTTATTAATATATTAGAAATTATAATATATTAACCAACCTTAAGTGTTATTTCTCTCATTATAGTCTATCCAAATGCATGATGCCATGCAACCCAAATGGACCATGTCGGGTCGGGTCAAGTCTTACCAATTATAGTTATGGACTTAGACATTAATCCAACAAAAGAATGGCCAGGAAATGTGACATCCCCATTTTCACCGCCAGAAAAGACCGGTTTTGTTTATGTTTTATAAAAACCAGAGTACTTCTTTTAATAAAAATGTTGCGGAATTTGTTCCCAGAAAAAAAACATGATAAATGTGTTATCAAAGCATTTCTGAAGAAATGTATTTTTATTCCTTTTAAAACCTTGGGATGTCATTGTCAATACAGAAACATAAGCATAAACATAACTTATATTCATTTACTCTAGTGATCTACATCTCTTTTAAATCTCTCAGTGTAAAGTGGCTTCGTATCGACACCTGTGATACAAATAAGCTTGAGTGGGTCAGGTTGGGAAACCTGGTGAGTACATAGGGTTTTCAACCCACAATAATATAGTTAATTTGTTTCTTCACATAATACATGTCAAACAATTAACCCGATTGCCCATCCCCATTTTCTTCATTTAATATTCCCTAGAGAATTATCTTAAGGGTCATCTCCTATATCGTATTTATCTCTCATCTCTTTACATCACATTTCCTTATATGTTCGTTCCTAAGGACTTTTCCTAAGGATCATTGCCTACAACGCATAGACAGTAATGATTCGTGGATTACCCCCTCAATACGCGCTTAGTAAGGGTTGGAGTATCATCGCATGAATACGTAGTTACAACATCGCCTGAACTCGTAATTCATAGTAAGGGTTAGAGTATCATCACATGAATACGTAGTTACAACATCGCCTGAACTCATAATTCATCACCTACAGGTTATGAGCCTGCTGGTGTTTCAACGGGGTTGTATAGAATAGTCTGTGGTCGCCATCTATACTCTGGTAGATGACTACATCTCCACATTGTCGGACAAGGTTATGGTATCTTTCATCCTACATCACCGATTCATCATCACCTATCTATCCTCACCTAATTATCATGACCTTCCTATCATCACCTATCTCTCATCATTTTATTTCATCACACACCAACTATTTCATCTACCCATGTTTTATCCCAACATATTTGTAGATATAAAATAAATATACAGTTTGAATCATTTAAAACATGTATAAAATCATTCATCCAACATAGACAACAAGTATTCAGATAATATGCACACATAGCACGTAATTTATATAAAATACCTCATATCTATGTGTAAGATGAAAGTAACTATGCACTCACCTGGTAAGGTGGTGACTCGTTACTCGGACAGCACTTCGTTATCTCAAAACAATTTTCCCTTGACAAAACCTAGTATCAATACCACTAGGGTTTAGTCTAACGTTAACAGCGACTAATTAATAGTCTAGCTATTATTACTATTATATAAGCGTTAAGCAACACTCTTATATAACTCATAATAATAGCACACATAATTAGTTTAAGGTCCTAATAATGATACTATATTAAAACATAAGTTATACAAAAGATATGGTAGGCATAGCTCACTTACAGCGGGTTTTCTCGAAAACCGGGCTTCACTGGAGCAACGTTCCCTAGCCGAAAGGCTCTTTTCTCGAGACTCTGGGAGCCTTGGGGCTTCCTTCGGGTGCTAGGTGGTTTACCTAGACTTTAGGGGGGTTAGGGAGCTTAGAGAGAGAGAGAGAGAGTGTATAGAGAGAGAAAGAAGAGGGTTGAGGGGTGAGGAAATGAGGGAACCCGACACTCTTATTTATAGGCTGAATTCCTGATGGACTCGCCGAGTCGGTCCAATGACTCACCGAGTCAGTGCCATGTGTCATCGTCTGATGGCTTTCCTTGGAGAGAAAGCAACGGCTGTGATCGCGCCACGTCACCCAAACTCGCACAACACCCTCCCGACTTAGAAAAATCATAACTCCCGCATACGAGCTCCGTTTTCAACGTTCTTTTTTCCACGCGTAGGTAAAAACAAGATCTACAACTTTCGTTTAGACTCTGTCGGCTAATTTTCTATCGATCTTAAATTTAACAGTAGGAGGAGATTAGACTGTTAAATGACCGCGAAAAATTCGTATCTCCTTCATACGGACTCCGTTTTCGTCTGTATTTTTACCGTTGAGTTCCTATTAATGAGATATTCAACTCTCATTTAGGTCGCGTAAGCCAAAAACAGCTCGAACTAAAATTCGAGTTTCGGGTCGTGCACTGTTATGCCAAATCTTAGAAAATTCATAACTTCCTCATACGAAGTCAGATTTAGGCGTTCTTTTTATGGAAGCGCTCGGTTTAACATATTCTACAACTTTTGTTTAGATTGATAAGGCTAAAAATCCCTCTATCGTAAATTCACTATTTACGATTCCCGGTGTGGTGCCGGTTTTGCCGTAAAACTTCGACGGGCCATAACTTCTTCGTTATAACTCGGATTTCAGCGTTCTTTATATATACGAAACCCTTGAGACATATTCTACAACTTGGTTATGATTATTTATTCTAAATAATCTTTTGTCGAAAAGTCATTTTCGACCCCTATTATCTCTAAATTGACTACCCCGGATCTACGGGCGTTACAGGAAACCTTTACTCGCCCCATTCGACCCTGCAACCCTTTCTGCTAACCCCTTGTAGAGAAGGGTAAGAAGACCATTCCATTTAGGTGGTAAACATGACTTCTTGAATTTCGTCATCGTAGTTAGAACGTCCGTGTATCCCATGTCATAGAGCATCGAAAACAATTGAGTTGTGGTGATGAAATCTGGTGAGATGACAGAAGCATGCGCAGCAAGCCCTAGTAGAGAACAAAAGCGTGCTTTGGATACAGATGTCTTTTGGTTAGAGATATCGAAGAAAATCCGTTCCTTGCGTTTGTCGTATGAAGTAGTGAAATAGACCTGTGATAGAAGGGACATGGGAACGGATTCGACTTGTATGAGAGCATTCACCAATGGAGAATACTTGAGACACTCTACAACATGAAGCATGTAGGAATCATAAAGGAAAGGATCCAGTTGAATGATGAGATTCTGATTGGGTTTTATCGTAAGCAAAGAGGATGACACTGTTTGATCTTGAAAAGAGGATGATTCCGCCGTTGATGTAGAGAAGAAGAAGATGAACAGTTGTATATCGCCGGTTGTTTGCAAGAGAGAGGTTGAAGAAGGTAAGGAGGTACAGTAGGTGTGAGAACCCCCTTTTATACCATTTCCAGGAGAGAGAAAATATCCGTTGTGATGATGATACGATCTCTGAAACGTCTCCTGAAAAAGCGCGATTTGACTGCTTGGTTTCCCTATATATACGTCAGCAGGCGTGGGTGTAGGAACCGTTTCAAATTCACGCGCCCAATTCAAATGCTTATCCATTTACCGTCTCTTCAATTTTGAAAATACAAGCAGCCACAACCGAGACTCATTTGTTCGCTTCATGTTAAGCAACCGTCGCTCCTCCATAAGAAAGGGAACCATCATATCTGTTAGAACCGAAATCACAAATCTGAAAACTGCCATTAGTACCACAAACAAGAGTTTGGAAAATCATAAAGATCTTCGTGTAAGAGTGTGCCAAAGAAAAAGAAATAAAGAAAAACATTTGTGGGATTTAAGTGATGTCTATTTAGACACGAAACTGTGGATCCCGGGCACAAATCTCTTCCTTCAAAGTCAAGAGAGACTGAGAAGTGACTGTGTGGTTTCCCGTGAATTACGATCAAATGTTTGTAAAGAAACATTGAAAGGCATCTTTTCAGTTATAGGCTTTAGTGGGTAGTTTACCTTCAACCGAACATCGATACTTAAAATAAGACCGAAAGTTGGATGAAGTACTTGTGAGACCGATGTGGCCTGTTGAACAAGTATGTTTGATAAAATATTCAGTAACTGGATGTATTTTAGAAATCCCAAAAAAATAAAACTGGATCTTATGGGAAGAAACGTCCTGGTGTTAGACAATTTCATAAAGATCACGCAAAAATAAAAGGAGATTTCGTGAAGTTACAAGTAACAGCTTGAACAGTTTAGCGTTCACCGTCAATTCATTCAAGGTGTTGGATTTTGGGTCTCACTTAGCACGTGGTAAACGAAACTAAGATTATCAACACCGAGATTGTGTAACCATAAACCTCAGTGGTAATAGCTGAGAGTCTCAAGAGTTACTTTTATGAAACGAAACTTAATGGAGAAATGTTAGAAGATGGTGAAGGAACCGAAAGTACCTCTGCTATATAAGAATGACAAAGCAGAAAACTCTTAACTCACTATGAGAAGAGTAAGGTAGCTCGTGACTTGAGTGATTTTAGCAGCCTGATTGGGAAGAAACAATTGGTCTTTATCGAATAATTTAGGCTTCACTCAGAGTCATGGAGGCTTCGGTCTACATACAACAGCATGCTTCTAGGGACTCTAAATTAGTACATAGATAAGAATGTTATACCTGCCCCATCGTCATTGTGTTTCGCATCTGTGAACTTGAATTAATTTTGAGAATTTAGAGATAAAACTTAAAAACACATAGAAATATTTTTGTGGTTTTAGGATTTGTTTGAAAAATAATAAAAACAGAAGAGAAAATATTTTTGGATTTTTGGAATTTCTGAAAAATAATAAAAACAGAAGAGAAAATATTTTTGGATTTTTGGAATTTCTGAAAAAAATAATAAAAACAGAAGAGAAAATATTTTTGGATTTTTGGAATTTCTGAAAAAAATAATAAAAACAGAATTTTTTTTTTTTTTTGGATTTTTGGAATTTCTGAAAAAATAATAAAAACAGAAAAGAAAAAAAATACTAAATATAAACACACGAAAGAATAAGAAAGTGTTACAAAAATATACAACCAAAACCATACCTTAGAAAAGATGAAGCGAAATAGACCGAGTGTTCGGTTCATTTCAGTTCCCAAAAAAATTCCAGAGCCGAAATAGACCGAGCGTTCGGTTCATTTCGGTTCCCGAAAAATTTTAGAGCCGAAATAGACCGAGCGTTCGGTTCATTTCGGTTCCTGAAAAATTCTAGAGCCGAAATAGACTGAGCGTTCGGTTCATTTCGGTTCCCGAAAAATTCTAGAGCCGAAATAGACCGAGCGTTCGGTTTATTTCTGTTCCCGAAAAATTCTAGAACCGAAATAGACCGATCGTTCGCTCTATTTCGCTTGTACATTTTTAGTGAGACGAAAGGGGTTTCGGTACTGACTCAACTTCCATCATTACCAAGCCTTGGATTATTTTGTTAAAGCTTGCTTCTGGTAAGGCCTTAGTGAAGATGTCAGCCAGTTGATCTGAGGACCGAACGAAGTGAACTTTAACATTCCCATCTTCAACGTGGTCCTTGATGAAGTAGTATCTTAGTACAATATGCTTAGTCTTGGAATGTTGCACTGGATTGTAACATATTCGAATCGCACTTTCAGAGTCACAGTAGAGAGGGATCTTCTTCATGCTTAAGCCATAATCTCTAAGTTGGCTTTGTATCCATATGACTTGTGATGTACAGGATGCCGCAGCGATGTACTCAGCTTCGGCTGTGGAAAGAGACACACAAGTTTGTTTCTTTGACTGCCAGCTGACAAGTTTGCCATCAAGGAACTGGCACCCGCCGGTTGTGCTCTTTCGATCCAATCCACATCCACCAGGATCAGCGTCCGAGAAAGCTTGAACAAAGAAGCCGGATTTTGCAGGATACCAAAGACCGAGAGACGAGGTTCGCTTCAAATAACGGAAGATATTTTTCACTGCAAGCATATGAGGTTCTCTTGGATTTGCTTGAAACCTGACACAATAGCAGACAGAAAACATTATGTCCGGTCTACTAGCTGTTAGATACATTAGAGATCCTATCATCTGACGATAGCGAGTCATATCAACAACCGGTTTCTCAAGAGATGGAGTCAGCTTCGTGCCAAATGCCATTGGAACCTTTACTTTGGAATCTCCCGTCATGCCGAACTTTGTTAACAGAGTCTTCGTATATGCTTCCTGATTAATGAAGATGCCTTCTGGTCCCTGTCTTATATTTAATCCAAGAAAAAATTTAATCGGACCCATTGCGCTCATTTCAAACTTAGTCTCCATCAACTTCCTGAATTCAGCTGTTAAGCTAGGATTCGTGGAGCCGAAGATGATGTCATCGACGTAAATTTGAACAATCATTAAGTGTTCGCCTTCTTTCTTACGAAAGAAGGTTGGGTCGACCGAACCTTGTTTGAATTTTGACAATTTGAGAAAGTGTGTTGGAGTGTAACATCCGGATTTCCAGGGACATTATCGTGTATGTTAATCTTGAGATTTAAGGAGGGACTCGACGAGTTGAGGGACCAACTCGCCGAGTCGAGTCGAGTGATCGCGTGAATTTAATGAATGGACTCGACGAGTCAGAGGAGGGACTCGCCGAGTAGGTGCTGGGCAGAGAAACCCTAATTTCCCGGGTTTGAGACCTATTTAAAGGAACTTATAGGCCTCATTTGCGGCTACTCTTCCTTGAGAGCAAACCCTAAACGTGTATGGAGAGCCATGAAAGTCTTAGAAGCTAAAACTTGGAGTAAACTAGTGCATCTCTTGAGGAGAAGAGGAGATCACCCATCAAGGGAGCTAGAGAATCAGTGGATCTAGTGTAACTTAGTGCAAGGGCTTGAGTAAGAGGTAAAAGCTTGCACCTTTCTTGTTATTTTGCTTAGATCTTGTAGATATGGAAGATTTGGGTTTCTTCCACCATTTTTGGGACTTTGTATGCATAAGGTCTCTCATGAGGCCTAGACTTTAGATCTGGACCTTGTGAGGTCCAGAGAGTCCAAAGATTATAGCTTTAGTTAACCATAGAAGAGTTATTGTGGTTAATCATCCTTGTTAGAGTTATATTGGCACTATGAGCATTATATGCCATGTTTAAACGTAAAGCTTGCAACTTTACATGACAATCGACCCTCAGGATGGTAGATCTAGTGTTTGGGGTGATGGATCTGCCTTAAATCGTCTGAATGAACATTTGGTCTGAATGAACTCGCCGAGTCGATGAGCCGACTCGACGAGTTGGTTAGTGTTTGTCCCGAGGAACCGAATCAGGCGATAGCTCGACGAGTTGGGGGTCAACTCGACGAGCTGAGCTGGACTGTCACGAGATTTCTGAGGAAAGTAAGTGGACTCGACGAGTCGCAAGGGTGCACTCGGCGAGTCGGGTCAAACATGGACTGTTGACTCGAGTTTGACTTCTGTTGACTTTGGGGCTTTGATCAACATAAGTAGTAGAGACCATGGAAGGGTAAAATGGTCTTTTATCCACTTCAAAGAGTTAAATAGAGGAAGAATAGCCTTCGGTCATTAGAGTTGTGATTAGAGTATCACTTAGAGATATGCATCCCTTGTGTTAGGTGGAGGCTAGTTCGAGATCTGGGAGCGGGGTCTTTTACTTGCTGCTGGTCAGGTGAGTCTTCTCACTATACATTACCTAGAGTGATATTTATGTGTAGACCGGAGGGTCTTTTATGCTATGTGTATATATATATGAGATTATGTGCATTGTGTTATATGTATGCTATGTGTTGAACAGACTGGGCCGGGGGGGCCAACGATATAGACCGGACCGAAGGGTCCAACGACACAGACTGGACCGAAGGGTCCGACGAGCTATGACCGGACCAGAGGGTCCAACGAGCTACGGGACGGGAGGGTCCCGCTGAGACACATCGACCGGAGGGTCGTACTGTAGCCTCGAGTGGCGTATGTGTTGTATGTGGTATTTTGGGGAACTCACTAAGCTTCGTGCTTACCGTGTTATGTGTTATGTGTTTCAGGTATCTCAGAGGATTACGGGAAGGCACCGGCTTGATTGTACACACCAGAGAAAGAGTCACGTTTTGAGGATCCTGGCTTATTAATGGAGTTGTGTTTCGTAATTTGAATAAACGAGATTTCTATACAATATGTTACGAAAAGTATGCGATTTTAAAATGAAAATTTTGTTTGAAAAATTACGGTGTTACAAGTTGGTATCAGAGCCTTGGTTTGAGGGATTCGGATGCACCTTCGGGTAGATCTGGACTCAAACTGAGGATTTGAGAAAAAATTTCAAGGAAATGATTTTTCTAAAACGAGCAAGAGTTTCTAAAAGAATATGAGTTGGAGCAATGTGTACAATCAGCCAGAGCCCGAACGGTGATTTCCCAAAATACCCTTACGTTTGTATTATGAGATATTTATGAGATATGCTATGAGATATTATGCATGCCAGATATAGGCTAGGTATTTCATATGTTAGGACTAGAGTGGCCTGATTTGTGATGCCTTAGCCTAGGAGTTATTGTTATCTGTGATGTGCTCTCGAGCATGTGTTGAGTAAAAGTATCCAGCAGGAATCCTCTAGAGAGGGATTTGAGTAGAGGAGTAATCTAGGAGAGATACCTAGATGAGCATTTGAGGAGTCTACTGAGAGAGTAGTCAGACGCCCGCGTGGGGTAAAGTTGCTTGAGTTCGGTGGTATCCTTTGAGTATGAGGAGAGCAAGTGGGTAATAACCTAGAGTGGTTTTACATGTTGGTAGAGATTATTCGATGCCCGAATGCTGCTTGCTTCATGCTTTGTGGAACTCTTGATGATGAGAGTCAGCTACTAAGTGAATATGACGATATTCAGGAGGTAGATGGCTGGCATCATAAGGAGTTCTTCAGCAGCTGATGGCGGAGAAGTGTGAGAACCTAGGAAGAGCCTAGGAAAGGGTGACCCTAGTCAGATGAGTACGCTGACAGAGTTGGATATTTCGCAAGACGAGCGAACACGCATGACGGGGTTGGTGATTGAGAAGGTCGAGCAGCTACTTAGGAACTCGGGGATGGTCCGTGTGGAAAGTATGGTTAGATGTGGCAGGTAGTATGGGCCCGTACTACTGAAAGCAGAGGACCCATACTCGATACAGGGAACATTCCGGAGGTTTTAAGTAGCAGATCGAGAGGTGATTTCATGGTTCGAGTACCATGATTTGTAGCAGATCGAGAGGTGGTTTTATGGTTCGAGTACCATGATTTGTAGCAGATCGAGAGGTGATTTCATGGTTCGAGTACCATGATTAGTAGTAGATCGAGAGGTGATTTCATGGTTCGAGTACCATGATTTGTAGCAGATCGAGAGGTGGTTTCATGGTTCGAGTACCATGATTTGTAGCAGATCGAGAGGTGATGTCATGGGTCGAGTACCATGACTCGTAGTGGATTGAGAAGAGATAACATGGTTCGGGTACCATGATTCATACAAGATCGAGAGGTGGCCACATGGTTCGAGTACCATGACCCGTGGCGGTTAGTGTTACTGGTTCTACCAGTTATTCCGTTGAAATTGGTTAGACTGAGATCAGATGTGAAAGAGTATGGGGCCAGAGGGCCATGATGAACGAGTTTTAGTGGAGCATCCCTTGAGAGGGAAATCGAGTTAGCTCCGAGGGATTTTTGGTAAGATGGCAGATGAAGTCGCAAGGCTCAAGGATGAGTAGAGATGGCAGTTATGGAGGATTGCGGCATGAGTTGAGAAATCAGCCGATAGTGGAGATGTCACCTTCTGTGACATGGATGGTATTATTTTCGTTTCCTGTGGGAAACATAAGAGGTGTTGAGAATTCGGTTTCCGAGCTTGGGGGTAAAACCCTGCGGGTTAGCATTGATGGCAACCTTCCATCAGAGTATTTGGGCAGTATGTCTGCCGAGAGGTAATGTTAGAGCAAGAGCAGGTTGTCAGCGGGGACTGAGATGGTTAAGGACCAGGATACACCCTATTTGAGTATAGTAGGGCATGTGTTAGCTGCAGCAACGGACGGTCAAGAGGAGTATATCGAAGCAATGGCTCTTAGTGTTTATGATGGGTATCGAGTATGGAAATGAGGTCTCTGCTCTTATGATAACTCACGTGATGGAACGTCAGTTGAGGAGTCGAGGATGAGGAGTATGTTAGTTCATTATTTTCAGACACAGAGTCAGGGCTACTACTGGACAGTTGAGATGTCCGGTAGTGGGATGGTGCCAGATTCTGAATGACTAGAGGCAGTAATGATGAGAAGCTTCTGAGGATTCCATCTGAGATTCGGGGTATTTGGAGTTGTTTGATCTCCATCGGGGAGATCATCGAGCATAGTGTATCACCTTCCAAGTGTAGGTGCGATGTTACTGGTAAAAACAGTCTGTGGGATAGATTGTTGGTGAACCAATTAGTGATGGTTCGAACCCTGAGTGGGGGAGAACCGGGTACTTTTTGAGGAGATCAGAGGTTTGTTCAAGAGTAGTTAGAGAACTGGATATAGAGACATGCGGTGCGGATTCCCGAGACCAGGGTTATCGGTGGTCGAGGTGAGTTGTAGAGGGAGTTAATGCATGTTGTCCGCGTTCAAGAAAGGATGAGTGTCTGCACGGCAGGTGGCCGTTGGTCAGAGGCCTTGTGGCAGATAAGAATTTTTCGAGGTGGTTGGTTCATAGGGATACTTCGGTAGTTGGGAGATTTTTGGTTCGATGAATGGACTATTCTATGCTCTTTGGAAAGGGTAAGAGATGATCAGGCAGCCAATTTTCGGGACGACATGCGTAATCTCGCTTGGTTTTGAGCAATAGAGGAAATAGTTTCGGAGGGTCATTTTCGTGTTCTGAGCCGTTGGCGATTTCTCCGTGTTTCAGTTTGGGAGATGGAGTATTCCGAGGTATCCGAGTTTAATGTTATAAGTTTCGGATTATTTCGAGACTTGAGTTATGAGATGTCGAGTGGTGTATAAGTGTCTATGGTTCCGGTGGGCGCCCTTCAGCTAATTGTCACCAAACGGGATTATCTGAGAATGTGAATGGCAGCGAGAAAAAGAAGTTTTGTCACGGCGGTGGTCATCCGAAGTAGTGATACATAGCCGGGATGGGTGTGTGTACCTATCTACACTCGGCCGCGAAGCATGAGTGAGTGAACGCAGGATGGCGTCGACTTGAGGATGAGATCGTGGAGTGGTAAGAGAAATCTACAGAGAGCTGTAGCATCCACGAGTTAGTGCGAGAGAGTGCAGTGATACTGCGGGGAGCCGTAGTACTCCCTATTTAGTGAGGGGTTGCGGTGATGCTACGGGGAGCCGTAGTACTCACTATTCAGTGAGAAGTTGCGGTGATGCTACGGGGGAGCCGTAGTACTCACTATTCAGTGAGAGGTTGCGGTGATGCTACGGGGAGCCGTAGTACTCACTATTCAGTGAGAGGTTGCGGTGATGCTATGGGGAGCCGTAGTACTCACTATTCAGTGAGGGGTTGTGGTGATGCTGCGGGGAGCCGTAGTACTCACTGTTCAGTGAGAGGTCGTTGTGATACTGTGGGGAGCCGTGGTACCCGCTAGTCAGCAAGAGAATGTTGTGACGAAGTGCTCTCTGATCAGAGCGTGGCGCAGAAGAGTTTTGGGCTTGGGTAGCCCTAATATTTGATTTTGTGGGAGCCTGGTGGTCGAACCAGGGGCGAGACTGGGGTCTCCATATTTTTCGAGAGTCGTTATAATCTGAAATTGAGTAATGGTTGTCGCAACCAAAGGGAAGTGGATAAGTGAGGAGCGCATGAGTTGCGGGTCATGAGTCATGAGTTGAGTGGTTCGTTGGGACGAGTGGTTCCAATTCTGTGCCAGATCAGACTCTTGAGTTGAGTTCGATTCTAGTGGTGTATTGAGTAGACGGAATGAGATTCCAGATTCAGAGATGCACTTCATTTGGAAGGGGGTATTGTTCCATCTGGTGTCTTAGACCGAAGTGGGTCAATTCGTTGGTATGAGAAAACCGCGAAACACATGGAACTAATGAGTAGTAAATGGCAGAGGTCGAGAGCGAGTCGAATTTCGTACTCGCTTGAGGTGAAGCGAACTTCGTGACTCGTGTGTCACACAGAGCCGAGATAGTTGCATTGATAAGGAAGTCAGTGAGGCGTGTTGGTACACGCAATGGGTAACCTTTGGAGGTTCAACTGCTAGGTCGGGAGATGACCTGGTGCTCAGTGTTGAAAGTGATTTGGAGAAGGGAGCTGGAGTTTGATTGCAGTTCGGTGGATGAGTCTCTGGTGTGATGTGATCCTTCCATTCCTTGGTATATGACCGAGATTGTTTATCATGACTGGGACGAGTGATCGGTAGCCAGTTTTGTGCATGGACTTGTTTTATCGGTCCCCACTAGAGAGTCAGAGGAGCGAATAACGTGGTGACATCTGGAGATGGCGGTCTGGCTGTGTGTCAGGCTACTAGAATTCCAGATTTTTGAGAGTCAGAAGGGGTAGCATAGTGGCAGATGGGTCTGTCCTTTTCCAAGGAGGAGTTCCTGTTTGGATTCAGGTGTCCAGAAATGAAGATAGTTGTGTGGTATGAGACCTTTCGATGGTGTTGTTTGGTTATTTGATTAGATCTATATGTTGTGGAGGAGCGATTTCGAGGGCGAAATCTAATTCAAGTGGGGGAGAATTGTAACATCCGGATTTCCAGGGACATTATCGTGTATGTTAATCTTGAGATTTAAGGAGGGACTCGACGAGTTGAGGGACCAACTCGCCGAGTCGAGTCGAGTGATCGTGTGAATTTAATGAATGGACTCGACGAGTCAGAGGAGGGACTTGCCGAGTAGGTGCTGGGCAGAGAAACCCTAATTTCCCGGGTTTGAGACCTATTTAAAGGAACTTATAAGCCTTATTTGCGGCTACCCTTCCTTGAGAGCAAACCCTAAACGTGTATGGAGAGCCATGAAAGTCTTAGAAGCTAAAACTTGGAGTAAACTAGTGCATCTCTTGAGGAGAAGAGGAGATCACCCATCAAGGGAGCTAGAGAATCAGTGGATCTAGTGTAACTTAGTGCAAGGGCTTGAGTAAGAGGTAAAAGCTTGCACCTTTCTTGTTATTTTGCTTAGATCTTGTAGATATGGAAGATTTGGGTTTCTTCCACCATTTTTGGGACTTTGTATGCATAAGGTCTCTCATGAGGCCTAGACTTCAGATCTGGACCTTGTGAGGTCCAGAGAGTCCAAAGATTATAGCTTTAGTTAACCATAGAAGAGTTATTGTGGTTAATCATCCTTGTTAGAGTTATATTGGCATTATGAGCCTTATATGCCATGTTTAAACGTAAAGCTTGCAGCTTTACGTGACAATCGACCCTCAGGATGGTAGATCTAGTGTTTGGGGTGATGGATCTGCCTTAAATCGTCTGAATGAACATTTGGTCTGAATGAACTCGCCGAGTCGATGAGCCGACTCGACGAGTTGGTTAGGGTTTGTCCCGAGGAACCGAATCAGGCGATAGCTCGACGAGTTGGGGGTCAACTCGACGAGCTGAGCTGGACTGTCACGAGATTTCTGAGGAAGAACTCAGCCCGGTTCCCTGTCACGAGCTGGGCGTCGCATGCTCGCCGGAGCTGAGCTGAGCTGAGCTGAGCTGATCAACTCAGCCCGGTTCCCTGCTGTGATTGCTTCCTTCCTCTCCGCCTATTTCGTCATTGTGCCACTGTCGCCGTCTCTATTCCGAGCAGCAGCCATATCGGATCTTCTTCTTTTCCTCCGACTGCCTTGGGCCGCCGCGAAAGTGTTCGTGGGAAGGTACGTTTTTCAGTGTTCTATCGTGATCTATATTGTTGGGTGGTGTTATGGTGTTGTGAGCGAACTTCTGGACAGGAAAAATCCACCGCCACCACCTCAAGGTGGTGGCTGCCATCTATTTTGCTTCCTGCCGCCCTACGCCCCCACCAGCCGCCATGAGAGGTGGCTGTGGGTGTGTTTTTGAGTTTGTGCTTGGGTGAAATTGTTGTTCTCGGGAATTATGAGGGCGGATAGTGGTATGTGTGGTTGGAAAACCCCCCACCACCACCGTGAGGTGGTGGCCGCCGCCGTGAGCCGCCACTGACCACCACTACCTAAGATGGTAGTGGGTGGTGCTTAGCATAGTGAACCCTAATTAGCCCAAATGGTTGATCTGGACTAGTTGGATAGTGATTGGGCTAGAAATCCTAATTAGGGTTTAGAAAACCCTAATTGTTGGGTTTAGAAAACCCTAGGTTGGGCCTTTTGGGACCCGCATTTGGACCAGTGTACTGAAGATAAAACTCAAGACAATTCTATTATATGATATCTTAGTGGAATAATGGACTTAATGGGTTAAGACCTTAATGGGTAAGTGAGAAACACTTAACCCTAATCGTCATTTTATGTGAAAACCCTAATTTTTCTTGGGCCTTGTGTTGGGCTTTCCTATTGGGGTTGGTGTTTGGGCCATTGATGGGCCATCCAAGAGCAGTCATGTGAACTAGAATATTTAGATGGGCTTTAGGGTAAGGCCCATATGAGGGTTTGGGCCCAATTTGGAAAATTGGGCCATGATTGGGCCTTGGTGGGTCTAATGGACTTGAGATATTTATGGACCGGATTGGTGGACTGTATTTAGACCTAATAATGTTAAGGTTGTTCTTAGAACCTAATGGGGTTATTTGTGGGTTTGACTTAGTGATAGAAGCCAGAGTGTAGCAGCAGCATGTATAGGATCTGTTCGCCATTCGAGGTGAGTCTTCTCACTATACATTACCTAGAGTGGTATTTATATGTAGACCGGAGGGTCTTGTGTGCTATGTGTATGAGATTATGTGCATTGTGATATATGTATGCTATGTGTTGTATAGACCGGACCGGAGGGTCCAACGATGTAGACCGGACCGAAGGGTCCAACGACACAGACTGGACCGAAGGGTCCGAGGAGCTATGACCGGACCAGAGGGTCCAACGAGCTACAGGACCGGAGGGTCCCGCTGAGACACATCGACCGGAGGGTCGTATTGTTGCCTTGAGTGGCGTATGTGTTGTATGTGGTATTTTGGGGAACTCACTAAGCATTTATGTTTACAGTTGTTGTGTTATGTGTTTCAGGTACTAGCGAGGATCGCAGGAAGGCGCCGGCATGATCCGTACACACTCATAGAGATTATGTTTTTGAGATTCTGAGATTTGTTTATTGTGATAACATGAGATACATTGGATTACTATGATGTTTTAAAAATGAAAAATTGTTTTGGAAATTTACGTCGTTACATTACGGCGTTACATGGAGTTTCATACCAGGCTCACGGGGCTTGCTTCAATCCATAGACTACTTTATCCAGTATGTAGCAGTGATCAGGATGCTTCTCGTTCACAAATCCGGGTGGTTACTCAACGTATACCGTTTCTTCGAGTTCTCCATTCAAGAAAACACATTTTACATCCATTTGGAAAACTTCGAAGTTTTTATGTGCAGCATATGCCAAAAAGATTCGCACAGATTCCAACCTTGCTACTGGAGCGAAGGTCTCTTCATAGTCTATTCCTTCTTCCTGGCAATATCCTTTCACCACCAGCCTCGCTTTGTTGCGAATGACGTTTCCCTCTTTATCTAACTTATTTCTAAAAACTCATTATAAACCGACTACAGATACATCCTTTGGTATGGGAATCAGCCTCCAAACCCGATTTCGTTCAAACTCATGGAGTTCGTCTTGCATAGCTTGCACCCAATCAGAGTGATCAAGAGCAGCATTTACCATCTTCGGTTCGACTTTAGAGACAAACGAATTAAACATGCAGAACTCTACTTGAGAGAATAAAGCAGTTTGCTTCGCTTTCATTTGAGAGCGTGTGAGAACACCCTCAGATGATTCACCAATGATTTGAGTTTTAGGATGATCCTTTGTCCATTTTATTAGAGGAGGGTAATTTGGATCATAGGCAGGATCCAGCTCAGCATTGACTTCTTCTTCCAGTTCTGACAGATCGCCTTCGTCATTTGCATTTTCATTCTCCCCCTCAAATGACGAACCGAATCCCATGTCAGGTTTTGTACTCTCCCCCTCAAATGGATCTTCATGGGTTGGGGTTTTTGATGGATTCTCCCCCTGGAAAGGCATGTCGGTTGTTTTTGGTGTAGACGAACCCTCCCCCTGGAGTATAGTGCTTTCTCTTGGAGGGTCATCAGTAGCTGGATGATCACCTGATGCAATAGGTTCGCATTGAGTCTGCTTCTCGGTTGGTTGTTGAGTTTCGCTTTCCATGACTTTAGCAGCTTTATCGATGATTTTCTTCAAGGTATCGATTTTGTTATCTGCTGCTTTCGCTTCTGAGTGGATCGCCTTTTTCGGTTCATCAAAGAGCAACATGTACTATTCAAACAGATTGGAAATAGGAACCGAGAATTGATCGGATTCTGGAAAGATTTCCTCCGTTGGACTTTCGGTTGTTCGTATTTTCTTCACGTAATTGTCATCAAAAGTAAAATAGTAGGTTTATTCAATCTTCTTCGAGCGTTTATTCAGAACCCTATATGCTTTTGAAGTAAGCGAATAACCAAGAAAGATCCCTTCGTCTGCCTTGACATCAAATTTGTTTCGGTTCTCTTTGGAGTTGAAAATAAAGCATCTTGAACCGAACACGTGGAAAAACTTTACATTGGGCTTACGATTATTCAAAATCTCGTATGGAGTGATGGAAAAATTGCTTGTTGAGGAAGGATCGGTTCTGAGTGTAACATGCAGCAGCAATTGCATCAGCCCAGAAGTATAGTGGAAGAGAAGCGAAGCTCAGCATGGTTCGGGCGGCTTCACATAAAGAACGGTTTCGACTTTCAACGATCCCATTCGGTTGTGGAGTATAGGGAGCAGAGAACTGTGAGTTGCTCCCTTTTCTTCCAGAAACTCTTCAAAGTCTTTGTTTTTGAACTCTAGCCCATTATCGCTTCTTATATTTCTTACCACCTTTCGCAGCTGCAATTCCACTTGCTTGATAAAAACCTTCAGCTTGGGAGTCGCCTCTGATTTCTGTTTAAGAAAGAAAACCCAGGTGAAGCGTGAAAAATCATCTACAATTACAAGTATAAACTTACTACCACCGAAGCTTTCGATAGCCGAAAGGCCACATAGGTCCATGTGTAGCAGTTCAAGAGGTTCGATGATCTTTTTATTGATATGAGAAGGGTGACTCTTTCTGCTTTGCTTGCCCATCTCGCATGCTGCGCACAGGTGTTCTTTGTCAAATTTGAGAACAGGAAGTCCACGCACATGATCACCAAGCACCAGTTTATTAATATCTTTGAGGTTCAGATGCGATAGTCTTCGGTGCCACAACCAACTTTCATCTAAGTTCGCCTTCGACAGCAAGCAAATTGCCGGTTTCCTTTTATCGGGTTGAGATTTAGAGGATACATCTCCCCTTTGCGCTCAGATTTCAACAGAACTTTCTTCGTTTGCTTTTCAATTATCTCTGAGCCCTCATCATCAAACGAGACTTTCAAACCGGTTCCCACGACTAGTTGAGAAACACTAATGAGGTTGTGCTGCAATCTTTCCACGTAGGCTACTTTTCGTATTGAGAACTCTCCGTTGGTGATCATCCCATACCCTTTGATCGTGTCGTATGAGTTGTTTCCATATTTCTAACATCCATCATCCTTAAGGGACCGAAACTCCCTAAGCTCTTCCCTCCTTCCAGTCATGTGACGAGAGCAGCCACTGTCAATATACCATTCGTCGTCAAACTGCTCGTCACTTATAACCTGCAAAATTAAGCAGATTTAGGAACCCAAAGTCTCTTGGGCCCTGGTGAGTCTTTTACAGAATGGGGAATTGCAACCGAAAGATCAACCATATATGTTCTTTTTATTAAAGTAGTTTCATCTTTTCTTTTGATGGTATAAACTTTGATTTTATTTTTCTCTTGTTTTAGTTGGGATGTTGCAGATTGTTTATCTTTAGTTGGTTTCTTTATTGAGGTTTTCTTTGGAGTCCTAGGGTTAGCTGACGTTTTGTTATTTTGGATTTCAGAATCTAAGCACATCTTTCCCTTTCCTTTGATATCCTTCACAGAGTTGGACTTTGGTTGAGAGTGAGGAGGATGGGATTTAGGACCGAAAATTGACTTTTGGTTCTGAGCACTTGTGTTGGGACCGAAACAGGACTTTCGGTTCTTGGCGTAGTAAGAGTTGGGACCGAAACTTGACTTTCGGTTCTTGTAACTACTAGAATTAGGACCGAAACTGGTAGTTCGGTTTACCTGACTGCATAACTGGTAGTGATTGCAAGAATGAGACTTGGACTGTGCTTCCTTTTTGAGATTAGAAGCTTTTTCAGAGCGAACATAAGAGGGGTTTTGGGATTGCCAAAAATGTTTTCTCTCATTGAGGTTCTTCATGTATCTTTTGTTCCTCTGGTGTTTCTGTTCAACAAGTTGCTCTTTAGTCCAGTGAATGTTGGCCTTAGGTTTCGTTTTCTTCTCATGAGTTTCGGTTGTTGTTGATGATATGCTGGAAGCTTTCAGTGGTTCGTTTGGTATTTCTTTTGTACCACTTGTACTGGGTTTATCACAGCTTGAGGGTTTGTTGAGGGGTTCGGGAATATATCGTCCCTTAACTCTCCAATAGGTTTGTTCTGAGAGACCAACTGCATTATCGATGGGAGCGGACCAGAAGAGGTTATCGCAACCTTCAGCATTATCTTTGTCAACCATGGATGTCAACTCCGTCGTTTGTTTCTTGGTTACTCCTGTGACTGCATACACTTGATTAGGTGTAGTTTGTACCTTCTGATAAACAACGGCCTTTTCTTTGAGTTTCTTGGATTTGTCTTTTGACACCCGAGCGTACTCAACTGAATTTTCAGATATGAGTGGTTTTGCTGCTTCGGGTTCGCTCTTAAGAAATTCTGAACAATCGACCTCGTCTTCTACGGAGATTTCGCTCATCTCAATGTCCTCATCAAATTCAGAAGTGGTTTCTAAATTTATTTTATTTTCTGAACTTAATTTGGCGTTGGATGAGTCAAACTTTTGTATAGTCTCGGTCTTGATTTTTAATTTATCGTTTTCGTCCAGTAAATTCTTAAGCATGCATTTATGTTCTTTGGACTCAATGAAGGATTCAATTTTGTCTAGTCCATATTTGTAGGTGACTGAAATCTCATATGAAGACATTATAGATTCACATTCAGCAATGACTTCGTCTTCCTTAAATTCAAGGAAGGACAAAATCATTTTATGAATCATTTTACGTATCTCACAATCTAGATGCAACTGGGTGATATTTGTATATAAGCGTTTAGCAATCAAACAGAAAACATTTCTTTGTTTTAAAAACTTTAAATTGTCTCGTTGCACATAAATAATTTCATCCCTAGCCCTAACTAACTCTGACTCCTTCAGCTGAATCCACATCCTTCTCTCCTCACTCTTGGAAGACTCCCTGCTTAGTTGGTCAGTTAGGTTAGAATTTGCTAAGCGAGTTTGCATGAGACTGCCACTTAAGTTAGAAAACTTGAATTTTAATTCATTTAGTTCTTTTTCGTAGTGTGTTACTGGTATTTTAAGTGATTCTAGGATAGATTGTACTTTCTTGATCAACTGATCGCAATCGTTGATCTTTTCACTCACAGGCTTGGCAGCGAAACATTTGTCTTCCTTAAGCTTCGCTTCCTCATGCTTACTTTCGGTTGTTACCATTAAGCATCTCCCAGCCGACTCAGCAAGTCCTTCTCTCGCCACATAAGCTCTTCCATGCGAGGGTCTGCGTACCTCTTCATCTTCAGAGTCTGTAGACCAGATTTCTACTCCACCAAACTCATCATCAATAACATGTTCCTGCACAATTAAAGCATTCATAGAAATGTTAGTTGCTTTCTTCTTCTTTATCTCCTCCAGATTTCTCATGTAATAAGCTTCGTCATCTTCAGCATCCTTCTTCTCAGCCATCTTCCTTATCATGCAATCCTTGGCAAAGTTGTTCTTGCCGTGACAGTAGTTGCAATCGTACCCAGAGTCTCCCACAATCTTACTCTCCTTCTTCTCGTCGTCCTTTTGAGAGGTGTTCTTGGTTTCTTCTTTCACCTTTTCTGAGCTGTAGCTTCCCTGCTAGTTTCGGTTCTTGTTGATCGGGAACTTTGTGCGAGCAAACTTCTTTGGGTTTGTAACCATCATTGCATATTCCTCACTGGACAGATCACAATCTGACATATCAGATTGCTCCTCTTCGTCTACAACATTCTTGCTCTTAGAAACAAGGGCCAGTGAACCCACACCCGAAACTACCTTCGCTTCCTTTGACACCACACTTTCATGAGATTTGAGTATACCCATCAGTTTCGCCAACGAATATGATTTAAATTGCTCATGATCCTTCACAGTCGAGACCACTGCCATCCATTCGGGCCTTAAGCCATTCATGAAGGTAACCTTTTGTTCGATCACCTTCCTTTCAATATTGTGCTTCATCATCTTGTTGAGCAGATGGTTGAAACGATCGAATATCTGAATGAGTTTCTCTTCAGGTTTTTGTTCGAAAGCACCGAATTCAGAGAGCAATAGGGTTTGGATCGAGTGCTCTAGATCCTCATCAGTTGAATATAATTCTTTCAACCTATCCCATATTTCTTTAGCTGTTGTGCATGAACTTACCAGACGAAAAGTGTCGGATTGCAAAGCGAATCGGATCATCCTCATGGCTTTAACGTTGCATAACACCTTGTCTTTTTCGTCTTGAGGGATATTATCTACGTCCGCCAAGAGTTGGTTATACTCTTTTTGAGTCTTGACCGTTCTGTTTGTTCCAGAGTGAACAAACGGACCCAATGTTATTGCTTCCCAGATAAGATAGCCATTGTCTTCAGATCCAACGACATAGTCTTCGAAGTGATGCGCCCATACTTCATAATCTTGAGTATAAAGAATGGGAACCCTTGTAGTGGATCCTATACTGTTGGAGATGTTGATCGGATTGATTTGAGATTCATCGTGAGACATGATGAACTTTTTCTTTTAATCTGCTAGAATCAGACTTGTAAAGTTGAACTTAGGGTTTTATCAAACACAAGAGATACGGTCGACAAGAAGAAGACAGATTCTATATATTGATAAAAGCGGAAACCCTAAAGGATTCTTCAAACAGAAGAGATGCGTATGTATTACACAGTCTCCTGCTCTGATACCAATTGATGAGAATATTGCGCTATAGATCGATAGATTCTAAACAGAAAAACAATATTAATCAAGTAAAGAACACAGGAATGGATCAAATGGTGTCGAATGATTAATATCTCATACCTCAGAAGAGCTCGATGAAGAAATTCGACTGTAGAGGTGTGCTAGGGTTACAATGCAAAAGTAATTAATGAGAACGATAACCTGAAAGCTATACATGCATGCATAATATATACGCTAAACCTAATGATAATCCACGGTTGGATAGGCCCAAACCGGGTAAACAAAATATCAACATTAAGCCCATATGACGCAACACTCTGGACCCAACACCTTCAAAGCGTTGGGTCAGGCCATCTAGTCTCAGTATGGTTATAATAACTCATTAAAAAGGATATTAACAATACGTTAGTGTATAATTAACTAAACGTAAGTACATTTTCAAAGTACCAGTTTACCATGATACAGTTTTTACAGTATTACATCTCAGTATTCAATAAACAGTTGGTTAAGCCAGGCACACTCTCACTTATACAATTTATACAAAAGGAATTCAATAACAGAACATTGGTTTACAAATAGAACGTTTTTATAGGATTAAAACTACTTTTCATATATTACAGAAAATATAGGATTTTCTGGAACAGTTTACATATTCAAAGAATAGAAAACATATTGTTAAACATAAATATTTATGCATTCACTCAACTTTATGTTGATACTCTCTTTTCAAATTACTTTTATTCTCAGGGAAACAATAAACAGGTACTCCCCGAGCTTTTTGAGAAGATGGAGCCATTTTGAGTCATATCTTCTGTATTTTGCTATAACTATTTTAGTGTCAATATACAGTGATTGAACACATGTAAATACTTTTACTTTTAAATACAAAGGTTGTTTGTACTTTGATTACTATGATGCATGTGTTGTGATACTACAAATGAAGTCCTCCACCCCCGGACGTTTCCGCCGTCTGGTTTGGGGGTGTGACAAAAAGGGACCAAAATGCATGAAACCTAACCATAACAAGAACTAAGAGCAATATTCATTAAGTTCAGAGCTTTTTACCTTGAAATGATTCCAAATGGTGATGAGATTATGGATCTAAGGTGCTTCACTCTTCCAAGGTGGCCCTCTCTTCTTCTACTTCTTCTTAATCACCAAAATTACCTACAAAAGCTCAAGAACACTCTCAAGGTGGACTAAGGTTCTAGATGGACGAAATGGAAAGTGGAGGATGAAGAGGAAATGAGAAATGAGTAGTTAATGTTTTTTATAAGGACCAAACCCTAAAAATTAGGGTTTGAGGCGTATGCGGTGTACGCCCAGTGTACTAATGCCCGTGCATGTACACCCAACGTACTAAGCCTTGCCCCGAATTCACGACAATGCAACTACAGGACCAATTTGCAACAAAACTCATTCCAAGGGTCAAAATGCAGTCTTTCCTCATACTAGGGTTAAATGTAGAAATACCTCATTGTCGGGATTTACATGCAGTTCAGTCCCTGTACCTCTAATTAATTCTAATTAATCCATAATTAATTCCAAATTAATTCTAATTAATTCTTAATTAATTATTACTATTTTTAATTAATATATTTATCATATAATATATTAATAAATAATTTTATATCTTTCTAATTATTTATCCAAAAAGGACTTTACTTTTATTGATCAAGATTATACCAATTTAGTTAAGACTTGATACACTTAATCTAACAATATCTCACTTGGATAAGTCGCCAACTACAATTGCAAGTATAACTCTGAATAACAAGGAAAGTGTGCTTTACGTAGACACTGCTAAACTCTGATCAGATCAGACGTTAGCCCTAAGATAAGTGATCAACTATCCCTTTCTTCCTCATGATATCTGGATTAGAATCAATCTCATGGTCCAAGATTTTGTTTCTCAATTTCCCGATTTGTAATGACGTCATCAGAATACTAATTGAACATATTAATTTAGTCCAGGTTGGGCCCAACACTATAATGTCAACATCAAACCACCGATGGGCCCAAAGATACCGTTTTTTCCTTTTAAGGAAAAATGAATGAAGAAACTTTGACTATATAATCATATATTTTACAGATCATATCATACATCAAATTACACGTTATACCATCGAGTTATGGATGCGTTGGTGTAAACCAATGCACAACAGATTCATAAACTATGCCTTATATATATATATATATATATATATATATATATATATATATATATGTTTTAAGAATAGAATATATTATCGTCTTAAAATTACTCGTAATTAAATCCATGAATTAATATCTAAGAGTGGGTTTAACCAATACTCAAAATCACCATTTTCTATGTACTCATAAATATTGCAGCAATCCCTATGCAATGTCCAATCCCTATGGACAATCTACAAAAAATTAAAGACAATCTTAAATAAATACCTATGCCCAAAGTTGTTTGATTAGGTGTCTAAGCCAATAACTAAATTAGTATAATCTTGAATTATTAGCAGAGTCCTTTTAGGTTGCCCTCAAACCTAGTAATTGACTGGAATGCTTTTTGGAGAGAGAGATATTGATTTATTAATTTATTATATGATTAATAAATTAACTAGAAATCAAAATAAATAATTTATTAATATATTATGAGAATAATATATTAATTAGATTTAGTATTGTTTAATTAAAATTAATTGGAATTAATTTTGGGATTAGTTGGATTAAATAAAAGTAGAAGGTGTAACACCAGTCAAAATAGGTCAATAGACAATCACATGTGATTATGTCAATCATGTAATGTGATGTTGTTAAACTAGTAATATGATAAACTTACTATGTAATTCGTGATAAATTCTAATACAAGTATGAACTTTTATGATACAACTCAAAGTATACGTCCATACGATTACAAAAATATAGAGAACGTCTAAATCTGACTTCGCGTGAAGAAGTTATGATAAACCGAACACTATAAATCTCTATAATAAGAGGAATTTAAAATAGACTTAGAATTATCTATTGGAGTCTAAAATAGAGTTGTAGTGCTCGTAAATACCTACACGTGGATATAAAGAACGTCAAGAACGGAGTTCGTATGCAAAAGTTATGGCATTCCGAAGATGTCGCTGTCAGAAACCCTAATTTGACTGAACTCACGACGTGAGCATAAAAACTCACGACGTGAGGAGTCAAACCGCCACATTTTGAAGCTAGAAGTCTACGGAACGATAACCCAAAAGCTCACGACGTGAGCAAGGTTTTCTCACGACATGAGGATGCTGCAGGACACGAATCGGGGCTAGAAAACACGCGTTAAAGCTATTGGATAACTCTTACCATAATTCACGACGTGAACCTATCATTTCTCACGTCGTGAGGGCCAAAAATCAGCCTATAAATAGCCATTTCGACCCCAAGGCTCATTACACCATTTCTACTTTCTTTCTCTCTCGTTTGCTGAAGCCGTTTCGCTTCCCGAGCCCGATGATCGCGAACCGCTGAGCATTTTCAGTTAGATTCCGTCAAAGTACGATATTAAGGTGAGTTTCGAGGCCCCACTTTCTAATATTTTTGGGGGAAAACGCATGCTAAATATTGTATATACGTTACTATTATGTCTATATGCTAGTATATTAGTATCAACATAGATAGTTATAATAACCGGGATATAGTTGTTCTAAATATAATATTTTGAATATATACAACTATTATCAACTTGTTAGCATGTTATTATACTAATGTAGATCTTAAGTTATACTTAGGATTCTATATATATGTTGTGTGCGATATAGTTCCGAAATTATATTCGGAAGTTCTATATGTTAATCCATAAAGTATGTTGCTATTATTGGTTTTATGTCAAGATAAAACTTGGTATGTTATATGTTGTTGTTGTTATTGGTTTTATGTCAAGATAAATCCTGGTTTTACTTCAAGTTATAGCTGTTATACTACCTAAATCTTATGAAGTTAGGAGTAATGTTTAAAAGCATAGTCTAGTAACTTAGGGTTTTAGACATGAAAATGCTTTTGTTGTTAGAGCTATAGGAAGTCGTCGAAGTCTACATGAGTAATTGTATTCATCAACTAAGATTGGGGATCTTAGCGGAAATCCTCTGAACTGTAACCGTTAATCCCGTGTGAGCGAGGAAGTCATGTATAATTAGTATACGGGTTGACCACCCCACTTGTGATTGTTAGCTACAGCCAACCATAAGCAAGTGATGAACTATCCTTTTACTTGTTATTGTTCCGACGTCGATGAAGCGTACGGTGTTGTTTCTCATGGTAAATCATGAGTGTGTTTTATCAGAGGTATTATGTCATAGCAGCGGTTACAGGCTCATGGTAGCAAATTGTTAGAAACATTATACTTTGTCGTATACAAGTATTAATGTTAAGTATAAGTTTCCCCTACTTATACCTTAGGCTCAAGGAATGTTTAGGTATAACACTTAATTGATAAGAAAACTATTATACCTAATATATATACTAAATGTTGGAGAGTCAAAATGATACTTTTAAAACTATACTTTTGAACTTGGAAAATGTATTATTTTTATATGGAGTCAAAACCTATGAACTCACCAACTTTATGTTGACATATTTTTAAATGCATGTGTTTTCAGGAAGTTGATAACTATGATACAAGAAATGACGTTACACTGCCCGGTGTTTCCGCCGCCGGCCGGGGTGTGACAGAAGGACTAAAGGTGATTATGTTCAAAAATTGAGCATTGACCAATTCGAGAACCTCCCATAGAGGGGATGGTTTCTAGAGGGTTTCTAAAGGTATTCTTGGGCTCTAAGGAAGCTTAAATGCCTTATGGAGGAAGCAATGGGGTAAGGGTTATCAAAAAGGTATCTGCCTTTCATACAACCTTCCTAACACCTATATAAACCTTAAGGGTTTAGAATTTTGAGATTGATCTCATTCCAAGAGCTTAGTTTCGAAATTATTCCTTCTTCTCCTATTTCCTCTTTAGCTTCCAATTGCTAAAGTTTGGGTATGAGCCATTAGAGGCACGAGACTTCTGGTGCTTGTTTTCTAAAGATCAATCAAGAAGGAATATTTGTTTATATACTATAATAAACAAAATGTATTTTTTCCAATAACCCATTTATAATTCTGAAAATAGCAATGTACTTTTAGGGTTCTTGATATTCAATTGTTTGTTGCAAATCATAGTGAGAACATAGATCCTTTAGGTGGCATGTGAACTTATAGTTTAAGTTTTTTCGCCAAAATAAGATTTTTGTAACCTTTAAAACCCATCAGTGGTATCAGAGACATTGTTCTCATTGATCTTGCTCAAAGTTGAATAAATCAAAATTAGGGTTTATAGAAACAAAACCCTAAGGAGGCAATTTTCGAAAATCACTAGGGTTCTTGAAACCCTAGCCTCCACCCTCATATTTTCGATTTTTGCAACGGTTTTAGAAACCCTAGTCTCCTTAGCCATTTTTTGAAAATTGAGGAGTCCCTTTAGGGTTTATCTTGTTTCCTTATTTGTTATTTTAAAAGCTTTAAAATGTGAACATTAAATCTTGATAAACCCTGACCTATTTTTGAAAATTAGAAGGCTTAGGATTAGGATTAAATTAGAATTATTTTATTAATTGGTTATTGTAAATAATTATTTAATTAAGTTAATTAATTTTTTTAATTAGAAGATAAAGATTAAATCAAAATAGGTTTATTTTAAATTAAATTAATTTTTATTAATTTCAAAAATTTAAATTTAAACCTAGTATTTTAGAAAAGTTTTAAAATACACCTTATATTATATGTATAATTAAAAGTTTAATATATTATATGTATAATACAAGTCAGTCAAATCGCTAGTACGCCTCATTCATGAAGCCATACTATAAGGGGAGTTTAAGGAAGTGACCTATAAAATGACCGTCATTAGGTATCCACTCTTACCCACCGCTCCCTTGTATGGTGGAGGGTCGTTAGCCGAATGGATTTGATATGACATAATCTCATTATAAGTGTAATAATATAAAGGTACTAGAACCTTCTTTTAAAAATATCACTTTAGTTACTTTAGGAAAAATGTGAAATAGTATGCTAATCCATGAAAACGCACATCATACTTTAATATATCGTTAGTGGAGCGTGTTTGGTTAACTGGCACACTAGTAAAGACATTAAAGAGAAATGATGAGCATCTTGAAAATTATCATTGTTGATGGAGCTTATGTGGTTAACCGGCACATCAATGTGAGATAATAAATGACATCGAGGTTGTCAAACGGGTTTGCATGGTTATTCAAATCTCGTTTGTGATCCTCGACATCCCATTCATAAAAGTGAGAGCATAATCCGAGACTAAACATGCCATTGATAAGATTCAATGAATCTCAAAGGATATAGGAGTTTCATAAGATTGGAATTGGTAAAAGCCTTATCTATCTAAAACAGATTCGAATTTGATTATGACATCCCTCTTCAAAGTTCGAATCGAAAATATGGATCCTAGCCTTAATTTAAATTTATGGGTTAATAATTAAGGATTAAAATCAACTAACATGAATTCTCTTTTCTCCCATTTTTAAATGTATTATGAAGATAGAAATTGTCTTCCTCATTCCTGTAGAAATGGTTTTCCTCAATCTTCTGGAGATGGTCTTCCAAATTCAAGTGAATGTGAAATTGTTCTCCCTTCCTTAAAAAATGATGGAACTGGAGATCATCTCTCTTCAACTCTTCCAGCTCATCCTCCTGTGACTCTCCCAACATCACATTTTTCTTTAAGTTTAAAGATATGAGGCTACTCAATTCCTATTGGCATGTAAACATCAAGATGGAAACTTTGTGTGTGCGCATGCTCTAAAAGATGAAATAGTACATTGGCAAGTTTGATATATTGGGTGTTGTTTTCCCAAGGGAGTAAGCCATTGACTTGGTTCTTCTCTCGCTTCCAAATTCATATGATCAGTTCATTAAGAACTTTTATATGAGGAATATCGACATGAACCTAATTGATCTGACCCAAACATTGATGGTTGTTGAAGCATAAATGCTTAAGAGCACATCTGAAGCATAGATGCTTATAGGGTCTATATCTAAGGTTTCCATGGACATTGACAATGTTGACAATGGTGATCCAGAAAAGATTTCTCCTCCCAATGGAAAAGGGTTGTCCAAGATTAAACTGTTTGATCGTATAGTAAAGAGAAAGTCTAATTCTGGGATTGTTCCATGTGTTGACCCCAAAGAGTCCATTTGTTTCTACTACGAATTGAATCAACATTGGAAACAAAGCTGCCCAAAATACCTGAAAGATATTAGAGATAGTAAATTAAATTCGTGTGACTCTACTTCAGGTACATCCATTATCTAACTCCATTGTTTTGTAATTTCATATTCATACACTCTTAATACATGATGTGATGATCACATTTTGATGGTATTAAAGGAGTTAAGAGAAAGAACAAAACTTAAGAAAGGTGAGCTAAATCTGATCGTGAGAAACGGACTTTACTCACATTGTTCAAAGATCAGAATTTGGAGCTACTACTAAAGAGTTGGGATAATTTAATGGATTGCTATTACTCTTCTGAGATTTCTAGAAACATAGTTTTCATTTTATGCATTGTAAGGACAGGTTCCAATTTTTCGTTTATTTTTCCAATAAAAGTGAAATTTTGGTTTATCTTGTTGCCTTATTTTATATTTCCTTGGTATTTATGAAAATGTTGGTTACATTTCTAATATTGGCAATATTAATTGTGGATTTTATTCTTATGATACCGCATGTTGTATTGTGATAATTGACCAAGTGAAAAGAATTGTCATCACATGTGGATAGATACTTGGTGTTGTATAAGTCACATTATATAGTATATGAGAATGTTTTTCATTGGAAAATTATAACTAATTCATTGATCACATGTTTATATGAGTCAAGTGACGGACTAATGGATCTGGTACATGTTGATATGGACTATTCAGAGCCACCACAAAGGACGATAACTCTATTCATCATGATTTAATGATGCTTCACTAAATATGGTTGTGAGATTAAGCATAGTTCTAAAACTTTTGAAAAATTCATAAGTAGCAGAATGAATGGAAGAATCTGTTAGGCATAAAGATAAAAGTTTATCCTATCTGAAAGGAAATGAGAGTACTTTAGTATCCTGTTTTATGATCATCTTAGTGATCATAGATTTATATCACATTTGATCCTCGAAGAACATCTTAGTGCAATTCTATGACTAAAAAGAAGAATTAGATATTGTTGGAAATATTACGATCATAGATAAGTCATACTTTGTTCCAAATCAAGTTGTAGAGCCATGCTCTATTAACTATGAATCATATCTTGAAATTCATTTCAAACTAAGAAAGTTGAAAACACCTCGAAGTATGCGGAGTAAAATGTTTTATCACTCTAGCACATATAGAATTGGAGCTGTGATGTTAATCGAGAAACAAAAGATAAACTGAGACCTATTCTATGAAGTGTTTTCTTGTCGAGAATCTACATGAACTTTTGAATATTTGTTTTAGCTCGTCATGGAATGTTACTTGAGAGAAAATTCATATGTCAAGAAGTCAGTGGGAGTCGTATTGATTTTGAGAGCTCTAAGAGTCAATCGAAAATAAACCTTTTAGTTATCACTAGCATGTGACTTGAGGTTGATAACCTATCATGTTTTGTCACAACTAGGAATTCTAATGCTTTGTAAACATTAAACAAGGATAACATTGTAACAAAAACTTGAAAGCAACGTATGATGCTTATTCAATGACAACCAAATTCCATCAAACACTCTATTCAAAACACTCAAATAGTCAACAAAAGGTTGGAAACCCTAGAAATCCCGGTTTAAGTCCATTATGGATTAGGATTTCTTTATTGGGCCTAAAGGGGCCAATAAACCTCCAATGTGACTATCTTGGGCTTAGAACTCTTAAATGGGCTCTAATTGGACCCACTCTCATAAGACTTAACCTTTTTGGGCTTTATAAGTCTAAAATGGACTAGTTTACCTTTAATGGGCCTTATTGGGCCATAACAATCCAATAAGCCCTAAAAAGCTACCAATCCATTCTTTCATGCATGGTTGGGCCGTAACCCACTCCAAAGGCCCAAATGGGCCGAAAGCTATTAATTTGGGCTCCATATTTTGGACTCTAACATCAAGGCCCAAATCTTTTCTCTTCTCTTCTCTCTCTCTCTCTCTCTCTCTCTCGGCCCAAGTAAAACAAAACAAAAAAAATAAGAAAAGAGTGGATAAAGGAGGGTTGACTTTCCATGGTTCCACCTCACAATTACCCATGGGATATCCATGCATCAAATCCCATACTTCCATGCACCATCACCTCAAGACTCTCCCCTCTCTCTTCTCTTCTTGTTTCGGCCGAGGATCACCAAACACACACACACACATATTCAAACTCTCATCCTAAACACTCTCAAGCACATCCTATTCTCCATCCAAATTTTCGAGATCTTGGAGCATTTCAAGGAGGTTCTTCCACAAGAATCATCACCTTAAGTAAGTTAAATGCTTGGATCTATAATCTAGTCTCTTTATTTCATCAAGAATCTTTCTAAACTCACCCAAACTCATGATCATCATCTTAGAGAACTCTAAGTTCGAGATCCACCCAAGAAGGCTTACTAGGACCAAAACTCTTCCATTTCCTTCTTCAAAACCGAACCCACAAGCCTAAGGTGAGTTCATACCCCTCTATTTTCGGTTTTCATATGTTTTATGGGGGAGAATGCAAGTAAAATGTGAAGATTTATGTGTATTTGTATGTTATGTGTGATTTCTTGTGATTTTGTGATATATTTGTGCTAAAGATGAAAGATATTTCGAGATCTATAGTTCAAAAAGGAAAAATATGTGATCTAGTTCATATTTCACTCAACATGTCAAGATAAACTAATATACAAGCTTTAAATTAACATACTACAACATCAAACTCATTTTTGGATTATTTTTGTCAAATAAGTAAAAGTTTAGGAAAAAGTTGTCATTTGCGGTTTTTACAAGGTTCAAAATGCCAAAACAGTTAAAATAGAAGTTTCTATGAACATTATGTTTTTCAAAGGACTAAAAATGAAATTTTATGACTTATTGGGCTAATTTTTGGGCTTTTCGGCCCATAAGCCCACAAAAAAAAATATGTTTCTTAAGGGGCTGAAATGGAAATTTCTCAAAACAGTGGGTAGAAAGGTAAATAAATCTATTTCTGGGGTTTAAAATGATCATATTTGTTAAAAAGGATTTAAAATGCAAAGAATTTGGATTTTGGGTAAAAAGTGTAAAAGTTGCGAAAAAGGTGGGTTAAAATGCAAATATTTTAACTAAAGGGGTTGAAACTTTCAAAAAGTCACTTTTGGGCTTAAAACATTATTTAAATAAGTGTTTGGGTCAAAGATGTCAAGAAAAATGGTTCAAGGACCTAAAATGTCATTTTTTTTATAAAAGGGCAAAAATTGCCAACTTTACAAAATAAGGGGGCTGAATAGGTCAAATTAATGTTTTTGGTCAATTATGTTAATAATAATAATAATCGGGCCAAAATATACAAAACTTTATAACTTATGGGTTTTAAATAGAAAAATAACTATTTTATAAAGCTATAAATCGTTATAAAACAATTTCGTGATTTATACGACATATCGATTAAACAACTCGCAACATTAGTACTATACAAAACAAGTAAACGTTCAAATGGTTGGGCTTGAGAGATTCTAATCATGCTTAATGGGCCTTCGTGACTCATTAACATGGCTTTTGGGCCCAACTTAAATAATACATGTTATTGGGCCTCCTGTGACCCAATTACATGCTTAATGGACCTTCAATGGTTTTTATATGCTATTGGGCCTCAGTGGCCCATTCGCATTACTAGTAAGGTCCAAATAAATTATATGCGAAATGGGCCAACGCGCTTTTCGTATACCCGACAGCCTTAAATAACATACGAAATTAGTAGGGCCTAGTAGTCCTCTTCTCCTCGTCTGTTAGGCTTACCTTCTCTTCATGTCAACTAAAATTCGATCATTAATCAAGGTTAATCAAATTCATGTGGATCGAGTGAGTAATAACGGGTGACACCAATAAGTGTCGGTCATAGTCTGTAGTTGTAATCAAAGTCTCCTGGAGGGAGAGCGAGAGTTTGTGTATAGATCTATACGGGGGTGACTCCCCCACACCTAAGTTGTTCGCTACAGTTAGACTCGGCCAGTCTAGGGTGACAAAGTCTTAAGATCAAATTTCGGTGTTCATTAGAATACTAAGACAGACGAACTAGTCATTATCATGCATGGTTATAACGACTCACGTAGAAATCCGACATCATTAATCAGGGGAAATCATTAATCAAAGGAAATCATTAATCAAGGGAAATCATATTCATTTGATGTAACGATTCAATAAGGCAAAAACAATCATAACTTTTATTCGGAAGACATCGGGTTTTCCGGGGAAATCAATCTTACTCACTTGTACTTTCAAACATTATAATGCAAAACTTCTCATTTATTCATGTTTTGAAATCATTCACGCATATACTTACAGGATCATCACAATATTTTCAAGAAAAGTTTTATTACAGAAAATATCGGATTTTCTGGGTTTTACCAATGACATAAACTACCTTACCTCAAACACACTTATGAACTCACCAACATTATATATGTTGAAGTTTTCAAAATAACTTGTATTCTCAGGTAATCATTAGACAAGGAAGCATCCGGTGTGTTGAAAGTTTTCTTTTGGTAGTAGCTAATCACCAAACACTTTATATTTTGAAATCATGTAATGTAAACCTTGTACTTGATGTAAACAATGCCAGTTGTACTATGTAATGGTTGGTGATGCATGTGTTATGTTTCATATATATTCATTGTGATGATATTTCAATTTAAGTCACGCGAGCCCTCAGATGTTTCCGCCGTCTGGTTTGGGGGTGTGACATGTTTGGTTGACACATTCTTATTTATATGCACTTCTAGTTGATTTGGTAATGCTTATGAGTTTTATGTCGTCATTTAACTACAAAAGCAAAAGTGTGTTGGTCAGTGAAAGTACATTGATACATATAGGTGAGCTACTAACAACATGGACGAATTGGTAGGCATTTGTGCCACCAGAGGGCAAGAAATTTAGAAATAGCAAAGTCCAGTCCATGAAGGAAAGCTAGTTGAGTTGGCAATGCTTATGAGTTTTATGTCTTAATTTAACTGCAAAAGCAAAATCGTGTTGGTCAGTGAAAGTACATTGATAAGTATAGGTGAGCTACTAACAACATGGAAGCATAGGTAGGCCTGTGTGCTACCAGAGGGCAAGAAATTTAGAAATAGCAAAGTTCAGTCCATGAAGGAAAGATAAATTTGAATTTGGTTGTGTCCTAAACCTGTCTTATGATTGTAGGTTGGAAATAATAGATTCACATGGATGGGAACATATGCACCATAAAATCTAGGTGGCAAAGTTCTCACTCTAATTCATGAGAATAATTATGAGGAAATACTTTTGCTGATAGATTTAAATATATGATAAAGATCAATATGGATGTTGGTTGTGTTAATTTCATTCTCAAATTCATAATATGATTACAACATCCCTCTTCATATTTCGAATTATGAGGAATGGAAATAAATTGTTTGAAATTTCATGACATATATCTACTACTTCTGAAAGGGTTTAAACAAACACATGTGCTATCCAATGAAGGTGTATAAGCTTAAGAAGTCTAGTTGGAGACTTATCGAAGCATCGCGTAACAAAAATCGCCGAAAGTTGTCCGTGTCGGTCTACGAGTTCATGTGCGGCAAGGAAACCCACTTCCATGCAGTGGAAAGCCATTTCCACGCCATGGAGACATAAAATCTATAAATTACGGGTTTTTAGCCCTAATTTGGATGCCAACTTCCACCAACTTGGGGAACAAGTTATTAGTTTATTCTAGACAATTTTCAGAGCTGAAGAACATCTTTGAAGTGTGGATTTGAAGATCACAATGAGAATTCATCGTTTTGGTTTGTTTATTATCATGTATTTTAATTCCAAATTCGTTAATTTCAGTTTTCTAGTTATGATGCAAAGCTAGAAACCTTTTACTTTCACTAGGTGTAGATAAACCTAGTTGATTTTTTTTTCGATTTCGTTAGTATGATTATGTGAGTTGGATTTAACACTTGTGTTTGTGTGATTGTTAACCTTTCATTTAAAGTTATGATTTTTATTACCAATATGAGAGTTATGTGTAGTTTACATGATCAATCTAGTTACATTAGCTTGATTCTTAACTTTTTATGATCATTAAATTATTAGGACTAGAGATTATCCAATCATGGGGTTAGGTAATATTAATTGCTAACTTTGATCATGTTAGAGAATAATAGTTATCCATGCTATGTTTGATTTATTGTCATGATCATTGATAAGTAATCATTAATAACACCGTACATAGTTCGAATTGACCTAACTAATATGTATTCACTAATATTATGATCATTAAATTAGTTGTTTATGAATAACTAGTACTAGGAAATCAGATCAAGATAACTAGTAATTGTTAAATTCAGTAACCAACTCATTAATCTATTGAATGCTAACAAATCAAACATAGACAACTATGGGGATTCAAATTCTAGTGGAAGTACTTCAAATATACTACTTTAAAATCACGTTCTTTGCTTTTTGCTTGCTTTGTTGTTTGAATTTGATAATTTAAGTTTCTGAACTTTTAAAATAAGAAAACTCCCCATTTATAATATTTTCTTTAGTTTAATTATTTGCTTATTAATTTGATTCAAAATCATACTTGTTTCCTGAGAGTTCGGCACCCTTTCTTACCTTAGACTATATTACTTCATGACTAGGTAAACTGCCTAATTTTGTTTAAAACTAGTTAAGATTCGATATGACTTTATAAATTTAAGACTACTGGTATAAATAAAAAACACATCAGTAATAGATATTTTTGTAATTATTTTTCAGATTAAGGGCTTATTTTGTTAACTTAAAAACCTTGTGTTGTAAGAAAAATTGTTTTGAGGGACTAAAACTGCCATTATAGAAATTTATAGGAGGGGGGTGGGGGGAGTAAACTAAATATGAAATCGCATCTCATATTTTCAAGGCTTCATGAAGGCAAGTTGGCCCTTTTTTGTCTTTGGCAACCCTTTTCTTCCATTGAACCGATGTTCCCTCTTTAAAAAAAACTTATGTTGTGTGTGTGTGTGTGTGATTTGTGAGCCGCAAGAAGGAAAGGGAAAAAGGGGGATCGAAGTTGTGATTGAATCGGGCATATCTAGTGGGTAAATCGATCGTGGGGAGTGAGAGGTTAAGTAGTGATCGGTCCTAGAAAAGGTAAGCCTCTAATCCTTTTTTTTATTCTTTTCTCTTTAGCAGACATCCTCCCATCGTGTAACGCCCAGATTTTTTCTACCAAGGTACACCCAAATTTATCAAAAATCATTTAAAAGTTTTACAAATAATCATGGTGTACAGTGGCACTCTGACATACAAGAAGTTATCACAAGGATCGTGCTAGCAGCAAGCATAGAATCGAGTCGGGCGTCACAATAAATCTACCCGCAAAACAGATTATCACAAAAAAACGTAAGCCTCATGGCTTAGTGAATAACAACTACTAAAACATAATCAAATAAATCATAAATCATATAAATAATGTAAATCATGTATATTCCACATAATTGTCACATATGTAATCATTTCATCAAAGGATTCATTTATTCAGTAGTAATCTTTTCAAATACCTGTCCAATCAATAATAAGTATCTCACTAATATTAAATCTCATACTCAATGAACAATATATCAAATGTGTTATATCTTCCAATCAATATATATCTATCGATCATATATTGATCTATTAATATAATCCAATCTCTCATGTATAATCTATTTCTCAACATTTTCTCATTTCTATCAGTCAACAATTAATATTCTAATTAATAATCAATTATATAATAATCATCACAATTATCACAACACTGGATGTTAGAGTAGTGTTACTCACCTGGTTAGTCGATAGACTTATTCCAGTCTCAGCTTTGCTTTTTCACTATCTATCAGCTCGTCACATGGTAACACTTATTTATCAAATAACAAGTTCCTCAGAACCAGTCCAGACTCACTAATAATTATACCCTGTGACCACTTATAACAATAATAACCAAATATCATAATATTATCATAATAGGTTAACCCGTAAGCTCGTGGCTAAATCTCTCATATCGGGTATTTCTCGGGTAATAGGGTTTATAACCCTTATCAACCAAACTCGATATCTAGTCATGAGATTTTCTCACTAGTCTCACCAACGGGTTCATAATAGCTCCATATCACAAATACCCGTAACCCTTACATGGGTCTGATATATCTAATAATAATCATATATCACAAATACTAATTAACGGGGTAAAATATACCATAACAGATCTCGTATCTCGGCCTGCATCCTCCGTATGACGGTATAACATCTCCGATATAGACTCCCAAGAATGGCTCCTGAGCAGCATCTCCCCTCCCGCGAGCCAAAATCCTCCAAAATAACACAAAGGACTCGTTTTTATAGTCTGGGTTTGCTCATGTCGTGATCATTTACTTCTCACGTCGTGAGAAGTGTTTAGACCGGTTTCTGCCACGTGTTTTCGTCGATTCATGTTGCTCACGTCGTGAGACAACATTCCTCACATCGTGAGAGTCATAGGTTTGACCGTTGACTTGACTTTCGTTGACTTTTTCAAAATAACAACGTACTTTCCTCAAATCTTCAAATGATCATAACTTTCTCATACGGACTCCGTTTTCGATGATCTTTTTATCCATGGAATCCTCTCAACGAGCTCTATAAAATTCTTTAATTATCTTTTTCTAAACATCATTTCTCAAAATAAAGCAACTCAAGGCTTTATCTTATTTACTCAACTCATAATATCTATATTTCGTAAAGTAACACATGTTACAAAAAACCGGGTGTTACAATACTTCCTCCCTTCAAAAGATTTCGTCCTCGGAATCTCTTGAAATATCGTGTTACTAATATAGGGTAAGCTAAATATTCATATCACATATATCTCATTATATTCTCTTACGCTACTCTTATGTTATCTGATCTCATACTTTTATTTTTATATGAATCTCAAATTTTCTCATCCCATCTCATAATTGTTCAAGGCTCATACGTTTCTCATCTCAAATTTTTTCTACTCTTTTACATATTCTAAATAGAATTATTATATAACTCTCATTGTCTAATGTCTTCTGTAAGTTTAAACAACTTACATAATCTCTCATATATCTAGACACTTTATGTAGCTTTAATTAATATTCTTTTCATCTAACTTCTCAATGGTGATCGACTTTAATTGGTAGGGAAAAAGGTCCCGACAATTACAAATCGATACTTATTATTATTATTATTATTATTATTATTATTATTATTATTATTATTTCCAAATATTAAAATCAATCTCTCCGATTACTTAGATCGGTGATTAACAACTCATATCAATAATAATTGTTCGATATTAATATACAAAAATGTTTCTCTATTACTCTTATCGTATCTTATATTTATCTCAACTCATTATCATAACTCAAGCCAACATTTCTCTTAGTCTTCCTCAATAATTATTTGGCACTTGACTTACGACTCATCCTGAAGTCACAAGTGTAAATACTCATAGCAATTATCATCATTTAATATAAACTAGACACTTCGCAAGTCAATATTATTATAAGTTATATTTCAAAATTCGAATATGACCACTCATTCACAAGTCGCTCAAATTAATTTCAATCTCATTAATCTCTATGATACCCACAATGTGATTAATTTACTCAAATATTCACAACTACTCAAATTACTCAGATCAACCACTCAATTTACTCAAGTCAATTTCTTAAATAAATCTCTCGAATTACTCAAATTATTGATTAATTAATCACTTTACTCTGATCAATCGAGTTAGTCACTTATATTAATATTACTCATTTAAATCAATTATTAAATTTGCTCATATTAATATTATTTACTCATGTCAATTACTCTACTCAATATCAATCACTTTGATCAAAATCAATTACCAAAGTTAATCTCAATCGTTCAGATCAATCACTTTGATTGGTTACTTTGATAAATTGGTGTAATTGCTGATTGTATTCATCATAATCATACCTAACGTTGGATCCGATAGACAGTCGAATAATTGATTCCACCCTAAGCTCACAACCAAACAAGGAACAGGAAATAAGGCTAAATCAAATATTCTCAAACTATAAAATTCTATCATTGTTATTCTACTCAAATACTCATAAATTACTTAGATCAAAATCAATCACTTATATTAACATCAATTTCTCATATCAATCATTCAAATTGCTCTAATCAATTACTTTGATCGATCACTCTAATTAAATCAATTACTTGAATCAATCTCAATTGCTTAGGTCAATCTCTTATATCAATATAAATCGCTCAATTTAATCTCTCGGATTTTTCAAATGAATTGGAATGACTCCCACATCAGTCACCCTTACTACACTCGACTCATGATAATCTCCCAACAAATTTTATGGTTTTTCTCAATCCTTCCAGCCTTGTAACTAATTCATACGAACTCCGATTTGGACAAAATTTATATAGTTGGAAAGCCTGTTAGGAGTACTACAAACTTCATATAATCCGTTGTATCTGAATATGTCTAAAACTGGAGTTATTCAGTTGTGAACATGAAGGTCTTGAACATTTTAGCAATTTCACGTATTTGAACAACCAACTTTAAATAATCATATCTTATTCACTACACATCCACTATGTCTGATTCTTCTTCCTATGTATTATAATTTTTTTAAACACTCAAATTACACAATCAACCAAATCACTCACTCTAATCAATCAATCAATCAGGTTAATCACTCAGATCGGTTACTTTAATTAATTTATGTAGTTGCTAATTTTATGCATCATAATTATACATAATGCTATAATCATAATATCTTATTTTTTCATGTAATCAAACCTTACCGTTTATCAACTCGTAACATTTAACCCAACATCACATCGCAATGTCAGCACGTGACTTTCCAATAAATATCGAAGAACAATGTCAACCCATGACAAATCAACGAATAACAACGGTGTGAGCCTGCGATGTATCAACAAATAACAACTGTGTCAGCCTGTGACACATCAACAAATAACAACTGTGTCATCCCGAGACACATCAACAAATAACAATAGTGTCAGTCCACGACACATCAACTCATAACATAGTCTCATTCCCAAGGAATGTCAATCTCATATCTCAATCTCATTCCCGAAGGAATATCAATATCATATCTGATCTAATCATCTTTCATCTCGATCAAAAGTTCTTACTATAGTTTCTCACTTCATATCAACTTTAGGAGTTATATCTTTACTCTAAATCATACTCTCATACTTCATTTTATTTCTATCTCGTTATTCTCTAAATTATCGTAATTAATATTAAGAAATATGCTTTTATTCCATGATTATAATCCTTGTCATTATCAATAAGCCTTCCACATAATGGATATCAACTAGACACTCAGCAAATCGGTATATTATAAATCATATCTTCAAATATTATTACAGGTTCATAACTCATCCAAATTAATCACTCAGGTCGTTCAAACCACTTTCTCAATTTAATCTCTCATATTACTTAAATCAATGATTAATTAATCATTCAAATTTATCACTCAGATCGCTTAAATCGATCATTCATGTTAATTATTCTAATTGATATTAATCACTTTGATAAAAAATTTAATTGCTCATATTAATCACTCAAATCTATTGATTAATTACTTTAATCAACATTGATTTCTCTGATCAATCACTTGGATCACTCACCTAGTTTAATCAAATCAATCACTCAAATTATTTGGATCAATCGCTCATATTAATATTTTTTACTCAATTTAATTTATCGAATCACTCAATTTAATATTGTCTACTCAGATCAATTACTCGGATCAATATCATTTACTCAAATCAATAACTCAAGTCGATCATAATATGTCTCATATTAGGATTAGGTCTCGTCACCTCTCAGAGACTCAATCACAAAATATCGTCTACATGTAAGTCAAATCGTCTACATGTATGTCAAATCGTCTACATGATATAATCATGTAAGTCTATGATTTTAATCAAAATTCTCATTTGGTAGGATCCAATCACCTTTCATGGATCTTTGTGTAAATCATATGATCTCGAGTAAAAGTCTTCATTTCTCAAATCCTATTTCATTTGTATTCTTTATCCCATTTTCTCTATCTTTCTCTCAATCTCTATCTCCTTCTATTTTCGTCTTTTTTTTTCTATCTCTATCCTAACTCATTCATCATCCCTCTCTCTCATGAGTCTCAAAATCTCTATCAAAAGTTTTCTACATCTTTATCTCTTTCTTAATATTAATCTTGATCACATTATCTCGTTTTAAGAGTAATACTATCACTCCGACTCGCACTCTCATACTCTATCTAATCTCATGCTCTAGCAATTCTTTTAATATGAGTTCTTTGATTCAGATCTATTCATTATAACTTTCATATTATCTCAACTTTAAAAGCTATAGAATCACTCTAATTTTATACTATCGTTTTCTATACACTCTTGACTCTATAAATATATTTTAACTCATCTTCATCACATATCTCGTCATGATAACTTTCTCATCACCTCGCAATTCATCATCATAAATCATCATATAATAATCTAAATTTAAATTTGTGTAATGGGAAACTCCCGCCTCGTCGCAGCTACTCAAAGTACATCATCTACTAAATCTTCATGGCAACATCGTTTCGTGATCTCCACCTCGCTACGTCCTGATCTCCATCTCGCCACGTCGTGATCTCCGCCTCGCCACGTCGTGAGCTTTACACGTGTCACGTCGTGATATTACATATCTCATGTCGTGAGCTTCACAAATCAACTATAGCATCATACTTTAAGGCTCACGTCATGATCACACATGCTCACGTCGTGAGGGTCAAAGTATATTGTTTTTTCTTGATCTAGCTGCATCGCGTATTTCCAATCACTATGTCGCGTATCTTGAATTGCCGCACCTCGTATTTTGCTCTGAATCTCGCAGTCATACATCGCAACTCCCTCCAAAGTGCTCCACGACATTATTTTTAAGAATAATTATATATAATTATTTAGTTATCTCGAAATTCCTTAGATATCAATTTATTTATCTAACTCATACACACTAGATCAAATAAATTATCATATCTAAATATCACATAATTAAATCAAATCGGTTATCATAATTATCGCAACGCTCTCTGCAATACTCTGCCACATTTTTTTTATAAGAAAATAATAAAATACATACAAATATAATTATTTGCCTCAAGGTTCTCTAATTTTCTAATAGCCAATTAACTCATAATCATCAAATCAAATCAATTTATCTAACACATTTATCAAATCAATCAAGTATCATCTCTACTCTTAAGGTTTAAGTTTAGGAATCTACTATAAGAACCTAATTCACTTAAACCTCGGCTCTGATACCAACTTGTAACGCCCATATTTTTTATACCAAACTACACCCAAATTTATCAAAAATCATTTAAAAGTTTTACAAATAATCTTGGTGTACAGTGGCACTCTGACATACAAGAAGTTATCACAAGGATCGTGTTGGCAGCAAACACATGATCGAGTCGGGCGTCACAATAAATCTACCCGCAAAACAAATTATCACAAAAAAACGTAAGCCTCACGGCTTAGTGAGTAACAACTACTAAAACATAATCAAATAAATTATAAATCATATAAATCATGTAAATCATGTATATTCCACATAATTGTCACATATGTAATCATTTCATCAAAGGATTCATTTATTCAGTAGTAATCTTTTCAAATACCCGTCCAATCAATAATCATTATCTCACTCATATTAATTCTCATACTCAATGACCAATATATCAAATGTGTTATATCTTCCAATCATAATATATCTATGGATCATATATTGATCTATTAATATAATCCAATCTCTCATGTATAATCTATTTCTCAACATTTTCTCATTTCTCTCAATCAACAATTAATATTCTAATTAATAATCAATTATATAATAATCATCACAATTATCACAACACTGGATGTTAGAGTAGTGTTACTCACCTGGTTAGTCGATAGACTTATTCCAGTCTCAGCTTTGCTTTTCACTATCTATCAGCTCGTCACATGGTAACACTTATTTATCAAATAACAAGTTCCTCAGAACCTGTCCAGACTCACTAATAATTATACCCTGTGACCACTTATAACAATAATAACCAAATATCATAATATTATCATAATAGGTTAATCCGTAAGCTCGTGGCTAAATCTCTCATATCGGGTATTTCTCGGGTAATAGGGTTTATAACCCTTATCAACCAAACTCAATATCTAGTCATGAGATTTTCTCACTAGTCTCACCAACGAGTTCATAATAGCTCCATATCACAAATACCCGTAACCCTTACACGGGTCTGATATATCTAATAATAATCATATATCACAAATACTAATTAACGGGGTAAAATATACCATAACAGATCTCGTATCTCGGCCCGCATCCTCCGTATAACGGTATAACATCTCCGATATAGACTCCCAAGAACGGCTCCCGAGCAGCATCTCCCCTCCTGCGAGCCAAAATCCTCCAAAATAACATAAAGGACTCGTTTTTATAGTCTGGGCTTGCTCACGTCGTGAGAAGTGTTTAGACCAATTTCTGCCATGTGTCCTGCTCTTTTGCCATATGTTTTTGTCGATTCATGTTGCTCACGTCGTGAGACAACATTCCTCACATCGTGAGAGTCATAGGTTTGACCGTTGACTAGACTTTCGTTGACTTTTTCAAAATAACAAAGTACTTTCATCAAATCTTCAAATGATCATAACTTTCTCATACAGACTCCGTTTTCAATGATCTTTTTATCCATGGTATCCTCTCAACGAGCTCTATAACATTCTTTAATTATCTTTTTCTAAACATCATTTCTTAAAATAAAGCAACTCAAGGCTTTATCTAATTTACTCAACTCATAATATATATATTTCATAAAATAACACATGTTACGAAAAACCGGGTGTTACACATCGCCACCACCATTGGCTGCCATAGTTGCCACCATCGATCACCATCCAATAGTCGAGTCTTTTGGGTCCCTGTTTTGTAAATACTTTAGAAAAATCATTAAAAGTTGGAATTAGGATCCTTAAACTCCCCATGTTCATATTTTGAGTCTAGTATGTCCCTTATTTTTTCCTTGACTTGATGTTGGCTATAACTTAGGTGAAAATTGTCATTTTCATTTACTGTTCCGGAATGATCTGCATTGATATGTAGTTTTGTAAAATCTGTAATAAATTGTAGGAAAAACGTATGGACTTGTGCAAGTAGTCCATGGAAAGGTTGACCTAAAATTTATGAATATGGCTTTGTAATCTGGTTTGAAGGGGTTTAAAGGGTGGGATGGAAGGGGGGGCATGTCTTGAACAGACTGTAGTTTTAGTGTAAAAAGATGGAAATATAATTAGGAATGTTTTAGTGGATTCAAGGATTAAGGAGTGTTTATTAACACTTTAAAATACTAATATATGGGAGAAGAAAGTACCTTGATTCTTGGAGCTCAGGTGCTTGCTCGGGGAGATTCACGTGCGATTTGAGGTGAGTTCCTCACTACGTGACATTGACGTTTCATATGCTTGCTTTAGATCGTGTGAGTATTAGGACATGTATGATTAACACTAGAGGATGTGGCTTGTATTAATTGTATATGACATGTTTGGGCTGAAGGATGAAAGGCCGAGTCGGCTGACCAAAGGCCATCGTGCCGAGTCGGCGGACCGAAGGCAGTAATGCCGAGTCCTTATTGGATGCTATATTATTGATGTGTTCTTAAACTTGCATGTATTGTATGGAAGTGTTTGCTTGTCTGATATGCATGTTTAGTTTATTACTTGATGGCATGATAGATGTACCTATATGGTAGGAGTAATATATATTACTTTGATGTGATGTTGTCTTGGAATTCACTAAACTTCGTGTTTACCATTACCCTGTTAAAATTATTGTTTCAGAAATTACAGGTACTAGTAAAGAGAAAGGCATAACTTCACTGTACACATGACGTGGCTTGATGATTTTTATAAATGATAAACTCATAGTTTCTTCTATTTCCAAAGTTTAAGTGTTAGTTTGTGAACATAACAGATTTCATAAGTATGATTATTTATGGTTAAAATTAATGGATTTTGATTAACTAATGAATGATTGAGATTCTATATTAAATAAATGAGTTTATTAAAAGTTAAAATTTATTTTAATTTTTGGGACGTTACATGTATGATATTACTTGCAGTTGATATAGACGAACAATACAAAATAATACTAATTGTATACGGAACATGTAAGAGTGAGTGTACAGACTCATGGGCATGGTTTCTACATAAATTGTATGATTGAGAATGTGTAATAAACAAGCGTTGATGTTATCCTTGCTAGAAACATTATAAAAATGCTCATTTAATATAAAATATCCTAGATGTGCTTTGCTTAACGAAGTGTCAGTACATTAAGCTAGGAAAAATAGTAAAACTAGAAAAATATGAGATGAAATTGCATATGGCATGTCCATCTGCGATTATACAAGTCGTTAATACACTATTTATACATTAAAGGGTTGTACATTCATTGATGGTCATGCTATTGCTATTGCTATTGATAGTTTCATCACAGAATTTTTCCAATTTTACAAGTCTTTGTTGCATAAACAATCATGTTATACAAGTATCTAATGCACGAAGGTTAAAGTGTCATTTAGAAAAAAGAAAATGCAGATCACAATGTCATCTGCAGTTTTTGATATAATTCTTTTTCATAGTTCAGAAAAAAAATACCTACAAAATACTGCTACATTTAAGCCTATATGATCAAATATAAACAAGAAAACTATAGATAATAATTAGAATATGTTGTTAATTATTATAACTTTGCGGTCTTTATTTTTCTCATTAGTTTATTTTTCCTCAGATTATTTTTCTTTTTTGGCTTTTTGTATACTATTTTGTTTTTATCACACATCTGACAACTTCACTCCAACTTTAAATTATTGTTTTTACAGTTGTACTTGATACTTTAGATATGTATATGAGCAAAAATACAATCCACCGTAATTTATTTATATTTATTGAAATGGATTTGGTTTTATAACGATCCATTACATAGAAGGCCATCGTGTATACCTTCGACGCAGCCTATCGTGCTCTACGCAGCCACGGAAATTTTGCGTGCACGCTACCTCGGTCGTTTGTGGTCGTGCTCCTTCGTGTTGCTGACGACGAACATAAACGACCAGTTGGCTTGCATTTGCTTTTCTTGACCGTTCAATGGTTAAAATTTTGAATATATATATTTTTTAATCTAAAAACATTACTTATATATAAACACAACAATTTAACAACATATACACTCAAACCGTTCTCTTTTACCTATACATCTTCATATTTCACACATTTTCTCTTGACCTTTATTCACTAAAAAACCATGGCTCCCAAAATGCGGATTTGATCGGAAGAAGAATAAGAGAAGTTAACATTGGTATGGCTGACGGTTTTGGAAGACACAGATAGTCGAACTTCCAGGTATTTTTGGGCAAAAGTCGGAAACGTTTTTCATGATTTAATGGGTTGTCGTAGTTGTAATCTCGATGCAATATGTTCTAAGTTTCGCTTTATGAGGGTAAAATGTCGCGAGTTCGATAGTCTTTATAACTTTGTTATAAACAACGCACACAAAGACGATCCAGTTGGTGTGACCATGTATCAATATGAAGACATAAATCATAGACCGTTCAAACACCTAAAAGTTTGACTAAAATTTAAAAAGTCTCCATGGTGGGATAATTAAAAAAATATGGAGTTTAGAAACTAATTTAAGTTGTTTGTGCTTGTATTTTTATGTTTTTTTATTTTATTTTAATTGTTTATTTTAATTATGTAATGTTTTATAATTGAATAAAAAAACCAGTTAAAAAAAATGTTTTTATTGATTTCCATTTTTAAATCAAATTTTAAAGTGAAATGATATGATAGTGATAGGTATCCCATGATTTGATAGTGAAATGATATGATAGTGATAGGTATCCCATGATTTAGTGGTAAAGGTACGGTGATGATGTGTCACCCACCATTATTATAATTAGTGGTGAGTATAACAGATTGTCTAATACAACTTTATAGTTTTTTAATACACAAAGAGAAATTGCTATAAAATAATTTGCTGTATATTATCCATTTTAAATCTTTTAAATAAAGTGGTTTAGATCAACAAGTTATTGACCTAAATTTTCTTCATGAAAAAGATAAATAAAAAGTTCGCTTTATGTGTTTAGTTGACTTCATTAGATGGGTATGTTAAAAGTCCTTTATATTATGGAATTTAAAGACGAAGCTTGCTCAATTTGCCGTTCATTTACTAGTATAAGTTCATAGATGGCTTTAAGTATTATTTTTATGTTTAAATTAGTTTTTTATCAATTAATTATTATTTTAATTTGATCTGAAAAATTATCTATTTTGTTTTTATTAAAAAAGAAAGTACTTATTTGAACAATAGCTAACGATTTCTAAAAGTACATGCTGTAAACATCGTATTTTTTCTGGTAACAATCATTGAACTATTTATTGTTTTATAAATTTGAATAAAACTTGGGGTTAAAAAGGAAAAATGGAAAAAGTTTGGGAGGGTTTTTGGATGGTTGTAAGGATCTGACTCGACAGTGATGTGTACAATTTTGAGTATGACAAGGCAACACAAAAAAAGCTAAACGACAGCGCATTCACCCTATAATTATCGCCCACGTGGCACGTATTATCAACTTGCCTTTTCTTTGTCAGGAAAACTTTCCCTTTTTTCACTCAATTTTCTCGTATACTTTTATTTCCGTCAAAGTTTCTCTTTTTCTTTTACTTCGTTCTATTGTTTTATATATTTGTTGAATAATCATGTCTTAGATAAAAAAATGGTATATTTTAATATTTTATCTGAAAAAAATACCCCAATTGATTTATTCAATCTTTAGACTTCATAAATTTTTGTTTAACAATTCCAAAAGAAACAGACGTTTATTTATCTGGATTTGTTTAAATGATTAGGTATCTAATACAAATAAATAAGTAAAAAATATCAAGACTCAAGCATGTATGTTATCAATTAAATTGTTAGGTATACATACTTACTTGTGTTTTAAAACTCCTCTTTATAATTTTTTTAAGAATATTTCACGTGTTTAATTAATTAATTGTTGAATATTCAATTAGTTTACGAAAAGTTTACAAATTCCATAAATCAGAACATACAAACATTAAAACCCCCATTGGACAATACCTTCTCTCTGCTTCACTTCACAGTTCACACACAACACACACTAAATACATCATCAAAGTACACTGCACCTTAAAGAATCAATCTTCATAAAACCCAGAAGAAAAAGTATCCAATTTTCTTCATAAATCTCAAGCTTCACCCTTTTTCTGCTTTTGGGGCTAACCGGTTTCTTGATTTTCCGACGAGACACAGAAGCTTTTTTCACCGGAAAACATGGAAATGGATTTATGGGGTTCAAGGGTTCAGTCTGTAAAACACCACCACCACCACCACCACCACTTTCACACTCTCCAATCTGGACGGCTCAACAACTCCGGTAGCTCTCTCTCAACCCTTCTTTTTGTCTTTTTCTTTTCTTTTAGATTTATATTAATAAATCTTGCTTCATGGATTGCAAATTTATATATATTTAAAACTGGGTTTTTGTAATTTGATATTTGCTGGGAAAAAAATCCAATCAATCCTCTCGGAACATTCTGGAATTTCTTTTTTCTTAAAATAAGTCTCTGTGTGTGTGTGTTACTGTGTGTTTTATGTTGTACAATAAGATCTGATCATTCATGTTACTTTCCAAACACAATTGATCTTCAAAGTCATGGATGAAGAACTTCTAAAATCGACTTCAATTTTGTGGTAAAGAAACACCTTGTTTGACTTTTGAAGTCAAACCATAGTTATTTGTGGTTCACTGGTTCTTGATAGACAATAAAGATTGGTCCATGTAACATGTTGAACCTATCCAAAATCCCAAATTGTTCAATTTTGACCTAGTCAAACTGTATGTGTGGTTCTTGATTAGATAACAAAATTGGTTCATTTAAATTTTATTCAAAATTGTTTCTTGTTTGAGGCAGATAATCATCTTACAATAGATGGGGATGATGATGTTAGAGCATGGTTTCCCTGCCCATTTTGCTATGTAGAAATCGAAATCCCTGCCCTTTGTTGCCATCTACAAGAAGAACATTGTTTCGACCTAAATAACGCGGTATTCCCACTAAACCTCAATCTTTATGCTTTTTCAGCTTGTGGGTCCGTTTCAGTAGTGAAACGGACCCAAAGCATCAATTCCCTTAACAAAGTTTTATCTAAAACGAAAGTTATTTGTTTAGGTTTGTCCACAATCTTTATGCTTTTTGCAATTTGTGGGTCTGCTACAGTTCTGGGTTTAGAACTTCAGAACTGTAATAGACCCACAAACATCAATTTCTTTGTGATGCTTTATCTAAAACGAAAGTTGTTGTTTAGGTTTGTCCGATATGTGCAGCAAATTTAGGCAAAGATGCAATTGCACATTTCACATCACAACATGTTCATTCGATAAAGGTAGTCTACATTTCTTTACATTGAAATGAACTTTTTCTTTTGTGTTACTACTCTTAAAGTGTTGGTTGTTTGGTTGGTTGTAGAGGAGGAGAAAATCCGGGAAGTCAGGGTTGTGGAGTAATGGTGTGAGCCTCACACGAGAAATGACCGAAAGGGGAAACATGACCGAAACCACACCCGATCCACTATCGGCATTTCTATATAGTGCTCCATTTTCAGAAATTCAAGAAGATCAACCAACAATACCAAGTACAACTTTTGATGTCAAGAGGTATATATGATTGCTTTCTAAGTGGTTATCCATTTTAATATTGCTTTCGTCAAAACAATTTTTAACCATAGGCTTTTTGATGGGGTCCGGTGCCCTAGTGACTTTTAAAACAAGTCTTGGGTGACCAAATGGGGTACGAAAATCTTTTATAGAAATGTAAATAGCATTATTTTCAAAACATACTTTAAAAAACATGAGGATAAGATATTCCATTTGGTTAAACCTAGTAAGACACGAAGTATCTAGATGGATGACCCCTAGTAACTTGGGGCTGGTTTTGTACTCGATCCATGCCCTAATAAAAACTGCAACATAACACTATTATTTTATGAAATTACATTTTTGGTCCTATAGCTGATTTTTCCGATATTTAGTCACAAAGGGCACGCACACCATATTAATAGCCTCTTTGTTAAATGGTTTATTAATAGCCTCTTTGTTAAATGGTTTATTGTACATCAATGACTGACTATTTGTTAATCATATGCAGCACAAACGAAGAACTAGAAGTCAAGGATCATGAAGAGAAGATGCATAGAGCAGCATTCGTTCAACAACTCATCTTTTCCACCATTTTCTAAAGTAAATGTCCCAAGAAGGCAAGAAACAAGCCATAGTAGCAAGAGGAAGTTAATTTGTATCAGTTTAAGCTGGGCCTTGATGGTTTAAAATTATTAGTGTACCCATCATGTATTTGTAACTTATGCTACTTCCAATGTGAATTCAATCAAAATCTTCATATCACTCAAACATATGCATTAAAGTTTAAACAATATCATATGTGACTATATTTCAAGTGACTGAAACAAAGATCAAAATAGCTAAAGAAAACACTTAAGACATATGAAGTGATTGATTACAAGAAAGCCGAATCATATTTGCGATTAATTAAGCTAAGAAGCTAGCATAAATTCAAGAAAAGAGATGTATCATGAAAATGCAAAATTAAGTGCATAAAATCTCCAGAAAAGAACACATAAGATCACTCAAGAATGTTTCCGATAACACCTGCTCCAACAGTCTTTCCACCTTCTCTGATTGCAAACCGCATTCCTTGTTCACAAGCAACAGGCATAATAAGCTCCACCACCATCTTCACACGATCACCAGGCATAACCATCTTTGATTCTTCATCTTTATCGTTCATAATCGAAGTCACTTTACCTGTAACATCAGTCGTCCTCATGTAGAATTGAGGCCTGTAACCTGCAAAAAATGGTGAATGCCTTCCACCTTCTTCTTTCTTCAACACATAAACCAAAGCCTCGAACTTTGTGTGAGGTGTGATTGAACCCGGTTTAGCCAAAACCATCCCTCTTTGGATATCGATCTTTTGAACACCTCTCAACAGAAGCCCGACATTGTCACCTGCTAAAGCTTCGTCTAGAATCTTCTGAAACATTTCGACTCCTGTAACAATGGTGGTTCTGGTATCTTTCAACCCCACAATCTCAACGCTCTCTCCGACTCTAACAGTGCCTCTCTCGACACGACCCGTGGCCACTGTTCCACGACCAGTGATTGAAAACACATCTTCGATTGCGCATAGAAATGGGAGGTCGGTTTGTCTTTGCGGGATTGGGATGTAATCGTCGACAGCTGCCATTAGTTCATAGATTTTATCGACCCATTTGTTTTGGCCTTTTGCAATCTTGGGGTTTTCTGTTAGAGCTTCTAAAGCTAACAAAGCAGATCCGGAGATAATTGGGATATCATCACCGGGGAATTCATAGGAAGACAAGAGTTCTCTTACCTCCAATTCGACCAATTCAAGCAATTCCTCATCGTCGACTTGATCTTGTTTGTTTAAGAAAACAACCATGTTAGGGACACCAACTTGTTTCGCTAACAGAACGTGTTCTTTAGTCTGAGGCATGGGGCCGTCGGCGCCGGAGACGACGAGGATAGCTCCGTCCATCTGAGCAGCACCAGTAATCATGTTCTTAACGTAATCAGCGTGACCAGGGCAGTCGACGTGGGCGTAGTGGCGATTCTCCGTCTCGTACTCTACGGTGGCGGTATTGATGGTGATACCACGAGCACGTTCTTCAGGAGCGGCGTCAATTTCGTCGTATTTTTTGCCAATTCCTCCACCTGTAGAGGCTAGGGCCATGGTGAGGGCGGCAGTGAGTGTAGTCTTTCCATGGTCGACATGGCCGATAGTTCCGATGTTGACATGGGGTTTAGTTCGCTCGAATTTCCCCCGAGCAGCGCGTACGGTGAGAGAGCGGCGGCGGTGAGAAGCGTTGGCGGAGGATGAAGAAGGGTTGTGGAGGAAAAGGTTTGTGGAAGATTTAGAAACAAACGAAGAAGAAAGCAGTATTCTGGTGGTGGGTTTCTGAAGGGTAAAAAGAGGGGATGAAGAAGAGGAAGATGAGGAAGGCGTGGCGTATGTAAATGAAGCTGCAGCAGTGGCTGCGGCGGAGATGGACGCCATTTACAGAGGGAAGAAGATAGGATTTGGGGAAGAAGATGGATAGGGTGAATGTGTGTGGCTAGACGAATGGGGGAATTGAGATTTGGGGGTTTTTATCGGTTTAAATGGTGGGTTTTCGAGGATCCGTATGGGGCTATCGTATGATCATGTGACGTGTAATATCATAGTTCATACCATTTGCCAAATAGGATCCATATATCTTTCTCTATTCCTCCACAAACATATTACATAGTATAACATAAAATATAACATAATAATCAAATTTATTAAATCCATATTTTAACGAAACATAGATTTTTATGCTTTAAACACAATGTCTGGCCCTAAAAAGGGGTAGGCCATAATCAAATTTATTAAATCAGAATTTTTTTTATTAAAACACATTATATAGACCGTTTTGAGTGAATCTTGGCCAAATCATTATAAGGATTTATGTCGTATGATCTAAAAAGAATTCATGGTTTCCGAATAAATGTAGTGTAATGATTTGAGGTATGACAAACGCTAATATAAACAATGATAGTTATAATTTATAAAGGCGATTTTCAGATATGTCATAGAACTTAGGAGGAGCACAAATATGTCGAAATGAATTTTGTTACTCAAATTATTTGGAGTTTCATATCGTTTAGGTTGTTCGATTAGTGAATAAGTTGAAGGGTGTGGTCACACTAGATGAATATGATTAACTTTATTTAATCATAGACCAACAAAAGCTCAGAACGATATGTTGAACACGTTACTTATCAATCCATGAACTAGAGCTCTATGAATATCAAAACGAAGGGACATGTAGACTAGGGGGCTGTTTGATACCCATCTGACCCAAACCGAGTCAAAATGTTTCAGCTTTCTCGGTCAGACTTTCATGTTTGATACGAGTTGTCTCGATCAGCTTGTCTGACCCAAATGGATGTGTCGCTCAGCTGTGAAGATGTTGCTGACTCGCCCAAAAGACCATCCTACCCTCTAATTTTTTTCTCGTGACCTAAAACAGATCGCGTCCAAAATCAGACGCCTCCTCCATCGAACAGCTCCCTCCCAGTCGTTGTCATCTCCCAATCGCTGCCATCTCCCTTCGGATCTCCTCCTTCCTTCAATCGGATCTTCTTCTTCTCCAGCAGGTAAGTTCTACAATCAAAATCGTTTGTACATAACCTTTAAAATCAGAAGTTCTTTGTTTATAAGCTCTAAAATCATAATTGTTTTTGTGCTATTGTTATGAAATTTGAATCCTACCCTCTAATTTCTACTTCTTTTCGTGACCTATAAGCTTTAAAATTTGAAATCTTGTGTGTAGATGTGTTATTGTTATAAAATCAGAAATTTTTGTGTGTATTGCTCTATGAAATCTGAATTTGTGAGGGGTAGGAAAGTCATTTGACGTACAATAAATCATTGATCCACTACCAAATCATATGTTTTTAACTCAAGGAAAACATGAATAAAAGGCATCTAAGGACATGAATTAAGCATGTTTCCATGGAAGTGTAGACATGAACTAAGGCAGAAAGTTGAGTATTTGGTTCTTACATATGGCATTTATCCATAAGCCAACAGTAAGGGACGCATGGCATGATTATAACTTATATAATTTTAAGCTATTGTTTACTAAATAAATAATGCTTGTTACAACTTTATAATATCTTACAATTAAGAAACAATCAAGAATTTGTTTATGAAATTTGAATTTGTTTATGAATTTGTTTATGAAATATTGTGTTTAGATGTGCTATTGTTATAAAATCTGAATTTGTTTATGAATTTGTTTATGAATAAGCTATGAATCAGAATTCTTTTTTTGTGTATAATCTATGAAATCGGAATCCAACTGTAATGAATTTTTTTTTGTATAGTTGTGCTATTTTTATTTAGCATGATGTTGATTTCAGCAACTTAATCCATCACTATATATAACAGCAGGGTAAAATGATCATTTTTCATCACTCAGCACATTCAGTCAGATGTACAATCAAACAACAGGATTTCTTACTCAATCAGGAGTTCTTACCCATACAGACCTTTTTTAGTCAGCATTTTCTCAGTCAGCAACTATCAAACGGGACCTATGTGAATCGCCGACCACTAAACATGAGTGGATGCTTTATAAATAACAAGATATTTACATATGATTATGGATAATGAGGTGTTGCTAAGCTTACCATTATTTATGCAGTTCCGAGTTTAGTTGTTTTTCTGTATAAATGGAAGTATGTTGGATTTAATGTTTAGAAAACACAAAATAAATTATCTATTTCTATATGAACCAATGTGGTCACTCACTCAAGAGCATAAAAAGAACATATAAATAATAATATTTATAACTTATAAATAATTACTATTTACCGCCTATTATAATTAGGAATGAAAAGTTTGTTCTTTGTTGTGGTAAAATAATAAGTAGTTATTTATTAAAATAAATTAGTTATTAATTTTACTGATAAAAGTTTTCATTAACTAACTAGAGTTAATTATTAAGAGTTAATAATAAGGTTTTAGGGATTTATTTAGTATGCAAGTAATGATTTTTAAGATATGCCCATAACTACCAAAATATATGAAGGCTTTAATAGCTCATACGAATAATTAGACAAGAAGCTGTTAGAACCCTATAACTCTCCTTGGAGCTTAAACCTAGCGTCAATAAGCCCTTCCCTGTCTTGGTGACATGTTCAAGAATCAAAGAAATGAGGTGAGGTTTGATTTAGTTGGTTGTCTAGTAGTTGTTTTTTCTCCGTGTAAATCAAACATTGAGGATTACTTGTCTTGGTAATCTATCATCAACATGAGGTAAAATGACAAACATATTATGGACTGAATAATTGTTGGTTTATGTTGTTATAAAAATCCATGGCTTTGGGATTTATCAAAAAACTTTAATTTGCTAATACTTTCGTTGTTTGTACTTTGGTGTATATGTTTGTGCATCAATCCCCAACATGTAGGTAAGTTTACTAAAGTTTCAAAGTCTACAAATAGAATTGGTTTATGTCCACAAATGTTTGCAACCACTTTATTATGGATGGGGAGCTAGCGGATATTCCTCTATGTCACACTCTTTTACTTGGGTAAATACAAGAAGAGTAAATTGGATTGGTCTTTACTCTTAGAAGGTTTCTTAGATATATTTCTTTACATTTTGGGTTTGGTTTTAGAAAAGAAATGTTCGGCCACCGTCTGATCTTGCTAAAAGAATTGGTTAACGACTATGGCCCAATTTCTTTTAGAAATTAGCGCTCTTAGTTCCTTATGGAGGGGGGTCATAAAGTGTTGTAGTCTTTGTCTCATGATCAAGGTGTTGATGGGTATAATCATATGGTTACATTTAAGAAAAACTCCAACTGAATACACTCTTAGATCATGGTATATATATATATATATATATATATATATATATATATATATATATATATATAAAGAAAGAAAATTCAGCGAGCTAAAAAGAAAATTGCAACTGAAAATTAAATTAAATAAACTGATGATCATGTTCATTTAGGTGTTGCAACTCAAATTGACTTCAAAAATCATATATATATATATATATATATATATATATATATATATATATATATATATGCTTAAGTTATTTTGTTTTTTACTAACTATTGTGTGCCAGAATGCACAGATCTGGACCACCGGATGAAATAGAACCAAAGGTCATGATCTGAGGGTCTATGATATTAGAATAGGATAACATGTACCATATAACCACACAAATTTCAGCATAAGGGCTTTTAGTCAATTAACCTATATTAAAAAAGGAAATTTTCGGATTTTTAGGGATAATTAATTCCTTTATTTTTAAAAATCTGAATATTTTAAATTACTTCAAATTAAAAAATCCGATTTTATTCTGTCAGAATTACAGAATGTCAACCATAAACTAGTAAATATATTTTTCGATTTTATTCTGTCAGAATGACAGAATGCCAACCATAAACTAGTAAATATATTTTCGATTTTATTCTGTCAGAATGACAGAATGCCAAACATAAACTAGTAAATACATTCTGAAAGAATACACAAAATCGATTCTTGAACTAATAATATACCAAATAATTACATTGTATGATTGTGATTCATTGAATAATAACAACATTCTGAAAGAATAACAAGTGTAATTCTTAAAAAATAACAACATTCGTAAACAGTGAGTGCAATCATTCTTTGATTCATTCTTCAAGTCTTTCCCATCAGGTCTTCAAGCCATTTCTATCACAAATTCATTGTCAAATATTTTGTAGTGATACACTTGTAACAACTACACATTAAACATATAAATAATTAACTATCTATCAGAATTGCCATTCTATTAGAATTGCATTGCATGAAAGCAAGTTGCAATAGAATCCCGACAAAATCATTCTTATGTGATTCTACCATAATCATTTTTATGTGATTATACCGAAAAAACAATTATGGCAGAATCATTCTTATGTGATTCTGCAAGAATATAATACTCTTTATACATTATTCAAATAGAAGAATAACTTAGATGCAAAAAATTCTTAAAGAATGAAACAGTTGAAGATGAAGATATTCTCATAGAATTAGCTTAATTATGCATTTTTTTTCTTTGATTTATTGATTCCATTATTTATAAATATTTATGCTAGACATGTAATTATATAAAAGAGTCCAGTATGCTTAAAGAATATTGGTTCGAATCAGAAATTGCAATATCGATTTAGAAAGAATTAACTTTAGTGGTTGAAAAAATCACTAAACCATTACTCAGGCGAGAACCATTGATGAAATTTCTTCAGCTGAGAATTTTTTCTCTTCACCTTTGTATGTAACTAAAATCACAGGCTTGTCATTGAGTCCTCCGGTGATCTTGAAAGGATACAAACTCTTGTCAGCCTGAACCATGTCATCACTGAATCTCCTACCAATAAAACACTTATCATCTGAAAAATAAACACATCACAAGCAACCACATTATGATAAAAAGGGATGTGGGGTTAGAATAAAAAGAATGGTGTATATTCTAACTTCACAGAGAATCACAATAATAGGAAAATATATCAGGGAAGAATAGGCTATGAAAAATACATTGTCTTCTTCACATCAAACTTCATTGACTTTCTACATTGACTTTTCATTTGTCTGCGATTACCGATACCTTCTTCAATCGATTTTCAATTCACATCAAACTTCGACAACAAATCGACATCTTATACCCATCTGTTCTTCAAAATCGACAAATATGAACACCAATTTTGACTTTTTCAAAACAAACTTCAACTTATGACCGTGAAGTGCAAGTTGTATCAGAATATTTCTTCAATCGAAAAAAACAGAAATAGAACATTGAGGAAATCGAATTAATAAGATGGTGAACACAATCTCGATCTTGAATCAAAATTGAGATAAAGTCTGGACGACTTGATAAAATTAATTTGATTTTGTCTATCATAGATGTCGAAAGAAACTTACCAAATCAATTTTATCGCAAGAAACTGGATCGTTGAGAAATCAAAATATGTTCGAAATCAATCAACGATAGAAGCCTGGTGTTTCCGATTTGGGTTTCAGTATTTCTACCTGTTGACGAGTCTTGATCGGTGTGACAACTGCCAAATTCAAGTCAAATTCAAAGTCAACAAGTCAAAGTCAACAAGTCAAACCAGTCAAACTTAATTAGTACTTGTATGTTAAAAGTTATTTTATGTATAAAAATGTGCATTTGTATGTAAAGAATTCAAGTGTCTCGAAGATTCTATGTGTTTAGCAATGTAAAAACCCTAAAAAGGGAGTAAAACGCATCAAAACACGACTATGGACCCTTTTGGGAACTTAAAACAATCATAAACGAAGCATAACGGGGTTCACGAACCTTGCATTACGAGATTATACGATAATAATGGCTAAAAGTAAATCTCTCCCAAATCTCTCCAAGTATGTGAAATCTCTCCCAAATCTCTCCAAGTATGTGAAATCTCTCACAAATCTCTCCAAGTATGTGAAATCTCTCTCAAATCTCTCTCAAAATCTCTCTCTACTTTTTATAGTCATTCAGGTCATCCCGACCCTTAAATTGGTCAAAAACCGCTCAAAACGGGGAGTTATATTGAAAAACAGCTAAATAGGACTGAAACCCCTCTTAGGAACCGAACCTCTTAGGAACCGAACCCTTCTATTAGGGCCGAAGATGTCAGAACCGAAGTTGTCAGAAGCGAAACAGCCTCCTCGAACCGAACCTCAGCAGAACTGAACCTCCATGCAACCGAAATAGACCGAGGGCTCGGCCTATTTCGCTTCCCTCACCATTTTGGACCGAGACCCACCTTCGGTCCCTTCTCCCTTCTCTTGGTTCCTTCTCCCTTCCTCTCGGTTCTCACCTTCTAAGAGCCGAACCTCGCAGGTTCGGTCCATAATGCCCGGTTTTCGACTACTTTCGCTTCCTAAGCCCGTTTTTGACGTTTTTTTCACCAAATTCATATTTTTACCATTTTAAACCCCCAAAACTCATATTTTATTTATTTCTCAAGGATTTATTAATTAAAATCATTATTTTATATTAAGAGGAGTATTCTACCCCACAAGTGGGTCAAGTGTGCCCACTTGCCTCCATGTGTCATCCTCTCATTAGCACAATCTTATCCACATCACACAAACCAAGGCAAACATCCTTTCAACTTTTCCACTTGCTCCAACATCATCTATATAAAGAAATCCCTGGAGGATTTCTTTGTTCACTTTGATCAAATCCTTCACTTACACACTTCTCAAACCACCTCAAGAAAGTTTCATTTCTCTCTACTTCCCATCACTTTGTGCTAGTGTTCTTGAGCTACTACTCCACTTTTTGGTAAGTATTTCATCTAAACTCAGGTGTCATTCCATGTTTTCCTAACATCCTTGAATCATCTACACACATTTAACACCAAAAGTCGTTCTTAGGATCATCCAAGCTTTCACGTGATCATCAAGAGTTCTTGACTTGATACTCTTCGTCTTCGACCTTCCATTCTTCAATAAATCACTCAAGGTGAGTTCATACCCCTACATTTTCCCATTTTCTTTAGTTTTCAGGGGGGAATACAAGTTAAAACACCAAAACATATTTGAAACTTAACTTGACAGCTTACAACAGAAAAGTTGTGACCTGTTCACGAACTGTTTTACCCAACTTAAACTTAATATTTTTCAAAACTGTTTAATATGAAAATATTTCAGGTTTATACCTTTAAAATTACTACTTGCACATCTCCATACGATTTTTCTACAATTTATGGTGATTTTTACAAAACTGCCTATCACTGCAGCATCAAAGTCGGACCAGGTTGTGAAGATGAACATTTTCACCCTGGTTTGAGACCACCAAAAATTATAGGAAAAGTTATGGATATAGTAGACTTTTTTTCCAAACACTCAGAGTTTACGGACTCAGTTTTCGACTTACGATGATTTTTCTATAAATATTCTAAAACAGTGACAGTTAAGGGTAAAACTGTCAAATACATGTTTAAGAGTTATTCACACCTTGTAACATGCTGAGCAAGGTGTGTACGATTTACACTTAGTATTTTAAATGTCATTTTATGGAAATACAAAGACATGCATAACAAGGTTTCATTTAAACACACAACACTTTTGATAAACTATAATAGGTATAGTTTGAGCACTTCGTTTGACAAAGAAAACAATAACTCAATCGACTTACAAAACAAGTATTTCATTACACACTACGTGAACTTGTTAATAAATAAATTTGTGAGGCATTCTCCTTCGGGGTACTCTTAAGTACCACAGTAAAGTACTATAGTTATAATCAGAATCTCCTAGAGGGAGAGCGTGATAGTTGTGTATAGATCTATATTGGGTCTGACAAACCCGCACCTAAGTTGCTTGCAACAGCTAGACCGCCAGGTCTGGGGTGACAAGTGTCATAACATTCCGACGCCTGAAGAACGTCGAGTACGAGGTCTTCGAGTTTAGTATGGTTATAACATCTCACATGGGAAATTAACAAAACACACAGTTCACGGGGATTTAAGGAGTTTTATTTAAATATAAAACCACACACACACACAAGTATGACGATTTACTTACATACACTAAGTCTTGGTTTAGTTAAGGCTATAACAAACCTTTAGAAAATATTGGATTTTCTGGAAACAAACTTGTAACAAACAAAAAGGAACATCATTCATTTTTCATTCATAAATTGCTTATGAACTCACCAGCTTTATGTTGATACTCTTTCAAAACAACTTGTATTCTCAGGTAATCAGTAAAACAGGTAATCACAAGATTTCTGAAGTCAAGACGCTAAGGCATAGATTCTTTTGCTATATTTTGACATCATATGTAATTTATTTGGAAATATGTACTTTTGAAACGATGTAACCTTTTAAATTATATTTATGATGGTTGTGTTTACTTTCTTCACTATGGTTATGATACTGAGCATGACGTCCTCCGCCCCCGAACGTTTCCGCCGTTCTGGTTTGGGGGTGTGACAATCGGATTTAATGGCGCCGATGTAGACACGCCGATCTTTGCTGGTCGGTTGAAGCCATTGGTGGCCGATTTGAGTTCGGGGAAAGTGAAGACTCGAAGATATAAGACAGGATATAAGAGAGAGACTAGGTCAAATATATTGATTTTATTTCCTTAATTGCGGGATTTCAATTAAATGATCCCTTAATTAAAAAGTACAAAAGGTCCAAAATACCTTTAAATGATTTATTTAATTATTTATTATTTCTTGAATTCTCATTGGTGCATTTAGGAACACAATAGTTGCTAGAAACATTTGAAACTAGCTCCCTCTCTCTCTCTCTCTCTCTCTATATATATATATATATATATATATATATATATATATATATATATATATATATATTTATATATATATATATATATATATATATATATATATATATATATATATTAAAATATCTAGGGAACATCAATAGACTTGCATCTTTTGTGTAACATCCAGAAAATTTATAATTGTTTTCATCAAATAATGACTAGTAAAAGTTCACATAAAACATTTGGACTTTGATGTAACCCGGAATTTGTCACGAGGCTGATCAAGTAGAGATCTCGGATGTGTGTTTCAATGCCTCTAGCAAGCCCCGATTTGTTTCCTGTTACATTCATAAACTAGAATCATTAGAGTCGCCCCAGGACTTGCGTCTCCATTACCAACTATGCAACAAACCGGGACATGAAGCCATCAACTGTTGGCAAAGGGGAAATCAGACGGACTACCCATCTCGCAGGCCCAAACCACGTGACCCACATTGCCAAGCCCATCTTACCACTGGACCAATCCCGTCTGCAATCCAGGACCTAAATTGGTACTTTGACACAGGTGCTACCGATCACGTCACACCTGATCTGAGCAAACTCCACCTCCAGTAATCCTACACCGGAGATGATACATTTCAAGTCGGGAATGGTACAAACTTATAAATCTCTCATTTTGGCTCATCTTCACTTTCTTCTTTGCATTTACCAAAGGTTTTCGTTATACCTCATTGAACGAAAATCCTTCTCAATGTTTCTCAGCTTACTCATGATAATAATGTATATATGGAATTTTGGCCTCACCATTGTACTGTTAAGACATTTCAAGGTAATTCACTCATTCACGACCATGTTGATAATGGATTGTATCGACTTTCTCCTCCTGCAAATAAAGAGTCTACAACAATGACACTTTCCGGTGTGTACACCTCTTTGACTGGATGACACAACCTTCTGGCACATCCATATGAGGCCATCCTCTGCCGCCTAGTCTCTACCTTCCAACTTCCGATTTCAACGAATATACTAACAGATGTCTGTCAACCATTCCAATTAAGCAAAAGTCACAAACTTCCTTTTTCTTCTTCACATACTTCTTGTACCAAACCTTTTGAGTTAATGTATTCAGATGTTTGGGGGCCCATCTGTGACAACCGTCAATTTTTGGTCAAGTCAAAGTCAACAAGTCAAACCGGTCAACTCATCTAACCCTTGTATATTAGGGTTTCCATTATGATTCTTATTGTACTACTCACAATCTTAATACAAAGTATCACTTAGAGTTTTCACGTGTTCAGAAATTCTAAACCCTAATCAGGGTAAGTGATGAATCTACTCGATAAAACATTATTCCATACCCCTTGGCAGCGTATACCATTCATAACAAGGCTTAACAGAGTGTAAGAACCTTGCGTTACGAAGCCAAACGCTTAAAAAGGTCGCAAAAGAAGTCTCTCCCAATCTCTTTCACTCTATCTCACTCTACCTCAAACTTCTCCTAAATCCCTCTAAGTGTGTGAAATCTGTCCCAAATCTCTCTCTGTATGAGAAATGTCTCCAAGTGTGTGAAATCTCTCCCAAATCTCTCTCTGTATAAGAAATCTCTCCAAGTGTGTGAAATCTCTCCCAAATCTCTCTCTATATGAGAAATCTCTCCAAGTGTGTGAAATCTCTCCCAAATCTCTCTCTGTATGAGAAATCTCTCCAAGTATGTGAAATCTCTCCAAGTATGTGAAATCTCTCCCAAATCTCTCTCTGTATGAGAAATCTCTCCAAGTATGTGAAATCTCTCCCAAATCTCCCTCTGTATGAGAAATCTCTCCAAGTGTGTGAAATCTCTCCCAAATCTCTCTAAGTATGTGAAATCTCTCCCAAATCTCTCTCTGAATGAGAAATCTCTCTAAGTATGCCAAATCTCTCCAAGTATGTCAAATCTCTCACAAATCTCTCTAAGTATGTCAAATCTCTCCAAATATGATAAATCTCTCCCAAATCTCTCTCAAAATCTCTCTCAACTTCTTATAATCACTTGCGGCATCCCGACCCTTAATTTAATCGAAAACCACTCGAAAACGGAAGTTTACGTGAAAAACCCTCTTAAGGAGCCGAACCTTCTTAGGAACCAAACCTCTTGAGAACCGAAACCACCTCCTGAACCGAAACTACTAAGGAACCGAAAGTAACCTTCGGTCCGAGAGGCCACCTTCGGTCCGAGAGGACTACCTTCGGTCCAAGCCTTCACCTTCGGTCCGAGATGCACAGCTTAAGGAGCCGAACCCTACTCTCGGTTCCCCCATCAACTTTTGGTTCTAGGGGTTGGGACCGAACCTCCGGCCCAGAATTTCGGAAATTGGCAATTTTTTCCCGGTTTTCAATATTTTTAGCGTTTTGAGCCCGTTTTTCGTGATTTTAACGCGAGATTTTCACCCAAAATCATATTTTAACATATAGAACCCCATACTTCATAATTAATCACGTTTTTGGGGTATAATCCTTATCCAAGAAGAGTGTGTGGGATATTATTGGTGGAGTGTTGACTTTACTTTAGTGTATGACACAAGCAACCACCCCATACCCACTCAATGACCAGCCCTTGTCCTTCCACTATACCTGGTCATTTCATTGTCCTTTCCCACCATTTTTCCAGCCACACTCTTGGTCAAAGGCTGGAAACCCTTATCCCTCCTCACATTTCTCTCATTTCTCTCATTCTCCACCAAAGAACAATCTCCATTCTCTCTCACTTCTCTCTCTAAATTTCGAGATTTCAATGCTGATTTTCAAGTTCTTCATCTACTTTTGGTAAGTACCTTCATCCTACACTTTATTTCCTTACATTTCTTCACTCAAATCATGAGTTGCTTACACAAATATCGTCATATTTGTTGTTAGATCTTCAAATCTTCAAGCATCTCCCAAGTGTTCTTGAGTTGAACACTTCTTTTCTTCACCATCCATCTTCTGAAATCACTCAAGGTGAGTTCATACCCCTACATGTTTATGTTTTCTTCAAGTTTTAGGGGGGGAATACAAGTTAAAACACCAACAACACAACTAAACACAAACAACAGCTTTCATCAGAAAAGTTGAGTCTTATTCACGGACTGTTTTGACTATCTTAAACTTAATATCTTTCAAAACTGTTTAATATGAAAATATTTCAGGTTCATACCTTTAAAATGACTACTTGCACATCTCCATACGATTTTTCTACGATTTATGGTGATTTTTACAAAACTGCCTATCATTTCATAAACAAATTCGGACCAGTATGTGAATATGAACATTTTAACACAAGTTAAAGACTTCTAAAAATCATAATAAAAATTATGAATAAAATAGACACATTTTGTGAACTCTCAGAATTTACGGATTCAGTTTTCGACTTCGTATGATTTTTCTATGATTTTTCTAAAACAGTGTAGAAAGGTTAAAAACTAGTTAACAGCTTACAACTTTCATAACACTTTGTAGTATGTTGAGCAAAGTGCATAACAATAAGTTCTAAATATCAAATGTATTTTCTTGTTAGTTTATCATCATAAACTGAAATTTAGTCATTCATGATAAGGTTTACTCATTCATTTCGAACACATATAATAAACTACAATAAGCATAATTTATGGGTTTTTACTACGTGAAAAAGGTTTTACTCTCAAAACAAATGAGTTTTTCATATACCACATGATAAACTATAATAGTAATAGTTTAAGGATTTCATATCACCAATTTATTCATAAAAGGTGATTTTACTTCCTCCATGGAAGAGGTTTTAATATCAAACTATGTGTAAACTAGTTAACTTAGGTTGTGAGGCAATTCTCTCCCCGTACGTTCGAGTACGGGATCCCAATTCCTGTAAGTTATAACCAGAGTCTCTTGTAGGGAGAGCATGATAATTGTGTATAGATCTATATTGGGATTGACACCCCACACCTCGCTGCTTGCTACAGCCGGACCGGCAGGTCTGCGGGTGACAAGAGTCATAGTATCTTAACGTCTGAAAAACGTTGTGCAGGTTATTTCTCGTCATAGTATGGTTATAGTGACTCACATAGGGAGTTAACAATCTTTCAAGTTTACAAGGAAAAATCTACTTTGAAATGGGGTTTTATCTATTTAAAACTACAAATACGTTATAAGTACAAAACACACATATATTCTCGGTCCTGGGATTTAGGACTACATAACTTTTATAAGAAAATATTGGATTTTCTTTGGAAACACATTACTATTAGGAACACTATAAGTACAAAACACACACATATCCTCGGTCCTGGGATTTAGGACTACATGATTTTTATGAGGAAAATATTGGATTTTCTTTGGAAACATATTTCTATTAAAACTACATCTCATCTAGAATTGCTAGACTTCAGCTATAATTGCTAAGTGTATATGCTAGAGTTATATAAGAATCTAGTCTCAATCGACTTAGAATTGGTGGGCCAGCCTTATCTCCTGTTCCTTGTTTGGTTGTGGACCTAGGGCAGACCCATTTTATTCAACGGTTTATTTAACTTAAATTTTATATAACTTATATACGCTGGGCGATTATAGAAGGAATCTACGGGTCTTTCTAGGGTTCATTATCGCATAACATAGGAGCATTCATTTCATACTTAACAAAGAAAATATTTGATTTTCTGGAAACATACTCTGTCGCTTTTACAAGGAAAACGGTTTCTTTCTCAAACAAAACTCTTATGAACTCACCAACTTAATTGTTGACACTTTTCAAAACTACTTGTATTCTCAAGAAATCAGTGAAACAGGAAACCAACAGCATTTTGAGGATGAGACATTAAATCGTCAAACAGTTCATTTTGTCATCATAATGTAATTGATTTTGAAACATGTAAACATATACTATGGTGTAACCTTTTCAATTATATTTATGATGGTTGTATTTACTTTGAGCACTATTATACTCGTTGTTGTGATACTATACATGAAGTCCTCCACCCCCGGACGTTTCCGCCATCCTTGGTTTGGGGTGTGACACCATCTCCCCTATTTTCAATAAATGTCAGTCGATACTTCATTATTTTCGTTGATGATTTTACCAAATTTGTCTGGATATATTTTCTTGCTACAAAATCTTAAGCGCTTCAAATTGTTATACATTTCATAACAATGATCAAAACCCAGTTTGGGTGTGAAATTCAGACTTTTCAATCTGATTAGGGTGGTGAGTACCACCCTGTCTCCACTTATCTACAATCGTGTGGCATTCACCATCGCCTTTCCTGCGCTTATACGGCTGAACAAAACGGGGAAGTTGAACGACGACATCGTGTCATTGTGGAAAAAGGATTGTCACTTCTTGCACAATCCTCCCTCCCACACTCCTACTGTGAACACACATTCAAGTCCGTTACCTACATTCATAGTTGCACAATCACACCCACCTTAACCTATGCCACTCCCTACTCCAAACTCTATAAAAAAGACCCATATTACAAATTTCTTCGTACCTTCGGATGCCTTTGCTATCCCTTCTTACGTCTATATAACAAAAATAAAATGGACTTTCGATCCCTCCCTTGTGTCTTTATCGGTTACATCACCTCCCACAAAGGGTACCTCTGCTTACATGTCTCAACCTCACACATCTACATCTCCCGACATGTTGTCTTCAACGAGACTGTGTTCCCTTTTACAACCAATCCCCACCTCTCCTTACCTTTTGAATATCTAAAACCACCAGTGCGCTCTGCCATTGCCATTCTTGATCATGCCATCTCCTTTACTCACACTCCACTGCCAATCCTAACTACTTATCCTACCTTATCCACCTCCTCACCTCCCTCTACTCCATCTCCTCCTTTATCTCCCTTTCCTTCACATCGTCGTCCCACCATCAGCTCCCAATCTAAACAGGTCCCCTGTTATTTCGTCCTGCTGAAAACAGTTAGCATCAAATGCTCACTTGAGCACACACAAATTCACTTAAACCTAACACCTTTCTTGCTATCACCTCTTCTCCGCCAATCTCTAAACCTCGTACTATTTCTCAAGCACTACAAAATTCTTTTTGGTTAAACGCAATACAAAGTGAATTTGATGCTTTAATGAGAAACCATACATGGATACTAGTACCACGTCCCCCTAATGCTAATATTGTTGGATGAAAATGGATTGAAAGGGTAAAGAGACATTCAGATGGCCAAATAGAACAGTACAAAGCCTGTCTAGTCGCCAAAGGATTCATCCAGGAGGAGGGTATCGACTTCTTCGAAACATTCAGTCCAGTAATCAAACCAATCACCATTCTCTTGGTCATTTCCATTGTTCTATCTCATGGTTGGACAATCAGACAGCTAGATATCAACAACGCCTTTTTACATGGCATTCTAAAAGAGGAGGTTTATACGGAACATCCACATGGTTTTGAAGTTGCATCCCAACCCAATGCAATGTGTAAACTTCAGAAAGCGCTCTATGGCCTAAAACAGGTACCTAGAGCATGGTTCAATCAACAGAAGCATCATCTCGTAACCCATGGTTTTCGGGCGTGTCAATCAGACACATCACTTTTTGTACATCACTCCACTGTTGGCACTATATACATCCTAGTTTATGTTGATGATTTAATTATTACAGGTACCAACCCCACATTTATCTAGACCATCATCAACAACTTGCACAACTCGTTTTCTCTTAAAGATCCCGACAGTCTAAATTACTTTCTTGGTGTCCAAATCACTAAAACAACAAGTGGAATCACTCTCTCACAACAAAAATACATTGAAGACATCCTTCTCAAAAGCAAAATGCATCCTGTTGATCCCTCCACAAAACTAGTGCTCACTGGTGATCCATTTGAAGATCCAAAATTATATTGCAAAACAGTTAGAGCTCTTCAATACGCCACCATCACAAGGCCTAACATTGCATTTGCTGTAAATTGAGTGTGTCAATTTATGCACTCCCCTATTCTTCATCCTTGGCAAGCTGTAAAGCGCATCTTACGTTATCTCACAAGCACCTCCACTCATTGTTTACACTTCAAGTCTCAAACACCGCAATGTATTCTTGCATACTTCGATTCAGGGTGGATGTCTGACACAAACGACAATCGATCTCAATACATATTTTCCATTTTTCATGGTCGAAATCTTATCAGTTGGACATCTCAGAAGCAATGAGTTGTTGCTCACTCGAGCACTGAAGCGGAATACAAGGCCATCGCCTACACAACTGTAGAAATCATGTGGATTAAACAGCTTCTTCGTGATCTCCATATAAATCTTCCCCAATATCCCATGATATTATGTGACAATGTGAACATTTCTTTTCAAAAATCCAATTATCAACACAGGATCGAAACACATTGCACTAGATTTTTATTTTGTAAGAGAACAAGTTGACTCGGGCCAACTTCGCATCTCCCAGGTCCCATATGTTGATCAGTAGGCTGATATTTTCACGAAGCCTCTCGGAAAAGATCGAATCACTCTACTCAGAAAGAGTCGTTAGAATTAGTCTTTGTTGTCATGGTATTATGGCACTTCAATTCACGTGCCTAAATTTATGGTTTGAGATGTTTTACCTTCTGTATAAATACTTGTATATGTTGAAAAGTCAATACACACAAAAGTTTCTTCATTATAGGTTCAGTACACGATATTGTTTTTCACCCATTTTGGTACTTGATATTCCCGGGTCAATACTGATTTGGTACCAAGTTAATCGCTAATTGAAAGGACATTTATGTAATGTTGAATGTATATGACAACAAAATATGTAGAAAATGTATGTCGTGGAATAGTTTCTATTTTTAGAATCTTTAACGAGTTAAAATGTCAAAAACGAAAAAAAATCTCACTTATGATATGAGTTTGCACTATGAAACATGTAGTTAAGAACAATTATGAGAGAAAAATGTTTAGCTTGTCAAAATGGAACAAAAAGCTAAAAAGTTATTGAAATTGCTTCCTAAAACATAAAAAAAAACACAACATATTTTGAGAAAGTAGGATAATTAAATAAAAAATATCAAAAAGTGCCAAAAACGGAATTTGTGTAAAAGGTTCTATGAACCTTTATATATGATTAGAACACTTTTGATATGAGTTTGCACTATAAAACATGCGGTTAAGCACAATTAGTCAATTATGATGGAAAATTGTTTAACTTGTCAAAAATAGGTCAAAAAACTAAAAACGCCTAATATGACAATTGGGCATTTGAAAAGAATGTTTAACTGTTGAAATGAATTTGGAATAACGTATGAATTACTAGATTAATATAGTATGAATTACTAGATTAATATAGTCATTGTATAGTTATGAGGTCTGAAGCAATTTGCAAAAATAAAGAAATATTGTCAAAGTAAAGTAAGTTGCTAAAATTATGAAGTATGAGATCTAAATAATATCTGCCATAAAAAAGCATTATGATGTGATTAGTATAATACTACAATGAAATTAAATTACGTATAAAGAGACTAGTTACAGCATAATGTGAAGACTTAAGTAAGTTGTCGTAGATAAAAAGTTATTATTATGTTACAAATAAAAGGGTTATAGAAATTATATAAACTGAATATTGAGCCGTTTAGTAACGACAAATGTATTTTTTGATGTTTAATAGGAATTATGCAACATTGGATTGTAAGGAGAAGTGATAAGAGACTAGATGCTACCTAATCTCACTAGGTAAGTGCATATGCATTTTTCCCACTATGGGATACATGACAAAATAAGAATGATTTTTATAATATGACGTTTCTTTGCAAGTGTATGTTAATGTCTTCAAGAAATCCTTAGGAACCGACTACCGACTGGTCTATATATGAGTTTTTTAACCGATTTTGAAACATTCTTAAAGAGGACCCGGTTAAAATGGTGATGCAAGTCCAAGATTCCGGTCTTATTGCTAAAGGGTGTAATATGTCTTCTATTTCCATTAGTCCAAAAATTAGATAGCATAAGTTTATTATAAATTATATGCCAATTAGCCTTATATTATGACAATATAAAATTATTGGTAAACTTGTGGCTATCATGTTATACTATGTGATTGCATAGTTGGTCTATTCGGTTGCTTTAGGTCGGAAATTATTGATAAATGTACTTTGGTTGTGAATTTTTGTGACTAGATGGAAAAGTTTGTTTCTATAAAGTTGAATATGTTGGTGTGGAAGTGGCAGTTAGATAGGATGCCTACTCGAGTGAAACTAGTTAACAAAAGGATTGATGTTGATTCCATCGATGATCTATATGCAATGATCATATTGAGATAATAAATCATATTTTTTGTTCTCGACACTCATGTTCTTTTTATAAAGGATCAAGTTAGTAGATGGTGGGTATAAAGGATCAAGTTAGTAGATGGTGGGAGATTGATATTTCAGATTTTGCTTCGCTCAAAATTGGATTACTTGGGGAGATCATGTGAAGTTGAATGCTACTTAAGAAAATGTTTTGATGTAGTCAGTTTTGGATTCCTTGGAACAATCGACCAAGAAAAACGATGTTATTCTAACCATTGTGCCACGATTTTTTTTTTTAGTAGAAGCATTTAAGTGTAAGATAAATCAGATTGGTTGGCTTTACAACCTTAATGTTATTTTGTTCTTTTTACTATATATTTTTTGTCTAACCTCTTGCTAGCTAATAAAATTATTTCATTTCGAAAAAAAAAAAATACATTTTGTAAGTTTTGTAAAAACCGGCATAACTTCAATAACTAAGAACTAGAAAGTCATGATTCTTGAGGTGAGAGGATGAATCACGTAATCATGTAAAATGAAATGTTAATAGAAAAAGATAACTTTGCGAAAAGAGTAAAATACAATTTTATGAATTTTACATAAAATGATTTTTGTAAGTTACAATTACATACGAATATCTCATCAAAAGTAATACAAAATATCTTAACAATCAATGACACCCATACAAAGACAATATCACTTTAAAAATTAAAATCCAAATTGACCTCCATCATGAAGTCAAGCATCGCTACATTTAACATTACTCAAATGCCTACAATATATAATCCTTGTTGCAATTATTAACTAAAAAAGATTCATCAATCTCACTTATAACCTTCTTAAACAAAAAACATGAAACACACTAAATTCAAAAATTGTAAAACACCCATTCTATTTCCTGAGTGCATTCATCTTGTCCCTGAGATAATAAAGCTTGGCTCTCCTCACTTTCTTCTTGTCCAAAACCTTTATTTCTTTCACATTCGGTGAGTATCTGTCATCATAAAACCATTTATTTTACTAATTATTTAATAACAGCAACATAAATTACTCTTTTACCCTTAATAGCAATATATACTTACAAAGGTAGAAGAGATTCAACCCCAACTCCTGCAACAAGTCTTCTTAATCTGATTGTTGAATTTAAACCTGCATTGCGTCTTGCTATCACAATTCCTTTCACTGTTGACACACGTCTCTTGTTCTCAGGTACTTCCTGTAAATTTCATGGATTTTAATATTTTATCAATAATATATAAAAATTCAATTTCAAGTTTAATATATTAGCAAAAAATAAACATACCAATTTGAGCTGGATTATATAGCCTGGCCTTATATCAGGTATCTCTCTTTGTGTATTCACTTCCTTCACTGCTTCTTTATCAAGTATCTGCAAGTGAAGTACATGTTTGAGGACAACATGGTCTTTTCACAGAAGGGTAAGTATGGAAATAAGAAAAAACAAGATTTCTTGAATTTCTTACCTGCATAATGTGTCTGGCTGTTTTATCAAGCCTCTTGAATTTGACACGAGGTGCAACCTCAGTGGCAGTAGCAGCTTCATCTTGTGGGTCAGATTTGTGTGAATCATTCAATGTCGCAATGCCCCTGTTAGTAAAATGGTGCACGAGCCTGGACTCTATTGAGGGTATATTCGTACTTTTGTATGAAGCTGGTAAATCTCTTCCGTAATTTTTTGTCTAGAAATATTCACAAGTCAAAACATTATAGTCATAAATTTAAAAAAGAAGTCATAAATTTAAAAAAGAATCATTCAATGTCGCAATGCCCCTGTTAGTAAAATGGTGCACGAGCCTGGACTCTATTGAGGGTATATTCGTACTTTTGTATGAAGCTGGTAAATCTCTTCCGTAATTTTTTGTCTAGAAATATTCACAAGTCAAAACATTATAGTCATAAATTTAAAAAAGAAATCATAAACAGGGTTCACAAGAAACGATGATTTTAATCTAAGATTGTAAAAGTCCTCTGAAAGATAATTATAATCTACAATGTGTATATTATATAGATGCAGAAACAGATTTTAACATGGTATAACCGTATAACTAATCTAGCATCATCAAGTACTCAATTCATTAGCTAGTTATGTAATTCCATGATTCCAAGAAACTTCATTTCCTTTTCTTTGATCCTTCACACTTGATTTACACCAGAAATTGCATCCAACTTTACTAGTGCAAAGTACCTAATTTATGCTCACTTAATAAACAATCTAGTATTGGCGATAGTCATAACATAAGGAAAGTCGCTTATACTACTAGACCAACACAGTGTGATCTTTATTTACAATGATAACAGAACTAGATGAAAGCACCATTTTTATTCAATCCTGAATCTACAATGTATTATGTAGATAAAGCTTTTTATCAAAATGGAACATATACTTTGCTCGGACATCTGCATTTGAGCTAAATTCTACGCGATTTGGTAACGCAGGGCATCTATTACCCCTCCAAAAAAAACAACCTAATCATCAAACTTTCGAGTTCCGCTACATAATATCTAAAAATTGCCTATAACTATACCATGAACTGGAAAATGATTATCTTTGAATCAACAGAAAGTAGAAGAAAGAAAAATTACCGAAAAATGTGAAGGAAGTAACCGTGAAACGACGAGTAGATCATTAGGTTGAGACAAACAAACCCTAGACAACGGCGAATCAAAACTACGGGAGCACTTAATGACGTTCTTTGTGAGCGATGTAATTCTCCCACAGAATGATTGCATCTCTTCCGATCAGTTTCTGCAAACCCTATCGAATGCGACCGGCGTTTTTTCCAAATAGGATGCAAAACCCTCCTCGGACCTTGAAAATGGAGGTTTATGCTCCGAGCATTATTTGACGAAAGTACCCCTACCATTCTATGGTACATTATTTTAGATTTATAGTTAAAATAATTTAATAACTTACTTTTTTTTTTTTTAAATCCTAAACTTCAATTGCTTGAATCCTCAAAATTTAATTTTAGGATGTGGAATGTAACAAAATCTAAGGTGTATTTGGTTCATAAATTTCAAAAGAGTGATAACATTTGAATGTGAGTTTCATTAAAAGTTATGTTAAAAGTTATTTTTGGTTTACAAAATTAAATGAATTTGAATTCTTTAAATTTCATTTTATTTTATGATAAAAGGAATTATATTTTTTTTTTGCTAAAAACAAAGATTTTAGATTTAGTTTTTTATGTTTTATTATAATGACAAAAATGCTTTTGGATCTCCTGTTTTATTTTAGTCATGAATCATCAAATCAAAACATATTACCATCATCTCTCTTACACCCTACCAAACACTTGCACACACTCATCCTTACCCTACCCACCCTACACACATGCATACACCCTCACCTAACCATACGCACACATGTGTACGCCCATGCTAACGTCAACAAGCTCACACCAACATATTGACACTGACACCACCCACCCATCCACCCCACCCCCACCCCTACCCCATATTCTCACCCACACCCTAACTCATACCCCCTCCTACACAAACACCCTCACCCCACCCTACCCAGATACCTACCCCCATCATCCTACCCTTATCCCCACAACCACCTCACCCTAACATCCACACTTACTTCCGCCCCATCGTACCCCATACAAACACCTAAACACACTTATACGCTTACACCAACAAGCCTTCGTCAACGATCCCGACATCGACCCCATCTGTACACCTATACTCACGCCTACACACTTGCACATAGGTTTGAATGAGTAAGAGTTTTGTAACATCCATAAAAATCAAGCCAATTTAAAACTTTTTAAATATTCAAAATACCATTAATTATTACATAGTGTTTTCAAAATAGTTAAGCATCAAAGTTCCCAGAAATCATAATCAGCAATCGAGGAAGTGTACGGTCACGCCTTCGCCTTCCCGCGGTCGTCCGCTGAACCTGAAACAATAAACTGAAACTGTAATCTCGAAGGCTTAGTGAGTTACCCCCAAAATACCAACCTCATATAACCATAATCATATCATATCGAAAAATACAGAACAACCATGTATCTCGAGTCTACAATGTCACTGGTCCGCCCGCATCGCGACTTCAGTCCACCTGGTCCACTCTCTGAGTCTACAGTATGACTGGACCGCCCGCACCGGGCCTTCAGTCTATCTGGCCCACTCTCCGAGCCTCGGCACGTCTGGACCGCCCTCTCGGGGCCTTCAGCCTATCCGGACCGCTCGTCGGGCCTTCGGTCTGACTATGTGCCCTCCCGGGTCTGCAGTCTATCCGGTCCGCCCTGGGTATGTTGGCCTACAGCACAAAGCAGGACCCGCCTCAACCCAACCCCCAATCAAACAACCATGTGCACATATAACAGATAATCACATAATACTCTATAGACAAACGAACCGATTTAACAGATCATATAGCATAACAACATCCTACAACCAGGATACCGACCTAACCGGTCACTAACATAGCATCATCCTATATAACAGGATACCGACCTAAACCAGGTCACTAAACATAATACCGTCCTAATTACCAGGACTCTGATCTAACAGCGATATCGATAAACATATCCAACAAACCAGTATACAGTCCGAGAAAGGGTCGGCCTTGGTGCCTTAGACCCTGTTGATATAGTGAGGATAACTCACCTCGCAAGTAGTGTTGCTGCACCGAAAACCTCTAATCGCTGTCTCACCGGAAGACCTGAACTATCACATAATATATGCCGAGTCAATACACAACATAACAGTCTTGGCTAAGGGTCCACTCAATCCATCATGTCCATTCTCTTTTATTGGGCCAAGGCCTAATTCCAAGTCCATAACCTTGAAAGTCTTTATGCAACTTCCTTATTGGTCTTAACCCCATGATCCACTATCACCAAGAATGGTCCAAAACATATCTACTCAGAAAGTCCAGCAAGGCCCAAACCCTACTAACCCAAAAAGTAGCCCAAACCCAAAGCCCAAATCACCAAAAGTCCACAGAAGGCGTACGTTGGACGTACCCCAAGGCTACACAGGGCGTACACGAGTCTCGCATTGACTGGAAAACGGGGTCATTGACTCAGTACGTTGGGCGTACAAAACCTTACGCTGGGCGTACGCAGGGTTTCACCAAAACCCTAATAAGTGCTTAATGGCTTAAGCACTTAAGCCCAAACTCCAGATCCAGTGACCAAATGTGCCTAGGACTCATAAAGTCTTGAACTTTATCACTTTGGACGTCCAGAAAGCTCTTAATCCAAGGTCTTAATCCATTAAGACCCTTCTACTACATGCATGGGACATCTTAAGCCATTCGGACCTCATTTTTATCACTTAAGACTTCTTCAAGGTCCAGAAAGGACAGTTTATCTCGTCCAAAATGCATCATGCACCATAATGGGGTTTTTAGGACAAGAGATGGTTCCATAATGCTAGAAAGGCTAGATCTATGACCTATAAGCATAAAGTTTGAAGCTTTTTACCTTCTGGAGCTTCTAGGGCACAACACAACTTCAAATCTACAAGCCAATCTCCTTCTTCAACTATTTGATGCAATGGCTTCACCTTCAAGAGCTCAAAATACCCACCAACTCACTCTCACACACAAGAACTAGGGTTTGGGGACGTTTCTGGAAGATGGAGGCTGAGAAGGAGGAGAGAAAATGAGCCATAAGGTTGTTTATATAGCCCCCAACCCGAGATATTAGGGTTTCCTTCTGTTATGAGTACGCCCAGCATACTAGGGCGCACCCTAGTACGCTCAGTGTACCCTTATGTACGCGCAGCGTACTCCTCCTGGTCCCAAAATTACAATTTAGCCCTTAGGCTCTTCATGGCTTTACCCTTCCATCCCCAGGGACTATAAATGAAAAAACTTGGGATGTTACAACTCTCCCCCACTTAAATTCGATTTCGTCCTCGAAATCATTCCTTACCATCCCTGGTAACCCGACATCCTGAGGGGCACCTCCACAACCATGACATCTGACGACTTTCAAATTAGACTAAACCCAATGGGAATCTTTTCATTCCAGAGAAGACGATTCCACAATCCCATACGGCACACAATCCTTCACCACCTAAAACCCGTAATCTCGAAACCTGGATTCGGTCCGTCTCCCTAACAGACCACACATACCAACCCCTGCTAGTTCCCTTCCCATTACTACTAACGAACTACTCAGCCTTGGGAACCTGAGGTTTCTACCCATAAATAGAACCATGGGTCATATTCTGCTAAAACCCTGCGCCCACAACTTACCGTTTGCCCGTCACTTCCATAAAATACAATTGTAACATCCGGAATCCCAGGTATCTTATTTTAGTTATTTTATGTTGGGTTTTATGGAGGGACTCGGCGAGTAGACGCTCAGACTCACCAAGTAGGATCGCGAGTTCTTGACTGGATTAATGACCGGACTCGACGAGTAGATACGTGGACTCGGCGAGTCCGCGCCGTAAAGTGAAACCCTAAATCCCCGGGCCTGTGCCCTATTTAAAGGCCTTTATGGCCTCCATTTGCGGCCAATTCACCCCAGAGAAACCCTAGAGAGAGCAGTAAGAGAGTAGAGAGCAAGAAGAGGCTAATACATCACTTTTGGTGTAGTTTTGCTAGAAGGAAGAAGGAAACACCCATCTAGAGCGTGAAGGGAGCTTGGATCTGGGCTAATCATCTTGAGAGTTCATCTCTGGAGGTATAATCCCTTCTATTTCGTGTTGATATGATAGATTTCATGATTTTAGGGTTTTTACCTCCATTTTATGTAAGATCTAGTGAGTATGAGGTCCCCTTTGTGTTAATAGCATCAGATATGGACCATGAGAGGTCCATAGAGTCACTATCCCTCAGCTTTATGCAAGAAAATGAAAGATTGGGGACTAGGTTGCCATTTTTAGAGTTATTTCTCCATTTATGAATTGTTGTGGGTTGCATGCACGTAAAGGTTGCACCTTTACGTGACATTTGAACATTTGAAGGGTAGATCTGATAGTTAGGGAAGCAGATCTGACCTTAGGAGGTCATTTGAGGATGAACATGGAGGCAACTCGCCGAGTCCATAAGTGGACTCGACGAGTCGAGTCGGGGTTGCCCCGCGATTCGTGACAGGTGTAACCCGTCGAGTGGAAGGATGACTCGACGAGCCAAGAGAGACTGAAAGGATTCAGAGGAACCGCATTGACTCGCCGAGTCGCCCTTGTGCACTCGACGAGTCGGGTCAAAGTTGACCGTTGACTTTCGTTGACTTTAGGGTTCTGGTCAAGACTGATTCAGGAGAGTTCAGGGAAGGGTAGAATGGCCTTCTACCCAATCTGTAGAGATGAGATCATGAGAGAATATTGATCGGGGATGTTATCTGAATAATAGGAGGAGGCTAAGTCGGGACGTTGAGCACGAGAGTTTATCCGACTTCATTGAGGTGAGTCTTCTCACTATACATTACCTAGAGTGGTATTTATATGTAGACCAGAGGGTCTTGTATGCTATGTGTATATATATGAGTTATGTGCATTGTGTTATATGTATGCTATGTGTTGAACAGACCGGGCCGGAGGGCCCAACGATATAGACCGGACCGAAGGGTCCAACGACACAGACTGGACCGAAGGGTCCGACGAGCTATGACCGGACCAGAGGGTCCAACGAGCTACGGGACTGGAGGGTCCTGCTGAGACACATCGGCCGGAGGGTCGTATTGTAGCCTCGGGTGGCGTATGTGTTGCATGTGGTATTTTGGGGAACTCACTAAGCATTTATGCTTACATTTGTTGTGTTATGTGTTTCAGGTACTAGTGAGGATCGCGGGAAGGCGCCGGCATGATCCGTACACACTGAGAGGGTTTATGTATTTGAGGATCTTGGCATTTGTTTATTGTGATAACATGTGATACATTGGATTACTATGATATTTTATGAATGAAAGTATGTTTTTAAAATGAAAAATTGTTTTGGAAATTTACGTTGTTCCAAGTTGGTATCAGAGCCTTGGTTTGAGAGACTCGGATACACCTCCGGGCGTATCTGAACTCAAACTGAGGATTTAAGAGAATTTTTCATAAAAGAAACAATTTTTCCAAAAGAGTAAAGGACTTTTGAGAAAAGCGGAACGGAGCAGTGTGTACGATCAGCCAGCGCCCGAACGGTGATTTCCCAAAATACCCTTACATTATGTGTTATGAGATATTATGTGATATGTTATGCATGCTAGAGTAGGCTAGGTATTCATGGTTAAGACTAGAGTGGGCCTGATTTGTGATGCCTTAGCCTAGGAGTTACTGCTACTATGAGATACTTTGAGAGTAAGTAGGTAGCAGCGAGGAACTTATGAGTGGTCTACCAGAGAGTAGCCTGAGTTTAGTGAGATATAGAGTACTTGTGATCTGGGATCCTAGGAGGAGGACTTGGGGTGAATACCGATGCGTTGTGGAAGGTAGTATAAGGGCCCGTACTACTGGAAACACCGGATCGGTGAGCAGTCCAAGTAAGAATCCTCAGGGTACTAAAGAACAAGTAGGGTTAAGTATCGAGTGCGAGTATACTCGAACGAGTCTATGATTCTTTTGTGTGTATTTCAGAGACATCATGGTTGGGACGCGCCACCACCCAGGAGGCAGTGGTACCAGTGGTACCAGCGATGAGGAGATTCATAGGTTGATTCACGAGGAGGTGGCTGCGGCCATTCGAGCTGAGATACCAGAGATGTTCGGGTCTATCAAGACCACGTTGATCGAGACTTTTGATGAGCGGTACACTGCTCTTACTGAGGCTGTTGTTGCTGCGGCCACCGCAGCTGTCGCTGCTGCCAGGCCCTAGGGAGGTGACTCGTTGTTGTACCGAGAGTTCAGCAACACGAAGCCACCAGAGTTTGATGGGACGCAGGACCCGATTGCTGCGATGAGGTAGATTTCTGACATCGGGGGATGCTACTACACCTGCTTGTGTCCGGAGCATCTGAGGGTTAGGTTTGCGCTTAACCAGCTTCGCTTGGGAGCGAAGGATTGGTGGAAGTTTGTGACGGCATACTTCACTACGGCAAAGCTTACTGCGGTGACCTGGGAGAGGTTCACCACGATGTTTCGAGATGAGTATGTTCCCCCTGTGGAGAGGGAACGTCTAGCTCAGGAGTTCTTATCCCTTAAGCAGGGAACTGAGTCTGTGACGGTGATTACGAGGATGTTTCACGAGAGGGCGTTGTTTTGCCCTGAGCACGTGTCGACTGAGCAGGCACGTATGAGCCGGTACTTGAGCATACCGAGGAGGGATATTCGTGAGTTCGTGGCGAACTCGTCATACTGGATATTTGCCGAGCTTCAGGCAAATGCCCGGAAGAGAGAGATTGAGCTGAAGACTCAGGTCAGGGAGGAGGCCGAGTCTCAGAGGAGGGACAGGCGACCGGCACAGGCGCAACCGGCAGCCAAGCGGGCAAAGCCCGCTGATTCGAGATCTGGGGGTCCGAAGGGCCGCACTTGTGGGAAGTGCGGCAAGAGTCACGAGGGGGTATGCAGAGCTGGGGTGTGTTACAAGTGTGGGAAGGAGGGGCATTTCGCGAGGGATTGCCCCAAGGGATTCTCGATTTGCTTTCATTGCAACCAGACCGGCCATCGGAAGGCCGAGTGCCCTCAGCTACTACAGGGATCAGCACAGGGGTCTACACCTGCTGCTAGAGCTATCGAGGTCCGGCCAGCGAAGGCCGAGGCACCAAAGGCTCGCGGGAGAGCCTTCCAGTTGACAGCGGAGGAGGTCCGCGCAGCGCCCTATGTCGTGGCCAATATGTATTCTTTTACTTACCTATTTTGAGTTTGAGATTTTGTGCTTATATTGTGTTATGCTTAGGTACTTTTCTTGTGAGTTCTGTACCTGCGTTGGTGTTATTCGACTCGGGTGCGAGTCGATCTTTCGTGTCATTAGCATTTAGTCAGCACATCAGTGTTCAACGAAAGGCGTTGAGTCGACCTCTACGAGTTTCTGTAGCCGACGAGCGAGCGGTGTATGCTACTGATGTGATCCGAGGATGTGTACTCGAGATCTTAGGCATTGAGTTTCCGATTGATTTGGTCCCGATTGCGATGGGAGATGTTTGTGTCATCGTGGGCATGGACTGGTTGAGCAGCTTTGGAGCTGTTATCGACTGCGAGCGACAGTTGGTGACCATACGAGACCCTAGTGGGGGAGTTCTTACGGTGTACGACGAGGGTACACGTTCAGGGTCAGTATTCTGTTCGGCTGCTGGAGCGAGGCAGAGTCTACAACAGGGCTGTAGTGGGTTTGTGGCCTACGTGATGGACACACGAGTAGTAGTGGAGAGGCCTAGTTCTGTTAATGATGTGCCGATAGTGCGTGAGTTCCCGGACGTTTTCCCCGAGGAGTTGCTGGGTGTGCGTCCCGAGAGGCATGTGGAGTTTCGCATCGATTTGGTTCCGGGAGCGGCGCCTATCGCCAAGGCGCCCTATCGCCTTGTGCCACCAGAGATGCAGGAGTTATCCTCACAGTTTTAGGAGTTATTAGGGAAGGGATTTATCAGACCGAGTAGCTCGCCGTGGGGAGCGCCGATCCTTTTTGTCAAGAAAAAGGATGGTTCACACCGGATGTGCATTGATTACCAGGAGTTGAACAAGTTAACGGTCAAGAACCGTTACCCACTGCCGAGGATTGATGATCTGTTTGATCAGTTGCAGGGAGCGTCTTGGTTCTCCAAGATTGATCTGAGGTCTGGATATCATCAGATGAGAGTGCGTGATGAGGATATCCAGAAGACGGCGTTCAGGACTCGTTACGGGCATTACGAGTTCGTGGTGATGCCTTTCGGGCTCACCAATGCACCGGCATCGTTCATGGATCTCATGAACAGGGTGTGTAGGCCGATGTTGGATCGATCGGTGATCGTGTTCATCGATTACATATTGTTGTATTCGAGATCCAGAGAGCAGCATGAGGAGCATTTGAGGGAGATCCTCGGAGTTCTGAGATCGGAGAGGCTTTACGCCAAATTCTCCAAGTGTGATTTCTGGTTACGAGAGGTCCAGTTCCTGGGACATCTCGTTAATCAGAATGGGATATTGGTCGATCCGGCCAAGATTGAGGCGGTGATGAGTTGGGAGGTGCCGAGATCCCCCACCGAGATCAGGAGTTTTCTAGGGTTGGCCGGCTATTATAGGAGATTTATTAAAGATTTCTCCAAGATCGTCGTGCCTCTCACCAGGTTGATCCGGAAGGGCGTTACTTTTTCGTGGGGTTCTAAGCAGCAGGCCTCGTTTGAGACTCTTCGCCAGAGGTTGTGCGAAGCCCCGGTGTTATCCCTTCCAGAGGGAATGGAGGATTTTGTGGTGTACTGCGACGCATCGATGTCAGGGTTGGGTGCGGTGCTTATGCAGAGAGGGCATGTGATAGCGTATGCATCGAGGCAGCTGAAGCCTCATGAGACGAGGTATCCCACCCACGATCTAGAGTTGGGGGCAGTGGTGTTCGCCCTCAAGATCTGGCGTCATTACTTATATGGGGTTCGGTGTACCATTTACACGGACCACAAGAGTTTGAAGTATCTGATGGATCAGCCCAACCTGAATATGCGCCAGAGGAGATGGTTGGATGTGGTAAAGGATTACGATTGTGAGATCCTGTACCACCCGGGCAAAGCTAATGTTGTAGCTGATGCGCTGAGTCGTAGGGCGGAGAGTGCCTCGATTCGAGACACTTGTATGCGATTGACAGTGATGACTCCGGTGTTGGACACCATTCGGGAGGCCCAAGCAGAGGCCGTGAGACCGGAGAACCGCAAGAGAGAGCGGGTGATTGGGCAGGTACCTGAGTTTGTTACCGATAGTCGTGGGCTGATGACCTTTCAGGGTCGGATTTGGGTGCCGTATGCAGGCGGGACGCGCACCACTTTGATGGAGGAGGCGCACCGATCGAGGTTCTCGATCCATCCCGGGGCCACTAAGATGTATTTGGACCTGAAGAGGGACTATTGGTGGCCCTGTATGAAAAGGGATGTAGCATGGTTTGTTGAGAGGTGCTTGACTTGTCGTAGGGTTAAGTCCGAGCACCAGCGCCCGCATGGCAAGTTGCAGCCACTTGAGGTTCCCCAATGGAAGTGGGAACATATTTCTATGGATTTCATCACCAAATTGCCGAGGACCGCACGGGGTGTCGATGCAATTTGGGTGATCGCCGACCGGCTGACGAAGAGCGCGCATTTTCTTGCTATCAGTGAGAGCTCTTCTGCTGAGAGGCTGGCAGAGTTGTATGTGAGGGAAGTGGTATCGCGGCATGGGGTGCCGATCTCGACTGTGTCAGATCGAGATGTACGTTTCACTTCCAGGTTCTGGAAGAAGTTCCACGAGGAGTTGGGTACGAGGTTGCATTTCAGTACCACCTACCACCCCCAGACGGACGGACAGAGTGAGCGGACGATTCAGACACTCGAGGACATGCTTCGAGCATGTGTGTTGGACTTCGGGGGAAGTTGTGACACGTACTTGCCGTTGGCTGAGTTTTCCTACAACAACAACCACCATTCGAGTATTGGTATGCCTCCCTTCGAGTTGTTGTATGGGAGGAGGTGTCGGACTCCCATTTGCTGGGGAGAGGTAGGGCAGCGTGTGATGGGTAGCACCGAGATAGTGCTTCAGACGACAGAGCAGATACAACAGGTTAGACATAGGTTATTGACGGCTCAGAGTCGTCAGAAGAGTTATGCGGATAGGCGATGATCCGAGCTTGAGTTCCAGGTGGGAGACTTCGTACTCCTGAAGGTGTCTCCTTGGAAAGGAGTGATTCAGTTCAGGAAGAGGGGCAAGTTGGGGCCCCGGTACATCGGTCCGTTCAGAGTGACCGCGAGAGTGGGCAGGGTAGCGTATCGTTTGGAGCTACCTGCGGAGTTGAGCCAGATTCATGATACCTTCCATGTGTCTCAGTTGAGGAAGCGTATAGCCGATGAGTCAGTGGTAGTGCCGCTGGAGGACATTCAGGTAGATGCGAGGTTGAATTATGTTGAGAAACCGATCACGATTTTGGATCAGAAGATCAAGGTTCTGAGGAACAAGGAGGTGCCCCTGGTTCAGGTCCAGTGGCAACATCGGAGAGGGTCCAAGCTGACTTGGGAGCCGGAGTTGGAGATGCGGGAACAACATCCAGAGTTGTTTGCGGGGCAAGACTTTGAGGGCTAAGTCTGATTCTAGTGGGGGAGAATTGTAACATCCGGAATCCCAGGTATCTTATTTTAGTTATTTTATGTTGGGTTTTATGGAGGGACTCGGCGAGTAGACGCTCAGACTCGCCGAGTAGGATCGCGAGTTCTTGACTGGATTAATGACCAGACTCGACGAGTAGATACGTGGACTCGGCGAGTCCGCGCTGTAAAGTGAAACCCTAAATCCCCGGGCCTGTGACCTATTTAAAGGCCTTTATGGCCTCCATTTGCGGCCAATGCACCCCAGAGAAACCCTAGAGAGAGCAGTAAGAGAGTTGAGAGCAAGAAGAGGCTAATACATCACTTTTGGTGTAGTTTTGTTAGAAGGAAGAAGGAAACACCCATCTAGAGCGTGAAGGGAGCTTGGATCTGGGCTAATCATCTTGAGAGTTCATTTCTGGAGGTATAATCCCTTCTATTTCGTGTTGATATGATAGATTTCATGATTTTAGGGTTTTTATCTCCATTTTATGTAAGATCTAGTGAGTATGAGGTCCCCTTTGTGTTAATAACATCAGATCTGGACCATGAGAGGTCCATAGAGTCACTATCCCTCAGCTTTATGCAAGAAAATGAAAGATTGGGGACTAGGTTGCCATTTTTAGAGTTATTTCTCCATTTATGAATTGTTGTGGGTTGCATGCACGTAAAGGTTGCACCTTTACGTGGCATTTGAACATTTGAAGGGTAGATCTGATAGTTAGGGAAGCAGATCTGACCTTAGGAGGTCATTTGAGGATGAACATGGAGGCAACTCGCCGAGTCCATAAGTGGACTCGACGAGTCGAGTCGGGGTTACCCCGCGATTTGTGACAGGTGTAACCCGTCGAGTGGAAGGATGACTCGATGAGCCAAGAGAGGCTGAAAGGATTCAAAGGACCCGCATGGACTCGCCGAGTCGCCCTTGTGCACTCGACGAGTCGGGTCAAAGTTGACAGTTGACTTTCGTTGACTTTAGGGTTCTGGTCAAGACTGATTCAGGAGAGTTCAGGGAAGGGTAGAATGGCCTTCTACCCAATCTGTAGAGATGAGATCATGAGAGAATATTGATCGGGGATGTTATCTGAATAATAGGAGGAGGCTAAGTCGGGACGTTGAGCACGAGAGTTTATCCGACTTCATTGAGGTGAGTCTTCTCACTATACATTACCTAGAGTGGTATTTATGTGTAGACCAGAGGGTCTTGTATGCTATGTGTATATATATGAGTTATGTGCATTGTGTTATATGTATGCTATGTGTTGAACAGATCGGGCCGGAGGGCCCAACGATATAGACCGGACCGAAGGGTCCAACGACATAGACTGGACCGAAAGGTCCGACGAGCTATGACCGGACCAGAGGGTCCAACGAGCTACGGGACTGAAGGGTCCCGCTGAGACACATCGACCGGAGGGTCGTATTGTAGCCTCGGGTGGTGTATGTGTTGCATGTGGTATTTTGGGGAACTCACTAAGCATTTATGCTTACAGTTGTTGTGTTATGTGTTTCAGGTACTAGCGAGGATCGCGGGAAGGCGCCAGCATGATCCGTACACACTGAGAGGGTTTATGTATTTGAGGATCTTGGGATTTGTTTATTGTGATAACATGTGATACATTGGATTACTATGATATTTTATGAATGAAAGTATGTTTTTAAAATGAAAAATTGGTTTGGAAATTTACG